>NC_082644.1:54918460-56218460 GCF_028023285.1 Balaenoptera ricei | reverse complement strand
ATTTTAAATTAAAACTTATTAACAGGACAAAACAATTTAGCTTATAATTCTTTGTAATTGTGATAGTTGTGGAAAAAATTTCTATTTATTAATCAGTATTCACTCAGCCTCCACTGTAGTAATGCCATACAATGTTGCTTGAATTTAAAGCAACATGACTAGATATTTAATTTATATAATGTTTTAAAAGTAATTGGCACAAGGCTTCACTTCCCCCCTCCTTCTACTCTAATAGCTTTTACAGGAGTTTTTGATCAAAATTGCCTCTGTGAATCAATGTGAAAAAGAAGTTATGTATTAATAATAGTTAATTTAAAGAGATTAGTTCCAATTGGAGGCATTTGAATGCATACTCCACTGATCATTTCTTATCAGATGATCTATGGTCTAGCACCATACCATTATCTTCCAAGATTATAAACTAAAAAGTGCACAAGGATTTTTGACATTAGAGGAAAAAGTTTATTTATAAAATACTAGTAATTCTTAGCAAGAAAAGTTAAATTTTCAAAGATTCTAGGATTTTAAGGGCAATAGATGGAGTGAACTTCCACAGACAGGCGATTGATTGTCTTGATCTTGCTAGGCCTGTAAAGCAGCACTTAAAAAGGGTAAGAATAAGTAAGGATATATGAAGATATATATTATACCTATAATAGTTATACGTGTAATTATTATGTTTAAAAAGCTGGTTAAGTGAGTATAGTATGAATGGGTGACAAAAGAGTAACTTGACAGTCAAGTAACCTGACAAACACTACTTTGGTAGTGTGATCAAGTTCAGTGTCAGCAGTCAAATCATGTTGATAGTGTGTACCCTTGATATGATATGATGGCTTCTGTGATCTCCTGCCCCAAAATTCATAACCCCAGTCTAATCATGATGAAAACATAGACAAATTCCAGTGGAGGGCCATCCTATCAAAATAATATACCTAAATAGTACTCCACAACACTGTCAATGTCATCAAAAATAAGAAAAGTCTGAGAAACTGTCCCAGCCAAGAGTTGCTGACATGACAACTAAATGTAGTGTGGTATCATGGATGGGATCCGGGAAAGGAAAAGAACATTAGGTAAAAACTATGGAAAGTTGAATAAACTAGGGACTTCAGTTAAAAATAGTGTATGAAAATTGGTTCATTAATTTTAACAAATGTACCATATTAATTTTAGTTGTTAGTAATAGGGGAAACTGGGTGGGTGGGGTTGGGAGGTGTAGGAGAAGTCTCTATAGTATCTGCTCAGTTTTTCTGTAAATGTAAAGCTGTTATAAAAAATAAAGCTAGTAATAAAAAAAAAGTTAAAGGTCAGAATTAAAATGGTTTTCCTTTTCTCTTTAAAGTATGGGAACTATATCCCAAACTTAACGTTAGTGAATTCTGAGAGATGATATGATAGAGGCTTTCATTTATATTTCCCCTATCTGTACTGAAATTTTTATACTCAACTTTTTTCCCCTTTTATTTGCAGAAAAAATTACATTTTAAAAACTGTTTAGTGACATGTTCATTGTAAAAAAATCAAGGAAATTCAGATATGTATGAAGAAAATTCACATATAATACCTCCATTCAGAAATAATGCTGTAAATTCAGGGTTTGGTGAAATTTATGTCTATACAGTATGCTGTATTCTTCTGTAACCTGTGCTTCCTCACTTGACAGTTTATCATGGATATCCTTCTGTATCAACCCTCAGTATGATTAGAACAAAGTCCAAGGCTTGGTACATTATTATGATCTTTGATTCATATTTCAAAATTTCCCTAGGAAATTTGTAGCAGTTTATACTCCCACCACCATGTTCTCAAGATACAAGAGTCATAAACTGAGTCTGGCCTATATTTTAAAATTAGATTTCCTTAGAAATTTGAATTCCTCCATTCTTTTGAAAAATCAGTCGATCTGGCAGTAGTGGGCCACATTCCTCTGTGAAAACAACTGGCTGGAGCTGAATAGCTACTACCACAAGTACCCTCTTTATTCCCTCAAAATGAGGGTGACTGCGATTTGATGTTTCATTTTACTTATACTTTTAAAAGTGGTTATATTAAGAGAAATGTGAAATACTTCATGTGCATGTATCTCTAGCAAAAGTGATAAAAGATGAGAGACAAAGAGAGAGAGAAAGAAGACTCCATTTTTGAAAAACTGGGAGCGTGCATAAGTTTCCTTGTGGAAGTAAAGTATATATGTATATGTTCAATATGTATACAAAGTGTCTCTGTCGAATGAATTTTAAAGCTATAATTTAAACATAACTCATTTTACTTATTTATTTACATTATGGCTCCTATTTGAGCTGGAGTTAATCACTACTTTAATAGTATTTTAATTTTGAAGTTCCGTTATTGTTTACTGACGAATTTTAAAGGAATTATGCCTAAATAAGAAATCTTTTATTATTATAGTAGCAATGTCCACTGTTGGAGGCTTTTTAATATCTTCATAAATATTTTAATGATTTAGAATTGCAGCTTCTTGACCAAATATTCATGTTTTGACATTCTTACCTGTTGCATTATAACCCAATGATGACTTGGAAAACTCATTTATTAAAGAGCACAGGATTGCTTATTGGATGTATCAATAAGCTAAAATTATGTTTTTCCTGTTTTTTTCTAAATTTTTGTTTGATTTTGAACAATTTATTTAAAATTTCTTTGGTAAATGATGTGATATTAATATATTCTTTGTAATTTTATTTAACAAAACCAGAACAAGAATAGGTAGCCTTTGTAAATTGTTCAGATTGGCAGCCCAAAGGAAAAATTTATAAGCATCATAAATCTGTTTACAAAAGAGGAGGAAAGAATAAATAAAAGCCATACAATGGTTAAAGGAGGAGAAAAGAATAGGTCAAACTCCTTTAGAGTTTGGAAGAAAAGTGCTTAAGGTATTTTAATTTGATGTTCAATGCAAGCTAATAGAGTCAGTATTTAATATTGTAAGTGTGGTAACAGTACAATATAAATAACATTCTGAGGAAAATATTCAGTGTTGTGATAGAATAAGATTGGGAAACAAATCGGGTGACTTATATATGAGGAAAGTGTAATAGTATGATGATAGTATAATGTAATAGTATGGTGATAGTATAATGAGATGATCCTTCTCTTTATAAAAATTACAGGTTAGAATTAGTAAAAATTTGCCTATCCCCTAAAAAAAGAAAAAAGTAGTCAAAACCAGGAAAAGGTAATATTTCTCATTGTTAGTTCAGAAAAGTTAAACATACATATTTTTGTTATAATCCTTAGGAATATCATTTAGGAAGGATGGGGCTCTCCACATTTTATATGAAACTATTTTCAGGGCTACTGGATCCATGTTGATAATATTAGAATCATAAGATCTGACTTTTCTTTCCTGGAAATCAACAAAAACTTGGTTTCACTTATGATCTAGTGTTTTTGTTTTTTGTAAATGGAGTGGTTAATTTGAAATAGTATATATGCATGGATTTTAATGGTCTCAAGTATATTCAGTTAAGATGGTGGTACAATTTTGTTGAATGCTAGTTTTCATGAATAGGTTTCTTACAAACTTAATTTTCCTGTGATTTCTATTGTTAAAATGTGGTGCTTACCATTAACAGTTTATCTGGCATGGGAATAAATTTCAAAGGAGAATACTGTGAACTCTGCTGACTTTAAAAAGTATCAGAGTTCTTTGAGTTATTACTAAATTATAATACATTAAAAGCTAATTAGACCTATAGTGCTGTTGGTTTCCTTTTCTCAGGTTTATATTCAGTGGTATTGCACTGAGCATTTACTGAGGAAATACCTATATGTATAATCATTAATTTGAAACAATTTTATAGATGAGTTGTGTATATCATGCACAACTTTAAATTTTTTCTCCTGAAAATCTGTATGACAGTATTACTTATGAAAATGTTTACACAAACTCTTGGTTATTTTATTGAAAATTCCATTCTATAAGGATGATAGAAGCTTAGCTAATGCAGGTTTACAGTTTATTTTTGAAATGAAATGTTCTTTCTTGGAATACTTATGATTTACATAATGTAGTAACATATATAAATATTTGCATGAATGTGTAAATAATGTAAGATACAAACATACTTTTTAAAATAGGTTTCTCAACAACCATCTTTATCGAGCTTAGAAACCTTAATGGTCTCACAGAAGTCTGAAATTGAGTATTTACAGGAGAAACTGAAAATAGCAAATGAAAAACTATCAGAGAACAGATCTACCAACAAGGGTTCCTCAGAGAAGAGCATCTTGACAAGTACTGAAAGGAAACATAAGGTAGGGACATTTGTCATTTTGTGAATTTGTCAGAAGAGGCTGGCAAGGCAAGTGATGAAGTTAAAAAACAAACAGCAGCATTTACTTCTCTGCTTATATTTCTGGAAGCTTTTAAAAAATATTCTGTGTCAAATGTTTTATAAAATCATGGTTGGGAGTAGCAAGTTTTCCCTTTTTGATCTGAATAATATGTTCCTTATTTAATTAATTAAATATATTAGTAATGATATACCTCTTTTGCAGTAAATTAACATTCTTATATTAAGTTTTGATAAGTATCCCTCATCTATCTAATCTATAGATAAATTAAGTAGAAATTTTAATGCGGTATTAGTCCTTAATTCAATTTTCTAATTTTAATTAGAAGAAAAATATATCTTAATGTTTCTATTTCATTCAGATATGATATTTAAAATACTGCCCATGTGGAATATAAACTATAAAATGGAATTTAACATTAATATGTGCAGTTACATATTTTCACATTTAAAGGTGTAACAGTGGAGAATAATAAGCAAATTTTTTGTAGCATGATTCTTATTTATTAATGTCTCAGCTTTTCCTTTTTGTAGTATTTATTGCATATTCTTATTATAGTGCAAAAGATTCTATGAACATTAATTAATATAAACATTTCAGAATATCACATTGTAAATATATTATTTCTATATAAATTGAATTAAGCTTTTCCTAAAAGTAAGGAGTTTTAGAGGTATATTTCTCACACTTGTTACTTCAGCAGTAGAAAATATTTTTAAAAGTAGAAAATCATGTTTTCAAGATAATTGTTTCTCATTCTTTTCATTTTTTCCTATGAGTAGGACAAATGTCTTAATAAAGGAAGTATTTAAAATGAGACCTATGTTTCTGTGGCATTCTTATTTACTCCCTCTAATATTATTAGTAATTTCCAGAAGAACTAGCTTTGTTTGTGTATGTATGTATGTATTTAAACATAACTGCATTATATGTTTCTTGCCATTTTGGAGTAGTTTCACAGCATTGAGCTTTATTTAAATGAAAGAAAATATTCCTAAAATTGAGAGACCTTATAGGGCCTAATTTGGTTGTGTGCTGTATTGTTGAGCTTTAAAAATGTACTGCTTTGATGTTTCATTGCTTTTAACAAAAGTCAAGAAAATGAGAGTGATATTTTGAAAGAATTTTCTTTCTTTTTCATAAGGACATGCAGTAAGTATGAACAATATGTTGCTCAGCTTAATAGTTGCTTTCACATATTCCTTCTCCAGATTGGTATAGGAAGCTGTACATAATATAAACACACATTCTTGTCTCTAGTTAGCCACATTATAGTTAATGACCATATGGTCATTATGGTATAAGATCTACTGTCTGTTGTATTTATATTCCTCAAGCATATTGTTCCTTCAACTTCACAGTGTGTTAAACTATTTCAAAGGGAAAAAAATCCTTTCCCTCTTGTTTCTGGTTGTCCTATCAAGTGTAACCTTGGACCCTTATAGAGCAATTAGACCAGCCTCTATCCCCTCCTTTGTAATGAGGTTTCTTGCATTTCTGAGTCTATAACCCTTTAGTCTTCCCTAATGGGACATCATTATTCTGAAAGAAACAATGTAAATGTAAATGAATATTCTCATTAACGAGTCACAGAGAAACCTTTAGCGGTAGCACTGTGGTAATTCTGCTTGTTATTTCTCTGGTATTCCATGCAAGATTTTTTTTTTTTATAATTCATTATTAGTATTCAAAATTACTTGTTCTTTAATTTTGCATGTCTTTCATAATCCAGTGTTCCAACTAGTTCAACCATGTCCTTGTTTTATTCTCGAGGAACCACCTGTGAAACGCTCAAGGTCTTTGTCCCCAAAGAGCTCTTTCTTAGACTCAGAGGAGCTAAAGAAGCTGAGAAATGCTGAAAGAAAGATTGAAAACTTAGAGAAGGCACTACAGCTAAAGGTGAACATTAAATCCTTTCTTTAGTAATAACCTTGCATAGGTAAGGATATACCAAAGTAAACATTCATTTCACAAATTACTGCTTATCATTTATCTTTCCTGAATTTAATTACTTTTTTAAAAAATGTATAAA
Source organism: Balaenoptera ricei (assembly GCF_028023285.1). Classification (NCBI taxonomy): domain Eukaryota; kingdom Metazoa; phylum Chordata; class Mammalia; order Artiodactyla; family Balaenopteridae; genus Balaenoptera; species Balaenoptera ricei. The sequence goes on along the minus strand of NC_082644.1, from coordinate 56,212,108 downwards.
TTGGTTAGTCTAGTTCTTAAGATTTCTGAGGATCATAAAGTAATAAAAAATTTTGCTACTTTAAAAACTAAATGTTTATTCACTACTTTAAAATTATTAGGGAATATTTTGACTCTGTATTGGGAATAAATTTCTTATAGTTTCTCAGAGACCAAAAAATACAACTACAGCAAATGGAAAGAGAAATTTCCTGTGCTTCTTTATATATGATAAACATACACAAAGAAACGTGAGTTAACAACTATGCTAACCTAGTTCAGGCCACTTAAAATTGTCCTTTACAGAAAAATTATATAGTCAAAGTGGCAAATAAATATGTGTTATTTTTTCCATTTCAACTGAATTTGTCTCCGAATGCATGACATTTGAATCTGTGTTCTACGAATCTTTAAGAAGCATATGCATTTATTGTTCTGTCTTTAAGAGTATATACTTTCCAACTCATACTTTGTGAATTATCTTCCTCAGAAGAAGTTGGTTGTGTGTACTGAACCAATTTTATGTGACTATATTGAGGGCTTTAATTTTTTCTGTGAATTTAATATGGCTAAACTTGTCATTCTTCATTCACAACTACCGGAAGGCCAACACTATTTGAGATTTAGCCATTTAACTGAATCTCAAATAGTTTTTTTTTTTAATACATCTTAATATAGTTTTTTTTGGCTTTGGGTTTTTCTTTTTTTTTTTTTAACCCCACATTTGTTTATTTATTTATTTTATTTTGGCTGTGTTGGGTCTTCGTTTCTGTGCGAGGGCTTTCTCTAGTTGTGGCAAGCGGGGGCCACTCTTCATCGCGATGCGCGGGCCTCTCACTATCGTGGCCTCTCTTGTTGCGGAGCACAGGCTCCAGACGCGCAGGCTCAATAGTTGTGGCTCACGGGCCCAGTTGCTCCGCGGCATGTGGGATCTTCCCAGACTAGGGCTCGAACCCGTGTCCCCTGCATTGGCAGGCAGATTCTCAACCACTGCGCCACCAGGGAAGCCCTCAAATAGTTTTATAATATTTTGTGACAAGCACAATTTATAGATGATTAGAATCCAAATATTTAAAACTTAGATTCTTTGTCATACAGATTATTCTTAGGAGGAAAATGTTTTGTACTCTAGAGCAAAATATAGTTTAGAGAAATAGTTAACTGTAAGCTACAATTAGAAGTTTTTTTCTGCCATTTCACTAAACATTGTTTTAATTTATATTTATTCAGATTTAAACTATTAGTTCTAAACAAAGGAAAATTATCATCTATTGTTTCTCCCCAAAATAAAATGATCACATGACCTCAGCTTGCTAACATTTAGCCTACTTGAAATTTATACACCTGTAGTTATTTGCTCATTCATTTGTTTACTCATTTGTAACTTATTGGCCAATGCAATTAGCCAAGTATTGTGCTAGTCACTTGTATAACAGGAGAAAAAAAATGATGCTGAGTGAGTAGTTAGAATCTAGTGTATTGGTGTAAACGTGGAGGTACAAACAGGATATTATGGGCATGTTTAGGACAACATCATCCTTCTTTTGCATAATTCTTGAAATTTACATACCAAGGCTTCTACTTCTGTCTTCTATTAATCTGGGTTCTCTGGAGAAATAGAAACAATAAGATACAATCCTTTAGTCTTCCCTAATGAGATATCATTATTCTGAAATACATATATGTGTGTGTGTATGTGTGTGTGTGTATATATATATATATATGTATATATATATATAGAGAGAGAGAGAGAGAGAGATTGATTGATTTACTCTAAGGAGAATTCGCTTATATGATCACATGATTATGGAGTCTGAGATGTCCAAGATCTGTAGTTGTCAAGTTGGAGATCCAGGAGGGCTAATGGTATAGTTCCAGCCTGAGTCCAAAGGCCTGAGAACCAGGAGAGCTAATGATGTAAGTTCCAGTCCCAGTCTGAGTCTGAAAGCAGGAGACCAGTGTCCCAGCTCAAAGACAGTCAGGCAGAAAGAATTTTTTCTTACTCAGCCTTTTATTCTGTTGAGGCCTTCAGTGGATTGGATGAAGCCCATCACATTGGGGAGGGCAATCTGCTTTATTTAGTGTATTGATTCAAATGTTAATTTCACACAGAAACACCCTCACAGATACACCCAGGAACAGCAATTAACCAAATACCTGGGCAGTCAAGTTAACATAAAAAATTAACCATCACATATCCCATTCAGTAGTAGAGCATCTCCACTCATTTGCCCCCAAAAGTCTGTGAGTCTTTTTTAGTTCCTTGTTTTTGGCAGGAAGGAGTAGAGCAATTCAGACATTTTTAGATCTATTCTCTAACACCTTTTAAATTTCTTGTTTCAGAGAGTCTCAGAAACATTATACTAATTTATTTCCTCATTCCTTTTTTCTAACAACGGCTCTCTTGGATGAGGCCTCAAGTTTATTTTTAGAGTAAAATTATTTTTCACACAATTTCTTTTTCATTTATATTTTTTCTGTATTCTTTCAAGTTAATTGATGATAATTGTGAATTTCAACTGATTGTTTTCTTTCACAGATTTGCAAGATAGGGGAAAAAATGGGAGCAAATTTTTTTCTTTGCATTTTATCATTTGGTAGGAAAGGATTTCTTATTTTAAAGGAGCAAAATAGCTGAATGAAAAAGGCACTATAATCAAGAGCATTTAACAAAAGGAATGGGTAAACAAAACATGTATATTAAAGCAACTCCAAGGAGAGTAGTTGGGCCCAGGGCACTTTTTAATTTACAACCTGACTTTAGTATATGTAACTCATATTTAGTGAAGACAGAAGACCTGTTTCTATCTTCTCCATTATTAGGCTATAGTATTAATGCTATTGCTATTACTCAAGCACATGTGAGTATAAGGTAAGATAGGAATTAGTGGTGTGTTTGTTAGTTTCCTAGGGCTGCTGTGACAAACTACCATAAACTGACTAGCTTTAAAAGAACGGAAATGTATTGTCTCAAAGTTCTGGATGCTAGAAAAGTCCAAAATCAAGGTGTCAACAGGGTTAGTTCCTTCTGAAGTCTGTGTGGGAAAATCTGTTCCATTCCTCTCTCCTAGCTACTGGTAGTCTCAGGTGTTCCCTGGCTTATAGATGGCCTTCTCCTTGTGTCTTCACATTACCTTCCCTCTATTCAAGCCTCTCTCTGTGTCTAAATTTCTCCTTTTTATGAAGACCAATCATATTGGATTAGGACCCACCCTATCTCATTTTAACTTGTTTATCTCTATAAAGATCCTGTCTCCAAACAAAATCACATTCTGAGATAGTGGGGGTTAGCACTCCAACATATCTTTTGGGGAGAGATTCATTTCAACACATAACAGTGTCTTATGGTTTTTAAAATACATTGGGATCATGGAGCTCCTTTTGAAGACCATTCCCCACTAATACACGCTGAATTTTTGTCATGGTCTTTCCCATGTTGGTATTCTTTTGACTACTGCTCTGCAAGAAGCTAATGGGAACATGGCAGACAAAATGTTCCTTGCTTAAATATGTGAGCAATGGATTAACATCTTTCTATTTTTGTGATCCTTTAACATACCAATGTGTATTGTGAATCTATAGGAAGGTAGAGATACATTATTTATCAGATTTACTTGATTATACCTATTAATATTTCCCAAAAGACTGTTGCTCCATGGAAGATATTGTTGGAAACACTAAACTAAAGACAAAAGACATGATCGTGGCATGGTAGGTAGCTTTAGGGTCCCAAGTTGATCACCAAGGTGGATTGAAGGGAGGGAGGGAGGGAGGGACAAAGAAATTTCAGGAGCCTATGGTACATATGTATATAAATTTTGATACATTGACATGCTGTTCATGCATATTATTCTAATATATATTATAATAATATATAATTGTATAAACATTAACATATTGTCTTACTAAGCTCTCTTCTGTGGCTAGTTGTACTTGTTTTCAAGATGGGCAACCAATGTTGTAATTGTAGAGTCAATAGTAATAGAAGAGTTGAAAGCTCTTATTATAAAAATCCCACCCAATTCCAAATCCTGAGTTCATGGGTGTAGTGAATTATAAAATTTAATATGGAAACCAGTGCATCAGAGCTTTATGAAATTCTTACTATCCTTGCAATTACTAGTGCCATGAATCTCTGCTTTACTGACTTTAATGCATTTGGCAACTTAATTCTTTTAGTACTTTTCTATGCCATTTAATAACATTAATATGTCCTTTGAATATAGTTTATATGTCTTTTATTTTTTAATGCTCTAATATTCATGAAGTTTATACATTCTGCTGAAATTAAACATCCATGGAATCCTTGGTATTCTATAAATGTTTTTTTCTTAAGAAACCTTGCTATCATACTCTGAAGATTGAGCCACTGTTTTATTAATAGTGTTCATGTTTTTAGTTTGCTTTATGCCTGTCAAGAAGCCTTTGAGCAAACTAGATGATTCGATCAAGAATCATTTCTATTCTTATCAGCTCAGAAGTAGAATTACAAACATCATTGAGGAAAGTCAGTTGATACAACTTTACTATTTTCTAATATTTTAGTCATTGAGACTTGTTTGTACACAGAAGTTAGAGCCTCTAGTTTAGCTAGTTTAATTGCAAAATACATAGAAGTTACTCTGTAAATATTTTATTGAATGATCTAATAAATGGACCTAATTCCGTGACTGCCCATGGGATATTTTTGGCTTGCTGACTCTAGAACTCAGGCTCAGTAGTTGTGGCGCACGGGCTTAGTTGCTCCGCGGCATGTGGGATCTTCCCGGACCAGGGATCAAACCCGTGTCTCCTGCATTGGCAGGCAGATTCGTAACCACTGTGCCACCAGGGAAGTCCATAAATAGCTTCATTTTGAAGATGGAGAAATTGAGACACGTTGAATTTAAGCAGCTACGTCAAGGTAAAATTTAGTAAATTTGAGCAGCAGGAGTTGAACTCTTATCAGCACTTAACACCCTGCATATAATAGGTTCTTAATATATGGTTCTCCAATTGAAACAAACAAAATTGAATTCTGTATCCTGAATTTTTAACCATAGTATTAAACCATGCTACTTTTTAGCAGTAATTATGCAGTGGCTGTGATTTATATCTTCTAAAACTCTTTAGAATAACATTTATTCTAGTTTCCCCGTCAGTGATGCCATTTTCATGCTTTTTCATCAAGCACTTCCATTTCCATATGGCATACATACCACTCGGTACACACAGGGCTCAAATACGTCCTAATAACTACTTAAGAGAATTATTGAAGTTATCCTACTAGATATATATTCAAAGTATAATGGCAACATATAAATACTGTTGAGACAGGTAGAATTGCAGTAAAATAATGCAGACTCTATAAGGTATTAGCTCACTGTTGGGATGAGAGACAGATAGTCAATGAAACGGTACATTTGGCTTCTAAATGATAAGGGCATCACTGTTAATACTTGGGAAGAGGACAGAGTAAAAAGCTCACTTTTGCTTTGAGCCTCTATTGGGCAAGCACAGTGCCAGGGGCTTTACCTATATGTTAGTTTATTTAGCTTAGTTGTCATAATATAGATTTCTGTGTTCTTTTCCATATTCTATAGTAAAAGAAATTGAATTAATTTAAATAGTGTTCTTAAGATTATGCAGCTACCAGGAGAAAACTCCAAGATTGGAATTCAGATCTTTCTGGCTGCTGTGTGCCTACTCCTCTCACCTCACTATTAGAGGGTACCGGTTACCTGCACTGAATAAGTATACAAGTTCTTTCGTACAGAAAATAAAAAAGAGTTTAAAAAACAAATTTTGAAATTATCAAGGGTAAAAAAACTCAACACGTTACCTATTTTCCTTTGAGAAACACAGTTCATAAGTAATATATATACATCCCCTGAGGACTGAAAATTTGGCCTTTATAAGTTCATTTTGTGGTTATGTCAAAAAATGAAGATTTATGCATGTGATTTATTTAAAACATTTAGAAGTCATTGACTATAATTGTTTACCCTAGTAATGTTCGGACTGTCTATTCCATGACCTCTTCAAGAGTACTAAGCCCAGCTTTCACATTTTAGTTCTTTATGTTTCAACCCCAAATATTAAACTATGCCACTTCTAACATAGGTCTAAACTGATTTTCTTCCTCCTGTGTAATCTTTGTGCATTATAACAAACTAATTATGAATCTATGGGTTAAAGAACTGGTCTTACTATGATTAGTGTCCTTACACTAATTATATGTGCACTTATAACTAACAAAATAGTGACGCTTTATGTGTGGACAAATCCTGGAAAAGAAAAAAAAAAATTTAAATATGTAAGATTGGTTCATAAATACGTGTATATATACTAATTATCAAAAGGGAAAGGAATGAAACTAATTTGATGCCACAATTTTGAGATTACTTAAGTGATTTTTAAAAATGCCATGAGTGCCTCAAATGTATCAAGCAAACCTGTTCTGTGACTTCAGGAATACTTTTTCTTCTGCTTAAATAAGTATTACAAATTAATTCATATTTACATGCTATTTTCTTTCACATTTCATACTTAGATTGGTAGCCTTTTATTTGTAACATTATACTAATACTTTCTTCAGACTTGTATACTTGCTTTTTTGTGTTCTACAGAGCCAAGAAAATGATGAGCTAAGAGATGTCCATGAAAAACACAAGGAAAGGCTACAGATGTTACAGACCAACTACAGAGCAGTAAAAGAGCAATTAAAACAGTGGGAAGAAGGCAGTGGCATGTGAGTTACATAGCTCATAAAGCCATTTCCCTAAATATTAAATGGAACGGAGTAGCATCGTATAGGTGCTTTAATGGCTTTTGTTTGATTTTAAAGAAATTATTTGGTAGTCAGATCTTTATTGAGGATTTTAAAATAGAGAATATAATAAATGAAAATAGAAATATCTTAGCAATAACTATAGATTTTCCTATCATTTGCAGAAATCATTAGCATAGGTGATTATGAATTATTGTATATATTTTTAATATCTATAGAGTAATTTAACAAAAGTATATAACAAAGCAAAAACAGTTCACATCCATATGATTGAAAAACTACTTTAAATAAATAAAATACTGGTGTTACAATATATATAACTCAAAAAGTATTTAAGTTTTATTTGAAAGACGTGAGAAATAGGAAATTCACATATATAGTTAACTATCTTAAAACTACTTCAACCTAATATGCAATTTGAAAATCTTTACTATCCATCAGTTTGTTCTGCAGCTTATCTGAATGAATTGGCAGTCTCAGTTCAATTGCTGTGAACAGGTGTTCAGATCTTGGTTAGTCGTAAATGGCTCCCCTGTTAACAGTATCAACAGAGGGCAAAGGACTGAATGAGTACAGAAAATCTACTACCCTCTCATCTTTTCAGATGGATCCTTTAGGGCAATGTTGATGATACACATTGGTCTGTTCTACAGAGAAATAGTTTCTAAATTAGCCAGTACTGCACTTTTACAAAAGAAAAATGAAGAGTTTGTTTTATGTACAGAAAATGAAAGCGTAAAGGGCATTTGGCATGTTTTACAGGTAATTGTCACATCTAATTTTTCCTTTGAAGAACAGAAAGTGTTTCATATTGCTTTTCAGTAAAGCAATGATAAATCTATTTGTCCTGGATTTAGCCTCTGCTTACCTAGCTTTTTAGTAGTCACTAGAAGTGTGAAGACTACTTGCTAACTATCTGATATTCTGATATTCACTGATAACTGCTTGTTTTAAGATAGAGCACATAAACCACATTCAGATTGGTTGACAGCAAATTCTAGATGTGTTGATTGCTTATAGTCCTTTTTTGAAACTGTGACATTTCTGCAATGTGTGTTTTATTACTAGTAGAATGAATGAGAGAAATAGACCTGAGAATATCACGTGTCTGCTTAAATGTTTGCTTTCCATAGCAGCAGTTTAGCTTTTTAGGAAATCATGATATAGGATTTTAATTTCTACATACTTAGGTTTTAGGAAATTCATTGCATAGTGAACTTGATTTAGAAATTTGGTCAATAGATATTTTTAAATTTTAGGGAATGTATAAATGAATTTTTATTACACTTTGAACATGTTAAGTAAGAAAGCAATTTCATTTTTAAAATAGGATGGAAATCAGGGAAATAAAGAGAGCAGATCCCCAAAAACTTCGACAAGAAGATTCTGACGCTGTATGGAATGAACTGGCCTATTTCAAAAGGGAGAACCAGGAGCTAATGATTCAAAAGTGAGTTTCTTTTTTTAACAATGTCTACTTAGATAAACATTTGAGAGAAATTCTTTGTGTCTGAAAGGCCATGAGAGAAATTCCATATAAAACTTGGAAAATGAAATAATCTGGTTTCCCTGTAAAAGTGAGAAAAAAGATTAGCTTTTAAAATATATATATGTATAATGCAATAACAAGTTGCACATTTGCTAGCTCTAGCTGAAACTGTATAATATGATCTAGGGATTGTGTTAATTAATGTGGCTCTCATCTGTTGGAGGTGTCGCTCTTCATTAGTCTGTATTTTAGACACTGCCGTGCTTCATTTTTGGAATGAGGTGGAGAGGGGATAACCTAGCCAGGCATCCTTGTTTGATCTCCTAGATACATACGCAATGCAGAATGCCTGAGCTCTCTTGGTTCCCTGCCCTGTCCTGCTAATCCCAGCTGAGCTCATTATGGTGTAGCCTTGCTGCTACTCTTGGAGCTAGAGCTGTCCAAGCTAATTACTGGTAGCAGCAGAACTGCCTGTTAAAGGTCTGGTATGGATCTGCTAACATGGTCCTTGGCGGTGACCTGCAAAAGACACGAGGGAATTGCTTTCTTTCTTGCTGTGCACTGCCTGTCCTTTGGGCTTAATGCTGATCCCTCCACATAGGTCTTTTAGCTGCCCTAAGTATAAAACCTGATGAAGGATACTCATATTTTAGAAAACATACAGTTTGCTTCTTTGATCTTATAATTCACAAGCTACTATATTCAGCTTGGCAAAGAAAGGACACTTGTTTTTTTTTTTTTAAACAAAAAGGAGTTAGAGCAACACAATTAGCCTCTTGCTACTTAACTATTTCTTCATTTAGAGTTAAATTTTTTACACTCAGACCATGTAATTTTTTTGAAGGCTGGATGTCTTTTAGATTACTGGAATTTAGTATCATGTGGCATAATGTAATTAAATATTATTGAATTTTCATAGCTGTAAATTAGAATCTTATTTTACATGCTATATAATAACACATGTAGCTTTAGATTGCCACCTTTTCCATGCAATGATAAACTTTTGAAGAAATGATCATATCAGTATACATTTAAATGTTTACTTCCAATTACCTCAAAGTATACTATGTTCTATTAGTATTAAATGTTTGATGCTGATAATAAAGTTTCTTATCTTGAAAATTTTTGTAGATTTTATAGATTTGTCCCAGATACATTCCCTGATAATTTTTGATAGCTTTGTTGAGATATAATTCACAAGCCATGTAATTCACCATATAAAGTGAACAAGTTGGTGGTTTTTAGAATATTCGAAGAGTTGTGCACCCATCATCACAATAAATTTTAGAACAATTTCATTACCTACTCCCCCAAAAAAGCCCCACACAGTTTACCTGTTACCTCCATTAATTCTTCCACTGCTCTCCACCCCTTAGCTAACCACTAATCTGCTTTCTGTGTGTATAGATTTACCTATTCTGGACATTTCATATAAATGGAGTTATATAATATGTGGTTCTTTGTGACTAGCTTCTTTCACTTAACATAATATTTTCATAGGGTTTATCTGTGGTGTAGCATGTATTTGTACTTTCTCTGATAATCTTTAGTGATCTTTTTGTCTCCAAATACAAAAGTTAATTTTGGACAAAATAGGTGCGAAACCTAATTAACTAGTTGCAAGATCTAATCTATTCAAAAAAAATTCAAGCAGAGGTTAGTTGTAAGTGTTTATTTGAGGTTTATTTTGCTCATTAATGAAATAGAACTAAAGAAAAAATGGTAAAGCCTTTTTAAGAAAGTTCGGGAACTGTTAGAACCCTGGTCTGTTCACCCAGCAGTATGCGTATGTTACAAGTAGCTCTGTAAATTAGATGCTAAGAGTCATTAAAAGTGTGGATTTTTCCCCCCTGAAGTTCATTTAAATTTATTAATGTGATAGCCATTTGCAAAATATTTATTTTTCAGATCAGTTTTAATTTATTAAATAATAGTGAAGTTTGAGGTGATAACCTTGAAGAGTGCTAAATAATAGATATAAACTTTAAGTCATATAATAATGTTTTGGGGGGGTGGGTTATTTTGTGAAACATTTATTCAGTTAAGAAATGTGTTTGAGTTACTGCTGTGTGACAGGCATTCTGCTAGGTGAATGTAATGAGAACATCAGACAAACTTCCTCTCAGGGAGTTTTCTTGGGAACGTTCTAATGAAATATAATGTTAAAAATTAAACTAGAAATATCATGATGAAACAGTAAGAAAGGAAACATGGAAGCATGTCTTTTTATTCATTGAAGTTTGTTTACTGATGACAGAATTTTTTTGTTTTTTTAAAATTTATATATAGTACCTTTTAGCATACAGTTTTTTGAGTTGTAGCACATACAGTGTTATAGATATATTACATATATCTATAACATGCACAATAGATTCAAGTAACTATTACCACAATCAGGATACAAACTAGTTCCATCATCTCAAAAAATTTCCTTGTCCTACCCGCTTGTAGTCACATCCTCCCACCATCCCTAACACCTGGCAACCACTGATTTGTTCTTCCTCCCTCTAGCTTTGCCTTTTTTCAGAACGTTATATGCATGGAATCATATAAGCTGTAACTTTTTGAGACTGGCTTCTTTCACTCGGCATAATGCGTTTGAGATTCATTCATGTTGGTTCGTCCAGTTCGTTCCTTTTTCTACTAGATGGTATTCCATTGTATAGATGTACCACAGTTTGTTTGTCTGTCTCCTGAAGAATTTTTGGGTCTTTTCTAGTTTTTTGCAACTATGTATAGTTTTTTGGTATACATAGATTTTTGGTTTTTTTTTTTTTTTTTGGCTGTGCCGCGCGTCCCATGGGATCCTAGTTCCCCATCAGAGGTTGAACCCGCGGCCCCTGTGTTGGAAGCAGGGAGTCTTAACCACTGGACCGCCAGGGAAGTCCTATACATAGATTTTTGTGTGAACATAACTTTTTAATTCTTTAAGGTAGATACCCAGGAGTAGAACTGCTGTGTCAACATATGTATAACTCTGTAAGAAACTGTCAAACTGTTTTCCAGAGTGGCTATACCATTCTTACTCCTACCAGGAATTCATATGAGCCAGTTGCTCCACATTCTTTTCAGCACTTGGTGTTGCCATTTTTTTTAAGACCATTCCCATAAGTGTCTACTGGTATTCCATTGTAATATTAATTTGCATTTCCCTAATGGCTAATGGTAATGATCTTTTCATGTGCTTATTTGCTGTCTTTATATCTTCTTTTACGAGTGTCTCTTCAACTCTTTAGCTCATTTTTAAAAGATTGATTGGTTATTAAACTAATTAAACAATACTTGTTCTTTATATATTCTGTATGTAAGAACTTAATCAAATATATGATTTGAAAATATTTTCTCCCAGTCTGTAGATTGCCTGTTCATTCCCTGAACAATGTCTTTTGCATGACAAAATTTTCATTTTGATAAAGTCCAACTTACCAATTTTTTTCTTTTATGGATAATGGCTTTGATGTCATACCTAATAACTATTTTTCTGACCTGACGTCACAAGTATTTAACCTATGTTTTCTTCTAAAAAGTTTTATTTTTAGCTCTATGATCCATTTTTAGTTAATTTTTGTATAAGGTGTGGGTTATAGGTTAAAGTTCATTTTTTACAAAGATATATGCCCAGTTGTATTAACATCATTTTTGAAAAGACTATTCCTTCTCCAATAAAGTGCCTTTGTAACTGTCAAATATCAGCTGACTATATTTCTGCAGGTCTATTTCAAGACTCTTTATTTTGTTCCATTAATATGAATTCCTAAACTTTTGTGAACCCCATACTGTCTTGATTTCTGTAGCTCTCTAATAAGTCTTGAACTCAGTGTGAGTCAAATAACTTTATTGTTTTTCAAATTGTTTTGGCTTTTCTCATCGCTTTGCTTTTCCATAAAAGTTTTACCTATAAAAATAGGTTTAAAAATAGCTATAACTACCAAAATCTTGTGGGAATTTTGACTGGAATTGTGCTAAATCTATAGATTAATTTGGAGCGAATTGACATATTAACCATGTTGAGTCCTCTATTCTATGAATACTTAATTTGTTGAGATTTTCTTTTATCAGTGTTTTGTAGTTTTAGCATGCAGATTCTGTATGTCTAATACTGTTGTTAGATTTGTACAAAAGTATTTAATTTTTGGAGCTATTATAAATGATATTATAAACTTTAGTTTTGGTTTCTACTTGTACATTGATAGTGTATAGAAATAATTTACATTTTTACATGCTGACATTATATCTTGCATTATTGATATGTTACAGCTAAGTCTACTATGTTATTATTTATATTTTCTGTTTGTTTCCTCTGTTTCTCTTGTCCTTGCTTCCTATGTGTTACTTGAACATTTTTTTAGAATTGGTTTTTATTTATAAGGTTTTGGAGTATATCTCTTTGAATAAGTTTTTTTTTTTAGTGTTTGCTCTCAGTATTTTACACACATAACTTATTATAGTTTATTGGTGTCAACATTTTACCACTTCAGGAATGTAGCAACCTTACTTCTATCTGTGTGCTTTTACCCTCCTCCCTTTATAATATGTTGTCTTAACTCTTGTCTCTAAATACATAGAGAAACCTATTAGTTGATGTTACAATTTTTGCTTCAGCTGTCAAATATTATTTTAAAACTTCAAGAGAAGGGTAGCCTATTATATATTTTTTCTTTTCCCAAGTTTTCTTCTTTTATCATTTTCTTTCTGTTTGAAGAGCTTCTCTTTAGACCTTCTTTTAAGGTAGGCAGCAAATTCTCTAAGTTTTCCTTTATCTAAAATGTTTTCACTTCACCTTCATTCGTAAAGGATATTTTCACTGGATAGAGAATTCTAGGTTGGCAGTTTTTTTTCTTTGGCACTTGAAGGATATACCACTTCTTTCTGGCCTCCATGGTTTCTGATGATAAATACACTGTTATTTGAATCATTGCTCCCTTAAAAGTAATACATCATTCCCTCTAACTGCTTTCAAAAATTTTTCCTTTGTCTTTTCTTTTTAAAAGTTTGATTATGACATCTCTTGGCATGAATTTCTTTGGGTTACTCTTCTGGGAATTCTCTAAGTTCCTTGAATCTCTAGGTATGTGCCTTTTGTCAAATTTGGGAAATTTTGGTCATTATTTTTTCAAATACTTTTTTCAGCCCCACATTCTATTTCTTCTGCTCTGGGACTCAATTGACATAAATGTTAGATCTTTTAGTATTGTCCTACAGGTCCCTGAGGCTTTGTTCATTTTATTTTTCAGACTATTTTATCTCTGTTTTTCAAATTGGGTAATTTTTATTGTTCTGTCTTCAAGTTCACTGATTCTTTCCTCTTTTGTCTATCATCTCTGCTATTTAGCCCTTGCAGTGAAGTTTTTTTGTTTTTTTGTTTTGTTTTGTTTTTTGGTTATTGTGATTCGTAATTCTAAAATTTCCACTTGATTCTTCTTTATATCTCTTATTTGCTGAGACTTCCTGTTTTTTTCAAGATCATTCATAACCGTTCATTGGAGCATTTTAATCATAGCTACTCTAAAATCCTTATCAAGTAATTCTGACTTGTGTGTTACCTTGGTGGTATCATTTCTTAGTTATGGTTTCTCAATCAAGTTGAGATTTTCTTTGTTCTTGGTACGATAAGCAATTTTCAGTAGTCTCTTGGAAATTGGAGTATTATGTTTTGAGATTCTGGATCTTATTTAAATCTTTTACTTAGCAGACCTCTGATGACATCATGCCTGAGGGAGAGGGTCACATTGTTACTGCCTGGAAGGGGTGGGAGTCTTAGCTCCTAACTTGAGCCCTGCTGACATTACATTGAAGGGAGTGTGAAGGGGTGTCTCATTACCACTTGATGGGCATGGGAGTCCAGGCTTCTCACTTGGCCTTCAGTGTTAGAGACAGCAAGGCTTTTTTTTTTGTTTTTCTCCCTCTAGTGGTATATGGCTAGAGTAGGGGTGGTTATTGTCAATAAAATTTCTGTCCTGTTAGTTTGTCCCTTTCCTGGTTCTTTGGCTTGAGAGAGCAGACTTTCCTTGAGACATTTTGTTTGTGTCTGTTAGCATTTCTGGATCATGAGTTTCTCCAGTACTTAGTTTCAGATATTTACGAGCAAAGAAGAAAACCAGGGAACTTATCACTGTGAGTTGTTTTTCTAGTGCTGTTCCTCTACTCCTAAGATCCCTATCCTATTCTTCTTCTTTTCTTTGCGTTTCAGAGTCTTCTTGTATTTGTTTTATGTACAGATATTTCTCAGCTATTGATGACGTTCTGTCCCAATAAACCCATAATAAGTTTAAAATATCATAAGTTAAAAATAAGTTAATATACCTAACCTACCTGACATCATATCTTAGCCTAGCTTACCTTGAATGTGTCAGAACACTTATATCTGCCTACAGTTGAGCAAAATCATCTTACACAGAGCCTATTTTATAATAAAGGGTTAAATATCTCATATAATTTACTGACTAGTGTACTGCAAGTGGAAAACAAAATGGTTGTATGGGTGCAGAATGGTTGCAAGTTGTAAATGGCTGTTTACTTTCATGATTTCATGGCTAGCTGGGAGCTGCGGCTCTCTACAGCTGCTGAGCATCATGCGGGAGTATTGCACAGCATATCACTAGCCCAGGAAAAGATCAAAATTCAAAATTCTAAGTACAGTTTTTACTGAATGCATATTGCTTTCGCGCCATTGTAAAGTTGAAAAGTCATTGTCAGGGACAATGTCATTGTAAGTCAGGGACCTTCTGTATTGTGTTCAGGGTTTTTATATTTAATTAATGGGAAGAATAGGGATAAATATGTCTACCCCCTGTCAGCAACCAGAAGTTTCAGCTGGCTCTTCTATAGACCAGGCACTCTTATTTTTGTGGCATACAGCAGGATCTAGTTTAATAATACTCAGTCCTGACTGTTTAAGGAGTAAGATTTATCCCTATTTATACAGTAATAACTATCTTTAAAATATAAGGTTAGAAAACATTAAAAGAAGATGTCTACTAAAACTACTTTTAAAACAAATTTGAATAGTACTTCTAAGACCAATCTTAAAAATTGAGTTAATTTTTAAAGACCCTGATAAAAAATTCTGTGGCAACTGTAAATCCAATCCAATCATAAAAGTTGAGTTAACTTTTCAAAATCCTAATAAAAAAATTGTGTGGGGCTTCCCTGGTGGCGCAGTGGTTGAGAATCTGCCTGCCAATGCAGGGGACACGGGTTCGAACCCTGGTCTGGGAAGATCCCACATGCCGCGGAGCAGCTGGACCCGTGAGCCACAACTACTGAGCCTGTGCGTCTGGAGCCTGTGCTCCGCAACAAGAGAGGCCGTGACAGTGAGAGGCCCGCACACCACGATGAAGAGTGGCCCCTGCTCGCCGCAACTAGAGAAAGCCCTCGCACAGAAACGAAGACCCAACACAGCCAAAAATAAATAAATAAATTTATTTAAAAAAAAAAATTGTGTGGCAACTCTAAATCAGGTTTTAAAATATAATTAAAAATGACACTACCACTGACCTATATTACAGGTGTTTTTACCACTGAGTATGGTCAGAGTTATTTGTTGGGGCTGTAGTATGGAAATCTGAGGGCTTGAGAAATTTGCATGGAATATAGTTCCTATAATAATTCATTTAGATTTATAAACTACATCTACTTATTATATCATAATGATATCTTAAAAGACTAAGAACTTAGTAACATATGAACTAATAAATTGGCTGGTTCCTTCGGTATTTATCTAACAAATATTCATATCTTCATTTATTTATGCATTCAATATTTAAACAATATAGTTTAGAACTAGGCACTAAGCTAGGAACTGAATATGCAGTGGTGTACTGAAGAGTACTAATTTCAAACTCTTAACGAGGTTTATTCTAGGGGCAGCTGCCGTGTGCTGACGAGGTGAAACCACTCTTTGGTATGCTAGATAGAAAGAGGCAAGGAAAGCTTTCAGATATGCCTGTAGGCTCATAGCTTTTTCACTTAGTTGAGGATGTTGCCTTACTGACACTAAGTTAGATTTACGAACCAACAAAGTCGTGTTAACATTCTGCTAAATAAAAACATTAGTATATAAGTATTTGTGTACATTATTTCTGAGTAGTGATATAAAACTATAAAAGGGGCTCAGGTGCCACAGGGTATTAAGCTTTTTTTATATAGCCAATCCAGCTTGTCTTTGATAGGAACCCTAGAAGTCAAGGGAAGGTGTGCAGTCATTCACTGTATGTTTTCTGTATCCTTGGCTAAATAAATCAGGAGCTTGCTGTAGGTGGGGTAGTTTTGGTCTTTTTATGCTAATCTGTATTCTGTATAAAATGCTGCAGCTAGGCACTCTGCTAGACACAGGTACACAAGGAGAAATAATATGCCACCCTTTTTATCAGGATCTCACAGCTTAGCAGGGAAAACAAGCAAATTATGATAAAAACTTTTAATAAGGGAATAGTATTGGCATAAAACAGGGAAAATGGCATTATGATTTGTCCGTTTGCTCAAACCAGAAACCGAGGGGGTTATAATTGATTTACTCCTCTATCTGACCTCCTTATAACAGTCCATACCAAATCTTAATGATTCCACATCACAAATATTTCTAACTTCTGTATGGGAATGCAAAATATTTGCAAAGAATTACTGATGTTTTCCCTAGTTGATGCTGAGTAGTGAACTTGTTGATGAAGGTAGTTAGAGTTGGGGGTCAATTATAAAGGAGTTTAGAATTTGTGATTAAAAACTTGTTTATTTTATAGATATAGGGAATTTTACCCTCTAAATAATAACTAAAATCTTTATTTCAGTGATCTTTTGATCATTTTTTTTAATGATGAAAAGTAAACAAGCTGTAGATCAGTGGCATAACCCAGGATGGAGTACTTTTGTCTCTTAAGTTTAATATTAAATATATGTAGGTTGTAATTTCACAGAATATTTTATAAAATTCAATAATAATTTCTTGAGGAGTTAAAATCAAAATATCATGGTAGGAAATTTCAGCTATTTTTTTCTTCTGCAAAGCAACTCCCTGTCTTGCTACACAAGAATATATATTTTTTTTCCATATGTAGAAATGAAGATTTTAGGGACTGCATTTCTCTAACATGATTTGGAAATAAAATTCCTAGCCAAAAAATGTCTGCTAATCATGACATATTTTGAAAACAAATGTATTTTTGGGTAACCATTAACAATGTACAAATTACATATTAGTTTTATTTTAAAGCATACAATTCAGTGGCATTTAGTACATTTAACATGCTGTACAGTGGGTTCTTTCCATTTTTTCCTCTTCTTTCTCTTTCCTTCCCTTCCATCTGGCTAAAATATAGAAATGGTTTGTACTTTTGTTTTCTGTATAATCAGCCTAAATCATGGGGGATATAATATATTTTTATTGCAGTAAAATATACAAAACGTAAAATTTACCATTGTAACCGTTTTTAGGTATAGAGTTCAGTGCCATTAAATACACTAACATTGTTGTACTACCCATCACTGCCATCCATCTTCAGAACTTTTTTATCTTCTCAAATTGTAACTCTGTACCAATTAAATAATAACTCCCCATTCCCCCTTCCCTCAGCACCTCTTTCTTTTTTCTGTCTCTATGAATTTGTCTATTCTAAGTACCTCATATTAGTGGAGCCATTTTTCTTTTCGTGTCTAGTTTATTTCATTTGTGATAATATCTTTAAGGTTTTCCATGTTGTAGCTTGTGTCAGAATTTCTTTTCTTTTTAAGGCTGAGTAATATTACTCTGTATGTATATACCATGTGTTGTTTATCAATTCATCTGTTGATAGATATTTGGGTTGTTTCTGCCTTTTGGTAGAATATAATAATATTTTTGTTGTATTTTCATTGTATTTTGCTGAACAGTTAACAAGATTGTTAGCTAAGAAAAAATATCATTTTGTATTTATTGACAGATATTTCACTGAAGTAAATGGCAAGTATATTTTTGAGTTTTATTTTCTAACTCCAGAGATTAATTTTTGATGTTGATACTTTAAATGTTTTTCATACATATGAGACCACATACATATGGTATTTATTTTTTGAGGTCATATATCTTAGTCCATTTGGTCTACTATAACAAAATACCACAGACTGAGTAGCTTATAAACAACAGAAATTAATTTCTCACAGTTCTGGAGGCTGGAAGTCTGAGACCAGGATGCCAGCATGGGCTGGTGAGGGTCTTCCTCCAGGTTGCAGACTTCTTGTCTTATCCTCACACTATAGAAGGGGTGAGGGAACTCTCTGGGCTTTCAGTACTAATCCCATTCATGAGGGCCCCACTCTCATGACCTAAGCACCTCCCCAAAGCCCCACATCCTAGTAGCATCATCTTTGGCATATCCTTTACCAGAGCCTTGTTTATCCCTATTCATTAGAATGACCCTTTTGGGTTCTTTGTTGAGTACCCCTGGTGTTCAGCAAGATTCTTCTCTCTATCTGGTCAGAGTTCAAATGTCTCCCAGTCCGTAAGAGCTCTGGGAATAGTTCTGTTTATAGCTCTGGTTGTTCTGTGCTTGCCTCAGTGAGTTTCATACTATGCGTGTGCAACAAAATATTCAGCCACAGACTCAAAAGAGTTCTTATGCAGATTTCTGCGGTTCCTTCTCTTTGTAGCTTCCTTCTCTCTGAGTACTGTGCTTTACAAATTCCAAACATTTCAGCTTTCCCAAACTCCAGTCTCTTTTTCTTCAACTCAGTGAAGACCCCCTCTCCCTACATCATGATCTGGCAAGTGCCTCCTGGCAGAAATCTGGACTATCCTTAGGGCTCTCTTTGTTGATTTCCTTTCTCTCAGGGATCACAGCTCTTTGTAGCCTATTGTCCAGCTTCTGAATACAGTCACCTCATATAATTTGTCCAGTAAGAAGTAGATTTTGAATTGTGGTTCCCATACCAAACAGAGTATCAGAAACACCACAATAAATGGGTAATGAATGAGAGTCAGTAAACAGCCAGTGTCCACCCTGTATGGGGGTGCTTGGGCACTGACTCTTTCGAAGTCAGCCACTTTCCCAACACCCATCAAGATGTGGTTTGTTGGTGCCTAGGTTGACTCAAGAACAAGGTGGTCCCTAATGTTTATAAATGCATCATAGTAAATGTAGGGACTGTGTGAATTCTTCCTAAAAAAAGCCAAACTGTAAGCATAGAATACCTCTAAAGAAGCATGAAATAACGTTTCTAACAACTGTAGCCCTGTGTTCCACTGGATTAGTGATCTGAGAGCCAAGGAAAACTAAGTTGAGATGAGCTACATCTGCTTTTTCTTCGTGGGGCCATCTTGCTACATTATGTTCTATGTTCTTAGCAAAACAAAGCAAAAACCTAATTTAGACTTAATCACTTTGTAGATGGGTATATATGTGTGCATGTATGTGTGCCCTTCCCATCAGTCTGTAACCTAAGTTGCAAATGTATAAGATCCCAATTTATAAACTCTTTATATGTGTGTATTTATGTTTATTTGAACAAAAATATAACTATATGTATCAAACTGTAAACATCAATTTTTTCAAGAAGTAAACTACTTGTTTTGTTTTTTTACTTTATATACCTTTTTATTTGAATTATTATAAGAATTGTATTTATTATTTTGTTGAGTACATAAAAGTTTAGAACTGTTGTATCTTCCTGGTAAATCATTTCTTTGACTATTATGTAATGACCATATTTATCCTTAATATTGTTTTTTTCTTAGTGTATATTTTATTTTTTATTGTGATTACATTTTTAATTTCTTTTTTTGTCCTCTTCTGGTTTGTAAATTTTTGATGTGTTTTCCAGTCTTTAAATGTTTTTTCTTGAAATTTTAACATGGATCATTTATTTGACCATCTGAAGTTTGTCAGTATACCTCTGTTCTCCTTTCACAATACAAAGATCTTAAAATGCTTTAACTCTGATCCTTTCCTTCACCTAACATCATTTTGTTGTTCAGAATTTTAGTTCTACCTTCACTTAGGTATTATGATTGCTTTGCTTAATAAATATTTGCTTACTTCCATGTACACATTTACACGTCTTTCATCATCATTCCCTATTTTGTTTCATACATTGCTTTTGAGTTTGTTTTCTTCCTAAAATCTATTCTTTAATAGTTCTTTCATCTAGGATCTATGGATAGTAAACCATGGAATGTGGAAAACATTACTGATTTTCCATCTGAGTTTTCTTGTGATATCAGAAGTCTACTGCCATTCCTGAGTTCTTTGTTAGTTGATTTTTTCCTCAATCTTTTGATTTTAGAGTTGTCTCTTTTTCTTTGGTGTCCTTCAGTTTCAGTATGTTTCTAGTGTGAATATAGTTTTATTAATTCTGTTTTCAATTTTTGATACTCTCTTAATCTGTTAATTAATCTTTTTCATCGGTTCTCAACTTTCAGTCATTGTATGTTGAATATTTTATCCCCATTTTCTTAATTCTCTCTTTGAATAATTTCTGCTAGATGCTTTCTGGCATTCTCATTCCAACACACTTTATATATAGTTACTATTTCCTTCTGTTTGTTTCTTTGTGTTGTCTTTAATTTTACAAATTTTCATTAGCTTTGTCTGTGTGCTATTTAACCCATCCACTGAGTTTTAAATTTCAATTATTATGTTGTTATTATTATCTTTAGTTGTCTTGTTTATTAGCATTTCTAGATATAGTATTTGGTTCTTTTTCTTATTTGTCTTCTCTTGTATCATAAACCCCTGTTCTTTTTAATATGTGTTTATCACCTCTTTTTCCTTTTTATCACCATTTTTAAAACTCTAATTTTGTAAGAACTCATTTTGAATTATTCTATTATCTTTTTTTCCTTGCTGTACATTCTCCCATTTTGAATGGGGTGATATTTAGACTGTCTTTCATGGCTTTGAGCGTATTCATATTTATTCTTCTCTGCAAACCTGACTTCTTTGAGAATTATTTTCTGTGGTGGTTTTCCTCCTGTCCATTCTCTCAGTTGTAGACACCTCTCTAGTGGATGATTGTCTGCCTGAACTCTCCAGTGTACATGGCCATAAACCAGTTTTTACATTGCTGTCATTTCTTCAGGTCTCTGCGAATGTATAATGGCTCAATTTTGAAACCAGTAATATAGACTTAGGATCCTAATCTCACATGGTTGACTCTGTCTTGCTCTCAGACTAGGGCAAGAAGCCTCTTTTTAATGGAACTTCAACCAGATGAGCCTGGATATTCAGGTATTCATTCAGCAAAATTTTGTCTCCCAGCTTCCTGCAGTTAGTCCAGTTTTGTCTCTCAGCCCTGAAGGGCCTTGCACATAAACTTTCATCTCCACTCGGGTCTCAAGGTCTGAAGTCTCCATGGGCAGTATTTGATCCAGGTCTCTTGTCATGGTAGCTCAATTCCGTTTTACTAGTAAGGGGCTTTTGTTTTGTTTTTTTTTAATGAAAACCTTTTATATTTTGGTAATTTTTTTTTTTAAGATTTATTGATTGATTGATTGATTGATTGATTGCTATGTTGGGTCTTCGTTTCTGTGTGAGGGCTTTCTCCAGTTGCGGCAAGTGGTGGCCACTCTTCATCGCGGTGTGCGGGCCTCTCACTATCGTGGCCTCTCTTGTTGCGGAGCACAGGCTCCAGACGCGCAGGCTCAGTAGTTGTGGCTCACGGGCCTAGTTGCTCCGTGGCATGTGGGATCCTCCCAGACCAGGGCTCGAACCCGTGTCCCCTGCATTGGCAGGCAGACTCTCAACCACTGCGCCACCAGGGAAGCCCCTAGTAAGGGTTTTTTGTCTTTACTTGGCATCTAGACATTTACTCTCTTGGCTTTCAGTGATATGTATTAACAATTTTATTATTATTTTACATAGCGTATCTGTTAGAAAATGATCTGGTAACTCGATAGATGATTTTTTTAATTATACAGTTTATGTTTTACCTATTTAGCATGTTTATTTAGACAAAGTTAAAAATCAGTTGAAACATTTTACCTTCCAGATGCTCATTAAAATTCAATTTTAATTGTTAGGATTTGTTAATATTAATATACTCTAGCTTTTATTTTACTACTGTCTAATTCATGTATTTTTAAAATATTTTTGCCACTTTTATATGTTTGCTATATTATTCCTTAACTTACACATTTAAAATAATTGTTTATTGTGTTAATTTTCATAGGATGAATCTTCAAGAAGAATTGGATAAACTTAAAGTACATATGTCTGTTGATAAAGCAACAATACAAGAATTGAATACATTTATGGCAGAGAGAAGAGAAGGTAATTTTTTGTGAGGATAAATGTTCAATGTAAGCAGTTTAAAATTATCCAGTTATTTATTTATTTTTTAAAATTAATTAATTAATTTATTTATTTTTGGCTGTGTTGGGTCTTCGTGTCTGTGCAAGGGCTTTCTCTAGTTGTGGCAAGCGGGGGCCACTTTTCATCGTGGTGCGCGGACCTCTCACTATTGCAGCCTCTCTTGTTGGGAGCACAGGCTCCAGACGCGCAGGCTCAGTAGTTGTGGTTCACGGGCCCAGTTGCTCTGCGGCATGTGGGATCTTCCCAGATCAGGGCTCGAACCCGTGTCCCCTGCATTGGCAGGCAGATTCTCAACCACTGCGCCACCAGGGAAGCCCAATTATCCAGTTCTTTATGTTTTACTTTCATTTTCTTCTAAGAATCTCACCCTGTTCCCTCTCTTTCCACTGCTTTACTCACTCATATCTCATTAACATTTTCACCTTTCATGAGAAAATCAAATAGAACACTTAAAAGTCAGCTTTATAACTTATTAAAATTTTTAAAGAAATATTTGATAAGGAGAAAATATTCATTTTTACTATTCATTGACAAAGTTTTACTAGGTGTGTTTGTCCAAAATTTTATAGGTAATATAGAGTTATTGATAATATAGAGGTACTTTCTATCAATAATTCATTTATATTTTTATATGACATTACATTTTTCTGGAAGTCATTTAGTTCTCACCTGGAATCACAATGTTAGAGCTAGAAGGAAACTTGGAGATCTGCAAATCTGAAACCTGCCTCACCCCTAGCCTGAGAGTGTTGAGTAAAAGGGGATGTATCTATTTCAATTGCAAATTATTCCTTTGTTAAAATCAAGATTACTGTATTTACAATATGACTTCAGTCCATCCTCAGATACCTCATTAAAAAAAGTAAATAAGGTTGATATGATAGAATTTCTTCTTATTTAACCTTTCTACAGCTTAATTGTTACCACTGTGCTTTTTAGGTGTTGACAGTTTATACTTAATAATTCAATTAATAATTTATACTTAATAATTTGTATGTAATATTTAAATTTTTATGTATCACTCATCTGGAAGTTGTCCCAATTACTTTGTTGTTCCAGTTGCTCTTATTTAGTTCACTAGTGACCTTGTCAAGGCTAGTATTTGAATCCTTCTTTACACCATTGATTTATATCATATTTTATGCTTACTCCTTCATTGAGTTCTTTTTTTTTTCCATAGATCAAGGCAATGATCATTAATGACTACTAAGACCATTGGGTGAAAAGCTGATGGGGCCTTTTTTTTAATTATTCTTTTTTCTTTTTCTTTTCTTTTTACCTTTTGACTCCCTTCAGCCATTTCTTTTTTTTTTTAAACTTTGGGTTTGTTTGTTTGTTTGTTTGTTTGTTTGTTTATTTATTTATTTATTTATTTATGGCTGTGTTGGGTCTTGTTTCTGTGTGAGGGCTTTCTCTGGTTGCGGCAAGTGGGGGCCACTCTTCATCGCGGTGCGTGGGCCTCTCACTATCACGGCCTCTCTTGTTGTGGAGCACAGGCTCCAGACGCGCAGGCTCAGTAGTTGTGGCTCACGGGCCTAGCTGCTCTGCGGCATGTGGGATCTTCCCAGACCAGGGCTCGAACCCATGTCCCCTGCATTGGCAGGCAGACTCTCAACCACTGCACCACCAGGGAAGCCCCAGCCATTTCTTTTATAACCTCTGGCCACAACCAATCTGTTCTCTGTATTTCTGAGCTTTTTTATTTGTTTCTTTGTTTGTTTAGATTCCACATATGAAAGGCATCATATGGTATTTGTTTTTCTCTCTCTGACTTATTTCATTTATCATAATGTCTGTGAGGCCCATCCATGTTGTCACAAATGGCAAGATGTCATTCTTTTTTGTGGCTGAATAATATCCATTGTGTATATGTATACATGTATCACAATTTCTTTATCCTATCATCCATCAATGGACACCTAGGTTATTTCCATATCTTGGCTACTGTAAATAATGCTGCAGTGAACATTGCGGTGCATATATATTTTCACGTTAGTGTTTTCATTTTCTTTGGATAAATACCCAGAAATTGCTGGATCATATGGTAGGTCTATTTTTATCTTTTTGAGGAACCTCCATATTGTTTTACAAAGTGGATGCACCCATTTACGTTCCCACCGATAGTGCACAAGGGTTCTCTTTTCTCCACATTCTCACCAAGATTTGTTACTTCTTGTCTTTTTGACAACAGCCATTCTAAAAGGTATGAGATGATATCTCAGTGTGGTTTTGATTTGCAGTTCCCTCATGATTAATGATGTTGAGCATATTTTCACATATCTGTTAACCATCTGTACAGGCATATCTAGGAGATTCTGCGGGGTTTTTTCCCAGACCACCACAATAAAGCGAATATTGCTATAAAGTGAGTCATGTGATTTTTTTGGTTTCCCAGGGCACATAAAAATTATATTTACACTATATCATAGTTTATTAAGTGTGCAATAGCATTATGTCTAAAAAATGAATGTACCTACCTTAATTAAAAAATACTGTATTGCTAAAAAATGCTAACCATCATCTGAGTTTTCAGTGGGTCATAGTCTTTTTTGCTGGAGGAGGGTTTGAAATATTGGGAGAATTACCAAAATGTGACACAGAGACACAAAATGACCAAATGCTGTTGGAAATGGCACTAATAGACCTGTTTGACAGAGGGTTGCCACAAACATTCAATTAGTAGAAAAACACAATATCTGCAAAGAACAGTAAAACAAAGCACAATAAAACAAGTTAGGCCTGTATGTCTTCTTTGGAAAAATGTCCATTTAGATTTTCTGCCCACTTTTAAATTGAATTGTTTGTTTTTTTGTTATTGCATTATATGAGTTTTTAAAATACATTTGGATATTGGCCCATTATCAGATATATGATTTGCAAATAGTTTCTCCCATTCGGTAGGTTGCTTTTTTATTTTGTTGATGGTCTCCTTTGCTGTGCAGAAGATGTTTAGTATGATGTAGTCCAACTTATTCATTTTTACTATTGTTGCTTTTGCTTTTGGTGTCAGATTCAAAAAATCATCCCCAAGATCTAGGTCAAGGAGCTTACTGCCTCTGTTTTCTTCTAGGAATTTTAGGGTTTCAGATCTTATGTTCAAGCCTTTAATACATTTTGAGTGAATTTTTGTATATGGTATAAGATAGTAGTCCAGTTTCATTCTTTTGCTTGTGGCTGTCCAGTTTTCCCAACACCATTTAATGAAGAGACTGTCCTTTCCCTATTGTATATTCTTGGCTCCTTTGTTGTAAATTAATTGACCATATAAGCTTGTTTTTATATCTGGGCTCTCTATTCTGTTCCATTGGTGTATGTGTCTATTTTATGCCAGTACCATACTGTTTTAATTATTAGCTTTGTAATATAGTTTGAAATCATGGCATACATGATACCTCCAACTTTTCTTCTTTCTCGCATTGCTTTGACTATTTGGGGTATTTTGTGGTTCCATCAGATTTTAGGGTTATTTGAATTTGGTTTTTTTTTTTTGAAAAACGCCATTGGAATTTTAATAAGGATTGCATTGAATCTGTAGTTTGTTTTGGGCTGTATAGACATTTTAACAGTACTGGTTCTTTCAATCAATGAGCATGAAATATCTTTCCATTTATTTTTGTCTTCTTCAGTTTCTTTCATTAATGTCTTGTAGTTTTCAATACACAGGTCTTTCACCTCCTTGCTTAAATTTATTCCTAGGGATTGTTTTCTTAATTTTTCTCTGATAGTTCATTCTTAGTATAAAGAAATAGAACAGCTTTTTGTATATTGATTTTGTATCCTGCAAATTTACTGAATTTGTAAGTTCTTACAGTTATTAGCAGTTCTAACAGTTTTTGATGGAGTCATTAGCGTTTTCTATATCATGTCATCTGCAAATAGTGACAGTTTTAGTTCTTCCTTTCCAGTTGGATGCCTTTTATTTATTTTTCTTGCCTAAGTGACTGTCTAGGACTTCCAATACTATGTTGAATAAAAGTGGTGAGAATGGGCATTTTATCTTGTTCCTGATCTTAGAGAAAAAGCTTCCAGCTTTTCCCCATTGAGTATGATATTAGCTGTGGGCTTGCATATATGGCCCTCATTATGTAGAGATAGATTCCCTCTGTACCCAGTTTTTTGAGGGTTTTAACCATGAAAGGATGTTGAATATAGTCAAAAGATATTCCTACATCTGTTGAGATGATCATATGATTTTTATCCTTCTTTTTGTAATGTGGTGTATCACATTGACGGATTTACAGATGTTGACCCATCCTTGAATCGTTGGAATAAATCCCGCTTGATCTTAGTGTGTGGTCCTTTTAGTGTATTGTTGAATTTTGTTTACTAATATTTTGTTGAAGACATTATATCTATATTCATCGGGGATATTGGCCTATAATTTTCTTTTCTTGTGGTGTCCTTTTCTGGTGTTGGTATCAGGATAATACTGGCCTTGTGAATTGAGCTTGGAAGAGCTCCCTCCTCTTATATATTTTGGAAGAGTCTGAGAAGAATTGGTATTAATTCTTCTTTAAATATTTGGCAGAATTCATTAATGAAGCCGTCTGGTCCTGATTTTTGTTTGCTGGGAGGTTTTTGATTACTGATTCAATCTCCTTATCAGTTATAAATCTATTCAGAGCTGGTTCTTTAAAAAGATAAATAAAATTGACAAGCCTTTAGCTATACTTACCAAGAAAAAAAGAGAGAGAACTCAAATAAAATTTAAAAAATGAAACAGGAGATGTTACACCTGATACCACAGAAATACAAAGAATCATAGGAAAATATTTTTAACAAATATTTTCCAACAAATTCCACAACCTAGAAGAAATGGACAAATTCCTAGAAACATACCACCTACCAAGACTGAATCATGATGGAATAGAAAATCTGAACAGAACAATTACTGTATGTTTGTCTGTTTCTCCCATTAGGTCTCTTAATATTTGCTTTCTATATTTAGGTGCTCTTATGTTGGTGCATGAATATTTACAAATGTTACATCCTCTTGTTGGACTGACCTCTTCATCGTTATATAATACCCATCTTTGTCTCTTCTGACAGTCTTGTCTTAAAGCCTGTTTTGCCTGATGTAAGTGTAGCTTCTCCAGCTTTCTTCCGGTCTCCATTTGCATGGAGTATCTTTTTCAATCCTTTTGTGTTCAGTCTGTGTGTGTCTTTAAATCTAAAGTGCGTCTTTTGTAGGCAGTATATAGATGGGTCTTGTTTTTTAATTCATCCAGCTACTCTATGTTTTTTGTTTGGAGAATTTAGTGCATTTACAGGTAAAATAATTGTTGACAGGTATGTGTATATTGCCTTTTTGTTCATTGTTTACTGGCTGTTTTTGTAGTTCCACCCTCTTCCTTTATTCTTCTCCTACTCTCTTCCTTTTTGTTTTAATGACTTTCTTTAGTGGTATAAATATACTTATATTCCTGTCTGTTTACCTTTTGTGTGTTTATTGTAGGTTTTTGCTTTGTGGTTACTAGGAGACTTACATATAACATCTTATATCATGAGGTATAAACATTAATAAATTTCTGGTTTTCTCTTGCTAATCTGTCTTTTATTATAGGGGTCTGACGTAAATTGACGGAAACTTAACTTTTTAAAAAAATTTTATTTTATGTTGGAATATAGTTGATTTACAATGTTGTGTTAGTTTCAGGTGTACAGCAAAGTGATTCAGTTATACGTATACATATATCCATTTTTTTTCAGATTCTTTTCCCATATAGGTTATTACATAATATTGAGTAGAGTTCCTTGTGCTATAACACTAGGTCCTTGTTGATTATCTGTTTTATATATAGTACTGTGTAAATGTTAATCCCAAACTCCTAATTTATCACCCCCCACCTTTCCCCTTTGGTAACCATAAGTTTGTTTTTGAAGTCTGTGACTCTGTTTCTGTTTTGTAAATAAGTTCATTAGTATGATTTTTTTACATTCCACATATAAGTAATATGATATTTGTCTTTCTCGATCTGACTTACTTTACTTAATATGATGATCTCTAGGTCCATCCATGTTGCTGCGAATGGCATTACTTCATTCTTTCTTATGGCTGAGTAATATTCCACTGTATTTATGTACCACGTCTTCTTTGTCCATTCCTCTGTCGATGGACATTTAGGTTGCTTCCATGTCTTGGCTATTGTACATAGTGCTGCAGTGAACATTAGGGTGCATGTTCTTTTTTTTTCTGGTTTATCCCACTTTTAATAATATTAAGATTAATTAGGAACTTCAGGTGGTTTCAGCCTAATCCCTCTATTATTAAATTCCCAATCAATGTTTCATTTAATGGTTTTAGCATCCATTCGTTATTGTTACCAAATTTCATTATTTCATTTGGGGTTGCAACACAGCAATTTTCTGATTTTAGCATTTTTTGTGCACTTTTTATCTGGAATTCTATAAAGAAGAATATGGATAACTATTTGGTTATCCTGAAATACAGTTTGTACAGGAAAGGCAGGAAAAATCTTGATTATTCCTCTTTACCAATTTTCATTTGATGACCTAGCATCCTCCAAAGGTGATCAATGAGTTGGTGGCTTTTGTTAGTGTTAGAAACTCAGAACTTTTGTTGATATATTTAAAGTTTTTTTTATCCGTTGAAGGCATTATTCTTTTTGATATTCAGATTGTTCCATCTTAGGTCAGTGGGAGCCTTCATAATATATTTTGTTTTGTGTATTTTTATTTATTCTGGATTATTCTTTTTGTAAAGTTTTTATTGGAGTATAGTTGATTTACAATGTTGTGTTTCAAGTGTACAGCAAAGTGAATCATTTATACATATACATATATCCACTCTTTTTTAGATTCTTTTCCCATATAGGCCATTACAGCGTATTGAGTAGAGTTCCCTCTGCTATACAGTAGGTCCTTACTAGTTATCTATTTAATATATAGTAGTGTGTATATGTCAATTCCAATCTCCCAATTTATCCTTTCCCCACCTTTCCCCCCAGAACCATAAGATTGTTTTCTACATATGTGACTCTATTTCTGTTTTGTAAATAAGTCCATTTGTATCTTTTTTTTAGATTCCACGTGTAAGTGATATCATATGTTATTTGTCTTTCTCTGTCTGACTTCACAAAGTATGACAGTCTCTAGGTCCACCCATGTTGCTGCAAATGGCATTATTTTGTTCTTTTTATGGCTGAGTAATATTCTGTTGTATATATGTACCACATCTTCTTTATCCACTCCTCTGTCGATGGGCATTTAGGTTGCTTCTGTGTCCTGGCTATTGTTAATAGTGCTGCAGTGAACCTTGGGGTACATGTATCTTTTCGAATTATGGTTTTCTCTGGATATATGCTCAGGAGTGGGATTGCTGGATCATATAGTAGTTCTACTTTTGGTTTTTTAAGGAACCTCCATACTGTTCTCCCTAGTGGTTGTGCCAATTTGCATTTCCACCAACAGTGTAGGAGGGTTCCCTTTTCTCCACACCCTCTCCAGCATTTATTGTTTGTAGACTTTTTGATGATGGCCATTCTGACCAGTGTGAGGTGATACCTCATTGTAGTTTTGATTTGCATTTCTCTGATAATTAGTGATGTTGAGCATCTTTCCATGTGCTTTTATGGCCATGTGTATGTTTTCTTTGGAGAAATGTCTATTTAGGTCTTCTGCCCATTTTTGGATTGGGTTGTTTGTTTTTTTTGATATTGAGTTGCATGATCTGTTTTTATATTTTAGAGATTAATCCCTTGTTGGTCGCTTCATTTGCAAATATTTTCTCCCATTCTGTGGGTTGTCTTTTCATTTTGTTTATGGTTTCCTTTGCTGTGAAAAAGCTTTTAAGTTTAATTATGTCCCATTTATTTCTGGTTTTATTTTCATTACTCTAGGAGGTAGATCCAAAAAGATATTGCTGTGATTTATGTAACAGTGTGTTCTGCCTATGTTTTCCTCAAAGAGTTTTAAGTATTCAGTCTTAAATTTAGGTCTTTAATCCATTTTGAGTTTATTTTTGTGTATTATGATGTTAGAGAATGTCCTAATTTCATTCTTTTACATGTGGCTGTACAGTTTTCCCAGCACCACTTAGTGAAGAGACTGTTTTTTCTCCATTGTATATTCTTGCCTCCTTTGTTGTAGATTACTTGACCGTAGGTGCATGGGTTTATTTCTGGACTTTCTGTCCAGTTCCATTGATCTTTATTTCTGTTTTTGTGCCAGTACCATACTGTTTAGATGGCTGTAGCTTTGTAGTATAGTCTGAGGTCAGGGGGCTTGATTCCTCTAGCCCCGTTTTTCTTTCTCAGGATTGCTTTGGCTATCTGGGGTCTTTTGTGTTGCCATACAAATTTTTAAATTTTTTGTTCTAGTTCTGTGAAAAATGCCTTTGATAATTTTATAGGAATGGCATTGAACCTATAGATTGCCTTGGGTAGTATAGTCATTTTGATGATGTTGATTCTTCCAGTCCAAGAACATGGTATATCTTTACATCTGTTTGTGTCATCTTTGATTTCTTTCATCAGTGTTTTATAGTTTTTCTGAGTACAAGTCTTTTGCCTCCTTAGGTAATTTTATGCCTAGATATTTTATTCTTTTTGATGTGATGATAAAAGGGATTGTTTCCTTAATTCTTCTCTCTGATCTTTCATTATTAGTATATAGAAATGCAAGAGTTTTCTGTGTATTAATTTTGCACCCTGCAACTTTTGTTGGTGTCTCCCAACAACATTTTTATATCCAGCTTCTGTTAAGTAGAAGTGAAATATAAAGGAAAATAGATTTATGGGGAACCTTGTGCAAAGGGGCTTGTTATGAATAACAGAAAATAATCCTCTCACCTCTATCACTCATGAAATTCCAAGGACTTTAGAAGCTCTGTGTGGGGAGCCAGGGAAAAAGACCAAATATATATTTCTTACTGTATGTTATGGCAAGTACCCTCTAAAGTAATATTCACTTTTCCTAAAAGTGAAGAAAAAATAGTAATATTGATGCCAAAAACTCGGCCTCTGTGCCCTGGTGCCCAATTGAATCTCAGAGACAGAGTTTTGGGTGAAGTAGAAAAGAATAGCTCTATTGCTTTGCCAGGGAAAGGGGAACACAGTTGGCTCCTGCCCTTGAAAACCATGGGTCCCAACCTGGGAGGATTTGGTGAGGACTTTTATAGCAATAGTTCAGGGGTGAGTTTGCCGATAAGACTAGGGTGTGTGCAGGGCCTGCACTCCTTTAATCTGGTCTCAGGCCATCTCTTGATGAGCTTCTATGGTTCCTTTAATCTGGCCTCAGCGGGTCTTCTCTGGAATGAAGAATGCTAACATCTTCCATTTGTTGGGGGTTTTAGTTCTGTAAAGAGCTTAAAGATACTGTTGTGTGTATCCCTTGAGGTGAAACCAGGATCCTGCCCCAAGGCTGCAGTATTGTTTCTTGGCTGCTCCTCCCTTGTCTCTGCATCCCCTCCCTTCCGTGATTAGCAACTGTTTGAATCTGCCCTTTGGGACTCAGGGAAGGTTATGGAGGCTGGAGTCTGTTCTCTACAAACAAGGAACAGGGGACGCAGAAAGGCTTTCACACCCAGGAGCCTCCAAAGGGTCCTGCTTGGTTTCAATATTTTTTAGGAAATTGCCAATACACAAGATACCTATTCTCCTTTCTTTATATCCCAAGTTGATACAATCACAAACAGACCTTTAAGATAGTGTAGGAAGCATCATATTAAGATGAGTAAAAATATAATTGTAGGGGAGGAATAAGAATTTTCCTTCTACCCTTCTGAGTTCTTAGCTGAAACCCCTATAATAAAAGACAGATTAGCAAGAGAAAACCAGAAATTTATTAATGTTTATACCTCATGATATACACATGGAAGAAACCCAGGGAAGAGTGAGTACTCAAAGAGGTGGCTTTAGAATTCAGGATTACATACTGTCTTAATAGGGAGAGAGGAGGAGGGATGTAGGCCTCTTAGGGGAGAGTAAATGATTTTAGAAAAGATGAATGGGCCCGTAGAAGACTAGCTGAGAGGAGTGATAGTTTGTAATAAAGCTTGTCTGGGTGTAGAGTGGACTTCTAGTTTCCTCTCCTGTGATAAGAGTTAATCTTCTCTGGTTGATGAAACTTTAGGGGAGTGGGTAATAACACTCAAGTTCCTTCTGGAGGGTCTTCTGGCAGATAAGGGGAGTTCAGAGAAAGCCTCTCCCTGCATTTGCAGCTTTCTAAGTTCCTACTGCTCAAAATAATCAATATACCAAAGTGGCATATATTAGGCTGGCATATTCTGCAACCTCTTATAATGATAATAGATTTTTAATAATAATTTGTTAAAATAGCTAAAAGAGAATCTAAAAGAAGGAGAAAAAGTTGCAGAAGAACTTACATTAATTTATAATGTAATCTAGGAGAATTGAGTGGACCAAAAAAACATAAGCAATAGAGAAAAATGTTTAAACAACTATGAGTAAGCAAAGTTAAAAGTTAAAAAGAAAAAGTGGAGAGAGAAGAAACTCCTGAGAAAGAATATAAATCAGAACGAATTTGTATAGTGGTAAAAATAAAAGTAAAGCATTTAAATCCACAATTTTTAAAATAAATTTCCAGTAAGGTGAAGCATATTCTCACACATCCACCAAAGGACAAAAACAGAACTGTACATTTCTAACTAGGTCCTCTTGGTTCACTTCCCAAATCCTGAGATCCTTGAAGGGGAAGGGAATCAAAGGGCAGAGAGTTGGGTTTTTGTTTCTCTCCATGGCCTGGGCCTAGCTGCCATGTATTCTGTATAAAACGTGTGAAGGTGAGAAACAAAGTTTTCAACAGAAAACCACAAGTGAACATGGTCTTCCAGTCCACCAGGGAATCTTGCACACACCTAGGAGCACAAAAGCAGCAATCAAATTCATTTTTAAATCAGTCTTCAACATTTATATTGTTGGAGTTATTTAGCTACTTTTAGCACTCTACAGTCTTTGAATATAGAACTATTTTCTTATTTTTAAGTGTAAATATTTTACTTAGAGCTATAGCAGATATTTAAATGACTAGAACAGATGAATTGTATTTGCATATTATTTCTATATTGCTGAAAGAGTTTTGTAAATGAATTCAGCACCATGGTGTTCAGGGACTAGAAAAAGAAACTTGGGAACCAACAGATTATCATCAAGATAAAGGTACATATTCCCCAGGTGGCAAATTCTACCTATTCTAGCTTTTATTATCCTTAGGATAGTGTTCTATTTATTTCAGGAGTACAGAAGTTTTAATTGGATATGTCATGTTTCAAAGACAAAAGAAATGCCTAATTCACTCTAACAAACTTGTTAGTCACTGTTTATACCAAGAGGATTTCTACTCTACAGAGAATAATATTGTTTTCTTTTTTCTTTGTTGATAAATCAAAGTTTCATATTGACCTACAGCAGCCAAGCATACTTTAAAGCAAAATCATCTCAGACTAACACAGATATGTATCCTTTTAGCTTTATGCATTCTTTTTGCCCCCTTTTTGATTCTTTGAGAAATGTGTATTTCAAAAATAATTCAGTAAGAAAATATTAAATTTGTCACCGTAATTTATCTTCTAAGAAAAAAATATTTATAGGTTTTAATGTATTTCAATTCTAATAATATTAACTGAATTTTATGATTTTTTTTCCTTTAATGTTGTTATGTTGCTTATACAGTTTTGCTTGTTTGAAGGGGTTTTATTAGTCAAATGCCTGGGCAGTGTAGGAATGATTTGTAGGAACAACTTTACCCATTACCTGGGTTTCTATTTGTTATAAAGTCAGTTTTTCTGGAAATGTGATTTTTATGCTTTACTCTGCCCAGTGCACGATCTTTTACTTTAAAGAAAGGTGGTGGTAGGGGCTGTTACAGTTTCAGTCTACCCTAATTCTGTTACTGTTTGCTTTGTTCAGCAATCACTCTGATCCTCCTGGCAGGGAACAAGATCCAGAGAACAAAACTAGTAGTGACTGTGTAGATAAAAAGGCAGTGAATTCTGCTTTTAAGGCAAAGGGGAACGGTCTACAAAAGAATGAAAATGGGAATAAAAGTACAGCATTGTTAACCTGCAGATCTGTTATACCTTTGAAAATCTTACACTGCAAAAAAAGAAAGGGACACTACAAAGATACATAATTGTGTGACTGAAAATCTTGAAAAAGGTCACCATTCAGTTACTGGCCAAATACTTGACAATAAAATAGACTACGTTTTTCATAGTTGAGAAACCATACACCCCTTTTGCTTAAAATGACAGGACAGTGTTTCAGCAGTATATGAGGTACCATAATATATTATTTATTCTCTGCCAGAAGAACTCTTTAGATACGGTGAAGATGATGGGGTCAAGAAGAGTACTCCAGAGAAGAATTGGAAAGAAATGTCGGAGCAGACATTGCAGAAGGTAGTCTAATCTTTATGATATTGAGCTGAGCAAGTTAAATCTGAATTTTAACATAAAGGATTATATTTTAAAACGATGCCTCATGAACTTAAACCTTGTGTGAATCCTTAATTTAAATTCATAATTCAAAATCATTGGCTTACAAAAATGGGGTTAAAAAAATCAATGTTAGTGAAGTAAATGTGGAAACACGCTTGTGTTGACATAGGTTTAAAATATTTTCAAAGATAAAAAGAATGATAACAATAGAAAGTATAAAAATTTACCCTCTATGTGTTTATTAGGTATAACTTAACTATTTACTTTAAAATAGAACTTGAGACTTTCTCTGTTACGTTTCAAAATGCATACAGATGTACAATATTTGAACTAAAAAAAAGCATAGTTTTAACTTTATGCAGTAAAATGGTAATATGTTTATAATTTTAATTTTAAACTTGAAAATTATACATGTCTTATCTCATTTTAGATAAAAATTTATGCCCATATGATTTGGTATAGCTCTCCCTGTTTTAATAGAACCACTCTGTATACACCCTATACTCACTTTACAACATGGCTATCTTTAATAGTAAAATGTTGTTTAAAAGTCTTAACATTTATCTTTACAATTTTGTACTTAATTTACATTTTTGTATATAAATAACATTGTCATCAATTTCAGTTAAGTGGGCTTGGTTTTATTTTAATACTTTTTGTTACTGTTATAAAGGAAATATTCTTAGAAAAAGCTGGCAGTGTACAGATATATAGACAAAAACATTAATGTAGCTACTTACATTTTGTATGTCTGTGAATTGATGCATAGGAAATCTAGTGATATACAGCAGATGATGTGATTGCTTATACTCCTAACACTTGCCATACGCTCAGGTAACAGAGGCCGTCATCTCATTATTACTGAATGACACATATCAGTTTCATATTATAACATAAAGAACAAGAAATGCTCATGTTCATTTATCTTAAGATAAAATAA
The DNA here is from genome assembly GCF_028023285.1 of Balaenoptera ricei. Lineage (NCBI taxonomy): Eukaryota > Metazoa > Chordata > Mammalia > Artiodactyla > Balaenopteridae > Balaenoptera > Balaenoptera ricei. Next base: position 56,176,235 of record NC_082644.1, on the reverse strand, counting down.
GTAATTGAAATAATGTATGTACTACCAGCTAGAACATGATACAGTTTATAGCAATTTATCTTTTTTGTTTCAGAACAATATTCTTTTTTGCCAGGTTTTGTATAATTTTTATTTCTGTGGGTATACTGTACTACACTACTACTTACTACGTTAGGGTAGAAACCTAAAGAAGTTTATTATTTCATTCCAACTGCCATAAATGATATGGAGGAGGAAAGGAATTTTTCCTCTATTCTTTTAGGTTCTCAGATGAGATGACCCCTGTAATAAAAAGACAGATTAACAGGAAAAAACAAACAGAAGTTTAACAACAGGCATACCTCCTGTATACATAGGAGATGCCCAGGAAAATTGAGTAACACCCTGAAATGGTCCAAGCCGTCACGTTATACACCTTCCTCAGCTAAAGACAAGAAAAGATGTCGGGGCTGGGCAGTCAGTTACTACTCAGTTTGCAGAGCCTCTCCTGTGTCTGCCGTTTCTTAAAAACAACCAACTCAAGATAAGACGTATGTCAAAGAGACATTTTGGGGGTGGCAAAATTCTGCTCCCCTTCATTGACTACTACCATAGTAGATCCAGAAAGCCATTTTAAGCCTTAAAAGCCAACAGAAATTGTTTTCATTGGACCATGTGTCAAATTAGTGTACTAATTTGTCACTGTTTTTTTAAATATTAACCTAATGCAATTGTATGAGTCATGATTTAACCCCTTTAGTTGAGTTCCCTTATTTTAGAAGAATATATATGAAATTCATTCAAAATGGGTTTAAAAGACAGTAAAAACATGAAAACAATATTTGTATAATACATAGTAGAAATGAAACATATAAGTAGATCCTTTTTAAAATAATGTCTTAACATTTCACTCTGTTAAGGGATAAGTTGTGTCCCCCACCCAAATTCTTACGTCAAAAGTCCTAATTCCCTGTATCTCAGAATGTGACTATATTTGAAGATGGAGGTCTTTAAAATTTTAATTAAGTTGAAATGAGGTTATTAGGGTTTAAGCCACCCAGTCTGTGTACTTTGTTATGGCAGCTCTAACAAAGTAATACACAAACTTTAAAAAGGTCAGGTGTTTTATTTCAGTTTTGAAAGGAGCCATCTTTTTGGTAAATTAAATGCTCAGTACTGGACTTAAGATGATCTAATAGCACACAAACCAAATGCCTTTAACAATTCCTCAGACTTTCATTTTCAAATATATATTGAAATTTTCCTTTCTATTTTTGGAGAGGTGAAATCAGTTTGACAATTTTTTGAGAGTATACCTTGAATAACACTTTAATATGTGCTATGGACTTTCCCTTATCAAATTCTTTAGAAGTAGTATCTCTGTTGTCCTCCATTTTAAACTTAAATGCAAATAATTTTGACCAGTTCTTATGATTAAACATAGATTCACATTAGGCAGTTAACAGACTTTAAACATTTTAAACATAAGAGACTTTAAAAAGGTACTTTTCCATTGGTATCTAAAATTTTCATGAGTTGTACCCAATCTTAAAATAAAAAAATAATGCCAATTTCCAAAACTGAAATCTCAAATTTAAGATGTTTGTTACATTTCTTCATTATGTTATATTTTAATCAAAAGTATAAAGTTGATTTAATAGCTAATTCAGCAATATTTAGTGCAAGTAATTATATTTTAGCTCAAGTAATTTTATTAAGTAGCTGTTATGATTAACAGTAATAGAGACAATAATGATAATGATGATGATGATGATGATGATGAACCGTTTAGAACTTACCGTTTACTGAGAATTGTGGTATATGATCATATTTAATGCTTGTAACCTGCAAGATAGCTGTTACTATTCCCATTTCACAGATGAGGAAACTAAAGGTAAAGTAGGTTAAATATTTTACCAGGTAAAGCAATCAGAGCTAGAAGTGAGATCCAGACCAGGCTCAAAATTCAATTTCCCCTAGACTGCACTGCTTCTTACTAATATGTTTATATCCCCACTGTCAAAATCATTTTTTTTAAAGGTATAATTGTTTATTTTCATAAAATAATTTTTAAAAATACAGTCCCTTCTATTCACTCCACGCTGGAATCTAACATGCTAAAATATTTTAAAGTGTATTTCTGAAAACTATGCTGTTTGGGGCAGTGATTAAAAACCACTGAGAGAAACCAAAGAGAAAAAGGTGATATTCTTTTTCTGCTTGTAGTATTTTTTAGTAAATGGAGACTATAATTTGGTGATAGAGTGATTTGGAAAAAGTAAAAATGTTCATGTATTCCTGAACACTGTATTTTTTGTCACATTATCCAGCTCTTCAATAAAGTATTTGCATTGAGAAGGAACAACAGAATTTGTTTCACAGAAATATACAGAAGTCTACAATATTCTGGTAAAAACTCATATACCTCTATTTCAGGTCAAGAGTAAGCCCTACAAAGACATAAGTCCAACAGTAGGGAGTATATCATACTATGGAAAAAAGTGATTAAAATTAGCTGAGATTCTTCATATTGTGTTGGGAAATATCCATGTCCCAGGGCAGCATAAACAATCGGTAAATGACTGTTGAATTAAATGAAGGGGGTTGAACTCACAAGAAGACTAAGGGTGCAGAAGGATCAGAGGTGACTGAAACTCACATTAGGAAACAACTTAGATCTTCACCATCATGAGTCAAGTCCAGTAAAATGGAAAGTTTTAAGAGTATGCATAAGTTTTTTGTGTATTTCTGGAATATTATTTTAAATCATTGGTTGTCAGTGTATCAATAATGTTTTCTCCTTTGAAGAATTTGCTTTAAGGTATGAGTCCATATAGTTTTTCAATCGTTGTATTTTTTTGTCTCATTATCCAGCTCTCCAATAAAGTATTTGCATTGAGAGGGATCAATAGAATTTGTTTCCCAGAAATATACAGAGGTCTACAAGTAGTCTGGTGCAAATTCATATACGTCTATTCCAGGTCAAGAGTAAGCCCTGTTAAGACCTATAAAAGTTTCTTGCTTGACTCTTTCTTTCTTGACCCTAGTTCTTTGTTCATTTTCCACATATATCTGGGAAAGGCTTCTTCTCCATACGGCTTGTGGAATAGTGAGATGGGCACAAAATCCTGAACTTGAATCCCAGTTTAAACCAGGAAATGTTTACGTCTGTGTGTTAAGTTTTCAGAGCTTCCATTTCCTCTTCTGGGAAGATAGTTATCAGCTCTACTTACCTCACCTGTTTTTGAGATTATCAGAAGAGATTGTGTTTATTAAAAATTTTTATAAATGGTAAAATGTACTATAAGGGAACAAAATTTGCCACTCCAAAAGTCTCTTTGGCATATGGATTATTTTGAGTCAAAAACAATCAGGGCCCAAAAGACTCAGGAAGAAACTTTGACCTTCCACCTGACTGCCTAAGAGAATGAAGATAGAGGACCTATTCCAGGAAGGGAACTATCACCATAGATAACTGTAGTATAAACTAGGTGTGTGTTGTCAGGGAAGAATCTAGCAAATTGTCTGTTAAAATTCCTCTCTGTGTCCTATTGTCTCTGCATGGTTCAGCAAACATTTGTTTACCACGAATTTGTTTTTCCATCTCCTTGTTAATTGCCTTCCTCCTAAACCACTAGCGCCAACATCCTCTTTTCTCTTTAGCTGAAAATGGTATTTAAGGAGAGGAGAGTTTTGGCCATTTCATTGAGTTACTGTGTTTTCCTGGGTCTCTCCCATGTACATATGTTATAAAACCTTTGATTTTCTCCTGTTAATCTGTCTCATGTCAATTTAATCCTTAGACCAGCCATAAGAACACAGAAGGGTAGAGAAAAATCTCTTCCTCCGCAACAGTGCTTTACAAACAGTTTTGAATATTTTTCAAGATTTAAGTTGAAATCAGCTCCTCCTTGAAATTTTTGTACTCATGGCTAAGAATCAGTTGCTCTTTCCTTTATGTCCAGACTTATGGCACTTAGATTCTATCCTTTATTAGCTTTATTTGTGCAATTCTTTGTTTCTGAATAGTTTTTGAAATTTCTTAAGTTCAAGAATTATATATTATTTCTGTGTCCTACAACATGAGCACTGTTTAATGAAATAAATGTAAAAAAATTAATTCATAAGAAACCTTGAAATAATTATGTTAACATTGTTAGATTTCCTTTTTTTTTTCTTTTTTTTGGTAAAAAGTTCCTGTATTGTATAAACTAAGGACCTCACGACTATTAAAATTACATTTTTATAATTTAGGAAAAAGCAGCCTCAATAGATCATTTTGTATTTAGGTCATCAGTTTTTCATATGATAGTTAAATATTGAAGGCTAATGTTATTTTAATAATAAAGTTTCCCTATGTACTATTTTTAGACTTTTTGTATAAATTGTTTTTCTCTGAAAGTATTACTTTTCATGAGTAAGAAAATGAGGGGGAGCAAAATATATCACCCCAAAATATGCCTCTTTGGCATATTGATTATTTTAGGCTGATTATTTTTAAGAAACTACAGACATAGGAAGAGCTCTGAAAACTGAGTAGAAGTTATCCCTTTGTAAGAAACATTTACATTTATAAGGGAAATCTCCATTTGTAAGGGGGTATACCTTGCTGTACCAGGAAGATGAAGATGACCAAATCTCTAAAACTGTAATCAGTGGAGAAGGCAAGGACCTAAATCTGCTTAACAGCCAGACCCTTGTTTACTGTGCTTTTCCTGGGAACCTCCTATAACTGACTCCCACCCACCAAAATCTTATGTAGTCTTTAGATGAAAATGGTATTTAAGGTGATGGCTTAGGCCATTTCAGGGAGTTACTCAGTTTTCCTGGGTATCTCCCAAGTATACAGGAGGTATACATGTTATTAAATTTTTGTTTTTCTCTTGTTAATCTGTCATATCAATTTCATTCTTAGACCAGCCAAAGAACCTAGAAGGGTAGAAGGAAATTTTTTTCCTTCCCAACAGTAGACTATAAAGCCAAAGCACTTACAGTCTCAGAGAACTCTGCAGAGCTTATTAGCATACTTAGTTCTGTGTCACATTGTGTAGAATTTTAACTTCTTTTACCATCTGCCCTTTATTCAACAGATGTATTATTGCATTTTAGAATGTATTTATGTACACCACCTTAGAATTATTTAGAAATTAAGTACTTTAGATTTATTTTGTCCTTGTGCTAAATGAAATTTTATTTTCATAAGTTAGAAATGACAATATAAATACAGTAGATTCTGGTTTGGGACTTTTAAAGGAATAAATTAAACTTTTCTGTTTAGGTCATTGAATTGGAAAATCGGCTAAAATCTTTTGAGAAAAGGTCAAGAAAATTAAAAGAAGGGAATAAAAAATTAATAAAAGAAAATGATTTCCTGAAATCCCTTGTAAAACAGCAGCAAGAAGACGCAAAGACCAGAGAAAAAGAGCTGGAACAACTGCAAAAGGGAAGTAAAGATGTAGAAAAAGATAAAGCTGAACTTCAAGTAAAACTCAGTGAGCTGGAGATAGAAGTCACTTCCCTAAGGAGACAAGTGGCAGAAGCTAATGAGTTGAGAAATGAAAATGAAGAGCTGATGAATTCAATGGAGAAATTACAGCGTTCAGCAGACAAAGCTAAATCTGAGATGGCCACCACGGAAGTGAGATCTGGATCTAGGCAATCTGATTGTAAGGCAACCACTACCAAGGTTAAATTTAAAGCAGCCAAGAAAAAGTGCTCCGTGGGTCGTTACCACACTGTTCTCAATCACTCCATCAAGGTCATGAGCAATGTGTTTGAGAACCTCAGCAAGGACGACTGGGAGGATGTGTGTGAGAGCAGGTAAGGCTCTCATTAACTTAGCTCAGTGGTGGGGACACTGTGCATATGTAAAGCACCAGCAAATGGAGATTGAATTTCAACTACTGTCGATTTGGTATTCAGAAAAAATACTGTCAGATCCTTTGAAATATCTTGGGAGGTCTTGTTCTGAGCTTATTGACTGAAATTTGCATGCAAAATTAGCCACAACTGCATGAGTGTTTGAATAGGTGCCAGGAAACCCAAAAGAAGGCAATGCTTGATTTCTTCCAGTGATGCTATTTTCATGCAGTCATGAGGCTTGAAATTGACAGTTTGGCAGGTTGATTTAATTTGCTGGCCCTTTGCATATTCACCACTGACAGCTAAGGATTCCCAGGCAAGCCTACTAAGTCGGTTTAGTTATCTTGTGACATGGCAACCTGGGAGGAGAAACATTTTTTCCCCTTAATTTAGTTAGATAAATTTTGAATGACCCATTTCAGCTTGTTACCAGATGTCTACAAGCTGTTTAACATCCTTTAAATTAAGAACCATCTTCACTAATTATTTCATGTATGCATTATGCAAAGTCATTGTGCTAACTTTAATTGAAGGTGGTTAAAAATTAGTTCTTTAAAGTTAAAGCTCTACAGATTCCTAGTTTTAAGTTATATAACCCCTAGTGAATAACAACAGGGGAGTACTAAAAATCTATAATATTTCTTACCCTTACCCCTGACTATACATTCATACGTTGAAGCACATCAGTAAAACCACAAAGGCAAGTGGATAATAGAACACCTTTTTTTATACCTAGATAATAGGGAAGTTTAATGTGGCCAGAATTGTTAACAGACACATGGAACAATTTTCCATAATTCTGTCTTGGTTTATGATGGCACATGTTTCCTTTTATTTTCCCAAGTTTTTTTTTTTTTTTTTTTTTTAATCTGCAGTCATGATCTGTTTTAGATTTGGGATGTTTCTGGATAGTTTTCTTAGACATAGATCTGAAACATTTTAAAATGCAATTCTCAAACTTGTTTGCATATTAGAATCACCTGGGGATCTTATAAAAATTCCAAAGCTCAGGCCACATCCCAGAACAATTAAATCATAACTTCTGGAGTGAGATACAAGCTTCAGTATTTTTTGAGGCTCTCCAGCTGATTCCAATATGCAGACAAGTTTGCGAACCACTGTTTTAAACGATCAGTGGTCATGCCTCTGGTCTTGAGGCAGGTGAAAAACTCAAAAACAAATTTACGAAAGTAAGGAAGAAAGACCAAATCTGCATTCCTATTTCTTTGTTACCTCTTCTAAGGTTTTCTTCCCTGTTCTCAAAAGCAGTTAGAGATAAAATCCTACTTAGCTTAAAACCCACTAAGCGTTTATCTTTGTCTTGCAGGAAATTCTGGTTTCATCTACTAATTATATCTCAGCCAGTTGGTACTACCACACTCTTCATAATATAGTGGTACATATTTACTGGTGTATGTATGTCTGAATAAATATGTGAAAGTTAAGGAATACACTCAGTTCAGTTTCATCTTCTTAGTGCATGTGCAGAAGGTCACGTATTTTGGGAGATGTATCACACAATATCTCTTAAAACATAGGATTGTCATTTGTTATTAGCAGTGAAACTCAGTTTTACACTTTGAGGATTAATTGTTACATTTCCTGCCTGACAGAACGGTCTCAGGAATCACTCAGCTGCAAAGAATTCTCAAGCAATTAGAAATCCCACAATGGAACTTCAGGACTTCAGGACATTCTATTTCTTTTAACTTTTCGTAGTCTGAAATACAAGAAATTTACTTGGATACTGAGGAAAATAGAACTTGGCCCTTTATATATTTGTATATAGAATATTATATAATTATTATCTTATGAATATTTATTTCCCATAGTTGAATTGTATTACAAGAGCATGATGTCAAAGAACAAAAATAATATGATTTAGTAACGAGCATGAAGACCTCTATTCATGGGAAAACATGCATGGATAAGGGGAGTCCAGTGCCTAACAAGCTGTGGAGCACTCTTTCAAGGGATTTGGGGCAGGAGGGAGTTCTATAGAGCATTATAAGAGGCAAAGCAGAAACAGGGCATGATTGGCTAGGAGGTCAGGGATTTTCTTGTAAAGCTAGCGGGTCCTATTTTCTGGGGTAAGGTAGCTAGCTAAAGTTCACAAACTAGCTAAAGCTGAATTGGAGGATTGTGATTGGTATATGTTAGCTTTCCTTGACAGTGATGCATTTCCCAGTAGTGCAGCTGACTTAGGTTCCAGTTTCTGACATGGGCCGGGCCGCTGGGGCAGCCTGCATTTTGTGGGTCCCGATATATGAATTATCTTTATCAGTGCCCATTCAGTGATAGGTAATAATCAGGAGGAGTTGTTAATACCTAGAAGAAGAAAAACAGAATTTCAGCAAAACATGTTTATCAAATCTGTGGATAACGTGACACTGAAAGGGCTGGAAAATACTTTACAAGATAGAATCAAAATCCCCAAAGATCTCAATGGACTGGGAAGATATAGTTATCTAAAAGACTACAGGGTCCTTTACTTGGCTATAAGATGTCAATTGTTCAACTCTGCAATGGGGAAAATACGGGACTTTGTAATAGTGAATGTAAAAATATATTTTGTTAAATCCTGTATGAGTCTCAGTACAATATGCATGCTGCAAAAGCTTGTACAAATTTAGTCTACATCTACCAGGAGTTCTACTAAGTACTTCTCATTGTACACTTGAAGTATGAAATTGAATTCTGGACATAATGCTCCATCAAAATAAGCTGGTGTACTTTCATGAGGGACCAGGATGGGAAAGCATCTCAAAAGCATTCATGTTAGGAGTACTTGAACAAGCTAGGGATGTTTTCCTTAGAGATGTTGCAAGCATCGTATAACTATATCCAAATAGTTAGATCATCCATGTGGAAAAGGGATTGAACTTAAATTTCTGCTCAGCATCAACACCAGCACTTCTGATCTTCTTCCCTTTATTTTTTTTCTTTAACACAAACTATTAACATACTATGTGTTATATATATGTGTGTGTGTATGTGTATATATATATATATATATATATATATATATATATATATATATATATATATATATACACACACACACACACACACATATATATATATAACTTACTCCTCTTCTTTGTTACCTGTCTCCCCACCCCACTGGGTTGAAAGCTACCTGAGGGCAAGGAGTTTCATCTATTTTTTTTTCACTCACTACTTTACCCTTGTGCCCAGAAAAGTGCCTGGCACATAGTTGGTGCTTAACAAGTATTATATTGAATTATGAATACCCATAAGAGATGGAACTAGATCAATGCGTGAAAGGCTCAGAGATTCAGATTTTGTTCCAGACAAGGAGAAAACTTTCTGTTAGAAATATTAAAGCTTTCTGCCCTGGGTCAGAAAGTAGTGAGTGTTCCAACCCTGCAAGCGTTAAAACATGTGCTTCCTGAGTTAACACTTGGAGAAATACTATAGAAGTGATGCTAGCAAGCATGTGATATTAGATAATCTAACTTCTTGATGAGATTTTATAATTTTGTAAAATATATTTAGACTAATTTTCTCTCAATATATTTAGACTAATTTTCTCTCTTAACAATGAGAACCAGTAAATGCCCAAATTAAACTTGTAGCTATCTATATAACCTGTGCTGTAATATTATTTGGTCTTGAACTTAAAGAGGTACATTTAACAACTCTTCTTCTTGGGCTTTATATCCCCCCCTTTTTTCCAAAATCAGTGATTCTGAAACACAGACCTTACAAAATTTGGGAACAATTATTGTAGAAACATCCCAGAAAATAAGTCCTACAGAGGATAGAGGAGACCAGAAAGAAAGCCAAACAGAAGACAGCCAAATGCAAGGAAAAGAAATAGTACAAATATATCCAAATGTAGATGGAAAGACTCCAAAGGTATATAACAATTTTGCTTAATTATAAGCTATGTTTTTAATGTTATCTCATGCTTCATAACTTAAATCAATTTTTGTTGCCAGTGATTTAATTTAAATCCTTAAAAAATTGTTTTCTTGGGAATATACAGTGAAAATACTCACTTTTTAATAATTTTCAAGTACTAATTTAGTATAATGTTTTGCATAGGTGAACATGGAAATAGATATAATTTTCCTGAATATAAATCTTAAGATATTTATATTTCAGCCAAAAAAAATAAATGTGATAATAAGCTCATTGCTGTTTCCAGGTATATAAAATATATGAAAAGAAGAAATTTCTGTTTTTATATTAGCCTTCATGATAATAAATTATTTAGTCTGACTAAATTTTTAAATTTCTGATTTCTATGTAATGTATTTTATTCCCCAGTGTATTTTTTTAATTTTGTTTTTCAGATTTTTTTCTAATTTCAACCTAATGTATTTTATTCCCCAATATATTTTATATTATTTTTTATTTTCTTTATTTTTATTTTTTCTAAACTTTTATTTACATGTTTGCAATTGAGATGCTTATTCTGCTTGTCTTTTTTTTTAACATATTAATTGGTGTATAATTGCTTTACAATGTTGTGTTAGTTTCTGCCATATAATGAAGTTAATCAGCTATACGTATACGTATATTCCCATATCCTCTCCCTCTTGCATCTCCCTCCTACCCTCCATATCACACCCCTCTAGGTGGTCAAAAAGCACCGAGCTGATCTCCCTGTGCTATGCAACTGCTTCCCACTAGCTATGTGTTTTACATATGGTAGTGTATATATGTCAATGCAACTCTCTCACTTCATCCCATCTTACAGTTCCCCCTCCCCGTGTCCTCAAGTCCATTCTCTACGTATGCGTCTTTATTCCTGTCCTGCCCCTATGTTCATCAGAACCTTTTTCTTTTTTTCTTCAGATTTCATATATATGTGTTACCATATGGTATTTGTTTTTCTCTTTCTAACTTACTTCACTCTGTATGACAGACTCTGGGTCCATCCACCTCACTACAAATAACTCAATTTCATTTCTTTCTTTGGCTGAGTAATATTTCACTATATATATGTGCCACATCTTCTTTATCCATTCATCTGTCGATGGACACTTAGGTTGCTTCCATGTCCTGGCTATTGTAAATAGTGCTGCATTGAACATTGTGGTACATGTCTCTTTTTGAATTATGGTTTTCTCAGGGTATATGCCCAGTAGTGGGGTTGCTGGGTCGTATGGTAGTTCTATTTGTAGTTTTTTAAGGAACCTCCATACTGTTTCTCCATAGTGGCTGTATCAATTTACATTCCCAGCAACAGTGCAGAAGGGTTCCCTTTTCTCCACACCCTCTCCAGCATTTATTGTTTGTAGATTTTTTGATGATGGCCGTTCTGACCGGTGTGAGGTGATACCTCATTGTAGCTTGAATTTGCATTTCTCTAATGATTAGTGATGTTGAACATCCTTTTATGTGTTTGTTGGCAATCTGTATATCTTCTTTGGAGAAATGTCTATTTAGGTCTTCTGCCCATTTTTGGATTGGGTTGTTTGTTGTTTTGATATTGAGCTACATGAGCTGCTTGTATATTTTGGAGATTAATCCTTTGTCAGTTGCTTCATTTGCAAATATTTTCTCCCATTCTGAGGGTTGTCTTTTCGTCTTGTTGAAGGTTTCCTTTGCTATGCAAAAGCTTTTAAGCTTCATTAGGTCCTATTTGTTTATTTTTGTTTTCATTTCCATTTCTCTAGGAGGTGGGTCAAAAAGGATCCTGCTGTGATTTATGTCATAGAGTGTTCTGCCGATGTTTTTCTCTAAGAGTTTTATAGTGTCTGGCCTTACATTTAAGTCTTTAATCCATTTTGAGTTTATTTTTGTGCATGGTGTCAGGGAGTGTTCTAATTTCATACTTTTACATGTATCTGTCCATTTTTCCCAGCACCACATATTGAAGAGGCTGTCTTTTCTCCATTGTATATTCTAGCCTCTTTATTAAAGGTAAGGTGACCATATGTGCATTGGTTTATCTCTGGACTTTCTATCCTGTTCCATTGATCTATATTTCTGTTTTTGTGCCAGTACCATATTGTCTTGTTTATTGTAGCTTTGTAGTATAGTCTGAAGTCAGGGAGCCTGATTCATCCAGCTCTGTTTTTCTTTCTCTAGATTGCTTTGGCTATTCGGGATCTTTTGTGTTTCCATACAAATTGTAAAATTTTTTGTTCTAGTTCTGTGAAAAATGCCATGGGTAGTTTGATGGGGATTGCATTGAAGCTGTAGTTTGCTTTGGGTCATATAGTCATTTTCACAATGTTGATTCTTTCAGTCCAAGAATGTGGTGTATCTCTCCATCTGTTTGTATCATCTTTAATTTCTTTGATCAGTGTCTTATAGTTTTCTGCATACAGGTCTTTTGTCTCCTTAGGTAGGTTTATTCCTAGGTATTTTATTCTTTTTGTTACAATGGTCAATGGGAGTGTTTCCTTAATTTCTCTTTCAGATTTTTCATCACTAGTGTATAGGAATGCAAAAGATTTCTGTGCATTAATTTTGTATCCTGAAACTTTACCAAATTCATTGATTAGCTCTAGTAGTTTTCTGGTGGCATCTTTAGGATTTTCTATGTATAGCATCATGTCATTAGCAAACAGTGACAGTTTTACTTCTCCTTTTCCGATTTAGATTCCTTTTATTTCTTTTTCTTCTCTGATTGCTGTGGCTGAAACTTCCAAAACTATGTTGAATAACAGTGGTAAGAGTGGGCAACCTTGTCTTCTTCCTGATCTCAGAGGAAATGGTTTCAGTTTTTCACCATTGAGAACGATGTTTGCTGTGGGTTTTTCATATATGGCCTTTATTATGTTGAGTTAAGTTCCCTCTATGCCTACTTTCTGGAGAGTTTTTATCATAATTGGTTGTAGAATTTTGTCGAAGGCTTTTTCTGCATCTAATGAGATTATCATATGGTTTTTATCCTTCAATTTGTTACTATGGTGTATCGCATTGATTGATTCTTCAATAAATATTGAAGAATCCTTGCGTTCCTGGGCTAAACCCCACTTGATCATGGTTTGTGATCCTTTTAATATGCTCTTGGATTCAGTCTGCTAGTATTTTGTTGAGGATTTTTGCGTCTATGTTCATCAGAGATATTGGTCTGTAGTTTTCTCTTTTTGTTACATCTTTGTGTGGCTTTGGTATCAGCGTGATGGTGGCCTCGTAGAATGAGTTTGGGAGTGTTCCTCCCTCTGCTATATTTTGGAAGAGTTTGAGAAGGATAGGTGTTAGCTCTTCCCTAAATGTTTGATAGAATTCGCCTGTGATGCCATCTGGTCCTGGGCTTTTGTTTGTTGGTACATTTTTAATCACAGTTTCAATTTCAGTGCTTGTGATTGGTCTGTTTATATTTTCTATTTCTTCCTAGTTCGGTCTCAGAAGGTTGGGCTTTTCTATGAATTGTCCATTTCTTCCAGGTTGTCCATTTTATTGGCATAGAGTTGCTTGTAGTAATCTCTCATGATCCTTGGTATTTCTGCAGTGTCAGTTTTTACTTCTCCTTTTTCATTTCTAATTCTGTTGATTTGAGTCTTCTCCCTTTTTTTCTTGATGTGTCTGGCTAAGGGTTTATCAATTTTGTTTATCTTTTCAAAGAACCAGCTTTTAGTTTTATTGATCTTTGCTATTGTTTCCTTCATTTCTCTTCCATTTACTTCTGCACTGATCTTTATGATTTCTTTTCTTCTGCTAACTTTGGGGTTTTTTTTGTTCTTCTTTCTCTAATTGCTTTAAGTGTAAGGTTAGGTTGTTTATTTGAGAGTTTTTTTGTTTCTTGAGGTAGGATTGTATTGCAATAAACTTCCCTCTTAGAACTGCTTTTGCTGCATCCCATAGGTTTTGGGTCGTCATGTTTTCATTGTCATTTGTTTCTAGGTATTTTTTGATTTTCTCTTTGATATCTTCAGTCATCTCTTGGTTATTTAGTAGCATGTTGTTTAGCCTCCATTTGGTTGTATTTTTTAGAGTGTTTTTCCTGTAATTGATACCTAGTCTCATAACGTTGTGGTAAGAAAAGATACTTGATATGATTTCAATTTTCTTAAATTTACCAAGACTTGATTTGTGTCCCAAGAGATGATCTATCCTGGACAATGTTCCATGAGCACTTGAGAAGAAAATGTATTCTGTGTTTTAGATGGAATGTCCTATAAATATCAATTAAGTTTCATTAGGTCATATTTGTTTATTTGTGTTCTTATTTCCATTTCTCTGGGAGCTGGGTCAAAAAGAATCTTGCTGTGATGTATGTCATAGAGTGTTCTGCCTATGTTTTCCTCTAAGAGTTTGATAGTGTCTGGCCTTACACTTAGGTCTTTAATCCATTTGGAGTTTATTTTTGTGCATGGTGTCAGGGAGTGTTCTAATTTCATACTTTTACATGTACCTGTCCAATTTTCCCAGCACCACTTATTGAAGAGGCTGTCTTTTCTCCACTGTATATGCTTGCCTCCTTTATCAAAGATAAGGTGACCATATGTGTGTGGGTTTATCTCTGGGCTTTCTATCCTGTTCCATTGATCTATATTTCTGTTTTTGTGCCAGTACCAAACTGTCTTGATTACTGAAGCTTTGTAGTATAGTCTGAAGTCAGGGAGCCTGATTCCCCCAGCTCCATTTTTCGTTCTCAAGATTGCTTTGGCTATTCGGGGTCTTTTGTGTTTCCATACAAATTGTGAAATTTTTTGTTCTAGTTCTGTGAAAAATGCCAGTGGTAGTTTGATAGGGATTGCATTGAATCTGTAGATTGCTTTGGGTAGTAGAGTCATTTTCACAATGTTGATTCTTCCAATCCAGGAACATGGTATATCTCTCCATCTATTTGTATCATCTTTAATTTCTTTCATCAGTGTCTTATAATTTTCTGCATACAGGTCTTTTGTCTCCTTAGGTAGGTTTATTCCTAGATATCTTATTCTTTTTGTTGCAATGGTAAACGGGAGTGTTTTCTTAATTTCCCTTTCAGATTTTTCGTCATTAGTGTATAGAAATGCAAGTGATTTCTGTGCATTAATTTTGTATCCTGCTACTTTACCAAATTCATTGATTAGCTCTAGGAGTTTTCTGGTAGCCTCTTTAGGATTCTCTATGTATAGTATCATGTCATCTGCAAATAGTGACAGCTTTACTTCTTCTTTTCCGATTTGGATTCCTTTTATTTCTTTGTCTTCTCTGATTGCTGTGGCTAACACTTCCAAAACTATGTTGAATAATAGTGGTGAGAGTGGGCAACCTTGTCTTGTTCCTGATCTTAGTGGAAATGGTTTCAGTTTTTCACCATTGAGGACAATGTTGGCTGTGGGTTTGTCATATATGGCCTTTATTATGTTGAGGAAAGTTCCCTCTATGCCTACTTTCTGCAGGGCTTTTATCATAAATGGGTGTTGAATTTTGTCGAAAGCTTTCTCTGCATCTATTGAGATGATCAGAATGGGAGAAAATATTTGCAAATGAAGCAACTGACAAAGGATTAATCTCCAAGATTTACAAGCAGCTCATGCAGCTCAATAACAAAAAAACGAACAACCCAATCCAAAAATGGGCAGAAGACCTAAATAGACATTTCTCCAAAGAAGATATACAGATGGCCTACAGACACATGAAAGAATGCTCAACATCATTAATCATTAGAGAAATGCAAATCAAAACTACAATGAGATATCATCTCACACCGGTCAGAATGGCCATCATCAAAAAATCTAGAAACAATAAATGCTGGAGAGGGTGTGGAGGAAAGGGAACACTCTTGCACTGTTGGTGGGAATGTAAATTGATACAGCCACTATGGAGAACAGTATGGAGGTTCCTTAAAAAACTACAAATAGAACTACCATACGACCCAGCAATTCCACTACTGGGCATATACCCTGAGAAAACCATAGGTCAAAAAGTGTCATGTACCACAATGTTCATTGCAGCTCTATTTACAATAGCCAGGACATGGAAGCAACCTAAATGTCCATCGACAGACGAATGGATAAAGAAGATGTGGCACATATATACAATGGAATATTACTCAGCCATAAAAAGAAATGAAATGGAGGTATTTGTAATGAGGTGGATGGAGTTAGAGTCTGTCATACAGAGTGAAGTAAGTCAGAAAGAGAAAAACAAATACAGTATGCTAACACATATATACGGAATCTAAGGAAAAAAAAAAAAAAAAGGCCATGAAGAACCTAGTGGCAAGACGGGAATAAAGACACAGACCTACTAGAGAATGGACTTGAGGATATGGGGAGGGGGTGGGGTGAGATGTGACAGGGTAAGAGAGTGTCATGGACATATATACACTACCAAATGTAAAATAGATAGCTAGTGGGAAGCAGCCGCATAGCCCAGGGAGATCAGCTCGGTGCTTTGTGACCACCTAGAGGGGTGGGATGGGGAGGGTGGGAGGGAGGGAGATGCAAGAGGGAAGAGAAATGGGAACATATTGTATATGTATAACTGATTCACTTTGTTATAAAGCAGAAGCTAACACACTATTGTAAGGCAATTATACTTCAATAAAGATGTTTAAAAAAAAAAAAATATCAATTAAGTCCATCTTGTTTAATGTGTCATTTAAAGCTTGTGTTTCCTTATTTATTTTCATTTTGGATGATCTGTCCATTGGTGAAAGTGGGGTGTTAAAGTCCCCTACTGTGATTGTGTTACTGTCAATTTCCCCTTTTATGGCTGTTAGCATTTGCCTTATGTATTGAGGTGCTCCTATGTTGAGTGCGTAAATATTTACAGTTGTTATATCTTGTTCTTGGGTTGATACCTTGATCATTCTGTAGTGTCCTTCTTTGTCTCTTGTAATAGTCTTTATTTAAAAGTCTATTTGGTCTGATATGAGAATTGCTATTCCAACTTTCTTTTGATTTCCATTTGCATGTAATATCTTTTTCCATGCCCTCACTTTCAGTCTGTACGTGTCCCTAGGTTTGCAGTGGTCTCTTGTAGACAACATATATATGGGCCTTGTTTTTGTATCCATTCAGCCAGTCTGTGTGTTTTGATTGGAGCATTTAATCCATTTAAATTTAAGGTAATTATCGATATGTATGTTCCTACTACCATTTTCTTAATTGTTTTATGTTTGTAGTTGTGGGTCTTTTCCTTCTATTGTGTTTCCTGCCTAGAGAAGGTCCTTTAGCCTTTGTTGTAAAGCTGGTTTGGCGGTACTGAATTTTCTTAACTTTTGCTTGTCTGTAAAGGTTTTAATTTCTCCATCGAATCTGAATGAGATCCTTGCTGGGTAGAGTAATCTTGGTTGTAGGTTTTTCCCTTTCATCACTTTAAATATGTCCTGCCACTCCCTTCTTGCTTGCAGAGTTTCTGCTGAAAGATCAGCTGTTAACCTTTTGGGGATTCCCTTGTATGTTATTTGTTGCTTTTCCCTTGTTGCTTTCAATATTTTTTTGTTTGTATTTAATTTTTGATAGTTTGATTAATATGTGTCTTGGCGTGTTTCTCCTTGTATTTATCCTGTATGGATATTTATCCTAGACTTGATTGACTATTTCCTTTCCCATATGAGGGAAGTTTTCAACTATAATCTCTTCAAATATTTTCTCAGTCCCTTTCTTTTTCTCTTCTTCTGGGAGCCCTATAATTCGAATGTTGGTGCATTTAATGTTGTCCCAGATGTCTCTGAGACTGTCCTCAATTCTTTGGGTTCTTTCTTCTGTATTCTACTCTGCGGTAGTTATTTCCAGTATTTTATCTTCCAAGTCCCTTACCCGTTTTTCTACCTCAGTTATTCTGCTCTTCATTCCTTCTAGAGAATTTTTAATTTTATTTATTGTATTGTTCATCATTGTTTGTTTGCTCTTTAGTTCTTCTAGGTCCTTGTTAAATGTTTCTTGCATTTTCTGCATTCTATTTCCAAGATTTTGGATCATCTTTACTATCATTACTCTGAATTCTTTTTCAGGTACGCTGCCTATTTCCTCTTCATTTGTTTGGTCTAGTGGGTTTTTATCTTGCTCCTTCATCTGCTGTGTATTTCTCTGTCTTCTCATTTTGCATAACATACTGTGTTTGGGGTCTCCTTTTCACAGGCTGCAGGTTCATAGTTCCCGTTGTTTTTGGTGTCTGCCCCCAGTGGCTAAGTTTGGTTCAGTGGGTTGTGTAGGCTTCCTTTTGGAGGGGACTGGTGCCTGTGTTCTGATGAGGCTGGATCTTTTCTTTCTGGTGGGCAGCACCATGTCCGGTGGTGTTTTTTGGGGTGTCTGTGAACATAGTATGATTTTAGGCAGCCTCTCTGCTAACGGGTGGGGTTGTGTTCCTGTCTTGCTAGTTGTTTGGCATGGGGTGTCCAGCACTGGAGCTTGCTGGTCGTTGTGAGGAGGTGGGTCTTAGCGTTGAGATGGAGGTCTCCGGGAGAGCTCTCACTGACTGATATTACATGGGGCCGGGAGGTCTCTGGTGGACCAGTGTCCTGAACTCGGCACTCCCACATCAGAGGCTCAGGCCTGACACCTGGCCGGAGCACCAAGACCCTGTCAGTCACACAGCCAGGTACGTGGGGATTTTTTGCCTTTTTGGAAGCCTGAGGTCTTCTGCCAGTTTTCAGTAGGTGTTCTGTAGGAGTTGTTCCACATGTAGATGTATTTCTGATGTATTTGTGGGGAGGACGGTGATCTCCTCCACGTCTTACTCCTCCACCATCTTGAAGCACCCACCCTCCCCAATGTATTTTAAATCTTAAAATATTGACGTTCCAAAACAACTTATTCAATAATTCTTATTATTGATACATCTTGTCATCAAAAGTTTTATCTATTCAACGTAAATCAGTGAAAAACTGAAAAAAGATTATTTTCTTTTGTTTAAAAAAAAAAACCAGATTACCGTTGAAGTAATGTATAAGGTTTTTTAAAAACCTAATCCAAAGTGTTTATTATTTGAGATCTGGCCAGAACTTTAGAGGAAAAAGTTGAAGGATGACAAAAGTTTATTTTGGTTACTACCATAATAAAGTTCAGATGAAGAATTATATTCTAAGTACCTGCTGATTGAGTGGTTGGTTGATAAATAGATTTTACAGAAAACTATTTTGTTATACATTATATCATTGGGAACTTTGTTTAGTTGCAGTCAATTATGTGCAGCTTAATGAGTTTATAAATAAAAGGAACTCATAATTCTTTTCATAAAACAAGAGAGTGTTAGTGTAGACTACTTTGAGTAGATCTGTGTACATTGTTGGCAGTCAGAAAGTAACAGTTGATCAAATTGTACCAACTGGGTTTGGCAAATAGTAGAACTTCTCACTCACTCCAAAGGTAGCCATTATCTTACCTTTAATCACTCCCCTTCTTTTCTTTATAATTTTATTTCTTCTAATATTATGGTTAATTTTGCCTGTTTTTGAACTTTATGGAATCTATAAGGTATGTCTTCTTTTGTTTCTGGCCTTTTTTTAAAATAAATAAATAAATTTATTTATTTATTTATTTTTGGCTGTGTTGGGTCTTCGTTTCTGTGCGAGGGCTTTCTCTAGTTGCAGTGAGCGGGGGCCACTCTTCATCGTGGTGTGCGGGCCTCTCACTATCACGGCCTCTCTTGTTGCGGAGCACAGGCTCCAGACCCGCGGGCTCAGCAGTTGTGGCTCACGGGCCCAGTTGCTCCGCGGCATGTGGGATCTTCCTAGACCAGGGCTCGAACCCGTGTCCCCTGCATTGGCAGGCGGATTCTCAACCACTGCACCACCAGGGAAGCCCCCTGGCCTTATTTTATTCAGTGTTATGTGGAGTTCATTCATTTTTATTGTTGTATATAGTATTTCATTGTCCGAATATATCACAATTTATTTATCCATTCTACTGCTGAATTTTGGGTTGCTTCAGTTTGGATTTCTTGCAAATAATGTTGCAATGAATATTCTTGTAAATGTCTTCCACTGTACTGGTATGGACCTGTCTGTAATGAAATTCCTACAGGGTAGAATTACTGTACCATAGACTATGTGTTTCTAAGATTTTTGGTGATACTGCTATTTTCCAAAGTGTTGTACCCACCAACAGGCTGTAAACATTTTTACTGCTTCTCATCAACGTTTGTTATGTTAGTCCTTCTTATCTCAGCCACTTTTGTTTGTATGTTGAGGTATATCATTGTGGGTTTAATTTACATTGTGTGATTACTAATAAAGTGTTGAATACTACTTTCTTACAATTATTGACCATTTGGAATTCTTCAATGAATTGCTTCCTCAAGTCTCTGCCCATTTTACAAATGAGTTGTCTGTCTTTTCCTTATTCATCTGTAGGAGTTCTTACATATGCTATATATGAGCCTTATGTTGATTATATACACTGTAGATATCTTGCCCTTCTCCATGCTATGCCTTTTCACCCTTTTTAGTGGAATCTTTTGGGGAATAGAACATCGTAATTCTAATGTGGTCAAATTTAACAATTTTTTTTCCTGTATGAATAGCACTTTTTATGTTCTCTGTAATTATTTTTTACCTACTTCAACTTAGATATTTTTATACTACCTTACTTGTTATCTTTTTCTATATAAACTGATTTACTGTTTTGATTTTTATGTCTGTCTGGCATTGATTTTTGCATGTGATGAATGATAGAGATTAAGTTTTACACTTTGCCCCACTGTGTTCAACAGCACCAACTTTACTGTAAATCACACATGCATATACATGTGGGTATGTCTCTAGACTTTTTCTTCTGTTCCATCAGTATATTTATCTATACCATACTGTCTCATTACTGTTATTGTATAGTACTCTTGATTGATAATAGAGCAAGTCCCCCACCTTGTTTTCTTTCAAGAGTCTCTTCAGTATTCTTGGTCCTTGGCTCTTTAGAATCAGCTTCTCACAGACAATCCTTTGGGATTTTGATAGAGACTGTATAAATATAAATTTAATAATAAAACGATGAGAAGACTCTGAAAGGTAGAGAGAAGACACACCAGGTAGGGATCTCAGAACTGGAAGAAGAACATGGTTGGTGAGTTCTCTGGGTTTTCATTTTGCCTGACATATCCTGGCCTGGGTGCTGAAGAAACCTGCATCTTGGAAAGGCCAATTGGTTAGATGATAAAAGCCCCCTGTAAAACCCTGTTCTCCCTAGTCAAAGGACCAGGAAATAGATAGCCCAGTAAGACAGAAAACTTTTACACAATAACTGTCCTACTCTAGCTGAACACCACAGAAAAAATTGCAACCCTACCTCTACCCCCACCAGTAAAGACCTAGTGGGGAACCTACACTTTAACTCTCACCTGGCTATAAGAAGGCATTCCTCCTCCTTCTAACAGGTACCAGTGAGGGGCCAATGGTAATGACTCCCTCCATTTATGTCATTAGAGACCACATGGGGAGCTGGACATCTACCTCTATCCAGCAATAAAAAGATGCCCCTTTCGTTTCCTAGCAGGGTTCCTCTAGATTTCAGAGGTGAAGTGCAGAAATTCGGACTTTCATAACCTCCCATATCTATAAAGCCTCCCACGCCCTCCCCACTGTGTCAAGAGAGGCCAAGTTAGGAGCAGAGACAAAGTCCTGCTCCATTTTCCAAGCAGGGTGGTATTAGCAGAGGTCTGTGGGGAGCCTGAACTTTCACCCCCACCAAGAGTAATGAGGTTCCCCTCCCCAACCAGGGTGTCAGCAGAGACCGGACTTCTATCCCCAACTGGCAGTAATGAGGTGGTCCTCCTTGCCCCATGAGTGTGGCATCAGAGGAAGCCTGCTAAAACAAAAGATTTAAATAAGATATGGAGTTTTGAAACATAATACCCAAAATGTCCAGGATATAACCGAAAATCACTCATTATAACTAGCAACCAGGAACACCTCAACTTGAATGAAAAAAAGGCAACAACAGAAGGTAACAGCAAGATGACATAGACAATCAAATTACATGACAGCACTTTAAAGTAGCTGTCATTAAAAATGCTTCAACAAGCATTTACAAACAGGCTTGAAACAAATGAAAAAATAGAACATCTCAAGAATGAAATAGAAATTCTCATCAAAGAAATAGAATATATAAAAAAGAACCAAATGGGAAATTTAACCAAAAAATAAGGTAACTATTTTGTGTCTGCCCCACAGAGGATGTTATCATTCCCCACCACTCAATTTGATGTCAAGACTGGTGACACCAAACACCCACCAAGAGAGGAAGAAAGGTTTAATACTTACATAATGGAATATAGAACCTAGAAGTGGCTCCACAAGTATGGAAAACAACTGATTTTTGAAAAGGGTGCAAAAGCAGTTCAATAGAGGAAGGATAGTCTTTTCAACAAATAGTGCTGGAACAATTGGAGATCCCTAGGCAAAAAAATAAACCTATACCTAAACCTCACACCTTATGCAAAAATTAACTTGAAATAGATCACAGATATAAGTATAAAACAAATTATAATACTTTCAGAAGGAACCATAAGAGAAAATCTCTGGGACTTAAGACTTGCTGAAGAGTTTTTAGACATGTTATCAAAAGCATGATCCCTAAAGGAAAACATCAAATTTGAGAACTTCAAAAATTAAGAACTTTTGCTTTGTGAAAGACCCTATTAAGAGGATTAAAAAGACATACTACAGACTGGGAGGAAGTATTTATAAATCATATATTTGACAAAGGACTGATATCTTGAATATATAAGGATTTTGTTAAAGCTCAACAGTAGAAAATCAAACAATCCAAGTAGAAAACAGGCAAAAGACATGAACAGACATTTCACTGAAAAGAATAAATGGATGGTAAATACGCACACATAAAAATGTTCAACATCATTAACCATTCGGGAAACGCAGATTAAGACCCTGATGAGATACACATCTGTTAGAACACCTAAAATAAAAGATAGCGACAATACCAAGTGCTAACAAGGATGCAGAGAAACTGGATCTCTTATGTAGTGCTAGTGTGAATATAAAGTGGTATAGCACTCTGGGAAACAGTAGGCAGTTTCTTTAAAAAAAAAAAATTATATGCTTACCATACAACCCAGCTCTCTCACTCTTGGACACTTATAGAAATGAAAATTTGTTTACCTAAAAAACTTGTACATGAATGGTCATAACAGCTTTATTTTTAATAGCTAAAAACTGCAACGACCAAAATTTTCTTTAATAGCTGAATGGTTAATCAAACTATGATACGTCGATACCATAGAATACTACTCAGCAATAAAAAAGATACAGGCTATTGCTATATACAGTGCCCTAGCTTTGTGACTTCAAATTTCTCATCTGGAGCTGGGGCCTAGGCTTTCTTTCCTTTCCTCCTATATTCTGCTTTGGTATTTAAATTGAATTTCAAGGTCACAGGGGATTATGAATTGTCCTATAGTTTGCTAGCCACTTTGCTTGTCACTTGTCTCTCTGGATTATTTTTTTTTTGGCTGCACCTCACGGCTTGTGGGATCTTAGTTCCCTGACCAGGGTTTGAACCTGGGCCCCCAGCAGTGAAAGCCTGGAATCGTAACCACTGGACCGCCAGGGAAGTCCCTCTGAATTCTTGCTTTACTTTATTTTTGGCCTCAGAATTTCCCTTAACACTTTGTCATGTTTAAAACATGCTTTAAGTGTGCTCCCTTCAAATTATAAGAATATTTCTGGATTTCTGATCAGTAATAATACTGGAAATGGAAGCCTCTTTTTTATTTTAAGTCCAGTTAATTTGATATCAAGTCTGGTAACTAATATTGGTAATTTGATAGTTCTATTTTGGATCTTTTTATAGTGGTAGATACATGACCAGCGCATAATATTAACTGAATCTTAATAAGGGAATGAAACATTTAAAAATATATCTTGTATACTGGTTCTGAAGACAAGTTCAAATGAGATATTTAATGAAACATAGTTCATTTAAAGGAAAGTAATTCGTTTAAAGGAAAACCCTATCTTAGATAGGAGTTTCTGGTATTTGTGTTAATAAATCAGTTCTATTACTTTAGGGCCATACCTTATGTATAATATAGTATAGTTTATGTATCTGTTGATATAAAATATATGGCTCGTTGTCAAAGTAACATTTGGTCAAATTTATTTTTTCCTTCCATTTTTATTATAATTATATGTTCCTGAATTGGGTTGTTTGAAAAAAATTCCTTTTTTTAAAGAAATAGTTTTCTAGATTGATATTTTTCCTGTTTTCTGGGCAATGAATTCTTAAACAAGACCACATATTTTATTATTCGGGTTTATAATATTTTGAAACATATTCCTATTTAAATTTTTGTTTCGGGAAAGCTTTTATACATCGGTGAAACGGTTTGGAACAAAAGTCAACGTGGCTTCATTTTATTTAGTCTCAGTGCATTGGAATGTCATGAGGAAAAGATACAGATTCATGGAAAGTTACTTTATTATCATCAACATTATTTTAGCTTCATTTGTCAGAAGGGATTTTTCATTCTACAATGGAGAACAGTATTTGAGAAAAGGAACTAGATTCCCAGAGAATACGTTATTAAATATAGTTATTTTATTTTTGTCACTTTTACTATTTTTGCTCCTAGCTTTTTAAACTGTTCATAGGTTAAATTTCTACTACTTTTGGGTTCATTTTTGTATTTTTATCTTCTACCTGCTAGGTCGTTAGTGCACGTATTATGTTCATTTATGAGTTCTTGGCATCAATTATAGAATTTTATTGTCCAGACTTCTTTTTTACTCTGCACAAATATGTTTTTAAGTAAAGAAGTATTGTATACTATGTCGGTTCACTTGAAATTGTTATTGAGTAATAATCTAATTTTTATGAAACTTTCAAATTTAGAATTATTTTCACAAGAATGCCGAAAAACCAACTTTTCAAAAGAAGAATAGTAATATTCAAAAGAGCTCACGTACGACAGGTCCTACCAGAGGTAAGAATACATATGAAATTAACAGTCTTTTTAATTTAATGAGATTTTTCAAAAAATTATTAACATTATTTTTATATAGTTAACAGAGAAAATTGGAAAAATATAACGGCCCAGAAGTCAAATAGCAGTATTATTTTATTACGAGAACGTATAGTATCCTTGCAACAACAGAACAGTGTACTTCTGAATTCCAAAAAAGCAGCAGAACTGGCTATTAAAGAATATAAAGAAGTCAATGAAAAGCTCCTTCACCAGAGGCAAGTGTCTGATCAGCGGTTTCAAACAAGCAGACAGACAATAAAGGTAAAGGGAACTTTACAAATAAATTACAGTAGACTATATTATAAAAATGGATATTTTGTTTTACATGTGTTGTTTGGTTCATATTTGTGTTAGACATGTCTATGAGTTTAAAAATTTCCCAGACACTGCTAACTGATGTAATGTTTAATATCTAGATTTCTTAAATAAGGTCTTATTAAGGAGAACTCCAAATCTTTTGACAAGTACTTTACTAGAATTCCTTTTCCACTTAGTTTTTTTCTTTACCCTAACATTTTTATGTGATATTTATTCTGTTATATCTTAGATTTTAAAAGCAGGCTCCATAAGTTCATTTAGCTCACCCATTTGCCCATGTCTAAAACTTTCCATTTATCATTATAAATCACATTATTAACTAGTAATTGCCCCAGCTCTTCTTTGCAAATACAAGTATAAAATGTGAAGATTTTAATATGAATATCTATATTAATGTGTTCCTATAACTTATATATATTTTTACTCAGGTGAGTTGAGTTTTCTGTAACAATTTTTAGACACAGTATACCTTACTGCTGGTTATCATAATTTAATCTTAAAGCAAATAAAAAAGAAAAGATTATTCCTTAAGTCTCTATTCTTTTTTAAAATTTTGTATTGAAGTATAGTCGATTTACAATGTTGTGTTAATTTCTGCTGACAGCAAAGTGACTCAATTATACATATATATTCTTTTTCATATTCTTTTCTGTTATGGTTTTATCACAAGATATTGAATGTAATCCCTGTGCTATACAGCAGGACCTTGTTTATCCATCCTATATATAATAGTTTGCATCTACTAATCCCAAACTCCCAATCCTTCCTTTCCCCACCCCTCCTCCCCCCTTGGCAGCCACAAGTTCTCTATGTCTCTGAGTCTCTTCTGTTTCATAGATGTGTTCATTTGTGTTGTATTTTAGATTTCATATATAAGTGATATCATATGGTATTTGACTTTCTCTTTCTGACTTCTCTTAGTTTGATAATCTCTAGGTCCAACTGTGTTGCTGCAAATGGCATTATTTCATTCTTTTTAATGGCTGAGTAATATTCCATTGTGTGTGTGTGTATGTGTGTGTGTGTGTGTGTGTGTGTATACCACATCTTCTTTATCCATTCATCTGTCGATGGACATTTAGGTTGTTTCCATGTCTTGGCTATTGTAAATAGTGCTGCTCTGAACATAGGGGTGCATGTATCTTTTTGAATTATAGTTTTGTCTGGGTATATCCTCAGGAGTGGGATTGCTGGATCATATGGCAACTCTATTTTTAGTTTTTAGAGGGACCTTTTTACTATTTTCCATAGTGGCTACAACAATATACATTCCCACCATCAGTGTAAGAGGATTCCCTTTTCTCCACACCCTCTCCAGCATTTGTTATTTGTAAATTTTTAATGATGTCCATTCTGACTGGTGTGAGTTGGTACCTCATTGCAGTTTTGATTTACATTTCTCTGATAATTAACAATGATGAGCATCTTTTCATGTGCCTATTAGCCATCTGTATGTCTTCTTTGGAGAAATGTCTACTTAGGTCTTCTGCCCTTTTTTGATTGGATTTTTCTTTGTTGTTGTTGTTATTGAATTGTATGAACTGTTTGTATATTTTGGAAATTAAGCTTCTGTTGGTCGCACCATTTGCAAATATTTTCTCCCAGTTGGTAGGTTGTCTTTTCATTTTGTTTATGGTTTCCTTTGCTGTGCAAAAGCTTGTAAGTTTGATTAGTTCCAAATATTATTGTTTATTTTTGCTTTTATTTCTATTGCCTTGGGAGACTGCTTAAGTGTCCATTCTTAAAGGTATTTGTGTGTATAAGGAATGATTTGTTGTTTACACAGAAGTAATATTTTCATCATTCTAGAAAATAATTTTTAAACCAGTATCACACATAATTTTAAATTATAAATTCCCTACTTCCAATATCTAGTGCTTTGATTCAAGCAATGCTTAGAAATGTTTTACTTATAAAAGATTAGTGGTATACTAGCTGTACTAATAGGAACTGTGTTTGGCCTTTATTCCAAGAGTGGTGTTATACCGAATCTTGACCCATGTTCCAAACTTACACTGGAAGTTACTTTCTATGATCTGGTTTTTATAAATGTATTAAGACTTGTTTTGTGACCTAACATATAATAGATCTTGGAGAATGTTCCATTTGCACTTGATAAGAATTTGTATTTTGCTGTTGTTGGGTTGAGTGTTCTATATATATCTCTTAGGTGTAGTTGGTTAATAACTGATGTTCAACTCTTCTGTCGTTGCTGATTTTCTGTTCAGTTCTGTCAATTATTGAGAGTGAGGTAAATGAAGTATCAATTATTGAGAGTGGGTAAAATCACCCACTATTATTATTTTTGGCAGTAACTTTAATGAAACATAATTCACATACCAGACAATTCTATCATTTAATTCAGTGGTTGTTACAATATGGACAAAGTTGTGCAACCATCACCAAAATCAATTTTAGAACATTTTCATAACATCAGAAAGAGACCCTGAACCCTTTGCTTATCATCCTTCTATTTCTCCATCTCTCTGAGCCCTAGGCAATCACTAATCTACATTCTGTTTATTTGGATTTGCATATTCTAGACATTTAATATAGATGGAATCGACAATATATGGCCTTTTGTGTCTGGCTTCTTTCACTTAGCTTAATGTTTTCAAAGTTCATCCATGTTGTAGCATATATCACTATTAGTGTAAGGACTTTGAAAATTTACTCTTCCATAAAAGCAATGGAAAAAAGGGCAAAAATTGTTGAGAATCAACATTTTCATAACACTGGGTACAGAACCAAGTCTTCTAAGGGTTAATGTAATATTCCTAAGGGAATTAATAGATGGTTCAAGGAAGTTACAAGTTTTCTAAGCTATGAATTCCTTATCTTTAAAAAGATTGAAGATCAAGCAGAAGTATTTTACATGAAAACTATAAAGCATTTTATAGAGACTCTCTGTGCACATTAGAGATCACTTACAATTCTTCAGTGAAACTCTGGAAATTAACCATACTTGCAAGGATCTAAGGAGTGTTTATTCAAGAAAAACAAATGTGTCTAGATAAGAACAGGAAACTTTGATGGAACAGGCATTTTAATTTGTCCCAACTCAGCAGTAGCCTTGGAAAAATAATAATGCATGTTCCCCATGCATCCTGGCAGCTACCAGAAGAATCAGAATGGAACTGGAGCTCCTTGTAAGCCTCATTCCCAATTAATTGTCATTATTTGCTCTATCCAGTGGTTCTCTGGAAGACCCCAGGGACTCTGATCTCATTCAGTGTGGACAGCTTTCTTCTTGGCAGGGAGGGGTTGGTGGATGGGGTTGTCAGCTACAATACAGGCAAGTGTCTTAACTTCAGGTTGCCTGAGGTGATGGATTCCAGTTTACGTCAAACAATATATTAACCAAACAGCTTGAATGGGGAATGAGATGCCCATAAGAGTTTTGAAAGGCTCTGACATATTCTTGGGAATCTAGAGGACACATGCATTCATAGAGCTATTTGCATGCTCAGAAAAGAAATGAGAAAGCCCAGTCTCTTGCCTCTATCTTACCTTAAGACACCATATAAAAAGACAGTCAATGTTAAGGCAGTATTATTCATAGCAGCATTATTAATAATAACCAAAAGGTAGAAACAACTGAAATGTCCGTTTGTTAGTGAGCAGATAAACAGATTGTGATATATTCATACGAGGAATATTATTAAATCACCAAAATTAGTGAAATATTGACACACAATATAACATGAATGAATCTTAATTTTTTCTTTTTTTTGGCTGCGTTGGGTCTTCGTTGCTGCACGCGGGCTTTCTCTAGATGTGGCTAGCAGTGGTACTCTTCATTGTGGTGCACGGGCTTCTCATTACGGTGGCTTCTCCTGTTGCGGAGCACAGGCTCTAAGTGTGCAGGCTTCAGTAGTTGTGGGTCGTGGGCTCAGTAGTTGTGGCTCACGGGCTCTAGAGCACAGGCTCAGTAGTTGCGGCACGCAGGATTAGTAGCTCTGCAAGATGTGGGATCTTCCCGGACCAGGGCTCGAACCCATGTCCCCTGCATTGGCAGGCAGACTCTTTTATTTTTTTTCATATCTTTATTGGAGTATAAATGCTTTACAATGTTGTGTTAGTTTCTGCTGTACAACAAAGTGAATCAGCTATATGTATACATATATCCCCATATCCCCTCCTTCTTGAGCCTCCCTATCACACCCCTCTAGGTTGTCACAAAGCATCAAGTTGATCTCCTTGTGCTATGCAGCAGCTTCCCACTAGCCATCCATTTTACATTTGGTAGTGTATATATGTCAGTGCTACTCTCTCACTTCATCCCAGCTTCCCCTTCCCACCCTGTGCCCTCAAGTCCATTCTCTACGTCTGCGTCTTTATTCCTGCCCTGCCACTAGGTTCATCAGTACCACTTTTTTCAATTCCATATATATGGGTTAGCATATGGTATTTGTTTTTCTCTTTCTGACTTACTTCACTCTGTATGACAGATTCTAGGTCCATCCACCTCACTACAAATAACTCAATGTTGTTTCTTTTTATGGCTGAGTAATATTCCATTGAATATATGTGCCACATCTTCTTTATCCATTCATCTATTGATGGACATTTAGGTTTCTTCCACATCCTGGCTACTGTAAATAGTGCTGCAGTGAATATTGTGGTACATGTATCTTTTTGAATTATGGTTTTCTTGGGGTATATGCCCAGTAGTGGGATTGCTGGATCATATGGTAGCTCTATTTTTAGTTTTTTAAGGAACCTCCATACTGTTCTCCATAGTGGCTGTATCAATTTACATTCCCACCAACAGTGCAGGAGAGTTCCCTTTTCTCCACACCCTCTCCAGCATTTATTGTTTGTAGATTTTTTGATGATGGCCATTCTGACCAGTGTGAGGTGATACTTCATTGTAGTTTTGATTTGCATTTCTCTAATGATAGTGATATTGAGCATTCTTTCATGTGTTTATCGGTAATCCGTATATCTTCTTTGGAGAAATGTCTATTTAGGTCTTCTCCCCATTTTTGGATTGGGTTGTTTGTTTTCTTGATATTGAGCTGTATGAGCTGCTTGTGTATTTTGGAGATTAATCCTTTGTCAGTTGCTTCATTTGCAAATATTTTCTCCCATTCTGGGGGTTGTCTTTTTGTCTTGTTGAAGGTTTCCTTTGCTGTGCAAAAGATTTTAAGTTTCATTAGGTCCCATTTGTTTATTTTTGTTTTCATTTCCATTTCTCTAGGAGGTGGGTCAAAAAGGATCCTGCTGTGATTTATGTCATAGAGTGTTCTGCCTGTTTTCCTCTAAGAGTTTTATAGTGTCTGGCCTTACATTTAGGTCTTTAATCCATTTTGAGTTTATTTTTGTATATGGTGTTAGGGTGTGTTTTAATTTCATTCTTTTAGATGTGTCTATCCATTTTTCCCAGAACTACTTATTAAAGAGGCTGTCTTTTCTCCACTGTATATTCCTGCCTCCTTTATCAAAGATAAGGTGACCATATGTGCATGGGTTTATCTCTGGACTTTCTATCCTGTTCTGTTGATCTATATTTCTATTTTTGTGCCAGTACCATACTGTCTTGATTACTGTAGCTTTGTAGTATAGTCTGAAGTCAGGGAGCTGGATTCCTCCAGCTCTGTTTTTCTTACTCAAGATTGCTTGGGCTATTCGGGGTCTTTTGTGTTTCCATACAAATTGTAAAATTTCTAGTTCTAGTTCTGTGAAAATTGCCATTGGTAATTTGATAGGGATTGCATTGAACCTGTCGATTGCTTTGGGTAGTATAGTTATTTTCACAGTATTGATTCTTCCAATCCAAGAGCATGGTATATCTTTCCACCTGTTTATGTTATCTTTGATTTCTGTCATCAGTGTTTTATAGTGTTCTGAGTACAGGTCTTTTGACTCCTTAGATAGGTTTATTCCTAAGTATTTTATGTTTTTGTTGCGATGGTAAATAAGATTGTTTCCTTAAATTCTCTTTCTGATCTTTCATTGTTAGTGTATAGTGTTAGTGTATAGTGTAATGCAAGAAATTTCTGTGCATTAATTTTGTATCCTGCTACTTTACCAAATTCATTGATTAGCTCTAGTAGTTTTCTGGTCGCATCTTTAGGATTTTCTACGTATAGTATCATGTCATCAGCAAACAGTGACAGTTTGGCTTCTTCTTTTCCGATTTGGATTCCTTTTATTTCTTTTTCTTCTCTGATTGTAGTGGCTAAAACTTCCAAAGCTATGTTGAATAATAGTGGCAAGAGTGGACATCCTTGTCTTGTTCCTGATCTTAGAAGAAATGCTTTCAGTTTTTCACCATTGACAATGATATTTGCTGTGGGTTTGTCATATATAGCTTTTATTATGTTGAGGGAGGTTCCCTCTGTGCCCACTTTCTGGAGTGTTTTTATCATAATTGGGTGTTGAATTTTGTCAGAAACTTTTTCTGCATCTATTGAGATGTTCATATGGTTTTTATTCTTTAATTTGTTAATATGGTGTATCACATTGATTGTCTTACGTTTATTGAAGAATCCTTGCATCCCTGGAATAATCCCACTTGATCGTGGTGTATGATCCTTTTCATGTGTTGTTGGATTCTATTTGCTAGTATTTTGTTGAGGATTTTTGCATCTATGTTCATTATTGATATTGGTCTATAATTTTCTTTTTTTGTAGTGTCTTTGTCTAGTTTTGGTATCAGGGTGATGATGGCATCATAAAATGAGTTTGGGATTGTTCCTCCCTCCACAATTTTTTGGAAGAGTTTGAGGAGGATAGGTGTTAACTCTTCTCTAAATGTTTGATAGAATTCACCTGTGAAGCCATCTGGTCCTGGACTTCTATTTGCTGGAAGTTTTTTTTTTTTTATGTTTTTTTTTTTCTTAACATCTTTTTTGGAGTATAATTGCTTTACAATGTTCTGTTAATTTCTACTTTATAACAAAGTGAATCAGCTATACATATACATATATCCCCATATCTTGCGTCTCCCTCCCATCCTCCCTAACCTACCCCTCTAGGTGGTCACAAAGCACCAAGCTGATCTCGCTGTGCTATGCAGCTGCTTCCCACTAGCTATCTGTTTTACATTTGGTAGTGTATATATATATCAGTGCTACTCTCTCACTTCGTCCCAGCTTACCCTTCCCCCTCCCTGTGTCCTCAAGTCCAATCTCTATGTCTGCATCTTTATTCCTGTCCTGCCCCTAGGTTTTTCAGAACCTTTTTTTTTTTTTTAGATTCCATATTTATTTGTTAGCATATGGTGTTGCTTTTTCTATATCTGATTTACTTCACTCTGTATGACAGACTCTAGGGCCATCCACCTCACTACAAATAACTGAATTTCATTTCTTTTTATGGCTGAGTAATATTACTTTGTGTATACGTGCCACATCTTCTTTATCCGTTCATCTGTCGATGGACACTTAGGTTGCTTCCATGTCCTGGCTACTGTAAATAGTGCTACAATGAACATTGTGGTACATGACTCTTTTTGCATTATGGTTTTCTCAGGGTATATGCCCAGTAGTGGGATTGCTGGGTCGTATGGTAGTTCTATTTTTAGTTTTTTAAGGAACCTCCATACTATTCTCCATGGTAGCTGTATCAATTTACATTCCCACCAGCAGTGCAAGAGGATTCCATTTTCTCCACACCCTCTCTGCTGGAAGATTTTTTTTTCTATAAATGTATTTATTTTATTTATTTATTATTATTTTTGGCTTTGTTGCGTCTTCTTTGCTGCACGCGGGCTTTCTCTAGTTGCAGTGAGCAGGGGCTACTCTTTTTGCAGTGCACAGGCTTCTCATTGTGGTGGCTTCTCTTGCTGCGCAGCACGGGGCTCTAGGCGCGCGGGTTTCAGTAGTTGTGGTGCACGGACTCTAGAGCGCAGGCTCGGTAGTTGTGGCGCATGGGCTTAGTTGCTCTGCAGCACGTGGGATCTTCCCGGACCAGGGCTCGAACCCGTGTCCCCTGCATTGGCAGGCGTTTTCTTAACCACTGCGCCACCAGGGAAGCCCTGGAAGATTTTTAATTACAGTTTCCATTTCATTACCTGTGATTGGTCTGTTTATATTTTCTAATTTTTCCTTGTTCAGTCTTGGAAAGTTGTACTTTTCCAAGAATTTGTCCCTTTCTTCCAGGTTGTCCATTTTATTGGCATATAGTTGCTTGTAGTAGTCTCTTATGACCTTTTATATTTCTGCAGTGTCAGTTGTAATCTCTTCTTTTTCATTTCTAATTTCATTGATTTGAGTCCTCTCCCTTTTTTTCCTGATGAATCTGGCTAAACCTTTATCAATTTTGTCTATCTTCTCAAAGAACCAAGGTTTAGTTTTATGATCTTTGCTATCATTTTCTTCGTTTCTATTTCATTTCTTTCTGCTCTGATCTTTATGATTTCTTTCCTTCTCCTAACTTTGGGTTTTCTTTGTTTTTCTTTTTCTAGTTGCTTTAGGTGTAATTGTTTTCTAGTTCTAGCAACTTTTTCTAGTTGCTTTAGGTGTAATCTCAAATTGTTTATTTGAGATTTTTCTTGTTTCTTGAGGTGACCTTGAAATCCTATGAACTTCCCTCTTAGAACTCCTTTTGCCGCTTCCCATAGGTTTGGATTGTTGTGTTTCTGTTGTCATTTGTTTCTAGGTATTTTTTTATTTCTTCTTTGATTCCTTCAGTGGTCTCTTGCTTATTTAGCAGCACACTGCTTAGCCTCCATGGGTTTGTGTTTTTTACTGTTTTTTTTCCTGTAATTGATTTCTAATCTCATAGCGTTGTAGTCAGAAAAGATGCTTGATAACGATTTAGTTTTCTTAAATTTTCCAAAGCATGATTTGTGACCCAATATGTGGTGTATTCTGGAGAAAGTTCCATGTGCACTTGAGAAGAAAGTGTACTCTTCCGCTTTTGGGTGGAATGTCCTAAAAATATCAATTAAGTCTGTCTGGTCTGTTGTGTCATTTAAAGCTTGTGTTTCCTTATTTATTTTCATTTTGGATGATCTGTCCATGTTGAAAGTGGGGTGTTAAAATTCCCCAACAGTGATTGTGTTACTGTCGATTTCCCCTTTTATGGCTGTTAGCATTTGCCTTATGTATTGTGGTGCTCCAATGTTGGGTGCATAAATATTTAAAATTGTTATATCTTCTTCTTAGATTGATCCCTTGATCATTCTGTAGTGTCCTTCTTTGTCTCTTGTAATAGTCTTTATTTTAAAGTCTGTTTTGTCTGATATGAGAAATGCTACTCCAGCTTTCTTTTGATTTCCATTTGCAGGGAACATCTTTTTCCATGCCCTCACTTTCAGTCTGTATGTGTCCCTAGGTCTGAAGTGGTCTCTTGTAGGCAGCATATATACGGGCCTTGTTTTTGTATCCATTCAGCCAGTCTGTGTCTTTTGGTTGGAGCTTTTAATCCATTTACATTTAAGGTAATTATCGATATGTATGTTTCTATTACCATTTTCTTAATTGTTTTGGGTTTGTTATTTAGGTCTTTTCCTTCTCTGGTGTTTCATGCCTAGAGAAGTTCCTTTAGCATTTGTTGTAAAGCTGGCTTGGTGGTACTGAATTCTCTTAACTTTTGCTTGTCTGTAAAGGTTTTAATTTCTCCGTTGAATCTGAATGAGATTCCTGCTGGGTAGAGTAATCTTAGTTGTAGGTTTTTCCCTTTCATCACTTTAAATATGTCCTGCCACTCCCTTCTTGCTTGCAGAGTTTCTGCTGAAAGATCAGCTGTTAACCTTATGGGGATTCCCTTTTATGTTATTTGTTGCTTTTCCCTTGCTGCTTTCAATATCTTTTCTTTGTATTTAATTTTTGATAGTTTGATTAATATGTGTCTTGGCGTGTTTCTCCTTGTATTTATCCTGTATGGGACTCTCTGTGCTTCCTGGACTTGATTGACTATTTCCTTTCCCATATGAGGGAAGTTTTCAACTATAATCTCTTCAAATATTTTCTCAGTCCCTTTCTTTTTCTCTTCTTCTGAGACCCCTATAATTCAAATGTTGGTGCGCTTGATATTGTCCCAGAGGTCTCTGAGACTGTCCTCAATTCTTTTCATTCTTTTCTCTGTATTCTGCTCTGTGGTAGTTATTTACACTATTTTATCTTCCAGGTCCCTTATCCTTTCTTCTGCCTCAGTTATTCTGCTACTGATTCCTTCTAGAGAATTTTTAATTTCATTTACTGTGTTGTTCATTATTGTTTGTTTGCTCTTTAGTTCTTCTAGGTCCTTGTTAAATGTTTCTTGCATTTTCTGCATTCTATGTCCAAGATTTTGGATGATCTTTACTATCATTACTCTGAATTCTTTTTTCAGGTACACTGCCTATTTCCTCTTCATTTGTTTGGTCTGGTGGGTTTTACCTTGCTCCTTCATCTGCTGTGTATTTCTCTGTCTTTTCATTTTGCTTAACTTACTGTGTTTGGGGTCTCCTTTTCACAGGCTGCAGGTTCGTAGTTCCCATTGTTTTTGGTGTCTGCTCCCAGTGGCTAAGTTTGGTTCAGTGGGTTGTGTAGGCTTCCTTTTGGAGGGGACTGGTGCCTGTGTTCTGATGGATGAGGCTGGATCTTGTCTTTCTTGTGGGCAGGACTGCGTCTGGTGGTGTGTTTTGGGGTGTCTGTGACCTTATTATGATTTTAGGCAGTCTCTCTGCTAATGGGTGGGGTTGTGTTCCTGTCTTGCTAGTTGTTTGGCATGGGGTGTCCAGCACTGGAGATCGCTGGTCTTTGAGTGGAGCTGGGTCTTAGCGTTGAGATGGAGATCTATGGGAGAGCTCTCACCGATTGATATTATGAGGGGCCGGGAAGTCTGTGGTGGACAGATGTCCTGAACTCAGCTCTCCCACCTCAGAGGCTCAGGCCTGACACCTGGCCGGAGCACCAAGACCCTGTCAGCCACATGGCCAGGTACGTGGGGAGTTTCTTGCCTTTTGGAAATTCTGAGGTCTTCTGCCTGTGTTCAGTAGGTGTTCTGTAGGAGTTGTTCCACATGTAGATGTATTTTTGATGTATTTATGGGGAGGAAGGTGATCTCCACGTCTTACTCCTCTGCCATCTTGAAGGTCCTTCAGATGGATGAACCTCATTCAGAGATTCAATGCTTACAACTTTCCATCCTCCAAATCCAGCAAAAGTCACTTTCAACGGAAACCCACTGCACAATTGCTTAGGCTTATTTTCTGTTGTCTGAACCTCTTCTTGTGCAAGTCTTCTGGGACTGCTGCACAGAGTCTACTTCCATCTAAGCAGAAAACCCATTCTAGACTCTCTTGTGACTCACGTTACAGGCCTCTGACTTCTCAACCATCCATCCTCACAAACTATCCATCCACCCTTTAAAACTCTTCCATCCACAAGCCCCAGAAGAGGACTCGTACAGGTAGAAGTGCACCTTCTAAAGTGGTTTTACCTGTCTGCCCTCCAAGTCCATCTCTACAGCCCTCATGTCTGCCAGGCGCTCCCCAGAACTAAATAAGGGACAAGGCGCTGCTTGAGGGCCAATGGCCTAGTTGACCGGCTGCCTGGACCGTGGGGAGGAGAGTCTTGATGAATTCTTGATTCCCCTGCCCCCTGAATCAGATACAGCTAAATTCTGCAACAGCAGATTTTTCTCCTCAGAAACTTTTTTGGTAACATCCATCTTAAACAAAGCAGGTTCATTTTAGGATTTGAGTTTTTAAGTTTGCTTTGTCTCTTGTCCAATTGCATAAACTAATTAATCTTAAATGAGTTTACTCTAGCCCCAAATAAAGGACTTTTGCCAAGTGTCAGAATCTGGCATTAAAAACCACAGAGCATAACCTATTCAACAAATACTTTGGGTTTTTAGGTTAATTTAGCAAATAAACATTGAACATGATAACTACTAAGTCTGAAGAGTCTTTCAGTCAACCCTATAATTCTGTATTTTGTGGATCTCCAAAAAACCATTTTTGTCTACAGAGATTTATATGGTTACTATTGTATCCTAAACTTATATTTGTCTTTGCTTTATATTTATTTACATAACAGCCTTTATTAAAAAGATTGAAGGTGTTTATTGTTCGGGCCCCATTTTTTTTCTGTCAGGAATTGTAGAATTTTAAATAGCCTCATTTCCATTTTTATGATCTGTGTTCATGCCTCTCGTAATAATGAAGTAGAAAACTAGTACTCTCTTATTGTACTTCATTGTTAATCTCCAGAGTTTTCTTTTATCTTACCCCAATAGCTTGTGTAGTACACATTCCTTGTAGGGTATTCAGTTTATATATGTCAGATTCTCTAGGGCCATGGCTTTTGCCAGATGAAGCACTTTTGATTTTGAGGCTGATGAAACACAGTGCTATTATTGATCTGTGCATGACATAGCCTGTCTCTCTCCTAGCAGAGTGTAGCAACATTTATCCAGGAATTTGTGAAATGTCATTCGGATCATGTTCGAAAGGTAAACTGTGCAAAAACCAGGATCTGAGCTGACAATCCATGTGGAATTGGACGTGACCGTCTTATTCCTACGTCCTATCTTCTAGATGAACCAAGTGATATTTGTAACAGAATGTCTGTGCCTTTTATTAGACTTTGTTAGGAACTATTATTATCACTCAGAACACAATGTACTGCAAAATCATACTCCCTATACTGTTTTCAGATTCACTTGTGATCTTACCACAGAAAATATTAAGAAAATGTGACCTGAAAACATCACTTAGAAATTTAGTTGTTGTTTATAATGAACCAGTGTTATAATATACTACACAGTCTTATATTCCTAGTAGTGTTTTCACTTTGTGTCAATATACTTTTAGGAAAGTATCTCTCATTAAAATATCAATATAAGTGTAACTGAAAAATTATAACATTTTTCTCACTATGGGATTATTATGATTTTTAAATATGCATATATTTTAGAGTTTGATTTTAAATGCCTAAAATATTGGTTTGCACATGGATAGTTATGTATGTTTATACTGGTTATAATTCAATTTAGTTTAATGCACCGAATACATGTAAGACTCTCTAATAATGGGATATTCAATAATGAATTAAACATGATCCTTGTCCCCTGTATAAGAGACATTAGGGAAGTTGGACATGTGTACCACTGTACAAGGAAGCTCTTATATATATAGCATGTATGTAATATATACCATGGACATGTGGACAAAGACAGACTGTTATTCATTGCTGTCATTATTTAGTAAGGCTTTTGAAGGAGATGGCATTTGGGCTTAGACTTAAAATTTGATTTGATTTTGAAAGGTTTGTGTGTAGAACAAAATCATTAGAAGAAAGAAAGCTTGGAAAAGCATCAAGGTGAGAAAGTAGTTTGTTGAGACTAGTGAGTAATCCAATATATCTGTGGTTTTCAACCCTAGCTGCATGCTGTCCTCACCTGGGGAGTTTTAAAAATACCTATGCCCAGGTCTTATGCTAGACCAATTAAATTAAAATAACTGGGGTGGTCCCTGCACCTTGCTAGTTTTTGAAAGCTCTCAGGTGCTTCTGATATACAGTGAGGCCTGATGCTAAAGTTCAAGAGAACAGAAATTCAATGCAAGTAGCTAGATAAGAGATTGTTTAAATATCAAGGCAAAAGATGATAAGTATTTAGACAATAGTAATAGAAGCAGAAAAAGTTAGAAGAAAAGCAGGAGATTTTGCATTGGTGTAACACACAGAGTTTATGACCAATCATGTAGGGAAAGGTTAAAAAAGTTAAGTCTTTAAGGTACCAGTGAGGATTCTAATTAAAGTGAGCAGAAAGTTGATGATAGAATATATTTGACAATATAATATACTAATTATTGTGGGGTAGTGGAACCTTATATGAAAACATACCAACAAAGTTGGATTAAAATATAACAATTATTCTTATAAATGCACACCAGAATTTGCCAAAAAATAAATGTAAAACCCTAGGGGCTAAAAATCATTGACAGCTTACCATTGTAGCCAAGTGCAATTTGTCACTGAAATGAAGATATCAAGTGAGCAGTAGGATAATTGAGTATAAAATTTAGAGGAGAGGGCTGGGTTGGAGGTATGAATTTTGGAGTTAGGAGTATTTAGGTTATATTTAAAAACATGAGACTGGATGGGATCACCTAAGGAATGAAGGCAGATAGAAAAAAAGAAGAGGTACCAGGTCTGAGCCCTGGGGCCTCCAACCCTTAGAGTTTGGGCAGATGAGGAAGATCCAGAAAAGGAGAGGCCAGTTAAGTAGAAAGAAAACCAAGAGAAAGGAGTATTGAAGAAGCCAAATGATGAAAATATTTTGAGACGTGAACAACCATCTGTCAAATGCTGCTGATTAGGATGAGTCCATGAGAAGAACTGAGAAATGAGAAGAGAAGGAGAATAACTGAAGAATGTAATTAAATGTATTTTAGTTATTTCAATGAGTTTTGCTATTAAGGGAATCAGAAAGCTTCTAAAATATAAACATTTAATAACTTAGGCTCAAAATAAGTAATATAAAAATTGATAACTTCAGTACTTTTAAGATAAAGCTGACAAAAAGTCATTAAGGATATACATTATTTGAAGAAAGCAATAAAAAGTCTTGCTCTAAATATTTACCAAAAATGGTCACATTACTAGGCCAAAACACAGCTCTCCACAAATTTCAAAAATTTGGTATCGTATTAAAAATATTGCCTAACACAAGTGAAATTAGAAATCAATTTAAAAAGTTAAGTTTAAAAATTCTGATGCAAACTTATAGAGACATTTCTGAATAACTAATTGGTCAAAGAAGAAAATAAAATGAAAATTGAGAAAATACTTCATATTATATGGTAATGAAACAATACATATCAAAACTTATAGAATGCAGGCAAACTGGTACCTATATGGAAATGTATACCTTTAAATACTTATATTAAAACTACAGGAAAGCTAAACTTTAATCAGCTAACCATTCAATTTAAGAATGAGGAATAAACCCAAGGAAAATAGAAAGAAGGAAATATTAACATAAGGGTAAAAGTTAATATTGTAGAAAGCAAAGATGCAGTAGACATGATCAAAAAAACCCAAAGTTGGATCCCTGAAACTAATAAATTGACGAACAATAACCAGTGTTGATGAGGATGTAAATGAATTGGAACTTTTATACATTGCTGATGGGAATGTAAAATGGCACAGCTATTTTGGAAAACAGTTTGGCAGTTCCTCAAAAGGTAAAATGTAGAATTACCGTATTACCCAGCAATTTCATTCCTAGATCTATACCCAAGAGAAGTGAAAACATAAGTTCACACAAAAATGTGTACATGAATGTTTATAGCAGCATTATTCATAATAGCCCAAAAGTGGAAACAACCCAAATGCACATCAACTGATGAATAGAGAAACAAAATATCCGTACAGTGGATTAACACTCAGCAATACAAAGGATTGAAGTAGTGACACATGCTGCAACATGAATGATGAACTTTGAAAACATGCTAAATGGAAGAAATAGTCACAGAAGACCACATATAGTAATATTTCATTTATGAAATGTCCAGAAAAGGCAAAATCTATAGAGACAGAATTTAGATTAGTGATTGTGTAGGCCCCGGGTTGGGAGAGGAGTGTCTGTTCATGGGCATGAGGTTTCTTTCTAGTATGGATGATGGAAATGTTCTAAAATTAGTCTGTGGTGACAGTTGCACAAGTCCATAAACATACTAAAAGTCATTCAGTCATACACTTAAAAAATGGATGAATTTTATAGTATGTAAACTCTACCTTAATAAAGTTCTTAATAAAAAAAGTAATACTATATTATGAACACTTAGGTGAAATTGAAATTTGAGTTTCACATTTAAGTTCTACCAGGCGTACACAGTTTTCCAAAGAGTAGAAAAAGTAGAAACAAATTCCTTCTCATTTTATGAGGGTAACGTAACTTTGACAATACAAGATAAAAAAATGTTAGAAATGGAAATTAATGTGAACATAGTTGTAACACTGATTTCCAAACCCTTGGTAAATCTAATCAAACAATGTATTTTAAAAAGTCATGAATAAACCAGGAACTCCCAGAAATAAAAAGTTTGATTAGAAAATTAATCCATGTAATTTACCACCATAACAAAGAAAGGAAGAAAATATGTTAAACATGCAGAAAATCTGGGGTAACATCAACAAGATGGGAGAATAGGAAGCACCAGACCTTCTTTTTCCCACAGAGACACCATTTCAACAACATACTCAGACCAGTTCCTTTTGTGAGAAATCCAGAAACTAGCCAAGAGGCACCTGCACCCCTGGCAAGTACACAACCAGCTGCACTGTAGTTGCTTGGGAAACTTGTGGCACTGTCTTGGCAGAGTCCTACCCTCTGGCACACCACCTTGTGATCTGGGGGAAACTCCCAGTTCCCAGCTTCTCCCCAGGGAGGGAAAAAGTATACTGGACCTTAAGCCTGCTTGGAGGACGGGCTTCTTTCTCACCTGTCTCAGAGCACTGATGGGACCTGCCATACTCTAGATACCTGGGGGCCACTGAGAACCAAAAAAAGCTGTATGGCATGCTGCTGTTCCAGAGGACCCGTGGTACAACAGACAGAAGGTGATATAGCTTGGTGGCCTCTCCCTCAGAGAGAAGAAGAATGGAGTGTGTGTCCAGAATTCTGGCTTTTCAGGAGCTGCCTGAGGGATGAGTATCTGTTTAGCCCAGCTTGGGGCACTGAAGGAACTGGGCATACTCTAGGTAGATGTCTGGGTGCTGCTGAGAACAAAAAAGAGCTATGTGGCATGCTACTATTTCTGAGGACCCCAGTATAGAAGACAGCAGAGGGAGCAAGAGTTTTATCAGCTCCTGAACAAAAAAAAAAAGGAAATCCCTCTAATTAGAAATCTACACACACAAGTTTGGGAGAAGTCACATCCACAGAAAAGATTTGAGTGCTCCCAGAATCTCTAGCTGGACTGACTGATGAAGCTCTTTCCTTATGCAAAGCCAATCCATAAAGACCAGAAGAGGTAGATATTTCTTCAAGTTCATGGATAACAACAAAAAGTTACAAGGAACACAAGGAGAGAGTAAAATGGCCCAATCAGAGGAACAAAATAAATCTCCAGAAATCTACCCTAAAGAAACAGGCATATTAGTTATCTGAAAAAGAATTTAAAATAGCCATCATAAAGATGTTCAGTGAGCTCAAAAAATGATTCATGGACAAAATGAGAATTTCAACAAGAGATAGAAAAAGTAAAAAAGAAACAAATTTTGGAGCTGAAAATATAATAATTGATCTGAAAATTCACTAGAAGGTTCAACATCAGACTTGATCAAGCAGAAAATAGAATCAGTGGAATAAAAGACAGGTCATTTGAAATTATCCAGGCAGAGGAGTAAAAAGAAAAAAGAACGAAAAAGAGTAAAGAAAGCCTAAGGGGCTTATGGGATATATCAAGTGGACTAATACTGTGGGAGGCCCAGAAGGAGAAGAGAGAGGGAAAGGGGCAGAAAGCTTATCTAAAGAAATAATGGCCAAAAGAAAAATCTGCCAACCAACAATATTATGTCTGGCAAAATAGCCCTTCAAAAATGAAGGAAAAATATTGGGAGATTGGGATTGACATATATAAACTAATATGTATAAAATAGATAACTAATAAGAACCTGCTGTATAAAATAAATAAATAAAATAAAATGAAGGAAAAATAAAGACTTTCCCAGATAAACAAAGGCTGAGGGAGTTTATCACCACTAGATCTGTCTTACAAGAAATGCTTAAAGGATCCTTCAAAGTTGAAACAAAAAGATGCTAAATAGCAACATGAAAACATGAAATTATGAAGCTCACTTGGTAAAGGAAAATATATAGACTATATAGATGAATAAAGAATTTTGTGATACTATAATGATAGTGTGCAATCACTTTTAGTGTTGGCATAGAGGTTAAAAGATAAATGTATGTAAAAAACTATAACTATAAAATTATGTTAATGGGCAGACAATATAAAAAGATGTAATTCGTAACATCAATAACATAAAATGTTTGGGAAGGAGAAGTAAAAGTGTAGAATGTTGTACTTAATTGAAGTCAAGTTGTTATCAGCTTAAAATAGTTTGTTGTAACTATATGATGTTTTATGTAAGCCCCATGGTAACCACAAAGACTATATTTATAGAAGATACACACAGAGAAATGAGACAGAATCAAAGCATGTCACTACAAAAAATAACAAAATGCAAAAGAAGATAGGAAGAGAGGAAAATAAGAACAAAAGAGCTATAAGATAGACAGAAAACAACAAAATGACAATAGTAAGTCCTTTCTTATAAATTATGACTTTAACTGAATTTACATTTACTCCCCAATCAAAAGACAAAGAGTGGCTAAATGGATTTTAAAAAGCAAGATCCAACTGTACTAAACTCATAAATTTGTTAGGGTAGATCTCATGTTATATGATTTTTACCACAATGAAAAAAATTGCAGATAATCTTTTGATACAATTAAATACCTGTTCATGATAAAATTCTCTTAGTAAACTAGGAATAGCTGAGAACTTTCTTACTCTGTTAAATATACACCATAACCTTGAAACAATCATCATACTTAATGGTGGGAGTTAGAAGCATTCTTTTTAAAACCAGGAAGAAGACATTTATACCTACCATGACTGCTTGTCTTAGACATTGTGCTGGAGGGCACAGGCAACACACTAAGATAAGAAAAAGAAATGAAAGTTAAAACTATTAGAAATGAAGAAACAAAGCTATCATTAGTTCCAAACACTATGCTTGTCTGTACAGAATCTCAAGACAAATTACTAATAGATTTCAGCAAGATTGCTAGATATAAAATCAATATATGCTAAGATGAGATTTCTATTTACCAGCCTTCAACAAATGTGCTATTTTTAAAAAGAAATATTATTTAAGTTATAGCAGGAATTATATGGTATCCAGTTATGGAAGATGGAACCCAAATTCAGAGATGTTAAAATGTGAAAAAGGAATGTCTTAAAAGCACTATATGTCTTTTGGAAATACACATATATGTATTAAAAGTATAAGGAAATAGCAGGGAATGATAAACACCAAAGATGTTCAGGATAGTGATTATTTCTGGTCGGTCAGAGGAGATAGGATCATGGCCTTCAATTCTGTTAGTAATACATTGTCTTTGTTGAGTGATTGATAAAGGGACATCGGTTATGTATTTTTATTTATGTATTACATATTTGAAATATTTCATAAAAAATAAAAAAAGAAACCTATTGATGCCATTATCCCAGAGAAAGATGCTGGGAGTGGAACAAATCTTTGCAGAAAGACAAAAGGTTTGTGGGAGTATGAGCAGAAGAGGAGTCAGAGAAGGAGAAGGTGGGAGAGCGTTGTAACAGAAACAAGGGAGGGAATGTTTCCAGTAAGAAAAAGGAGAAGAGTTGGTCAACAGTGTCAGATGCCATAGAGGAATAGAAAATGGGACAACTGAGAAGAGGTTTTTGGACATTTTTTAAGACGGTTTTATTAGCAGGACTCTTGATAGCAAGTGACAGAAACTGAACTCTAAATAAGGAGAGAAAAAAAAAGCTCACAAAATCAAAGGATAAACTGAAGAGAATAGACTTGGGAAGAATAGCATTAACTAGAACCAGACACTAATGTCTTTAAAGGTTTCTCTTTATCTCATGTGTCTTCCTCTCAGACCAGCTTTCTCCATATGGCTCTGACCTTAGGTACCAGCCATGTGGTAACATCCTTAGAGCTTAGACCCCAGAGAAGAAAGCGATTTTT
This sequence comes from Balaenoptera ricei, assembly GCF_028023285.1. Taxonomy (NCBI): domain Eukaryota; kingdom Metazoa; phylum Chordata; class Mammalia; order Artiodactyla; family Balaenopteridae; genus Balaenoptera; species Balaenoptera ricei. The sequence goes on along the minus strand of NC_082644.1, from coordinate 56,131,563 downwards.
CTTTCTCATCTTTCAGTCTTCCCTTGATTTACATAGTTTATAAATTTCTGTGACCACAGGAAAAAATGCTTTGTTTATATGTAATTTTTAGTTAGAATTTAGATTCATTTCATTATATGCATATTTTTCATCTACATGAATAATTGGCAGGAAATCTGAAAGTCATGCAGGAAACAAGGCAGTTTCTGTCGGGCAGGACTGATATAGACATTGCAGTACATCTAGTGCTCCTGGCTCTCACCCATTTCAGTGCTAATCATTGTGGCACTCAAAAGTGCCCTCACTAATTTCCAGAATATATGTCTAGGTAGTATGCACTCTTTGAGAACCACTGATACAGGAGAAAAGCAGAGAAACCAGCTTGATTAGTAAAAATGGAAAGAACTCCAGACTACCCTCTTCCTAAAGATCTGTATAAATCATAATATTTCACTTAGCACAGCTGAGTAAGAGTCAGATGATTTACTGAGTGACTACTCTGTTAGGTCAAGCTTTACTAATGGAAAGAATATGATAAACAGAAGACAATTCTAAGTAGAAAAATTAAATGAAGGATGGTAGAAGTTCCTATATTAAATTTTTGTGTTAAAAAAAAGTTTTTCAAGTGAAACCAATAAGAAATATCTTGTATAATTTAGTCTAAGTCCAAGATTTGTAAATCTCTTTTTTCTCCTTTAAAAGAAATTTCTACTCTATGTCATGAAAGGTATTTTTATACCTTTTTAATATATATTTTCACATATATTCATTTTTAATGAAAAAATCCCATTTTAAGTGATATCAGTAATCTTATATTTTATCAGATCCAATTATAGCAAAAACTATTCTTTTAAAGAAATGTCCTTTTTTTTTACTCTCTTGAATCTTGTGAAACTTGCATAGGAAATAGAGAAAAACATTATTAACTTGTTTCCCTTGAGAATTTTAGTAGGGTGTACTTATAAGTGTAATCAAAATCATATGAATACTTAGTGCTGCTGCTGTTAAATTTGTAATGAGTTGTAGGGTTTCTTTAAAAATACCCCAACTGGCTCTCATCCAAGTAACTTGTTTGCAGAGCTTAGATATAATACAAATCAGGAAAGACGTGGTTAACTGTTGACCCTATCAGTAAAAAATTTCAATTTCTAAGTATTAAGACACTATTCATATTTAGTATGTGTTTAAGAAATGTGTATCATTTTATTCATTTGAATATATGAAGTCAGAGCTAGAAATGATGATCTTTAGCCTTTGGGTTTATTACCCAGAAAGTTGGTAATATTTCATTAAGATTAGCGTGATAATGCACTATTCATATGAATTGATTTCAGTATAATTTAAATAAACTTAATGTTCTTTTACATGCATTTTACAGGCTTACTGAAAATCCTTTACCTTATAAAAATGTGAATTCTAGAAATATATCATGGTCTATTATAAATTTTTAGAAGTCAAAAATTATTTGAAGGAATATCGATGCCTATCTTCTGAAGTCTATGTAAGAATTAAGTATTATGAGCAGTTTTTAATTGTCTAGACTCTGGCTTCCATTTAGTAACAATACTATATATGTGGGCATTAGTTTCCTCAGGCCAGTCCACTAAGGCCTTTTTGTGCAATAAAATACAGTGCATTAAGAAGCAATTGTCACCCCACTAGGATGGAAAAAAACAAAGTATTGAAATCTATTGCTTAGGGAAACCAAATTTAATTGGGGAGAATGAGGCAGACTTCATGAGACTTCTACGGATATTCCAGAGTTTGATAGCCTCTGTTCCTGATAACTCAATCACTGTCTGTAACTTCACTTGAAATTTTATGGCTGTTCTTTATGTAGATACAGATACAGTATTAATATCGCCCTGAAACACCAACTGTTATTTTTGGTGATTTGGCATGTTTATTTCCTTTTTTCTTTTTTCTTCATTGTTTGAGTGGTTCAGTTGGAGTGGATTCTTTTCCTCCAGCACACACACACCTTAAGTAACCGAAAAAAAAGTATTGATAAAAGTGGTAGAGGAAAAATAAAGAGAATATGTGTATACAGTACCTGGGAGGAATAGATATTTCTGTTTCGAATTAGCTGAGTTTAAGCAATAGAAAGCAGGAGAAAGAGAGTGAAAAAGAGGGATTTAGAAAGACATTGCTCAGTTTCTCTTCAGGACATCAGATGGCCCTGCCATCTTCTCTCATTTCTATTGGGGAAGGGAATCAGAATGGGAATGCACTGCAACTTGATGGTCATCGGTAAGCATGCCATGTGTAGATCAAATATCTGGAGGGCTGAAACTGAACTTATAATATTACCATATGAACATTGAGAAATTCTTATAATAGTGACAATGATGAATTAATCTGGATATACTTTTGGTTCCATATATCTCTCTGTATTTAGTATGTGGTATGTATGTTTTAAGGGGAATTTTATCTTAGTAACTACAATAGAGGATTTGAAATAATAACAAACCTACAGTTGAGCAATTCTTGCTATGAATAAACCAAACATTGATTGTTTTTCCATGAATACTTGAAAGTCACTTGTATTAGTTAGTTTTCCAAGTTTCACATATAATACATTTTTGCTGATTCTTTTTCTGTAGTTGTGGAAACAGAAGTTTAAGCAATGTGGTTTAACTTCAGTCCAGTTAAAATTCATCAGTTTTGTTATTCAGATTATTTTGAAACACACTATATTGCAAGTATCACATAGATTAATAGTTACTATAAATGCCTATAATGTCAAAGCTATTAATACAAATAAAAAGATACATGTTAAATGCTTTTAGTATTGGGGGCTGTTTTAAAAATTAAAAGTATTAGTAAGCTGTTTTAAACAATTTGACATTTGAAATAATAGTGTTGATTTTCATTTTGAGAAATAATATTCAGACATATTTACAAAATAATTATTGGGCATTATCTGGAACTTACATTACAAAGGATAAGGACATTGAATTAATTTTACTCCTTGTAAATGATACTGAGAGTAGCATATCTCTTATCCATATGCAGATATCCATATTTCTTTGATAGAATCTAATTTGAACACATCAGGACAGATTGGCATTTTCAGTACCATAAAAACTGCTTTGTTAATTGCAAACCATATTTAGTATGACCTTATAACAAAGTAGCACCTTAAGTGTCACGCTTTGTCTTTAATCTGCACACTAGAGCTGGGTTCATCTGTACTAGACAACTGCACTTCATGAAAAGAGTTTTTTTCTTGATAGGCAATTAGCAGTAATTAGGAAGATTCACCTCAGTAAGATGTCAACATGAGATAGTTTAAAAAAGTTGAATGTCAGTGACTTAAAAAGAAAGTTCTTCTGACACATAGGTATGGCATGTGAAACATGAAATGTTAATTTAACTTTTCTGCTTATTATTCATGCACAATATTATTTTGTCATTCAGACGCTACACTGACAGAGTGTAAAGGGTGTTAAAATAGTGCTGCTAGAATAAAGAGGATTAATCTACCATTGGCCAATTAGCCAAAGGGTACTTAATGGTCTCTAAAGGCTACTGAAGTCTTAACTACTAGCAAAAGCATTGGTAAAAAGTCCTCTATATTACCTTCATTTGCTTGACATTTTGTGAAACATAGTATAGGCTTTTAATAACTGAATTTGTCAGAAAATAGTTTATAAGTGAGTGTTGTTGTAACTAAGTGTATTTTTCATAAGAAAATTTTGTTACATAAATAATTCCACCTCTGCCTAAGATCTTTGTTCTTTTTTTTCTTTTTTTTTTTTTGGTTGGTGGTTTTTAATTTTTAATTCTTTTTCTTGAAGATCTCAGGTATCATAACGAAGGAAAATTCATGTTTTAAATTTAAAACATTTATTACTAACTTGAAAGAGTTACTAATCTGAACTATTTATCTTTCTAGATAAGTACTTCTATGGAAAATATTTTGCTAGTGACCTAGAAACTTATGTACTTTTCTTTGTAACTCATATGTTTTAATTAAGTGACTGTGCTTTTAGTCATACATGGATGACATGCAGAATTTTATTTCTTTCAGTTTTATTCCTTGTAAAAGAAAAATTTTCCCAATGAAAGAATATTAATACTATCCACAGGAGGGAGAAATATCATTAAGATATGGTGACTTTATAGGAGTCTTGCCTATAGAATTTACATGGATATTGTTCAACTAGAATTTTCTCTTCAGTCTCTTTTGCTTTAGTTCTGGTAACGAAATCCTTACGTTATAATTTTTTAAGATCATAATATAGGATTTTAAAATTGCTGCCTCTACTTAAATGTGAACCAGAAAAAAACTGATTGTGAGATATAAATGATCTTATGTATTCAATATGAAATGATTTCATTCACTATTCTCAGTTCTATGCAAAATTCAAGATTAAAGATTTTGATGAAGTAATTGGAAACAGACCATTCCCATTAAATGATTGCTTTTCCCTACTTGGACTGTCAAGGCCTTTGGGTTTCAAAAGGAGAAAGAAAAATAAGAGACTCCACTATCATTATAGATGGAAACTAACCCTCACTTTCTCTGGTTACTTATTGACCTTTTCTAACATTTGACATCTCACCTTTGCCCCAGCATGGACTGGAAAGAATCCTTCTGCCACCAACTATTTCCTCCATAGGTTTCCCAGAAATCCTGCTCCTGTGACCCTGACATTCACCCTCATGTTAAGCTGGGTTTTCTAGCATTTCCATATGTCTACTTTTCAGATCCCACTATCCCAACTAAGAACATTTTCAAATTTTTTAAATGGTTCATTATTTTAAGTTTCTAATCCAGTGGTGAAAAATATATGAGGATACTGAATAGTGTTTTTCAAAGCTATAAGGTCGTTACTGTCCAGGAAAAAAAAAAAAAAATGTTAGGTCAGAATCAACCTTTTATTAGAAATGAAGAGCTATACCGCATCCTATTCCTTTACTGCTCCTAAACTAGTTGAATACTCAAAAGCATTTTCTTTACACAACTAGTATCATGTCCATTGAATAGGCAGATGTTGAATATTTTATTCTTTGGAGACAGCAAGATCAGAGAGTATCTAAAAATATATTGTTTGGGGGGGCGATTAGGGAAATGATTCTTTCCAGTTTGATTTTTTTCCAAACCCTTTTCTTCTTTTCATTTGGGCTATAGAATATTTTCCACAGGCCCTGTTTTATTTTTTCTGATAATTCATTCTTGAACATTAAAATGTTTACCGAGGCTCCCTGCTGGAGAAGAGACCCTCCATCTCATCAGGACTGCCCTGAATTTACTCAGCAGTTTCTGATAGATGCCTTCTCTAGAGTAAAAGTTGGAAAGCAGGATGATTGTATATCTAGCCATGGCCTTTAATGTTATACCTAGCTTCCGGGAAACATTTGACAAAACAAATCAGGAGGAGTACACGGAAGGAAACTGGCTGTAACTTGCATTTACCAGACAGGATTTGAAGGCAGCAGCAGTTCCGTTAGCTCCCCGATTTGTTTCTCCGTAGCACTTACTGTAGTTTATCATGATATATTTCTAGGTTATAGACTGGTAACTACCTAAAGGCAAGGATTATAACTTTTTTATCATCGAAAATATAGAGCTAATACAGTGCCTACCACATAGTATGTAAAAAGGAATGAATCACAGATATTGAGTCAGGTTGTGAATGTAGATCTTACCTAGCAAAATCTTGCAGAAAATATCAAGTTGGGGCCCAGAATAAACAAAAGGCATGAATGAACTCTCACGTAAGAGAATAAAGGAGAGTACATCCAGGGAGCCTTATCTACCCTGTTCATGGGATTACTGTTGAGAGCAACAAAAGGAAACTTCTGGCCAGAGACTTTTTGCTTGGCAATTAAACTACAAAATGCAGATCTGGAAGAGGCAATTTATATTTCTAGCATAGAAACTGGAACAGTTTTTTTAGAGCTATTGAAAAAATAAACACAAAATTATGGATGAGGAAAAGAAAAACCAGAGTGAGGATGTTATACAAACTATGTACTGTGGATTCAGGACACTTGCTTAAGGGAAGGTAGGGAGGCAATAAGGGAAAAAGGAATAGGTTCAAAAAAGGGGCTGCTTTTTAAAATTTGGGATTCATACTAGTTTTCCATGTTATGTAACAAATTACCACAAATTTAGCAGCTTAGAAACGATATACACATTACCTCACAGTTTCCATAGTTAGGAGTCTGGCACAGGTTAGTGGGATCCTTTGCTCAGAGTATCACAAGCAGCCAAGCTGCCTTTCTTTCTGGAGTATAGGCTTTTCTTCCAAGCTTCTGTGTTTGTTGGGAAAATTTAGTTCCTTGTGGTTGTAGGACTGAAGTACCTGTTTTCTTGCTCAAGGACCATTCTCAGCTCCTGAGGTCTTCCTTAGGGCCTTACGTTATAGCCCCCTCTGTAGTCCTCTCATAACATGGCAACTTACTTCTTCAAGGCTAGCAGGAGAATCTTACCTCAGGGAGAGCCCCTGGCTTTTTTTTAAAGGGCTCACCTGATTATTCACCAGCCAGGGTAATCTCACTTTTGATTAATTCAAAGTCATGTGACTAGGGACCATAATTTACATCTACAGAATCCCTTTGCATATAACATAATGCAAATGGTGTAATCATGGGAGTGAGAGCTTATCATATTCACAGTTCCAACACACATACAAGGGCATAGGCCATTGGGGGTCATCTGAGAATTCTGCCTACCACAGTGCTCATTACTGAATAATGAATTCTCTAATATTTCCATGTTTCTTCTTACAGTTGCTTAGAGGGTTCTTTCCTTTTTAGAGACTTATGCTTCTTCAATGTTATATTTAAATAAGTAATTAATAACTAGTGTCTCATTTTAAACTTTTAGAGTGTTAACTTCTATTTTATAACCTTTGGTTAGGATAATTGACTACACATAAATCAATACAAATCTCAGTATTATTCTCATTGACGCCAACTTTTAAGTTGAAATAGACTTTTAAAAGATTGTAAAGGAAGTGCACTGCTGGGGAAATAAAGAGTCAGAATAACACATCTGCCTTCAATGAGCCTGTATCCTAGTAGGGAATCCTAAGTTAAGATCAAACAAATAACTGTCACTTAAGACAAAGTAATGTTTCTGTCATGGGAGAAATTACAGAATTATTTGGTATTTGTATGTGTGTGCATGTGTGTGTATGTATATAGCAAAGCTTTTTATTAATTCAGGTCCTCAGCCTTTAGGACACTTCTTAGACTCTGTATGGTAGCGTTTTCCACAAGCTAATGATGCTAACAATAATACTGTAAATTTAAAGTTTACCAAGTGCTATCACAGATTTAAAAAAAAATTCTGCCCTCAAGATTACCTTTGCTAGGTAAGCAAGCATCATCTCTGTTTTTAAACAGAGAAACAAAGTCAAGTGCTTGCTCATTGTCACTCAGCTGGTAAGCAGTAGACCCCAAATTAGAATCCAGAAATTATGACTCTTCTATGTGTTTTAATATTATTTATGATTTTAATGTAATATGACTTAAATATTTTTAAATCTTTGATTGGACATGGAAAGGTAATAATATAGAAATAGGAATCATGCTTCTGATAAAAAAGAAAAATAATTTTAAGAGTAATTTTAATTTATTGGTAGATTTTACAATACAATCACTTTTTTTAAAATAAATTTATTTACAGTGTGTGTGTGTGAAAACAAAAAAATTTATTTATTTTTGGCTGTGCTGGATTTTCGTTGCTACACACGGGCTTTTTCTAGCTGCGGTGAGCGGGGGCTACTCTTCGTTGCGGTATGCGGGCCTCTCATTGCGGTGGCTTCTCTTGTTGTGGAGCAGGGGCCCTAGCCACGCGGGATTCAGTAGTTGTGGCAGGCTGGCTCAGTAGTTATGGCTCACAGACTCTAGGGTGCAGGCTCAGTAGTTGTGGTGCACAGGCTTAGTTGCTCCGCGGCATGTGAGATCTTCCCGGACCAGGGCTCGAACCCATGTCCCCTGCATTGGCAGGTGGATCCTTAACCACTGCGTCACTAGGGAGGTCCCAACAGCACAATCACTTTCTAACAAGGTCACCACAAAAGTCTCACATTCCAAACCAAGTATAAACAAAAGAAAGTTATTATTTATCATTCTTGTCTCATCTATAAAACTTCTCAATTAAGAAATAGAATGCTTGAACTGAGAGAAGTTAGTAATAGAGCCATAATTACTTGTCCAAAATGCTAAGGGATAATCAAAGGATTCGAAACTGATAGAATGTATGATTTGTCTATTTCTTCTATTTTGACAGGTGCTCTGTAGCATTTCTAGGCATATATAATTAACATCAGAAATATGTTTTAAAGATTATAGAGTTAAAATAGTTTAATCAAAGCATGATTTATATTTTAATAAATTGCAAGTCATTTGGTTTACTGTCTCCATAATTTCAATATTTCTTTGTTTACTAAACTTTTATACCATTAAATTGAAGTTAAAATCTACAATATCTTGTAGTTAAAATCTACAATATATTTAAAGATATGTGCGTATCTTTTAAAGAGATATATTTATTGTCTTGGTCTTTGCTCAATGAAGGATATATTTATAATGTCAGGATTTGCCACTGTGGAAAGAATAGATCTAATGGCATACAAGTTTAACAAATGAGAGAAGCCACCAGGAAGAAAAGAGCCTCATCAAAATTTAGTCTTCTGTACGCAGGTGTAGAGAATGGACTTGAGGACACGGGGAGGGGGAAGGGTAAGCTGGGACTAAGTGAGACAGTGGCATGGACATATATACACTACCAAATGTAAAATAGCTAGCTAGTGGGAAGCAGCCGCATAGCACAGGGAGATCAGCTCGGTGCTTTGTGTCCATCTAGAGGGGTGGGATAGGGAGGGTGAGAGGGAGACTTAAGAGGGAGGAGAAATGGGGATATACGTATATGTATAGCTGATTCGCTTTGTTATACAGCATGATTCGCTTTGTTATACAGCAGAAACTAACACACCATTGTAAAGCAATTATACTCCAATAAAGATGTTAAAAATTTTTTTTTAATTTAGTCTTCTCTGTTGCCTGAGATTCTACCTAGCATTGTAGTCATGAATTATGTCTTAACAAATGAAAATCTCAAAAAGTCTAATTTAGATGCAGAACATTAACTTTAGGATTGATAAATGTTCTGCTGCATACTATTTAAGTAAAAGCTTAATAATACTACATTGCTAATAAAAGTGTATTTTAATTTATATAGTAATAAAATAATAGAAAGATTATATATAAAAGCTGAAATCCATATGTGTCTTTATAGCACCATCTGTGCGACAAACAGGTAGACTTGAATTTTTGAAACCTTTCTTCTGTTTCTTAGTATACAAAAGGCATTGCTTTTAGATACCATGGTGGGGGGTGGGGGTGGATACATAGGTTAACAAAGGCACAGTCCTCTCTCATGCCTTTGCTAGGGCTGTGGTTGAGGAACAGCCATAATGCTATGCGAGCTAAGAGAATGGAGAAGCTACTTGGTTGGAGCAGAGAAGATTTCATAAAGGAGGAAATACTAAGCTACTCTTTATGCATGAGAGAGATTTCAGCAGAAGGAAACACCATGTGTAGAGTCATCAATGTAGAAATGGCTGAAAGTTTTGGGGAAGGGCAGACAAGTTTGACTGCAGGTGATGTGTGACTGAAACACAGATTGAAGTTAAATCTTACAGAGCTTTATTATAACCACAAACATCTGAGCTTTCTTCTGTTGGGCTGAGGAACCCCTGAAGAGTTTTGAATAAGAGAATAACAGGTCAGTGTTGTTTTGGGAAGTTGTATAAAAGATGGTTTGAATGTAGAGAAAGGTTGCCCATAGGGGAAAGACTATTGCAGTGGTCTTAGTGCGATGATGAGTCTTCATTAAGAAAGTGGCAGAAGGAAATGAATATGAGAAATATTACATAATTTATAGAACCTGACGATTGGACACAGAATTAATAAACAGGGAGGGAGATCTATTCAACCTTGAATGATAACCAGGAAGATTTTCAGATTTAGGGAAATTATGAGTTTGCTTTTGCTTTTCGATGTTAATTATTTGTTACCTTTGGGACAATCCAGGAATGAATATTTCCTGAAAAATATAAAAAACCACACTTTTAGATCATAGGTTAAAATATAGCCAAAGAAATTTTTTTTTCCACCGAAACATACTTGTTATTTCACCAAAACGTAGTTTAATCTCAAATATATCAAGCCCTAGTTTTGAATTCATGATCCAAAATATTCATATTTAACAGTATACACATGTATACACAAATATATATTTAATTACAGATTTATTGGTATACTTTTTAGAAATTGTGTTTAAACATAGTGTTAATACTTAAGTAACTTATGTCCCATATATATATGACTATACATGTTAGCCACATCTTTTACTGTTTTAATTAGAATTCTTAACAAAGAAAGAATTTTTTCCCCCTCTGAGAGACTTTAGTACCATTTTGTATAATTGTTCCTTATGTTAAACTACCATTATTATAAGCTTCTTTGGAATAATAAAGTAATAGTGCAGTTATCCTCTTAAGGATCTCTAAGTTGTTATGCCATTATAGCTTGGTGGCATTCTGCTGACTACAGATGGGTGAATGAAAGGGGCTAACATTAAGGCAGTTTCTTTTACAATTTCATAAAAGCATTACCAGTATGTCATTTAGTAAAATGTTCATGTTATTAAAAATTTAAATAAAAGTTTAGTGCAATCTACCTCAGCATTACAAAGAGGACTTGTCAACTATCAATCAAGTGCATAAAACTGAGTGAATGTGTTTGTATGCTATTTATTTGAACTAAATCTCTAATAAGCCTCTTCTGCTAATTGGACTTAACGTTTCTGTTGCTAAATGAGAAGCATTTTGGCTGCTATATAGGGTAGTAAGACCTACCCAGTGGAATAAACAACTAACATCTGTTATCCTGTCCTGCTCCAGCTTGGCTTTTACCAGTTAAGTACATCAGCCCTGAAGTCAAGGTTATCAAATATGTGAATCTCTGGCACACCCATGTTTATATGAAGGCAAAGAAATAGCACATCATGAGTAAAGACCAGCCAACCCAAAGATATTGAGTACAGTTGGTCTATTTTGTTTTAACCTTTACAAGCCCTACAACCTTAAGCAAAAACTAGTGGAAGTTAGAATTTTTGTAGTTTTTATAATAAATATTTTTGTAATCAGTGTCACTTTTTCTTTAGCATTTTCCTACCTGTACAATTTGCTGATAATTGTTAGGTTAAATGTAATTACTTTTATAATAAATTTATATTTATTTTCTTTAAAAAGAAGCTAAATTTGGATTTGGCTGAGCTTCGGAAAGAAAAAGAAGATTTACTGAAGAAATTGGAGTCTTCATCCAAAATCACAAGTTTGGCTGAAGAAGTTGCCCGGGTAACAGTTCCACAGATACAAGTTACATCACTTGGCCCTTCAAGGAGCATGGATTTGGAAATGAAGCAATTGCAGTGTAAACTAAAGGTGATTATAAATTTTATTAAAGATGAAAACATTTATTAAGTTACTGAATCCTTAAAGACATGTTTCTATCAATTCTAATTTAATTCTACTAATAAAGGTAAATTATGGTATAAATAATCCCTAAATTATCAATACTACATTCAATCTCATCTTTCTATTTTAGCCTGGTAGATTCTTATCTGGTAACTTATAATACTATTCTCTGAAAAAATAGCAAGACACCATGAAATCCTAACTTAGGAGACGATGGAAACTGGCCATTATCATTCTATTCCACTATTCAACTCCTCTCTGCCTGCCACTGAACAGAATTCTTTTTGAACATAATAATGTATCAACATAAATAGAATTGCTTTCCTGTACACATTTTGCTGCTGTTTTAATTTGGTGGTTCTTTGTTGGAGATGGGGAAGGAGGAGGGAATTAGGGGAAAGGAGAAGAAGCACAGAGCAAAGGTGAGTTGGTTTAATCAAGTTAAACCTGAGAGTGAGAATAAAGACCAGTGTTCCTTTTGCTTATAAAGAATTGTGTCTAAGTCCAGGTGAGACTGTCAGCAACTTAAAAGTAAGGCTGGCCTTAGGTTAAAGAAAATTATCTTGTAAAAAATGGGATTTGTGAGTTCTAATCCGAAAGTTCACTTTCGTGCTTCTTAAAACAAGCTCATTAATTCCTCACATATTAATTATTTTCTTCAGTGGCGATTGCTAGCTGGAAGCTAAAAGGACAGTGTATATGGGACCATAGCTATAATGAGAGTTACTAGAAAGAAAATTCTGGTTGAAAATGCACAGAATACACTAGAAATGTAATAACCATGACTGTTAAGAGGGTATTAGGGTATAGAATTGTCAAATAGACTCAGTTATTTTCAATCCAAAATATTATATGTGTGCTCTTTCTAATAATAACATCTTTAAATGAAGGATAACTAGTAAGATAAACTAAGATAAAGTTTAAAGTAAATTTGTGTACTATTGCTTGAAAATATTTTGCTTTGTTATTAATAATCAGATATACCAGTTGGTATTAATTTAGATGCTCCTTAAATACCATTTTCTTCAGAGAGTTTTTATGTGCAGAACTTGCCTCAACAACTACATTTTATAAGTTTAAATACCTTACATAATAGAAATGAGAAAAAATAGTCGTGCAAGTTTGAAACTATATATCTTCTCTTAAGATATGTTTCTGTCTCTGAAAAAATGGAGTAAAATGTATAAATTGAACATTTCAGTGTTTAGGTTTTATATGGAGGATAAAATCATTGTGGTCTTCTTTGATCTTATCTACTACAGATACTTCTATTCACAGTTCAGTGATTCTTCTTATATTTAAGTCTTCATGTGCCTAATATAACTTTTGTTTTCACCAAGATAAAATAGAATGTTAAATCCAGTAATGTCTGATCTGATGTCTAAATTTTTTAAATTGTTAATAGTTTTAAGTTGATTTTTATTTTATTTATTTCATTTTACTTACTACTAATACTCTTAACAATTTTTGGTAATAATAGGCCCATATGGATATCTGTAAGCTTCTTGCATCATGGTTTACCATGGCGTAAGTTTTTACCCATATATAAATCTCTCTCACTTTGAAGGAATGTGTGAGTTACAAAGGTGAGACTAATGAGAATGCCTAAAGCAATTTAGATCATGCTTTTGATGTAAGTTTGAAGTGACATTGTCCATATCTAACCTGGAGTCCTGGAACACTGACCAGGCTGCATAGGGACAAAAAGGGTAAATCTTTACTTTTGTCTTATTTCATGCTTTAATATGGAAATATCCTGGAAGACTAGGTACTTTTAAGTAAATAATACTCTTGATACTACAAATTTCTGTTTCGATATCGTATTAGATTGCTAGGGCTGCCATAACAAAATACCACCGAGTGGCTGGCTTGAATAATAGAAATTTATTTTCCCATAGTTCTGGGGTCTAGAAGTCCAAGATCAAAGCATTGACACGTTTGATTTCTTCCAAGGCCTCTTTCCTTGGCCTATGGATTGCCACCTTCTTGCTGGGTCTTCACATGGTCACCCCTCAAGTCTATGAGGTCTGTGTCCTAATTGCTTCTCTTATAAGGACACCAGTCATGTTAGATTAAGGCCCACCCATGTGACCTCATTTTACTTTAATTACCTCCTTAAAAGCCCTATCCAAATACATTTTGAAGTACTGGAATGGGAGGTTAGGACTTCAACATATGAATTTTGCCAGGACACAATTCAGCCTATAACATATCAGATTGCTAACATAATAAATTTCCGAGAACTAGCTTATTTTCTACTTGATGTTTTCTATGCCTAGTAAAAAGAAAAATGGTTAGATTTGAATCTCTTAAAGGTCTACATCCATCTTTTTTATTTTATCCAATTAATATTAGACTTTTCTATGTAAATTCTTAGGTGTACTTCTGAGGTGTACATGGTTCATTCAGAAATTAGAGTGCTCATGTGCATTTCTGTGTCTTCATTTTTACCCATATTAGACATGTTTCCTCAAGGAACCCAACTTTATATAGATAGATAATAAAATATTTAGTGACATATAAATTCCTTCCAGTGAATGATATATACATCAGTTATTTATATTTAGTTTAATTTGTAGTTCTTTATACACTCTGGATTGAGTAGTACTCCAACTTATATTTGTGATTATTTTTGACCTCCTGATTGTTGAAAGGATACCTTTTGGTATATACCATGTTCTCTTCCAGTTTTCCAGTAAGTTAATAATGAAGAATAATAGTTTTTAAACTACTGTTAATTTATATATGATCTATTGCCAGTCTAGTTCTAAGTCTTTTAAAAATATTAACTCATTAAATACTCGTTTCAACCCTATGAGATAAATTCTGTTATTATATCTATTTTACAGTTAAGCAAACTGAGTAAGTTAATTGTCCAAGGTCACACAGCTACTAAGAGATAGAGCTGAGATTAGAACTCAATCCATAGGGCTCCAGCATCCATGCTTTTACTCATTTCGCTATGAAAAATTTTTTAAGTGTTTAATAAACTTAAACAGGAAAGCTCTAACCAAGATAGAGTATTACCATTATGACATCTTTGAAATATGTGTTTTGCTCCAGATTTTGTCATGCTGCAGATAAGTATTATGTTATAGGAAATGGAAAAGTGTCAGAGGACCTGGGTTTTGATCATTTGTTGTCCAGTAACTTCTTGTGGGACCTGATTGAGGAAATTACTTAGCTTCTCCGGAGGTCTAGTGCAGGGATACCTTTCTACCCTCTTAAAAAGGATTTCTGAGGATTAAACAAAATAACTATGAGATTTAGAGAGTCTGGCAAAAGTATTTATCAAGCTGGCATTGTTTTATTTATTATAATTCTGTAATCCCTCAATTATCCAGAAGTCAGAATTACAGCATTTTTCAGCCACCTAAAATAACAGGCTTAAGTCTAAAAACATAAAAGAATCAAACAGCTATCTTAAAATCCACTTAATTTATTCTGTTGAAGATATTGTCAGGCTTCATTTACTGCCTTTTGTCTTTTATTTTAAATACAGCTGTAATGAGTTTGTTTAACTTCTCAGCAGAAAACACCTCAAAAGCAGCAGATTAGAAGTATGTATATTAAGGGCTTGTTTTTAGGCAGGAATATTGAGAGAATCAAGAAATTATGATCAACAGATTGACAGAAAAAAAATATAAAAATGCTAAGGTAAAAATACAAAATTAGAAAAACAGCAGCCTGGGACCATTCAGAGTAGGGCTAAGTAGCCATTTATATCATAATAGTTCTTAAAGGCATCATTATATACTGATACAGTGATAATAAATTAGATACAGTAATGTAACATAATTAATATAGTGATAATATTTATAATATAATATCATTATATTAAAGTATCACTATTGCTTAATGTAATTGTGGATTGTCATTTCTAAATGAATGAACAATCATTCCGGAAAGAATTTAAGTTTAATGATTAAAACAAAACTTCAATTTTTTGGTAAATTTACTAGTGTGGAACATCTTACTCTGGCAATGCTAGAAGTAAGACACCATATGTCACTGTAAACATGTAAAATATGATGGAAATTTAGATTGCATAACACAAAATTTAATCAAAACTTTTATCATTCAATACAGTTGCCAAGTTGAGGTAGCCTTGGGTTTTTAAGAAAATTAATATAATATTTAATGGAAATTTAAAATTTACATATGCCATACCAATGAGATATTTAAAGTCTGTCTAATGAATTTGACTCACATTTACATTGTGTGGTTAATGGTTTCATCTTTTCAGATTTATATTTTTTAGAATAAGTTAGTCAAACCTGGAAATAGTTCTCATAGAAACTAGACTATAGTTATTAGAAAAATTAGCGAAATAACTACTACAAATATTTTTAAAGTTACATTTTATTTATATTGTTTAATACTTTTTAAATTTAACAAATGAATTAATGTATGTCAATGCTATCTTACAGGTAGAAAAACCAAAATATCAAATCACTAAATAATATCTCAGAGTACATGTTTTCTTGGAACTTGAGTCAAAATTGAAAGTTAGGTGTCCCTAACACTCTAGCTACTACCTCTGGCTCCTAGGCCATGCAGACAACAAATACCACAAAGGTGTTCTGCTTTGAAAAACTAATAATTATGTATAAATACTTTAATAATTAGTATTGTTTATAAGTTCAAGTGAGGAAGTATTCAGTATTCATAAGGTTCTTTATCAGTCATCTTTTACTATCTAACATTATCCTAAAATGTAGCAGCTTAAAACAACAGCAATTTATTACTTCTTATGATCCAGTGGGTTCACTAGGTAGTTCTTTTGCTGCTGTCTGCTGGGTCCCCTCATATGGCTGCATTCTTCTAAACCAAGGATTTACCTGGGCTGGAAGTTCCAAGAGAGCCTCACTCAAAGGCTGGCAATTGGTCTGCTGGCTGTCATCTGGGGTACCTCAGTACTCTCCCAAATGGCCTTTCCTCTATATTTGTTGGAAGGTGATCCCAGAGCAGCATTCCAAGAGGGCAAAAATGCAAGCTAGAAGGATTTAGGGCCTAGATCTGATATTTGCACAGTGTCATATGCCACATACTTTTGGTAAAGCAAATCGCAGGCCAGGCCAGATTCAAAGGGTTGGGAGACGGATTACACCTCTTGATGGGAGGTGCAGCAAAGCTTTGTGACTATATGTAGTCTGTTACAGGTTATTAGTAAATCCAGAATTAGTTTTAAGTGATCTTACTAAACCATAAAAATAATTAATCACATACACATTTACATTTTACAAAATCCATATTTCCCATAAATGTATTTTGGGTATATACTCTTTGCAATTATTATGTGAGTGTGTTCCTCTATGATTTTGGCATGTTATATAAAAATTTTAGTGCGCCATGTTATTTCTGTTAGAACATACAAAATGAAGCATTTTAAAATGTTTAGTTGTTCATTTTAATTATAACCATAATTTTTGCAATTTTATTATCTTCATGAAAATGGCATTTATATTTATGCTGCTTTAGAACAAGATTGAAAGACATATTTGAATTTATGTGTATTTTTAATCTAGAATGCAACTAATGAACTCACTAAACAATCATCAAACTTGAAGTCTCTGAAATTTGAACTCCTAGCAAAAGAAGAACACATAAAGGAAATGCATGAAAAGTATGTGCTTTATATTTTTATCCATTGTATTTGGTGCCACCTAGTGGCGGCTGACTCTACTAAACATTGCACACCAAGAAACAATACCAACAGGTTAAGTTGTTTGCCTTTCTTAGTTCGTTTTTAAGCCTACACAAGATGAAAGTTAAAAGAATATTACATATATCATGGTTTATGGCAAGATAGTTACTATTTTTTAATTAGAGTAAGAATGTTTAAAGTTAGATTTTCCATCTTAAACATATTTAATTCTGAATAAATATCAATTAATGGCCAAAAGACTATGAACAGAAAACTTTAGAATGTAGTAATTATTTGACTAAAAATATATGTATAGGTTGATCTTTATATTGGATTTAATGCCTAAGCGTATAAAGCGAAGGTGGGAAAAAAAGGAAAGTTTTGTTTGTGTTTAAAATAACTGGAGGGTTATGAAATAATATAATACTTTGTGTATTTATACTGAAAAGGAGTTTAAAATGTTCTATCTCACAGAATCAAAATTATTTCCTTTCTATATCTTTTATAGATAAACTAGAGCTTAGAAGTTGTAACATGTTTAGAAAGAATTCTAATCATTCATAATTTGAGATACATATACCTTATGTACATACATGTATACCACGTTATAAGTGAAGATCACTTAAAATCTTAACAGATAAAACTATTAGACAAAAAGATTGGTTAATTTTTTTAAACAGACTATCTTGAAGCTTATTTATGGATGGAGTTAGTCTTGCTTACTGTTTACCAGTGAGGACTCTAGAGAAACATTCTTTGAATCCTGGCTTCTTTACCTGCTAGCTCTGGGACTCAATTTAATAGAATTAACTCATAAAGTTCTTAGAATTAAATGAGTTAGTACATGTAAAGCACTTATAACAGTGACTGGCACATAGTAAACACTCAATAAATGTTAGCTGTTGTTCTTTTTATAGTAGTAATAGTAGTAGTTGTTACTGCATCTATCATTTTATACTTAGCGTTACCAATTTAAGCTAAACTGATATGTCAGTTCAGTCTCATATATTAAATTAGAACGTCATGCCTAACTTTAGTGTCTTTACATGATATTATCAAATTTTATATTTGTTATTAGAGTATAGAATTGTTTCTTATCGATGTTATGCTTTTTGATAATCTCTAAATATTGCTTTGTATTTTTCTTAGAATGCAAGAATGGAACATAAATATAATAATTTTAAGTTTTCATAAATTTTATTAATTTTTCTCAGTTCTTTTTTAATGTTTTAATGTATATATATATATATATATATAAAATACTGTAATTACCAAGTCACAACTGGATTATAGATTTTAATATTTTACTCAAATTATTAATAGAGCAATATTTTACACCATGCAATTATTTTATTAATTTGCAACTTCACTAATATCAGATAGCATTTAAAAATTAACAGTAGGTATAACATTGGATAATATGTAAGATATCATCACTGTTGAAGTATTTTCTATCACTCTTGATAAAATGCCTTTTTTTCCCTTTCAAGGATGTCTCGAATGGAGAGAGATATAACCATGAAAAGACATTTGATAGAGGACTTGAAATTTCGACAGAAAGTAAATTTGGAAAGTAATGAGAGTATTAATGAAATGCTAGAAAATCTTGAAAAAAAGGTATCAATTTTTATGTTCACTGAAACTGAAAAAAATCACTTCCCCTTGTATTTACTTTAACTCAAATATTCAATCTTAATAAAAGGTATAGCAAATATTCATAAAATATATGTGTATTGTTACATAATTACATCATTTGCTCTGAAAGTACATTATTTGTTTTAAAATTCAAGACTCCAAACGGTCACACATAATATAGTCATTCATTCTTTTTATATTTGTAAATATACCATGAGAAGATAATCAAGTTTAATTTTTAAAACGTTTAATATTTCTGGGATACATAATTCCATTTTATTCAGCATTTTCTTTTATTTAAAGCTATTATTTATAATGATAGAATTAAGCATATATTTTAAATGAAAAATATTATCGTCAATGACTATCAGTTCTTTAAAAAGTGTACTCACCACGGTTTTTTTGAAAGTATACTTTTTCCTTATATACATTTAATTCAGTGTACTTAGGAAAAGAGTCATATTTGAAATAGTTGTATAATATCTGATCCCAAAGTAGAAATCAGTGATTTGCTGACTAAGAGATATTTTTTTGCTTAAAAATTTTTAAAGCTGCTATTTACACAAATCATAAAACAAATCATAAAGCAGCTTGTGCTTTGGCATTCACTAAATGTCATCCACTCCAGAGAGAGCGTTTCCCCTACTTTCCTTGTTGGAGATAAAAATGTAAGTAATGCTCAGATGGATTTAAGAGAGAAAATTTTACATGAGCAAGACACATGCATACAGATTTTCTTTCTCTTTCTCCTCCACAGACCCACATGAATTATAATTACTTTGTAGAGGTTTCTTCAATGTTATCCTTAAAATTTTGCTCATTTTTTTAACTTCAATAATCATTTAAGGTAGTCTTACAAAGTTTGTGTAAGTAATCATTTATCTTTAATAGCTTTAAAGTGAAATAGAAAAACTATTTTCTTCGGCTATTCTTTGAAATGTATAATAAATATGTTGTATTACTTATTTAATTTTATCCTAAAAAGTACATGTTATACTTTTACTGGAGAATACAAATGAAAGTTATCCATGACTTGGCTTATTTAAGAATCAAAACCAACCATCTCCTACTTAAGGAAGTTTAGGTTAGTAATTAAAGGAAATATCGTTAAAATTAATTTTACATTATTAGATAGAAGGCTACACATACCAATATTCATGCTTTTTTGTGCAATTTTGGGGTTTTGCTATTGATTTAAGGATTGTTAGTCTCATTCACAGTATGAGTTCTACAGATCTTATACTTGAATTTGATATCATTTATGAGAAAATAAACTAGACTTATTCATGTATTCATTTGGTTTCCATTTGAAACAAATACAGTATGGAACTAGAATGCCTTTACCAATAATAATTACCTTCATGCTTTTATTGTAGGTGAAGACATTAACTGAAGAGTGTTCCAACAAGAAGGTATCAATCAATTCACTAAAGCAAAGACTTAGTGTCGCTGTAAAAGAGAAGTCACAGTATGAACAGATGTATCAGAGAACTAAAGAGGAGTTAGAAAAAAAGGTATGGTTTTAGGACATTTTAGCCTGGAGATGGACCGTAATAATGTCTTTTTCATTTTTAAAGTTGTCCTTTTTTTCTCCCCAAAACTACTATGAGCTATTTAAATGTTTCAGATAACTGCAAAGAACATTTATATCTCTACATAAAACTCTAAGAGTTTGTTTACTATTAAAGGTAGTGCTGTATTAGAGAGACAGATTTACTTGTCTTGATAATTTCTAATAAGTGAAAACTGTTGTTAAGAACTGGCATTTATGTAAGTGTACATAAATTGTTAGGTCCACCTAAACTTATAAACTAATTAAATACTTCCATTTGATATATGAAATCTTTCAGTCTAAAATGGCTTCCATGTCTTTAATGATTTATAATTTTTAAAAAGCATAAACTAATTTTGATGATAAATATATGATAATATGTGTGCAGGATATTCATTGAAAATAAACAAAAACAACCATCAATTTTACTCAAATAAAAATGAATACAAGATACAGAGAGAGTAATGAAACCCTTTCCTTATCTGACATCTCTAACTAACATCCAAATCTGTTTAAGAAATATTTTTTTATTCTATGATTATTACTGGTCTTTTGCAGGATCTCAAGCTTACTTTCCTCATATCAAAAATAAATGAGACTGAATCTGCCATGGCAGAAATTGAAACAGCAGCATCTAAGCAGCTTCAAGGATTAGCAATGCAAAGTGAGCAGGCCCTAGAAGGTGCACAGAAGAAATTGCTGCTAGCCAATGAGAAAGTGGAAGAGTTCACCATATTTGTGAAGGTTTGAATTCTTTGTGCTTTACTAACTTGTACTTTACTTCAGGCAGAGTGGGCAGTGGCCTACTTCAGATGATTTGGGAAGTACGTTGAAGTTCCTTTCTGCTTTCCTAAACCACAAAGCATCTTCCCCTACCCTACCTGCCACACTGTTCAAATTTTCTCTATAAAAGATTTGTTTTTATAGCTTGAGTTTAAAAATGTCCACTCTATTATTAATATTCTTTTCTTAATGTCAATTTAGTTATGAAATTGTGGTAATCACATAATCGAGACAGCTGAGGTTTTTTTTTTTTTTGATTATTTTTATTTTTGGCTGTGTTGGGTCTTCATTGCTGTACGCCAGCTTTCTCTAGTTGCAGTGAGCGGGGGCTACTCTTCGTTGCATGTGCAGGCTTCTCATTGCGGTGGCTTCTCTTGTTGTGGAGCACGGTCTCCAGGTGCTGGGGCTTCAGTAATTGCGGCATGTGGGCTCAGTAGTTGTGGCTTGCGGGCTCTAAGGAGCAGGCTCAGTAGTTGTGGCACACGGGCTTAGTTGCTCCGCGGCATGTGGGATCTTACTGGACCAGGTCTCGAACCCATGTCCCCTGCATTGGCAGGTGGATTCTTAACCACTGCACCACCAGGGAAGTCCCAAGACAGATTTTAAGACAAAAGAATTGAGTCATTTTCATTCCACTCTCCTTTTAAAAATCATCCAAGCAATAACAACCAGAAACTTGCTCCATGATAACTGAAGTTAAGAGACATTGCACCCCAGCCCATGACCTATCACACATGGAATGGATAGAGGAATGGTAAATGATCTAGCAGGACAAAAGGAAGACAAGCTGAAGTGTCTACAAAGGGTGTACCATCTGGAAATTATCTGACCACTGAAGACTCCCAGAACGGTTCTGGCATTGGCTGCACAAGGAACCACCAAAGCTGAGGGTGGTGGGGGAGAGGAGAATACCAGGCTAAAATGGGTGTTTTGTTTGAAAGTCTTTATAAGGAATTTTTAGACCTCTGGCCTGTACTTCTGCCCAACATGGTCAGCCAGTATTCCTCCCTTAACTATTCTGGAAAAACTCAGGAGGAGCAGTTCTAGTTTCAGAGATATGAGGCACTGAGGGCTAGGAACCTGGTTATTGCTCCGCTCCTTTCAATCCCACTGTGAGTTGTTTACACCCCTGTTTAGTGCCTTTTATTCTGCCTCGTATTATAGTCAGCACACGGATCTGTTTCCATTATATAAATTATGATGAGTTCCTTAAAGTCAAGAACAACGTTTTATTAATCTCTACCTCCACAACATGTACCATAGTGACTTGCAAAGAGTTGGCATGCAATAATGATCACTAACTAATCAAATTGAATTTCTCTTAGGAATATGAAATTTTAATAAAAGCCCTTTTGGCCTTTAAAAATAAGAATTAAGACAATTTGACTACTGTGGGAGGGTAACTCTTTACTTTCCCCCTTTTATCTCCTGAAGTTGCAATGTTCTTTTTTTTTTTTTTTTTTTTTAACCAATCTTCGATGAGATTGAGTTCTTCCCGCTACTTGTTCCTTTGGCTGGCATATATTATTAAAAACTTGCCTATCATAACAGTAGAAACTTACTTAAATATATAAATATTTTTAATTGATGGAATCTTTATAAAATTAAAGTTTAAATGTCCTTCTATGGAATAAAATAACATCACCACTTACTGTCTTCTTTCTTAAATAACCCTACTATTATTTGAACCACTCAACTAGACTTGCTGCATATATAATTATTATATATATAAATACGTTAGTGTTCTCAAATCAGTTACCCCCTTAGGTATTGATCTTATTTATAAGAATTAACATTCCTGGGCTTATAAGTTGAATATAAGATGGCAAATAACTGGATCTTATGTATAGTACCATTTTCTTTATTCCTCTAAAAATAACAGCTTACAACATTTTATGCCAGTGTTAATAGTACCCAATTTAGAACAAATCCCTTACTTTGTTTCTTTGGAAATCATAGATACCTTGGGAGTTTTCTCATTTAAAAAATATCTACAAAATGAATGGAATAAAACATTTTATCTCTTTCAATGAAGGTTTCAAATGGTATAAAGTCAGACCAATAATGCTTGCCTCAGAGGACTCTAAATGATTGCAGAGTATTAATTTAAATTTATTAATTTAATCATATTTCCTTTTCCTGATTTAAAATGTCATTCCTTCCAAATGCTTGTTGAATAGTCTCACTGTTTAACTTATGATAAGCACTCTCATTGAATATTGTCGTTATTTTACTCATGATGTAGAGCTATTTTTATTATGACTTTTAGCTTCATAAACCTTTGTTTTCCTTGTTTTATATTCAGCTTAGAGTTGCATTTTTTGTACTGTTAGCCAATATATAAAATATGAAATGCACACTTATAAGACTTACTCAAATGCTAATTATGGTTTTTCCTAAAGTATTCCTTGAACGTGTCCTGTTTTAAAAAGAATTGATAACCAGAAGTTTTTAAAATAGAAAAATGAATTTTATGATTAGATATCTGATTATTATAGACTTGACGAAGTTTCATGACCTTTATGATAATGTAATGGGTGTACTTCTTCACACAGAGTAGTTTGGCAAAAAATTATCTTTTAAAAAACAAACTTCTTATTTATGTCCAAGGATGTGAATAGTATTTAATGATATAGTGAATGTCTAATCTCTAGTTGTTTGAGAGTAACATACTAATCCTTCATATATTTCACCAACAATGATATAGAGTATAGATGTCCTAGTACATAAATTCACGATTGCCGTGGTTTCATGACTTTTTAATTTGAGTAGCATATTGAAGGTCCTATAGTAGAGAATGATAACAGATAGGGATAAAATATTTTTAGTACTCTTTCAGAAATTTTCCATGTTGTTTCAGTTTGGTATTTAGATTGCTTGCATTAGAATCAACAGATTCTATTGCATTTAAATAAAATTCATAATTGTGGGCATTATTGAATCAAAATCTTGGTTGGGGTGAGGCCCAATAATCTGCATATAACTGCTAGGTGATATTACGCATTAATACTGTTTTGAAAACATTGTGTTTTTTTTAAAGCCTAACATTGCTTTTATGGATTGAATCTATATAACAAAATATTTATCAGTTTGGTATTTAATAGCACCTTTTACCACTCATGACTTCTAATGGTAATTTGACATTTGTTTTACTTAACTGTGTTTTAGGGTCAATATGTATTTGATAATGGTACCACTTCTACTGCTTAATCCATTTCTCTAATAAAGGGCCACAAGCAAACTAATGCCCAAACCAGAAACATTGGCAAAGACTGGATATTTGGGTCTGAGGAAGGAGATTACTGTCATCCTTCTCTTCCTCACACATATGGCCCACCCTAGGACTGGGCAGAAATGCTCAGGAGCTGCCATCCGCAGTGACATACCATCAGTGACGTCCTAAACACTACTGCATTACAGCTCAGCTTTCACCTTTTTAAAAATTTAAGACCTTCCATAATTTGACCCTATTCTGTTTAGAATCTAATTTTTTTCCCACTACTCTCCAAATTTCACCCAGATTATGTTCAGTCTTGCCTTTCCTCAAGTTCTCCTTCTTCCTTGACATATCCTTCTCTCTTTGCTCTAAATCCTTCCAATTTAGCTCAGGGCCTTCCTCTTTCATGAATCATTTCTTTAACTCTGTGGTTAAGGGGAAAGGGCCCTACTCTGCCAGTTTCTAGTTCTGTTATCTCAGGCAAGTGACTTAATCCTCTGTGTCTCAGTTTCCCCATCTATAGAATTAGTGTAATGATGGGACATACCTGAAGTGAGGATTTAAATAAGTTAATATAGATAAAGCTCAAACATTGCCCAATATGCTCAGTGTTATCTGAGTGTCAGCTAGTAGTATGGCTATCATTTATCTCCTGAATAATTATTGTATATACCATATAAATTAACACATAACTGCAAACTCTCATATTTTTCTTTTTGTTTCAAGTAGATTATTATAGTCAATTTGAAGTTAGGGTATTGTCATTCATTTACCCAAAGTACTGGCACATAATAGGGCTCACTAAATTCTTGAAGAATTGATTTTACATCTGCTTTAAGAATGGTGCAGGACACATAATCACTGCTCAGATTGAAACCTCTGTGAAGGCAAGAGCTATGCACATTGCTTAACGAGCATAGTTAAAGAATGTGCATAGTTCCTACGTGGAACATTATGATCACCAGGACTCATTCTGTGCAGAGCTTATTAGGGTATCAAGTACACAAAAGTACTTAATAAATATTATTAGTAGTACTAATAGTAATAATGTTTGTTCTGGCCATGTTATGGAATCTGTGTTCCCTTTACTCTTTTCACTTATGCATAGGGCACAACCAGATTATAGAAGAGGAGTGGCCATCTGTTCTAGATCTAGTCTTGAATATGGAATTTTGCCCTGGAGTAAAATCAAGTGCTTTGAGCATCTGGACTGGATATATGTGGTAGAGCTGAGGCTTTGAATTCTCCTAATAACTGAATAAAACACACAAGGGAAATTTCTAGAAGTATTTGCTCAGTTTGATTGAGCCCTGATATAGGCTTGTTAATGTGCTTGTATATGAGAGTCATATGCTCAATTCCATCTTCTCGATGGCTTTTGTTAGCTGATAAATAAATACCAGCCAAAGAACAACATTTAGCTGGAAGCTTAAATCATTTAATTATCAATATGTACTTGCTTGGTAAGATTTAGTACGATGATTTGGGCATATAAATTTCTTGCTTCTTTAGTGAAAACATTTGTAGGGCATTATAATTTTATTTTTAATAAGTACAATTGTTAATACTTTGGTACTGATCTACTCTGTTAATTATGATTTTTTTCTATTTTTTTTCCAACTTTATTGAGATACGACATATAACAATGTATAAGATTAAGCTATACAATATGGTGACTTGATACATGTATATATTATGAAATGTTTACTACAATAAGGGTAGTTAACACATCCTTAACCTCACATAATTACCATTTTATTGTTATTGTTATGGTGAGGACATTTAAAATCTACTCTCATAGCAAATTCCAAGTATACAACACAGTATTGTTAACTATAGTCATATGCTGTACATTAGATCCTTGGAACTTATTCTTGTAACTGGAAGTTTGTGTCATTTGACCAGCATCTCATTTCCCCCTCCCCTCAGCCCCTATCTTTTTCTGTCTGACTTATTTCTCTTAGTATAATACTCTCAGGGTCCATCCGTGTTGTCACAGATGGCAGGATTTCCTTCTTTTTCATGGCTGAGTAATATTCCATTGTGTGTGTGTGTGTGTGTGTGTGTGTGTGTGTGTGTGTGTACACACACACACACACACACATGCCACATTTTCCTTATCCATTAATCCATTGATGGACACTTAAGTTGCTTCCATGTCTTGACTAGTGCAAGTAACGGTGCACTGACCATGGGAATGCATATGTCTCTTTGAGATCCTGTTTCATTTCCTTTGGATATGTACTCAGAAGTGGGATTGCTGGTAGTTCTAATTTTTTTGAGGGACCTCTATACTGTTTTCCATAGTGGCTGTACCAATTTACATTCCCACCAACGGTACATAATGGTTCCCTTTTCTCCACATCCTCGTCAGCATTTGTTATCTCTTGTCTATTTGATAACAGCCATTCCAACAGGTGTGAGGTGATATCTTGTGGTTTTGATTTGCATTTCTCTGATGATTAGTGAGGTTGAGCACCTTTTCATAAACTTGTTGGCCATTTGTATGTGTTCTTTGGAAAAATGTCTGTTGAGGTCCTTTGTCCATTTTTAAATTGGATTATTTGGGTTTTTGTTATTAAGTTGTATATAGTTTGAAGTCAGGAAATGTGATACCTCCAGCTTTCTTCTTTCTCAAGATTGCTTTGGCTATTCAGTCTTTTGTAGTTTCATACAAATTTGGGGATTTTTTTCCTATTTCTGTGAAAAATGCCATTGGAACTTTGATAGAGGTCGCAGTGAATCTCTAGGTGGCTTTGGGTAGAATGGACATTTTAACAATATTCACTCTTTTAATCAGGATATCATTCCATTTATTTGTGTCTTCTTTAGTTTCTTTCATCAGTGTTTTGCAGTTTTTGGTGTATAGATCTTTCACTTCATTGGTTAAATTTATTCCTAAAATTTTATTGTGTTGGGTGCTACTATAAGTGGGATTGTTTTATTTCTTTTTTACATGTTTAATTCTTAGTGTATAGAAACACGACTAATTAATTTTTGTCTGTTGATTTTGTATCCTGCAACTTTACTGGATTTGTTGATTAATTCTAACAGCTTTTTGATGGAGTCCTTAGGACTTTCTATATAAAAGATCATGTCATGAGCAAACAGAGACAAGTTTATTTCTTTCTTTCTGATTTGGATGCCTTTTATTTCTTTTTACTGCCTAATTGCTCTAGCTAGGACTTCCAGTACTGTGTTGAATAGGAGTGGTGAGAGTGGGCACTTTTCTCTTGTTCCTGATCTTAGAGGGAAAGGTTTCAGCCTTTCACTGTTGAGTGTGATGTTAGCTTGGGCTTGTATTATATGGCCTTTGTTATGTTCCAGTGTGTTCCTTCTATACCCAGTTTGTAGAGAGTTTTATCATGAAAGGATGTTAAATTTTGTCCAATGCCCTTTCTGCATTTATTGAGATGATCATATGATTTTTATCCTTCATTCTTTTAACGTAGCGTATCACATTTATTGATTTGCGTATGTTGACTCATTCTTGCATTCCAGGAATAAATCCCACTTCACCATGGTGTATGATCCTTTTAATGTGTTGTTGAATTCAGTTTGCTAGTATTTTGTTCAGAGGTTTTGTATCTATATTCATGAGGGGCATTGGCCTATAGTTTTCTTTTCTTGTAGTGTCCTTATCCGGCTTTGGTATCAGGTTAATGCTTACCTCATAGAATGAGTCTGAAAGTATTCTCTCCTTTTACATTTTTTGGAAGAGTTTGAGAAGGATTGACTTTAATTTTTCTTTGTTTGGTAGAATTCACCAGTGAAGCCATCAAGTCATGGACTTTTCTTTGTTGGAAGGTGTTTGATTGCTGATTCAGTCTTCTTACTCATTATTAATCTGTTGAGATTTTCTGTTACTTCATGATTCAGTCTTGGTAGGTTGTATGTTTTAGGAATTTATCCATTTCTTCTAGGTTGTCCAATTTGTTGACATATAATAGTTCATAGTATCCTCTTATGATCCTTTGTATTTCTGTAGTATCAGATGTAATATCTTCTCTTTCATTTCTAATTTTATTAATTTGAGTCCTCTCTTTTTCTTGGTAAGTCTAGATAAAAGTTTATCCATTTTGTTTATCTCTTTAAAAAACTAGCTCTTAGTTTCACTAATCTTTTCTATTGTCTTTTTTGTCTCAATTTATTTATTTCCACTCTTCTCTTTGTTATTTCCTCCCTTCTACTACCTTTGGGTTTAGTTTGTTCCTTTTGTAGTTCCTTGAGGTGTAGTTAGATTATTTTTTTGAGATTTTTTTTTTTTTTTTTTGCTAAATGTAGGGTTCCACATGGCAGAAGAGGCCAGTGACAGGAGTTGGGTGTTGGCGTGCAGGTGCTCAGGTGGAGGGGCTAGCTGCAGGTGAGCCCAGCGGTGCACGCCAGTGAGAGGAGACAGAGCCAGATCTGGGCCCACAAACAGCTGTGGGGGCCTTAGCTGTCAGCGTGTAGTCCTATGGCTACAGGGCCTCACCACAGGCACTTGCCTGTCGTTGGAGGCCAATGACAGGAGTCAGACCAGTGGCGAACCGGTCCACAGCTGAAGGGGTTAGCCCCAAATGCATGCACGGCAGAGTATCAGCTGCAGGGGTCTAGGCTGGCATCTTGCACTTGTGCAGCTGCAAAGGCCAAGCTGACTTCCAGTGCAGATTGGAGGGTCCAGCTGGGAAGAGGGAGGGAGTCAGTCAGGTGGCATCCGTGAAGGTGGAAACCTGTGGGGGGAAATCACAGTGGTGAAATCTGCAGGGGGGTCATGGCAGCTGTCCTGGGCTTTGGTTTCTTCAGTGGCGAAAGCTGTTGGGATCCTGCACAGAGCTGTAAACCACAGCTGCTCTTGCTGCATAGCTGATATTGGGAGCCCCAGGCATTCTTCCTTGCTCCAACCTGTCTTTATTTGTCTTAGCTTTGTTAGTCTCTGGGTGGTGTGAAACTGAAGTGGGTCCTTCATGCAGTGATATGAAAAACTGGGGAAGTTGGTTCCTCACCTCATTCTCCCTTTCCCAGCGAGGGAACTCTTTTGAACTGGGCAGTTCCCCCTTGGCACTGAGCAGTGCCACCCTGGGGTATGGGATGATGCAGGCAAAACGAAACTGCCCTTCTTTTTCTTTGTGTGGAGTTATTCTCAGGTTTTCTGCTCCACTGTGTTGCTGAAATTTCTTAAGTGGACTCCTGAGCTCTTCCAGAGCTATTTTTGTTTGTGGATATCTGTCTAACTGTAGATATTTGTGAGGGGGATGGAGGCTGGATCTCCCACCCTATATTTTGGTGACATCACTTCTTAATTATGATTTTTAAACAGTTTTATAATAAAATCCAATTTGAGTTAACTTTCTGTCCTATCATTATATAAGAAAGGTAAATGACAGCTGTTTTTAAAGACAAGTTTTTAATAAAAATACATTAAGTGGGTGAACTTTAAAATATGTAAATTATATCTTGATAAAGCTGTTTAGGAAGCCGTTAAAAAAAAAAGACATTACTTCTCCAAGAAACTATGATGATAGGAGTGACTCCACAGTATTGGAGCAGCCAGTTATAACCTTCATCATAATAATCTAATCTTACTGAAAAATCTAATCAGTCCATTATGATTCAGTGAAATTCAAAACTTTTTGTAGTTCGCTAACACAGATCAAGACTCATTATAAAGGCTGGAAAACTAGATCTTAATAAGACTGGAATGAAATAGCTTGCTGTGTTTCGCTCTAACACTATTGCTCACTGCTTACAATAAATTATATTATAATATTGAAAAACATAGTGACTTTAAGTTGAGATGTAAATCTAAGAAAGTACTTCTACTTTGAAAATATAATCAAATATTGGGACAACTCCTAGCCCATGATACTCCAAGAAGTTCAAGAAGGCTGACATAAATTTTTAGAAATTCAGTTAACATTAATTGAATGTTTATTTTGTGCCATACAGTGTTTTTACTTACCTTGACAATAAGTGATAGCCATTATTCAACTGATGCAAGCAGAGTGAAACTTTTTTAAGCTTCTATTGTTTTTAACATTGGAATATTTAAAAAGTTTTGCACAATTTGGGAGTTTTAAAGTTGCTTGGGGGGGGACCTTCAAGATGGCAGAGGAGTGAGTCATGGAGATCACCTTCCTCCCCACAAATACATCAAAAATACGTCTACATGTGCAACAACTCCTACAGAACACCTACTGAACGCTGGCAGAAGACCTCAGCCTTCCCAAAAGGTAAGAAACTCCCCATGTACCTGGATAGGGCAAAAGAAAAACAGAGACAAAAGAGTAGGGATGGGACCTGCACCTCTGGGAGGGAGTGTGAAGGAGGAAAAGTTTCCCCGCACTAGGAAGCCCCTTCACTGGTGGAGACGGGGGTGGGTGGGTGGGGGGGAGAGCTTTGGAGCCACGGAGGAGAGCGCAGCAACAGGGGTGCAGAGGGCAAAGCGGAGAGATTCCCGCACAGAGGACCGATGCCGGCCAGCACTCACCAGCCCGAGAGGCTTGTCTGCTCACCCGCCGGGGCAGGTGGGGGCTGGGAGCTGAGGCTCCTGCTTTGGAGGTCAGATCCCAGGGAGAGGACTGGGGTTGGCTGCACGAACAAAGCCTGAAGGGGGCTAGTGCACCACAGCTAGCCAGGAGGGAGTCTGAGAAAAAGTCTGGACCTGCCGAAGAGGCAAGAGACCATTGTTTTGGAGTGCGCAAGAAGAGAGGATTCAGAGCACTGCCTAAACAAGCTTCAGAGATGGGCGCAAGCTGCGGCTATCAGCTTGGAACCCAGAGACGGGCATGTAACGCTAATGCTGCTGCTGCAGCCACCAAGAAGCCTGTGTGCGAGCACAGGTCACTATCCACACCTCCCCTCCCGGGAGCCAGTGCAGCCCGCTACTGCCAGGGTCCTGTGATCCAGGGACAACTTCCCTTGGAGAACAAACGGCGTGCCCCAGGTTGTTGCACCATCATGCCTCTGCCACCACAAGCTCACCCCTCATTCCAGTTATAACTAGCGTACCCTTCCCTCCCACCAGCCTGAATGAGTAAGAGCCCCCTAATCAGCCACTGGTTTAACCCCCTCCTGTCTGGGTGGGGAACAGATGCCTGAGGGCAACCTACACACAGAGGTGGGGCCAAAACCAAAGCTGAACCCCAGGAGCTGTGCAAACAGAGAAGAGAAAGGGAAATCTCTCCATGTAGCCTCAGGAGCAGCGGATTAAATCTCCACAATCAACCTGATGTACTCTGCATCTCTGGAATAGCTAAACAGACAACGAATCATCCCAAATTGAGGCAGTGGACTTTGGAAGCAACTATAGACTTGGGATTTGCTGTCTGCGGCTGATTTGTTTCTAATTTTTATGTTTATCTTAGTTTAGTGTTTAGCGCATGTGATCATTGGTGGATTTGTTTACTGGTTTAGTTGCTCTTTTTTTATTTTTTCATTTTAATAATTTTTTCTTTTTATTTATTTATTATTATTTTTAAATTTTTATTTATTTATTTTTCTTTCTTTTTTCTCACCCTTTTCTTCAAAGCTGTGTGGCTGACAGGGTCTTGGTGCCCTGGCCTGTTGTCAGGCCTGAGCCTCTGAGGTGGGAACGCTAAGATCCAGCTCCACCCAGCAGCCAGCAAACTCCAGTGCTGGATTCCCCATGCCAAACAACTAGCAAGACAGGAACACAACCCCACCCATTAGCAGAGAGGCTGCCTAAAATCATACTAAGTTCACAGACACCCCAAAACACACCACCGGACATGGCCCTGCCCATCAGAAAGACAAGATCCAGCCCCACCCAGAAGAACACAGGCACCAGACCCCTCCACCAGGAAGCCTACACAAGCCACTGAACCACCCTCACCCACTGGGGGCAGACACCAAAAACAACAGGAACTACGAACCTGCAGCCTGAGAAAAGAGGACCCCAAACACAGTAAGTTAAACAAAATGAGAAGACAGAGAAATATGCAGCAGATGAAGGAGCAACGTAAAAACCCACCAGACAAAACAAATGAAGAGGAAATAGGCAGTGTACCTGAAAAAGAAATCAGAGTAATGACAGTAAAGATGATCCAAAATCTTGGAAATAGAATGGAGAAAATACAAGAAACGTTTAACAAGGACCTAGAAGAACTAAAGAGCAAATGAACAATGATGAACAACACAATAAGTGAAATTAAAAATTCTCTAGAAGGAATTAATAGCAGAATAACTGAGGCAGAAGACCGGATAAGTGACTTGGAAGTTAAAATAGTGGAAATGACTACCACAGAGCAGAATAAGAAAAAAGAATGAAAAGAATTGAGGACAGTCTCAGAGACCTCTGGAACAACATTAAATGCACCAACATTTGAATTATAGGGATCCCAGAAGAAGAAGAGGAAAAAAAGGGTCTGAGAAAATATTTGAAGAGATTATATTTGAAAAGTTCTCTAACATGGGAAAGGAAATAGTCAGTCAAGTCCAGGAAGTGCAGAGGTTCCAAACAGGATAAATCCAAGGAGAAACATGCCAAGACACATATTAATCAAACTATCAAAAATTAAATACAAAGAAAAAATATTAAAAGCAGTAAGGGAAAAGCAACAAATAACATACAAGGATATCCCCAAAATGTTAACAGCTGGTCTTTCAGCAGAAACTCTGCAAGCCAGAAGGGAGTGGCAGGACATATTTGAAGTGACGAAAGGGAAAAACCTACAACCAAGATTACTCTACCCAGCAAGGATCTCATTCAGATTCAATGGAGATATTAAAACCTTTACAGACAAGCAAAAGTTAAGAGGATACAGCACCACCAAATCAGCTTTACAGCAAATGCTAAAGGAACTTCTCTAGGCAGGAAACACAAGAGAAGGAAAAGGCCTACAAAAACAAACCCAAAACAATTAAGAAAATGGTAATAGGAACATACATATCGATAATTACCTTAAATGTAAATGGATTAAATGCTCCAACCAAAAGACATAGACTGGCTGAATGGATACAGAAACAAGACCCATATGTATGTTGTCTACAAGAGACCCACTTCAGACCTAGGAACACATACAGACTGAAAGTGAGGGGATTGAAAAAGATACTCCATACAAATGGAAATCAAAATAAACCTGGAGTAGCAATTCTAATATCAGACAAAATAGACTTTATTTATTTATTTATTAATAATTTTATTTATTTATTTTTGGCTGCATCGGGTCTTCATTGCTGCGCGAGGGCTTTCTGTAGTTGTGGCGAGCGGGGGCTGCTCTTCGTTGCAGTGCGCGGGCTTCTCATTGCAGTGGCTTCTCTTGTTGCCAAGCACGGGCTCTAGGTGTGCGGGCTCAGTAGTTGTCACTTGTGGGCTCTAGAGCACAGGCTCAGTAGTTGTAGCATATGGGCTTAGTTGCTCCGTGGCATGTGGGATCTTCCTGGACCAGGGCTCGAAACCGTGTCCCCTGCATTGACAGGCGGATTTTTTTTTTTTTTAAACATCTTTATTGAAGTATAATTGCTTCACAATGGTGTGTTAGTTTCTGCTTTATAACAAAGTGAATCAGCTACACATATACACACGTTCCCATATCTCCTCTCTCCCGCATCTCCCTCCCTCCCACCCTCCCCATCCCACCCCCCCAGGCGGTCACAAAGCACCGAGCTGATCTCCCTGTGCTATGTGGCTGCTTCCCACTAGCTATTTTACATTTGGTAGTGTATATATGTCCATGACACTCCCTCACCCTGTCACATCTCACCTCTCCCCCTCCCCATATCCTCAAGTCCATTCTTTAGTAGGTCTGTGTCTTTATTCCCATCTTGCCACTAGGTTCTTCATGACCTTTTTTTTTTTCCTTAGATTCCATATATATGTGTTAGCATACTGTATTTGTTTTTCTCTTTCTGACTTACTTCACTCTGTATGACAGACTCTAACTCCATCCACCTCATTACAAATACCTCCATTTCATTTCTTTTTATGGCTGAGTAATATTCCATTGTATATATGTGCCACATCTTCTTTATCCATTCATCCAATGATGGACACTTAGGTTGCTTCCATGTCCTGGCTATTGTAAA
The DNA here is from genome assembly GCF_028023285.1 of Balaenoptera ricei. NCBI lineage: Eukaryota > Metazoa > Chordata > Mammalia > Artiodactyla > Balaenopteridae > Balaenoptera > Balaenoptera ricei. The sequence goes on along the minus strand of NC_082644.1, from coordinate 56,097,223 downwards.
TAGAGCTGCAATGAACATTTTGGTACATGACTCTTTTTGAATTATGGTTTTCTCAGGGTATATGCCCAGTAGTGGGATTGCTGGGTCGTATGGTAGTTCTATTTTTAGTTTTTTAAGGAACCTCCATACTGTTCTCCATAGTGGCTGTATCAATTTACATTCCCACCAACAGTGCAAGAGTGTTCCCTTTTCTCCACACCCTCTCCAGCATTTATTGTTTCTAGATTTTTTGATGATGGCCATTCTGACCGGTGTGAGATGATACCTCATTGTAGTTTTGATTTGCATTTCTCTAATGATTAATGATGTTGAGCATTCTTTCATGTGTCTGTTGGCAATCTGTATATCTTCTTTGGAGAAATGTCTATTTAGGTCTTCTGCCCATTTTTGGATTGGGTTGTTTGTTTTTTTGTTATTGAGCTGCATGAGCTGCTTGTAAATCTTGGAGATTAATCCTTTGTCAGTTGCTTCATTTGGAAATATTTTCTCCCATTCTGAGGGTTGTCTTTTGGTCTTGTTTATGGTTTCCTTTGCTGTGCAAAAGCTTTTAAGTTTCATTAGGTCCCATTTGTTTATTTGTGTTTTTATTTCCATTTCTCTAGGAGGTGGGTCAAAAAGGATCTTGCTGTGATGTATGTCATAGAGTGTTCTGCCTATGTTTTCCTCTAAGAGTTTGATAGTGTCTGGCTTTACACTTAGGTCTTTAATCCATTTTGAGTTTATTTTTGTGTATGGTGTCAGGGAGTGTTCTAATTTCATACTTTTACATGTAGCTGTCCAATTTTCCCAGCACCACTTATTGAAGAGGCTGTCTTTTCTCCACTGTATATGCTTGCCTCTTTTATCAAAGATAAGGTGACCATATGTGCGTGGGTTTATCTCTGGGCTTTCTATCCTGTTCCATTGATCTATATTTCTGTTTTTGTGCCAGTACCAAACTGTCTTGATTACTGTAGCTTTGTAATATAGTCTGAAGTCAGGGAGCCTGATTCCTCCAGCTCCATTTTTCGTTCTCAAGATTGCTTTGGCTATTCGGGGTCTTTTGTGTCTCCATACAAATTGTGAAATTTTTTGTTCTAGTTCTGTGAAAAATGCCAGTGGTAGTTTGATAGGGATTGCATTGAATCTGTAGATTGCTTTGGGTAGTAGAGTCATTTTCACAATGTTGATTCTTCCAATCCAAGAACATGGTATATCTCTCCATCTATTTGTATCGTCTTTAATTTCTTTCATCAGTGTCCTATAATTTTCTGCATACAGGTCTTTTGTCTCCTTAGGTAGGTTTATTCCTAGATATTTTATTCTTTTTGTTGGAATGGTAAATGGGAGTGTTTTCTTAATTTCACTTTCAGATTTTTCATCATTAGTATATAGGAATGCAAGAGATTTCTGACAGGCGGATTATTAACCACTGTGCCACCAGGGAAGTCCCAAAAATAAACTGTAAAATAAAGACTATTACAAGAGACAAAGAAGGATGCTACATAATGATCAAGGGATCAATTCAAGAAGAAGATACAACAATTGTAAATATTTATGCACCCAACATAGGACCACCTCAATACATAATGCAAACGCTGACAGCCATAAAAGGGGAAATCGACAGTAACACAGTAATAGTAGGGGACTTTACCATCCCACTTTCACCAATGGACAGATCATCCAAAATGAAAATGAATAAGGAAACACAAGCTTTAAATGACACATTAAACAAGGTGGACTTAATTGATATTTATAGGACATTCCACCCCAAAACAGCAGAATACAGTTTCTTCTCAAGTGCTGATGGAACATTCTCCTGGATAGACCATATCTTCAGTCACAAATCCAGCCATGGTTAATTTAAGAAAATTGAAATTGTATCAAGTATCTTTTCTGACCACAATGCTATGAGACTAGATATCAATTACAGGAAAAAGTCTGTAAAAAATACACACACATGGAGGGTAAACAATACACTCCTAAATAACCAAGCGATCACTGAAGAAATCAAAGAGGAAATCAAAAAATACCTAGAAACAAATGACAATGAAAACATGACGACCCAAAACCTATGGGACACGACAAAAGCAGTTCAAAGAGGGAAGTTTATAGCAATAAAATCCTACCCCAAGAAACAAGAAACATCTCAAATAAACAACCTAACCTTACACCTAAAGCAATTAGAGAAAGAAGAACAAAAAAAACCCCCAAAGTTAGCAGAAGGAAAGAAATCATAAAGATCAGAGCAGAAGTAAATGGAAAAGAAATGAACGAAACAGTACCAAAGATCAATAAAACTAAAGGCTAGCTCTTTGAAAAGATAAACAAAATTGATAAGCCATTAGTCAGACTCATCAAGGAAAAAAGGGAGAAGACTCAAATTAACAGAATTAGAAATGAAAAAGGAGAAGCAACAGCTGACACTGCAGAAATACAAAGGATCATGAGAGATTACTACAAGCAGCTGTATGCCAAAATGGACAACATGGAAGAAATGGACAAATTCTTAGAAAAGCACAACCTTCTGTTACTGAACCAGGAAGAAATAGAAAATATAAACAGACCAATCACAAGCACTGAAATTGAAGTTGTGATTAAAAATCTTCCAACAAACAAAGCCCAGGACCAGATGGCTTCACAGGTGAATTCTATCAAACATTTAGAGGAGCGCTAACACCTATCCTTCTCAAACACTTCCAAAATATAGCAGAGGGGGGAACACTCTCAAACTCATTCTACGAGGCCACCATCACCCTGACACCAAAACCAGACAAAGATGTCACGAAAAAAAGAAAACTACAGACCAATATCACCGATTAACATGTATGCAAAAATCCTCAACAAAATACTAGCAAACAGAGTCCAACAGCACATTAAAAGGATCATACACCATGATCAAGTGGGGTTTATCCCAGGAATGCAAGGATTCTTCAATATACGCAAATCAATCAATGTGATACACCATATTCAAACTGAAGAATAAAAACCATACGACCATCTCAATAGATGCAGAAAAAGCTTTTGACAAACTTCAACACCCATTTATGATAAAAACTCTCCAGAAAGTAGGCATAGAGGGAACCTACCTCAACATAATAAAGGCGACATATGACAAACCCACAGCCAATATCATTTTCAATGGTGAACAACTGAAACCATTTCCACTAAGATCAGGAACAAGACAAGGTTGCCCACTTTCACCATTATTCAACATACTTTTGGAAGTTTTAGCCACAGCAATCAGAGAAGAAAAGAAATAAAAGAAAAAGAAGAAGTAAAACTGTCACTGTTTGCAGATGACATGATACTATACATAGAGAATCTTAAAAATGCTACCAGAAAACTACTAGAGCTTATTAATGAATTTGGTAGAGTAGCAGGATACAAAATTAATGCACAGAAGTCTCTTGCATTCCTATACACTAATGATGGAAAATCTGAAAGTGAAATTAAGGAAACACTCCCATTGACCATTGCAACAAAAAGAATAAAATACCTAGGAATAAACCTACCTAAGGAGACAGAAGACCTGTATGCAGAGAACTATAAGACACTGATGAAAGAAATTAAAGATGATACAAACAGATGGAGAGATACACCATGTTCTTGGATTGGAAGAATCAACATTGTGAAAATGACTGTATTACCCAAAGCAATCTACAGATTCAATTCAATCCCCATCAAACTAGCAATGACATTTTTCACAGAAGTAGGGCAAAAAATTTCACAGTTTGTATGGAAACACAAAAGACCCCGAATAGCCAAAGCAATCTTGAGAAAGAAAACAGGAGCTGGAGGAATCAGGCTCCCTGGCTTCAGACTATACTACAAAGCTACAGTAATCAAGACAGTATGGTACTGGCACAAAAACAGAAATATAGATCAATGGAACAGGATAGAAAAACCAGAGATAAACCCACGTACATACGGTCACCTTATCTTTGATAAAGGAGGCAAACATATACAGTGGAGAAAAGACAGCCTCTTCAATAAGTGGTGCTGGGAAAACTGGACAGCTACACGTAAAAGAATGAAATTAGAACACCCCCTAACCGTATACAAAAATAAACTCAAAATGGATTAAAGACCTAAATGTAAGGCCAGGCAGTATAAAACTCTTAGAGGAAAACAGGCGGAACACTCTATGTCATAAATCACAGCAAGATCCTTTTTGACCCACCTCCTAGAGAAATGGAAATAAAAACAAAAATAAACCAATGGTATCTAATTAAACTTAAAATCTTTTGCACAGCAAAGGAAACGATAAACAAAACAAAAAGCCAACCTACGGACTGGGAGAAAATATTTGCAAATGATGCCACCAACAAGGGATTAATTTCCAAAATATACAAACAGCTCATACAGCTCAATATCAAAAAAACAAACAACCCAATCAAAAAATGGACAGAAGACCTAAACAGACATTTCTCCAAAGAAGACATACAGACGGCCTACAGGCACATGAAAAGGTGCTCAATATCACTAATTTTTAGAGAAATGCAAATCAAAACTACAATGAGATATCATCTCACACCAGTCAGAATGGACACCATCAAAAAATCTACAAACAATAAATGCTGGAGAGGGTGTGGAGCAAAGGGAACTCTCTTGCACTGTTGGTGGGAATGTAAATTGATACAGCCACTATGGAGAATAGTATGGAGGTTCCTTAAAAAACTAAAAATAGAACTACCATATGACCCAGCAATCCCACTACTGGGCATATACCCTGAGAGAACCATAATTCAAAAATAGTCATGTGCCACAGTGTTTATTGCAGCACTATTTACAATAGCCGGGACATGGGAGCAACCTAAGTGTCCATCGACAAATGAATGGATAAAGAAGATGTGGCACATATATACAATGGAATATTACTCAGCCATAAAAAGAAATGAAATTGAGTTATTTGTAGTGAGGTGGATGGACCTAGAGTCTGTCATACAGAGTGAATAAGTCAGAAAGAAAAAAACAAATACCATATGGTAACACATATATATGGAATCCAAAAAAAAATGGTTCTGATGAACTTAGGGGCAGGACAGTAATAAAGATTCAGATGTGGAGAATGGACTTGTGGACATGGGGAGGGGCAAGGGTAAGCTGGGACGAAGTGAGAGAGTAGCATTGACATATATACACTACCAAATGTAAAATAGATGGCTAGTGGGAAGCAGTTGCACAACACAGAGAGATAAGCTTGGTGCTTTGTGACCACCTAGAGGGGTGGGATAGGGAGGATGGGAGGGAGACACAAGAGGGAGGGGTTATGGGGATATATGTATACATATAGCTGACTCACTTTGTTATACAGGAGAAACAATCACAACATTGTAAAGCAATTATACTCCAATAAAGATGTTAAAAAAAAAAGTTGCTTAGAGAAGAACTGAGTGTATTTTGAACTAGTAAGAGAAGGCAGCTTTGCAGTGGATGGACGGGAAATAAAAATAAAATCCAGATGGGAGTGGCACCCAGAGTTGAAAACAGGCAGAGACCCAGCATATATACAAAAGGCCAGTGTGATAATATGAAAACAAAAACTTAACTTGGATATATGGGTGGAAGGTAAAACATTTCAATGAACTGAATGCAGTGAGACTGTACTATGTATCTGAAAGGTATAATTTGGAAGGTAAGAGGAATATTCAAGCATCATGAAGTATATTTCAACCAAATAACATAACATTTTGTAATACTAGAGACTTTTATTTTCCAAATACACCTATGTTGCTTTTAGCCAGCTGGTGGCAACATTGCTAAAAACTAATATGTATCCTATTTGTAGAATGGCAGTTCAAAGTATCTTGAATTAGGATGCCTATAGTTGAGAAGTAAAGGATGGAAGCAATATTGATGATATGCATATTTATACAGGATTACTGCTTTTAAATGAGTAAATGTCTATATCTATCCTAATATTGTCCCCTTTTTTCCTAACAAATACTGTAATTTAAAATTGTAACAGTTTTAAAAATTGAGATATACTTGATATATAACATTGTATTAGTTTCAGATGTACAACATAATGATTCAATATATGTATTGCAAAATGATCACCGTAATAAGACTAGTTAACATCCATCATCATACATAGGTACAAAAATTTTTTCTTGTGAAAAAACTGTTAATTAAGGCATTTGAAGTGAAAGTATATAGGGTACATTATTTAGTAACAGCACTGCTTCGTATGTGTGCTATGTAACGTTGTTTGATTCTACCTCATTTTGGTACCTCTTTTTTTAACTTATGGGTTTTTTAAATTTTTATTGAAATATAGTTGATTTACAATGTAGGGTTAGTTTCAGATGTACAGCAAAGTGACTCAATCATAAATATATATTAAAATATATATATATTCGTTTTTTACACTCTCTTCCATTATAGATTATTACAAGATATCAAGTGTCTTGATACTTGATATCAAGTATCAAGTAGGTGCTGTACAGTAGGTGCTTGTTGGTTATCTATTTTATATATAGCAGTGTGTATATTTTAATCCCAAACTCCTAATTTATCCCTCACCCCTTTCCCCTTTGGTAACCATAAGTTTATTTTCTGTGTCTGTGAGTCTATTTCTGTTTTGTACATAAGTTCATTTGTATCATTTTTTAAGATTCCACATATAGGCGATATCGTATGATATTTGTCTTTGGCTTACTTCACTTAGTATGATGATCTCTAGGTCCATCCATGTTGCTACAATGGCATTATTTCATTCTTTTTTATGGCTGAGTAATATTCTATTATATATATGTACCACATCTTTTTGTTGTTATTGTTCATAAGGATCATTTCAGGTGTTATTTATTTATTTATTTATTTGAAATATTTTTTAAAATTTATTTATTTTTGGCTGTGTTGGGTCTTTGTTGCTACGCATGGGCTTTCCCTAGTTGCGGCGAGTGGGGGCCACTCCTCATTGCGGTGCATGGGCCTCTCATTGAGGGGGCTTCTCCTGTGGCAGAGCACGGGCTCCAGGCACATGAGGCAAGTAGTTGTGGCACGCAGGCTCAGCAGTTGTGGCACACGAGCTCTAGAATGCAGGCTCCACGGCATGTGGGGTCTTCCTGGACCAGGGCTCAAACCTGTGTCCGCTGCATTGGCAGGCGGATTCTCAACCACTGCACCACCAGGGAAGCCCCAGTACCACATCTTCTTTACCCATTCATTTGTCGTACCTCTTTACATATATATATATATATGTAATATATATGTATTATATGTAAATATATGTATTTATTTATTTATTCATTTTTGTCTGCATTGCGTCTTCGTTGCTGCGTGCGGGCTTTCTCTAGTTGTAGCAAGCGGGAGCTGCTCTTCGTTGTGGTGTGTGGGCTTCTCATTGCAGTGGCTTCTCTTGTTGCAGAGCATGGGCTCTAGGTGCGTGGGCTTCAGTAGTTGCGGCTCGCGGTCTTCAGTAGTTGCAGCATGCAGGCTTCAGTAGTTGTGCCTCATGGGCTCTAGAGTGCAGGCTCAGTAGTTGTGGGACACGGGCTTAGTTGCTCCGCGACATTTCGGATCTTCCTGGACCAGGGCTTGAACCCATGTCCCCTGCATTCGCAGGCAGATTCTTAACCACTACGCCACCAGGGAAGTCCCTGTTGTACCTCTTTATAATGACACTCTAGTGGTACGTGAGGGTGGATCCTGGAATCCCGGTATTATTCAACCCTATTTAGATATTCTCTTGGCATGCATAAGATTAAGAAATAATTGAAATAAATCTCAGAAATCCATTGGAACATATATTCACCACCAAATCTGTTTGTACCTCATTGTAGAAGGTTAGTCATACAGCTTTTCACCTGGTTCACAGTCTTTCTCTCCAACACAATTCTGTTATGATTTTGGATGACCTCCTATCCATGTAGGTCATCCAGCACCCTAGTGTCTCAATTCTTCACCATATTCAGTTCCAGTGATTAGTCTCATGATCATATCCCTGACCCTTGGTTCTGAATTAAGGAAGGATCACCCACCTTATGGAGCATTTGGAAATGTGTGGGTGCTTTGGGTTGTCACACTGACTAGGAGGTGCTACTGATATGCAGTGCCCATTGGCCAGAGATGCTAAACATCCTGCATTGTGAAGGCTAGTCCCACACAGTAAAAAAATTGTCATCTCCACAATACCAAAAGTGTTCCCATTAAGAAATTTTACTCTTGGCCTTGTCATTACCAATAACTGCATCAACTCCAGAATCTCTATTTCTAACATCTTATTCTCTGACCCCCATGTCTTTTTGTACTTACACTCCAACAATTCTCTGACATGATTACAAACTGAAATTCATTGACGTTACCACTTTTCCCTAATTATTACCGCCTTCTTTCCCATTATGCTTTCATGCAACAAGTACTCCATGTTCTGTCATGGTCACTTTTTAACATATATCCTCAGTCTGCTTATCTGTCCCCCTGTCATATTCACATGGAAAAAATCCATGCCTAGTTTGTTTTGAATCTCTACCCACTTTTCTTCTGGACCCAAGCAGCTGAATGTCTCTAAAGAAAAACACAACCATGCTGATTGGTCTTAATTTAAGTTCATAACCAAGAACTTCAGGTGGGACCTCAACACTCTGTGTAAGACTGTTATACTTTCCCAGTGCATTTAGCCCCCAGGTTTCCCCAACATTCCTTTCTCCTATCTTCTTAGACCTCTAGCATCCACCCCCTCCTTAGTGCCTTAATCTCAGCTTCTTTTTTCACTGAGAAAGCAGAAGTAACCTGAAGAAATTTTTCTCTTTTTTTTTTCATTACTAAGCCCACAACCCACTGGAATCTGTACTCCTCCCAGTCTTACTTCCGTTATAGTGTTCTTTGTCTCAGAATTTGGTTTTTCACCAGTCATCCAGGTGTTGGGGCCCCAAACCTCGAATCATCCTAGTCTTTTCTCTTTCTCTCACATTGCATGTCTAATCCCTCATCAAATCCTGTGGACTATTATTTGAAAATCGATCCAGAATTCTGCTGCCTTTCAACACTGCTACTGTCCAGGTTATCACTACCTCTTGCTTGTACCTCTGCATACTCTCCTAGCTCATCTCCCTCTTCAGCTCTTGCTCCAGACAATCTTTTTCTCCATTTTTTGGTCAGACTGGTTCTTTTAAAACTGAAAACATATCGTGTCACTCCCTTGCTCAAAATTGTCTCATGACTCCTCATTACACGATAGAATGAAACGTCTTCACTGCCCTGCAAGGCTCCCATGACTAGTCTTGTTGTTACTTCTGTGACTTCACTTTCTACTACATGTCACCTCACTGATTCCTCTTTAACCATACTGACTTTCTTGGTGTTCCTTGAATACTGCAAGCCCTATTCTTTCTCAAAGTCTGCTCTTTTCCTGTATATATTAAAATAGTTTATCTTTTCACTTCTTCAAGTCTTTCTGCCCAAATGGGACTCTGTCGATCTTTAGAACATATGAAACAATGGAAAACAAAGACGCTAGTAAAACCTACAGTTAACTCTAAATAACTGTTGATGTTAACGTTTACAGTACCAGAAGTTAGGAGGAGGGGGTGGTTGGAAGAGTTAAGTTTCTTTTTTGCTTTGGTGGAACATGTGGAGGATAAGAAACTCTAGATATTGATTCAAAATATAATATTAATTTATTATATTAAGTTAATCAAATTAAATACTTGAATAATATTAAATATATGTCCAGAAGTTTTAAAGGTGACCACAAGAATAGGAATTGAGTATTTAATTTTCAAAGAATTAGAAGAAATTTAAAAAAAAAAAAAGAAAGCACCATCAATTCAACACAAGCCAGGAGGAAGAATGGAAGGAAGGGAAGAAGGAAAGACAGAACAAAGGAGAGGAACAGTATATAAGAGACATGGTAAATAAAAAAGATAGGATGATCCAAACATACCAATAATCACAATATATGTAATAAAGTTGAAATGTATTTTAAAAAAAGAAAAAAAGAGACACTATGAGATTGTGAAAAAGATGCACCTAAAACATAACGATCCCTAAAGCTAAAAAAATAAAAGAATAAAATTATGATATCCTGCAACTAGCTTGTACCAGCTTGTGAGAATCGATTTTGCATATCTCTTTCCAGCATCTCCTTCGTGTTTGTTGCTTGAAATCAATCATGGTACAAGTACTTAATGCCATAGAAATTGACAAGCATTACAAGTCATACCAGTCCCCTGGAAAAGAGCTTGTTTGCCAGCACACAATTGAATATGTTCCAGGTAAATGCTAACAAAAAGAAGATATAGCAATATTACTCTGAGACAAAATTAAAGAAAAAACCATTAATAAGGATAAAGAGGGTAATTTCATGTTGATAAAAATGGATAGTTTGCAAAGAAAATATAAAATTATGAATTTTTATGTACCTGACAACATTAAGCAAAATTTGGTGAAATTACAAAAGGAAATCAATGAATCCACAAGTGTATTTACTATCTTCTAGTATATTTAATCTATATTATATTCAAAAATCAACAATTCAAATAGAGAAAATGTGAGCAAGGCTACTTTCTTTTCAAACCCCTGTGGAACATTCACAAAAACTACTTACATCTTATGCTACAAAGTTCAACAAGTTCAAAAAAAGCAAAAATCATTTAGGCTATGTACCCTGAGTAGGATATAATATAATTATGATTTTACAAAATAAGTGGCCAAATGTTTCTATCCACTTAGAAATTCCGAACTCATCTATATGATTTTGGGTTAAGGAGGAAATAAAAAGTGAGTTTATGAATTACAGTGAAATATCAAAACCTTTGAAATTCAGCCAAAATTTAATTTTCAACTCAAGATACTAGAAAAAAAAATAAACTCAAAGAAATTTTTTAAATGGCTTTAATAAAGATAAAAGAAAAAATCCATAAACTATAAAACAACTCCTCCTTCCCCAAAATGAATTGAACGTATACAGCTAAACTTTGATTGTTAATGACATGTTTGTGGATCTAGGAAATTCAAGAGAATCAAGTCGTAAACTATTAGAACTAACCAGATAATTCAGCAACAAGTTCAGAATAAGGTCAACATACAAAATAAAGTAGACTTTGCAAGTAAGAATATATTTTAAAATACTATTTTTAAATTTCTATTTACAATGATAAAAAACTATTAAATACCCAGGAATAAATCTTTCAAAAAATGCAAGAAACCTATAAAGTGGACTATAAAACACTGAATGACATAAAAAAGAACTAAATAAATGGAGAGATATACTGTTTTTCTGAATGGGAAGAAATAATATTGTTAAATGTGAGAATTCATTCCATATCTCATCTAAATATGAGTGCTGTCCAAGATACAAACTGGTTCCAAAATAACTGAAAAGAGGGGATGAAAATGGCTGAAGAATGGGAAGGAGAGAGGGAAATTTTTCCTAGCAAACATCAAAACATGCTATAAAGCTATATAAATAAAATAGCATGATTAGTGCAGAAATAGATGCATAGAGCATTGGCACAGAAAGAGTTGCAAAACCAACTCATTATAAGGGAATTTAGAGCATAAAGTTTGGATTTTGCATTTCAAATCAGTATATGGGAAAGTAGTCAATAATGGCATTGGAGAAATTGCTTTCAATTTAGAAAATAATAATAAGATTAGCTATATATCTCATACAACTCCAAAATATATATTACCCATTGCTATAAAATTCAAGAATAAAGAAGGAAATGGTTAAAGCATTACAAAAATTTTTATAATCTTGAGATGGGAAAAAACTTCATTATCAAAACAGAAAACCTAAAATCAATAAAGGCCACAACTAAAAACCATGATTACATAAAAAACACTTAACTGTAGGGAAAAGATACTGTAAATAAAAGATTAGTGACATTGTAAAGCAATTATACTCCAATAAAGGTAAAAAAAAAAGACATTAAAAAAAAAAGACATAAAAAAAAAAGACTAGTGACAATGTGAGAGAATATTTGCCCAGATAAAACAATATCTAGAATATATAAAAAAGTTTTGCAAATAAATGAATAAAAGACAAATAGCCCAGTAGAAATAAGGGCAAATAATAAAAATAATCACTGAAGAGGAAACACAAATAGTACATGAATATATTGTAAATATGCTCAGTCTCACTCGGAATCCAGGAAATGCAAGATAAATAAAAATTAAACATAATTTTTGTCTGTTTGACATCAGATCAAAAAACTATAAAAGATGTATAAAATCTAAAGTTAGCAAGAAGCTATGAAAAAAAGTACTCTCACGTGCTTTTGAAGGGAATGTAAACAGAAACAGCACTTTAAAGAACAACGTGGCAGTTTCATAATTTAAAATGTACATAGGAGGGCGTCCCTGGTGGCGCAGTGGTTGAGAATCTGCCTGCTAATGCAGGGGACACGGGTTCAAGCCCTGGTCTGGGAAGATCCCACATGCTGCTGAGCAGCTGGGCCCGTGAGCCACAACTACTGAGCCTGCGCATCTGGAGCCTGTGCCCCGTAACAAGAGAGGCCGCTATAGTGAGAGGCCTGCGCACCGCGATGAAGAGGGGCCCCCACTCGCCACAACTGGAGAAAGCCCTCACACAGAAACAAAGACCCAACACAGCAAAAAATAAATCAATAAATAAGTCAGGAGCTCTTTAAAAGAAACAAAAAACAGTCTGTATGCTATAGTTTAAAAAAAAATGTACATAGGATAATTCTTTGCAAAGATCAACTATAAAACCCTAGCTAAAGTGATCAAAAGAAAACATACAAATTGCCAATATCAGGAATTAAAGGTGGGATATCACTACAGATCCTAAAACAGGTAATAAGGAAATGTTATGAACAAGATTATAGCAATAAATTTGACAATTTAGGTGAAATGGACAACTTCCTTGAAAAGTACATCTTACCTGTCATGTAGGGGCGTCACAGTCATACACCACTAGCACCACACATTTCAGATAACATTGGGTTTGGAGGCAGACAAGTAGTAGAATGCACACAGCCCCAGAACTTCCTTTATTCCACAGCAAAGACTGAGTATAAATGTTTGGTATGCACCATGGCCAAGTTTCCAGCAGAGAGAGGTCTGCTTAGGCCAGCAAGCTGGGTGTGTGACAGAGTGCACTCCAAGAGAGAGGAAGGGCCCCATCCCCACCATTGAGCACCGTTGAGCACACCTGGGATCCTAGGTTGAGCATTGCCTATTAGAGCACAGACGTCAGCCAAACCCTTTACTCTTTCCTCCGACTGACTCAGTGTAGCTATTAAACTATCCGGAGTCCCTACTGAACTACCAAGAGGAGAAGGAAAATGAGCTTCCAGAACCATTCGGAATTAACTCTTTTCACCACAAAAACTGACAAGAGATGGAATTGAAAGTATGAGTAGCTCTTCATTAGTTAAAGAAATTGGATTTTTTTTTAAAAATCTAAAGCCTTCATTCAGAAAACACATGCACTTTCTCCACATCCAGAGGGTTTCACTGAGTAATTCTATCAAACATCTGAGGAAAAATATAGCACCATCTTAGAGAAACTTTTTCAGAAAATGGAAGAAGAGAAAATAAGTCCCAACTCATTTTATATGGCCAACATAACCCTAAAAGCAAAACCTAATGAAACATTATTAAAAAAAAAAAAGAACCACAGGCCAACATTGCACTATGAACATCAATGTAAAAAATCCTCAACTGCATATCAGTTAATCGAAACCAGCATTATGCGGAAATGATTTACACCATGAATAAGTTGATATTATCCTAGGAACAAAAGGTTGATTCAACAGTTCTAAGAAATCAATGTAATCCACCCCGTTCAGAAAATAAAAGGGAATTTCAAACAAATACTCCCTAAAATCATTTGACAAAATTCAACACCCATTTATGATAACAAAAACAACAAAACCCAGAAAACTAAGTGTAGAAGAGAACTTGATATGTTAAAGGGCATCTACAAAAAACCCACAGGGCACATCACACCTAATGCTGAAATATTAAACACTTTCTCCTTGAGACTAGGAGCAAGGCAGAGTTGTTTATTCACCACTTCTATTCAGTATTCCAGTGCAATACAAGAAAAGGAGTGAAACAAGATATAAATATTGGTAAAAATAATAATGTTTCTATTTGCAGATGACCTGATTCTTTTTTTTATTGTGGTAGAAAACATAACAACAATAATTTACCATCTTAACCATCTTTTTAAGTGTATTAGTTCAGTAGTGTTAAGTATATTCACATAGTTGTGAATTAGACTTGCAGAACTTTTTCATCTTGCAAATCTGATACTATATACCCATTAAACAACTCCCCTTTTTCCCCTCCCCCTAGCCTCTGGTAACCATTCACTTTCTGTTTCTATGATGTAGTCACACTTTAGATACCTCATATATGTGGAATCATACAGTGTTTGACCTTTTGTGACTGGCTTATTTTACTTAGCATAATGTCCTTAAGGTTCATCCATTTGGGAGCATGTGACAGGATTTCCTTCCTTTTTAAAGCTGAATAATATACTATTGTACATATATACCACATTTTGTTTGTCCATTCATCCATCGGTGGACATTTGGGTTGCTTTTACCTCTTGGCTATTGTGAACAGTGCTGTTGTGAACCTAAGTGTGCAAAGACCTTGCTGTCAGTTCTTTTGCATATATCCAGAAGTGGAATTCCTGGGTCATATAGTAGTTCTCTTTTTACAAAATTTTTGAAATATCTCCTACTGTTTTTCATTAAAGTTGCACTACTTTACAATCCCACCAACAGTGTGCAAGGGTTTCAGTTTTTCCACATCCTTGCCAACACGTTTTTTGTTTTTTCAATAATAGCCTTTCCTAATGGGTGTGAGGTGATACCTTATTGTGATTTTGATGTACATTTCTCTGATGAGACATGATTCTTTACATAGAAAATTCTAAGCATTTATTAAACAGCTACTAGAATTAACAAGAGTTTAGCCATTTCATAGGATACAAGGTCAAAATCAAAAGTTTTTATATATTAACACTAAACAATTGGAAAATGAAATAAAAAACTTTCAACTTACTATAGCATCAAAAATACAATTCTTAGAAATAAATTCAAGAAAAAATAGGTAAGCCACTAAATGTTGGAAAGAATGTGGAGAATGGAGAATTTTCATCCATTGGTGGCGTAAGTTCTAAGGGAAAGCTATAGAAGTTTCTAATAAATGAAACAGTAACCTACCATATGACTCAGCAATTCTACTTCTAGGTATTTACTCAAGAGAAATGAAAACATGTGTACACACATACACACAAAATGCGCAGGAATATTCATAGCAGTTTTATTCATAATCGTCAAGAACTGGAAACAGCCCAGATGTCCATCTATAGGAAAATGTATAACAATGTTATAATTATGTAATGGAATAAAAGTCAGCAATACAAAGAAATGAACTACTTATACATGTAACAATGTGGATGAATTGCAAAAACATTATAAGTGAAAGAATCCAAACACAAAATAATGCATAGTATATGATTCCATTTGTAAGAATTTATAGAACAGGCAAAACTAATCTATAGAGATTTAAAAAAAAAAAAAAAAAGACAGTTGTTGCCTGCCTCTTGGAGCTAGGGATGGAGATTGACTAGGAAAAGACACAAGCCAACTTTCTAGAGTGATGGAAATGTCCTTTACTTTGATCTGGGTGTGAGTTACCCAGTGTTTTCATTGTCAAAACTCATAAGATCATACAGTTAAGACTTAGGCATTTCACTGTATATAAATTTTACCTCAAAAAATACTAATGAGAATTATAAATAAATATTGATCTTTAGTTAAGAAGTGAATGCTGAAGTGTTTAGGGGGGAACTGTACAGATGTCTGCAACTTCCTTTGAAATGCATCAACAAAATAAGATGGAAGATAGCTATGTGATAAAGCAAGTATAGCAAAATTAATTGTAGCCTATATAGGTAGTGGGTACATGGTTGTGCACTGTGCATTTCTTTAAACTTGTCTGCATGTTTGAAATTTTTTATAATAAAATAGTAGGGGAAAATGCACTTTGGAGAATTCTGACTTGATTATAAAGGGATAAAATCATCATTTCCCTTTCTCTCCCTTGGAATCACACGACAGACAAGGAGAATAAGAAACAAAAATTCAGTTCCTTTTTACAGCAAACCTAGATCACAGTTAAAACCCTGTATTTCAGAAGACATAGAAGAGTAGCCAAAACCAGGTAAGATTGTTGAAGACATCCAAAAGGAAGCAAAAATAAGATAACAGGGAGAGAAGACTTAGGTGCTGTAGACTTCTGAAAGATCAAGCAAAAATACTGTCTTCGATGACAGTCACATGAGGTACACATCCTAATCACCTGTCTACAACAGTGGAATGAGTCTGCACCTGTTTGTGTAGGAGCTTCCTAGAACTAGTTTGCTTCCAGAGAAGAGGAGGAGGCAGGACTTAATGAAGAATAACGCAGACAAGGTGTATCTGCAGGAGGTGGCTTTCCTCATAGCAGCCAAGAAAAAAAATTCCTTATATTATAAAAAACCAAACAAACTATAACCAAAATAACCTGGCTAATGGAATTCATCAGAAAAAATATTAAATTCATATATAAAACTTCACTAGCCTGCAGCACAGCACAGGCCCTTCTGCCACATAACTTTCTACAAATAGGAAATCTCGGAAAAACTCTTCTCTTTCAAAAACGAGTCCTGAAAAATGAACCAACATAGTATCAACAAAAATAGATTAGGATAGGAATGGAGGAAGGAAACAGGAAAAGTAAATGGCAGGAAAAGAAGTTTCACCACAGATAGTTGCTGCAGAGCAGATGAAAATATTTTACTGTGAATAAAAATATTAATGAAATAATTTCCTCCAAAAAGCACATGTTTAAGGTGGAAATAAATGTAAGAACTTAGAGAAAAGGTGGTGAGACATGGGAACAAATGAAAGCAAGTTGGCAGACAAAGCAAAGAAGTAAAAGAAAATAAATAAAATTATCTCAGGAAAAAAATATATATTTCTGGGTTTTATATGAATGTATGTGTGTATAAATATTGTTGAACTTATTGCATTTAATATAAATTAAAAGGAAAAGAACAAGTTACGGATACACAAAACAATATGGATGAATCCTTAATTTAAAACACCACGTTAGGACTTCCCTGGTGGCGCAGTGGTTAAGAATCCGCCTGCCAATGCAGGGGACACGGGTTCGAGCCCTGGTCCGGAAAGATCCCACATGCCGCGGAGCAACAAAGCCCATGCTCCACAACTACTGAGCTTGCGCTCTAGAGCCCATGCTCTGCAACAAGAGAAGCCACCACAATGAAAAGCCTGTGCGCCGCAACGAAGAGTAGCCCCCGCTCGCCGCAACTAGAGAAAGCCCACTTGCAGCAACGAAGACCCAACGCAGCCAAAATAAATAAATGTTTAAAAAAACAAAAACAAAAAAAATGCCACCATGTTGAGAAAAAGAAGTCAGACATGAAAGAGTACATAGTGTATTATTCCATTTAGATGACATTCTAGAATAGGAAATATTAATCTAAGATGATATAAATGAGAGCAGTGCTGTCTGGATGTGGGAGGAATTGACCTAGGAAGGAGCATCAGGGAAATTTCTTGAGTATGGAGATGTTCTGTATCTTGAACAGGGTGTTGGCTACACAGAAGCATACAATTATCAAACCTCATTAAACTAATCACTTAAAATGTGTGCACTGTTTCATTCTAATTATGCTTCAGTTAAACAAAACATATTGTGGAAAAAAGGATTTATGAAGCAAATGACAGAGACTCAACACATGTATAATTGGAGTCTTCAAAAAAGAAAAGGAGTGATGGAACAGGACAAATATTGAAGCTATAATCCAAAAACAATTTTCGGAAATAAAAAACTTCTAAGAACATAACATGAACCAGGGAAAATTGGTCTAATATGTCATCCCCTGTTTATGTTTTAGTAAAGTTTCTGCACTCAAAAAAATAAAGAACAGTGATGTAAAAAAAGTTCATGTCATGTATAAGGGGGAAAAAACAAAGATGAGACAACTCTGAAAGGCTATCTCGGCTCCAGAGCTCCTTATACAATGGCGTGAAGCCTCTGTTGGAACCGCAGTGCAGATCAACATTTCCCTCTGCCTGCTCCCGCTTCCCTAAGTTTCTTATAGGTGTTGCTTCTAAGCACCCTCTCCCACACAAATCTCCACCCCTCAGAGTGTGTTTTCAGGCATTCCAACCCAAGACACACCACAAAGAAACCTCAGTTAACTCTGAAAAGTAGAAATAGTATAGATGACGATCTCTGAGAATAATGCAATAAAACTGCAATCAATAACAAAACCAGAAAACCAGTCACTAGCACTTAAATATTTTTTTTTAAAAAAGTTATTGGGTTAAGAAGGAAATGTGAACAAATTGCAGAATATTTTTAAAAGAATAACATTCTAGAATTATCAGAACCCATAGGATACAGCTAAAACAGTGCTCAAAAAATGTATGGCCTTATATATTTACATTAGCAAACAAGAATAAATGAAAGTAAATATTCAACTCAAGAATTAAATAGAATCTAAAGATTGAAATAGAAATTAATGAATTAATAATGTGGAATTAATAAATGAATACAAGAGTATTTTTTTGGAAAAGAAAAGTAAAAAGCAATAAAATAGATTGAATCTTTAGCTTACCTAATTAAGAAAGTAGAAAGCACAACTATACAAAATAACAAGTAAGTGACAATAAACATAGACACAGGAAAAAAAAAATCGTGGCAGAATACTTAGTTCAACTCTGTGCAAATAAATTTGAAAGCCTGGATGAAATAGATCATTTTCTAGGAAAATTATGATGTACCAAAACTCCCTCCAGAACACATAGAAAATTAAAATAAATTGCCAAAAAGGTATCTTTCTTTGCAATAAATACTAGGCCAAATTCAGATGAGTGCTACCACATCAGTAAAGAGCAGATAGATTCAATCTCATTAAAACTACTGTAAAACATGGAAAGAGAAGATTCTTTCCAAATATTTTTGGAAGAAACGAATCAATCTCTTATTAATATAGAAATTCCAGATAAACTATTAGCAAATAGAATTCAGCAGCACATCAAAAAATAATATATCACACCAAGTGGAGTTTATTCCAGTGATGCAAGGATAATTCAATACTAAGAAAATTATTTAAAATTGTATTAATAGATTTATGATGAAAAATCATATGGTAGTTTATATGGATGCTAAAATGGATTTAAGACAACTTGGTTTCCATTCTTACAAGAAATAAAAATAAAATGAGTAGATAGTTAACTATATAAAACTGTATATTATATATTAATATATTAAGATGTATTTTTTAGTATATTAAAATACAGCTCTCAACTCAAAATCTGGCCTAGTATTTCCTCGGAAGTAGAGAGATTCCCACTAAAATCAGGAACAAGTTGAGTATGTCCATCAATATTACTATTTAATATTGTTCAGGAGGAACTTAATAATCCAATAAGAAAAGAAAGAAATTAGAGGTATAAAAGTTGGAAAATAGGGAATTCCCTGGTGGTCCAGTGGTTAAGACTCTGCGCTCTCACTGCTGAGGGCCTGGGTTCAATCCCTGGTCAGGGAACTAAGATCCCACATTCCATAAGCTGTGCAGCATGGCAAAAAATATATATATATTGGAAAATAGGAGTAAAATTATCAATATTTGCAGACGTTCAATTCCTGGAAGCTAAGGAGGAATCGGCTGAAAAACTCATAACAAATAAGAAATTTCAGTAAGCTTAATATATATTAACAATCTTTATGTATATAAGCAACAATCAGTACTAGAATCAGTGCCCCCCAAAAAGTAAGAGGCCCAGGAAAAAAAAGATCTACAAAGAGAAAATTTTTAAATGATCCTCGGAAACACAAATAAAGACTTAACCAACTGGAAGGGAATACCATGGTCTTTGATTAGGAAGACTCAACATTCTAAAATGTTAACATGATTCAAATAAAATTTAACTTGATTTAAATAAAATTACAAGTCAAATGTTTAGGGGAAGGGGATCTAGACAAGCTCAATGTGAAGTTTATGTGAAGAACCAAACAAACAAAAATTACCAAGAAAAATCTGAAAAGAAAGGTAATAGGAGGGAGATACCCCTACCGGATTATAACATTTATTATAAAGCCTCACTAATTAAAATATACTATAAAGCTTCACTAATAAGAAGACAGATGGAACAGAATAGAAAGTTCAGAACCTGACCTAAACACACATGAAATCAATGGGGAAAATATAGACTATTTAACAGGTGGTGGTGAGACAACTATGATTGTATGTAATAATTTTCTAGATGATTGCAAATGGATAAAACATTTTAAACTGAAAAATAAAATCTTAAAAGTGGCAGAAAAAAATCATGGTTTGAAAATGAGTATATATATATATATAATATACATACATGTATATAAAATTGTGGAGAATGCTTTTTAAAGTATCACACTAAATTTTAAAGTATCACTAAATTCAAAAGTGAGAAAGGAAAAGATTCATTTAGTACATTAAATAGCTTTTACATTTTTTTCCTAGGTATAAAATACTATAATTACTGTCAGAAGAAAAATACAAAATATGAAAAAGATTAGAAATACCCAACAGACAATTATAATTTCCCTGAAGTATAAATAACTTCTATAAATCACTAAGAAAAATAGGAAAAAAAAGACAAAAGAAATATAATTTTCTGTTAAGGCTGATGCTCAACTTCATTTTTAATAAGAGAAATGAAACTTTATAATATAGTGAAAAAAACAAACTACACTGAAAAACCAGATTGGTGTTTTGCCAGTGGTATGGAGAAACAAGTACTTTCCTATGTTCTTTGTGTAGGTGTAAATTGGTACGATCTTGGAGAGAGGGAGAATTAAACAACAGCTTTCAAAATTACAGTTATACACACCCTTTGGTCCAGCAATTTCACTTCTAGGGATATATCCTAGGGATGCAAAATGTATATATGAGCACCATTATTTATTGCAGCATTGCTTAAGCTGGCAAAAGATTGAGAACAACCCAAACGTCTAGCTAGCCTGCTCTCAGCCCACAAAGCCAGGCATCAGGCTCCAGAGCTCTGTCCACCCAGAGTAAGAGCTACCTTTTTCTTATGCACACACAGGCATGTGTTCTCAAAGGGAGAAATTAGAGACTCTTGTGGAAGCAAGCCTAGACTTTTATGATTTTTGTCAATCCTTTATTGTTGTCTTGCCCACACATAATTTAATTGCACTTTTACCCACCTGGCTTTATCAAATCCTTCCAAAGATTTCTAATCCAGTTTTAATAAAATAGGAACAGCCCTCTTTATGCAGTTATTTTTCATTATTTATGCAATAATTAAATTAGTTATGTAACTAACCTGTTACAACAAATATACACACTTAGGAATAAATAGATCTGACAATTGGCATCAGCTCGACTGGTGGGAGTAGTTGTGCTCTGGCATGATGCTAAGCAGCTTGCCTGCTACAAGTATTCACCATCCAGGATAACAGTTGCAAATCTGAAAGACGGATTGGAGAGATTTGGTTAATCCAGCAAGTTGGTTAAGTGGTCATTTGCGAGAGCTTTTATTGCATTCTGACAATAAGTAAAGAGCAATCCATTATGTTCCAATATAAATAAAATCAGAGTAATCCTAATAAAAAATTATTTGCTAGTATCTTCACATTTTTATGTTATGACTGCTTTTTCTTCATTTATGACTTCCATATGAGCCCACATTCTTTCCAATATGTTGCAGGCTTTGGTGAGAGAGTTACAAAATGATGTCCATTCAATAAGGCGACAAATCAGAGAACTTAAAAAGATGCAGAAAAACAGGGATGCTTGTAAAACCTCAACCCATAAAGCCCAGACCTTGGCAGCATCTATCCTGAACATTTCACGGTCAGATCTAGAGGAAATATTGGACACAGAAGATGAAGAGGTAAGATCACTTAAATATTTATTAATAATGGGCTTGTTACACATTGAATGTAAGTACATATTTTTATTTGTTTTATAATTCTTAGAATTTCATCTTTAAGATAATATTAATGAAGGCAAGATTATTAGTGTACCAATGAAAGATACATCAAAAGTATTAACCAACTCAAAAAACCTTTAGAGAAATTTAACTATGTAATACAGAAGTAAGCCAGTACACATAACCTTTAGAACTGCTTGCTTGTTATTCAAGTCAGTTATCCTTTCCTGTCTCTTCCATTTTCTTTAGTTCATCATATATCTTGTAAGCTAGTATTTTTAATTAAGCCAGTTTGAATGGATTTAGTTAGCTGGGTCACGATTGATTTGAGAATTTTTCGTCCTACATGAGATTTTTTTAATGTAGTGAATGTATTGGCTTTTCTAGCTAAATTCAAAGTTATTGTTGATCAAGTTATAGAAAAAGATATTTATTGCTTTAAAGTGGGGAAAATACTCCCATCTGAGTGAATTTATGTGCATATACATATAGGTCTTCAGTAGCATTTCTGTACCTCCTGAGGAGGGCACTGCATTTTTGATAGTTACTGCCTCATAAACAGCAGAATCTCATCTTATACACAGTCTTCTGTGAAACCTGTGGAGGATACTCAATCCTGTTCTATTGTGAAGTCTCTGAACTTTAATACATAAATATTAGATTTTTTATTGTTTAGAAAGATTAAAGAGATGATGGTACTCTTAGCTTCCCCATAAATATTTGCTCAATGACTAAATAAAATGATAGACTTAAATGTTTGTATGAGAACATCCTTCAGCACCCCTCACCCATCAGTTTCTCAAAAAATTTCTGGGATAGAGCAGATCTACAACTTGTAAAAGTTTTTAAACTGCGAAGAATTTTTAGAAAAGAGGTCAAAGGAGTCCTGCAAAGATTATTTTCATCCTATGGGTGAATACGATAGTGAATTATCAGTTTCCTATTTTCAGCACCTATGCCACAGTGTCTGTGAATTCTGAACTTTGAAGTACAAGAGCATTATGAAATACAGTATCAAATATAAGACACACAGGAAATAATAGTATCTGAGGCAAGGGTGTTAACTGTATCTTATTATGGACATTTCATTAAAATTTGGTTGATAAAAAGAAACCTAACAAAAAATTAAGATAGAGTCCTCCACTGTTTCCTAAAAGTTTTAAAACAAACAGACTTAGCAAAATCCCTCATGTGTATATGTGTGTATACGTGTGTGTGTTCCACATACGTATTCTGGAAGATAGCATCACCGCCTTTGTGTGGTCTTAAAAGATGCCCTCTCTGGGCTTACAGATTAGAAAAAAGAACCCCCTTTGAGTAGACAAATTGGAAAAAGTTGTCCCCTTTGAGTATATTAATTAGAAAAGGATCTCTCTTTTTAGTCCCAAAGAGTAGCTTGCACGTTTCTGTGAAGAAATGGCACCCTGGCCTCTGGGCAGATGCAGTTTGGAGCCAGGGATGCCAAGCACCAAAATATGCATACCACACAACCTTAAATGGAAGTCCTCCTGGAAAAAAACACACTGTTCCGTGAAGACTCAGTGCACACACCTGGATACATTTACTAGATTTAATTATAGATCGAGCTTATTTGGACTGATCCCTGCCTGCATCTTTCAGAGGTCTGAAGAGTTGAGTGACTTACCCAAGTAGAGCCCAAACCACCTGAATTTTATGCTTTAAGCTACATCGAACTCTTGTAAATTCATGTAAAACACTATGACAACCTATGCGAAGTACCTAGCCTGATACTTGGCATACAGTAATTTTCAACAAATGTTAGTTTTCCAAACCCTTCCCTTTTTGAAAAGTCCATTTTTTTGCAAACCGAATCATGATTTTAACTGAATAATCAGTTGCACACGTGAATACATTATACTTTCAGAATATTTTACCTTGATAATTGATGCATTGAAAATATTTAGTGACTTAACAATACTTTAAGTTGGAGCGTCCCTTACCTATCAGCTAGTTATTGGATATTTTAAATGAGTAAGCATTTAAGTACACCAGAACCACACATATCCTATTTTGTCTGGGATTATAACAATTACTCCTTAATTATCTACTGATAAGTCAGATTTTTGAGTATAAGGTTTTATGTCATCTTATGAGGGTCACTTATAAATGATTCTTTTATACAGCTCCATCTTCTTTTTCATTTTATTTTAATCACTTCCACCTCCACCTCAGTCCAGTGTGAGCTCCACTGTGAAGGCAGAAATGAAACATTCCTGAATTATATTATGAAATATAGAAATATAGCTTTATCTTCCACATGTAGGTAGATATTTATACATTAAAGAGCATCGATTTGAATATTCTCTACTTTGAAAGGACAGGCTGCTCTTTGCTGAATCTAATTCCACCAATATTTCTCTAGATTTATTCAGTATCTAACATTCTGATCAAGTTCATATAAATGAAATTAACAACAGTGTTTTTATTTTTTTCCTTCAGGAAATCGAAAGGACAAAGATCGATGCTGAAAATGACAAGGAATGGCTGTTGTACATTCAGAAACTTCTTGAAGGACAGGTATTTTGTTTTTCTACTTCATATGTTAAAACTTGCAGATTAAAAATTCCAAGGCTTACTTTTTGTTACTAGATGCCTAATTTTTTGTAAACACTTAGACACATTACTTACTTCTGTTAGGTAAATAAGTATTCTAGTAGGTAGACAGGAAAGTTAACCCTCCATTTGTACTTTTGGACTTAACAAATGAAGCAAATGCCTTGGGAAGGAGCCAACATGGGTTTTAGCAAAGGCATTAATTAAATTATTGAGTCAACCTCTATGCTTGCTAGACTGAAAAGGATCCATTCTCTCAGCCCTCTTAGGAAAAGAGATTCTTTATTATGTGTCTTTAAAGTTAGTAGTTGATATGGACACCTGAGGAGTTCATGGGTTTCAGTGACCTTTTACTATGGACCTGTTTCCAGTCAATTCATGTTTTCCTCACAGCCAGACAGCTGTTTATTACTGTGTCTTCCTGCATTCTCTACAATATTTTCTACTGAGACCTCGAGCAGCTTGTTAGTGGGAAGTAAATATTGATTTGGCATCCTGTCAATGCAGAAAGAATGAAAAAATTTCCACCAGAGGCCCCTCAAACATTTTCCTATCGACATTTTCTGGGCTGAGTGGAAAGCTGCATAGAGGATGACGAGGCCAAGACGAGCTGAAATCCCTGAGGGGTCTATTGAGACTGCTGCTGTGACCTGTGTGATACTTTTTCTTCCCTTTCAAGTATTTTTTTAATACACATATAGTCCGCTGGGATGTGCCCCTCTTGTAAGTGATCAGGGCAGTTTATTGGCAGGTGAGAGCCCTGCTTTTCTAGTCATAGCCAACTTTTGTTTTGATATCACTGACAGCATGTAATATATTCTAAAACTTTTTCATTATAGTTCTTTTTGCTCAACCTAATTGTTGTCTGTTTTTAAAATGAACTGGATTAAAAACAGCTAAAACATATTTCTCAAAATAGCAAAAAAAAAAATATTGTTCTGTGAGTGCAGTATCTACGTTTTTGGAAAAGTCAAGAATAAGTAAATAATATATGAACTATTCATATTCTTAGTACCCATTTTATATATTTTTGAAACATTATCTGGAAACACTATTACTATTACTATCAATAGTAATAGAAGGTGATGGGCACTCTTTTGCTTCAAGTTGTTTAAGTGCAGACGTGCAGGTGCTGGGCAAAGCCTTCTTGCTTTTGAGAAGAAAGGCCATTTCTCAATCATGTTGCATTCCCAGCACCCAGCCCAGTGCCTGGCACATCAAAGGAGTTCAGTAATGATTGTTACAGGTTATTTTTTTAAACGTGAAAGTTATAAAAATAAACTTTGTAGTGGATTTTTTAACATTCAACTTGTAAGTATGACCTTTTAATATGGAAGTTTTATCATCAATTATGAACATAAAAATAACAAATTGATATGTATAAATCTTTTTTAAATTTTACTAAAGCTCTATTGACACCAGATCTGATTTTTTGACTAACACATGTAGATATACATATATACATTCTGCATTATCTGGATGTATGCTTATTCTGTCCAGTTATTGTAAAAAAAATCCTGTTGAAAATGGCATTAGACTGCTTAATACTGCAGTTTGATATAGTGCCTTTTTGTGCCACTGAGCCTGGCCTCTAGAATATAATTGCCTGGCAGTATTGATTTAATTGCCCAGGTTTATTTGTGGACTCCTAATTATTGACTGGAGGTAAATTTAATGGAGCAGCCTCTATGAACACTGGGAAACCGCTGCTGTTGCTGTTATACATAATGAACTGCACCATGTGCCTTTGAGCATTTGTCAAGTTAATTTTATTCCACTGTGACAGTATGATAACATTTAAAAAGTCAAAGACTTTTTATTTTTATTACTGACATAGGTGGTTTTGCTGATGCCTTTGAATTCTGTGAGAAAAAAAATAGGGACTTCATTGGTTGCACTTGAATGTCACTTTATAATTACACCCAAGAGAAAAATCTATAAAATAGAAAACATCTTTTTTTTATCCTACTTTTCTTCTTTCTCAATTCTAGCAATTATATTTGTCCTGAATTTTAGAAAAGGTTTTCTTTGTCCACCAGTTTTTGGGAGTCTATATTATGCTCACAGGATTGTGAGGGCAAAAGTATAAATACGTTCATTCATTTGTTTTGTTTAGTTTTTGGCATGCAGCTCCGTGTACCTGAGGTTACACGATCTTGAAGCTGTGGAATAATTGAGCGCATTCCCTGAAAAGAGCCCTAATTAATTCAATATTGATATTTGATTATTAAAATATTTTGAAAATAAAATTATAAGAAAACTTCCCTTTTATGTCCTCCCTCTGTGTTGGGTGGTATATGTAATGGAATTCTGACATCATAGGAGTGAATCTGGCCTTGTGGTTTTATCTTTTGTTTAAGGATTAGGCCACAGAACTATTTTCTCTTAAAGAAAATTTTCTCTACATTCATTGGATTAAAATTTATATAAATAAGATATTTACCAGAAAATAAAAAGCTGTCCTGCCATGTGGCAATATGGGCCCGCACAATAATATACCTACTGGTACTGTTTGCCAGAAGTGCATGAGAATTAAAAGGTCTAAAACCTTAACTTACCTATATTTAACACAGAATGCAATATTTGTCCTCCTTTCAAGTGGTCCTGATACAATTGGTAATTTTAAGTATTTGCTCTTTATCTGCATCTAACCTTTGTCTCCACAGATTTCTAATAATAAGAATCACACTGAAAAAAAGTTGTTCTAATACCTACTTTCATTTTTTCTGGCATAGCTGCCTTTTAATTTCTTTGAAGATTTTTACTTGTATTAATTCCTCTTTTTGCATTATTACATTTTTTAAAACTTACAGTTTATGGCAGAGACAAACAAGCAAATTAATGATTATAATAGGGTGGGAGAACCACCCAAAATTAGTTTTTCTGTGTTTTAGGACATGGGAGAAAAAAAAAACAGAAATAGGAAAAGTAGACTGGGACTAAACAATAAACGCCTTTGAGCAGGAAAGGGATGTAATCAGAGTTGTGCTTTAGAAAGATACATGAGATCAGCATGTAGGATGGTTTGGAGGGATAAGAGACTGGGAGCAAGAAGGTAGTCAAGGCAAAAGTAAGTGGGGGCCTGCATGTGCCCTCACTATAAAAATAGGAAGGACGAGATAGATGTGACCCACTTTATAGAAACTGAATCCATAGCAGTACTGAGATTACATGAAGGGGTCAGAAAGCAGAAACCAAAGAGAGGTGAGTTTAATACCTTATATGATGAGAAACATGATGATACCTTTAAAAGTTTTAGGGATCAAGAGAGGTAGATCAGATTTGGTAGACAGAGATGTCAGTGATTGAAGCCATAAAAAATTTAGTTGATACATGTCAATAACAATATTCAGGGACTCACAGTTTTTCATTAGTTCATCCCAACCTGCTGTGTGGCTTTTCTCAGTGAAATCTAACCATTTAAGAACACATTTCAAACTCTTACAACTTAACAACAAAAGAAAAGAAACTGATCTGAATAGTCATTTCTACAAGAAGATATACAAATAGCCAATAAGCACATGTACATATGCTCAACATCACTAGCCATTAGGGAAATGCAAACCAAAAACCAAAATGAGATACTATTCATATCCAGTAGGATGGCTATAATCAAAAAGACAGACAATAGCAAGTGTTGGTGAGGATGTGGAGAAATTAGAACCCTTATACATTGCTTGTGAGAAGATAAAATGGTGCCACCCTTGTGGAAAACAGTCTGGCAGTTCCTCAAAAAGTTAAAAGTAGAGATTATATGACCCAGCAGTTCCACACTTAGGTATATACCCAAGATAAGTAAAAACATATGTCCATATAAAAACTGCTACATAAATGTTCATAGCAGCTCAATGATAGTTCATAGTAGCTCAAAAGTGGAAGGAATCCAAAGGTCCATCAACTGATGGATGGATAAACAAAACATGGTATATGCACACATGAAATATTATTCAGCCATGAAATGGAATGAAGTACTGATAGTGCTACAACCTGGAAGAACCTTGTACACCTTATGCTACGTGAAAGAAGCCATACACAAAAGGTAACTTACTGTGTGATTTCATTCTATGAAATGTACAGAATAGGCAAATCTATCAAGACAGAAAGTAGATTAGTAGTTGCCAGGGGATGGGGGAAGAGGGACCATGACTGCTAATGGGTACAGGGTTTCTTTTGGGGTGATGAAAATGTTCTGGAATTAGATGAAGGTGATGGTTGTACAACTTTGTACAACCAGTGAATTATACATTTTAAACTGGTGAACTTTATGTTATGTGAATTATATCTCCGTTTAAAAAAATGAATTCCTTAATATGAGGCAGAGTGAAAAAATAAAAAGAATACCTTTTTATTTTTAAGTAAATCCAATTAAGTTCTTTTTTATAGCAGCCAGAGACTATTTATTTTTTAATTTTTTTAATTAAAAAAATTTAATTTTCAAAATTTATTTTTGGCTGCGTTGGGTCTTCATTGCTGCACTTGGGCTTTCTCTTGTTATGGCAAGTGGGGGCTACTCTTCGTTGTGGTGCCTGGGCTTCTCATTGTGGTGGCTTCTCTTGTTGCAGAGCACGGGCCATAGAGCACAGGCTTCAGTAGTTGCAGTGCATGGGCTCAGTAGTTGTGGTGCATGGGCTTAGTTGCTCAGCAGTATGTGGGATCTTCCCAGACCAGGGGTCGAACCCGTGTCCCCTGCACTGGCAGGTGGATTCTTAACCACTGCACCACCAGGGAAGTCCCCAATTAAGTTCTTATATCTCATGTGCTATGTCCCCCACCATTAGCAGCGACTGCATTAAATGCATTTGAATTTGAATTTCTATCTACTGGGCATAACTGTGAATAAATGAGATAAATTATTTTATTTCATACTTAATATGTTTCTTTTCAATTGACAAAGAAGGAGCTGTCCCTCTGTCATACTCTAGTTGATATTACTTTCTCATATATGCAAACAAAAAGGAGTCAGTTATTTATACTCTGCCTTCTAAGAGACATTGTTTATTTGTTCTGTCCATTCTGATCCTCAAAATTAAAATTATAGTAAGGATCATTTAGTTTTGTTTTCAGGCCTTAATAATACCTGAAACAGTCTTTTCTACTTGTGATTTTATAAAGGCAGTGGAAAGAATTAGTGGAGATAAAATTGAACCCAAGCTGTAAAATCCATTTTTAAAACGTGTATTGAGTGTCTACTGCATGTAAGGTAATGTTTCAGGTTTGGTGGTATAGCAGTGAACAAGAGACAAAAATCACTACCCTCATGGAGCTTACATTTCTGGTGATGGAGAGCAATAAACAAATAGTTAAAATATATAAACTATGAAAGTTTTTAAACAATTAACTTGAACAGAATTATGGGTATGTATATTAAAATATGTATACTTGTATAATATACAGTTATAACCACAATATGGTTCTTTACTAGGATTTATATAAAAAACACTTAGCCAGGAATGGCTAGAAAATGTGTCTTGATCTTGTTTTGTTGTTGCCTTATTCTATGTTGTTTGTTAATCCTTTTCTAGATTTCATTCAGTCCATTTTCATCCACTTTGTGTAGATCATTTTCTTGTATTGGGACCATATCAAAAATTCTTTCTGCCTTCAGTTGTTGATAATTGAAAGTATAGACTTTGATCGATGTTTTTTCGTAAGTTTTAGATATCCCTGTTCCTATTAGTTGCTTCAGATCTTGCAAATGGTGAAATTTAAAATGGCTCTTTCCCCAGTGCCCTTTCTGCAAAATATGCTTACCTTCTATAGATGCTTTGCAATATGGCAGTGAGAAGGTTTTATAAATCTCCCTGGCTTTTGTAAATAGAATAACTTCCAGTCTGAAGGTTAACAGAAAGTTTCTCTTTACAACCCTGAAGACATTTACTCTGTTGCTTTCAGTGTTGCACTTACAACACACTGATAACATGCACATACTGCAAACTCCCACACTTACTCTCTCCACACACATAAACCCACACAGTCACCCACATACACTTATTCCTCACATCCAACTGAAGTAGCAAAAGTTAAAAATTCTCCATTCAGAGACTTGCTGGGATTTTTTTTTTAATTTAACAAATTAAAGCCTACTTTCATGATACCAGAAAAAAGACATATGTCATTAAAGTTAAAAGGTAAATTTTATGTGTATTTTACCACTATAAAAAATTGGGGGGAAATGAAAGGAAAACAAATTATAGCCTTCACCAAAGTTTAAGAATAGCAGATACAGACTTCAATATTCAGCAGAACACCAAGATAGATAGGTAGAAGGATGGATGGATAGATAGATAGATAGATAGATAGATAGATAGATAGATAACACACCAGAAATATAAACAACATTTAGGAAACTTAGCTCACAATTCAATGCCAGTTTTAAATTATAAATAAACTGTTCTTTCTGATACCATGCTTGGTTATTTTAACAAGTTCGATCTTTTAATTACAAGATAGTAGAGTGGGTGTATGAATATTTATTTATTCCAAATTTTCCACCTTTAATTTTATAATAATCAGACTACATTGGTTTCTTACTAAACTCTCAAAATCTCACTGAATCATATCCTTTGTTAAAGCAAGTATAATATATAAAATTTAATATCTTTACTTTTAGTACAGCTCTGCTAAAGTCAATTTTTATTTTTATATTTTATTTTATTTATTTTATTTTTTTAACATCTTTATTGGAGTATAATTGCTTTACAATGGTGTATTAGTTTCTGTTACATAACAAAGTGAATCAGCTATACAAAGTATACAAGCAGCTCATGTAGCTCAATAACAAAAAAACAAACAACCCAATCCAAAAATGGGCAGAAGACCTAAATAGACATTTCTTCAAAGAAGATATACAGATTGCCAACAAACACATGAAAGGATGCTCAACATCACTAATCATTAGAGAAATGCAAATCAAAACTACAATGAGGTATCAGCTTACACCGGTCAGAATGGCCATTATCAATTTTTATTTTAAAAGCAGTATCTTTTGGTAATAGTTTTCAAACCAAATATAAGAATGAAAATGGTTAAAATGTTAATCTTGTCCTTTAGATTTAAAGAGTTACCCTTATTTCAATTTTTTTCTTTCAATACAAAACTTTTCAGTTTTATACTATTAAGAGCACATTCCAGTTAGTGCTGATGCTGTAAATTATCTGTATGTTTCACACTTATGGACTTGAGGCTTTGTTATTCTTCCAACGTAGCTCTCCAACATCTGCAACTATCATTCATATCTTACCTTTATACAGAAACACCTCTAAATGAAGCCATAATTACTGTGAGTGGTAAGTTTGAGGTTGTGTCACTGGCATAACACTTCCTAAAGGCAAACATCTGTAGGCATTTACATATAAGAGAAGCCTAAAATCTGAAGTCAGGGGAAGTCCCTCCAGTAAGAGAAGTCACCTTTGGCAACAGGGACAGCCAGAATGACCAGGAAGACCCACTTTAAGATTACAGTATAGACCAAGCAAAACTCACAGTTATTCCGATGCCCTAATTAAATTCCCATTCCAAGAAATCTCATGCAGTATCAGCTCTTCCCCTGTCCATTTTTCCCCTTGTGCTGAAGAGTTCAAGCTTGTGTAACTGCAATGACATAACTAAGAGTATCACTTCTTTTTTATGCAAGAGAATAAAATTATGCAGAAAGTCCAGCAGACTTTCTGGACTTCATAGGCCCCAGCACATGCCATCTGAGATGAAACCCAAGGCAGCATAATTGTTGGGTTTGTTGTTTCACATATATTTGATGGGGCAAGTGAGAAAAGATCTCTGCTGTTGGCTAGTCAGGTTGTCACTTCAATCCAAATCCAAAATCCTATCAGTAAAAGAATGGTTGTGCTTTCTTCTGTATCTGAGGGAGTTTCCTCCAGAATGCAGAGAGAGAGAAAGGAACAGACTCTATGCTGCCTGTACGAAATAAACCTGCACTTAATCTAGACTCTAAAAAGTTCAGATTTCCTCGTCTTCTTAGTGTTTTGTAAAACATTTTGCAGTTCTAAAAAATATGCCAAACAAATAAGCAAACGATGTGAATTTTTAAAGCCCTTCCTGAGGCATTTTATATATTAAATATAGTTTCAGTGGTAACTCTATCCACTCTATATCTGTATGCTGAGAATTGATATTCATATGGTACCATAGGATTTCGAAGAGCTTTCTTGAGTCACTGTAGATTAAATTATATTCCACTTAGTCTTCAGATTAACTATAATTTATGAGATTTAAGTTATTGATAATCTATGTGATATAAGTGATTACTCTCAATTAACTAAAAATAACCAATTAACTAAAGATCCCATTTTTTAACCTTTCTCAAAAAACAAAATGTTTTGTTAATTCATCCTTCACTAATCAGAAATTTTTATCTGTACTATGAAAAATGTTTGTGAAAAATGAATAGGGTAAGATTGGTAAGAGAGGCTATTTTCAAAACCAAGGCTGTTAGTGTATTTATTATTTGAATATGTACTGAGTCTGCTCCATTAGTAAGGAACTATTTGTAAAATAGAAAGGAGATCTACTAAAAAATTTTGGTTAACAGTTACTTTATTTTATTCATTTGAAAACAATAAGTATATTTTATGAAATAAGTATGTTTTGTGAAATGTTTATTTTTTTAATTTATTTTTTTCAAGTATAGTTGACTTACAGTGTTGTAATAATTTCTGCTATACAGCAAAGTGATTCAGTTATACACATATATATATACATTCTCTTTCATTTTCTTTTCCATTATGATTTATCTCAGGATATTGAGTATAGTTCCCTGTGCTATACAGTAGGACCTTGTTGTTTATCTTATGAAATGTTTTATAATTCTGACTTTTCCTTAGTCTTCCTCTAACTTTGTTTTAATTATTAACTGTTTCATCATAAATTACATTAATTTTATATTATTACAGAATTACAATTGATCCTTTTTTTTTTTTTTTTAAACATCTTTATTGAAGTATAATTGCCTTACAATAGTGTGTTAGCTTCTGCTTTATAACAAAGTGAATCAGTTATACATATACAATATGTTCCCATTTCTCTTCCCTCTTGCATCTCCCTCCCTCCCACCCTCCCCATCCCACCCCTCTAGGTGGTCACAAAGCACCGAGCTGATCTCCCTGTGCTATGCGGCTGCTTCCCACTAGCTATCTATTTTACATTTGGTAGTGTATATATGTCCATGACACTCTCTTACCCTGTCACATCTCACCCCACCCCCTCCCCATATCCTCAAGTCCATTCTCTAGTAGGTCTGTGTCTTTATTCCCGTCTTGCCACTAGGTTCTTCATGGCCTTTTTTTTTTTTTTTTTTCCCTTAGATTCCGTATATATGTGTTAGCATACTGTATTTGTTTTTCTCTTTCTGACTTACTTCACTCTGTATGACAGACTCTAACTCCATCCACCTCATTACAAATACCTCCATTTCATTTCTTTTTACGGCTGAGTAATATTCCATTGTATATATGTGCCACATCTTCTTTATCCATTCGTCTGTCGATGGACATTTAGGTTGCTTCCATGTCCTGGCTATTGTAAATAGAGCTGCAATGAACATTGTGGTACATGACACTTTTTGACCTATGGTTTTCTCAGGGTATATGCCCAGTAGTGGGATTGCTGGGTCGTATGGTAGTTCTATTTGTAGTTTTTTAAGGAACCTCCATACTGTTCTCCATAGTGGCTGTATCAATTTACATTCCCACCAACAGTGCAAGAGTGTTCCCTTTCCTCCACACCCTCTCCAGCATTTATTGTTTCTAGATTTTTTGATGATGGCCATTCTGACCGGTGTGAGATGATATCTCATTGTAGTTTTGATTTGCATTTCTCTAATGATTAATGATGTTGAGCATTCTTTCATGTGTCTGTAGGCCATCTGTATATCTTCTTTGGAGAAATGTCTATTTAGGTCTTCTGCCCATTTTTGGATTGGGTTGTTCATTTTTTTGTTATTGAGCTGCATGAGCTGCTTGTAAATCTTGGAGATTAATCCTTTGTCAGTTGCTTCATTTGCAAATATTTTCTCCCATTCTAAGGGTTGTCTTTTGGTCTTGTTTATGGTTTCCTTTGCTGTGCAAAAGCTTTTAAGTTTCATTAGGTCCCATTTGTTTATTTGTGTTCTTATTTCCATTTCTCTGGGAGCTGGGTCAAAAAGAATCTTGCTGTGATGTATGTCATAGAGTGTTCTGCCTATGTTTTCCTCTAAGAGTTTGATAGTGTCTGGCCTTACACTTAGGTCTTTAATCCATTTTGAGTTTATTTTTGTGCATGGTGTCAGGGAGTGTTCTAATTTCATACTTTTACATGTACCTGTCCAATTTTCCCAGCACCACTTATTGAAGAGGCTGTCTTTTCTCCACTGTATATGCTTGCCTCCTTTATCAAAGATAAGGTGACCATAT
The DNA here is from genome assembly GCF_028023285.1 of Balaenoptera ricei. Classification (NCBI taxonomy): domain Eukaryota; kingdom Metazoa; phylum Chordata; class Mammalia; order Artiodactyla; family Balaenopteridae; genus Balaenoptera; species Balaenoptera ricei. The sequence goes on along the minus strand of NC_082644.1, from coordinate 56,062,317 downwards.
GTGTGTGGGTTTATCTCTGGGCTTTCTATCCTGTTCCATTGATCTATATTTCTGTTTTTGTGCCAGTACCAAACTGTCTTGATTACTGAAGCTTTGTAATATAGTCTGAAGTCAGGGAGCCTGATTCCCCCAGCTCCATTTTTCGTTCTCAAGATTGCTTTGGCTATTCGGGGTCTTTTGTGTTTCCATGCAAATTGTGAAATTTTTTGTTCTAGTTCTGTGAAAAATGCCAGTGGTAGTTTGATAGGGATTGCATTGAATCTGTAGATTGCTTTGGGTAGTACAGTCATTTTCACAATGTTGATTCTTCCAATCCAGGAACATGGTATATCTCTCCATCTATTTGTATCATCTTTAATTTCTTTCATCAGTGTCTTATAATTTTCTGCATACAGGTCTTTTGTCTCCTTAGGTAGGTTTATTCCTAGATATCTTATTCTTTTTGTTGCAATGGTAAACGGGAGTGTTTTCTTAATTTCACTTTCAGATTTTTCGTCATTAGTGTATAGAAATGCAAGCGATTTCTGTGCATTAATTTTGTATCCTGCTACTTTACCAAATTCATTGATTAGCTCTAGGAGTTTTCTGGTAGCCTCTTTAGGATTCTCTATGTATAGTATCATGTCATCTGCAAATAGTGACAGCTTTACTTCTTCTTTTCCGATTTGGATTCCTTTTATTTCTTTGTCTTCTCTGATTGCTGTGGCTAACACTTCCAAAACTATGTTGAATAATAGTGGTGAGAGTGGGCAACCTTGTCTTGTTCCTGATCTTAGTGGAAATGGTTTCAGTTTTTCACCATTGAGGACAATGTTGGCTATGGGTTTGTCATATATGGCCTTTATTATGTTGAGGAAAGTTCCCTCTATGCCTACTTTCTGCAGGGCTTTTATCATAAATGGGTGTTGAATTTTGTCGAAAGCTTTCTCTGCATCTATTGAGATGATCATATGGTTTTTCTCCTTCAATTTGTTAATATGGTGTATCACATTGATTGATTTGCGTATATTGAAGAATCCTTGCATTCCTGGGATAAACCCCACTTGATCATGGTGTATGATCCTTTTAATGTGCTGTTGGATTCTGTTTGCGAGTATTTTGTTGAGGATTTTTGCATCTATGTTCATCAGTGATATTGGCCTGTAGTTTTCTTTCTTTGTGACATCTTTGTCTGGTTTTGGTATCAGGGTGATGGTGGCCTCGTAGAATGAGTTTGGGAGTGTTCCTCCCTCTGCAATATTTTGGAAGAGTTTGAGAAGGATAGGTGTTAGCTCTTCTCTAAATGTTTGATAGAATTCGCCTGTGAAGCCATCTGGTCCTGGGCTTTTGTTTGTTGGAAGGTTTTTAATCACAGTTTCAATTTCAGTGCTTGTGATTGGTCTGTTCATATTTTCTATTTCTTCCTGGTTCAGTCTCGGCAGTTTGTGCATTTCTAAGAATCTGTCCATTTCTTCCAGATTGTCCATTACAATTGATCCTTATATATTAAAAAAAAAATTTTTTTAAAGACCGGTTTGAAAGCTGGTTGCCAATAAACTACAATTCATAAACAGAAAGTAGAACACTGGGTTTAGAGGGGAGAAAAGTAGGAATCTTTGTATTAAAAAGGAAAATAGAAAAGTTGGATTAAAATAGATAAAGAACCATCTCCAACTACCTTGTAAGATATATGAACTTTTGTCTAATATTATATAAAGGCAGATACTAATCTTTTTCTGACCTATTTGTAGAGAAAAATAGAAGAACCTACAAGGGCAGATGGATGTGCACAAATCATGCATCTTGATTAAAGGATGGGTTGCTTTTTGAAATGCATAAAGTGTTAGGCTCTGTATAAAGCTTAAAAGAAGCTTACAATCCAATAAAACAGGTTTGACAAACAGTTGTGTTTAACTGTGGGGCTTTTCGTTTTATTGGGAGCCAGAGGAAAAGAGTAAAAGGGGTTGTCAGCAATAAATTAGTAAATGGACCTCTTGTTCCACTTTGGAGGCTTCCTGGAAGGGAGATTCTTCGAGATAAGAAGAAGCCAAATGTCCAACTACATGACATGCTGAAAATTGTTCTGATCACAAGATAAGAGTAGGTTTAGTTTTTAACTTGAAAATGAACTGTGCAAATAAGATGATTAATGTCAGTACATTGTGTCCTGGTAAAAGTGCTGTGACATTATTATACAGGAAATCATAGAGCCAGCATGTTTCCCAAAGTGTATTCCATGGACCACTAGTTCCACATGATAAATAGACTATGAGAAAAGTGCGGACAAATGAATTTAGAAACAGGGTATTACATTGCCCTCTTGGAGAAACACAGTACCATTGGCACCTTAAAGTCTCTAAGAGATCCTGAAATAAAATAACATTTTAAAGTTTGGTTTCTTTCCCAAACTTATTTGATCAGAGAACCCTTTTTTCTTAGAACAACTTTTTTAAACACTCATTTCTGCTTTTGCTTCTACCAGGAAGAGATGGGAGGTTATTCTCATCTTGTTTGTTTGCTCTTTTGTTGGAATGCATATGGTACTGAGTGCCATAGTCAAAGTAAAAGAAAGTTACCTGGTAGTTTTGCCTTTGTGTGTGTGAGTATTCCTTTAACATCTAATATTAATGCCCTGAGAATTTAAATTGTCTCATTTGTAAAACTGGCAGTTTCACCAAATATAACTGTTTTCTGCATCCCAGAAGGGCAATTTTCTCAAAGTAAGGATTTGCAATGAGTATCATTATCTTCCAGAAGGGAATCTAATATATTCTTTTTCCTTGATTCTATGATGCATTTCCTCACGTTTTCACATTTCTGAAATTGAAATGCATATGCAGTTTGTGTATATTTAATGTGGTAGGTTTCTTTTTTCCAGAAAAAGCTGTTTTTAAGTCAATGTGCCTATCTTATATTCACCTGTATCTTAAGAAGTGAAGAAATGTGATATTTCTGTATCTTATGCTTTATTTAGTGGTAAGTTTCAAGTAAGACAAATGTCTAAAACTCTTGACATAGACTATAGATAGAGTCTATCCTGACATAGACTCAAAGTATCTTAAGGAAAAGACAATTTATTATAAATATAAGAAGGAAGTTAAACTAGAAAGCTACTTAGGATATGAGGCAATTCTGTGGACCAACACCAGTCTCTATATTTTCTCCATGGCCTGCATAATCTGTTTGTGCCTTTTGGGCCTGTTTCACTGCCCAATCTGTTTCACTGCCACTGGCCAGTCTTTTCTCTTTTTCCCAGTTTGAATTCAGAAAAGAACCATTATGCTAGGTTTAGCTAATTATAATCACAGCTGAGCATAGCTGATCTGAGCACAGCTGAACAACTCACACAGCGGACATCAGGCTGATTTTGTTCAGATACTGACCAGTGTTGCTGTCTGTTGGTGGTTGTCCTAGCACAAAGAAGGGCCTGACTCTACATCCCTGTAGGGAAGGGGACTGGGCTTGATAAGGATTCTCGTTAATATATTCAGGGAGACAAAAGTAGTCTTTACTGGTTAATCAAAAGGACAATTGCAAAAATGACTTAGTGAACTTCTTGACTGTTATAAACCTTTTATATGAAACTAGATAGCTGGGAAGGAGGATAAAAGGAAGTCGGTAGGCCTTTGGGAGGTAACTGGGCAACATTTAAGATTTTCTTTCACTTATAACCCATAAGTGTATTGTGTGAGTTCTACGGGCACCTCAGTGAAGCACAGGGAACAATAAAACTTTACCAGGAAAGTTATATAAATTATGAAATTTTAAAATGTAGTCTATATTTCATAAACTCAGCAGTTTGCAACATGTGTATTACACTTTGATATGCCAAACTTTTCTATAACAACTTAATCAATGGATATACTTTTGCCATTTTTTTTCCTCTGAAACTTCACCCTACAGTTGTTGAGATGTTCAGCTCTAACACAGACAAGTGTATTGATAGTTCTTTCTCACTCTTTTGAGTGATGAACACACAGTACTACTGTGGGCCTCTGGGCCCTAGAGAGGACTGTAACCTGCTATTGATCAGCTGACTGAAGATAAATGGCTTAACTGCTTGTATTGCAGATTACAACATTAACATGGTCAGTAAACCATGAATTGTTCAATAAGGCGTTTATCTTTTTTCATTTTACTTCTGCTCCTTTATCATTTTTATTATAAAAGACAAAATTACCCACACTAACCAGCAAGATCAGTTGAAAAGAGACCCAGTAGGGTACCATTATGGGTGCAAAGTTGCAGATAGCTGAGTTCTAATGGTTTAATGATATTTAGTATATGTTTCTGAACTGAAGAAAATATAGAGTTTTGATCTTTTTTTCTGTGTTTCTTTTACAGCTTCCTTTGGCCACATATTTACTAGAAGCAGTACTGGAGAAAATAAATGAAAAAAAGAAACTAGTTGAAGAATATTTTGCAATTATGAAAGATATTAGATGATATTATGATTGAGAACATTTTTTCAAACGTGAAAACTTTATGTGGTGTGATCGGAAAACATGCATTGCAGTCCTGATAACAGTATCTGCTCCAACTATCAATAGTCAGGGTCAATACCAAAATAAGCAGTCTGTGAAACCAATTAATTGCTGAACAAGTGAAACTAATTAAGTGCACAGCCATTTAGAAGGAAATAGTGTAGCATTTGATTGTTGAATACAAATATTGCCACAAATCAATGCAAACCTGAAAATGATATTCTTTCCAGTACATTAGAAGGAATTAGAACAAGCTTGGCATACACAAATTGGTCTGAATATCAAAAGAAAGAAGTGTGAACTGAGGATTTAATGTTCTGAGTTTTATAAAGAAACTACACTTTTTACGTAAACCTGCTATAAATGGCCTTAAATCACCTGATAAGCAACACATTTGTATTGTAAGCAAATATAAAGTAAAGCATTATCACTTAAGGATGAGCATTTAATGAAATAAATGGTGTGGTCCAATTGTACCTGTTCTCAGTCTACGGGATTATATAGGAGATATTGTATTTTCCTAGAACAGTTCAGCAAAAATAAAAACAATTTCTCCTTTGCTCCCTCTGTTTTTTTCTTAACTCACAGTATTTTCTGTGGTCATATAAATTAGCAAGGGCCACAAACCCAGTGTATTAGTTAGGCTACTCCTCACAGTGCGCTAATTAAATTAAATTCTTAACAGTGGGCAGCCATCCTTATTTAGATTCCCGAACATTCCCAAGCCATTTCCCATCTTTCTGTGTTGCTGCCACACCTGACTTTTTGGTTCTTCCAATTCACCAGACTTGTGCCCGCCTCCATCCTTTGCCCTTGCTGTTCTCTCTTTGTAGAATACTCTGTACTCTTTTCTCATGACTGGCTCCTGCGTATCATTCAGGTTTGCCTTACATATTTCCTCAAAGAAGCACTCCCTGGCCATCTTGCTATTAATTTCCTTTATAACACAAAAGCATCTTTTACCTCTTCACTTACTTATTTTCTTGTTATCCCCCCTCCCCTGCTTTAAAATATGGATCCCATGAGATTAAGGCAAGGGTTGGCAACTCATGACCCACAGGTCAAATCTGGCCTGCCACCTGTTTTTGTGATAGAATGATATTTACATTGTTAAATGTAAAAAAAATCAAAAAGAATTATATTTGGCAGCATGTGAAAGTTATATAAATTCAAGTTTTAGTGTCTATCAATGAAGTTTTACCGGAACACAGCTATGCTCATTCGTTTTAGTATTGTTTATGGCTGCCTTCACACTACAGTAGTTCAGGTGAGTACTCACACGGAGACCATATGTAGTGTGCTCACCACTTTGCAGGACTGCAAGTCACAGTGACACAGTTACAACTTGACAACATTTTGTGTCACAAACACTACGATACTGCAATTTTTTTAATACCAGTGCATACCCATCATGTAAAAATAAAAAGAGAAAAATGGCTGTCAAATGTCACACTTTTAAGCACAGTGAAGTGTGGATTTTTTTTTATTGAATTCAATGGCAAAGCATTATGTTTATTAAATGACACTCTACCTATGCTAAAAGAATGCAATATATACATTATCAGACTAAGTACTCATCACAATATTCCCAACTCATGGGAAAGCAACAGTAAGAAAAAGTTACAAAATTTAAAATGTAATGTCTCATCACAGCAGAATTTTGTGACAAAAAATAAAAATGAGATGGCATAGTATTACCCAGATACCAAAACCAAAGACAGTACAAAGAAATAGAGTGTGGTAGGCTAAATTTGTTACCTTATATGGCAAAAGGGACTTTGCAGTGTAATTAAATTAAGGATCTCAAGTGGAGAAATAATCCTGGATTATTTTTTTGGGCCCAATGCCTTCTAAGAAGGAGTCAAGAGGAGACATACAGAAAGCAGTGTTACTGCAGAAGCAGAGGGATGGAGAAATTTGAAGATGCTACCCCCATAGGTGTATGTATGGATGAGGACCATGAACCAAAGAACGTAGGCAGCTCCTGGAGACTGGAAGAGGCAAGGAAATTGATTGTATCCTAGAGCCTCCAGAAAGAAACAGATTTGTTGACACCTTGACTTTAGCCTAGTGAAACCAATTTTGCATACCCAGAACTGTAAGAGGTTAAATTTTTGCTGTTTTAAGCCACTAAGTTTGTGGTAATTCGTGGCTGCAGCAACAGAAAACTAATGCAAATTTGCTTCAATTCCATTTAGAATTTTTCTATGTTCATGAAGGATATTGGTCAGAAGATGCAAGATCTAGGCTGGTTCAGTATTCAAAAATCAGTCAATGCATGCCACCATTTTAACAGACTAAAGAAGAAATATTATGTGATCATAAAACTTTAGAAAAAACATTTGAAAAATTCAATACCCATGCATGAAAAAAAAAAAAACAGAAAACTAGGAAGTTCCTTAATTTGATAGGAACATCTACAAAAAGCCTACATCTAACATTATGCTTAATGATGGAAGATTGAACACTTCCCCTTAAGATCAGAAAGAAGACAAGGATGTCCACTCTCATCACCCTAATTCACCGTAATATTGAAAATTCTAGCCGGCACAGTAAGGAAAGAAAAGGAAATAAAAGGCATACAGATGGGAAAGGAAAAAGTAAAGCTATCTAAAAAAATAAGCCAACTCTCTCAGAATTAACAAGTGACTTCAACAAGGTCTCAAAATATTTAAGAGCAACATATAAAAATAGTTTATCTATACACTAGTAAGCTAGTAATAAATATGTGGAAACCAAAATTTAAAATACAATGCAATTTACAATTGCCAAAAAAAAAAAGTATACCTAGGTGTAAATCTAACAAAGTGTGTACAAGATTGTATATGGAAAACTACACTGATGAGAGAAATCAAAGAAGATTAAATGGGGAGGCATACTGAGAATATAAATTGGAAATTCAGCATAGCAAAGATGACAAAATTGTCTCCAAATCCATATACAGATTTAAGACAATTCCTATCAACATCACAGCAAGATATTTTGAAGATGGAGACAAGACTCTTCCAAAATTTATATGGAAAGGCAAAATTTTTTAAATGGGAGAAATCACTCTATCCAATTTCAAGATGCATTATATAGCTACACTAATCAAGAGTATGTGGTGTTGGTAGCGGGATAGACACACAGATCAATGAAACAGAGTAGATTACCAGAAACTATACCTATGCAAATATGCTCAACAGGTTTTAAACAAAGGTTCAAAAACAATTCAGTGGAGTCAGAATAACCTTTCAACAAATGATGCTGAAACAATTAGAAATCCCTAGGTTAAAAAAAAAACAAAACTTGACCTAAACTTCAGACACAAATGATCTCAAAATGAATCATACATTGAAATGTAAAATATAAAAGATAATGTAAGACAAAATCTTCGGGATCCAAGACAAGGTGAAAAGTTTCTATACATGACACCAAAAGCATAATGGACAAAAGAAAAATTGGCGAATATGACTTCATCAAAATTAAAAATTCTTGCTCTGGGAATAGACAAGCTACAGACTGGGAGAAAATATTTTCGAACTACAAATATCTGACAAAGGACTTCAATCTAGAGTAAAGAATTCTCAAAACTCAACAATAGGGAGACCTTCAAGTTGGCAGAAGAATAAGACGTGATCACCTTCCTCCCCACAAATACATCAAAAATACGTCTACATGTGCACCAACTCCTACAGAACACCTACTAAACGCTGGCAGAAGACCTCAGACTTCCCAAAAGGCAAGAAACTCCCCACGTACCTGGGTAGAGCAAAAGAAAAACCAGAGACAAAAGAATAGGGACTGGACCCGCACAACTGGGAGGGAGCTGTGAAGGAGGAAAAACTTCCAGACACTAGGAAGCCTCTTCAATGGTGGAGACGTGGGGGGGGGTGGGGTGTGGTTGGCGGGGAGGAACCTTCGGAGCCACAGAGGAGAGAGAGTGCAGCAATAGGGGTGCAGAGGGCAAATCAGAGAGATTCCCGCACAGAGGATCAGTGCCGACCAGCACTCACCAGCCCGAGAGGCTTGTCTGCTCACCTGCCGGGAAGGGTGGGAGCTGGGAGCTGAGGCTTGTGCTTCGGAGTTCAGACCCCAGGGAGAAGACTGGGGTTGGCTGCGTGAACACAGCCTGAAGGGGGCTAGTGCACCACAGCTAGCCAGGAGGGAGTCCGGGAAAATGTCTAGAACTGCCTAAGAGGCAAGAGACCATTGTTTCGGGGTGCACGAGGACAGGGGATTCAGAATACGGCCTAAACGAGCTTCAGAGACAGGTGCGAGCCGTGGCTATCAGCGCGGACACCAGAGATGGGCATGAGATGCTAAGGCTGCTGCTGCAGCCACCAAGAAACCTGTGTGCAAGCATGGGTCACTATCCACACCACCCCTTCCGGGAGCCTTTGCAACCCACCACTGCCAGGGTCCCGCTATCCAGGGAGAACTTCCCCGGGAGAACTTCCTCAGGAGAACACATGGCGCGCCTCAGGCTGTTGCAACGTCATGCTGGTCCCTGCCACCGCAGGCTTGCCCTGCATTCCATACCCCACTTCCCCCGACCTGAGTGAGCCAGAGCCTCAGAATCAGCTGCACCTTTAACCCCCTCCTGTCTGGGCAGGGAACAGATGCCCTCAGGTGACCTACATGCAGAGGCAGGGCCAAATCCAAAGCTGAACCCCCGGAGCTGTGTGAACAAAGAAGAGAAAGGGAAGTCTCTCCCAGCAGCCTCAGGAGCAGTGGATTAAATCTCCACAATCAACTTGATGTACCCTGCATCTCTGGAATATCTGAATAGACAATGAATCATCCCAAAATTGAGGTGGTGGACTTTGGGAGCAACAATATATATATATTTTTTCCTTTTCTCTTTTTGTGACTGTGTATGTGTATGCTACTTTGTGTGATTTTGTCTGCATAGCTTTGCTTTTACCATTTGACCTAGGGTTCTCTCTGTCCACTTTTTGTTTTATTTTTCAATTTTGTTAATTACTTTTAATTTTTTTTAATTTTTAATAATTATTTTTTACTTTTTATTTTAATAACTTTATTTTATTTTATTTTTTCAGAGTAATGATAGTAAAGATGATCCAAAATCTTGGAAATAGAATGGTGAAAATACAAGAAACGTTTAAACAGGACCTAGAAGAACTAAACAGCAAACAAACAATGATGAACAACACAATAAATGAAATTAAAAATTCTCTAGAAGGAATCAATAGCAGAATAACTGAGGCAGAAGAACGGATAAGTGACCTGGAAGATAAAATAGTAGAAATAACTACTGCAGAGCAGAATAAAGAAAAAAAATGAAAAGAATTGAGGACAGTCTCAGAGACCTCTGGGATAACATTAAACGTACCAACATTCGAATTATAGGGGTCCCAGAAAAAGAAGAGAAAAAGAAATTGGACTGAGAAAATATTTGAAGAGATTATAGTTGAAAACTTCCCTCATATGGGAAAAGAAATAGTCAATCAAGTCCAGGAAGTGCAGAGAGTTCCATATAGGATAAATCCAAGGAGAAACATGCCAAGACACATAATAATCAAACTATCAAAAATTAAATACAAAGAAAAAATATTGAAAGCAGCAAGGGAAAAGCAACAAATAACATACAAGGGAATCCCCATAAGGTTAACAGCTGATCTTTCAGCAGAAACTCTGCAAGCCAGAAGGGAGTGGCAGGACATATTTAAAGTGATGAAAGGGAAAAACCTACAACCAAGATTACTCTACCCAGCAAGGATCTCATTCAGATTTGACAGAGAAATTAAAAACTTTACAGACAAGCAAAAGATAAGAGAATTCAGCACCACCAAACCAGCTTTACAAGAAATGCTAAAGGAACTTCTCTAGGCAGGAAACACAAGAGAAGGAAAAGACCTACAATAACCCAAAACAATTAAGAAAATGGTAATAGGAACATACATATCGATAATTACCTTAAATGTAAATGGATTAAATGATCCAACCAAAAGACATAGACTGGCTGAATGGATACAAAAACAAGACCTGTATATATGCTGTCTACAAGAGACCCAATTCAGACCTAGGGACACATACAGACTGAAAGTGAGGAGATGGAAAATGATATTCCATGCAAATGGAAATCAAAAGAAAGCTGGAGTAGCAACTCTCATATCAGACAAAATAGACTTTAAAATGAAGACTATTACAAAGACAAAGAAGAACACTACAGAATGATCAAGGGATCAATCCAAACAGACAATATAACAATTGTAAATATGTATGCACCCAACATAGGAGCACCTCAGTACATAAGGCAAATGCTAACAGCCATAAAAGAGGAAATCGACAGTAACACAAACATAGTAGGGGACTTTAACACCTCACTTTCACCAATGGACAGATCATCCAAAATGAAAATAAATAAGGAAACACAAGCTTTAACTGATACATTAAACAAGATGGACTTAATTGATATTTATAGGACATTCCATCCAAAAACAACATAATACACTTTCTTCTCAAGTGCTCATGGAACATTCTCCAGGATAGATCATATCTTGGGTCACAAATCAAGCCTTGGGAAATTTACAAAAATTGAAACTGTATCAAGTATCTTTTCCAACCACAATGCTATGAGACTAGATTTCAATTAGAGGAAAAAAAATCTGTAAAAAATACAAACACATGGAGGGTAAACAATACACTACTTAATACCCAAGAAATGACTGAAGAAATCAAAGAGGAAATCAAAAAATACCTAGAAACAAAGGACAATGAAAACACGATGACCCAAAACCTATGAGATGCAGCAAAAGCAGTTATAAGAGGGAAGTTTATAGCAATATGATCCTACGTCAAGAAACAAGAAACATCTCAAATAAGCAACCTTACCTTACTTCTAAAGCAATTAGAGAAAGAAGAACAAAAAAACCCCAAAGTTCACAGAAGGAAAGAAATCATATAGATCACATAAGAAATAAATGAAAAAGAAGGAAACAATAGCAAAGATCAATAAAACTAAAAGCTGGTTCTTTGAAAAGATAAACAAAATTGATAAACCATTAGCCAGACTCATCAAGAAAAAAAGAGAGAAGACTCAAATCAACAGGATTAGAGATGAAAAAGGAGAAGTAACAACTGACCCTGCAGAAATACAACGAATCATGAGGGATTACTACAAGCAACTATATGCCATTAAAATGGACAACCTGGAAGAAATGGACACATTCTTAGAAAAGTACAACCTTCCGAGACTCAACCAAGAAGAAATAGAAAATATAAACAGACCAATGACAAGGGCTGAAATTGAGACTGTGATTAAAAATCTTCCAATAAACAGATGTCCAGGACCATATGGCTTCACAGTCAAATTCTAACAAACATTTAGAGAAGAGCTAACACCTATCCTTCTCAAACTCTTCCAAAATATATCAGAGGGAGGAACACTCCCAAACTCATTCTATGAGGCCACCATCACCCTGATACCAAAACCAGACAAAGATGTCACAAAGAAAGAAAACTACAGGCCAATATCACTGATGAACATAGATGCAAAAATCCTCAGCAAAATACTAGCACACAGAATCCAACAGCATATTAAAAGGATCATACATTATGATGAAGTGGGGTTTATCCCAGGAATGCAAGGATTCTTCAATATACGCAAATCAATCACTGTGATACACCATATTAACAAATTGAAGGATAAAAACAATATGATCATCTCAATAGATGCAGAAAAAGCTTTCAACAAAATTCAACACCCATTTATGATAAAAACTCTCCAGAAAGTAGGCATAGAGGGAACTTACCTAACATAATAAAGGCCATATATGACAAACCCACAGCCAACATCATTCTCACTGGTGAAAAACTGAAACCATTTCCACTAAGATCAGGAACAAGACAAGGTTGCCCACTCTCACCACTATTATTCAACATAGTTTGGAAGTTTTAGCCACAGCAATCAGAGAAGAAAAAGTAAAGAAAGGAATCTAAATCGGAAAAGAAGAAGTAAAGATGTCACTGTTTGCAGATGTTATGATACTGTACCTAGACAATCCTAAAGATGCTACCAGAAAACTACTAGAGCTAATCAATGAATTTGGTAAAGTAGCAGGATACAAAAATAATGCACAGAAATCTCTTGTATTGCTATACACTAATGATGAAAAATCTGAAAGAGAAATTAAGGAAACACTCCCATTTACCACTGCAACAGAAAGAATAAAATACCTAGGAATAAACCTACCTAAGGAGACAAAACACCTGTATGCAGAAAACTATAAGACACTGATGAAAGAAATTAAAGATGATACAAACAGATGGAGAGATATACCATGTTTTTGGATTGAAAGAATCAACATTGTTAAAAATGACTATACTACCCAAAGCAATATACAGATTCAATGCAATCCCTATCAAACTACCAATGGCATTTTTCACATAACTAGAACAAAAAATTCCACAATTTGTGTGGGAACACAAAAGACCCTGAAGAGCCAAAGCAATCTTGAGAAAGAAAAATGGAGCTGGAGGAATCAGCTCCCTGACTTCACACTACACTACAAAGCTACAGTAATCAAGACAACATGGTACTGGCACAAAAACAGAAATATAGATCAATGGAACAGGATAGAAAACCCAGAGATAAACCCACGCACATATGGTCACCTTATTTTTGATAAAGGAGGCAAGAATATACAATGGAGAAAAGACAGCCTCTTCAATAAGTGGTGGTGGGAAAACTGGACAGCTACCTGTAAGAGAATGAAGTTTGAACACTTCCTAACCACCATACACACACATAAACTCAAAATGATTAAAGACCTAAATGTAAGGCCAGACACTAGAAAACTCTTAGAGGAAAACATAGGCAGAACACTCTATGACATAAATCACAGCAAGATCCTTTTTGACCCACCTCCTAGAGAAATGGAAATAAAAACAAAAATAAACAAATGGGACCTAATGAAACTTAAAAGCTTTTGCACAGCAAAGGAAACCATAAACAAAATGAAAAGACAACCCTCAGAATGGGAAAAAATATATGCAAATGAAGCAACTGACAAAGGATTCATCTCCAAAAGTTACAAGCAATTCATGCAGCTCAATATCAAAAAAACAAACAACCCAATCCCAAAATGGGCAGAAGACCTAAATAGACATTTCTCCAAAGAAGATATACAGATTGCCAACAAACACATGAAAGAATGCTCAACATCACTTAGAGAAATGCAATTCAAAACTACAATGAGGTGTCACCTCACACCGGTCACAATGGCCATCATCAAAAAATCTATAAACAATAAATGCTGGAGGGGGTGTGGAGAAAAGGGAAACCTCTTGCACTGTTGGTGGGAATGTAAATTGATACAGCCACTATGGAGAACAGTATGGAGGTTCCTTACGAAACTAATAATAGAACTACCATACGATCCAGCAACCCCACTACTGGGCATATACCCTGAGAAAACCATAATTCAAAAAGAGTCATGTACCACAATGTTCATTGCAGCTCTATTTACAGTAGCCAGGACATGGAAGCAACCTAAGTGTCCATCGACAGATGAATGGATAAAGAAGAAGTGGCACATATATACAATGAAATATTACTCAGCCATAAAAAGAAACGAAATTGAGTTATTTGCAGTGAGGTGGATGGACCTAGAGTCTGTCATACAGAGTGGAGTAAGTCAGAAAGAGAAAAACAAATACAGTATGCTAACACATATATATGGAATCTAAAAAAAAAAAAATGTTATGTAGAACCTAGGGGCAGGACAGGAATAAAGACACAGATGTAGGGAATGAACTTGAGGACGGGGGAGTGGGAAGGGTAAGCTGCGATGAAGTGAGTGACATGGACTTACATATACTACTATTTGTAAAATAGATAGCTAGTGGGAAGCACCTGCATAGCACAGGGAGATCAGCTCAGTGCTTTGTGACTGCCTAGAGGGGCGGGATAGGGAGGGTGGGAAGGAGATGCAAGAGGGAGGATATATGGGGATATTTGTATATGTATAGCTGGTTCACTTTGTTATAGAGCAGAAACTAACACACCATTGTAAAGCAATTATACTGCAGTAAAGATTAAAAAAAAATCAACAATAACACAACAACAACAAAGCAATCTTCTGTGAGTGACATTCATATCCTGGGAAATTACAAAATAAGCCTAGCAGCCATGGCTGCTATAAGCAAAAGTTGTCATGATTACGTGTTTTTCAGAATATGGGACAGAGGAAGGGGTAAGTTTTATTCTTTAACACTGGCCCTTAATTTCCTGTTAACAGTTTTGCCTAAAGTAATTGCTTCTCAAAATTATGCAGGATTCTACCAGGTGGAACAACTTCATTTAGATGGTCCAAAGTGAAAACAGCTTTAAGAAATCAATAGCCACATGAGAAAGCCTCTGAGTATCCTCATAACTTAAAACCAAGCAGAAAGGATGAGTACTAGAAAACATTTTGAAAGAGCCCTTTTCTATCTATGTTCAGAAGGGTTCATGAAATAAATGGGCGCAGGAGTTGCTGTTTTTAATTCCCACATTTCTGTGCAGATAACTGCATTTGGTATTAACACAAAATTTATATGAGTGACTTAATGTAACATAACAGAATAAAAATGAGTTTTTTCTTGCCTATCAGACAAGGTTTCATCAAACAGATGATTGTTTAAAAAAAAAACCTCTTGGCTTACCTTTTAATTTTTTAAAATACAAATACGTATTTGATTTTTTTCCTACTCACTATGGAATGGTGAGCACTGCAAAGATTTCCTCTCCACAGTCCAGTCCTCAATTTCCTTCTTTTCTCTTAAGCACACATGGTCCACAAAACCAGTCTTGACATCAACCCCTTCCAACAATTTCTGCCATTCTGTTTTCCTTCCTCCTAGGATATCATCATTGAGAATAAGTGAGAAGAAGGTGGTGCCCTCCTGCTTCCTTGTACTCACGGTTTACAGGAGAGAGAATGTCATTCTCTGTTAATGCTAACCCTAGCACAAGGAACCCAGAGCCGTTAGTAGAGGGGTATTGGAGACTTCCCTTGGCTTGTGCCCCACCCCTCTCCAGAAGCTGGAAAAATATACCATTTACCTACCTGAACCTACTTAAAGCACTCTGTGTATTTGGGGATGAGATTTAATAAAAGAGAATAAACGTAAAAAATATAAATGAAGTTTGCATTTTCCTACAATGTCTTCTCAGGTCACTACTATTCAAACTGAGGGTGCAAAACATCTTCCTGTTGTCTTGACATGTTTCTTTGGCTTAGGACCTAGTTTTTTTTCTGGAAATTAATCTCCACTGTATGCTCCCTATTTTAGACACTGGTCCACCATATGATGCAGTTTTTCCCATAACCAGGATTCACAGGACCAGGAATCAAGGGGTGGAAATGGGAGTGGTACCACTCATCATTACTCCTACTGACTCACTAGCAAAATTTTTGCTTCCTATCCCTGTGACCCTATACTTTGCTGTCCTGGAGTTCTTAGCATCAAAGGAAGTAATGCTTCCACCAGGAGACACAACAATAATTCTATTGAACTGGAAATTAAGACTCCCACCTAGCCACTTTGGGCTCTGCATGCCTTTGAATCAATAAGCCAGGAAAGCAGTTGCTGTACTCATTTGGGTAATCGATTCTGACTACCAAGGGGAAATCGGACTACGACTTCACAGTGGGTTTATGGAAGAGTATCCCTTCCCAGGGATATGCCCCAGGAGATCCCTTAGGGCATCCCTTATTTACTAAGCTCTGTGATTAAAATTGATGGAAAGTCAATGGAAAAATCCAACCCAGGCAGCAGTACTAATGGCCCAGACCCTTCTGGAATGAAGGTTTGGGTCATCTTACAAGGTAGAGAACTATAACCATCTGAGATATTTGCTGAGGGCAAAAGGAATACAGAATGGGTAGTGGAAGAAGGTAATTATGAATACCAGCTATGACCATGTGACTATTTACAGAAGCAAGAACTATAATTATCATGAGTACTTCCTCCTTACTTTGTTATGAATGTATATGTGTGTGTATATAAAGTTGACAAGGAGTGGACTTATGATAGTTAATTTTATATGTAAAGTTGCCTGGTCCACAGTGCTAGACATGTGGTCAAATATTCTGGATTTTTCTATGAAGGTCGTCTTGGATGAAATTAACATTTAAATCAGTGGACTTTGCACAAAGCAGATTGCCCTCCATGATGCGGGTGGGCTTCATTAATAAGTTAAAGACTTAAATATAACAAAAGACTGACTTTCCCCAAGCAAAGGAGAATTTTGCCAGCAGACAGCCTTTGGATTTGAATTGCAATACTGGCTTTTCCTGGTTCCAGCCTGCCAGCCCACCTTGCAGATTTTAAACTTGCCATTCTCCATAACTGCATGAGTCAATTCCTCAAAACAAATTACATATATATATACACATTCATATATATATACATATATATATACATATATATATGTGTGTGTGTGTATATATATATATATATATATATATATATATATATATATATATATATATATATATATATATATATATATAATCTCCTATGTCCTATTGGTTCTGTTGTCTGGAGAAGGCTGGCTAATATAACCAGGTCAGGTTTGGGCTATTTCATATAAAGTTACTACAAACATCCATGTATAGGTTTTTGTATGAACAAAGCTTTCATTTCTATAGAATAAATACCCATAAATGTGATGGCTGGGCAATGCAGTTGTAACAGGGAAGAGCTAAATAGGACTCCATGTTCGATCTGTTTCTTTGACTTTAACCTTTGCTTTTCATTGCTTTTGGGAACCCTGTCCCTCTGCCTGAATGTTAAACTAAAGTGCCTTTGTTCAGCTCACAGGGAGACAATCTGACCCTGCCCACCTGTGGATGGCTGCAGAAAAGAAGAAATTAACACATCCCCTCCCTGAGGCTGGCCATTCCAGGAGATGTTTTGCAAGACTGATGACCCTTTTTACTTTACTTCCTCACCGCCTCTCCCTCTCTGATTCTGTTAAAGAAACTGGCATCCAGACCCCCATAAGATGGTTCTTCAGAGACGCTAGTCTGCCATCTTCTCGGTCTGCCGGCTTTCCGAATAAAGTCGTATTCCTTGCCTCAGCACCTCGTCTCCGATTCATTGGCCTGTTGTATGGCAAGCAGAGCGAGCTTGGACTCAGTAACACAGTAAGTGTGTTTAACTTGGTTAAAAAAAACCCTGCAAAAATGGTTTCTAAAGTGGCTAATACCGTTTTACAGTCTCACCAACAAAGTCAGAGATCAAGTTGGTCTGTATCTTCTTCAGGACTTGGTATTGTTGGTATTTTTTATCTTAGCCATTCTAATAGGCATGTAGTGGTAATATTTTTAAGTTCTATTCTCTCCCTGATCACATTTAAATTATCATATTTTTTGTTTTTTCTGTCTCCAAAATCTGCACCTGTGGTCTTTTCAGAAAGCATGGGCTGATGGGAACAGGGTGATTGGGGTTTGATGGGGCACATAACTCTTTTCCAGACGAATTATCTGAAAAAGCAAATCCTAGTAATCACAATTTTATAAGGAATTTCTGAAACACAGGTCTATTTATTGCTTCATAAAAAATTACCCTAAAACTTAGTGGCTAAAAGCAACAATATTTATTGGTGCCAGTTTCTGTGTGTTAGGAGTTTGAGCACAGCTTAACTGGGTTCTCTTGACAGTGGGTCTCTGAGAAGACTGCAGTCACATGAAGGCTTGACTCAGAAGGATGAGAAGCTCACTCGGGTAGCTGGTAGGATTCAGTTCTTTGCAGGATGTTGAACTGATGGCTTCAGTTCCTTGCTCGCTATTGGCTAGAGGCTGCCCTTAGTTCCTTGCCATGTGGGTCTCTGCAGTATGGCAACCTCCTTCAGCTCACACACACACACACACACAGAGGGGATTACACAAGAACATAACAGGCCATGGAGCTCATTAGGAAGCATTTCAGGACCTGCCTACCACAGCAGGTGTTTAGGTTTGACAATCTGGATGAAGCAGAGGCTGCTGGAGAATTTGCCTTTGGAGCCTTCTTTCAAGGTAAGCATAGATTTTACTTAGAATAATTATTTATTTGTGGTGGTTTGGGGAAAAAGACAGATGGAGCTTATGGGCTACAACATTGCACATACCTCTTGGCATTACCACTGCAAGATATAAGCAAGAGGAGCCAAGAGCGGGGGCCATCACTTAGATGCTTAACAGATGAATTTAAGGAAATCGTTAATTCTCACCACTACACGTGAGATCAAGAGGCTGGGACAGCATAATTCGTCTTCCACAGCAAAGAAAATAAAACCATTATCAGAAATTCACAAATTTAGAAGGCCAAGTGAGTCCAGTCTATGGCCCTTTCTCAGATTTGAACTGTAGAAATATTGTTGGCAGGTGGAAGCAGGCAGTAAAGGATTAGAGACAAGGCTTGTGCTCTGCAAATCTATCACACAAATGGCCTTGAGAAGCCTCCTAAAGAATTAAACTAGAAGTTAAGGAATAGTTTTCAAAACATGTATTTGTACGGTATATTCATATTACTAAAAGGAAACACCAGAATCTGATAATATTAGTTATGGCCAGAGAGGAGTAGGGGGTCTGTACTGGGAGATAGACTTGCTTGTTTCAGTATAGCCGTTTATACTGTTTCAGTATGATCCCATGGACATGTATTTCTCTTTCAGTTTAAAAAGAGTCTTTAAAAAGTCTTTTAAATCATCTTGCAAGCAAAGATAAAGAAAATGGAAATGGAAAATTATCTATAAAGTAGTAAAAATGAGAATACTCTTTATCAAAAAAATTATGAGGGATAGTAAATCTGTATTCAAAAGAAAATAACTCAAAGTGTTTTATTTCAAATGGACTGAAAATAAACTAAACATGCTACTGAACAAATAGAAAACAAAAGCAATAAACCCAAAGAGAATAGGAGGAAAGAATTCACAAAATTAATGAAAGAAAAACGACTAAAAAAGAGATAAAAACAAAGTTGATGCTTAAATTTAATTAATTAACCCTGGGAAACCTAATTAAGGGCAAAACCCTAGTTAAGGGCAAAACCTAACGAAAACATGCAACATTACGAATTGGAAAAGAGAGAAAGACATTTTAAAAATTGTAAAAGAATATGTAAACTATACGGCAATCTTAAGGAAAAGTATGATTTTCTAGCAAAATGTAAATAACCCAGGTTCACTTAAGAAGTAATAGAAAGTTGAATAAACAATTACATGTAAGGGAAATTAGAAACATAGCTCATTTAGAAAGGCACCAGGACCAGAGATTTTTATCACTGACAACTATCTAGCCTCAAAGAACAGATGGTTCCCATTATTTTAACTATTCACAGAAAAAGATAAGGAGATCCCACAGGTCATATTTATGAAGCCAGGGCAGGCTAAATAATAAAACCAGATAAATATAACTAAAAAGAGAACTCTAGATCAATATTATTTACAAGTAGGAATATAAATATTGTAAGTGAAAATAGAAATTCTAATTATTCAAATCACAGCATATATGGCCAAAGAGATTTTATTCCAAATATAATGATTAGGAAATAATCGATATAATTCATTACACTGACAGAATAAAGCAGAAAAATATCTGATGTGGCACATGATAACATTTAACAGCTTTTATATAGTAATATGTACTGACAAATGATAAGAAAACTAGGAACTGAGAAAGGCCAATAGACATTTAAAAATACTGAATCTCAAGTGGAAATAAAAAATAATTTTTACCTCTCAAAGTGGAAAAAAGAAATTTGGTGAGAGTGTATGGAAGTGAGCACTCTCGTATATTGCTGGTAGGAAGGTGAAGTTTTAAATTTTTGCAAGGTAATTTAATGCATCTGCTAAAAACTGGCCAGAAATGGCCCTATCTGGAATCTTCTCTATACAGTAAAAGCACAAATAAACAGGAATAAATATAGACAAATATGTTGTAGAGACAAAAAAGCAATAAAAAATCTCACTGTCCATCAGTAGATAAATGGTTGAATTAACTGTGGAACATCCCTATCTATGGTTAGCTATTAAACAGAATGTATTAAACCTACATCCATTTTATCTGGAGTGACAATTTGTATATATCAATACTATACGAGGTATAATTCACCTATAATAAAAATTAATGTATACAATTCAGTGGTTTTTAGTATATTCTCAAGTTTGGGCAACCATCACCACTATCCATTTCCAGCATATTTTCAACACTCCAAAAGGAAACCCTGCACCCATTAGCAGTCAAAAGTGCTAGAAAACCAACACTCTCAGGAGCAACCCTTAACCAATGACTGCTGGAAGTTGGTATATAAACAGTCCCTTCCGTGGCAAACTCTAAGGCACACATTTACACAATTTTCCGGAGTTCCCCTTCAGGATTAAGCTCTAGTTATTCACAGTTATACCTCTTGTGATAATGTACCCATTATTGTCCACATTCTTTCCTTTTCTCCTACTACTGATTCCTGGTATCATCTCCTGAGTAAACTCATTGCATTCAAATCTTTGTCTTGAGGTCGGCTTCCGCAAGAACCCAACTAAGAGCATCAGAAATGGTCTTAGGAAGCAGGTTCTCAGAATGGGGTTTTGGAATTGTGTCGTTCATTGTCCAGATGACAGCAGAGACCCTATTATTAATGGTAATTTGGGATGATAATCCCCACATGCTGTAGTATCAATTATTAAGTCTCTTACCTGTGGTCAACTGGGAGGGGATACAGGTGGGAAAAAATGCACTTGTATAGGATGGCTGGTATTTGAAAGATATGGGGGCAGTAATAATTGTAAAGACTCTGAAATTGGGTGGCTACTGTTAGGGACTACTGACAAATTGAAGGAAGAAAATTCTAGCCTCAGGTCAGTCAGTTATCAACTTGAGGCATAGTGTAGAAATAAGAAAACTTATTTGGCAGTGTTTAGAGAGATTTCATCTCCTGCAAACATTGGGACTGAAAATTAGCTCCAGGATCTGTTTGTAACAATTGTAAATTTACCTAAATAAATAAATAAATAAATAAAGTGTGTGTGTGTGTGTGTGTGTGTGTGTGTGTGTGAATGCACAGCTCTAGCAAGTCTAATTGTGTTTACTCTGATGTCCTCAGCAATTCTACTCATGGTCATGGTGCTGAAAGAGAAGGAGTGGGATGCTGAGAACAAGGCTGGGGACGTACATCAGAGTAAATGCAACTGAAAATTTTTTTAAATTTATTTTTATGGAGATATAATCGACACATAACTTCATGTAAGTTTAAAGTGTACAATGTGTTGATTAGATACATTTATATATTACAGTGTGATTATGAACATAGCATCAGCTAACACATCTATCACATCACATAATTATCATTCCTCTTTTTGGGGGGGTGAGAATAAGTAAGATCTGGTCTCTTAGCAACTTTGAAGTTTGCAATACAGTCTTGTTATCTATAATCACTAATGTGTGCATTAGATCTCCAGGACTTATTTATCTACTAGTTCCAAGTTTGTACCCTTAAACAACATCTCCCCAGTTCCACCAAAACTGCCCTCCAGTCGCTGGGGACCACCATTCTACTCTTTGTTTTTATGAGTTCAACTTCTTTTAGATTCCACACGTGAGTGATACCATCCAGTACTTGTTTTTCTCTGTCTGACTTATCTCACTTAGCATAATGTCCTCAAGTCCCGTCCATGTTTTCACAAATGGCAAGATTTCCTTCTTTCTCATGGCTGAATAATATTCCTGTGTGTGTGTTTGTATTCTTTATCTATTCATTCCTTAATGGGCATTTGGGTTGTTTCCATATCCTGGCTATTGTGAATAATGCTGGCATAAACATGGGAGTGCAGGTATCTCTTTGAGATCCTGTTTTCATTTCGTTTGGACATATACCCAGAAATGGGACTGCTAGATCATATGGATGTTCTAAATTGAAATATAGTTAATTTACAATGTTCTGTTAGTTTCAAGTGTACAGCAAAGTGATTCAGTTATACATATAAATATTTCTTTTCTGGATTCTTTTCCATTATAGGTTATTACAAGATATTGAGTATAGTTCTCTGTGCTATACAGTAGCTCCTTGTTGTTTATCTATTTTATATATAGGAATGTGTATATGTTCATCCCAAACTCGTAGTTTATCTCTCCCCTACCCCCGACTTGCTATTCCTTTGGTAACCAAGAGTTTGTTTTCTATGTCTTGTGAGTCTATTTCTATTTTGTAAATATGTTCATTTGTATCATTTTTTTAGATTCCACATGTAAGTGATATCATAGGATATTTGTCTTTCTGTCTGACTTATTTCACTTAATATGATAATCTCTAGGTAATCTCTAGGTCCATCCATGTTGCTGCAAATGGCATTACTTCATTTTTTATGGCTGAGTAATATGCCATTATATATATATATATATATCATATCTTCTTTAATCCATTCATCTGTCAATGGACATTTAGGTTGCTTCCATGTTTTGGCTATTGTAAATAGTGCTGCTATGAACATTAGGGTGCATATACCTTTTCAAATCAGATATATGCCCAGGAGTGGGATTGCTGGATCATATGGTAACTCTATTTTCAGTTTCTTAGGGAACCTCCACACTGTTCTCCATAGTGGCTGCGCCAACTTACATTCCCACCAACAGTGTAGGAGGGTTCCCTTTTCTCCACACCCTCTCCAGTATTTATTATTTGCAGACTTTTTTGATGATGGCCATTCTGACTGATGTGAGGTAATACCTCATTGTAGTTTTGTTTTGTTTTGTTTTGTTTTTGTTGTTGTTATTTTGTTTGTTTTATTTTAACATCTTTATTGGAGTATAATTGCTTTACAATGGTGTGTTAGTTTCTGCTTTATAACAAAGAATCAGCTATACATATACATATATCCCCATATCTCTTCCCTCTTGCATCTCCCTCCCTCCCACCCTCCCTATCCCACCCCTCTAGGTGGTCACAAAGTACAGAGCTGATCTCCCTGTGCTATGTGGCTGCTTCCCACTAGCTATCTATTTTATATTTGGTAGTGTATATATGTCCATGCCACTCCCTCACTTTGTCCGAGCTTGCCCTTCCCCCTCCCCGTGTCCTCAAGTCCATTCTCTAGTAGGTCTGCGTCTTTATTCCTGTCCTGCCCCTAGGTTCTTCGTCACCATTTTTTTTTTAGATTCCATATATATGTGTTAGCGTACAGTATTTGTTTTTCTCTTTCTGACTTACTTCACTCTGTATGACAGACTCTAGGTCCATCCACCTCACTACAAATAACTCAATTTCGTTTCTTTTTATGGCTAATACTCCATTGTGTATATTTGCCACATCTTCTCTATCCATTCATCTGTCGATGGACACTTAGGTTGTTTCCATGTCCTGGCTATTGTATATAGAGCTGCAATGAACATTGTGGTACGTGACTCTTTATGAATTATGGTTTTCTCAGGGTATATGCCCAGTAGTGGGATTGCTGGGTTGTATGGTAGTTCGATTTTTAGTTTTTTAAGGAACCTCCATACTGTTCTCCATAGTGGCTGTATCAATTTACATTCCCACCAACAGTGCAAGAGGGTTCCCTTTTCTCCACGCCCTCTCCAGCATTTATTGTTTGTAGATTTTTTGATGGTGTCCATTCTGACTGGTGTGAGATGATATCTCATTGTAGTTTTGATTTGCATTTCTCTAAAAATTAGTGATATTGAGCATCTTTTCATGTGCCTGTTGGCCATCTGTATGTCTTCTTTGGAGAAATGTCTGTTTAGGTCTTCTGTCCATTTTTTGATTGGGTTGTTTGTTTTTTTGATATTGAGCTGTATGAGCTGTTTGTATATTTTGGAAATTAATCCCTTGTTGGTAGCATCGTTTGCAAATATTTTCTCCCAGTCCGTAGGTTGGCTTTTCATTTTGTTTATCATTTCCTTTGCTTTGCAAAAGATTTTAAGTTTAATTAGATACCATTTGTTTATTTTTGTTTTTATTTCCTTTACTCTAGGAGACAAATCCAAAAAAATAATTCTGCGATGTATGTCAAAGAGTGTTCTGGCTACATTTTCCTCTAGGAGTTTTATAGTATCTGGTCTTACATTTAGGTCTTTAATCCATTTTGAGTTTATTTTTGTATATACTGTTAGAGAATGTTCTAATTTCATTCTTTTACATGTAGCTGTCTAGTTTTCCCAGCACCACTTTTTGAAGAGACTGTCTTGTCTCTATTGTATATTCTTGCCTCCTTTATTGTAGATTAAGTGACCCTACATGCATGGGTTTATTTCTGTGCTTTCTGTTCTGTTCCATTGGTCCATATGTCTGTTCTTGTGCCAGTACCCTACTGTTTTGATAACTGTAGCTTTGTATTATAGTCCAAAGTTAGGGAGCCTTATTCCTCGAGGTCAGTTTTTCTTTCTTAAGATTGTTTTGGCTATTTGGGATCTTTTGTGTTTCCATACAAATTTTTAAATTTTTTGTTCTAGTTCTGTGAAAAATGCCATTGGTAATTTGATAGGGATTGCATTGAATTTGTAGATTGCCTTGGATAATATAGTCATTTTAACAATATTGATTCTTCCAATCCAAGAACATGGTATATCTTTCCAGCTATGTGTCATCTTCAGTTTCTTTCATCAATGATATAGTTTTTGGAGTACAAGTCTTTTGCCTCCTTAGGTAGGTTTATTCCTAGGTATTTTATTCTTTTTGATGTGATGGCAAATAGAATTGTTTCCTGGAAGTTCTGTTTTTAATTTTTGAGGAATCACTGTACTGTTTTCTATACTGGCTGAACCAATTTACATTTCCACCAACAGTGTACAAGTGTTCCCCTTATCTCTGCATCTGTTCTCTCTTGTCTTCTTGATAGCCATTCTTACAGGTGTGAGGTGATATCTCATTGCAGTTTTGGTTTTCATTTCCCTGGTGATTAGTAATGCTGAGTATATTTTCATGTATCTCTTGGCCATCTGTATGTCTTCTTTGGAAAAACGTTTACTCAGGTCCTTTGTCTATCTTTTAATCAGATTGTTCTTTTTTGTTATTGTGTTGTATGAGTTCTTTATATATGTTGGATATTTGGAGTATCAATTTGTCATTATTTGCAGATGATGTGATCTTATATATAGAAAATTCTAAAAACTCAACCAAAAGTTGTTGGAACTAATAAAGAAATTCAGTAAAATTGTAGGATATAAAATAAACATACAGAAATCAGTTGCATTTCTAAACATTAACAATAAAATATCTGAAAAATAAATGAAGAAAACAATCCCAGTCACAAGAGAGTGAAAAACAATAAAACACGTAGGAATAAATTTAAACTAGGAAGTGGAAGACCTATCCCGTTATCTGGTATGTGGTTTGCAAATATTTTTCTCATATTTTATAGGTTGCCTTTTCATTTTGTTGATTGTTTCTTTTGCCATGCAGAAGCTTTTGAGCTTGATGTAGTCCCACTTGTTGATTTTTTTCTTTTGTTGCCTGTGCTTTTGGTCATATATCAAAAAAAATTAGTGCCCAGACCAATGTAAAAGAGCTTATTCTCTGTGTCTTCTTCTAGGAGTTTTATGTTATCATGTCTTATGTTTAAGTCTGATCCATTTCAAGTTCATTTTTGCTAATGGGGTAAGGTAGGGATCAAATTTCATTGTTCTGCATGTGGTTATCCAGTTTTCCCAAGGCTATTTGTTGAAGAGACTATCTTTTCTCCACTAAGTGTTCTTGGCTCCCATGTCAAATGTTAGTTAACCATATAAGTGGAGGTTTAATTTTTGAGCTCTCTATTCTGTTCCATTGCTCTATGTGTCGATTTTTCTGCCAGTACCATACTGTTTTAATTATTATAGTTTTGTAGAATAGTTTGAAATCAGCAAGTGTGATGTCTCTGGCTTTGTTCTTTCTCAGGACTGCTTTGGCTATTCAGGGTCTTTTGTGGTTACACACAAATTTTAGAATTGTTTTTTCTATTTCTGTGTAAAATGCCCTTGGAATTTTTATAGGGATTGCAATGAATCTATAGCTGACTTCGGGTAGTATGGACATTTTAATAATATCAATTCTTTTTATCCATGAGCACAAGATATCTTTCCATTTGTCTGTTTCTTCTTCAGTTTTTTCATCAAGTAATTTTGTACAGATCTTTCACTTCCTATATTAAACTTATTCCTAAGTATTTTATTGTTTTTGATGCTCTTGTGACTGGGGTTGTTTATTTCTTTTTCAGATATTTTATTGTTAGTGTATAGAAATGCATCCGATTGCTGTATGTTTATTTTATATCCTACAACTTTACTGAATTTGTTGACTTTTCCAACAGTTTTTAGTTGAATCTTTGGAATTTTCTGTATATAAGATCACATCAACTGAAAATAATGACAGTTTTACTTCTTCCTTTCTGATTTGGATG
The DNA here is from genome assembly GCF_028023285.1 of Balaenoptera ricei. Classification (NCBI taxonomy): domain Eukaryota; kingdom Metazoa; phylum Chordata; class Mammalia; order Artiodactyla; family Balaenopteridae; genus Balaenoptera; species Balaenoptera ricei. Next base: position 56,035,509 of record NC_082644.1, on the reverse strand, counting down.
CCTTTTATTTCTTTGTCTTGCCTATTTGCTCTAGCTAGGACTTCCAGTACTATGTTGAATAAGAGTGGTGAGAGTGGGCATCCTTGTCTTGTTCCTGATCTTAGAGGAAAAGCTTTTAAGTTTTTGCCATTGAATATAATGTTAAGGTGGGTTTGTCATATATGACCTTTACTATACTGAGGTATGTTCCTTCTATACCCAATTTGTTGAGGGTTTTAATCATAAAAGAATGTTGTGTTTTGTCAAATGCATTTTCTGCAAAATTGAGATGATAATATAATTTTTCTTTGAATGGTAAAATTAATATTAATCACATTTATTGATTTGTGTACATTGAACCATTCTTACATCCCACTTGGTCATGGTGTATAATCCTTTTAATGTGTTGTTGAATTCAATTTGCTACATTTTGTTGAAAATATTTGCATCTATATTCATCAGGGATATTGGTCTATAATTTTCTTTTATTGTAGTGTCCTTTTCTGGCTTTGGTATCAAGGTAATGCTGACCATATTTGAGAATTTCGAAACTTCAGACTCCTCAGAACTGTCTGTGTTGGCAAAAGAGGCCCACTCCTTCATGCAGGAGTATAGCACCCCTCCTTTGGCTAGAGACTAGGCAAAGACTTTACCTAAGACAAATGCCTCTTAAAATGATGCTTGCCTTCCTCAAGTTTTTATCCTTCACCCACCATTACTTTTAGATCAATAATTATAGTCAAGTTGCCACATGGCTCAGCCATGGAAGCACTGCCTAGCCTTCAGAAGTAAAGAGGTATTTCACAGAAGAGCTACAGAAAAGCTAAAATAGTATCAGCAAGAACTGGGAGAACACTCCTGGAAATGGATCTTGACAGTGCTGAACAGAGTATAGGGCTGGGTATGGAGTTTGTTGATATGGGACACTCTCCTATGATACATAATTTAACATCCTTCCAAGGACACCTGAGATTGGTCTTAACATGTTGCTGGAATGACTCCATGAAGCTTGGGGGGGAAATGGTAGCCTATTACAAAATAGGTGGAGGTGCCATAATTACCCTAGCAAAGTATTGAGGAAGAGGTCAAGTGGTTCAAAGTGTGGGCATGCTAGACTAGATTTATTATACAAGACCATGGAACTCAACAGCTGACTATGTTGCCCAAGAGGGTCTAGAGGACACTCCCTTCACTAAAACAATAATAATTCTAGTGAAGGGGTCACTAGAAGCATTAAGAAGCTCAGCGGTGACTGTCTTCTGTAGGCTGGGGTTGCTACTATAGAAATGGACTCCCTAATGACAATCAAGATGAAAGGATCCTGAAATATCAGAAGCCAAGTGACAGCATGCAAGACAATGATAGGCAAGGTGGACATAATTGCCATACTGCAAAGCCAGTGTTCCTAGGGGTGAAATAGATGGATAGGTAACCAACTAGGGTATTTCTTGATCTATATAATCAAAAATGTTATGGTTGGATAAGGAAAAGATTGATATCAGCTTCTGCAATTTAAAAAATCATAATCCCTTACACTGTTTCCAGACTTGAACCTGTTCTCAGACCTAGAGTCCATTGATGGAGGATTGCCTTGAGGAAGAACCCTGCAACACCTTAGAGATACAGTAGTGGTTTTCCCACTTATTCACCCAAAGGGTCCTACAGTTGCAGAGTAATTTCACACTGTAAAAAAGGGAATACAGTACTCTTTCTTCAGATACAGCATCTGAACTGACACTGGTACCAGGGACCCCAAACATTATCATGACCCCCGATTAAAGTGGATTATACAGAAGTCAGATAATAAGTTGAGTTCTGGTCCAAGACTGCACCACAGTGGGTTCAGTAGGTCCAGGCATCTACTATGTGGTCATTTTCCTAGTCCCACTGAGGGCATCATCAAAATGGATGTAATTTTCAGCTTGACAGAATCATTAGATTGGTTTCTTGACCTGTTGGGAGAGTCATAATGGTAGGAATGGCCAAATGGAAATCTCTGAAGCTGCCTTGGCCTCCTGCCTGAGCCAAGATAGTAAATCAGAAACAATGCTGCATCTTAAATCTAATGGCAGAAATTAGGCCAATATCAAAAATTTAAAGGTGCCAAGATGGCAGTCATCCATTATTCCATTCAATTCACCAGTCTGGACCTTGCAAAAATCATGACCGTTGATGGTGGACTGCACAACTCAACTAAGAGGAAGCTCCAATTATAGTTTCTGTACTGGATTGGTCTCTTTACCAGACTGATCAGCAGTGCCCCAGGCTGATGATATGCAGCTCTTGTTATGGCAAACTCATTCTTTTCAATCCCGTCGGGAAAGAAGATCAAAGCAGTATGCAAATGAACATTTACTTGGAACAGACAGAAAAACACATTCATGGTTTTGCACCAGGGTTATATTAATTCTCCCACTATTTGTCGTAATACAGTCCAAAGGGATCTTGATTGCACACTTGTGCAGAACATAACTTGTTCCACTATATTCATAATGCCATGTTAATTGGACCAGGTGAACAGGGAGTGGCAAGTACTCTGAATACCAGACACATATACTCCAGAGAACAGATAACAACCCTACAAAGACTCAAGGGCCTATCCCATAAGTGAAAATTTTAGAAATCTAATGGTTTGAAGCATTCCAGAACATCCCCTCAAAGATGTGTAAGATAAATCCTTGCACTTCTTCCCATGGAGACAAAGAGCACAGCACTAGGTAGGCTGCTTCAGACTTTGGAGACAGTCTATGTTTCACTTAAGAAGACTTTCTGACACATTTATTGGGTGCCACAGAAGGCCTGGTACAAGAGAGAGCTCTGCAACAAATTCACAATGATATAAACAACACTCCCACTTGAACCCAGCATATCCCACAGTTTACTCAGGATACCACAGAGTATCCTGCGTAAACAAGAATTCCATGAGGGCTTTCTGACAAGCCCCAGTGGGACACAGTGCAGACCTCTAGGTTTCTGGAGAAAGACCACACTGTCTGCAAAAAGCAGCTCCAGGCAGACTACTGAGTGCCTGACCATAGCACATCAAGGGACTATGTGACCAGAACAGAGCTATTCACTACAACCTGGGTGTTGTCAGACCCACAGAGTCATATGTTAGGGTAGAATCCTGTTTTACAATAGAGTCACCTGTCTATGAAGGCAAATTCATCAGTTTACCTGGGCAATTTGATTGTTTTCTAGGTGTCACAAAAAAGTAACTGCCAAGGAACTTTTACAAACTGTGGTCTTTCACATTTATTTTTATAAAGACAATTGTTTGACATATAATTTGTATGCAAATGATTCCTTAAAAATAATTTGTCCATTTTCTATTAATGATTTCTGTCTTTCTCTGAAACTTCTTCCCTACCTTAAAATTATATATTTTACAAAATCCTCCTATATTCAATCTAATACTGGTTGTATAGTTTTGTTCTTTCATGTTGATTTTAGTCCATCCTGAATTTATTTTATGTGTAGTATGACATAGGGATCTATTATTTTTCTAAATTAATGGCAAATTTTTCTATTACTTAACCTTTCCTTTCCCCAGTGATATGAAGTATTGCCTTCATAATATACTTATTTCTCAAATATACGTGGTTCTATTTATGAATTCTCTATTAGGTGCAATTGACTTCTTGTACTAATAGCACTCTTTAATTATTGTGGCTTTATATTACCTCTTGATATCTAGTAAGATATATCCCCTTTAGTTTTCTTTTTGTGTGTGTGTGTGTGTTGTATTTTTTTGAAGCCTGTTATTATGCATTCTCTTCCAGATAAAAATTTAATTGAAATGTTTATTGAGATAATTGTAGATTGACATGCAATTGTAAGAAACAATACAGAGAACTCATGTGTATTTTACCCAGTTTCTCCCTAATAGCAGCATTTGTAAAAGTATAATATGTCTATCAAAACCAATATATTGATATTGATACAATCCACCAATCTTCTCAGATTTCCGCAATTTTACTTGTATTCATTTGTGTGTTTAGTGCTATACAATTTTGTCACATGTGTAGGTTCATGTACTCACCACCACATTCAAGATAGTGGATAGTTCCGTCATTAAAATAACTCCTAATGTTGCCCTTTTATAGCCATACTACGTCCCTCCAACCTGCATGCCTTACCCCGGCCGCTATTAACTGTCCTCTGTTTCTAAAATGTTGTCGTTTCAAAAGTGTTATATCAATGGAATCATGCAAATGTAACCTTTGGAACTGGAATTTGTAACGTTTTTCACTCAGTATAATTCCCTGTAAATTCATTCAATTTGTATGTATCAATACATACAATAAAAAGCATTTTATTGCTGAGTGGCGTTTCATGGAATGGATGTACCACAGTTTGTTAAACTATTCATCTGTTGAAGGACATCTGGGCTGATTCCAATTTTGGGGTATTACAAGTAAACCTGCTATGAACACTTGTGTACAGATATTTGTGTAAACATAAATTTCCATTCCTCGGAATAAACGCCCAAGACTGCAGTTGCTGGCTTCTATGGTAATTATGTGTTTAGCTTTTTCAGAACTGACAAACTATTTTCCAGAGTGGCTGTACCAATTTACATTTTCACCAGCAATGTATGCGTGATCTAGTTTCTCCACATTCTTGACAGCATTTTGTTTTGTTACCATTTTATTTTAGCAATTCTGATAGGTGTGTAGTGATATCTCATTGTGGTTGTAATCTGCATTTTCCTGATGACTGATGATGTGAAACAACTTTTATGTCCCTATTTGCCATCTGCACATTCTCTCCAGTGAAATACCTCTTCATGTACTTTGCCCATTTTCTAATTGGATTGTTTGGGTGTTTCGTTTGTTTGCTTGCTAGAGTTCCTTATGAATTATAGATCTAGTCCTTTGTTGGGTATATGTTTGTAAATATTTTCTTCAAGTCTGTACATTATCTTTTCATCCTCTCCACATGGGCTTTCTCAGAGCAAAAGTTAAGTTTCAAAAAGTCCAATTTATCAAACTTTTCTGTTTATGGATTATTCTTTTGATGGCAATTCTAAGAACTCTGCATAGCCCTAGGTCCCAAGGATTTTCTCTTATTTGAAAAAAACTTTTATGGTTTTGTGTTTTATTTTTTAAATTGATGGCCTTTTTTGAGTTAATTCTTACATAAGGTGTGACAGTTACGTCAAGGCTCATTTTTTTTTTCCCCTGGGGATATCCATTTGTTGAAAACACAATTGTTTATTGGGTTGTTTCTGCATTTCTTTCAAAATTTACTTGAGCATATTTGTGTGGGTCTACTTCTGAATTCTCTATTCTGTTTCATTGATCTATATGTCTTTTCCTCTGCAAATGCCACACCATATTGATTACTGTAGTTATATATTGAGCTTCAATATCAAGTGAAGTGATTTATTCAACTTTATTCTTCTTAATCAAGATTGCTTTATCTATTTTATGGCTGAGACTTTCCATATAATTTTAGAATAACTTTGCTATATCTACAGAAAATCTTAATGAGATTTTCATAGGAATTACATTAAGTCTATAGATCAATTTTGGGAGAAATGATATATTTATTGTTTTTAGTTTTCCAGCCCATGACAAAGTATGCCTCTCCAATTACTTAGATATACTTTGACTTCTTTCATCAGAATTTTGTAATAATCAGATAATCAGATCCTGTATATTTTTTGTTAAATGTACACCTAGGTATTTCATTTTCTTCAGAACAATTGAAGTGGAACGGTATTTTAAATTTTGGTTTCCATGTGTTCATTGCTAGTATGTAGGAACAGGATCAAGTTTTGTACGTTGGTCCTGTGTCCTGCAACTTTGATGAATTTACTTATTCATTCTGGGAAGGTTTGGGATGTTTTTTTTTTTTTTTTTTTCTGGTAGGTTCCCTGGATTCTCTACATAGATAAGCATATCATCGGCAAATAGAGACAGTTTTATTTTTCCTTTCTAATCCTTTATTTCCTTTTCTTGACTTATTGCAGAGGCTAGAATTTCCAGTACTGTGTTGAGTAATGGTTGTTAGAGTGGATGGACAGTCTTGCTTTGTTCCTGATCTTAATGGGAGAGTCTTTCACCATTAAGTATGATGATAGTTGTTAAGTTTTTTGGTAGACATTCTTTATCAAGTTAGGGTTAATTCACCTCTAGTCCTTACTTGGTGAGAATTTTTATACTGAATAAGTATTGGATTTTGTTAAATGCTTTTTTGGAAGAAGGGGCATCATCTGATATGATCCTATAAATTTTCTCCTTTAGTTTGTTAATATGGTGAATTACACTGATTAATTTTCAGATGTTCAAACAGCCTTGCATACGTGGAGTAAATCCCACTTGGTCATGGTGTATAATAGTTTTTATACATTATGGGATTTGGCTTGCTAATATTTTGTTGAAGATTTTTGTGCTAAATTCATAAGAGATGTTGGTCTGTAACTTTCTTATTTTATTTCTATCTTTGCCTGATTTTAGTGTCAGAGTAATATTGGCTTCATAAAACAAGTTTGGAAGTGTTCCCTCCTCTTCTATTTTCTGGAAAAAAATTTGTAAAATTGGTGTTAATTGTTTAAATGTTTGGTAGCATTCTCTAGTGAAACCCCCTAGGCCTGAAGTTTTATTTTCTGGTAGCTTTTAAAATTATTAATTCAATTTCTTCAATGGTTAGAGTGCTATTCAGATTATATCCTCCTGGTTGAATTTTGGGAGTTTGTGGTTTTTGAGAAATTGATCCATTTCTTCTAAGCTGTTGATTAATGAATGTAAAGTTGTTTGGATTATTCTTTTTTTTTTTTTTTTTTTAATTATTTATTTATTTATTTATGGCTGTGTTGGGTCTTCGTTTCTGTGCGAGGGCTTTCTCTAGTTGCGGCAAGCGGGGGCTACTCTTCATCGCGGTGCGCGGGCCTCTCACTATCGCGGCCTCTCTTGTTGCGGAGCACAGGCTCCAGACGCGCAGTCTCAGTAATTGTGGCTCACGGGCCCAGTTGCTCTGCGGCATGTGGGATCTTCCCAGACCAGGGCTCGAACCCGTGTCCCCTGCATTGGCCGGCAGATTCTCAACCACTGCGCCACCAGGGAAACCCCATGGATTATTCTTTTATTATCTTTTCAAGGGCTGTAGGAACTGTAGTGATATTCCCTACTTCATTTTTTTTACTTTATTTCTGTCATTGGTGATTTGTGTCTTTTGATTTTTCCTGTCTTGCTAGAGGTGTATCAATTTTTCTGAATTTTTTGAAGAATCAGTTTTTTATTTTTTTCTATTATTTCCTTATTTTCAATTTAATTGATTTCTGCTCTTTTTAAAATTCCATTTCTTCTATTTGTTTTGAATTTATTTTGCTCTTCTTCCTTCTAGTTTCTTGACGTAGACACTAAGTGCTATAAATGTTTCTCCTAGCACTGCTTTCTTTATCTGCACTCCAAGTATTTTGATATGCTGTATTTTCTTTTCATTCAGTTCTACATATTTCTGAATTTCCTTTAAGACTTTCTATTTGACACAGAGATTATTTAGAAATACACTGTATAATTTTCACATATTTAGAGATTTTCCTGTTGTCTTTCTGTTATTGATTGCTAGCTTAATTCCTTTACAATAACAGAACATACTCTATATGATTTCAATTCTTTTAAATTTGTTGAGGTTTGTTTTATGGCCAAAAATATGGACTATTTTGTGAATGTTCCATGTGCACTTGAGAAAAAAATGTGTATTGTATTATTGTTTGGTGGAGTGTTCTATAAATGTCAGTTAGAGCCTGTGGGTTGATTATCTTGTTTAGGCTCTCATATCCTTGCTTATTTTTTTCTCTAGTAATTCTATTGACTGCTGAGAAGGGAGTGTTGAAGTTCCAAATTATAACTGCAGACTTGTCTATTTCTCCTTTCAGCTCTCTCAGTTTTTACTTCATGTGTTTTGCAGCTCTGTTGTTTGCTCCATACACATTTAGGATCATTATGTCTTCCTGGTGGAGTGATCATTTTGTCTATATGTAATATCCCTCTTTGCCTCTAGTTACTTTTTTTTTGCTCTGAAGTCTACTTTATCAAATGTTAATGTAGCTACTTGTGATCTTTTTTGATTAACATTAGTTGTATATTTTTCCATCTTTTTCAACCTATGTCATTGACTTTGAAGTATGTCTCTTGTAATCAGCATATAGTTGGGGTGTGTGTGTGTGTGTGTGTGTGTGTGTGCGTGTGTGTGTGTGAGTGTTATCCACTCTGCCAATCTCTGTCTTTTTATAGTGTATTTAGACTATTTACTTTTAAGGTAGTTATTGATATGTTAGTGCTTAAGTGGACCATTTTACACTTTGCTTTCTGTTTGTTTTCTCTATTTCTCATTCCTTTGTGTCTCCCTTCTATTGCCTCCCCATGAATTACTTGTACACTTATTAGTAGCCAATCTTGGTTTATTTATACTTTTTGAAATTATCTCTTTATACAGTTTTTTTTAGTGGTTTCTTTGAGTAATACTCTGTGTGTGTGTGCGACTTGTAGCAGCATACTTATATCAACATCTTATACTTTGAAGTGTAGAAACCTCACATCCATCCAGGTCCCTTTTTCTTCCTCATTTTTAAATATCATTGTTTTGAGCATCAGACTGTGTTACAATTTCTGCTCTAGTGTTTCAGTCATCAGATATGTTGTAAAAACCTCATGAGAAAAGGGAAAGTGCAGTGTGAACTCATATTTTTGCCCTTTCTGTTGTTTCTTCTTCCTGATGCTCCTTTCTTTTATCACTTCCTTTCTGTTTGAAGAACTTTTAAAGGTAATCTTTAAGAACAAGTAGAAAGAGGGGCATTACATAATGATAAAGGGGTAAATTCTCCAAGAAGACATAACAATTTTTAACATGTATGCACCTAACCCCTTCTTCCCATCTCTGGTAACCACTCTTCTACTCTCTGTTTTTATGAGTTCTGTTTTGTTAGCTTCCCCAAGTAAGTGATATCATACAGTATTTTCTTTGTCTGACTTATTCACTTAGCATAATGCCCTCAAGGTCCATCTGTGTTGTTGCAAATGGCAGCACTTCCTTCTTTCTCATGGCTGAGTAATATTCCATTGTATGTATATACCACATCCTCTTTATCCATGCATCAATTGACAGACACTTAGGTTGTTTCCATATCTTGCCTATTGTGAATAATGCTGCAGTAAAATGGGAGTGGAAATATTTCTTTGAGCTAGACCTTTTTTTAATGTTTAAGCCATCGTTGTTTTGGGTGCGCTAGGACTTGAAGTCAAAGCTAATCCTTTCTGATACATCAATGATCTGTACATTGGCAAATCCTATGGCCGATTTTCAGCCTTCATCTTTCTTCACTTATCAGCATTTGGCATTGCTGATCATTCTCTTTTTATTGGAATCCTTTCTTCACTTAGTTTCTAGGGCCCTACTCTTTTGCAAGTCTTATCTTTGCTCATTGGCTGCTCTTTCTCAGTCTCAATTGCTAGATAACACTCATTTTCCTTATTTCTAAATGTTGGGGTGGGGACTCACAGTTAAGAATCTTCTTTATCAGCATTCAGTCTGAGTTGATTTCATCGAATCCCATGGCTTTAAATACCATTGATAAGCTATTGACTTCCAAACTTATTTTCTAGCCCTGACATCTTCCCTGAACTATAGACTCATCTTATTGCCTGTTCAACATCTCACTTGGTTATCTATCTGGCATCTCAAGTTTCACATGTCCAAAACCAAACACTACATTTCCCCCCTCTTTTCCATCTCAGTGAGCAGCAACTCTAGCTTCTATTTGCTTGGGCCAAAAAATCTTGGAGTCATCCTTGTCTCCTCTTTTTACTCACACTCCATCAATCCATCAGCAAATTTTATTGACTACCTCAGAACATGTCCAGAATCCAACAAGTTATCACCACTTCTCCATTTTCATTCTAGTCAGATCATCAACCTGAACTGCTGCAGGAGCTTTAATCGATCTTCTTGCCTCATCTGTTGCTCTAACACAGAATATTTGCCACCTAGCATTTATTTAAATCACATGAGATCATGCCACTCCTCTGCTCACATGCCCCCAGTTGCTTTCCATCTTATTCAAAATAACAGCCAAAGCATATCCTACAACTTTCAAGGGCTTTGTGGTCTGGTCCCCAATTACCTCTCGGACTTCATCTCCTTCCTCTATTTTCCATTCCTTCCACTCTGCCACAGTGTCGTCATCGAACACATCATGGTATGTTTCTTCTCTGAGAAGGCTGGCTGCACTGCCTTTTATGGTCCTGCACGCTCAGGACCTTTACACTTGCTGTTCTCTGTCTGGAACTCTCTTTCCTCAGTAGTCACATGATTTTTCCCTCCCTTCATTCAGAGCCTTTACTCAAACTCCCCTCCATAAAGAGGCTTCCCCCACTACCTTACCCACGATCACATACTACACTCTGTCACTCTCTATCATCTTACTCTGCCTTATTTTTCTTCTTAGTGTTATTGTATTGTATATGTCTATCATCCATTTCTACCATAGATTGTAAGCCCTAGAAAATTGGTAGAAATTGATTGAGAATTTTGGTGGTTTTACTGTTATGACTGTAACCCTAGTGTCTATAACAGTGCCTGGCATATAGTAGGGACTAAATAAATATGCACCGAGAAAAGGAATCTTTCTGTCTCGATCACAGAGCCTGGAATGCAGTGGGCACTGCAAAAAATGTCACATACATACTTATGTAATCAAAGGGTATAGATTCTAGTTCTGTTTATTCCCCCCACAAGATATGTTGAAGTCCTAACCCCCAGTACCTGTGAATATGACCTTATTTGGAAGTAGGGCTTTTGCAGATGTAATCAGGTTAAGATGAGATCATTCTCTATTAGGATGGACCAAATTCCAGTGAATATTGTTTTTATAAGGAGAGAGAGATTTGGAGACATGCAGACACACATATAGAAGACAATTTGAAGACAGTGGCAGAGATTAGAATTATGCTGTCACAACCCAAGGAACACCAAGGATTGCTGGCTCCCCCCAGAAGCTAAGACAGACACATGGGACAGTTTCTCCCTCAGGGACTTCAGAGAGAGCAGGTTCTACTGGTACCTTGATACCTTGATATTTTAGACTTCTAGCCTCTAGAGTTGTGAGAGTAAATTTCCATTATTTTACATCACCCATTTTATGGTCATTTGTTACAGGAGCCCTAGGAAACTAATACAAAGGATGAGAAGAACTAAGCTTTTCAAGCTAACTGAGTGATCAATTAACTGACCTCACTCAATGCCAGAATTAGAATGCCTCCTTCCTGATTCTTGAATTCAGTATACTTTCTGCTAGACCAGTACTTCTCAACTTTATTTTCATTATTAACCCCCCTAAGGAGCCTGTTTATACTCTTTCCCCAATCACCCCAGAAATGAAATTTTAATATCATAATATACCTGTTTATATAATATGGCCCTTTGGAGGGCTATAGATGATTGTAATATCTAAGTTTTTGCCCCCCAACCCATAAAGAACCAGTGTTCATCCCCTAGGGAGACTGTTGTCCCCATTGATAATGCACGCACTCACTAGACTGTAATATAAGCTGACAATGGCAATAAATGAAACAGTTTTCTGTAAGCTGAAAAAGAACTTTAGCTATGGTTCAGGCATGCATATTCCAGTTCTCCTTCTGGCCTATGATAGGATTTTAATTCTCCGCCACTCTGAAGTTAAGTGAAGCCAAATGACTTCTTTAGGCGCTGGAATGTGAATGCAAGTGGCATGTGTCACCTCCAAGTAGAAGCTTGAAGAGTGAGTGCATGAGTCTCCACCTCTCTTCCTCCTGCTCATGTGATTCTGGAAACACAGGGTGCACTAGAGTCTCCAGTAACCAGGATGCCTGGGTGAGGGTGATGGGCACGGCTTCCCTCATGGCTAATAGTGTACTGTGTATGTGGGTGAGAAACAAACCTGCTGTGAAATCCACTGGGGTGTGGGGGCTGTTTGTTACTATGAAAAAACCTACCCCATCCTGACAAATACAGTCTTGCATGGGGAAAAAGTCAGATGCAGGAAATCAACTCTTCTTCTTATTTTAGTTTTAATTTAATGTAGTCCTCACAAGGAAAAGCTAATAAAGTTGTAAAACATAATTATAACTTTTCTGAGTTTGTTTTTTAATATTTAAGTAAGAACTGGTCTTATTACATAATAAATGTTAAAGCATATATAAAAATACTGTTCACTCCTCTAGAATGCTAAATTAGAAATTTAATGCAAACATAGATGGACATGTGGGTAAATATGCAGGACGAAGGGAGACCCCCACCACCACACGCCACGCCAGCACTCTGAAAGCTCAATGCTTTTTCTCTACTTTCTTTGCAAGGTATATGGTACTAGATCATGAACCCCATCATCAGTGAAAAATAAAATTCTGTGTTTATTGGAGTTGTGTGGCCTTTTCCTCCAACAAGCTCAGGGCCCGAACTTTTAGCACACCCATTGGATAAGTAATTTTTTTTTTTTTTTTACACTTTATTTATTTATTTTTGGCTGCGTTGGGTCCTCGCTTCTGTGCGAGGGCTTTCTCTAGTTGCGGCGAGCGGGGGCCACCCCCCATCGCGGTGCGCGGGCCCCTCACCGCCGCGGCCTCTCCCGTTGCAGAGCACAGGCTCCAGACGCGCAGGCTCAGCAATTGTGGCCCACGGGCCCAGTCGCTCCGCGGCACGTGGGATCCTCCCAGACCAGGGCTCGAACCCGCGTCCCCTGCACTGGCAGGCAGACTCCCAACCACCGCGCCACCAGGGAAGCCCAGGATAAGTAATTTTAAAATGCAGTAAGGATGAGAAGGTCAGACAATTACAAGAAGTCTGCTAGCCAGTGTTGGTGGGATGCATCAGGTGTCAGTAGAGCTTCTATTTCAGATATGAACAAACAGGACATAAAGCTACAGTGTAGCTGGGGTGAGGCAAGAGGCATGCCCGGGAATATGCTAAATTACCCCTGGGAATTGGAAAGTGCAGCCAGCCTTTTCAGAGAAGATAGGAGAGAAAGCAGTAAAAAACAGAGTTTTCAAGTAAAAAAATCTAGAAGTTTTACCAGTAAAGATGCCTAATACAAAATCCTCACTTGCATTCAAATATTTCTTTTTCTTGTGTAAATTCAGCCATTTGTAAAAGTAGAAAACTCTTTTTTTTTTTTCACTTGTTCCATTAATTACTATTGTTTGCCTCCTTTCACTGGACAAACTTTGGTAGGACTTTGTGAAGTTTTTCCTTGTATGATCTTCTATAGCAACCATTAGTACAATTTTTAGTAATGGAAATGGGTTCAGTCCAGAAAACAGAGTCACTGCAAGTATTACAGGAGGAAAGGGATTTAATAAAGGAATCAGGGCTTACACATATGTGGGAGAGCTGATGGAGAGAGGCTCTGGCTGCTAGAGGGAGAGGATCAGAGAAAGAGTCCATCAATGACGTCAGCATTAAGAACTGGCGAGGAGAAGGAAGCTGAAATTTTCAAAAAGCCCAAGATGCCATCACCCCTGGCCACACTGACATCCTGAGAAGGATGGTTTAACTTTCTAAATCACATGCAAGTTCCTCTGATGGCAAAAAATCGAACCCTGAACCATACAGAAAAGGCATTCTGGGAAACATGGCACCCAACCTTGGAAGTGAGAGGTGGTCCTGCTGAGATGACCAGAGAACCCAGCACAGTCAATGGCACAGTGCAAGGAGAACTCTGTTTATCGAAAACAGAGTTTATTTATTTTAACTGATAAGTGGAGTACAGGCTAGTGGTAGGATAAAATCAGGAATTGAGTTTAGTACATTTTGCTTTTGTTAAGAACAAAATATCAGCTGATGCATTTTTAATTTTTCCTGAAATTATTTCCATTAGATTTTAGATGTGTGCTGGCAACAAAGGAAAGCCTTAAGTTTCATGGTCAAGTTTGAGGCCAGACAGTGGCAATATTTTGAGTGATCTGTTGTGTAATAAAGAAATTAATTAAAGCTGCCCTCTTCTTCTGGTTATAAAACATAATTCAGGTCAGAAGCATGAAAAATTCTATCGACTGTTATTTGCAGTAGAACTGAAAACTGGATTGCAATACAAGTTTATAAAATGAATACACGAGCCTTCAAATTGTTTATCTGCAAATAGTACAGCCAGAGAGGGCACAAGGTAATTGTCAAAATGGAGCTTTAACAAAAGAAAGACTGCAAGCTTTGGTTAAAGATTCTGCAGTTATTTGGGGATTTGAAGGTTCCTGGAAGCCAGGAAAAGGTCCCTTGTGGTTTGGAAAAAGCCTTAGAGAAGAGAGGGAGGGAGGGAAAGTGGGAGGAATGGAACACAAGGAATAGTAGGGAGAACTGTGGTGATCTGTGATGGAAGGGGAGGTTGCAAAGGCGCTGCTAGAACAATCTAACCTGTAAGTAAGCCAGAACAACCTTGTGACCGGGTTCTGTAACAGAGCAGAAGAGGAATGTGATTTAGCTGGTTCTAGTAATGAGAACCAGCAAGAGACTTGCTCAATTGCATAATTCCTTTTCCCCCCTAATTCACTCTTGAGTATATCTGTGTGGATAATACTTGTTTAATTTAATAACCTAGTGTCTAGCCATTTTTTTTCTAGAGAAACCTACTCCTTGAGCAAAAACCAATTGACATTTTTGTGGCTTATTTCATATTTAGGAGCGCCCATTCCTCTCAGATGGCGTGGATGGAACTCTGCTATCACCAGGTGGCAACTCACAACTTTGCAGGTGAGAGAAGAAACTGTTCCTTTCAAGCATCAGATAGCACTGAAATTATGACTGTCTTTGACATTATAAGCCATTACTTGAAGGAAAAACTGTATTTCAGATTTTGGATCGCTTAGACAAGTTCTGAAAAAATAAGTACAGTTGTTTTCCAAGCGTTGCTCTGAAAAATTGCAAATGTTGATTCATTATAATACAGTGTTTGAAAGGTTGTATTTTCCCCTTTAAAATTCCTGTCAATATTGAGAAACCTGACTATAACTCTATCCACATTCTCTTTATCATATTGGGTCATAGAATTAGGACCTGTTAGCTGAAGGAAGCATTAGCAATCATCTGTTTACAATGAGACACCCCCTACCCCCTCAGTGTATTTTCTACTATACTTTGCTGTGATACAGTCTCAGTTCCAGACTCCTGTGACATAGAAGAGGAATATCTATCTCTTGGAGACTTTGTAAGGATTAAAGGAGGTCATACCTGGAAATGACTAGTACAGTGCCTGCCGCATAGTAGATGTCATTTTAATGTCAGTTGGCTTCTCTCCATATGTTCGGTTTAGGGGATAGGAATAGGGATGGCTGCCATTTGTTGAGCTATGGACTGGGCATTATGCTAACTGGTTTCACCCCTAAAACAGCCTTGTAAGGCAAATGAGGCTCAGATACTAACTTGCCCAAGATCCCACAGCTAATATGTGGGTAAGCTGGATATTCAACCTCTGGACTGTCAAACCTTTTATCAATATGCCATCCTGACCTTGATTCTTCTGACCAAATATGAAATCCCATCATACTTAGTGCAGCCTTGGAATCACTTAGGGAGTTGGACTCCTATGGAAGAAGAATTTTTGTGGTTCCACCACATTCAGTTTTGGAAACTACAATACAATTCTGCCAAGCCCTAAAGCTTAAGACTGACTCAGAAAGGCAGCCTTTGTGGGCACATGACTGACAGTGGGCCTGCCTTTCTTCTAAGGCACAGGGATCTTAAACCCATCTAGCCTATTGTATGAGACACATGAAAATAAACAAACAAAAAGAAACATTTTAAATTACTCTTATTCTAAGACTTGATGCCCAAACTCAGATCCAACTTGTTCTTGCCCACTTTGACTTTCCTTCCATCAGCGTGGCACCTGCTGACAAAATCCTTTTGATTCCTCTCCATTTACCCAAGTCTTCTTAAATTCTGGTCCCCTCTTCCAGGGTCTTATCTCTTTTTCAACAGGTGCTTTCTTCTAAATTGCTGCCCCTCTTTTGGTGACTCAGTTTCCAAAATCACTGAGTAAAAGGTACTAGTGCACCCCTGGATGTGTAGGTGAGTTGGAAACCTTTAGAATGCAGATGCCTAGAATCTCTTAAGGAGGCCCCAACTTCATCACCCCTTTATGACCAATCCAGAAACTCCAATATCTAGAGACTGCTTCATCTAAAAAACTTTATAACTTTATAGTCATAAGATTGTTCCTAGAAATACACATGTATTTCTTTAAAGAATGCTAGTAAATGAAAATCAACTTGCATATAATTCTACCTTGACTTTTCACAATGGAAAAATGAATTTGAAGGTAATTTTATGGATTGTTTGCTTTGTGTGTTGTCGTTGTTTAGCAGTAGAGTGTGCTGTGTGAATGTTTGGCCTTATACAATCTTTTTTTTTTTTTTTTTGTCATTTGCTTAATATCTCTGAGACTTCTAGACCTTTTACACTTATATCTCAGGGGCTGGAATATCTGGTGTCTTTTAAAATTTTTATCTCTTAAGAGGGACCCCGTAAAGGAGCTTGGGCCTATGACAGAGAATCAATTAAAGCTTGCATTCAGGAGCACTCATTAACTAAGCATATTCCTCCATCACAGACCCCTGTGGATCTGTAGCAACTCCTTTGGTCAAAGAACATTAAGAACAGTTTTCACTACTAAGTTCTTTGCTTTTCCGCTTGAAAAGATTCCTTTACTCTTATAGCAAGTCTGTGAAAGGTTTCCTAAAATTGGAAAGTTTCAAGAAGCGGTTATTTGTAAACTGACTTTCTGTGTATGACTCATACCAGTTCATTGTACCTTGATATTTGGATTAGTCAGCATTCTCCAGAGAAACAGAACCAACAAGATATGTGTGTATGATTGCTATATAATCATTTACAGAATGAGTCATACGATTTATTATAAGAGATAAAGAAATTTATTATAAGTAACTAGCTCACAAGACTATGGAGGCTGAGAAGTTGCACGATCTACAGTCAACAAGCTGGAGACTTAGGCAACGTGATGGTGTAGTTTCAGTCCAAGTCTGAAAGCTTGAGAACTGGGAGGGCTGATGGTGTGGTGCCAGTGGAAAGCCCAGAGATCCAAGGAGAGCTGATGTTTCCATCCTAATTGGAAGGCAGGACATTGATGTTCCAGCTCAAGGCAATCAGGCAGGAGGAGTTTGTCTCACTTAGCCTTTTTTTTCTATTCAGGTCTCCCATTCATTGGATGAGGCCCACTCATACTAGGGGGGAAATCTGCTTTACTCTGTCTACTGATTCAAATGTTAATCTCACCCAGAAACACCCTCACAGACACACCCAGAATAATGTTTGAGCAAATGTCTGGGCACCCCGTGGCCCAGTCCAGTTGGCAAATCAAATTAACCATCACAATATTCCGCTACTGATAACATTTAATCAGATTAAACTTTCATTCTCAGCTTGTATTAAGGCTCTTAAGAACATAGCTATTTGTTATAAATTTAACCTTTTCTTTGTGGGTTATGATTCCGTAGCCCTGTCAAAACACACTTGGCTGTGAGCTTTAGGCATAGTTATCTTGAGGTTTGGGTCCTACACATTTAAAAGAAAGAGAAAAGCTGCCCTTGACAGCCGGGAACTAGCTTGATACTGTCTGCTGGCCTTGTTGTTGCTAAGAGCTAGACTTGGTATTTTCCTGTTAAATGGAAATAATTTCACAGAATATCAAACTCAGACGAGACCACTCTATAATCATCATGGATCATGACAAAAACAATATCACTCTCTAATCACGTTTGAACATAGACAAAAACATGAATGTTGTCTAAACCATATAAAGCAGTGGTCCCCAACCTTTTGGCACCAGGGACCTGTTTCATGGAAGACAATTTTTCCATGGATGGAGGTGGGGGGGCGGGGAGTGGAGGGGGGTGTGGTTCAGGCAGTAATGCGAGCCATGGGGAGCAATGGGGAGTGGCAGGTGAGCAAGAGAAGCCATGGCCTGGAAGTTGGGGACCCCTGATATAAAGGACCAAAATATTCTCCCATCCTGGCTAATATGAGTGATGCTGCTTTTTTTTTTTTTTTTTTTTTTTTTTTACCAATTATAGACTGAGCTTCACTCTAGTCTTCCTTCTCTCTAGGTAAAACTTATTGAGATACTTATATATAGAATTACCCCCATTTCCTGATAGCACTCAATCCAGAGTAAAGCCCCAATTCTTTAAACTTCCCTTAAACTCTGTAAGTTCTTTCTGACACTTCTTACTACGTTACCCCACGGTTCCCCATGTTTGCATTCTCCCTCGCTGTGATGAGTCACAATCCAACTTACTCAACTATAGATGTACTCCCAGTGGTCACTGACTGAATGACATTAACAAAGATGAATCTTTGCTGAGATTCAGCTGAAGCGCTCCCTGCCTTGCCCTCAAATCAGCAATCGCGTGCACATTTGAGACCCCTCTTCTGTACCTATTTTCTGCCAGCCCTGGCCTGAGAAAGAAATTCGCACTGAATTGAGCTCTGATATTTCATTAAAGACTTTCAGTGCTGGACTTCCTAGGAATAAAGTTCCTTGGAATTTTTTGTGGTTGTCTGATTGGAGTTATAGTGTTTCTTGGTACGATTAATTTCTAACTTTGTAACACAGGACTCTATGGACTGTCTGCATGTCTTGAGAATCTGTCCAATTGTCTTGGGCAACTTCAGTGCTGTTTACGAACAAGAGGAAAAGTCTATAAGTACAAGATAGACTAGGTCTGATGACTCTTTGTTTGAGCCAACCCTGGCGGCTGAAGAGTGCAGAAGGTCTCCCAGGACCTGTGTTTCTTGGATGAACTTTGCCTCCAGTCACCAATAAAGATGTTAAGAAAAAAAAAAAAAATAGATGATCTTTGAAAGTTTTCCAAGATAGATCAACTACTTGTTTGAGGGCTAAGGGGTATTTCTTTCTTTCTTTTTTTTTTTTTTCTTTTAATAAATTTATTTATTTTATTTATTTAAAACAACAACAAAAACACCTTATAAGGATTTCTTCCTCGGTCTTTGTGTTCTTGAGCTCGGCTTTGTTTAGTGTAATCTGCCCATTATCAGGAGGCTTTTCCCAGTCCCTGAGTAGTGATTCTTGGCCTTTGACCTGGTTCCAGAGACACAGTTACACAGCATTATCCTTATACACCAGATCACTCAGTTCTCATGGAACTGTCTCAATCTACAGTGGCACTTCTTCCAGGCTAACATCTGACTCCTTCATCATGTCTCCTCACCATACGCTACCTTGTACATTGATCTCATCACTGGCAACATTTCACCGAGGAGAATCTGGAATTGCAGTGGTCATTTTGGGGAGCTTTTGACATGAACAAGATTGTTTATTTGAAAAAAAAACCCAAAAAACAAAGGAGACTTCATGAGGAAATTGCCTTGCTCATCTAAAAGAGATCATTTTATTCAACATAGACATTAAGCATTATCCTCTTCTTTGCTTCTGTACTTTTAGGATTAATCACCGATGGATTTTCTTAAACTGTATGACTTGATAATATTGTCAAGGGCCCAAGTTTTGAAAAAAAAACAGCTCTATGCCACTTTCTTTTTGTTCTTTTATCCTTTCTTCTAAAGTCTAAAGATCAACTGATCCCCAAAAAATTATTTTTCAAAATTTTTCCAAAGAACTGATCAAAAAAGTCATTTCTCGTGCACTGTGGGGATATATAGTACAGATAAACAGTAAATATTTTCTAAAAGAGAGAAAAAGTTATTAAATTGTGTTTCTTTTAATGGGTACTGGAAAGTATCTTTACATATTAGCCTTTGTTTTTATAGCTATGAGGTAGTAAAAAAAAGTTTTAATTTCGAAATAAAAGAGGAATTTTGGAACATGATCAGAGTTTTTAAAAATTAGCTTATCATATAGAAATAATGTTAGCAAAATATTTTGATTTGTTCAAGACCAGGGTTAAAGTTCACATAATTCAAAATTTCCTACAATGGTTTTATGAGTTAAATAAACTAACATTGTTTCCAAGGCTTGTTTAAAATGAAAAATTGTATATATATAATTATACTTAACTAAACAGAATGATAATAATTAATATCTTTTTTAAAGGTTTAATATCATGAAAGCTTACAATGCTCCAAATCAAAAGTATAATACTGGTTAAATTGTAATTTCCAGATCCTTCATTAACATTAAGATCGTAGAGAAATGATTAAGTTCATTGAAGATCCGAACAGTTCCTAAACAAAATTTTTAAAAGATACAAAACACTGGTTACTAAACGTAACTTAACCCATATCTCTTAAAATGGCAATAGAATAACAAAATATAAAAATGTCTTTGGATAATTACGTAATGGGCCTCCTCATAATGGTCAAAATTATATGAAATCAGTGCTCATAGATCAATACTTGATCAATAGATCAATAAGAATTACTAGGTTTATCTAAGATTCTCCAAATTTTAATTAAGTAATTGTTATGAGAGACTTTCTACTAGACTTAGTATGCAAAAACTGATAAATTATAAAGACAGTTTAATCTTCTTTGGAGAAATATACTGTAGTTTGAATATGCTAATACAAATATCTCTCAATTATTGAATACATTCAGGTTAAAAGAAACATACTTGTGCTTAAGCACAAAGGCTGATACAATAATTGTGTGCCAAAAGACTTTTCCAGAATTTTAGATTCACGAGCATTTTCCCCCTTTGTTCATAAAAGGTTTGGACATACTCTAGGAATGCTGAATCATGGGAATCATTAGAGACCTAATGAAAGGTCTTTCTTTAGCTCCAATAGCCAAGTCATGAGCACCTTCTCTAAGAGTTATAATAGTAATGGCAAAAGATGCAAAAACCTCAATTTATTTCTATAATCTCCACTAACTTTAATGATTCCCATACTTTACATACTATTCTACTGACACAAATTCTCACCACTTTTCAGCTAGTCACCTAACTTCTTATGAAATGATGTTGCTTTTCCATTCATACATCACCGTCCATTGCTGTGATACCCCAAATTCAGCCACCCTCCTTCACTTGCCTGTAGAAGAAAAAAATCCCATGGTTGCTTGCCTCTGTTGGCCAACTGTCTATACCCTGCACTACTTTCTAGAGACTCCTCTTAGTCTTTGACTTAATTATGTTTGTTAGCAGTTCATATTTTTAAGGAAAAGCTAGAAATTTCCTAGCAGACTATGCTATCCAAGGCTTAAGTTTATCTTTGAAATATAAGCTTTCATTGTACTCTAGCAGATAAGGTTGTTTCCCATGGGTGTACACGTTAACAATTCTGATACCACTATACATGTACACTGGAACTGAAGATTTTAGTAAATGGATGGAAGATGGTGGGAGCCAGGTGTCTTCCTGTTGGAGTGGGAATTTACAGGTAAGCAAGAGGAGGTTAGAATGATCCATGTGGTCATGAATTAGATTTGGAAACGTGAATAGGAACTCATGTTTAGCTTAATATGGATACAGCTGGTTACACATAGAAATACTTATGAATGTGTGTATAAGCATGGTTAGTACACACATATATATTTCCTTGCTCTGTAAGCTGAGAAAGGCTAGAAGGAAGACACCCCAGTAGCAACAAGCACACCTCTCACTGGGATCTTGATTTCCAGTAAAAGGAACTTGGGCTACTCGGAGAAATGGCTGATTCTAGAACCGGAGCAGGAAATATACAAGATGAGCCTGGTGCATCTTGTTAATGCCAGAAAGTAAGGAAGTGCTCAAGGAAAAACAAAACAAAAAAATCTACATGGATGGGGTTTTTCAGAGGGACTCAGGAGCCAACTGGAAGAATTCCCAAGGCCTGGAACAATTTGATCAACAAAATAAATAGAGTAGTATTGGATTATCACCAGAAGTATAAACTAAATATCCATGAGTCCATATTGGCACAAATAAGTAACTGAATTTTAAAAAATGGGGGAAAATAGACAAATCTGCTGTGCAGAACTCCAAATAATTTATGTAGATACCCTTCACTCAGGGAGGGGAGCATAAATCCCTGCTTTTTATGTGTGAGTTGCTTGTAGGGAGTTCTTTGCAAAGGACAGTATGGAAGTGCAGGGGAACAGTAACTTCACAGTGGCAAAGTCTGATAACACCACCTCAGGGATCACGGTCAGTATGAACAGGGATAAGTCTCAACAGTACGTAGAGAGTACATACCCTTGACATGAAGTGATGAAATGGCAATTTACCTCTGTGGTTTTTCTCCCCTATACTCATCATCCCAGTCTAATCATGAGTTAAGCATTAGACAGATTCCAATGGCATCCTATAAAACGCTTGATCAGTATTCCTCAAAACTGTCAAGGTCATCAAAAACTAGGAAAGTCTAAGAAATTGTTGCACCCAAGAGTAGCCTCAGGAGACATGACAACTAAATGTAATGAGATGTCTGGATAGGATCCTGGAAACAGAAAAAGGAGATTAGGTTAACACTAAGGAAATATGAATAAACTATGGACTTTAGTTAATAAAAATATATCAATACTGTTTTATTAACAAATGCACCATACAAATGTAAGCATCCAATCCAGGGCAAAGCCCTGCTTCCTTAAACTTTAAATCCTATAATAAGTCTTTTATGAGGCACTGAGCACCCCATCGTGAGTGTCCTCACCTCACTGCAACATGTAATAACCCAGCTTTTTCAACTCCACTTGTGTTTCTGTTGGTCTTTGCCTGGAGGGCATTGGCAAAACCGTGATTCAATCAAACAGTGATGACTGTTAACACGTTGATAGTGGCAAGCTTTGGATTCATGTTTTCTGAGAGTAATTCATGTTTTTTTTAAACCTATTATTGCAGTTAAAATATTATCATTCCAAATGGGAATGCTTATGCTCTTTTTTAATGTTATAGACTTTATACGGTATAGAGTCCCCCCGAAGACTAAGTATTTCTCTAATTGACCTCAAGATGGCAGGCTTGAATAAAAGATAGTTCCATTTTTGAAATTCCGGGCTTCTCAAAAGTTTTCTCTGTAATTAAAAAAAAAATTACTACCAAAAGTTTTCTTTGAAGCAAAATTATAATTTTTTTTAGTTTTTTTCTCATTCCATATAGGCTTTTACAATATTCTACCTGTGTTTCTTCTATCTTAATTTTCTTCATTGTTTTTTTAAGGGCCATGACACTTTATGTGAGAATCTGGAAACCTCTTAAAATGAAGATAAATGGAAAAAGAGGTACATTTAGGCAAATGTAGTAGGATTGGATTAGGGATATGCATCCCCACACTGTGCTATGACAGTGCTAAATTATTATTGGTAATACATTAATTGTAATAAACCTTAGACTATTTGTTCTAAGTTACTATCATGTATCTACAATAATTTTACACTTGAAATTTGGAGATGAATTTATCCACTGTACAAGTTTGTCTTTGAAAAAGTAAAGACTAGCATAGGAGCTCCAGCCAGTGGGTTTGCAGCATCATAGTGTCCAAAATTCTCCCCAAAGAAGTGAAACAATGTTTTGATTTAATTTAGTGTTTAAAAAGCTGTACTATTTCCTTCCTCCTCATAATTTTACTAGAAAAGGCAACATAGCATTGTAGTTAATTAAGTACATAGGTTTTAGAGCTAGACAAACTCAGTTTCAGATCTAATTCTGCCTCTTACTGGCTGTGTGACCATGGGCCTATTACTTAATCTCTCTGAACTTCATCTATAAAATGGGGATAATATCACTCACAGGGTTGATGTAAGGGCCAAATCAGATCATGAATGAAAAGCACTTACAGTTTAGTAAATGACAGACCTTATTATTATTATTTGGAGGGAATGAGGAGAGGGTGAGTGAGGAGTGTCACTTAATGTATTATGAATTATGAGTTGCAACTCCAAAAAGTTGAAAAAAAATACTGATTTTTTTAAAAGTATGTGAGCTACCACAAGTGGTCAGAAGACCCAACTTTTAGCAATGATTCTACTAAAGATTTGCTGTGAATTTTTTAAAAAAATTTTATTGAAGTATAGTTGATTTACAATGTTGTGTTAGTTTCTGATGAATAGCAAAGTGATTCAGTTATACATATATATATATATACTCTTTTTCATATTCTTTTCCATTATGGTTTATTACATGATATTGTAATATCCCTGTGCTGTACAGTAGAACCTTGTTGCTTATCTATTTTATATATAGTAGTTTGTATCTGCTAATCCCAAACTCCTAATTTATCTCTCCCCCACCTCCTTTTCCCCTTTGGTAACCATAAGTTTGTTTTCTATGTTTGTGAGTCTGTTTTTGTTTTGTAAATAAGTTCATTTGTGTCATATTTTAGATTCTGCATATAAGTGATATCAGATGGTATTTGTCTTTCTCTTTCTGACTTACTTCACTTAGTATAATAATCTCTAGGTCCATCCATGTTGCTGCAGATGGCATTATTTCATTCTTTTTTATGGCTGAGTAATATTCCATTGTATATATACCACAATGGACATATATATGTCCATACATATATATACCACATATATATATGTGGTACATATATATACCACATCTTCTTTATCCATTCCTCTGTTGATGGACATTTAGTTTACTTCCATGTCTTGGCTATTGTAAACAGTGCTGTTGTGAACATTGGGCTTCATGTATCTTTTCGAATTAGAGTTTTCATCTTTTCCGGGTATATGCCCAGGAGTGGGATTGCTAAATCATATGGTAGCTCTATTTTTAGTTTTTAAAGGAACCTCCATACTGTTCTCCATAGTGGCTGCACCAATTTACATTCCCACCAACAGTGTAGGAGAATTCCCTTTTCTCCACACCCTCCCCAGCCTTTGTTAGTTGTAGACTTTTTGATGATGACCATTCTGACCCGTGTGAGGTGGGACCTCATTGTAGTTTTGATTTGCATTTCTCTAATAATTGATTTGCTGTGAAATGTGAAGCAAATTTTCTAATAACTTTATGACTCAGTTTTTTTATCCATTCTCACAGCCTATCTGTGACCGCAAGTGTGGATCAGAGGTCAGTAGGCATTTCTCAAATGTTCTGTTCTGCATAAGTCTACCTCAGAAAATTCTGAGCCGAGGATGGGAGTGGGGTTATAGGAAACCCCAATAATAAGCCTGATTGAAATCCCCTCCAGCCTAACAGAATAGAGGCTCAGAAAAGATTAAATTTAAATTAGAACAAATATAGTATTTATACACCTAATGATTGCAAACTCCCACTGATCCATACATAGACATAGATATAGACTTCTTTTATATTCATTCTACAGCCTTGTGAGCTTTCAAAGGGTAAAGAATGATGTTGGCTTGTTCAGTGTATTTGGTGACTCAACATAGTTGATGCGACATGAGCAGAAAAGTGAGATACTTCTAAACCTAGCCTGGACCCTAGGAATGCAAGTGGTGACAAAAAGTTGATGTAGGCTTCATAGGAATCTAAGGAAACATCCAGATCTCATTTAGCTCCGTCTGTTATTTTTATTTGAAGTAGATGCTGTTGGTGAATGAAATCCTCACTCTCAGACCTACCAGAGGTGCTAACTGGTGACCAATTGGTGGGCTGGCGGTTAACTACCTCTGTCAACTCCCAGGGAAGAAATGTTAAGAAATAGCCAAGAGGGGACTTCCCTAGTGGTCCAGTGGGTAAGACTCCACGCTCCCAGTGCAAGGCGCTGGGGTTCATCCCTGGTCGGGGAACTAGATCCTGCATGCTGCAACTAAGAGTCCACATGCTGCAACTAAGAAGCCCGTATGCCTCAACTAAGAGTCTGCATGCCACAACTAAAGATCCTGCATGCTACAACTAAGACCTGGCACAGCCTAAATAAACTAATTAATTAAATATTAAAAAAAAAAAAAGAAATAGCCAAGAGCCACAGGGCTGGGGGAGGAGGACAATTTGTTATAGAAATTTGCCTGATTAGTTTCCACTGGGAATTACGGGTACTTCCTCTTTTTCAAATATCATTAATTTTGGAGCACTGTGACAAGGCTTGATATTCAAAGCAACCCCTTAGGTCACCCAATTCTCACTCCCAGTCTTGTTTTGTTCTGTTTTGTCTTCCCTTGATTTGTAGGCTCTCTATTCTGTATTCTAAGTTTTCAACCCATGAAGAGAGTGAGAATTCATTGAACATCGAACAAACCGAACTATCTTCATCAAAATTAAAGAAAGTCAGGAAGGCACCACCAGGGAGCTGTTCTTTCCAAATAAAAGACACGTGTCAATAATGGCAATGGACGCTGGGGGGCAGTAACACACAGCATATGCAACCTTTATTCCCATCAAATTTCTATTAATCAAACAATGGTTTTCTATATCTCCACTTCGAAAATGAATTTCCCCAATAGCTTCCGTTGTTCAAGAGATATTGCACAGGGATATGTGGTTCAAAATGTTGTTCTTTTGGACCTTAAGTCAATCAGGAGATTTGATTCAGTTTGTTAATTCAGTTGTTATCTTGACAATTGATGGGACTTTGCAAATTAAATTGTTTGCTATTTTCTTAGACTCAACACTAGAACAGACTTTTTTTTTAAATTGACTTTTACCATTTTGTCTCATTTTCATGGTAGAATCACCAAAAACTATCTTTAGTTGCTTATCTCCGTTTTCCTAAGTCAGACCGTCCTAGCTTGAGAGGTCTGAGGGATGTGTTCAGGCTGCCCCCTGACGGTGGTGATGGGCATGACTGCAGAGTGCTTCCGAGGGGCTGAAGAGCAGGGGCAAGGGGATGGGGCTTCTGTCTGACAACTGTTTCAACGTTGAGGTCACCTTGAGACAGGTGCACAAAGGCACCATGGAGAGGAGAGATGAGGAGACCTGGAGCCACCTGTGGTCTGGGAACAGATGGAGAGCCGACCAAGCCCAGAGCTCGCCTTCCTCGGGGCCTGGATCAGGCGCAAGGTCCTCCCCAGCCCCTGTGCAGAGCTGGCTCTGGCAGGACAGTGGCATCCCCCCTCTGGCTTTCCTATCACTGGGAAGTCCTGGGTTTGTTTGTTTGTTTTCATATTTTCTCAAGTGCCTCAGCAACCGTCAGCACTCAGCCAACAGTTCCTGGCTTAGCCCTTTTGACTCCAGGGACCTAGGGCAGGGAAAATAATTCAACCAGAAATAGGGGAATACCAAGTCCTCAAACCTTTGGAAAGCTACTGCCGTATTTTTATAGAGTTCAGGAGAGAATGAAACCCTCAAATATCTGAGGTATGTTTGGAAATAAGTGTATAAGCTGCAGTTTTATCCTGGAATATAGCTATTATTTAATGGGGCTATATATAGTGCTTACTGGGAGTCAGGTACTATTAAAAAGGCTCTGTATAACCTGCAGTGTCTCTGTGTCATGGATTATTGCAAACAAAGTCTTAGCTGATGGTACCTTCTGCACTCAGTTTCCTACAAGTGTTTCAGCAATGGTAAGAGTAAGGAGATGCTAGTATTTAAAACTGGGTTGATATTCTTGTTCACTGCACGAAATATTAGATCAATTTCTCAAAATATGCTTGTAAAATCAGGCAGGAGCTGGATGCCAAGAGGATTTGCTCTTTGCTGTTCAGCCTATGATAATAAGGCTATCTTACCATATTTCTCTTTGCTGAAAATAAACGTGTGTTTTTCTTAATGAGTAACTAATTGATGGGCCAGACTAATGGTTTCAAAATGACAGTTCAATCCCACCTGCTTAGAATCCCTGACATCTATTGAAATAAATGTATGTGAAACCAAGGGGAAAAAAACCCACTAAATTATTAAATCCAGTAAGTGGGTAAAGGTACTATCAATTGGCTAGAAATATTAATGGATATCTAAAAATACATTGCAGATTGATTTATATTGTGAGACAAACAAAACTGGTTGATATCAAAAATAGGTAGGGACAGGAAACTTTTGAGACATGTGAATGGAACACAGTACCACAAATTTAAGGCAGTAGAGACTTATAGCAATCTTATAGTATGAGCAGTGTGTGGAGCCCAAACCAAAGGAATTCTACAGTGGCAGAATTGAGTAGTTGTGACAGATCATGTTGTGCACAGAGGCTTTAAGATATTTACTGTCTTGTCCTTAAAGAAAGTTTGCCAGCCACATAGTGGATTCAATTCATTTTTATACATTGACCTTGTACCCAAGAGTTTTGCTAAACTTATTAATTAATACTCATGTTTTTTTTCTAGAGCATTTTAGATTTTCTATGTATGCAATGATGCCATCTTGTAATAATGACAGCTTTACTCTTTGGGTCCCAATCTTTGTACTTTTAATTCTTTTTCTGGTTGTACTGTGTAATTCCTCCAGTTGAATAGAAGTAGTGATAGTGAATATTCAGGGGAGGATAATTCAGTATTTGGCATATAAGGTTAGATTTAGTTCTTTTTTTTAAAGGTACCTTTTCTCAGAGTAAGAATTTTCTTCTCTTGTTGGTACTTAGCTATAATCATATATATATATGATGTGTCTCTAAAACATTGGTTTGTAAAAATACAAATGATCTTTCATCAAAAATTACTGCTTAAATATGATACATGCATTCATGCACACACATGTATACATGCATATGAATATATATGTAAGGTATGTAAGGCATATGTGTGGAAGGATATACAAGAAAATAGATTAGTGTTTATGTCTTTTAAGTGGGCTAAAAAATCTTAGAGTAAAACTGATTTTTTTATTCTTTACCCTTTCGTATGTGTACATGTTATACATAGCCTTTTTAATTTTTTTCATAAAAGTGATTATAACAAGATAACGTTTTTTTAAAAAGTGTATGCCACAACATTATAGGTACCTCATGATTATAAATATAAATAAATTTCATTTTTACTGAAAAAAAAAATAAAAAAGAATGATATCAGACAAGGAGTCAGAAGATCTGGATTCTAGTCCGGCTCTGCCACCCACTGAGAAACCTGGAATAAGTCCCTTAAGCCTTTATTTTTTCATTTGTAAGGAATGGGGATAATTTTCTTGCTTATTTGTTGCCTCAGATACAAGGACTGCTGTGACCCTCTTGCACTGTGAGGCTGTAAGATCCCAGAGGGCAGAGCTGTGTTGTCCTTATCTCTGTCTCCCCAGAGCTAGCACAGTATTGTGCTTAGGACTCGATAAATATTCATTCGATCAGTGGCTGAGTAGGTGAATGGCTGGACAAATAAGTAAGTGAATGGAGGCTTATCCTCAACAACTGAATTCTGGCCTTTAGCTCTGCCTTCACTCTTGCATGTCTAACTGCCTGCTAGAGGCCATCGCCTGGCTGTCCTGAAGCACCCCAGAATAAATCTTACCCCTCAGTATGGTAGCTCTCAGCTTCTGCACAGAACTGTGGTCACTTTGCATTCCTGCTAATAGCAACTCTCCTCTCCAGCCCCTGGGCGTGCAATTCCAGATTTATATTTGTCTCTTTATTTCCCCTCATTCTCAATATCCTATCATTTGAAAATTCTCTGTAGTCTACCTCTGTGATATTCAGGCACAATACACATCTCGGCCACCACGCAATTTCGCAAAGAGAGGCTCCTGACTGTAAGATTTGATCTTCTTTCATAACATATTGATATGGGGCTGGGGAGCCTTATTTCTGTTCCTGGGTTTAGTCAGGATCTTGCGCTGAGGCAGAGATTAGGCTGGATGTTTTCAGATGGTTCCACACCATCTTAGATGCCCCTGCCTGCATGGCTTTAATGTTTTACAATCAAGCATTTCTGGCAGTACACGTGCAAGTTTATAAAGACCTAGTGCATTAGTCAATGACAGTGCTTGTTCAAATGAACAATCAGGCACTCAGGTTGGATCGGAGATTCCTTCTCGCTTCCACTATCAGTTTGCTTCTGTAGAGTCACTTTACAAATAACATCTTAAGATATAATTCCCGTACCGTTCAATTCACCCATTTAATATGTACAATTCAGTGGCTGTTAGTATATTCTCAGAGCTATGCAACCACAATCAACTTTAGAACATTTTAATCAGCCCCCCAAAATCCCTTACCCGTTGGCAGTCATTCCCCTTGTCTCTCCCTTATCCCCCTCCCCAAGCCCTAGGACCACTAATCTACTTTCTGTTT
Organism: Balaenoptera ricei; assembly: GCF_028023285.1. Lineage (NCBI taxonomy): Eukaryota > Metazoa > Chordata > Mammalia > Artiodactyla > Balaenopteridae > Balaenoptera > Balaenoptera ricei. Next base: position 56,005,522 of record NC_082644.1, on the reverse strand, counting down.
CTATAGATTTGTCTATCCTGGACACTTAATATAAATAGAATCATATAGTATGTGGTCTTTTGTGATGGGCTTCTTTTACTTGGCAAAATGTTTTCAAGGTTCATTCATGTTATAGCATGTATTAGTAATCCATCCCTTTTTATTGCTAAATAATACTCCGTTGTATAGACACACCATATTTTATTTATCTAGTCATCAGTTGATGAATGTCTGGGTTGTTTCTATTTTTTGGCCATTATAATAGTGGCCAAAATAATAATGCTGCTGGAACATCTGTGTACAAGTTTTATGTGGACATATGTTTTCCTTTCTCTTGGGTAGACACCTAAGAGTAGAATTGCTGCATCATAGGATAATTCTATGTTTAACCTTTTGATGAGCGGCCAGACTGCTTTCCAAAGCAGATGTGCCAGTTTGGAGTCATTTTTAACATGGTGGCATTATTAGCATCATAATAGAGATGGGCATTTAAAGTGAGAGTGCTTAGGGGCTTAAGATTTAGACGTGTCAAAAGAAACACAATTTTATTTTTTAAGTACTGTGCACCTGTGCATTTATAACTTGTGTCAAGTCACCATCAGCAAATCTTCCAGGAAACAGGATTGCTTTGTGCTATCCAGTTTGTCCATGGTGAAAGGCGAGATACCTGGTTAAATATCCTTGCATTTAAAGTCACCTTCACTGGAATGTGGTCTTGAGCCAGCGTCTTTCTCTGCTCGCACTTGTGCTTCCTGTTAGGAGATCCGAGGACAGCCAGCCTCAGTCCTTCCAAATCATCCCAGCCCTGGGGCCAAGGCTCAGCACAGTCTTGTGCTTGCAGACTTTTTCGATATTGGGTGGCTGTGGAAGAACATTATGTCAGAGACAACATTGTGACCTCTCTGTAGAACGAGAGAGAGAGAGAGAGAGAGAAAGAGAGAAACCATGCTAGGAACAGGCATGCCACCACCCCAAAGTGGGTAAAGAGGAAGGAAGAAAAGAAAAATCCATTTTCATGACTTTAAGATTTTAAAGGGTATGTTCCATAACTCTGAATACATAAACTATAAATGCCATGCTCTGTGTTTAATTAGGTTGGCTTACTTCTACAATTTTAAAAAAAATGGAAAGAAAGAAAGAAAAAGATACCACTGTCAGTTTGAGCTTAACCTTTATTTAGATTCTATATAACTCACCTCTGGGGATACTGAATTAGATGAATTTCTTATTTTAGCAAAGTGGAGACAAAGCGTTTCACTAACAGATCTGAATGTCTCCTTCAAGTAGGACCGGCAGTCACTTTCTCACTGTTTCTTCTTGTAAAGACTTGGGATTCAATGGACATAGTTTTAGGAAGCTAATAATAAGGGTTTTTTTAAAAAAAATTATTTATTTATTTATTTATTTTTGGCTGTGTTGGGTCTTCGTTTCTGTGCGAGGGCTTTCTCCAGTTGCGGCAAGCGGGGGCCACTCTTCATCGCGGTGCGCGGGCCTCTCATTATTGTGGCCTCTCTTGTTGCGGAGCACAGGCTCCAGACGCGCAGGCTCAGTAGTTGTGGCTCACGGGCCTAGTTGCTCCGCGGCATGTGGGATCTTCCCAGACCGGGGCTTGAACCCGTGTCCCCTGCATTGGCAGGCAGATTCTCAACCACTGCTACGCCAAGGAAGCCCCTAATAATAAGTTTTAAAACATACAGATTGTTAGACATAGAGGTGAGGCAGCTGGGGAAATGGAAGCCCAGAGAAATTAAACATGTTTTTCAGTCTCCTGGTCTGTGGTAGCCCTGGAAGCATGCCCAGAGCCTTTGACTCTTGGTCCAGTGCTCCCGACCAGGACCACACTGCCTCAGGCTGCTCCTTGTCCTTGACTGTGACTGGGGTGGGGTGGGGGGCAAGGAATAGCCTGCTAGCGAGGGTGCACACAAGCTCCTGTCCTTCAGTGCTGAGCACCATGAGGCATCCAAGGGGTGGGGCTTGATGGCAGACATCCTAGTAGAGGGTGATGGGGAAAGAATTTCAGGCTCTTGTATTCTGTCCTTCAACTTTAGGGAGCTGCTACCGGCACAGACAATGCCTTTGTGTGAATTAGAAAAACCCAACATTCCTCCCGGCAGGTAGAGCTCTGTGCAGGCGCTTGATAGCAGCGCACAGGCTCAGCCCCACTGTGCCTTTGCCTGGGAGCACTTGTGCAGGGCCCAACCAGTGCAACTGTGCAGGGTGATCTCATTAGTCCTCAAAGAGGCTCACTGTCCTCATCTGTAAAATGGGGACATCAATAATAAGACTTCTCCACTAAGGATCCCTGATGGCTGGGTGAGACCCTGTTGATGAATGTGCTTCATAAACCAGAAAGGATCGCCACAGGATAATTATTATAAATAGATGTGTACACATACACATGTGCACACACACTTGGCTTTTACCATTTTCAAATGCCTAGAATGTTATGTTCTTGGAGTCCTTATAGCCTAGTCAATGGGCCTTTGTAACCAGTGAAATGCCCCTGGTTCTCAGTGTCAGAGAACTTGTGAGTAGATATCTCAACAAAAGATAAAGAACAATATAAAATTTATCCCCTAACCCCAAGTTTCTCAGACCTGGCTGAACATTAGAATAATCTGGAGAATCAAAAAAATACAGATACCTAGGCCTCACCCCCAGAGAGTGATTCAATTTATTTGGTAGGTATGGGGGTGGGTAGAGGCTCCAATCACATTTTACGTGATTTCCCAATCACGAGGGAAATGCCATTTTAAAAAAAATTATGCCCCAGGCCTCTGGCTCTGTCTTTGGTTTGCCTTTAAATAACCTTGGAGCAAAACTTCTATTGTGGAATAAAAGATAAGGAAACGTAATAGGTTATTGAAACTAAAACCCTCATAAGAAGCTGTTCCAACCAGACTTTCCTTTCCTGTAAAGCTCTGAGGCTGTTGAAAAGGCATCCCCACCAGCCCTCTGTTTTCTGCATCCCTTTCATTCCCACAATTCTCTGTGCTTCCTCCGCATCCTCTGCCCTATTGCCCCCCTGCTACCCAAGGCTGCCCTTTCTCCAATATGGAATGTGTGATGCAGCTGGAAGAGTCAGCAAACAGATTCTAATTTAATCTCCCACCTTAAAAAACGAAACCAAATAATCATGGCAACAAGCCCTCCTTGACCATCTGTATTTCTTTCATTAAAAAATATTTATTTATTTTTTTAATTTATATGACTGCGTCGGGTCTTAGTTGCCACACAAAGGGATCTTTGTTGCCGCATGCGGGATCTTAGTTGCGGCATGTGGGCTCTTTTAGTTGCGGTATGTGGGCTCTTTTAGTTGCGGCATGTGGGATCTAGTTCCCTGATCAGGGATCGAACCCAGGCCCCCTGCATTGGGAGCATGGAGTCTTAGCCACTGGACTACCAGGAAAGTCCCGACCATTGGTATTTCTGCCTTACTTTTCTATTTTCATCCATTATAAAAATTCTCGAGAGTTATCTACATACCCTCTCTCCAGTTTTGCGCTCTTCATTCACTCTGTAACCTACTTCAATCTGGCTTCTATCCCCTTGTCTCCACCCACTGCATTTGCTAAAGCCATCAATTACCTCTAGGGAGTCAAATGAGGTCACTTTGAAAGAAGTGATATTTTTCTTTTTAATAAAGTTTAATGATGTTATGAATTGAACGTTTGTGTCCCTACTGCTCTCCCCACCGTCATTCATTTATTGAGACCTAATTCTCGATGTGATTGTGTTAGGAGGTGGGGGCCTTCAGAGTTGATTAGGTCATGAGGAAGGAGCCCTCATGAATGGGATTAGTGCCTTTATAAAAGAGACCCCAGAGAGCATTCTGGATTCTTCTACCATGTGAGGATATAGTGAGAAGACGCCCTCAATGAACTAGAAAGTGAGCTCTCATCAGACACCAATCTCCAAAGCCTTGATCTTGGATTTCCCAGCCTCTAGAATTGTGAGAAGTAAATGTGTGTTGTTTAAGTCACCCAGTCTGTGGAGCCCAAACTAAGACAAATTAACATGTAAAAAAGCACAAAAAGCATAAGCATACAGCTTGATGCAGTTTCTGAAAGTGATCACATCCATTTAACCATCATTCAGGCCAAGAAACAGAATACTTTCTACACAAAATCCTCTGTATGCCCCTCCCCCAGGTCACCACTGTTCTGATCTATCAACATATTAGTATTGCCTCTGAAACTTTATGTAAATGAGAATATATAGTATGTGCTTTTTTTTTTTTTTTAATGTTTGGCCTCCTAGTCTCAAAATTATGTTTGTGAGATTCAGGTATTTGAGATTGAGGTATGAATAGATCTCAACTTATTAATTTATGCTATTCTTGATAAATTGAGCTGTTTTCCAGTTTTGGGTATTATAAATGATATTGCTATGAAGATCCTTGTACAGGTTTTTCATGTACGTATGTGTGCATTTCTGTCTGTTATATACTGAGGAGTAGAATTGATGGGTCATAGGGTATGCATATGGAGATTGCCAGTTTTCAAAAGTGGTAGTACCAGTTTACCAGCAGTCCGTATGAGTTCAAATTGCTATGGAATCTCACCAACATGTTTATTTTTACTCTTTTAAATGTTTGCCATTCTGTGAATTTTAGTGGTATCTAATTATATTTTCATTTATTTAACAAATAGCAAGGTTGAGCACCTTTTCAAAAGCTTATGTGCCATTTGGACATTTTCATAGGTGATGTGCTCATTCAAGTCTTTTGCTCAATATTGCTTCACTATTTTTAAGTTGTGTTTCACAACCTTTTTGTATTTATTCACAAAATAACTTTACATTTTCTGAATATGTCCTTTCTTGAATATCTGAACTTCAAAACTTCTTCCACTTTTGTGGCTTGGCTTTTCTCTCTCTTAATGGCTTCTTTTGATAAATGTTATATCTCTCCATTTATTTAAGTCTTCTTTAATTTCTCTCAACAATGTTTATAGCTTTATTTGGAGGTTTGTCTACAACTTTCATTAGATTTATTCTTATTCTTATACATTTGATGGTCTTTGGTATTAGTGAACATGGTATCTGTTTTCCTTTTAGAATTTCACTGTTGCTGGCATATAAAACTACAGTTGATTAGCCTTACACCACCCATATTTCTAAATTCACTTATTAATTTCAATAAATGTTAATTTATCTGAAGATTCTTTTTTGTTTTCTAGACATATGATAATGTCATATGTAAATAAAATTTTATTTCTTACTTTCCAATCTTTATTACCTTTTATTTTTTAATGTTGCCTTTTGTACTGGCCAGTAGTACCTCGAATAAAATATTGAATAAGTGTAGTGACAGCTGAAATTATTGTCTCATTCTTGATCTCCAGGGAAACACTTTCAATATATCCCCATTAAGTATGATATTTGCTCCATATTTGTAGATATAGTTTATCAGATTAGAAAGTTGTCTCCTATTCATAGTTTGCTAATAATTTCTTATTACTAACAATTTGTTACCATAAAGGAATGTTAAACTTTTTCGGTATTCATTTAAGTGATCATATGATTTTTCTTTTTTTGGTCTATTAAAATGGTTAATTGATTGATTTTTAAAAAGTGTTAAACCAACCTTGCATTCCTGGAGTAAACCCAACTTAGTTGTCTTGTACTATCCTTTTTATTTGTAGCTAGATTTGATTTGCTAATTTGTAAAGAATTTTTTTCATTTATGTTCATGAGAAAGATGGACCTGTGATTTTTCTTTCTTGAAAAGATCTTGTCAGGTTTTGATATCTAGGTCATTCCAGCATCATAATACTGGTTGGGAAATGTTGTTCCCCCCTTTAAATGAATTTTCTGGAGAATTTATGTAACTTTGGACTAATTCACTAATAATGCCATAAGAACCTAAAGTTTTCTCAGAGAGAAGGTTTTAATCAATTTGTTTAAGAGATATAGTACAATACTTTTCAAACCACTAGGCAAGGAGGAAACATGGAATATAACAACTTGATCAGGTCAGAGTTTTAGAAGTTCACTCTGGTGTTATTGGAGTGGGTGGATTGAAGGCAGACAATGCTGGACAGAGAACACCAGTCAGGAAACTGTGACAATAGTCACTTGACATCAGTCCAGGCAGTGGCAAAGAGCTGGAGAAAAGATGGCAAGTAAAAATAAATATTTGGGTTTTTTTTGGGGGGGGGTATAGTTGTTTTACAATGTTGTGTTAGTTTCTACTGTACAGCGAAGTGGAGTTCCCTGTACTATACAGCAGGTTCTTATTAGTTATCTATTTTATACATATTAGTGTATATATGTCGATCCCAATAGGTTTTTTTTAAATAAATTTTTTTGGAAAAGATAATAGTAAGCCAAGGATGGTCTATTTAAAAAGTCTGAATTGACCATGTATTTTCTTTACTTCTGTAATGAGAACCAGAGAGCTGGCACCATTTCAGTAGCTTCTTGGCCAGTTTGAAAACTGTGACCATGGAGCATCACTTATTCAAAATGCTAATCAAAACACAGGATATCAAAACCAGTCATTTTTTACCATATGGGAAATGATACCCAAATGTAATATGGTATTCTTATTATTTCTTGACTGAGATATAAATGTGGTTAGGGTGGACCTTAAACTATGATATATCTTTCTCTTCTCCCTGTTCCCTTCCCACTTTCTTTTAAATACTTCCTACCCATCCATCTGGGCCCTGCTCATGACTTGACAGGGTACAGGAGTGATGGCCATTGGGAGCAAGTTGAGCTAGGAGATATTACCTGAAAGTTCCTCCTAATTATCCAGGGGAGGTGGAAAACAGGAGTGCAGAAGTAAAGCTAAGAACAGAGATACCCATTAACCAAAAAGGGCTAATAGATGAGTCCAGAGAAAAGATAACACAGATGGTGAGGAGAACCCAGTGAGCCATGGTAAGGGTAGGAAAAAAAATTTAAGATTGAAATCTGCCAATACTGGACGGCTATGCAGATTACCTTTGTATGTGGGCTCTGTCTTTTCTCAGGCTCAGATTATTTAAAGAGCCCTAATAAGCCAGACAGTCTCCTCCCCTGTGTCTGCCTTTGTCAGGTTGTAATCTGGCCTTTCAGGTCCCCAGTATCTCACATTATCTTCCCTTCTTAACAGGTCTTAACCACACCTTCCTTTTTTTCCCATTTGGTTGATATTGGCTTATTAAATAAAATGTGTTCCCTACTCTAAAGGAGTTAAAATTCTGATAGAGAAAAAAAAACAGTATAGATACAGATGATGTCAAACTATTCATGTTAAGCAGGGAAGTGCAGACCAATGGGCTCTAAGTTCAGGCACACATGGCAGCACAGTTGAGATATTTTGAGAAGGCGGTTTCCTTGGTTTGTTTGCAACATGGATGTGCACACTTTTACAGCAGCACAGATACACCTGGGGACTTTTCTTTCACACAAGACTTACAAAGTTAGTCTAATCAAGAATGTGTCAATAAGAAGGCCCTGGGATTGACACTGTCTTGGTAAGCATTTTGCAATTTACATATAGCAGACCTTGGGTGTTCAGGACACTTCACCTGCTAAGTGTCAACACAATACAGCTGAGGTTGTGATGTGTCAGCAAGGATGTCAGGGAGGAAGTCAGAGGGCCAGATCTTCAGGGACATGGCTTGTTTAGCTTACACGGAGTTCTGAAACTGTCAGTGGCTCATTCTGTTTGGCAGCTTAGAGAGCCGTCCACGTTCAGAACTAGAAGTATTCAGGCTGCAAAGAAGGCAATAAAAGATTGGGAACTGACATACTGATACTTTCCAGAAGTATCAAGTCTGGTAACTGGAAGTCTGGAAGCTTCCCACGCATCCATCGCCATAGGCAGCACCTATCTAGATTTAAAAAAAAAAAAAGCATCTCTCCAGCTTCTCAAATATCATTTTGCCCCCAAATCACCTGGTACTGGTTAAAATGAACATTCTTGAGCCCCACTCGCAGAGACTTGCACACGACTCTCTGGGGTTGGGCTCAGGTAACTACCTTCTTCCAAACACACCAGGTAGTCTAGATCAGGTGGTCTGTGGACCACATTTTCTGAAATGCTGCCCTAAAGTCTTCCATGTACCCCAGCTATCAAATCACTGTGTGAGGTGCCATAATTCAATTTATTTCCAAAGAAAGAGGTCTGGAACTAGTTTTTCTTTCTCCTCCCACATTCAGGCTGTCATCTCCTTCTGCCACAATGTTCCAACATTTTCTTTATGTTTGCACCCTCTTCTCAAGCTCCTCACCCCAAATCATCATCTAAGATCAAGGCATTTGAGTCAGCTCCCACCATGGGCGAACAGCTGAGAGGTGCACAGTGTCATTTGGGCAACCACCTTTCTTGACCTCGATGACTGCATATCAGCTCAACTTGCCAGATGTGCCAAAGTGATGACCAAAAGCCGAGTCTTATGAAGAGTTTTTTTTTTAATTCGAATTTCTTGTCAATATTTTCAAAAGGGGGAAATTTCCCATACACATCCATATTTCTGGCTATTTTTAAAATACCAGAGGATCTGGCCACTCTGGCCAGTTTTCCTAAGGATAATAGTCAGCTGGGGTTGAGGAGAGGCTGTCCCCTTGAGACACAGAATAGAGGTGCATATATCGCAAAGATAAGGAAGCTCAAGGTCAGAGCCCTGCTGCTCCAAGGCCCTTGACCTAACATTGCATTCGTAGTTTTGTATTTTTTTCTTAAAGAGGCCACCACAATTGTGTAAGTTTTAGATTTCGCAAAACTTGGATCCACTCCTGCCATTCTGTTCTATGTACTACCCTGCTACCAAGGATTGGTTAGCATTTATCATCAGATTTGCCAGTAGATTCTGTTAAAGTAGAGAAATATTTCTCTGAACTCTTGGGTCTATAAAAACAAGAGACAAATGGAGAGGGCCTCATACTTTAGGCAGAACGGGAGAGAGCCTATCTTTGCATGGATGTGATCTGGCCTGCATCCCTAACATTTGATTTCATGATCTCTGGCTGCATCTAGTCCTTCTACAGTTCATGATTCCTTAAATTCCCTATAGTGGGAACATTTTTGTACATAGTCATCACGCTTGGTTCCTTCTCCATTTCTGCAAAGACACATTTAAATCCCATCAATTTAATCCTCACTTGGGGTGTGGATGCTAAGAATCCCTGTTCTGGAGAAAGAAAAATAAAAGTGATATCTGCCTATAGAAAGGCATATTTTTGAATGAAATGTCCTAGGGGGAAAGGACTGCACCTTCTCTGATTTTTACTGCACGTGTTTTCAGACATGGCTAAATGCTTTCTGGGATCTCACTAAATAGTCACTGTCGTTGATGATAAGACATGGATAGAATAGATTAAGGCATCTGCTCTCCAGTTACCTTCTAAGATATTATTTTTCTCTGTTGGTCACTGCTTGGAGCAGATTCTTTCATCCCACAGCATTAAGCTCTATGGAAATTCAAATATTTTTATTGTAACAACATGCTGTAATATTGGGAATTCAGCCATTGCATTTCCCCCTTCCAAGATATTATTTGCTTTACTTCAATATTTCTTGTGTTGTTCATAATGTTGTTTTAAAGCCTCATTTTTCACTCTTGAGATCGTTAAGGATTTGGTGATGTTATCTGTGAATATATTTATTACTCAGCATTAGCCTGCCTTTGCTCCTCTGCGGGAATGGAGGAGAAGTGGCATGCATTATAGATCATCGGAGACGGAGTCTTCCCGAGGCATTTATCTGAAGCTTATTTTAACACTTCCCATTTGCACAGACTGTTAGCTCCTCTTTTTAGATAACATCTTAGGAAAAGGAAGCACCTGTTTGAAGATGTGAAAATAAAACTAAATACAAACAAAAGGGCAAGTTGTTGAACATGGGCATTTGTCATATTTATTTTCTAATCTTTCCTGTCTGGGGGTGTAGTGGGGGATGTGACTTATTACTCTGAGTCTGAGCCATTAACTATTTTTTCTACAAAATAACGGGTTGAGAGCCAGTGTCCACTAGGCTGATGTGGACATTTGAGTCATGATTGTGGAACTAGTTAAGGGGTTGATTATTTTAATGACATTTTTTTTTAAGTTTTTTGATGTAGACCATTTTTTTTTTAAAGTCTTTATTGAATTTGTTACAACATTTCTTCTGTTTTATGTTTTGGTCCCTTGGCCACGAGGCATGTGGGATCCTAGCTCCCCGACCAGGGACCGAACCCACACCCCCTTCATTGGAAGGCGAAGTCTTAACCACTGGACTGCCAGGGAAGTCCCATTTTAATGACATTTTTAACGGCACTAAATTAATTGTTCAATAGTTCCCCATCTTAGTTGTATTTTGCCTACATAAGTGTCAATCTAATGTTTTTCTCTATTTTTAAAAAATTCTAAAATTTTCAGTACTGTCGCTAGGTACTATGAACACACTTCCTGATTCCTCTCCAGAGATAAAGAACCTGGTTTCTCTGTTAAGAGAACTGTTTTATCCTGAATAAAATCATTCAACAGGTAACTTAAATTCTTATTCAGCCATATCATCAATGGCACATTGTATTTTTTTCAAACTTTGCTTTGAATCTACTACCCTTTGCATTATGCAGGAGACAAGCAGCTCTTTCTTTGTGAAGTGAACATTTTGGTAACCACCAGTGAATTTCAGACCTTATTTTATGCAATCAGTGCATTACTTAAAAGCAGCCAGGAACATCTGACTTCAGTGATGGAGTGCAAAGAAATTGGGTCAACCTTTTGCTAAGGCCAAATAGGAGCGCTGAACAAAATATTTTTATCAATCTGCTTCAAGGCATTGGAGACTTAAGGCAATGAAAAATCACCAGGCCATAATCCCACGAAAAGAGGGGAATCTAGAGAAGTTAACATGATTTTTTGGAGCTGCTTTTCCTTAGGAAGCTTTGCAAATTCTAGAAAAGGCAGCGAAAAGGCTGAGAGCTAAGCAACACTTTTTAAAGCTTCCAGAGTTGAGGAAGACAAAATTTGAAGTCTAAGTCCTGCCAAAGTAATGGTGGTGGGTAAATCCATGTTTTGGGTTGACATTCAGAGGGGAATAAGGGCAAACAGGGAGTAAATAGCCTGGTGCCCTCAGGAACTGCAGCCAGTTTGGAATTATCTCTAGTCCTGTAATTGTATTAAGGTGATTCGAGAATGCTTGTGCCCTCAGATGTCTGAAAGAATCAAACAAAAATCCTGAAAAGAATTATGCAAGAAAGGAAAATGATAAGCCAACTTCTCTTATGAACATAGATGTGAAAATCCTAAGTAAAATATTATCAAATTGAATCTATCAATACACAAAAAGTATATTGTACTTGTATATGACCAAATTGTTTATTTCCCAGGAATGTAAATTTATTTAGATATTTGAAAATCAATGTAATTCAGTACAGAATAAAGGGGAAAATATCTGATTATTTCAATAGATGCAGCCAAAATATTTGATGAAATTCAACCATGTTTCAAACTAGTAATAGATGGGAATCTCTTAAGTAGAATAAAAGCTACCTACATAAAAGAAAAAGCATATGTAGCACTTAATGAGGAAATATTGAAAACTCTCCCCTGAGATCAGGAAAAAAAATAATGCTTCCTATTACCACTGCTATCCAACATTTTACTAAGTTCCTAGTCAGTCCTAGTCATAAAAAAGAAATAAAACATTAGGAAGGGAGGAACAACTGCCATTCACAGAGCACATGTTTGCATTCATAGAAAAATCCCAAAGAATCTTTAGACAAACTATTACAATTAATAAATGAATTTACCAAGGTCGTTGAATAAATGCTCAATATACAAAAAATAAATTGTATTTTTAAATACTATCTCAAAAACTAAATAATGAAAATTTGAACATACTTAGGAATATAGCTAACAAAAGATAAGCAAGAATGAAGCATAGAGAGATAAGAGGGCAAAAAATACAAAGGAGAAGGTAAAATACATAGAGGATATAGAGAAAAGGCCTAGGATATGAGTAGTTGTAGTCCCAGAGAGGATGTGGCAGAATTAATAATTAAAGACACAATGGCTAAGAAATTTACCACACTGATGAAAAACATCAAGGCACAGATCAAGAAGTCCTACAAACTACCAAGAGGTTGAATAAAAGAAAACCACACCTATGCACATCACAGTTAAACCGCTGAAAACAAATGACAAGTAGAAAAATCTTAAAAGTAGCCAGGGGTGGGGAGGAGGGAAGACATATTACCCTCAAATTACAATTAGACTGCAGGCTGACTTTGTATGAGAAATAATGGGATCCAGAAGAAAATGGAGAAATATACATGAAGTATATTGAAAGAAAATAACTGAAAGAAAATAACTGCCAGCCTAAAACTCTATTTTCATCCTTAAAGAATGCAAGTGAAATGACATTTTCAGATGAACAAAAACTTAGAGGATTCATCATCAGCATACCTTTTCTTAAGAAAATACCGAGGGATATTTTTTAGGCAGAATGAAAATGTTCGCAGATGGAAGGTGGGAGAAGCAGGAAGAAAGGAAGAGCAATAGAAAGGAATGTTTATGAATAAATCTGAATGAATATTGGCTGTGTAAAACAATAATAAAAATGTCTTATAGACCTATGTCAGGAGGCAGGTAAATGGAGTTAAAGTATTCTAGAGTCCTTGCGTTGTCCAAGAGAAGGGGAAGAGTACTGATAAACATTATATTCTAGTAAATCAAGAATGCATGTTGTAATCTCACAGGTAGCCATTAAAAAGAATAGTAAAAGGGCTTATAATTTTGAGGTTAATAGTAGGAAAAAATGGAATAACATACACTGGGTCAATCCAAACAAGTTAAGAAAATCAAGAATGAGGAAGATAAAGCAGGTGCAGTAGAGAACACTAGAACAGTAGAGAATAGAGAACACAGTGTAAGATGACAGTTTTAAACCAAATACATCCAAAATTATATTAAATGTAAATAGACTAAATGATCAAATTTTAAAAAATTAATAAAATTTTATATGACTAGATTAAAAATATTATATAAGGTTCATAAAAGATACACCTAAATCATAAGGATGCAGAAAAGTTGAAATACAAAGACTAACCAAAAGAAAGCTAAGGTGTAATATCCATCTTTCATCTAGATTAATATCAGATAAAATATTTTTAATTAAAAAAGCTTTTGAAATAAAGGAGATGATTAATAAAATAAAGGGTTTACTCACCAGAAACATATAATAAAGCTAACTTGTATATGGCTAAGAATACAGCCTCAAAGTAAGTAAAGCAAAATTTGACAGAAATGTAAGAAGAAATAGACACATTCACATTCATGGTGGGAAATTTTCACACAACATTTTTAGTTATTGATAAATATATAGACAAAAATCAATAAGGACATAAAGGATTTAACAACATAATTAGCAAACCACCTATAGACATACATAGTGTATTGTACTCAGCAATGCCAGAATGTACATTATTTCAAAAAATGCACAGCATATTTACAAAATTTGACTATATGCTGGGATCTGAAGCAAATCTCAACAATTTTCAAAAGATTCAAATTAAACAGCATATCTTCTAAGTCTACCATGGAATTAAGTTAGAAATCAATTATAAAGAGATTTTTATAAAATTGCCATATATTTGGAAATTAATCAATATACTTCTAAATAACTCATGGGTCATGGAAGAAATCATATTAGAAATTAGAAAATATTTTGAACAGAATAATTAAATTATTACATATTAGAATCTGTGGTATACAGCTAAAACTATGCTTAAAGGAAATTTGTAGCTTTAAATGCAATGGGGATGTCTGAAAACCAATGAGCTAACCATTTTTCTCAAGAAGCTAGAAAAGAATATCAAATTAAAGTAAAAGGAAGGAAAGAATAAAAATAAGAACAGAAATTAATGAAATAGAAAGCAAATGTAAAATACAGAAAATCAATAAGCCAAAAATTGCTTCTTTGTAGAAACTAATACAACTGATAACTGCCTGCTGAGACAGATTAAGAAAGTGAAGTCAAAAATAATCAATTTCAGGAGTGAAAAAGGAAACATCATTATAATCATAACTTACAGACATTAAATATATGAGAATATAATGAACTTTATGCAAATATATTTTAAAATTCAGGTAAAATTTACAAATTCCATGGAAAAGAGAATAAATTTGATACAAGAAATAGAATAGTTCTGCAGATATTGAAAATGTTAAATTTGTTATTTAAAATCTCCCATAAGGAAAACTTTGGGCCTTGATGGCCTTAGTAGTGAATTCTACCAATCATTTAAGAAAGGAATACCATCAATATCACATACACTCTTTTAGAGAATAGGACAAAAGAGAACACACCCAACATGATTTATGAGACCAGCATAACCTTGATACCCAAACCTGACAACGACACTATGAGAAAGGAAAATTACAGGCCAGTCTCCTTCTTGGACAAAGGCAAATGGACTAATGGAATATAGAAACATTACCTGTGATATACATAGCTGATAAAGGGATTGATATGTAGAATATATTGAGATTGCTTACACATCAATAAGAAAAAGACAATCCATTATGGGCAATAGATTTAAATGGGTATTTATTTCACAAAAGAGAGTATTCAAATGACCAATAAAAATATGAGAAGATGCTTGCAACATCACTAATAATCAGGGAAATGCAAATTAAAATCATGAGATGCCACTACATATCTACCAGAATGGCTAGTCAAAAAGACTGATATTACCAAGTTGTAGCGAGAATGTGGAACAAAGGAAGCTGTCAAACACTGCTAGGGAAAGTGTAAATTGGTGCAATCATTTCCTTTGGCATTGTGTAATAAAATTGAGCATACACTATCCTGTGCCTGAGCAATTCTATTCCTGGGTAAATCCCCAACAGGTATGCTTGCATATGTGTGGCAAGAGTATCACATACAAGAATGTTCTCAGCAGCATTATTCCTAATAGTCCAAAACTGAAAGCAGCCCAGCTGTTCAATAGGAGAAAAGAAAAATTAATTCCTGCAGGAGAATCCTCTATAACAGGGGCCAGGGAACTTGGGCTGGTAAAAGAACAAGTCTGAAAGTGGTTCATCCTCTGGTGTAGGCAAGTTTGGGTGGGGAGAAACTGCATCAGTATGGAAAGGATAGATTAATTTACATCAGCAACTGTCTTCTCTTCATGAAAGCCTATCTTTAAGAAGTGCCATCTGGACTTCCCTGGTGACACAGTGGTTAAGAATCTGCCTGCCAATGCAGGGGACACGGGTTCGAGCCCTGGTCTGGGAAGATCCCACATGCCACGGAGCAACCAATCCCGTGCGCCATAACTACTGAGCCCACGTGTCACAACTACTGAAGCCTGCGTGCCTAGAGCCTGTGCTCCGCAACAAGTGAAGCCACCGCAATGAAAAGCCCACGCACCGCAGTGAAGAGTAGCCCCCGCTCACCGCAACTAGAGAAAGCCCGCACACAGCAACGAAGACCCAGTGCAGCCAAAAATAAATAAATTAAGAAAGAAAAAAGATAAAAGAAATTCCATCTACTGAAAAACTCCCTAAAGGCACGTTATCCTCTCCATTTGACCTACCTCAAATTCTAGTCTTCATCGTGCGGGACCACCAGAAATCTTTATTCTTGTACACAGTTTAGCTCCTGAAAGAATTTCCTTTTCCAAGTTGCACTTAGTGCCCTTCTCTCTCCAGGTCAGGCCTATGACCTGGATGTAGGAGAAGCAGACATTGTCCTGGTGCAGGAAAAACAGAGCTGGTGGGAGAAGAGTCCTTAAAGACACACAGGGCTAGGTTAGAATTCCTGCTCCACCTCTTACCAAATTGTAAGGATGAGCAAATCCTCACTCATAAAATGGGGAAAAGAATCCATACAACATACAGTTAAATGAGAATTAATGAGGTAATGTCTATAAAATGTCACGCACAGAAAGATGCTCAAATGGTAGCTATTAGTATTTTTTGTTGACAGAGTTCTACTAACTTTCATTTTAAAATATGTGGTTTGACCTTGACTCAGACCTTGTCCTCCCTCCCCACTGGCTACATTAAGAAGCTCAAGAATGAATGAGTTAAGTTGTTCAAACCAAGCACTACTGGACCAGAGAAGATGGGCTTATCCCCCACCTGAGCTGGTCAGGGAAGGCATTTGTGTGCCATCTGAGTGCAGGCTGATTTCCATGGACAGCAGCCGGAGGGGGAAGGGAGGAAAGAGGCAAAGGGAATGAGATAAGCCTTGGGACTCTCTTCCGAAAGCTGCAATGTGAATGTTCATAGCCTTCCTGTACCTTGCTAGCTGGAGGGGGATTTCTGCTTTTTTTCTCCATCCTCTTTAAAAGCTCTTCTGTCTGTGCCAGCTAGTTCCTAGATGTCTGTGTTGTAGAATCAGGCAATGTGCACAGTAACACAAACCGGACTCTGGGAAAGGCAGAAGAATAGGGGCAGACAGAAAATAACAGTGAAAGGAGACAGCAGGCTGGGTGTTGAGGAAAGTTTTATTTGGAGTTGAGAATTGGAGAAAGGAAGGAATTTTGGGGAAGCAACTGATGGTGATTTCAGAGAACATTGTAAGTGGCAGAGGTAATCAGATAACCACACATGGCAAATCCAAGATTTGACCAGTTGTGCGTCCTTCACCACCATCCATTTTAGAACTAAATTTCATCATCCCCAAATGAAACCCCACTCTTTCTAGCCAGCAGCCCCAATCCCTCTATCCTCCCCAGCCCAAGGTAACCACTAATCTACTGTCTCTATAGATTTGCCTATTTTAGATATTTTATATGAGTGGAGTTATACAATATGTAGTCCTTTGTGACTGGCATATTTCATTGAGCATAGTACTTTCAAGGCTTATCCATATTGTGGCATCTATCAGCACTTCATATCTTTGTTGCCAAATAATATTACACTGTTTGTCTATATCACATTTTATTTATTCATTCATCAGTTGGTAGACATTTGTTTTCACCTTCGATTGTTTTCACTTCAGCTATTTTAAATACTGGTGTGAACATTCATGTACAAGTTAGTGTGGGCGTATGTTTCCATTTCTCTTGGGTATGTAAATAGGAATGGGAATGCTAGGTCATATGGTAACTGTATGTTTAACCATTTTAGGAACTGCCAGAGTTTTCTAAAGTGGCTGCATGATTTTATATTCCTACCAGCAATGTATGAGGCTTTCAATTTCTCCACATCCTCACCATCACTCGTTATTATCTTTTTTTTTTTTTAATTATAGCCATCCTACTGGGAGGGAAGGAACCTTATTTCATTAAGGTTTTCTCTGATGGCTAATTGCCTGAATCTCTACTCAATTAAGGTACTTAAGGTACTTTTTGATATAAAATTACTGAATTTGGAGTACAATTTTTAAGTTGATATATAGTGCCAAACTGCTTTTCATTAATTGTATCAATTTTACTCTGCCTGGAAGTATATAGGACACTTATTTCATAATATCTTCATCAAAATCAATATTATATTTAAAATCTTTGCCAATTTAGTAAAGTTGGAATGATTTATTTTAACCCTATTCCTAGTGATATTGGGTTTTTCCATACACATAATAATTATATATATAAATTCAGTCAGCTCATATTCTTTGTACATTTTCCTCTTGAGTCTTAGTTTTTATTTTGAAAATTGTTCTTAAAATCGCTAAAATTCCTCTTGAATAGTTTATGCTAGATAAGAAACGTTTGAGTAAATTATAAATATAAAATATTTTGAGAAATATTAATATTTTAGGGTCCTGGCAATAATTAACCAGAATAACCATTCTGAAGTCTTAAAAGGGGTTTAGAAAATTTAAAAAGTCTATATTTGGTTATTTACATAATGCAAAAATTAGACAAATGGAAACTAAATGAGAGAGAATGCTTTGATTAGATGAGACATTAAAAACCAAATAGAAACCTCAATTAAATAGAGTCAGAAGACCAGAAGGGGGCGCTCTCACACCCTGCAACAATAGCAGAGCCCAATAGGAAGAAGGCTCTTCTTCCTTCCTGACAACTCAGCCAATGAAAAGCCATTTGCCCCTTGTTTATTGTAGTCCTTCCAACTTCCTTTTCCCCTTTAGAAAAGAGTTCTCTCCATTTCCGCTGGAGACTTGAACGTCCCTACCATGGTTGCAGACTCCAGATTGCAATTCTCTGCTGATCCCAAATAAACCCATTTTTTTTTGCTGGAGAAATAACTGGCAGTCTATTTGTTTTAGGTCAACAGACATATCAATGCTTCTCCTTGAATCTAATTGAAAATTTGATGATAGTGTATATTCAGTGAAATGAAGGAAGTTAGAAGAGGTAATTATTTGGAGGTTGATCCATTCATTTAGCTTCTTAGGCACTTTAATTGCATTCATGGAAATAGTTGAAACTTTTTTTTATATTTTCCAGTGTAGATCTCTCAGTGTGTACTTGTGTTTAAAAGAATCACATAATAAAATTTAGGTCTGAGTGCTCTATCATTTTTTGACTAGCAAAATTCTTAAACAGAAGTTGCTGAAGTGTAAGGTGTACCTTTACTAATAGGATTTTCAGGAGGCAGAGTGTGAGGGGTGAGCTGGTGAATACTGAATCACCAGCCCCATCTCTCCCCATGATTGTTTAATGCTTAAAGGTCAGAATTGCTCATAAGATAAATGGGTTACAAACATCTCCAGTTTTTCTTTAGGAAGATCTGTGAGCCCAAAAGGGCTATCCAAAACTACAGAGTAGTTCTGGATTTACAGTCTTCTGAATTTAAGTTCTGTTTTTTGAGACCAGATGAGTATCTCCTACTACTCAGAGTTGTTTTTTTTACATGGCTAGAGCCAGAGACACATACTAATGTGGGATGGATGATGAACCCTATGTTCTTTTCATTAAACTATGTCTTTAAATTGTTGGATATCAATCCAAGAAATATGAGGAAACTATTATGTTTAAATGTACCAGATATGGAATGAGGAAGAAGTGTCCCAGAAAATATCCTAAGTTAGCATATCTAAACATCATTGGTTTGGGGATACACACTGTGTGAAGGGAGTAATTTATCCCTCTGTGACTTTTGCTCTGCCAGTGGCATTAAATAAGGAAATCTGCCATGTTCCTGTGTTCCTGGTGTCAGGGAGGTGACTTAATGCTGAGGAATGTGAAGTGTTCTCAACAGGAGTCCTGAGTCGGGGCCCTGTTATGGGTTCAGCTGTGTCCCCCAAAGATCTGTGGAAGTCCTCACCCCCCGTACCTCAGAATGTGACTTTATTTGGAAATAGGTTCATTGCAGATACAATTAGCTAAATTAAGATGAGGTCATACTGGAATAGAATGGGCCCTTCGTCCAATATGACAGGTGTCTTTATAAGAGTAAAACTGAGACACAGGTACACACAGACTGTAGACCACCATGGGAAGACAGAGGTGAGGATTGGAGTGATGCATCTAGAAACCAAGGAACCTCAGAGATTCCTGGCCATCAGGAGAAGCTGGGCAAGATGCATGGAACAGAGTCTCTGCCACAGCCCTCAGAAGGAACCAGCCCTGGTGACACCTTGAATTTAGATTTCTACCTTACAGAACTGAGAGAATGATTTTCGGTTGTTTCAAGTCACCTAGTTTATGGTAATTTGTTACAGCAGCCCTAGCAAACTTATACAGGCTCCAAATTGCTAGTTCAACTGCTTAATAAGTTTGTATCAATTTCTTGTAGAACAGAAATAAGAATACCTGCCCATCGTGAAGACCCAATGGGCTTCTGTAAGGGGAAGGTTTTATGTTTGGCTGCCTGAGCCTCTGGCCTTAGGCAACTTCCTAAGACTTCTACCCTCTTCTCTCAGCACTACCAATGCAGTTTGGAGACCAGTAGCTCTTAAACTTGGGTTTGCATCAGAATCACCTGGAGGGCTTGTTAAATCACAGATTGCATGGCTCCACCCCAGAGTTGTTCATCCAGCAGGTCAGCGGCGGGGCTCGATAATTTGTTAATGTAACAAGGTCCCAGGTGCTGCTGCTGCTGCTGGTCTGGGGAGCACATTTCAAGTACTATGGGATTAGATGCTTGGGGAAGATTTATGGGGGAAAAGTGACAAAGTCAGCCTTAGAGGGAGTCCTGAAAGGGTGGGGGCTTGGCATCATGTGCAGATAGACCTTAAATCATATTATCCTGAATGGACTCTCAACAATCCTGTCCTTCCCCCATGCTGTAGCAAATGAGTCTTGTAGTATTTTATGGGTTACAGGTTCTTGTCCCGTCTTCATTCTGAATTTGGATTTTTTTTTTTTCTTGTACGTCTGGGTTTGGGCTTGAATGTCTACCTATTGTTCCATCTTGAGCTTCCCTGAGCGATGAGATTTGAGATCTGATGGAAAGTTAACTTCAGGATCTATGTCTCACCTGCACCAGGAAGCCTTTTCACCATAACTCTGCCCTTCCTTGGGCTCATAACACATTTTTCATATTACCTGTTAGGTGCTTAATCTTACATTCACCAGTGGATCAGTTTTCATATGGTGGTCACCCAGTGAGCTTCTTGTTCATTGGTGGGGCCCCATATCACGTTTAGCTAGGCTTAGGAAACTAGGCCATCCTTGTTCCTCAGAAACACTTTAGATTTCTTCTGTCTTACTAAATTTCCCAGAACTTCTCTACCCATTCTCCCAGAACTTCTCTACCCATTCACTCATTCATTCATTCATGAAATGCCCTATGGAGCACCTCCTTTATTCCTTATGGAAATGTGTAGAATAATGGGGGAAAGGAGGAGACAGATATCAAAAAATCACATGAATACATGCAAAATTACAGCTGTGCCAGGTACATCAAAGGACAACAGTACTTAGTTCTAATACTGGTGAAATTTGGCCCTGCTGGGGAGGTCAGGGAAGACTTTGAATTGATATCTGAAGGACACGCTGGAATTAGCCAGTTGTAAAGCAGAAAACAACCATTCCAGGCAGGGAGAGGGGTGCCTGCAAAGGCCTGGTCAGAGGAGGGAGTGCACGGGGACTGATCTTTGAGCGTGGAGAGGAAGGGCCTCAAGGGACATGAGCCGTGCTGGATGCCCAAAGCTGGAGAAGTGGGGGACAGGCCAGATGGTGGAAGGCCCCTGATGCCACGTGTTCACAGTCCAAGCAGGTGTGGGCCGTCGGGCATCTCCCTTGACTCCATCGATTACTCTCCTGCCACATTGTTCCTGGCTTCATCCCTCCACACGCCTTAGCACTGTTCCGTCTCAGGGAAGAGGCAGTCCTCGACCTTCACCAGCTGACCTCTCCATTTGGCCTTTCTTCCCTTTCCTCCTGCAGCCTCCAGTGACTGGGCTCAGGGAGCCTTTATTTCTCCACTGTGACTCTCATCTGCCATTTAAACTGGCTCCTTTCCTTTATTAGTTAACTGGTCCAGATCACCCCAGCGTAAGGGAAAAAAAGGCTTCCCTCTCTGTTATATGTGCCATTGGTCTTACGCTTGCAGGCTGAAATGGGCTTCCCTTCCTCCCGTCCTACACCTTCAAAATTAAGGACATCTTAAGAATTGCTGTCAAAAGTTCTCCCCATTCAATTCAACTCTATTCACAGGAAGCTAAAAACTTTTCACGACCTTTGTTCTAAGGAACTCCCTACTTGGCAAATTTCCTGTGACTGGACCTTGAGAGAAAACTGGTATTCTTGAGAGGGTGATGTATTCATGTAAACTTAAATGTTTGAAAGGCTGTTTTAAAATAGCTTTATATTTGATTCTTTGTCACTGAAGAAAGCTTTATATGTGTGGGCCAGAGAAAATACAAGCTGTGCACATTAAATAAAATCATCAATAATTTTTCAAAGGACAAAAAATTAGTCCCCCAAAATAAAAGATAAATCACTTATGTATAAATTGTCTATTAAAAGCATAAAGTAGGGACTTCCCTGGTGGCGCAGTGGTTAAAAATCTGCCTGCCAATGCAGGGGACACGGGTTCGAGCCCTGGCCTGGGAAGATCCCACATGCCGCGGAGCAACTAAGCCCGTGCGCCACAACTACTGAGCCTGCACTCTAGAGCCTGTGAGCCACAACTACTGAGCCCACATGTCACAACTACTGAAGCCGCGTGCCTAGAGCCCTGCTCTGCAACAAGAGAAGCCACCGCAATGAGAAGCCCGCGCACCGCACGCAGTGAAGAGTAGCCCCCACTCGCCGCAACTAGAGAAAGCCCGCGCGCAGCAACGAAGACCCAACGCGACCAAAACTAAATAAACTTATTAAATTTATTAAAAACATTTAAAAATAAAAACATAAAGTAGAATATATTATTTTTTTTAGTATATAAAGCTGATGTTGATAGAAAGAATATTGGTAGGTTGTACTCTGAGTTCTTAGTATTGTTGACAGGTTTTTGCTGAACAAAAGTATCTCTTTTTTCTCACCTGGACTTTTCTATAATCAAGAGAATGCAGCCTTGAGATGACAGGGTGGAATGCACACTGTACTAAGGAATAACTTTTCTCTGCATGGCTAACTGGCTACTAAAATAGCAATAGAACTTGGCCTCTTTAACACCAGACTTTATCGGGCTGACTAGCCAGAGCTTATGTTCAGGGTTAACAACATGCCTTCAGAATCTCTAATGATAATATCCATCCAGGAATAGAATAAATAAGCCAATGGTAATAATGCCCTAACAATTTACACTTAATTAAGGTTGCTCTCATTCCAGGAGTGGGCACTGCTGTCTCTGAGTCCAGTTGCTTAGCATTTAGTTACCAGCATTCAGCTGCCAATTCCCAGGGGCTTGAGAGATTCAGACCCTGGCAGCCTGACACATACTAATCAAATAAACAAAAGATCTGATTTGTAAATCAGAATGTCACTGTCTTAGAGGGAGAATTGCCACTTGCTAAAGGACTATATTTCTTGTTACTCAATCTGTCCACCCTTGTCTGAGAAGGAAGCTAATGCAGTGCTTAGCAGGGGACCATAATTGTGTAAATTGCTGTATTTGCGTTGCTAGATCCGAACTAGAAAAGGAACAGAGATTAGAATATTATTGCAGGGGTTGGATGGGAGAGGGGATATATCATTTGGAATTTGTTGATTGCAAATAACAGAAAGCAATATTGGGTGACTGAATAAAGGGGAGTTTATGGGAGGGTCATTGAGGATTCTCAAAATTACAGGAACCTGGAGATTCAGGCTTGGATACAGCAAAGGAGCAGCAATTAAGACCACTGAACAGTCTGTCTGCTCAGCTGGAGAGAAGCAAGCTAGTTCCCGTCTTTCTGGACCTCTGCTGGATTTAGCTTTAAAAATTTCATCAAGCTTTTAAAATTGCAATTAGACCATATCTAGTGTTTATATTATCTACTAAGAGTTGTAAAAGTAAAGACCCTACACTCAAAGAGTTAAGAATCCAATACTACATATCAATACGTAAAACACGTTAGACCAAGTTCATGGCAGAGGTGCCAAATCAGGGCTTTGTGGTTTGACAAATGAAGCAAGAATATGGGGTTAGAATGATGGGGAAAGACTTCCAAAGAAAGACACTGGAGATGGGCACTGGAGATGGCATGATTTTGCTAGGGAAGTTGGGAGCATTTCAAACTGAGATGTAAGTAACAAATACAGACCCAGATGTAAGAGCCTAATGTGAATCACATACTTGGTTAAGTTCCCTCCTCCTCCACCTGTGACTGGGTTTACAGGGTTTACTAAATGAAGAGAAAGGTTTTGCAGGGAGAGGCCCCTGTGCTTTGGAGGGAGGAGGGCTATGTGGGAGAGAAGGAAAGGTTGGAGGGGAGAGCAAGACCCACACATTTCACCTCCAGCAGACAAAAGTGTGCTTCTCTCAGTGTATCTGATGGAGAGTGGGTGGTAGGTGACAAACCTGGAAGCAAGGAAATGAAGGTGGTCTTTCCTTGATTTCCCCTCTCTAGGAAAGGGCTCATTAGCCCTGTTGATACTGGGTCAGGGTCCAATGCTAGTGGCAGCATCCAAAGGTACAAATTCTTATGTTAAGTGCCATCTACCCCAGAACAACCATCTGGGTCCTGCACAATCCATGCTTTAATACAAGGCTATTGGGTGAAGGCTGTTGAACATCAGACCCAATGTGGTAAGAATACAGCATCAGTGACAGTGATAAACAGTTCAATCATTCATTCATTCATTCCAATCTATATTTATTAACACTGACTGGAGTCTCTGCCCAAAATTGAGACTAGAGGCTGAAGTATAAAAAAGTAATGATAAGTCACTTCCTTTCCCTACTTCTGTGTTCTCTTCTGTCAAACAAGAAGCTGGAGTTTAATGCCTTTGCTTTGCTATGTCTCCTGTGCTTCATGAACTTACACGTAAAGGCAGGAGCAGTTTGCCCTGGCATGGGCCAGAGGAATGGCGTCAGGGGCTGAAGGGCAAAGGATAAGAGGTACTGCTTGTCCTCTGCCTCCTTGGAATGAGGTACCCTCTAAAAGGTGCTAGGGATGTACCAGCTCTGTGCAAACTAGAGGTCTGGTATTTGCCAGAAGCTTTGGCATAATGCAAGGAGAAATAGTGCATGAATGATGTGATGGAATTATTGCTGACCATGAATTTCCTGCCCAATTAGTGAGATGAGGTTGTGTGGGGTTTCATCTAATTGGAACTTTCCTCAGCAGATCTAGGTTTATTTACCATTTTACATGATCTCAGGAGATGAGAGGGCAGCATGTTGAATTACAATAACCTTTCATTAAACAAAGTTCTTCCTCATTGACCTTTGATTCCCCTTTCCGCATTGTGCTTCTGTGTTTCTCCATAGAACCTCTGTCACAGCTTCTTTGCAACCGAAGAGGGTACTTGGGTTTGAATTTTTTTCAGTGTCTGGTGCATTTGTCCCTCTATATTCAAGTCACAATAAATGTCTGTAAGAAGAATTTTCTGAATTGCTAGACTGGAAACTCTTTGGGGTTCAATGTCTAGTCTATGTGCGTCTTGGTATTTCACCTTACCATCCGTCCCCCAAACCTCCTACCGATGCCTGCTAGAAGGAACTCAACGAATCTCTTTCAAAACATCTTAATCTATAGGTATAAATTGTGGCTTCCATAGAAATACTGGGTTTACATGAAATCCAGAGGATATCTGGGAGAGTTAACCATGGTTTCAAAAAGATTTAAAGTCCTTTCTCCCAAGGTAGTTCCTTTGAAGGATAAGCATTCTAAGTTGGTAGATGAAGAATGAGGGAAAGAGAGAGACTTGTTTTTGTTACATTTAGGGTTCAGTTAAGTATTCAAAGTTCTGAGGAGACTTTTCAGGGCCCCCTTTCACACCATTCACATTTAGAGGCCAGAGCTCATGCATCCCCACGCCCTTCCACTTTGTAGATTAATTGCTCTATCTCTTAGCAGCTTCAACCAAGGCCCATCCTTCTCTGAACATGTTCCATTGCTTAGATCAGGAAACAGGTAGGAAAAATTAACTATATAATACTTGTATTATACAAATAATGGGAAAATATTATAAAAATTGGGAGACTAGAGAAAAAACTTCATTCCTAATATCTTTACTCCAGTCCAGGGGTTTTCAAAGTCTGGTCCCGAGACCAGAACATCAGTATCACCTGGGACCTTGCTAGAAATGCACATTCTCGGGCCCCACCCAGTCCTAGTGAATCAGAAACTGGCATGTGTTCCAGCAATTTGTGCTTTAACAAGTCCTTCGGGGGATTCTGATGCACACTAAAGTTTGAGAATGGCTGTTCAGGCAAAACTATTATTAGTATTTTATGGCAGTCTTTTCATGAGTGCGTGAGTGTGTGTGTGTGTGTGTATGTGTGTGTGTGTGTATATGCAGGCTTTACCAAACTGTTGGAGTACAAAAGCAGCCATTGTAACACTAACCCGAAATCTAATCTCTCCAGCCTAGAGCCCCACCTAGCCCTGCAGTGAGTCCAAACTCCTTCAGAGTTTTCTAATATCAAGAATCTGGGAATCATCACGGTGGACCTTATAGATGTGAGTATATGTGCCCTAGGCAAACCACTCCATGGGACCTCAGTAACTTCACTTTACTGGTTTGTTCCTGGGCTCGGATGGATAAGTAGCCCTACTTATCTATCGGCAGGACTTTCATCTTTCCCTGTCTGATGTCCCTGTGAAACACAGATTGTCCCTTGCCCTGACATTCCTTTGGAATTTCCTATGGATCCCCAGAGCTAATTGTTCACTGTCTGTGGCTGGTAAGGAAAACACAGGGTAAGAGTTCAGCGTGTGGTCACTGCATGGCGCCACCCTTTCCTCTGACCCTCAGGCCTGGGGGCTTAGTCTGCGCACTGCTTCAGTGAGGCTGCAAAAAAGAGAACACACCTCCCCAAACTTCAGTGAGGCTTTTGTAAGAAAAAAACAGGCCACTTCATGGACATCTAATGACACAAAATAAAATACACGTGGGCCATGGCAGGAAATGGAAAATCTCCCCTCATCTTCTGAGAAATGGGAAAGCATTTTCTCTGTTGTGCATTAGTCAGGAGAGACTAGTTTAGCTACAGTAACAACCCCAGACTCAGTGAATTAAAAGTACTCAGGTTTATTTCTCACTCATGCTAAATGTCTTTCAACATTAACTGGGGACTTTACCCTGCTTCATCCTCACCCTGGATTCTGTTTGACAGACCACAGCGACCTAAAATACTGTTGGAGAGGGGAAAGGGCTTTGTAGCATCTCATTCCAACAGTTAAATTCTCTACCAAGAGGTGACAGTCACTTACCTTCCTAACCCACTAGTTAAAACTTGTCACAGTGCTCCACTTAACCACAAGGGGTTTGGCAGGTGCAACTCTACCATGTATGTGGAAGGTACCTGAACATCAGTCATGACTAGCACGCTGGAGATTTGCTCCTTTTGTCTGCTTCCCTTTGCAGCCTCAGTCAGGAGTCCATGGGCTCTTGTTGCTCTGTGATCCACCACTATCTGCTTGATTCTGCTGTTATGAGTTTCAACTCACATTATCAAGAACTGTGATGGGTAGATCAGCGGGGGGACAGGATTCCCTTGTACCCGCTGTTCACCCCGCGCCCAAGCAGCCTGGCTGGCAGGCTGGGAGTGGGGTCTGTGATTCCTCCCAGGCAGCAGGGTTTGTAGAGGTGATGCAAGGTATTCCTAGTACTCCCACTCTGCCATGCTGTTTCCTTCCGCATTCTTGGCAATGTCTCTCATCTTGGCTTCTGTCACTCTGGCTTCTTCTCCTTATAACTTTTGGTCCCCACATGGGGACCAAAAGTTCTTCTCTATGTGCTTCTCAGCCCTAGAAAAACAAGAGGAAGTGACTAATTACCAGAATACAGAAGCCGTCTAGTGCTGCGCTATTAACAATTCGTCTAGTTACAGCAGTTTCGCTTTAGCTCAGCCATATGTACTTCGTTGCATATGTAGTATTTGTACAATTTTGCGTCATGCTTTTTTACATTACATAATGCTTATTTTAGGTTGAAAATCCTAAATCCACTGTCATAAGTGAGTGCCAAGTTCATGTTTGGGCTTTTTCATAACTGTAAACAGAGGATTAAATGCTATTTACCTGACCAGCTTTAAAGTTTAAAATATTTTTCATCTTCTTTTTAAGTCATTGAATTGTGTCACATCGAACCCCCCCCCCCCAAACCCAGCATTGGTGGCTTTCCCTAACGTTATGTAGGCTTAAGGGATAGTGAAACCAGGACAGAGAACTGTTTCTGTGCCCAAGCTAGCACGGAGCAATAACTTATTCATTACCCGAGAGAGAATGCCACTCCTCCTTTCCAGGCTGCAAACAGGCCAGGCTCAAAGGGCAGGCGGGCTGGCTTAGGCAGCGCCTCTGCGGCTACCTGGAAGCCGAGCAAGTCACCTGAGTCGTGCCGGTGCCTGGGCTGCCAACCTGCAGCCACCGGGCCGCAGTCCGTGGGGGCACGAGGACACTCCCGGGGCGGGAGGACCCCCTTGGTCCTCTAAGCAGGCAGCCGGCCCGCGGGTGCGGCGGCGCCAGGTGCCGTTGCCCAGGTAGCGCGTGCCCCGGCACCTGCCGCTCCAACCCCGCGCCCGGGGCGGGGCTTCCCGCGTCCCCTTTAAGAGTGCGCATCGCTCGCCCCTGACGTCAGGGTGTCTCTCCGCACGAGCCCGCGTCCCGCGCCTCTCCGCGCCCCCGCGCCCACTGCCCCGGCGGCTGCACGACGAGCGGCGGCCCGGCCAGCGCGCCGCACCGCTCGGTCCTCCCGCCCGGTTCCGCCGCCGCCCGCTCCCCGCACCGCAGCAGTCCCGCGGGTCCTCCTGCGCCATGTCGGTGGCCGGGCTCAAGAAGCAGTTCCACAAAGCCACTCAGGTAAGGCGCGTGACAGGTGCGCCGCGGGGCGGTCCCGGGAGGAGGCGCTGAGGGCGCGCTGGACGCCGGCAGCGGGCAGGGAGCGTGGGGACCCCGGCCAGCACCGAGCCGGGCCCGGCCGCGCCCCGCATTGCTCGCCCAGCCCGCCGCGGCGGCGGCCCGGGCATCCCGGGGCTGGGAGCCCGCCTTCCGTCCCGCACCCCCGGCTCAGGGCGGCGCTGCGGGCATCCACGGGTCCCAGGCGTCCAGCCTAGTCGCTCCGAGTGTCGCCCCCGCATCGCCCAGCGCGGGCGCGACAGGGAGGGGGCCCCGGTGCAGCGCCGCCTCGGCGCGCAGGTGCCCGGGCGGCGCTGCGGGAGATTATGTAAAGTAGCCTTTTCCCTGGCGACCTTGCGGTGTCGGTGCGCCCGGCTGTCCCGGGATGTGCTGGCATGAGAGGTGGCCCGCTCTGGGGGTGGCTGCGGAGGTGCCCGCGGTCTGCGCTCTTCCCCTGTGGTCTCCGAATTCCGCCTTCCAAGGCGTCCGCAGGCTCCCTAGGAATGGGAGGATGGGGCTTCCTTCTGGGAAGCTCATGCGTTAACTTTTCCTTGGAGAACTCGGTCATGAAACTCCTTTGAGGCCAAGGCTTGACCGGCAGTCTGCATGCCTTTAAAAATTTCCCATGGGTTTTGCAGCGTTAACATTACCAAATCATCATGTATTTCAAAGTATTATTTTTAGTGAGCCTTTTACATCTTGGATGTGCCCATCTTTATGGGGTTAATAAGCTGTGATTATAATAAAACTTCTTTAATTCAGATTCTAATAATTTAAATCTTGCTGGGCTGGGTTGAAGAATTTTACATAGGGAAAAATAAGTGAATACTTATAATGTGACCTATTTCTTATATAATGAGTATGGTTACTTTTTTTTTTTTTTTTTTTTACCCTTCTGAAACAGTTCTAGTTTAAAATAAGAGGTCTTAAGCTAAGAACTTTATTGATTTCTTTAACTATTTCACCTAATTTAGCCTTAAATATTTTTTTCATAGATTTGCTCATAATTAATACCAAGCTTTCTCATAATTTCTCAGAAGTAGTGAGGTTTTTCCCAGGCTACCACAATAACAGTCCTATTATAAACCACCTCCAGAGAAGGTGAGGTTTATCTTTTACAGAATTTTGGTTAAGTTAGGGTGAGAGATGCAGCATGAAGTTCATCCTGTGTGCCCACGTGCCATCTCTATCACCACAGACCTGCCTTTATAGAATCGGTTACATTTGTCAACTTGGGAAATGGAGAAAAACTATTTCAGTAAAAATACCCATTAATGTATTTTGGCTTTTCACCTTGGATCTTTCTGAGACTTCTCTGCCAGAAGAAATGTTTGTAAGTATAAGTGCATTGTTGGTGTAATTTGGAAGGCCTCTAATAACTTTATATTTCACATTCCTTCAGGTTTACAGAAGCAGCATATGTGCTATCCAGAAATTGTCAGGCAGGATTTCTTTGATGTCACTAACCTTTTTTATTTCTGGTACTTGTCACATCTATAACGCATCACCACACCCCCAGCACCAAATTGACTAACACCACATCCTTTTTCCACTTTGATTCTGAAGACTTCCTTTGCAAACCTTGGTGTCCTACAAGGCAATTGGGAACCTTGGCTTTGGAGTGGGAAAGGCTAAGGATTGACCCATTTCTGCTGTCTATGACCTTGAGCAAGTTATTTAACTTTTGAATCTCTCCTTGCTAGAATGAGCATAATAACCATTTCTTAAAATTGATGTAAAGATAAATGAGTTTGTAGAACACACATTTAAAAGTGTTCAATAAATGGCATTAACATTAAAAATAATTTTTTTAGTATAAAATACTGTCCTTTATATTAGTAATAATGAGACATGAGGAAATTATAGAAGCTGGAATTTCTAGCTTTGCTACCTTAACAAAAAATTAATCAAACCACTCCATTTTAGCTAAATTGTGAAGTTACATGCAACTTTGAAGTTCAGAATAAAAACTTGAATTGTGGTATGAAAGAACTTCTTAGAGCCTTGGAGGAGGTCTGCTTGTGAAGAGATGAGATTAGTATTTATCACACTGAATCCAGATGCAGAATCACTATGTCATTTTCATTTTTTTACTGAAAAGCCTTTCATTTTAAAGGTGAAGTGACGCGCAATCCCTTATCCATAACTTAATGTAGCACAATCTTAGAAAGCCCAAGGCAAGTGTTATTCTCCCTGTGCATGTGTGGGCATTTTCAAGGGCGTGTAAAGCCAGCGCTAATGTTTGCATGTGACAAAGATATTAGGGGAAATAGCTATGTCCTACTTTTTAAGCCATTTCCCCCCATACAGTTCCATGAACTTGATCTTATCTACAGAGGAAACTTTAGACCTAGAATTACTCCTTTTTGAGAATGGATATGCTAGATTAGATACACTATGTTTTATAAGTGGAAGGCCCTGCTTCAGGAACATTCCTCTTGTCTCTGTGAAACTGAGTGTTTTGCTTATGTTTGCGAGGGGTGATATTTGTATTAATAAAGCAGTTTATTTTCAGTGTTTACCCACCGATTGGAAATCTCTGAATTAGATGTGTCACCACTGTTCTCTTGGTTTGGAAGTGATTATTTCTGCCTTGTTGCTGACAATTATTTTCAACATCTCTGCTCTTTGGAGGTTAAAAAATGCCTTTGCCAAATAAATTTTATTAAAGGGGAAAATCCTTTAAGCTTGAGAACATGTTAAAATAGGAAAAATTGATCTTTTTTTACTTGAATATAATTTATTACTTAATTGCTCATAAAGATATAACTTATCATGCAATTAGAATAAATAAGATACAGTTTTTTAAACTGTAAAATAGGGCAAGTGAGCATGCATTATTCTACTTTAGTGAGTTTCATGTATATTGAGATTTCATTTTAGCAAGAGTAATGCCATTTTTTTTCATTTGTTGGTTTAAACCAGCAGTAGATTAGGTAAAAATAGCTCTCCGGTTCCAGTTAACATGCTGTTCTTACAAAATCTATACTTTAAAAAAAAAACTTTATCAAGCATTTAATATGGACACACCTTGCTGTATAGTGAAAGGTTCTTCAGAGTATAACTTGTTAGGTCCCCGTATTAGTTTGGTAGAGTTGCAACAAAGTATCACAAACTGAGTGCCTTAAACAACATGAATTTATTGTCTCACACTTCTGGAGACAAGGTGTTGGTAGGGCTATGCTTCCGCTGAAGGTACTAGGATCTGTTCCAGGCCTCTTTCGTAGCTTCTCGTGGTTTGTTGGCAATCTTTGGCCTTTCCTGGTTTGTAGACACATCACCCCGATATCTGCCTTCATGTTCATATGGTGTTTTCCCTGTCTGTCTATGTCCAAATTTCCCCCTTTTGTATAGACACCAGGACAATAGGGCGGATTGGGGGCCCAACGTACTCGATGAGTATGGCCTCATCTTAAGTAATTATATCTCTGTGACCCTATTTCTAAATAAGGTCACATTCTGAGGTACTGGAGGATAGGACTTTGGCATATGAATTTGGAGTGGGGGCTAATCAGCCTATAACAATCCTTATTTTCCTAAAAGCAATCACCACAGTGTTCTTCTAAACATTGTGTTCGATTCAATGTAAAGGGACAACTCAGTCTGTAAATAATAACTTTTTATTGCATAAAATAAGAAATGCTTTCTTCTTTTCAATGAGTTTGGTTAGGCTATATACCTATTATAGACTATACCTTCTGATTTTTTTTAAGGATAAAACATATTTGGTTAGCCTGTGTTAATTATGATATAGTCTGGTATGTAATTATTGTCACACTCAGATTCTTCAACTGGAAACATTTAATTACATTGGTATTTTATGCTTTTTTGTTTTAACTAATTTCTTCATGCTTTCATCACATTTAAAATGCTGTGTTTTATATAGATGTTTTGCTCTGGAGAATGTTACATAAATCTGTTTACACATTTGTTGATTCGGTGAGACTTAAAACTGGTTAAGGTATTTAATTAAATATATAATTAGTTATGACTTTATCTGAGTGAGGTTCTCAGTTCCTTAATTGCCTGCTCTAAGCAGTAAAATCTCTGCTGCCTTCACAATCTTGAGTATGACTTATCTCTATCCCTGCACCCTCTGTCAGGTTCTTAGCCTGGGGTCCATAATAGACTGCAGAGGGCCTATTTATTTGCTAAAATTATGCCACATTTTATATGTGCATTTTTCTGTGGGAGAGTGTCCTTAGCCTATCACTAGATTTTTAAAGGAATTCCTAATCCCTACCTCTCTTCCCCACAAAGTAAAAATACATTATAAGAAATTGATCATGTCATCAGGAGAGAATGAGGTGGTTCTTATAATAGTGATCACTCCCTCCATACTTTTACTGGGCTTTAGAATGTCTGCTCAAAATGCAGCCTTCTCTGAATGAATTTTAGGGGCAATCAAATATTAAAAAACAAAAAGTTTCTAGAGGTGTCAGAATTGAATGGGATGTTTGTGATAATGTATATAATAACTTCCTGATACACTTGGCAAATGGACCTGTGGGGTGTTTAAACTGAAAGTGGTGACTGAGAATAATTTCCCTTGAGACTGAGATTTTTCTTGATTGAAGTTTTTGTTGTGGACACGGTTATATTTTTGCAAGGGCTCTTCCCTCACAGTGATTCTTTAATGCTTTAAATTGGGTTTATATGAATTTTGGTTTCAGTCTACTTGGAAAATTTGAAGTACCTCCCAAATTAATTAGAAGTACCCTTGAAAATGGTAAGGCTTTGGTTGGGGAAAATGGTGACTGTTTTGAGAAGAAATGTCATTGTGGAAGGAGGGCTTAACACTGGGATGCTTAAGCTGGCAGAGCAGATTCCATTCTGCTGAGCCTGGCTGCATAAGGGTGTCAGGAGCCCCGGGCTTTCTTTAGAGTGGGTGGTTTGAGGAAGTGAGCAAGAAGGGTAAGACCACAGGTGAGTGAATAATGAGGATTGTGTGAGTTGAAGAACAGCTCCAGGGTTTACAGTGGTGGGGCTTGCCTAGGGATGAGAAGTCCTTCAGAAGTTAGGGCCAGATGGGCAAGATTCTGGGGGTTAGGAAATTAAAGGATTCCCTTGGCTTTCCTTTTTCCCCCTTTCTGTTCTTTTAATCCTTTGTACCCTCGTTTGTGTTCTTTCATGTGATGACCAGTCGGGTGTGGCCACAAGTGGGGAACACAGAGGTTTAGGAAAACAAAGTTTATTATACTCACAGGCCCTAGAGAGACAGAGTCACTGCACACTGAGAGAGGTCACAGGGGAGGAGGGCCGAGAAAGTGGGCTCAACCAAGCAGGTGGGGAGCCAAGAGAGAGGGCGAAGACCCATGGACAAGCACCTTTATGGAAGGTCAGGGTGGAGTACGCAAGAAAAGGCATGAGGGAATTTCCTTGGTGCATGAGAATGTTACTAGGTCACGGTCAGGGGCAGGCAGAAAAAAAACCTTGTGGTGTGGCCCACCTTATCACACGGGTGCACTTAGTCACTGGGGTGGGGTGCTCACAGCTTGAGTGTGTGGGGATGTTGAAGGAGCAGGAAACAAAATATGAAGTTTTAAAGACTTTACAGTACAGGGTTTCTCTCTCTCTCGCTCTTTTTTTTGGTTTAGATTTTCTTTATTTCCCTGACCAATTTGGAGCCAAAATGTTTGAGTGATTTATATGGTCTATAATGGATAATAAAGACTGAGGAGAGAGAGCTGTGGATAGCTGTACCTATTAAAATGTCATGTTGTGAGACCCTGTCAAGTATTCTTGCAGACTATCAACGAAGTATTTTCAAATGATATTGAAACTTCAGCTGAGTCTGATGCTTCGGGAAATTACTATTTATGAAGATTTTACATTTAGTACAACTTCTAAATTCAGAATATGATGTTCTCCTTGCTTTGCTCTAACCTTTCTCCTCTAGCCCTGGGTCAAATCATACATGGTATATGACTGTGGAGAAGCTACCTGTCATTCTCTAGAACCACTCAGCTCCTAGGAGGTTTGCTCAGATTCTTTTCTAGCCTCTTCTGACTTGTGATATCTGAAAGAAACAGAAGTATCTTTCTTATAATTCAAACTGAATTTACAAATAGATCCTAATTGGAGCAGCTTAAGCAATATCTCAACATCAAGGTACAGTTCTTGTTAGGCACATACGGATGGTTTGCCTTTGCTTTTTAGTGTACAGGAAAGATCATCCACAGTGAACACTCCCACTTGGGAAGAGAAAGAATGGGAATCATGGCATTTATGGTCCGTAACAGTGATGCCGTCTGCTGAGTAAGGTGAAGTCCCCCACCCCTACAGTAGAGGAAGTTCCTTGGTTTTACCCTGTTTCTGCAATCAGGGAAGAACTCTTTTGTTCTTTCTTTTATTTGGCTGCGTCTAAAGGGAGTGACAAGGAGTGTGGCCTCTGGGAGCTGCAGAGCTTCTTTAGGTGGCTTCCTGTTTATTTAAATTTGGGGGTCACTTTACAGTCACAGGCTTTTAACTACTCATGGCTGATTTGACCAATAATATTTCTTCAGAAACTTAGAAGACTTTCTGATATGTTTTATTATTGTTGTTCCACTTGCCATTTACCACAGTGGAATCTTTTTGTTCCCCACTAGATCCGTTTGACCTTTTTTAGATCTCATTTTCAACCAGTACACTTGGTCTTGTTAATCTGAACTTTGCACGAAGTCCTAATGCTTTGGTTTAACCAAGGGGTCTTAAGGGATCTTTGTTGCTCAGACTTCTTTTCATTCTTATTTCCTGTTATTTGCTTCAGGGATCCAGGATGACTAGGGTTCCGCCATCTTTAACACATGGTTTTCAAGACTGCCAAAGGGAGAGAGTGTGTTGGATCAAGCATGGGAGATTTTCATGGGCCAGACCTGGAAGAGGAATGTGGTCGGCAGGACATTAAGACCTTCAGTGACCCTCCCTCTTGTATGGTCCCCTCCCCTTTGAGTGTGGGTCAGCCTGTCACTATGAAAAGATGTCCCTCCTGAGATTATTACTTTATATGGCAAAAGGGAGATTATATGGTTGGGATTAATCTAATCACATGAGCCCTTTAAAAGAAGAGCAATTTTTTCTGGCTGGTAGCAGAAGGGGAGGTCAGAGAGGACTGGACATGCTGTTGCTGTTCAAAGATGAAGGGGCCATGTGAGAAGGAGTGTACTTAACCTCTAGGAGCAGAGAGCAGCTCTTGGATGGCAGCCTGCAAGGAAACAGGGACCTTCTAAGGTCCACAGCTTTTAAGAACTGGATTTTGCCAACGATGTGAATGCAAGAGACTTCTTCCCCAGGGTCAGCAGATAGGAGCCCAGTCTAGGTGACACGCTGTGGCCTCGTGAGACTCTGAGCAGAGACCCAGGCAAGCTGGCTCAGGCTTATGACCTGTAGAACTCTGAGCAAAATAAATGGCTATTGTTTTAAGCTGCTAAGTTTGTGGTAATGCAACAACAGAAAACTAATAGAAGGAACAATCAGTTATGTTTAGGTTCAGTTCGCTGGAACTTGTAACCTGGCCAAGCCATGGAATACCTAAATGCAAGGGAAGAAGGGAGGAGGCTGGGAACTGTGGTCTGTCAAGTGTACCCAGAATGTAGAAGTGGGTGTTGGTAAAAATCTAGAAGCCTTTGCGATGCCTTGTGTCTATAACACATTCATTTGTATGGGCGCTTATGTGTGTATATGTATACACACACATATACATACAACGTAAACACACATAAAATTTAAGTCTCATTTGCTGTCAATCTTATTACATAAGGTTCAGTGTTACATATGCCTCTTTTAATACATGTTATATTTTGCAGTTTTTTCCCCATGGTTAGTTGTTTTGGTATTTTTCTCTGGTGAAACACAAGTTTCTTTTTGTAGTCCCTGATCAGTGTTAAACAGTGAAGCTGTAAATTACTTTCTGAGCCTCCTCTTAGCTTGGTAGGCTGCTTGTGCAGTGACAGCTTCATTAACCTTGGAATGGAGAGACTGTAGAACATTGAAGAGTTTTTTGAATTGTTAGTTTCCAACAAGGCACCAGGGATCCTTACCAGTGAGAGCGGAGTGGTTGACTGTTCATCCCACATCTGTTTCTGTGCTTGTGGAAGGCTGATGCCACCACAGGTACAGTGAAATGCCCTTAACTTGTATGGGCACGTTAGACAGCTACATGGTAATTTGAAGTTGTTCATAAAGTAGTTGTTGAGGGTTCCAGACGACTGTGGCACACGTTGTGTTATTTGTCAGTGATGTGTTAGCTTCATGTTCTTTGACATGATTCCTGGATCCAAAGCCCTGAGTGGTTTTCTAGGTGTAGCTGGTGGACAGTGCCAGACCTCTTTTGGAGAGGATGAGGTCTTGCACCCTGAGATGTCCTGTGAGGGCTTGGTGTCATTTGACAGCTTGGCCAGGGAGAGACTAGTCAGACAATGTTCTGTGTCTGAGCGAAGTAACCTAAAGGTGATGTATCCTGTAGGAATTGATTACAGAATGAGTACAGCTTTCACCCTTGTCATTCCCTGCATTTACTGCTCACTGAAGTGACCCTGGAGTGCTTCTTTATGTTGCATGAATGTTGGCCATGTTTATAGTATTCATTAAACTGCTTAAGTGGCTACTTCTGGGCAATAGGGACCTGCAAACCCAAACCCTTGGCCGTGGCTGTCCTCCATCATGTTTGTAGACTGACTGAGTGAAGTGCTTTCTGGAGATGTTCTCTTCATTACTGTTACCGAGATTTTACTCATGCAAGTTAATATCTTGTTATCCAGAGATTCTATTCTTCTTAACACTCAGCTTTTCACTTGAGTGCTGTCTCCTATTCCACTTTCTAATTAAGTTTAACAAACAAAATTGTTTTTCATTAAGCTCTTTTCTGACCATCTCATCCACTACCCTCTGTGTGACTTTGGTCCCTTTGAAGCTCGCAAATCCAAAATCTTTAGATTTTCCACTTTTTTTGCCCATTACCTTTACCTTAAACCCAATCCAGAATTTCCAAAGAGATACTTGTAATGCTCATCATCCATCTCTTCTCTAAATTTTTTTGATGTAGACATGGAAAACTCCTTTTTCTTAGCTCCAACAGAAGCTTGGAAAGCTTATCATTGTTTACAAAATTTAAATTGTTCAGCAAGTATTTTGTGATCATTAAGAAGCATTTAGTTCATTT
Source organism: Balaenoptera ricei (assembly GCF_028023285.1). Lineage (NCBI taxonomy): Eukaryota > Metazoa > Chordata > Mammalia > Artiodactyla > Balaenopteridae > Balaenoptera > Balaenoptera ricei. Next base: position 55,968,128 of record NC_082644.1, on the reverse strand, counting down.
TTACAAGCTCTTTCAGCTACTTTCTGTGTCTCAAGATTTGCACATTTAAATCATTTTGATCCATTTTCACCATAAACCCCCTTATGTGAAAGGATGTGTCCTAAACAGAAAGTTTATCATAAAATCTCTATATCAATGCATTTGTCTAAATTTGATTACTGTTACTCTGCTTTTATGAGGCAATGAGTTATGCTGATATCATGTGATATGTATTGGCTTGCCCTTTGTAACATTTAAATTATTGCTGTCTTATGTCACCGTGTCTGCTGGTTGCTGCCGTGAATGATTCAAGTGAATTTCTATAGGCTCTTTTGATTTCTGTAGGCTCTTTCCATATGATTATGGTGGAGTAATTTGACTGTTTCCCATATTTGGCATTAAGCTTTATCTTCATGACTTTTTGACATCTGCATTCATCTTTAATTTACTGACTTTAACAATGAATCGTTATCCTTTGATAAATGGAAAAACCACTGTCACTTATCATAAATAGAGGTATAGGAAATTATCATACCAAAAAGAGAGTTAAGTCCTACATACTCTTGCTTGAGTAAATCTGTGAGCTTGAAGTTTATTCTGCTTTTGTTAAAACAGGAGATTAACAAATGTTAGACAAGCAGTAAATACCCTAACAATACACTGAAGGCTTTTTCATTTACTAAATCAGAACGATTGTAAGAAGACTAAGACAAATGATATCTTCATTGAGGGAATCAGTGTAATTGAGGACACAAGTCTGCACCAACTGTGTTGTTCAAAACTTGCCCCCTCCCACAGTTTCACTGTGTAAATGGTCGGCTATTCTCTGACTGTCAGGGAATTTTCTGTCCATGATGTAATTTGATTATGTATCATAAAAGCGAAGGTCATTTGTTTAGAGCAGCACTGAGTCATCTGTTCCGTGCTTAATGTTCAGAAGGGAGCCCCAGGCGTGCTTCAGGAGAAGCTCTTGACATCCTGTAAAATATGGTAAAAGACTGTCCATCGTTAGGATAGTGTAAAACATGAGCAATAGGAACCCGGGATTAGAAACTCAGAGACCTCCGATATCCTCCTGGTTTTCCCATTCTGAGGGCCTGTGAGACCCCGGACAAGTCACTGGTCACCTGATTTCATCTCCACCCCCGCACCCCCCAGTTCCTAAGTTCCACAGCCGAGGCAAGATGGACTTGGACATGCGTGTAGGTTCTGACGTTCATGCTTCTGGTCTTGTTCCCCTCTGATTCCTATCTGAGTGGAGCTATAATCATCTTTCTAAAGAGCAAATCTAACGTTGCTCCTCTGCTTAAAACTCATCAGTGGTCCTTATGGCTCCCAATATAAAGCCCTTGTCAGTCCCATGAGAGAGTTTGGAGTGTGGTCTGACGCTTTTTAGCTACTTAGTCTCATCTCTCACAGCTGTGTAAGTGTGAGATTATCTTTTACCCCGTACTGCACACACTTACCTGCTTTTGGGCCTTTGCACCATACTGGCCTCTTTGTGGAAATTCCCCTTCCCTCTCTTCCACTTTATGCTTGACTAATCACTGCTTCTCTTTCAGGTCTCAGCTTGATAATTTCTTAGGTCCCCTTCCCTCATTTGGTATGGGTTAAATGCCCTTCCATGTGCAATGAAAACTGCCCCATAGTACTTCTCTTAAGTATGGGGCTGGGCCCACTGCACTGTTTGTTGGTTTATTTCCTTGTTGGTATCCCCCAGTGTGGGTATAAAGAAAGGGACTCTGTTTTGCTCTTCATTGTTTCCCTAATGCCCGTTCCTTAGTGGGTATTCAATAGACGTTTGTCGCATGAATACATCCTTCCTGTTTCTCTTCTATTTATCCGTATTTATGTATGTTTAAAAGGGGTTATCTTGTGTATGTATTTTTTACTTTATTTCTGCTTAAAGATACATCACATATTTTGAGTTAATTTAGAAGTTGAATTAAAACATGCTCTTATAAAACTGTAAATTTGTAAATTTAAAATAAACTTCCTTAATTATAAAAATGGCTAGCATGGTAGTTAACTCATTAATTACCCAAACCAACCCCATAAGGGCATTATCATCCCCATTTCACAGATGAGGAAACTGAAGCACAGAGTGGTTAAGTAAGTTGCCCAAGATGACGCAGCTTTGGTGGCAGAGTTAGGATTTTCGTCCAGACTGGCTAGTTTCAGAGCTGATAACTGCCAATAATTCTCAACTACGAGTCCTATTCCAGCCTTAAATGTCAAACTAAGAAATATCTGAAAGTGTTTAGTAATCAGTAAGATAAAGATGAACATCTTAATAGAAAAATTAGAAAAGAATATGGAAAGGCAATTCAGCTTTCCCTTGTTATCCACAGGGGATTGGTTCCAGGACCTCCACGGATACCAGAATCCATGGTTGCTCAAGTCCCTTATATAAAATGGTGTAGTACAGTTGGCCCTCTGTGTCTTCAGGTTCCGCATCTGTGGTTACAGAGGGCTGACATTATAGGAAAGGACTACAAGTGGCCAGGATACAAATATAAAAATCATGGAAATCAAACAGCAATATATGACATTTCTCATTATTTACATCGGCATGGATTAAAGGGATGGTAACATTCTGAGTCAGCAAAGGTAAGTATGTGGGCTCTCGTTTGATGGTGGGAGTGTAGATGTCAGCAGTTTTCTTCCTTGTAATTCTGTTTTTAGGACTCTATTTACAGAAAATAAATGTATGAGCTTGCAAAACTTGTGTACACAGTTGTTCACTTTAGTAGTTATTGTAGTGAAAAGTTGAAAGGAACCTAAATGTCAAATGATAGGGGATAGGGAGGTAAATCATGGTACGTCTGTATCATGGAATATCTATAGCTATTTTGTCCATAGGGGAGTATTTATCAGTGCAGGGAAATATTCACGATGATTGCTAAGTGAAAAAAACAGGACATAAAACAGATATGCAATAGGCCTAATAAAGGGTAAAGAGCTACAATAGTAGGTAAAATACACTGCGAATTTACATGCCAGGCACTTTGCTATAATGCTGTAAGATCATTTTTTAAATTAACATTTAAACAGTGGTTTTTCCTGGTCACTTGGGCTTATGGATGAGCAGTCTGTATTTCTGCATTTCTTCATCTTTTGTAATTAAATTTTCTCTATCACTAAATTTTCTTTCCACTCCATCATCCTCACTTCTTATTCCCATCCCCACTTCCTCAGGTTAAATTGAAAACAAGGAACAGAAGAATCTTGCAAGCCATCTCTGGGATTGGGAGCAAACCCCATTTCCAGCGAAGTTCTAGAGCTGTCAATCAATGTAGGTTTGCCCCGTTAGGCGTTTGGCTTAAGAGCATTAGAACACCTGCCTCGCCCTCCATAGAGCCCTGAATTAAATTGTGCCGCTTGGGTTTCTTCTGAATGCGTGGCTGCTTTTCCTGTTTCTTCAAGAACTGTAGAGGCCTCATGAATAAGAATGCTGCTAATGACTTTTGCTTCCATTTCTTTTGAATGATTTTTTTTTCTTCCAGATCCCTAGTCTTATCCTTAGGAAAGACAGTGTTATGGCTTTGACTCTGTTTTGCATAAAGGGAAAGAGGGCAGCTAGGACATGTATGGTACAGAAGAGTGCTTCTACAAGATGCTCTCGGTCATTTGGTGCATACTGTCCAGCCTCATTCTTCAGCCCCTGTACCAGGAGTCTCCTGGGCTTCTGTCACTTCTTAGCTTCTGAGCAAAAGACCCGTAGGCAGTGCATCCCAGCAAAGAAGAATGAAGCATGGTGGAGACTCTCTAACAAGATAGGAGACATTCCAAGTGATTGTGTTTGAACGTGAATGCAGAATTCTGTTAACAGCCTCTAGTGGGCTTCCTTCTATTGAGGACAGAAAATGCAGAGTTTAGGGCATAAATAGAAAAATAATACCTTCTTCTTTGCACCCCAAGCAAAATAGAACAGAATGGAAGAACCATGACCAGGAAACACAGCCTCAGTAATGAGATGGGCCGGCCACCTTCAGGTTCCTCCCAAAGAGGACACGTCTGGCGGGATCAACCAGAGCACTGAGGGTGGCTGCTGGTTGGGTACCAGTGTGCCTTTGTGGATAGTTTGGCTTTCTCTGGGGCCTGGCACTCTTTAATGGCTTCAATGAAAAGTGCTTCAAGTTCTAAGACGAATAGGCTGTGAAGTCATTTCTGGATTAAAGCTTGTTTTTCCAGCCTTTGCAGAATCGCTTTAAATTTCTGGAGCCAATATTTGTTTGTAAGTTGAGAAATAAGAGTTGAAGACTCTGCCTCAAGAAATTTGTTTTCCAGCATAGTAATCCTGCGTACACTAAACGGATGCTTTTACTTGCTGCAGAACTTCAGATTTTGGTCCTCTTAAGTGTTTTGAGACTGGAATATTTAAATATATCCCTGAGAAAGAGTGATTTTTGAATTAAGGTATATGTAGCATGATAGAACTTTGTTATCTATGCATTCTGTACTGTGCCCTTCTTAGGTGGTTCTCTGAAGAGTGGAAGAGTTTTGCAGGACATTTCTCTCAGAATTGGGCATTACTGGTGGAAGGTGAGGTGTGAGTCTATTTGATTTGTAAGTTTTTTAGGGCAGGTTATTAAAATATGCTTTAAAAGCTACTCAGTGAATTATCTTGATTTAAAAACTATCTCCATGCAAGATAGATGCTTATTTGTATCAGTACTTTAGTCTCTTTTTGTTCTTGAATGGACTGGTGGAATCCTGAAGTCTTGGTTTATGGAGTACCCATGGACTGGGAAAAGGTGTGCAATTCTGTTCCTGTAGATTACATTACTTCACTGTTTCGTTATACTTTTGAAGATGCTTTACCTTTGCCTCATGCTTCATTTAGTAGTGATTCTCACCCCAGCCTCCCATCTCTGCAGGTAGTTTAAGGCCCCTTCCACTTATGCAGTGGTTCCCAAACCTGGGTGTGCGTCAGTCACACTTGGTTCCTACTGCATGGGAGTCTGAAATAGATCTGAAGAGGGGCACAGACATCACCATTAGAAAACTCAAAACCCCTAAAACAGCTCCTTAGCTTTAGGGACTGCTGTCCAAAGAATCTTCTATTAATACAACACGGGGGAGAGATACCTACCAAGACCAAATAAGTTTGAGAAATATTGGAAGCAAGGTTAAGCATGTTTCTGTACTGCAGGACTTTCCTGAGCCTAACCATCACAAAATGTTCAGAGTTCTTAAAGCAGGGTTTGACTACGTACAGTTGATTTACTAATCCTCCTGCCTGTTTCCTCCCCGCGCCCCTTCTATTCTTCTTTCCTTTTTTCCCTCATTCATTTCTCTTTTTTAAAAAAAGTAATTAATTTATTCGTTTTTGGCTGGTTGGGTCTTCGTTGCTGCATGCGGGCTTTCTCTAGTTGTGGAGAGCGGGGGCTACTCTTCGTTGTGGTGCACGGGCTTGTCACTGCGGTGGCTTCTCTTGTTGCAGAGCGCGGGCTCTTGGTGCATGGGCTTCCGCAGTTGTGGCTCACGGGCTTAGTTGCTCCGCGGCATGTGGGATCTTCCCAGACCAGGGCTCGAACCCATGTCCCCTACATTGGCAGGTGGATTCTTAACCACTGCACCACTAGCAAAGTCCCCATTTCTCTTTTTTTAAAAAAAAAAGTTTAAGGAAAGATTTGTTGTAGATTACGCATATATAAAATAATGGTTCTCCTTCAGAAGTTCTTAAAGTTTGGTTTTGATATGTATTTCTTTAAGTGGAAGCATCATCTATATTTTGAAATAAATGTTAGGGTCTTTTGAATAATCCCTTCTGCCAGATGAAAGTTCTTTATTCAGTATGTCAGTTAATTAGATCATCATGATTTGGCTCTTCAGTAACTACTCAGATACTTGATTTTCTAACATCCATCTCAGGAAACTCACATTAACTTTTCCCTTTTTGTTGATGAATGTGGAGTGACACCTTAACATTTTATAGTGTGTATGTACTTATTTTACTGTTCTAACACCTCTCTAAGGAGAAGGCATGTTGATACTTAACCATTTAACATATGAGAAAATGGAGTCTGAGTACCTTGCCTATAGTTTCTGCAGAAGTGATGGTATTATGGGAGTCTGGGCCAAACTTGTTTTGCATCCTTCTTGCCAATCAGCAGGCTCTTTGTGCCTAAACCACTACCAGCAGTGCCAGATGTGTTCATGGCAGCTGTGAGGGAGCGGAAGGGAGAGAAGCAATGCAGGAGTGTGATGTTCTCAAGATACTGCAAGAGGCAGGGGCTGTAGAAGGCTTGCCCTCGCCGAAAAAGCCATTTGCAAATACAGAAACTCATTCCCTTCTCACTTTAGAAAGAACTTAAAAATATGCAGTTGGAGGTTTTTCAGGAATGTTATGAGGATTGAGGAGTAAGCATTCAAAGACTTTTTGGTAACACTGTGTATTATTTACTTATTTATTTTCCTAAGAGTAATAAACCACGGTGCTGTTGAGTTGCAAATATGGCAGTACAAAGGCCTTTAGCCACTAAGCTTTGTGGTCTTGATTTGACATTGTTTGTATATTCAATATATTTAATACACGGGAGCTGTCTTTTCATGGTTGATAATTCATGTCCTTTGGATGAGTGAAATTGCTTAGAACTGGGACTCCTCTGTGGGAAATAGACTTTATCTAGTTCCTACTCCCATTTGGCTTTATAGGTCCTTGATTACAATGACTTATTTCTACATTGTACAGTCTCACATTTGTGTCAAGGTTACTAATCACGTAGAATTTTCCTTTTTTAAAAATAAATTTATTTATTTATTTTTGGCTGCGTTGGATCTTCGTTGCTGCACGCGGGCTTTCTCTAGTTGCTGCGAGTGGGGGCTACTCTTCGCTGCGGTGCGCGGGCTTCTCATTGCGGTGGTTTCTTGCGGAGCACAGGCTCTAGGCACACGGGCTTCAGTAGTTGTGTCTCGTGGGCTCAGTAGTTGTGGCGCACGGGCTTAGTTGCTCCACAGCAGGTGGAATCTTCCCGGACCAGGGCTTGAACCCGTGTCCCCTGCATTGGCAGGCGTATTCCCAACCATTGCGCCACCAGGGAAGTCCTAGAATTTTCTTTTCTGATGCCAAACCTCTCCCGTCAAACGTTGGCAGTTGTTGTAATGTCGGGTTTTTTTTTCTTTTTTTGGCGGCACCCTGTGGCGTGTGGGATCTTAATTCCCTGACCAGGGATCAAACCTGCACCCCCTGCCATGGAAGCGTGGAGTCTTAACCACTGGACCGCCAGGGACGTCCCTGTAATGTCCATTTTGAAATGCTGTGGAAGTCCCTCAGTCCACTGCTCACCCTCCCTCACCCCCCACCATCGTGGTTCAAGCTGTGACCCAGCATCTCTCCTGCCTCCAGTCAGGTCACATTTTAGCCAGAGGGATCCAAAGCTGAATATATCTTTGACACTTACGTGCTTTAAACCTTTCAATGGCTTCTGGTTGCACAGACTAAAATCCTAAATCATGAGCTGCAAGGGCCTGTCTGATCTGACCCTTGCCTCTCCACCCTGATTTAGTGCCAGGTTTCCGCTCGCACTGTGCTCTGGTTATCCATCTGTCTTACAAATAGTAGGCGTTAAATCGATTACCTGCCAGGTTCTGTGCGAAGTTCTGAGTGTAGGGAGGTGAATAAAATACTCATTCCCTGCCTTCACGGAACTGGCAGCGTAGTGTGGGAGACAGACCAATAATCCTGCAAATGTATGGTTAGACATTGTCACAAATGCAACAAAGAAATGCTAGGGTGCTGTGATGTGAGGTCATACTTGACGTTGTGTTGTGGAGAGAGACCACACTCTCTTCACACCTGGGAAGGTTCGGGGTGCTTATCAGGGGCAGCAGGGGAAGCTCTTACCAGCAGAGACAATTCCAAATGTGAGAAAGGGACCATTATTTGCACATAAAGAGCAGATGATGGTTTCAGAAAAACCTGCATATGTTAATTCAGAAAGGATAGCCTTGAGGATAGATACTACTTCTTGTATTTTACTGAAGCTAGGATCTTGGAACATCTCTAGCTGCAGTAGTTTCTGTTGAATGAATAAGATTGTATGATCTGATTTACAGCATTAGCTTTCTTATCGAAGACCATATCTCTGGCTTTTCAGAGTGGATGATCATAGAGTGTCTCTCTGAGGATGGGAATTTAAACTGAGAAGAAACCAGCCCCTTGTGAAGTTGCCAGCAGAACAGGCAGATGTGGGGCTCTGCAACGAGGCCTTTGTGGCTGGATTGTGTGTGCCTGTCCTCCCCTCACCCTGGGGACACTTCACTCCTACTTATCCTTTAGCCCTTAATGCAAATGTTACTTCTTGAAAGCCCCTTCTTGGATCTGAGAGATTAGATGAGGTTCCCCTTTAATCCGTTTACTGTGGTTTGATACTGTGCATTAATATTGTGGCCATTTGATTAAATGTTTATCTCCTTCACTGGTCTCTAAATTCCTGAAGGTAGGGATCAAGTTTCTCTTTGCTTACTTTTGGGGATGATGATAAGGATAAGTAACATAAAAATAGTGCTTACCATTTAGCTTAACCCCATAAAAAACCTATGGGGTAGGTACTATTACACCCATTTTACTGGTGAGGAAACTGAGGCACAGAGAGGTTAAGTGTCTTTTCCGAAGTAAGACAGCGATTAAGTGAAATAAGTCAGACAGAGAAAGACAAATACTGTATGATATCACTTATATATGGAATCTAAAAAATAAAACAAACTAGTGAATATAACAAAAAAGAAACAGACTCATAGAGAACAGACTAGTGGTTACCAGTGGGGAGAGGGAAGGAGTGAGAGGCAAGATAAGGGTAGAAGATTAAGAGGTACAAACTACTATGTATGGAATAAATAAGAGCTCCATCAAAAACCAAACAATCCAATTAAAAAATGAGCAGAAGACCTAAATAGACATTTCACCAAAGAAGACATACAGATGGCCAAGAGGCACATGAAAAGATGCTCAACATCACTAATTATTAGAGAAATGCAAATCAAAACTACAGTGAGGTTATCACTTCACACTGGTCAGAATGGCCATTATCAAAAAATCTACAAACAATAAATGCTGGAGAGGGTGTGGTGAAAAGGGAACCCTCCTGCACTGCTGGTGGGAGTGTAAATTGATACAACATCTATGGAGAACAGTATGGAGGTTCCTTAAAAAACTAAAAACAGAACTACCATATGACCCAGCAATCCCACTACTGGGCATATACCCTGAGAAAACCATAATTCAAAAAGAGGCATGTACCACAGTGTTCATTGCAGCACTATTTACAATAGCCAGGACATGGAAGCAACCTAAACGTCCATCGACAGATGAATGGATAAAGAAGATGTGGCACATATATGCAATGGAATATTACTCAGCCATTAAAAGAAATCATATTGAGTTATTTGTAGTGAGGTGGATGGACCTAGAGTCTGTCATACAGAATGAAGTAAATCAGAAAGAGAAAAACAAATACCATATGCTAATGCATATATATATATATGGAATCTAAAAAAAAAATGGTACTGATGAACCTGGTGGCAGGGCAGGAATAAAGACGTAGACATAGAGAATGGACTTGAGAACACGGGGAGGGGGAAGGGTAAGCTGGGGCGAAGTGAGAGTAGCATTGACATATATACACTACTGAATGTAAAGTAGATAACTAGTGGGAAGCAGCAGCATAGCACAGTGAGATCAGCTTGGTGCTTTGCAACCTAGAGGGGTGGGATAGGGAGGGTGGGAGGGAGACGTGTATATATGTGTACATAAAGCTGATTCATTTTGTTGTACAAGAAGCAATTATACTCCAATAAAGATCTAGTAAAAAATTTAAAAAAAGATAAATAAGATACAAGGATATATAGTACAACATAGGAAATATAGCCAATATTTTATAATAACTATACATAAAATGTAATCTTTAAAAATTGTGAATCAGGGACTTCCTTGGTGGTCCCGTGGTTAAGAATCCATCTTGCAGTGCAGGGGACGCCAATTCGATCCCTGGTCGGGGAACTAAGATCCCACCTGCTGCGGGGCAACTAAGCCTGCACGCCACAACTAGAGAGCCTGAGTGCCGGAACTACAGAGCCCCCATGCTCTGGAGCCTGTGCACCACAATGAAAAGCCTGTGCGCCACAGTGAAAGATCCCACGTGCCACAGCTAAGACCCAACGCAGGCAAAAAAAAAAAAAAAAAAAAAATTGTGAATCACTGTGCTGTACACCTGAAACTTATATAATATTGTACATCAACAATGCCTCAGTAAAATAAATAAAAACAAAACAAAAGCAAACAAAAAACAAAGTAACACAGATGTTGATGGTGGAGGCAGAATTTGACCCTGGCAGTCCATCCTTTGGATACTGGAGTAGACTTTAAATCAATCACTTAGTGTTTCATTTATTCAGTCAGTGGAGCAGAATAGAAGGTCCAGTGGTAAGTAGTGCAGGTGTATTGTGGTAATTTGGTATACGATAAAGGCAGCATTTCAAATCAGTAGAGAAAAGAATGGGTTATTCAGTAAATGATGTTTGGGTAGTTATCTGTCCATTTGGAAAACTGGATCCTTTTATCACACTTTATACTGAAATGGATTTTAAGTGGTTGGAATGTATGAAGGTAAAAGAATATAAAGTAGTAAAAGGGAAATATGGGTTCTCTTGAACTGGAGAAAAACTTTCTGAACATGATTGATAAGGTGCAGAGACCGTACAGTAAAGGTGGGCGATTTTTTGCTACATAAAAATGAAGAGCTTCTGAGTAGCCAAAGCATCCTAAATATGGCTGTAACGACTAGTGGGATTAAGATATGCAGCATACAACTAAATAATAAAATGGACAAAACCCAGCTTTGGCACGTGTGTGGGGTCAGGGGTTACTCTCATGTCCTGCAGGTTCCTCCTTTCTGGGAGCCAGTTAGGCAATGTGTCAATATGTAAGTTCCCTTTGATTAAGGCACTTCTTAGAATTTATCACAGGAGAATAGGAGGTGTGGTCAAAGAGAGATGTTCAGAATTCATCACTGTGTTAATGGTAGTGAAATATTGGTGTGGTCATCCAGTGGAGTTCTGTGTGGCTAATGAAAATGACGTAATCTAGATTCATTCACGAGAACACCTTTCCTTGATATCATCGGGGCCAGGGGGCGGATTTTAGCAAGATGTGTAGAGCGTGAACCTATATGTAAAATTGTAGGCAGGGCCTGTATCCGAACATGTGGCTGGGTGCATGTCTGGAATAAGGTTCACAATGTTAATAATTATCTCTAGATATGTCTTTTAAAAGTTTTCTCTTTCTTAAATTTTTTTGGATGTTATTTCTTTCAAAAGGTATATGCTCATTGTTTGTATTTTGTTTTTAATAATAACAAAACTATCCAGGAAATGAGAATAAATATCTAAGGTGTATTTTTTTCCAATCTGAACAATTTTGCAGCTTATGAAATAAAAAAAAATTAAGACGTTTTGTTATCCTTTTGTAAGTATTTAAATTCTTTTTAAATTTTAAAATTTTTATTATTTAAAGAATTTTTATGGAAGTATAGTTGATTTACAGTGTTGTGTTAGTTTCAGGCGTACAGCAAAGTGATTCAGTTTTTTATATATATATATATATATATATATATATATATATATATATATATATTCGTTTTCAGATTCTTTTCCCTTATAGGTTATTGCAAAATATTGAGTATAGTTCTCTGTGCTGTACAGTAGGTCCTTGTTGGTTATCTATTTTATATACAGTAGTGTGTATATGTTAATCCCAAACTCCTAATTTATCCCTCCCCTCCTTTCCCCTTTGGTAACCATAGTATTTAAATTCTTGTAACACTTATTTTTGGCTCCTATAAATGCTATTCCCACTTTTGTCCTTCCTAGCCACTGTATTAGGGTTGTTTGAAATATTCAGGGTACTGAACAGAAGGTCAAACCCAAAGAAGGAAATGGGGTTCAGAAGCATTTTCATTAAAATTGCATGAATACTGGAGTTTATTCCACAGCACAAAGCCTTTCTGCATGAACTGGATCAATGTTTAATGGAAACAGCCTTTTAAGCATTCTTAAACTCTCTGTTTTTAATTAAACATGCTATGTTCTTTAGCCTTAAAAGATGGAGTAACTAACACAAAGGAGGGGAAAAAAAGCATCAGCGTCAAAGATAGGAGTATAATGTCGAAGGGAGAATTTCAAATAAAGCACCCACACACACAGCTCCCTCAGAGATAATATTAAACAGCACAGCTGGTTCAGATTTTGATCTTTTTTCAGTTAGATCTTCAGAGAACAGTTTAATAAAGCATTAATTATGTAGCAGCCCTACACACACTGTTGACAGGGATAATCTCGCTGCATAATTTTGCTAATGATATATCTGTAGGATACTATTTCTATCCTATTATAAGATATCTGTTCTTTAGTGACTAGGGGTAGGCTTATTTCAGAACCACAAGCAGCATTTGATATTCAACACTCTATCTGGTTCAGTGGATATATGTACCACTCTTTTGGATTTTGTGAGGAACGGACTTTTAAGAATGGTTTTAAGATAATCTGCAATGTGTGGACAGATTGGGGATTTTTAAAATAATTTTTACTCACTGTCCTAGGTGAGGAAGATTGGAAGGCAGAGCATAGGGAAGGATGGGATAAATTGTCTACATAGGTGAAAAATGCCACATGGATTTAGGGTTTAGGGTTTAGGATATGGAGATTGTAATATGTTGATGGAGCTGCAGTAGGTAACAGATCTCTACAAATTTTTTTCTTTTTCGTTAGCTCTGTGATAAACACTGTGATTTTTTTCCCCTTTAATCAGTGTGTTCCTCAGCCTTTTAAACCATTGTGTGCATGCATCACCCGAGCTTTTCTTTTTCTTGGATGCCTTCTGCATGTTGTCATATCTTCATCTTTATCACACCGCTTGCCATCTTCATCCCATTTAGGTCCTGTTGGGTGGTTTTTGTTGTTGTTGTTTGGTTGGTGAAGCTCCTGTTGTCTTAAATGAGATCATATTCTTTAATCTGAACCAATCTGTTACCAAAGGACATATAGCAAAATGGGTGAAAGGTGGAAAAAATAAACACAGGGCTCAATGTTCAGAGGCTATTTTTAGACTTAGAAGCAGCTCTCTGCTTTCCATGAAGTGGTCGCGTGAAATTAATGGCTCATGTTTCCCTCTTTGGCCAGCCGTTTTTCTTTAACGGATGAAATGCTGATTTTTAACTGCACGTGTGCGCTTGTGTGTATGTCTGTGTGTGTGTCTCTGTGTGTATTTGGTTCTCCAGGTTCATGGAAAGGAGTGTGGTTATTTTGTCTAATGGCTATGTGGATAGTATTTCCTTTTATCTCTTGTAAAGTATCCTTTTTAGTTGTTACAGAAATCAAGTCTTTTTCCTACATTAGCTTCAGAAAAGGTGAAGTGGTATATAAAAATAAACCATGACTGTGAGTAAATTAAAAAAAAAAAATTAGGTATAGAGGAGAAACCCAGTGAGTGGTTAAATGACATTGTTAATTTTCAGGTTCTCTAGAATGCTTAGGTACAGCCAGAAGTAATTTTTTTAGATCATTTGAGTTTATTTGTTGACTGTTGAATCCTCAGAATTTGGATGTGGTCATTGCGGGAGAGAGTCTCATTGTGGGAATCCAGAGTAGGTTTGATTCTGTCAAATAGTTACAAGTAATTCTAGTTCTAGTAGTTACAAAAGAGAAATGGTCAAGCTTGGGAATCATGAATTGTATTTTTAAGCTGGTGATTTTACAGATCATTTGACATAAGTGAAACTGAAACCTCACTGTTTTAAGGGCATTTGAGAAAGCCTTCTGGCTTAACTTGAGGAAAACTAACTCTTTCTTCCCAGATTCTCTTCCTCCTTTTGAAAACCAAACTGGCATTCTTCATATAAAGTGCTAAAAAATGCAGAAGTCTGTTTACTGGTGGTAGGACTTAAAAGAGGAAAAGACTGAAGAATGACAATCAGATATCCTTGAATTCTCCTCTGGACATGAGGCAGAATGCTCTTGGTGTCCCAGCACCCTTTATCAGGATCAGGTTAGCTAGAGACAGAAATGATCTTAATTCATGGGACCATGACTTGAAGTGGGGTTGCTGGGTTCCTAGTTTTTTAAAAAAAATGCTTGCAATAACCTTTGAGTTTGTTCTCAGTGCATTGTCTAACAAGCCAGGTCTGTCCTGCCTCTCTTTTGCCCTGAGGCTTGGCTTCTTACACACTGCAGTTGTCCCTTGGTATCCCAGGGGGATTAGTTCCAGGACCCCGCCCAGATACCAAAATCCATGGATGCACAAGTCCCTTATATAAAATGGCCTAGTACAGTTGGTTCTCCATATTCACAGGTTCTGCATCCGTGGATACGGAGGGCAGACTCTACCTCAGCCCACTTGTCTCCCCCAAGATGCATCGTCACATGTAAGGGCATTTCTTTCCTTTAGCTTATTTACCTCAAAAACCTACTCAATGGTGTCGGTTTGACTGCTGTTATCTGAACTCTTTTAGTTTTACTTAGGTAGTTTGTGGTAGGTCACAGATGAAGTCAATTAATTTCATGGCTGGGTTATGATGAAGCGTACAGAACTATCTCTGATTCAGTACATTTCATCCAAAACATTTTGGTGTGACTTTGGCTTCTCTCTTTCCAAGTGTTTTGTAGTGGCTTCTGCTGTAGAGGCCACCAGCTGCTTGTGTCTTTCACCCTTGCCTCCAGGAGATTGACAGGTCTGATTACTGTCAAAATGGTGGATCTTGCCCTCCAGGTGAGACTTGACCCCTGGTATAGGGAGGAGTAGCCTGGTGTCATAGAGACCTAGCAGTGTAAAAATAACAAATATAACTGATTTGAGAAAGAAGGATTACCAACAGTGGTAGCAAGACAGTTGATTATGATATTTTCCTCTTTATTCATCCATTTTTTGGGAAAATGGAGTGGGCACAGATAGGAAACACCTGTACCAGAATGGAAAATTTTCTTGTAAGAATAACAAAGGACTTCTATCATTGAATCTTTTTTTTTAATGTTTGAACTAACTGCAGGGTGTTCAACATAAAAAGAAATCCTACAGTTATTCTAGAAATTGATGTGCTGTCAGGAAGACTCCACCTTAAATCCCCTTTGGAGTACATTCAGATGCTCCTATTGTGGTATTTTTTTGGGAGATTATTTTCCTTGGGTAGCAAGTGTTTGTTTCATTTTTCAGTTATAGGCAAAGAGCCCTATTAGTGATGGGGGCCTGGCCCCCGTGATGGACCAGTAGTGTGTGTGACTCTGATTCTTGAGATATGCTACAGATGCTTGGGCCTGTGTTGAGAGCTTGGCTCAGTTCAGGAAGATTTGTTTATGAGAGATCTCCTGATTTGTTAAAATTTTTTTGAACATTATTTGAATCCATCCTGTTCATGAACACCCCAGAGTTACCTGTATAACCATGTTCATAGGAACATGAGTCACAAGAGCCAAAGGTGGAAGCAGCCAAGTGTCCATTGACAAATGAAGGGATACACAAAATGTGGTATATCCATACAGCGGAATATCATTCTGCCTTAAAAGGAAGGAGTTCCTGTCACATGTTATATGATGATCCTTGAGGACATTATGCTAAGTGAAATAAGCCAGTCACAAAAAGACAAATACCGTATGATCCCACTTATACCTAGAGTAGTCAAATTCACTGAGACAGAAAGTAGAATGGTGGTTACGGGGGACTGGGGGGGAGGGGGAATGGGGAGTTAGTGTTCAGTGGGTAGAGTTTCAGTTGGCGAAGATGAAAGTTCTGGGGATGGATCATGGTGATGGTTGTACAACAGTGTGAATATACTTAATGCCACTGAACTATGCACTTAAAAATGGTTAGTGTGGTAAATTTTATGTTATGCATATTTTATCACAATTTAAAAAAATCCAGAGTGGATCATTCTGCTTTGTTCTGGCTTCGGGGCACAGTGGGGTGTGGCTCTCCCGGTCCTATGATTGTTGATGGAAACTGTCGGCTGGAAGGGACCTTAGACTGCATCAGCTCCGACACTCTCATTTTGCAGGTGAGAAAGCCAGCTCTCAAGTGAGGGGATTTACCCACTTCCTTGGTGGGCATAGTCCTCCAAGCTACGGCTCACCCAGTTTTCTGTGGAGGCAGTATAGAGAATATTAAGAGGCAGGCTGTGGGGTCCTAGTGCTGGGCTTCGCTCTGCCTCTGCTACTTAACTCAAATTCACACAGATGGTTCAATTCTCCCTTCCTGTTTCTGAATCTATCAAGTGGAAAACATAGTAGTATCCCATGAGGTTGTTATGAGCTGATCCATATTAGCACTTAACACTTAGCATAGTGTTTTGGCATACAGTAAGTGACAAATGAATGTTAGCTGTTTAAAACCTGGTGGTCCATGTGTTAGGACTTGGTGCTTTCACTGCTGGGGCCCGGGTTCGATCCCTGGTCAGGGAACTACGATCCCACAAGCCTCACAGCGCGGCCCAAAAGAAAAAAATATATATATATCATTATTGTTCTTATCTTGTTGCTGTTAATAGCTTCTGCAAGGAGGATTTGGAGACCAAGGTGTTGGGATCGAGGCTCAGCGGTAATTACGTCCTAGCTCTCTGTCCTGAGCCGAACTGCTTAGTGTGTCCTTGTCAACCGGTGTGTGAGCAGGGCAGAGGAAGTGCCTGTCGTGGGGTGGCTGTGAAGGAAGCAGCGTGGAGCCTGACAGAGCTTGGTTCATGGTTACGAGCTGGGTCAGTCGTAGTGGTTAAGCGGAGGTCACTGCGGGCAGCGGGCCTCGCAGCTGCAGCTCTGCAGCCGTGGTCGTTAAGAGCGCTGCTGAGAGTAGACGTGCTCGGCTCCCGTCAAGGCGCGAGGCCGCAGGTGTGTTCTCGTGGGCCTGCTTTCCGGGGCCTCCTGAGGGAGGGCTCCTCGACTCCTCTGGGTCGGGGGTCCCTAGCAGTTGGCCCGAGGTAGGCGTGCAGGTAGGACTCGGCTTAGTTCAGGGCAGGGCACAGGCGTTAGTGTCATCTCACAAGCACTTCTGTTTCTGGTCCAGATGCTAAGCACCCCCTCACTACCGACTCATTGTCTTGTCAGCCCTTTTTTAGCCCTTCCACCAGTTTATGGTGGAAGACTTCATCCGAAATTAAGCTTACCAGGGAGGTCATTTGTGCTCAAGGCAAATTCAGGTAACAAATAGGTATTGAGCGCCTGTGTGCCTAGCCGGGGGTAAGAGGCTGGAGCTATAAAGAGAAATGAAATGATCTTGCCCTGGAGGGGCTCAGCACTCTACAGTCAGTATACAGTCCTCGCCCCTGAGACCTGAGAAGAACTGGGCAGAGATGTTCATCTTAGCCCAGAGGGCATCTCGGTGAGGAGGACTGGGGCCAACATTGCAGTCATACCATGTATTACTTAAGTGTGTGTGTGAGTTTGTGTTCAGTGTATATATAAACGTTCATGTGCAAGTGAAATATATATGGTAAACTTCCTATCAAGAAATTCATGGTGTGAGATTTGTCATAGTCTCTGACATTCCTAGTTAAAGAATCTCCTAATAGTGTAGACATCCAAACCGGATGAATCCTGAATGACTTCAAAACTCTGGTGCCAGAGTGGACAGAGGACATGGCTTCCTGTCTGGGTGTGTGCACACTTACCCAGATCGGGGTCAGGCAATAAGTCAACTAATTGTTTTATCTGCTCTAAAATTTCTGCACTTGTCCACAAGGTCGCTGTCACTAATGGCTTATTCTTTCGTTCAGTAGTCTAATCCAGTGGTTCTTAACCCTCACTGCTGGGTTAGCTTTAAAAAAAATGCTCAGACCCCAACCTTCCCCAGACCAATTAAACTCAGGTGATATCACCGTGCAGCCTGAGTTGAGAACTGTTAGGCTACCCTTTACTTGAATAGCACCTCCTTTCCCTTTTGATGTGAGCTATGCTAGTCTTGTTGCTTTAATGGCATGGCTATGCCAGTTGGGTTTTTTCTTGTCAGCCATCCTAGAGGTTTTTTTTTCTCTTTTAATAAATTTATTTATTTATTTATTTAATTTTTTTCTCTTTTAATAAATTTATTTATTTATTTATTTAATTTTGGCTGTGTTGCGTCTTCGTTGCTGCACGCAGGCTTTCTCTAGTTGTGGGGAGCGGGGGCTACTCTTCGTTGCGGTGCACAGGCTTCTCATTGCGGTGGCTTCTCTTGTTGCGGAGCACGGGCTCTAGGCACGTGGGCTTCAGTAGTTGTGCCCCGTGGGCTCAGTAGCACGGGCTCTAGAGCGCAGGCTCAGCAGTTGTGGCGCACGGGCTTAGTTGCTCTGCGGCACGTGGGATCTTCCCGGACCAGGGCTCTAACCCGCGTCCCCTGCATTGGCAGGCAGATTCTTAACCACTGCACCACCAGGGAAATCCCATCCTAGAGGTTTGCTATAGGAAACAAAAAGCTAAAATTAGTTTAAGAAGTTTATGTCAGATTTAATTGATGCTCTCTAGTGAAGGGAAAGCTTGATATTTTCCTGAAGTCTAAGCTGCCTAACATTTTCTGTTTGACGTTTTACTTTCTCTCCTTTAGGTGAGTAAAGAAGGAATTTAGTGTTCTCTGTTCTCTGTCCCTTAATGCTGAAAGCTACCACAACGGATAAGTAAAAGTATGGAATTCAAGATGTATTTTGACCAACTTCACTTCTTGTTTAGGCAGCTTCTTCTCTGGTTGTGAAATGGCAAATTAGAGTGTCAGCAGTTGAAAACGGGGCCTTGCTGTGATTTCCCATGAGTTCATGTGAAAGATGGAAGCACCCCACAAGCACACTGAGCTTCAGAGGAGCAAGTTCATTAGCTGTTGCCCTTTCTTCCTTCTCTTCTTATAGATATAGAGGAAGAGAGTTTGTGTGCCAGGGAAAGGACCACTTTACTATGGCTCTTTGAAACGATGACACGTTTAGCTGAAGGATTAAGTGAAATAAATCATACAAGGCCTTTTCCAAAGTATTTTTTACAGGTTACTATTCACAGTCCGTATATATTTACATCATATTCTGGGATGTGCGTAATATGACCTGCTTCTTCAAAATTTGAATGGATAAAACTTCTAGCAGCCTCCAAGAGTTGTCTGTTGTTTGTTTCAGCCCATAGCAGAATTGCCTGTATTGAAATTACATGAAAATAGTTGTGTGAAACATGATACCATCACAAACTGAATATTCAGACTCATGGATTAAATACAGTTTATTTTGTTTTATTATTTATTGAATACTTTTCTGTCCTAAATATCTGTGCTCAGTGCTGGACGTATTGATGATGTGAAATTTTTTTACCCTGAAGAAATTCAGGATTTTTCTTTCCCCTCAGCTCACCTGTTGAAATTAAAACAGAATCCTGGTGTTTGGGGGGGCTGAGTTGCACTTGTGTATCAACAACTGAGGAAATTATATATTTAGAAATAAAATCTTTTTTGAATTTGGAAGCAGCCTTCTTTATGGTCAGCCCTTATTAGAGAAAGCTGGTGAAGGAAACGTTGGTAAACACATTAGTTCTCTCTCACCCAGTTCTCATCCACCCAGGTTGGAAGCAACAGTTATTTTTCTTTTGACTCATAATTTATCAAGTGACATGACAATTTGTTGATGGATGAAGCACAGTGATATTTCAGCTTCTTTGACATGCCCTAGGAAAGCATTGTTTCCTGCAGTTTGAAGTTTGAGATTGCTCATGTTTTCATGATTCTTCACTGTCTCTCCTTACATAAGACATTTTGAGACAGAAAATAAAATTATTCAAGGCTCAAAGCACAGGAGTTGTCATCTGGATTTGAGGTTAAAATTCAGTAACATAAATGTGGAAATACAATTTAACCAATCCTTTTTACTTCTAGTGAATATAAGACACTTAAAATCCCATAATTCATAATAATTTCAAAAATAACAGCTTTTTAGTAATTAGCTCTGTTTTGGTGGATGGAGATCTGGGTGACCCACTGACACGTAAAGGTGATCTGTTCTTTCACTATCCGTATCAATAATGGCGAACTGATGCAACGTCTTTTGCTTCTGCATCACATTGTTGGTGTCATGGGGGATGCAGAGCTGATGAAGACGTGGTCTTGCCCTCAGTGGGCTTTAGTCCAGCAGGTGACAGTGCTAGTAATCAACATTATCCAGCCCTTAATGAAAAATAATTCAAATAGCCTAGTGGCACCCCCTTTTATAGGTATGGCAGTGACATGCAGAGAGATAATAGCTTGCTCAAGGTCACAATTTATATGAGAGAGAATTAGAGTTTCCATCCAGGTAGTCGGGGATGTACAGCCCAAGAACCAAATAAGTAGTTTAGGTGAAATTTTTCTGGCATTTTGCGAAGGAGGATTGAGACTGAAGAGAAGAAGCAAAGATGCCCAACCTTGTGTTCAAGCAGATCCATCGAGCACTTTTTGGGTCATGGTCTCTGTACCTATGAAACTCTGACAGGTAGCGGGGCTTACAACTCGAATGCCTGCAGGAGCCCGGTGGGTAGAGTGAAGCCTGCCAAGTGGGGCTGTGGCGAGCTGGAGATCCTCTCCATGGGGCAGCCTCGAGGTGCAGCTGTAGCCACGGGGAGGTGAGCTCTGTATGACTGCTCTTCAGGAGGGCAGCTAATTAAAGGTCTGGAAAACATCTGTGGGCCATGACAAGTTTGTGAGTCTCTAGTGTGCAACCCTGGACATGTTCTTGAAAGGCGGTTGGGGAGAATTTTTGAGAATGTGGGAAAAACACTTCGTTCTCTAAAAGAAATTTATGCAGATCACATTACAGAGCTACGGCTGAGCTCTGTGAGGCTGCCCCTGAGAAGGGCCTGGGTTCCCCAGATCATGGCTGCCGGGGCTCTCATTGGTGGGTGGGAGGCTCTGGGAAGTCACAGCAAGATGCACCGCACTTGGGCTTCTCAAAGCGTCATTATGCTGCCCCGAGATCTCCAGGCCACTAACAAGAGTACTTTCTGATGCAAGTGTACGGCTCAAGTACTTCTTTGCTAAGTTAGGGTGGAGCCCTTGGTACCATTCAATCCGATTTTTCCTAATTTGGTCAGTGTGTTATGCAGTGTTAACTCTCTGGGCCTGGATTTGATTTGAGGCCCCACCTTATTGGAGCTTGGCAACCGTGGACCAGTTCTGCCTTCTCAAGATTCCGCTTCCTCAGGGTACTGGAAGGATTAAATACCAAAATACACATAGGGCTGTGGCATATGGCAAATGATAGTTTCCTTTCTTTTCATCCTTTTCATTGATCACTTGATTTATGGAAGTGATATCAAATGAGCTTTTCTGATCAGTGCTGTGTGTGAGCCAAGGGCTTTGATTTTTTTAAATATTATTTTATTTTTTATTGAAGTATAGTTGATTGACAGTGTTGTGTTAATTTCTGCTGTACAGCAAAGTGATTCAGTTATACATACATACATATATATATACATTTTAAAAAATATTTGTTTTCATTATGGTTTATTAATTATGGTTTATCATTATGGTTTATAGTTCTCTGTGCTATACAGTAGGACCTTGTTTATCCATTCTGTAAATAAACGCTTACATCTGCTAATCCAACCTCTGGCTCCATCCCTCCCCCCACCCCGTCCCTCTTGGCAACCACCAGTCTGTTGAGGGCTCTGATTCTGTTTGCAGTCTGTTCTGGCTGACAGGCCGGCTTGGGCATTAGGAGACTGAAAGATGGGAGTGAAAGGCCTGTTTCTATTCTCAGGGAGTTTGATTTAGGGTGAGAGACACGTAAAATTGGAAGTTTGATGGTGGGATTGGTTTCAGTGTTTGATACCTTTGGAATGGCTACAATGACTTTAATGGGGTGAGTGCACCCTGCAGTGGGAACTGAGAATTTAGGGAGACCCTCGCAACTGTTAAAACATATACTTTAAAAACAGGATGTAAGTGTTGTGATGGCTGAACAATATTTAGATTTTTTTTTTCCCTTTGGGGGGAAGCACAAATTTCATACAAATTTTTAAAGCAAAGCTATTCTAAGAACTCTAGTGAATTTTCTAAAGTTTTTTTTTTTTTTTTAATAAAAGCTTAGATTGTCTTCTGTAAGCTAGTTAGCTGATTCACTGGAGAATTGTAATAAACATAGGGCAATGACCCCTTAAAATGAGGCCTTTTCTTATGTTATAGGAACACTTTTTTAAAGGAATAATTTATATTTACTGATCCCTTTCTTTAGGTCGTAGGCTCCTTATACTAAAGTTAATAGTTAAAACATTACTGTCTGGATAAAGAAAAGTTGTTAATAATGCCAGGGTGTTAAATAAAACTCTCATTTCTCTTCAGTGAAGCATCTTGTTTTGAATCGGCAATTAATGTTTTCCCCCGTTTCTCTAAGACTGTACTGAATCATTATGACAAATTTCATTTTATGAAAGATGTGAATAAGGTCTTTAATTAGTTTTTGTTGTTTATGGTATAGACATTATATATGAATGTAACTCGCAAATAGGAAGATATGCTTTATTAGTCTTTTATTTCATAAAGTTTAACAATTATTTTGCTATAAAGAAATACACAGGTAAAGTAATTCCATCTGATTTTAAGACAGTCTTGTAATAAGTAAGTGGATGACTCGCTTTTTACAAGTCTTCTAAACTTGTTTTTGAAGCCGTTTTTAGAGAAATACATCATAAATATTTATTGAGTATTTTCATGATTATGAAAGCAAGATTAATTTTTATGGGGTAAATATGCATCCACAATAGACATACAGTACATTTTGGTTTCTTTTTTTCATTTTTGCTTTTGGTTGAAATTTATCATGAAAACTAAAATATGTTCTACAGTGAAGCAAGTTTTCTCTTATCCTCAGGGCACAACAATTTCATAGAAAGGAAAGCTCATTTAGAACTTCATTGGCTTCAGTTCCATCTAGCTACAGCAAAATCAGAGACATTGAATTTTCATGGCACTGCAGTGGTGTGTTCGAGAGGCGCATGAATTGAGTGTGGGACGTTATACCTGAGACTCCATGACTGGTAACCATTATCAAGTTTGTGATCTCACACGGATATTCTCATAGGAAGCTGGTGGATCCCAAAGGCATGGACTAAGGCTTTTAGTGCCTCTCAGAACATGTCTTGTTTCACTTTGGTCGTTGAAGCCTTCCTTCTCTGGGAATCGGTGCTGCCCTCGCTCAAGCCCTTCAGAGGGATCAGAGGGGGCAGTGCCTTGGCCTCTGTCTGCAGTGCTCCCAGGAGGGGGCGGCAGGAATTGCCCATCCCCAGAGTCTAACCAGCTTCTCTTGTCTTTTGGGTCCATCAGGGGAATTGGAATGAGAACTTGCCTATCAACACTTTTCCCCATCATACAATAATATGGTACTATATGGTTCTTTAGGCTCTTTTTGCAAGCATTTTTTTTTTTTTTTTTTTTTTTTAATTTTTATTTATTTATTTTATTTTTGGCTGTGCTGGGTCTTCGGTTCGTGCGAGGGCTTTCTCTAGTTGCGGCAAGTGGGGGCCACTCTTCATCGCGGTGCGGGGACCGCTCTTCATCGCGGTGCGCGGGCCTTTCACTATCGCGGCCCCTCCCGTTGCGGGGCACAGGCTCCAGATGCGCAGGCTCAGTAGTTGTGGCTCACGGGCCCAGCTGCTCCGTGGCATGTGGGATCTTCCCAGACCAGGGCTCGAACCCGTGTCCCCTGCATTAGCAGGCAGATTCTCAACCACTGCGCCACCAGGGAAGCCCTGCAAGCATTTTTTTATTT
This sequence comes from Balaenoptera ricei, assembly GCF_028023285.1. Taxonomy (NCBI): domain Eukaryota; kingdom Metazoa; phylum Chordata; class Mammalia; order Artiodactyla; family Balaenopteridae; genus Balaenoptera; species Balaenoptera ricei. The sequence continues at coordinate 55,944,429 of NC_082644.1, read as the reverse complement.
CACCCTGGAAACAACTCTGTGAAGTCCTCATCTAGTGGTATTGGGTCCAGTGGTACATATGAGAAAGTTGTCTCAGAGGTGAGGGTGCTGGGGGAAGGTCTTGCAGCAGTAGAGCTGGCGGAGAAGGCAAGCCCATGCCCCGTCTGTGTGTAAAGAAGTCCAGGGGTTCAGTGGAGGCATTGCCTCTCATCCTGTCTGTGTAGCTGTGCCCGGGAAGGTCAGGGAGGAAGCACCCTTCCTGGGATACTCCTTGGTGTGGCTCGTGGCCGGACTGGGGACAGTAACGCTTGTCAGTGCTCACGGCTTTAGGATATGATGAGTCCGTATATGTGATACAGCCTCTGTGGTGTGGGAAGCACATGACCCTCTTAACATTGCCATCCCTGAGAGCTTGCTAGAAATGCAGAATCTCAGGCTCCACCCCAGACCTGAGGAATCATAATCTGCTCTTTCACAAGGTCTGCAGTGATTCTCATGCACCTTAAGTTTGCAAAGCACCAGCTCTAGAATACAGAGGACAAGAGATCCTCCAGTTGAGAATAAAGTGAGGAGGGGGGAGTGTGAGTGTGTGTGATTGAGATGATACTTCATTTTGCATATGTGTGTTTATCTCATGTAACTTCTTAAAAAATAACAAGTTTAATGAGATATAATTCATGGACCATGTAACTTGCTTATTTAAAGGGTACAATTGAGTGGTTAGTTTATCTACAGACTTGTGCAATCATAAACACAACCAAGTTAAAAATTGTTCACCACCCTAAAAGAAACTCTGTACCGATTAACGTGCACTGGCCATTTCCCCTCAAAGCCCACCTGCCTTCCTAGAAGCCCCTGACAATCACTAATGTACTTCTGCCTTTTTGGATGAGACTATTCTGTACATTTCATATATGAAGGAACTCATATAATATGTGGTCCTTTGTGTCTGAATTTTCTCACCTAGCATGGTGTTTTCAAGCTTCATCCATGTTGTAGCATGTCTCAATACTTCATTGCTTTCTTTTACTGTCATTGTACTTGTCGTGAGTTATTTTGAACAGGAGTAAGGAGATGCTGCCTTTTTTCTTAGCCTTGATGAAGTTGAGACAGTCTTTTCACAGTACAGTAGGAGTCAACAAGAGTAATTTAATTTCTTAGTGCAGTTGTTGCTTTCTAATGCCACAAACTCTAGGATCCGAGAGCTGTGTGACAGTGAAATGGAGCATTGTTACATGCTTTCAATTGAAAAGAATAAAGTATTATTTTCCATTTTCTTTCCAAGTGAAGTTTTGATTCCTTAATTTTCATCCACTTTTTCTGTGAAAGCAGTGGTATGCCATCCATGTTCTGCTGAAAACTCTGCCTGTCTTTACAAAATATCCAGCTGATGTTGGTGAAAATTAAAATGACAAAATATTGTGTTCAGATAAATAACAACAATAGCTATGTTTTTGGCAAGAAACCACGATTGTCCCTCCTCCAAGCAGTCTGTTCCCTGTGGTTCTGAAATGTTAGTAATTTTAAGCTTCCCGAAGGAAGACTACATTCTTTCCTTTGTTGTCTGTGCTAAGCTCTGAAATTTTTATTTGTCAAATAAAGGACAAATTTTCCTCTAGATGTTTAAAGATCTTTAAGAGATCTGTCATACAGAATACCTTACTGATTGAGGAAGATGTTTGCTTGGCCCTTGGGCTTTCTTTTTTTTTTTTTTTTTTAAATAGATTTTATTTATTTATTTTTGGCTGTGTTGGGTCTTCGTTGCTGCGTGCGGGCTTTTCTCTAGTTGCAGCGAGTGGGGGGGCTACTCTTCATTGTGGTGTGTGGGCTTCTCATTGCGGTGGCCTCTTGTGGAGCCACGGGCTCTAGGTGCACGGGCTTCAGTAGTTGTGGCTCGCAGGCTCTAGGGTGCAGGCTCAGTAGTTGTGGCTCACGGGCCGTGTTGCTCTGCGGCATGTGGGATCTTCCCAGACCAGGGCTCGAAGCCGTGTCCCCTGCATTGGCAGGCAGATTCTCAACCACTGCACCACCAGGGAAGCCCCAGCCCTTGGGCTTTCTGAAGATCATTTCATAATGCATTGTAATGTGTGATGACCAGGAAAAGAATGGTAGCAAGATATTTTTATACCTGCACAGAAGTCATTTTAGCATTTCATTGCTCTAATGGTGTTACACAGTCACTTGGAAATGCTTACTCTGGTTTTAGCAGTGTGAGAAGGTTTCCCTTTCCCTCGGCTCTCCTCCCTGACTAAGCTCATCTTAATGCCACTAAATTACCAGCGCCTTATTTGGCTGGCTGCCTGGTAAATCAAATGACTGACCATACTGGAGATCTTGTGTGGCCACTTTCTAAAGGGTTTTGTACTTCTTTTGTACTCTGTCTCCCTCTCCTTCTTTGGTGGGTAGAGTCAATTATCTGGCTCTGTTTGAGAAGGCTCTGGGCAAAATGCCATTTATCTATCTTTTCAACTTTTGGGGACATGCTTTCTTAACAGATCTGTTTGGGAAGTAAGTTTCTTTCTTTAACCTAACTACTATTTTTTCAGTGCTGATCATTCTCAGCAAATCACAAGCACTCTGTTCTTCCTCAGCATCCCAACAAAGTTGCTGTTGTGTGTATGTGCATTTGTGTGTGTAATGCTGAAAATGCTTGGTTTCCAAGAAGAGAAAAAAAGATAAAAATCCTTGCCTCTTTTAATCTTGGAAATTAACATGACTAGGTTAACCAGATTCCTCTGTTGGAGGAAATAGGAAGGATTGGATTGAACCCTTATGTCAAGGAAGTTGAATTGGCTGGATTTCAGGGAGCAAGCTGGGCTGCCCCACTAAAGATTTGTGTCAGTATCTTTAGTAGCCTTGGAATTGCCACAGGATAGCTATTGTTTCATAGCAGGTCAAACTCTGGGGAAAGGCGCTGGCGACCAACATTGTAGCAACCTTGTGAGCTTTGTTTTACTATTGTTGTTGTTACCACTGTTGCTTTATAAATGGAAAAACTGAGGCCCAGAAAGGTTAAGATTCAAATTTCCTTGCATCCAGATAACTATAATCAGCATTTCCACGACAGGGGAAAGCTTCCCTGGCCTCCAGGAACCCACAGAGGGGCCCAGCTGCCAGTGACACCCCCTCATTAGTGTAAGCGCCCCCTTAGGTCCATCTGAGAATGCCCTATCCTCCCTCCTCTGAGGGTCCTCTCTCCTTGTGGCCCCTCCCAACTATATTGGATATTTTGGCTGTGTGCTGCTTGCTCACAGGTGCTAAGTGACTAGTAGCAACTCATTGTTGAGTGTTTCTTGCACAATTTGGTGAATCAAAGGTTGACCTCCTGGTGAGTACCCTCTAATGGGCTGAGGACCTGCCCAAAATCTGTTTTGTAGCAAGTGTTTTCTGGGACCTTTCAGCAGTTCTCAAATAAAGCCATGTAATTGACCACCTGTATTTGGTGAATAAATTTGGTCTTTTGAAAAATGTATAATCTTTCCATCTTCAAAATTTCCCCTATAACACCTTATTTTTTATTTCCCTCTATTAATACATGCTCATTATAAAAAAACTTAGAACAAAAGTTAAATTAAAAAAACCCTACCCCATTATGAAGAAATCCTTATTAAAAAATTCTATATTTCTTTCCTATAGAAAAATTTTAACACTAACCTTGTAGAACTCAGTTAAATGGCAGCATAATCATTTTAATCAGTTAATAATTTGCTCTAGTAGTTTAAAAAATAGTTTTGCAGCATTGAATAAGAAAGTTAAAATTTGTGCTCGGTGGTAGGATCCAGAAAGGTGTTTATGGGAATGGAGGTTCTGAGACAGTCGGCATTCTGCCTTCTCCAGGCTTCCCTAATTAATGGCATTATGACTTTCTAGGATATACAGTGAATCAGTGATCCATTTTTCAGGAAGGTAGCAGCTGCATTTTGTTCCATTGTGGGGAAAACATAATATATGGGTACAACTTCAACTGTAGTTAGTTGGTTGTAGTGATACCTTTTAAAAATTGGAATCAACAAGGAGAAATCTGCCAAAATGAATTCCATATGCACTAAGCTAATAAAAGAAGCTGCTGTATTTTTTTTTTTTTTGTGGAGGTGGTGGTTTTATTTTTCTTTTTGTGAAGGGTGTGCAAGAGGGAGGGAGAAGGGCCTGGGAGTTGGAGGAGGCTGCAAATGATAGAGCAAAGTGAATAACTAGATGATGAATCTTGAGGAAATCATGAGGGGGAATAAAATATTGTTACTGCTCTATCAAAAAGTATTTTCTCCTTTATTATTTTAAAAACAAGAAGGTATCAGCCTTTAGAATCATATCAGTGATAGGTTGTTTCTTGTTTTGCCTCTTTACTAATAGAGCCTGCAGTTTTAGTAACTTCTTTAATTTCTGTTTGAAAGAGACTGGTAAAATTAGTTTAAGTAGTTATTTTTAACTTTATTATTTTTTTCTGAGCATATAATGCAGTCAGTATAGTACAAAAGATTAGACAGAGTAGTGTTCTGTTGTACTAGTATTGTGCCATCACTTAACTTAACCTTTGTGCTTTTGGTGAATGTTTTCAATTTGATCTTTTGAATAATGCTACAATTTATGAAATTGTAAACATAGGTACATTTGTGAGGAAGGAAGTGGAAATCAACAACTGAATGATGGTTTTAGGATTGTCTCTGGAAGTTGGGGCTCTGTCATTGTTTCCCAGACTGGTGCTCCTTGGAACCCTCATCAGGGAAGTAGACGTTTTTGGAGTATAAGGAAAGTATTTAATGGCCAAATAGGCTTGGGAGATGTAGTGTTCTCTATTTTCTCTTGGAGCTTCATGAGCAAATTAGCATATTAAAGACTTAAAGTGATCACATGGTGCTAACAACAACCAAAAAAAAAAAGCCCAAGATAATTTTTCAAACTTATTTGAGCATCACAAATATCAAGATGCATATTAACATCTGTCAAGATGGTTTCTGGGAAAAACCAGTTCAGGAAATGTTGACCTGTGTGATTTTTCCCTGCCTCCCCACTTCCGTAGATAGTGAAAACTAGCTGAACAGTAGATTTTTCAGCTGAAAAATTGCTTGCCTTTGGAGTTATGTTTCTTGACACCTGTAGCTTGCTTACCTCTCTGGTCATAATGCTTAATGTGAGAAATGCCTTCTTGGGAAAGCTGTATGTCAGGACCATCTTCTGTTGGTGGGCATGAAGACAGGTGGATCAGGTATTCTGGGTGGAGCCCAGTGTGAACTAAAGCCTTGAGTTGTGAAATCATGTTCTACTTGGAGGCAAAAGCAAGAAGTTCATTTTGACTGGGATTCAGGGTATTGTAGGGGGTGAAGGAGAGTGGTGAGACTTTCTAAAATAAGCAGCACTCCAGCAGAAGTTGCAGTTTGGAGTTTCTGTTGTGGAATATGGAGAGGAAAGGGGTAGTTTTTTTTTTTTTTCTGTTTTGGAATATGGAGAGGAAAGGGGTAGTTTTTTTTTTTCTGTCATGCCCTGGTTCTCAAGGAGGGATGATTTACATCCCCGCAACCAGGGGACATTTGGCAATGTCTAGAGACATTTTTGGTTATCATGACTAGAAAGGTGCTTTTGGCATCTAGTAGTGACCAGGGATGCTGCTAAACAGCCTACAGTTATACAGGATAAAACACCACAACAAAAAATTATTCAGTCCAAAAGGTCAATAGCACTCCGTTGATAAGCCTGCTCTAGTGGGATCCTGCCAGGGTTGGGGACTTAGTAAATTTATTTTATTTTTTTCCAAGCATCTGAAGTAGCATAAATCAGCCATGTGCCCTTTTGGAATGTTGCTGCTGCTGTGATGATACAGATAATTTGATAATACAGATTCAGGACTTTTATTCACAGTTCTACATTTAAAAAGCTCTGAAAATGTAAAGTTTCTGCATAATTTATTTAGCGGTAAAATCTCACCTGTACTGAGTTGTCTTGATTTATTTGATTCTGTGTGAATGTTGGTGTTTTGATAGTAGGTTGCTGGCCCACACCTGGCTTGGGGTTTTATACCGAATGGTCAGTGCACACTGTATCATCTTTCTAAAATATGAAACATCCTGTATTTGAAAACACTTTGAGCCCCAAAGGTTTCTCATAAAGGGTTGTAGATTTATATATTGAGCTGAATTTTTGCCTAATTTGGTTTCTTTTAAGAAATTAGGGACTATTAGTGGATATTTACTGATTTTTTTTTTTTTTTTACTTCAAAAATGATATGGGATCCTTGTAAAGCATTTGATAAGTACAAAAAGGAAATAATATGATTAACCACCTGTGCAGTGCTTACTGTGTGTCAGGGGCCGTTCTCAGTTTACATGAATTGACTAATTCAGTCTTCAGAATTCTGTTGTTGATGTTTACAAGTGAAGAAACTGTGGCATAGTAACTTGCCCAAGATCCCATGCCTAATAAATGGCAGAGCTGAGCCTTTTTGAACTCATCAACAAAGAAGGAAATCATCCATAGTCTGAACAGCTAGAGAGGTTAAAGGGTAGCTGAATGAACTATAATTTATTTAAACAGTCTTCTATTGCTGGGCATTTAGACTGTTTTCAGTTTTTCACAATAGAACATTGACATGAGCATGTTTGTCTTTAAATGTTTGTTCACATCTCTGATTATTTCTTTAGGGAATATTTTTAAAGGGAACCCTTAGAGTGCATAACTTTTTACAAGCACTTCATATATGCTGTGAAACTCCCACTAGCACTTCACCCTCATCAGCATTGAGTGTTAAAGTTTTTTTTCTGATTCTGAGATGTGTAGTATCTTGGTGTTTTCTGAGAAGATGGGACAGATGGCTGGACATTTAGCATGATTTTTTAATTTTTCAGGATACCAGAGTTAAAAATAAAAATTTCCCAAGAAAAAACACTCAAGTAGTTGGAACAACTGAATTTTAAAACTTTACATTTCAAAAAATTAAAATTTATAGCCGCTTTCTTTTCAGGTTGATTCCTGAAGTTAAATTGAGGATCCATTTCAAATTATTATGCAGGGTTGGCAGAAATAAGGATATCTGGCATTAAGGAATATTTTGGTCAGAATCTAATTGGTATGTGATCAGTGTATGACTAAAATAACCATTCACTAAATATTCACGGAGCATTTTCTATGTGCCAAACACTGCACTTTGTGTTGGAGATGCAATGGGGAAAAAGGAATAACAAAAGCAAACGCTTGTAGTGCTTCTTAGGTATCAGGCACTGTCCTAACTGCTTACGTATATTAACTCATTTAACCCTCACAGCAACGTTATGAGGTAGGTACTATTATTATCTCCAGTTAATTGATGAGGTTGAATCACAGGGAAGGTAAGTAACATGATCACAGACATACAGCGGCTAAGTGGCAGAGTCAAGATCTGAAGCCAGGCAAAGCCTGATTCTATGACTTTGAGGAGCAGACATAAGAGTGTCAGTGCAGTAATCTGGGCATGAGAAAATGGTGGTCTTAGCTGATGATCCAGTAGTGGGGTTGGAGAGAAATGGAAAGATCAGAAAGGTTTTTCAAGGTGCAATTCATCAGACTTGGTAAATTCATCAGATTGGCTGTGAAGGAAGAGGGCCACACCTAGGTTTTCTGGCCTGAGAGACTTGCTGGATGGTGGTACCATCGGTGGATTGGGGAAGACCAGGGTAGGAAGAGGAACGTGTTTTGGGGAGGTAGAGATGACTAGTTTTTGGATTGGTTATGTTGAAGGGGTCTGAAAGATGGAGATGCCCGGAAGGCCATTATCTCTAAAATATTTGAGAGTTATTAGGTTTGATGCCCAGGTAGTTTATTTATCAGAAAGTTATTTTCTTTAAATATTTACAGTGTGTAGTTTATGAGAAGGTTCTGCAGCTTTTACAGATGTCAACAAAGTTTCAGTTGATGGCTTTGGTTTTCATGTATCAAACATGTAAAAATTTAATTGTGTCATTTTAATGCCCTTTAAAAAACTCATTTTAATGCTTATAGACTGTTTTATAATGTGGTTGTACCATTATTTCTATAACCAACAATCTGTGAAGGGATAGGTTATTGGCATTTTTTCTTTAGATAGAGTGTAGATATAATTTTATAGTTAGTGTCTTTGTTCATAAAATACTTCCATCATTCGGGATTATTTCTTTGGAGGTCAATCAGAAAGAGAACTACTAGATATTAGTGCATATTGCAAAGTTACTTTCTTGTGCTAATTTACGTCCACCAAATATGTGCAGGACTTACCTCTTGATCAGCCATTGGGTTGAATGTTGTCTTGATTTTTGTGACGCCATCATTCAGTTCCTACTTTTTATAACATATTCTATAATCACAATCATATGATGACTTTTGTATACTGTCTTTATTTCATTTTGATCAATACCCGATTCACATATTCACAAGAATTTTTACAAATCTCATCTGATAAGGGTGTGGAGATTATCATCATTGTTCTTGAACTCTGTCTAAAATATGACCAGGATGATATTTAAAGTCATTTGAGATTGTCTGCCAAAGTCTGGCTGATGATGATATAAACACCTGGAATTCAGCAAAAGATGCCTGTTCTTCAGTGTGTGGTTTGCCTGTCTCTATGTGATAAGTGGAGAATTAAAGCCATTATATGGATAATTCAGGACAAAAACAAATTTTACTATAAGTTATCTGGTTATTTGGGGCAAATAAAGATAACTTGTTGCCTGGAATTATGCCAGTAATGGCTTCAGTTTTGTACTTTGTTTTCCACTTTGCTCAGTAAAAACTTTGCTCTCCAACCTTTAATTTCTATAAGTTTTCCACCACCAATATCCCTATTTTGTGTACTTTTCTTGAAGTTACTAATGCCTGCCTCCAGAGTCATGGTATTTGGCTTCTTTTGATTATTCTCAAGTGATATTTTGATAAAACTAGAATCAGGCTATTTGTCATGTTAGAATTTTCTGCATTTATAAACTGACCTTCTTATAACCTTTTAATGAACTTGCATATGAGTTGTGATGAAGGTTTATTATTCAGGGATTACTTATTAGCCTGGTTACTTGTCAGAGTGACACATTAAAAAAAAGAAATTTTTCTACCCATCTGCTTCTTGCCATATGCCCCCAAACAATCATCAACTGGGAGAATAATAATATGCAAATAAGCCATCTGCAATGTCCAAATGGGAGGATAGCTTCCAATTCTTAGTCAGAGATGTGTCAGAAGCTGGGTAGTAATTTCAGTAGTTTTCTTAAGAGGGCGGGGATCTCTTAGGAAGTAGCTTGATTGAAAATGTTCCCATAGTATTGATAATAAGGACATTTGGATTTGAGTGCCCAGGCCACTTGTGAGTTAAAAATCTCCTATTTCCAGATTCAGCCTATAACTGTGGGATGCCTGTGTTTCATCATAGGTGTTCTCAACTTAATTTTTTTATCCCTCTACAAAGACTCCTCCCATTCCCCCCCCCCAAAAAAAAAAGTGATACCAACTAAAAAATATGAAAGAATAGTAGTTCAGGTTGAATAATACCTTTGGTTTTCTGGTGCAGTCCTGGGCCTGTGTTGTTCTCTGAGAAATTGGGTACCCTTGATGCCCTGATGTTCAAAATGAGGAAGGTGAGAGGCAGCCATGGCAGGTCAAGAAAAATGGATCCTGAACCTGACCTGCAGGTTCTTTTTTTGGAAGGGTATGTGTTCGGGACATGAGAACAAAGACTTAAAATTGTGACAGCTGGTGCTGTAGTTTTTGAGAATGCGGACTATACTTGGTGTCATATTGCAGAGTGAAATTATACCTGCTCTTTTCTCAGTTCCTCCCTTTCTCTTGAGCTTTTGGGTAGTCACTCTCCTTTAGCTTGCTGTTGTTGGAAAGCGGGAAATAGAGCATGGTTCTCTTCCTGCTCCTTTCTCTTCCATCTGAGTGGCCCCCTTAGTGGTGAGTAGGAGTGAGGAGTAAGAGGTTGGTGTCCGGTGGTGTTGCTTTATCAGGCCCCAGGCTGCGTCTGAATGTTTTCCAGATCTGGAAGCTGTGCCCTGTCAGTGCTGAGTGACGTGTAAGGAGCTCGTGGGAATCTAGATGGAGAGGTCCAGTAAGTAGAGTGTTTGGGAATATAGACTTAGGTGGTGGTGTGTCCGTGTGTAGTTCAGACTTTGGGTGGGAGTTTATATAAGACACGGTGTAGACTGAGAACTAGGGACCTAGCAATTTTAGGGAATGAACTGAAGGAGAGTTGCCTATGAATAAGAAGTCAGAGAGGAAGTGGGAAATCCAGAAGAGAACAATGTCAGGGAAGCTAAGACATGACAATGATTCAAGAAGAATATAATCAGATGATGAGAGCATGTGTGGTTTTTTTGTTTGTTTGTTTGCTTGTTATGTTTTTACTTGGAAATAATTTCAACTTACAGGAAAGCAAGTACAAATAACTCCACTCTTTATGCAGATTCAACTGCTTTTAAAATTTAACACTATTTGCCTTGTTTTCTATATACACACATGCACCACTATACACCTCTACACACCCATACAATACATTTTTCATTTTGAGGATATGTTACATACATCATGGCCTTTTACCTCTAAATTCCTAAATATTTATTTCGTAAGAATTGGGATAGTCTCTCATATAACCACAGTACAAATGATCAACTTCAGGAAATTGAACATTGGTACAGTTTTTAAAGTCATATCTAACATTCATATTCTAACTTGGTCAGTTAACTCAATGATGTCTTTTTTAATATTTTCCCCTCCAATACAGGATCTAGTCTATGCTCAGATACTTACTTTTATTTCATTCAGTAGCTTTCTTTCATCTGAAACACTTCCAAAGCCTTGTTTTATCTTTTATGACATTGACCGTTTTTAAGACTGTATCCGTCCCCTCTGAAAAAAAAATAGAATGGTCTTAAGTTTGGGGTTGTTTGATGTTTCCTCATGGATGGATTCTGGTTATACAATCTCAGTTGGAATATTGCGGAGGTGATGTTGTGTCCTTCTCAGGATATCACATGTGGAGGCGAATAAGGCCTATGGGTGGCGATAACTTTGATCACTCTGCCAAGATGTGGTCCAGTTTCTTGACTGTATGATTGCTGTTTGCTTACTAGTTGCAGGAGAGGGAATATAAATCAATGAGGAGACACTTTAAGATTATGAAAATATCCTGCTTCTCATCAAAATCCATGCAGTGTTTAGCATCCATTGGTGATTCTTACTAGATCTGATCTTTCCTGTGATAGGTACAAAATCACAGAATTCCAACTCAGTACTCCTTCCATATTTACCAATCAGCTTTCAGCATTCTACTATAAGCAAGAGCGTGCCATTCATTCTTGTCTTTCTCTCTCTCTCTCTCTCTCTCTCTATCAATCAATGAATCCATCCATCAATAGGTTATTGGTATAGACTCATGAATTCTGTTTTCCAGTGCTTTATAAGTCACAGGTGAACTCAATTATTTGGTGCTCAAATTCTCCCAGACTTGGCCAGTGGGAGCCCCTTCAAGGTGGCTCTTGTGTCCATGTGGTATTTCCCCATCATTTTTTTGAGACCTTTTCTTACTTTCTGGCATAAAGAGATGTTCTGGGATCATCTTGTCCCTACTCCACCCCGCCCCTGAAGTCAGCCATTTCTTTGAGGAGCCCAGGTTTCTTTTAGTAGAGAAAGGATACAGTACCTGAAGGTCTATGTTTTCGGTGATCCTCTCTGCTGTATAAGGTGTTGGGCCCAGGATTGGGAAACTGCCAATTTCTTGGTTGATGAATTTTGGATCAGGTAGAAATCTTGTGGTCATGAGGGAGGGCAGCTTGATTTTCAGTTATTAAAGAAAGAATATATATTCAGAGTACGTCTGAGATGAGGATTGTTCTTGTATTTAATTTATTTGTAAGCCTTGGCTGGAGTTAGCCTGGCAGATGGTATCCCTTTGCCTCTGGCCATACCTTTTTGGAAAGGGTCTGGCCTGCATCTTAATGAACATGCTGTGAGTATTCTGGTCCTCTCCCATACCTGCATTTTTAGGTGTCCCTTTGTCACCAAGCTCTATAGACTATCCTTTAACACTGGATCATTGTGTATGAATGGACGGGCAGAGGAGGGGAGGGGAGGGGAGGGTGTCTGGCTCCTCGGCGAGAGCAGTCTGCAGATGCCATTTAGTCCACGTCTGTCTGTTGTTGCCCGGGTCCTGTCTGGGAGCCCCACCTTGTACTGCGGTGTAGAATGAGCAGAATCATAATTGCAGGGCTGTGGGGACACAGGGTTCCTTTTATAGTCCACCCCTCCTAATTTCCCCCATACAACCCACGGCTTCTGACCACTGGAGCTATTTAAAACGTATTCCTACCTGTCCCATCATGGGGTCCTCTCGACAGTAGCCTTGTGTAGCAATCAGGGAAAGATAAATTCTGTCTTACAGGTGAGGAAGCTAGGCAGAGAGAGATGAACTTTCCAAAGGTGAAACGGCTAGTAAGTGGCAGAACCGGGACTTCGGTCCAGCTTTTCTGTCTCTCAATTCCACACTCTTTCACCTTGGTTTTGTAAATTTGAAGACTGAGGAAGGTAAGTGAGCCCTCTAGAAATGACCTAGGCATGGAAATTGGTGGGGGCAGGATGTGGGGTAGATTTCTTCCTTCTCAGTCAGCTTCCTGTATGGGACTTCACATATCGAGGGTATAATTTTTCAAAGTGAAAGAGAGGCCAAGGTCACTCTATGTCCTCATGGAGAACCAGACCCAGGAAGTATGTCCAAACCCCAGGGTTACCCCAGGCTAATTAGGGGAAACAGTATAAATGAGCCTCACTGCTTTGCGGTTGATGAAGCAGAGCAGAAAAGCTGTTCTTTTCTCTGTGTCTTTAGGTTGCACTTCCTCACCTGATCCCCCTTGGCTGACCTGATGGGCTCTCTTGCTGGGCTGGGAGAGGTATCCTCTTGTCTCCCTGGCCACAGCACACAGCAGATGGAGCCAGTGGGAGCCCGTATTTGTATGCCTCAGCAGGTGCAGTCTGGGATGGGTTCTGACCTCTGCCTGGTACCGTATGTCAGGAGGATCTCACCCCATATGAGTATTTCCAGATTTCCTCTGGCCTGGGGCCAGGTTTGGGAACACCAGCAGTGATGTTGAGGAGGGCCTTTGTGAGGGGCCCTTGAGATAGCCTGAGGTTAGAGAACCACCGGGCTGTCCCTTCCGAGCTGAGCTGTCCCTGCGGAGCTGAAGCTTCACGAGGGAGCTGAGCCTGAGGTGTAGCTTCAGAATGGCTGCAGTTAGGCTGTGTTCTCATCTCTCGTGTTTCCCGCTCCAGTTTTGTTTTCGTTATTTTGTCACAAGCTCGTGAGCTTGGCTTTTGCAAATGGCAGTGATGACATTTTTCTTGTTTTTTTTTTTTTATAAATTTATTTATTTATTTATGTATTTATTTAATTTTTGGCTGTGTTGGGTCTTCGTTGCTGCGCGTGGGCTTTTCTCTAGTTGCGGCGAGTGGGGGCTACTCTTCGTTGCGGTGCGTGGGCTTCTCACTGTGGTGGCTTCTCTTGCTGCGGAGCACGGGCTCTAGGCGCATGGGTTTCAGTAGTTGCAGCATGCAGGCTCAGTAGTTGTGGCTCGTGGGCTCTAGAGCGCAGGCTCAGTAGTTGTGGCGCACGGGCTTAGCTGCTCCGTGGCATGTGGGATCTTCCCAGACCAGGGATCGAACCCGTGTCCCCTGCATTGGCAGGCGGATTCTTAAGCACTGGGCCACCAGGGAAGTCCCCTTGTTTTTTAAAAAAGAGTAAAACAATGGCAATCTAGTGCAGTTACTTCAAGACACACACCAGCTACCCTTCACCAGTAAATTGAAGGCCATCAAATTAGTAGTTCTTAGGGAGTCTGTGGACCCCCTGAGATGAAATGCAAAATGTTACATGTGTGCATGAATATGTTTTTCTGCAGATTTTCACAGGTATTTGACAGCTCTTCTCCAATGCATGGCCTCCAATATCTTTCCCACCTTCCCTTGGCTTTGCCTGTTGTGTCCCTCATAGGTTTCTGAGCCCTTTATTTAAAAAAAAATTTTTTTTTAAAAAATTTTTAATTATTTATTTATTTGTCTGCATTGGGTCTTTGTTGCTGCACGTGGGCATTCTCTAGTTGTGGTGAGAGGGGGCTACTCTTTGTTGTGGTGTGCAGGCTTCTCATTGCGGTGGTTTCTCTTGTTGCGGAGCACGGGCTCTAGGGGCATGGGCTTCAGTAGTTGTGGCACGTGGGCTCAGTAGTTGTGACTCACGGGCTCTAGAGCGCAGTCTCAGTAGTTGTGGCGCACGGACTTAGTTGCTCCACGGCACGTGGGATCTTCCCTGACCAGGGCTTGAACCTGTGACCCCTGCACTGGCAGATGGATTCTTAACCACTGCACCACCAGGGAAGTCCCTGAGCCCTTTAATTTGTGGAAGAGTCCAGGGAGAGGAGGCCTTGACCATGGTCTCTCCTTACTACAACATTGTGAGTCTTGCCCTCCCCTGCCTCCTCCTGGTGCCTTGAGCCGCACTCTGAGCCGGGATGACTTTCTTTCTTCTGGATTTAGTGTCAGGCCCTGGACTACATGCCGTGTGCACCTCCCCTCGTTTAATCTCAAGATTCCCCTGTAAGGGAGGTGGTAAACATTCAGTAACACTTTCAAGCTATTAAATAGAGGAACTGGGACTACCAGTCACATTTGCCAGATTCCAAAGCCAGTGTTCTTCCAATACGCTCAACAAAAATGCCAGCTGTCATTGTCTGAGCTCCCACCAACGGGACACGCTCTAGTGTGCTCCCTGTCCGCCATCCTGCGGTGCTGCGAGGCACCCCACTGCACAGCGAGTCGTGGGGCCGCCTTGCAGCCCTGCTTCCCGTGAGAGGCAGAGGACTAGCCCGCTCTTTGGGGGACAGTGGCAGAGCTCTCAGAAGCTGCTCCATCCTCAGCCACTTTGCTGGATTCTTCATTCCTGGCCCAGATGAAGGCTCTTCTCAAAACGGAGACCAGAAACCGTGGCCTTCTTGCCTACAGTGATTCTGCTGGAAGAAGACAAGTAACACAAATGAACGATTAGCAAGCAGACACCATCCGTTACCTGACTTTTAAAATTAGAAATAATTAAAGTAATCATAATTACAAGGTGTTTTTTAATGCAGTCACATTGGCATGAAAAATATAAACCCGAAGCTCAGGGATTTTAACTCTGGGAGTGTAATTTGTGGGTAATGCTATGAACATTATCAGTTAAAAAAACAAATGGCTGCGGCTGTGCTCTGATGGCACTCTGAGAAGGTAAAGGTATTTATTATCTTGCCATGCCCCTTCATCTGTCGTGATGACCACGTAAACAAAGGATAAACCCAGGTAAAGCTCCTGAGATAGAGGCTCCAGATGGCCTTAGCTGAAAAGACACCTGGCATCCAGAGTGGCCGTGTGGCTCTTCATACATGAACCATGGGGAATTTTTTTTTTTTTTTTTTCACTGCTCTAGTGACTCAGGCACACAATGGTGATCTGCGAAGTTTGGCTTTTAGCCTCTCTGCTGTATTTAACCTCTCCATACCTCACATTTCTTCCTTTTTTCCAGCCATCACACAGGCTGACTGTGAAGATAAGTGTAGGAGAGATACAAGCGCCCTAAGCTCTCTAGGGTCAAAGGAGTGCTGTCCCTCTGAGGAGTGTTTTGCAGTACAAAGCAGAAGTCACTGCACATCGGAGACTGATGCTGTGGCCGTGGGAAAGTTACTTAAGCTCCCCTGAGCCTCAGTTTCCTCTTTTGAATATGATTCCATCATTCAAAATCATGGGTGATTGTTGTGCAAGTGAGCCAAAATAGATCAAGCACTTAGCATTGTCACTGGTACATGGGCACTGGGGGAGAATGTGACTCTTCTCCCTGCCCCCTCACCTCCCTGTGTGCCCCCAGCCCAAGGAGAACCTAGAGTAGGAGCATTAATCTGTTTCTCAGACACAGTGCCAAGCTTAAAAATACATCTCTGGGGCTTCCCTGTTGGCCCAGTGGTTAAGAATCTGCCTGCCAATGCAGGGGACGAGGGTTCGAGCCCTGGTCCGGGAAGATCCCACATGCCGCGGAGCAACTAAGCCCATGCGCCACAGCTACTGAGCCTGCGCTCTAGAGCCCGGGAGCCACAACTACTGAAGCCTGCATGCCTAGGGCCAGTGCTCCGCAACAAGAGAAGCCACTGCAATGAGACACCCACGTGCTGCAACTAGAGAAAGCCTGCGTGCGGCAACGAAGACCCAACACAGCCAAAAAAACAAAATCTCTAGCTCTGGAGATGGCCAGGGAACTTTATTATGGGGTGTGTGTGTATTAATCTATGTGAGTAAGTATGCATAAGTCAGGGTCTCACCTAACGAGAGGAAGCTTGCCTTGGTGGCTTCAGTTCTTTTTACTCTGATTTGAAGATCTTAAGGTGAGGAAAGATAGAGTAACAACATATATTTGAAGCTAGAAGACTCAGTGGCTTGTTTGGAGGATTTTTTTTTTAATGGATAGCTTAAATTTCCAGCAAAAAGTTCTGGGTAGGTTTTGTCTAGCTAACGGGAGAATTGCATATTGGGCACTAACTATTAATGGATGAAATCCTGACAGCTACCCTTTTATAGATCTTCATTGTGAAACAGGGCTTCATATAGGTTGCCAGCTAAGAATCGATCTTGGATCCAATTCCATCAGAGCAGTTTTAATATTTTTAGAAGTAACGCTCACCGGAGCACAGCAGACGGTGATATGGAATACCAGCTGTTTATAAAAATCTATGTTTTAATTAATTTCTAGAAAATTAAATTGCCTTTTTTTTCTCTCCGATGCGTTCTGTCCAAACTGTATGAAACTGCATCAGGGTTCAGGAAATGGCCTTTGCAGAGAATTTAGAGGTGAATTGGGATGTCGACTTGTAGGACATGTGGATAGTATGGTATTGGGATAGCTGGGGCCAGGAGACCTGGGCTGTAGCCCCAGTTCTGCCTTTCATGAAATGTGTGATCTGGGCCTGGTCACAAGGCCATTGTGGCCCTCAGATTGTGCAGTTATTAAATAAGGGGATTTTATGATCCCGGGGATTTTATGATCTCTGAACTCCGATCATGTTTTCATTTCAATAAATTATTATTATAGCTGCATGATAGAAATGAAATACAGTGTCTGTAAGTCTCTATCCTAAAATTGTGGTATTATATCCTTTAGAACCATGTAGCTTGGGTGGTTCTGAAGAATAGTTTGGGAAAAATGAGATTTAAAGAACCAAGATACTGATTTTTGGCAGTCTGGCACTACATCCTCACCATATTAAGTGGATTCTCTTGTTCTGTATTTGAAGGGCATGTTCAGCTTACCTTAAACCTATTACTTTCCCATTTACCCAGGTTTCATGTTTTGTGACCGGCCACTGTAAGGCCCACCTTCTGCGTACACCTGTGATCAGGTTTCTCAGTTCAGTGAAGTCCTGTAGTCTTGTTCATTGATACTGACTTGGACTCTCAGATGATTCCCTGAATATTTCTTTCTGTATATATTCTGACCTCTCTTAGGCCACTGATTGAAGTCTAGTTCCCAGGCCACCTGCAATAGAATTACTTGGAGGTTCTTGATAAAAGTGTGGTTCCCTGTTCACATTCCATTGTTACTGGAGCCAAGTCTCTTGGGATAAGACATAAACATCCTAATTTTTTTTAGCAAGCTTCCCAAGTGACTCTCAAATTTAATTCGGCCTCAGAATCACTGTCTTTGGGAACTGAGGCTATACCTTTGTTCATGTTCTCAGGATCTAACATAACTGGAGTTCAATGATTATTTTTTGAGTAAATGAATCTGTGCATGAATGGGTGAATATGTAGTAGTTTATTGGAAAGCTATAAAATACCTTTACCCTCCCATTTGTATTGAAGGCTCTGAGATATTTATTGAATGAATGAATGGTGCTGATAACAAGGTGATGGAAGTAGTATTTTCATTGATAAATTTCTAACCTACCACCTTTCATTTCATAAGTCTTCCTCAAACAATATATCTGTGTTAGAATATTATTGAGTGCGTACTGAATGTTACTGGAGGCGGCTCTGCTTGTGCACAGGTGTCTTTGACCTTGTGTTCAGAAGCACACCACTCCCTTGGTGAGAAGCTTGTAGGAGAACATAGGCATCGGGTTTCAGTGTTAGGAAGGCCATCAAGTGGACTGACTAAAGGGCGGGATGTGGAGGGTGGGTAAGAAGTAAAAGGCACATGCTCTGGCTCCTTGCTTTTGCTTGTTGTTTTAGAGCTTTGTGGTTGTTACATAACACCCCTAAAACTAGAGACTAGGCAAGGCCAAAGATGCACTGATTAAAGAAACTACTGCTAATTAGCAGTTAATGTGGAAATGGCCTATTTCCTTACTTCATTTTATAATGATGATGTAGCCTGAGGGGCTTCCAAAGCCCATTTGGCTGCTGGGGGGTGGGAAGTGGATTTTGGTTCTGAGGCCCAATCTCTGCCTGCTCTTTACCATCAAGGCAAGGCTTGATCAGTGATAATTTCTTCAGTCATGGCCCCTTTCTCCCATAATGACAGTAGATGGTTAGGACCCTTTAATTGTTGAGGAACTCGGTTATTCAGCAGATAGATGCAATCAGAATGATGGGAAGGAAAGGTAGGTAGCAACTGATTTAATATGTGGCCTTTGATAGAGATAAAAAGTATCCAGAGCCTGTGAACGCTGCAATTGCTTGATAGTATAGTTTTAGTTTGAGTAATGGCATAGAGGTGGTGATTCTCTAGAGGGGTGGTTGAGAGGAAGAATTGAACTGATCTCTAGGCTTCTTAATTGTTAGAAACTTTTCTGTTAATAAAACCAGCCTAAAAAGGTGAAACGTACAAAGTTAATAGCTAATAATGTAAGCCTAGCAGACTCTTCACTGTTGTCACATTTCTTCTAAGTAATTCTGTTTTGGCAGTACATTTGGTTCTTAGAAAATAAAACAAAAAATGTAGTAATTCATTTTTCAGAGAGCGAGGATCTCTGAAATAGGATACTATCCATCTTTATTCCCTCTAGAATTCACAATAGCCTCCTTCACACAGTCCCTGTTGGTGTGAAATATTTTTCTAGTCTTCTAAGATGAAATTTTTCTTCCTAGTCTCCTGAGTCTCAGTTTTCTCACGTCTAAAATGAGAGTTTTTTATCACAAATGATCTTGGACGCCTCTTTCAGCTCTAATAGTTAGATTCTGGGTAAGAGACTATTTTTTCTAAATGGATAATAAATTTAACCAAGATCACACTTTACTTGCAACATTTTAGATCTCTTAATATTTGTAATCTAGTCCTAATATCTTTCCTTAAATTTTTTTTTCTTCCTCCATCCTCCCTTTCCTAGATTTATTGAGAATGTATTCTATAGTTTGATTAATTTGCTCTAGAAAGGTTGAACTTAAATTTTAGATAAACCGTGTGTATTCCAAGGATGAGCTGCAGTTTCCTCAGTTCCGTGAAAACTGCCGATGGTGGGTTTCTCTGCTGTGCCTTCCCCCTGGACTCTGTTGGCCAAATTCCCTCTCAGGTTTCAGCGCAGTGGTGATGACTATGACAAGAGGCCCTGCTTGTGTGGACAGGGAGCGAAGAGACCCAGGAGTCTGTGCGCACGAGGTTTCTGCGAACCCTGGCCATAACGTAGTCCTGGTTGTGCCGTGCATGGCTTGTGTGACATCGGTGGGGAGAGGCCACTGGTTGTGTCTTTGCCTTTGCTCAGCAGTAAAGTGAGAGGGTTATAGTAGACAGGCGTTGAAGTAGATGACCTAATACTGACTGAATGCTTCAGATTACCAAAGTGTCTTTTAAGTCGTCAGAGAAATTACGCTAGTTATAGTTTGAGTGTAACACACACTTACATTCTAATTCACCAAATATTAGTAATGTAAATATGGAATAGAATAGAATGGGTGGTTTCACACTGGGTGTGTAAGATGGTATGTGGCGATGTAGGAAAAAATATTAGAACTGAATATTTCTACAGTTTTCTCCAGCTTAAGAATTGTTTTTATATTTTGAACTAATGTAGGATGCATATTGTTTCTAAATAAAAATATCAGGGCCCTGCATGCTGAATTTTTACTGATTGGGGTTTGTATTTGGGGTTAGAAGACCACTAGAATAGATTATATGTCTCTTTTGCCCAAAAGAATGTATTTCATTAGGACATTCCAGTGTCTGATTGATAAGCAATAGGATCTTCTGCCTTTCCTTGGGAAAGATTATGATAAAGAATTATTGTTTGAGTGTGTCCAATTCAGCAAACCTTTACTGACTACTGTGTATCCTGGGGTGTGTTGAGAGGGGAGTAGGTTTAAGGAGGCAGTTCTTGCCTTCATAGCATATAATTAAAATAAAAACAACAGCTTATGTGTTCTCATACCCTCTTGTTCAATTCCTATGTTCACCTGGGTATGGGATCTATTTGGTGAACCTTGGCCATTCTAACTATTCCTGCTGCCATCTCTCTTGCTATTCTTTTCTGGGTTTATTGTAATGTAAACCGACCAAACAAGACTTCTGGAAGCCCTTTAGATGGAAAATATGAAGACTTAGTTTGATATCCTGGAGAAAATGAAGCCCCACCATACTGGATGTTCACATCAGCTGGGCTGGGTTACAGTGCTGGTAAGTGGGTGCTTTGAAGGCACTAGGGTTAAATGTTTTGAATACCACCCTAAGCAATAAGATCTTGGGTTCTGTGGGGCTTTAAAACATCCTTTATTCTATCCCACTTTTCACTGAGCTCTGCAAACATTTTATAATTTTCTATACTCTTTCTGAAAATGAGCTTTTTTATATCCCAATCATGTACCTGGAGGAGACATACTTTGAAAAGTAGAGAGGTTGGCTTATTGATGGGTTTAGGGCTTCTCCTTAGGTGCTCGTGTTTACATTTTTGAAATTGACCTAAAACATCAATGCTTTGCTTTAGTTTTGAAATTTATATGATAATTCCTTTCTGGGCATGTGAAAATATTAAGTTTCTTGGCAAAAGCATTTTCTTTTTAGGGTTGAGCATCTTCTTTTTAATGGATATTTTTGGGAAGATTTTAATAGAGCTTAAGGACTTTCTTAACCACATACAACATAATTTTTTCTATAAATTTATGGGAAAGAGGATCCATGAAAGGGTTAGCATAACACTAATTAGTGAATGTCATTTTCTTTAAAGCTGGCCTAAAATTGTCTTTGCACGCAGAAAGAGTTTGAAAAATTGATCAAAACTTAGCACCAGAAATAAAAAAATAGGTCTGTCACAGTAAAAACAAACTATCTGTAACAGCAAGGAAAAATAATATAAAAAATTCACTGTCCCTGGCTCAACTATTTTTATTGAGAGTTTTGCATGTTGTTTTTATTTTTGTCCATATAGTTTCAAATCACTTATTTGATCTGGAGCAATTAGTTTGTATTTTTGATTTTTATCTGCCATTTATATATGATCACTCTTTTAGTTTTTCCATTTACTGTACAAATATTACTGAAATGGCTACATATTGGGTTATCCAGTTGATTTACTATAAGCAGTCTCATATTGTTAAAAATTAGATTGTATCCAGTTTTTTGACACTGTAGACAATATTGTTGGAAAAGTATTTTTACCTGTAGTGTTTTCCTTTTTTGGGATTACTTCTTTAAATTAAATTTGGACTTTACACTTGGAGTTTCTGGGTCAATGTTACTTTCATGGTCCTGAAATAAAAGTTTGTTTTATACTTTTTGGAAGAAGTTTTTCTTTTTCCAGCCAACTGGGTCACAAATGATGGGTAAGTTTTAAGTTTAGTGCATGAAGGGATCAAATAACTTAAGTTATTTATGTTTTAATGCATTCTGAAGATTTTGTGCACTTAATGTATGCCTGTTATTTGGGGTCTGCCTGAAAGGGATTCTGCCAGGGGCTTCTGCTAATTAAATTAAGTTGGTCCAGTATTTTTATCAAACCGGTAGCTGATTGTGGTGTTCTAGTCCTTCATGCTCATTCCTGGAAAAGGTTTCAAAAAAATGAGAGGATATTGATATTAGCCTGAGGACAAAAAATGTTTGGAGTTCCGCAAAAGAGCTGCCACTACTAGCCAGACACCTCTTGGAAATTGCTGGTCTCGCCTTTTCCCTCCTCTGAGCCAGCCATCATTGGTGTTTGGAGCACTGCCTTGCACTTTCTGTCAACGGAGTCTTGTGCACCTTTGGGTGCAGGCTTTGCCTCTCAAGTGAGTGTGTCCTCAGTGGTGGAACTGAGTAATCTAGGAAGGTAACTTTGATGACCCAGGCGTGTGGGAATGCCAGTAGAATAGGACTCTATGGTGGTGTGGGTACTAACCACGCCTGGCAGGAGTGGACTAGAAATCTCGTGGGGTCACTGTGAGCCCTGTCCGTTGATGCACACCTATGACGTGAGACGCTACTGCTTTGCATTGCTTCCAGTGACATTGAAAAGTCTTTTGAGAGACCATGCAAATGGCTGGATAGCTGTTCAGAATGTATTAAATGTAAAAGCAAAATACAAAATGGTCTAAATATTGTGCAAGTATCCTAAAAGTTTTGCATATGTTCAAAATAATATAAGAAAGTATAAATAGTTATAATAGGGTATGGTGAGATGAAGGGTGTTCCCTCCCTCCCTCCCTTCCTTCCATCCTTCCTTCACACCTACATGTTCTTTAGTATTTTAGCACATTTTCAGTAGAGTTTTGAAGTTATTTTTTCAATTTAGACATGTAGGATTCTAAAGTCTCTGAAATGAAGTTGAAAGAGGAGGATTTGACTTTCTGGTTAAGCCACTGGAAAATGGAGGTTGAAAACAGCAAGCTTTTGTCTGTGTATCTTCTGGAACTGAAATGAACACTGTGCCCCTTTTGCTGTATGTCTATGTGAATATGTTTTAAGATCTCTCTAGAGAGGAAGTTGTTATGTTTAGCAGGAAAATTGCTGACTATCCTAATACCTTTAGGAAGCTAAAGGAAAGGTTTGATGTATCTCAGAGTGCCTCCAGTATCCTTTGGCTGCCCCTTTTTGTGCTCCCTTCATCACTGTGATACATATCTCGCATTACCAGTTCTCTCTCCCGGCTCATGGAAACTCTGAGCTCAGTTGTGCACACCTCGTGTGAAGCAGTAGAGCATAATGGTAAAGATGCTGACCCTGGGCTCTGGCTGCTTGAGTTTGAGTCCTGGCTGGCTTTGTGACTTGGGGCCCTGTACGACGGTTTCTCATCTGCACGGTGGGGACCCTGATAGTACCCACCCCTCAGGGTTATTGTGAAGATTATGTTGGTTAATACTAGCAAAGCCCTGAGCACAGTGCCTGAGCACAACATAGTACTCTACTGTAGTTGTGGTGATGATGATATGAAGATAATGATAAATATTCTAAGATTCTTGAGATTTTTACATAAATTTTTTATCCTTTTCATTGTAGAAAATCAGAAAAATAATATCACAAAGAAGAAAAAAATAACCTATAATTTTTGTTTTGTTCTTTAAGTCTTGTCTGATGATGAAATGAAAGGTGCTGCCCATTTAAGGAAGTAAAATTCTCTGTAAGTGGAGTGTTTCCAGCACCTCTGAAATAGATCCCCCTATTTTACCTATACTTAGCACAATAATGGGCTCATTGGCACTCAGTAGAGACTTAGCTTCATGTCTTGATTCTGCTACTAACTTTTGTTACCTGGGCAAATCTCTTAAATGTTTCTAGGTGTTTTTTTAAAGCTGAAAACTAAGGTTAGGCTAGCTTTGTCATTCTCTCTTCTCTTAACCTTTGACTTGGTTGGTCTACAGTTTGTTCAGTGCCCTTTTATGTCTCCTGTGAAAGAGCAGAGAAGATGTCTTTGGACACCCCAGTTGGCCAACAAATGTTGAGCCCCAAGTAAATGCTAGGCACTCTTTGGCACAGGGAATTACAGAACTAGGCTATGCAGGTATGCTTTCTGCCTCATAGAGCTTGCAGCAGGATCCTGGATGGAGGAAGATAAGCATCCTCTCATGTCATGATGTGATGAAAGCTTCTGTGGGGAAGCACAGGGTCCAATGCAAGTACTTATTTGAAGGTCTCTAATTAGGATGAAGTGGAAAAAGAAAGGGATGGTGAGATGAGCAGCCAGACATGAGTCATGAAGCCTGGGTTTGAACTGCTTCATTTCTTTAAAATTAATTAATTAATTTTGGCTGCGCCGGGTCTTAGTTGTGGCGTACGGACTTCTTAGTTGCGGCATGCGGGCTTAGTTGTGGCATGCATGCAGGATCTGGTTCCCCAACCAGGGGTTGAACCCGGGCCCTCTGCACTGGGAGCGTGGAGTCTTACCTACTGGACCACCAGAGAAGTCCCTAAACTGCTTCATTTTTTAAGAGCTCAATTTAATTCAGAATCCTGTAGGTCCCTGAAATGTATCAAGCATTTGCCTTCTGGGGGCTGGGGATGCACAGTTCCTGCCTTCACAGAGCACCTAGTCAAGCTGAGAAGGCATGTGCTTGCTGTGAAGGATACACATCAGGGGAATTGGATGGTCTGTGTTATCTCCTTGGAATGTCTGTTGGAGTCAGCTGTGGTGCCCATGGGGGCTCAGGAACAAGGGAGAAAAATGAGTTGTCCCCTCAAGGCTTTCTGGGGATTTCTTGGTTGTTCTGGACTACAATGGAAGAGTATCACTGGAAGCTGTGGAAGGACGAAAGTTGCTCTTTTCTCTAGCTGCCATGTGTCAACCAGGTGCCAGCAGCAAGTAAACAAGAGGTCCTGAATGCAGTGGCTAATCCCTATGTGGCATGTGACCTGCTGAGGCATTCACGCACAGTGACACTGAAGCTTTACTTCTTTAGCACAAAATTTGGTGATCTTATCTCTTGTCTTCTTGCTGTGTTTTTCATGGAATGTTCATTGGGGTTGGATCTTGGGGTGTGCTTGTGCATGTGTGTGTGTGTATACGCATGTGCAGGTGCTTGTGTGTGAAGTGTTAATGATGGGGTTTCTGAACAACAGTAAGTCTTCAAAAAGAGGCATCTAGCACAAGATGACCTTGGATTTAGAAGTCTAAACTACATTTTATCACTGTGTTTCTGGATTCTAGCACAGAACTTGCCATTGTGAGCAGCATGGAAGTATTCAAAAATGGATGGATGATCTATGTCATGAACAACCTTCCTGACTTATCTGGAGTTCCCAGCATTTTATTCCACTCCAGGACTCCTTCCGTCTTTCCAAACATGTTGTATTTTCCTTTTAGCTAAACTATTTGTGTAAGGCAACCTTATCATATACAATAACGTGCTATAGCCCAGGTCCATCATTCCATTCTCCATGTTGATCATAACTCTGAAGAACAACCTCTTCACTACTGGAATCATATCAGGACACAACTTCCAGCAGTTTAACTGTTTTTATAATGTTAAAGGAAATTAAATACTTTCTTTTCATCTAGGAAGATTATTTTCCCATTGTGCAAGTTTTCTAGCCATAGACTTAATAACCCTGACATCAAGTCAAATAATGAACCTACGCTGGAAAACAGTTTAAAGTAGACATTTAATTCAAATATTGTTTCTCTTGTGTCCACTGAACTGGCACTAGTTACTTTCTCCTTGGCATAGTCTTCAAAGACCCAATCAAAATTAAGGTCTGCTGTCTCTGTTTATGGTTGAAACAGTTGCCTGTACTGCTTTTCCTGGGTGATTTTCTCTGTGGATTTAAATTCATAGTAAGTACTCGAGCGTGTTGGACACTAGAGCAAAAAGGTCTTCAGTCACTTCATACATTTGAGTGTGTTGTTATTGCTGAATTTCGTTCATTTTGCTTTTAGTAGAATACCTGCTCTAACTTGCTGATTGCCTGGAAGGAAAAAGGATTCAAAAGATGGACTTAATAGGTGTAGTATTTATTGCTAAAATGGTGTGTCTTCTGAGAAGAACTGATGTTGTTGGGTGGAGCTTGCAGTAAATGGTAGCATTTTGGTTTGGTCAGGAGGACAAACACTTGGTAGTTAATTCAGCTTATGTTATATTTTAGCCCAACAGTTAAGATCATATCACAGCTTTTGCAACATATTTTATTAATGAAGATTACTACTCCAGTAAGTGTTGCTGGTAAATGGAGAATGGTTGGGATGTGGCCATCAGATTCAGGCCCAAACATACCATTCTCAAATCCACAGTCTTAACTAAGAGTTGGTTTGGAACTCTGGGAGCTCCTTCTGAACTCCCATAACCCCCTGCTCTCACCTCCCTTGTAGCACTTGTTACACTGTTTATTACCTGTTGTTCTGTCTGTGTTCCTCACTTAGCTGTGAGCTGTTGGAGTCAGGAACTGTGTTATAACATCTCCAAAAGAATGAGTTCATGTAAAAGACAGCATTCCACACCGTTCTTTGTAAGGACAAAGAAATAGTGGAAACAGCATGCTCTTTGGATACTGAAGTGTGACTTGAGTCTTGTCTGCTCACTAGCTGTGCACCTTCAGACAAGTGTCTTCTTTTTTCTGAGCCTCAGCTTCCTTATCAATTAAGGTGGGGAAATAACCTCAGAAGTTATGGCTACTGTGTTCAGAACAACCTCAGTGCTTGTTTTGAGGGAGTTGGGGAATGTAATTAAGGACCCAGCACAGTGCCTGTGATACCAGCAGGTGCCCAGATAGTAGTTGTTACTCATGTCATTCCTTGGTTTTCACTCCTCCATGAGGCTTACCTTTTGATCTTAAAACACTGCTTTCATAAGACTGGTGTTTTTCAAGATGTCTCAGAGAAGCCCTAAAAATCTTCTCAGTTCCCAGCATGTTTTTCAAGTAAGTAGCAAAAAAGTTATTATGCTATTGGATGTCCTTTTATTTACTCATCCATTATACAGATATCTTACTGAGTGTTTGCTGCATTTTAGGCCTGAGGCTGAGAGCTAGAGATATGAAAATGAACAAAACAGGTCAGTTCCCTGTCCTATTGGGACCTCCTAGTAATAGTAGAGACAGACAGACAGTGGCAACAAGCAAATGAAGGCATAGTTAGCTGTGAAAAATGCCACACAGAAAACCAAATGATGAAGGGGGGGAATAGTTGGGCTGATGGAAACTATTTTGGACACGACGGTGAGAGAAGGTCCTTTGAGAAGGTGATGTGAGCTGAGACTTAGAATGAGACAGGGCCACCACATCTCTCTTCTTTGTGGCCCTGGGAAATCTATAGAACAAGGTCTCTGCCTTGTGGGCTCAGCCTGAACCACCAGCCTCCACTGTGGTCAGCTCGGCCTTTTGAACCAACCTCAGCAGGTCAGTGGGCCTCCCTTCAGCTAAGCTGCCATCCTCTCTCCAGTAGAGTGGTCCTTCCATCCACCCCCTCCCCATCAGCCTGTAGGTGAACCCCTTTAGACCATGGGGCCTGGCTTCTCTCATTCCCGGGTTCTCAGACTTTAATGGACGTCAGAATCACTGGAGTTTCTCAGAGCTGCATTGCTCCACCTCCAGGGTTCCTGATTCAAGGAGGCCTGAGAATTTTCATTTCTACCAAGTTCCGAGGTGAGGTCAGTGCTTACACTTAGAGAGCCGCTAATACCTTTTTGCCCTCAGACAAGTCAGTTTGTGTGTCTCATCCCTTTGACCTATCTATAAAGCAAATACAAATGTGGGAGAACATATGCTAACATAGTGCTTACTGCATGCTGGGCACTGAACTAAGTAAGTGCTTTGCACATGTTATGTCATTAATATCTCTAGTGATCCTTTGAGGTAGGTGTTACTATTTTTCTCTGTATTACAGATGAGGAAATGAAGGTACAGAGAGGTTGGATGGCATTAAGTTCCCTTAACCAGGAAATGTTGGAGCTGGGATTTGAACACAGGCAATCTGGCTACAGAGTCCATATTCTTAACCACTAGGTGAAAACAAAGGTAGTGACAGTATCTACCTCCTAGGGTTTTCTATGACGATTATATGAGATAACCTTTGAAGTGGGCTGGCACATGTGTGTGTTTAAAGTCTCCTTCCCTTATTCTTATTCCATATGTAAAAATAAAGTCTAATTTTCCGGCTATTAAGCCCTGTGGTATGTTAAAACACTGACCAGAAAGTGACTTTTGGCAGGAGAGGCTACTAGCCAAGTGTAGTTTATGTCACAGTTGTTCTATAAAGGTATGTTGAATGAATATGTGAATTCTGAATTGTCAGAATTAATGTGAAACCGTTGCCGTTTTCTCTTGTGACATTGGATTAGATTTCTAATCTAAGATTTCTTAAACAGGACACAAAAAGCACGAAGTACAAAAGAAAATAGTGGTAAAATGGACTTTGTCAAAATTCAAAACTTTTGTATCTTTCAAAGAACACCTGGGGATAGAAAAGCAAGCCGTAGACTGGGAGAAAATATTTGTAAAACATAAATCTGGTAAAGGGCTTCTGTTCAGAACATATAAAGAACTCTCACAATAATAATAATAAAACAGGGCTTCCCTGGTGGCACAGTGGTTGAGAATCTGCCTGCCAATGCAGGGGACACGGGTTCGAGCCCTGGTCTGGGAAGATCCCACATGCCGCGGAGCAACTGGGCCCGTGAGCCACAATTACTGAGCCTGCGCGTCTGGAGCCCGTGCTCCGCAACAAGAGAGGCCGCGATAGTGAGAGGCCTGCGCACTGCGATGAAGAGTGGCCCCCACTTGCTGCAACTAGAGAAAGCCCTCGCACAGAAACGAAGACCCCATCACAACCATAAATAAATTAATTAAAAAAAATAATAATAAAACAGGCAGCCCAATTAAAATTTGGGCAAAAGGTGTGAATAAACATTTCATTAAAAAGGTACATAAATAACCAATAAACACATGAAAGGTTGCTCACCATCACTAGTTGTCACTAGGGAAATGCATATTAAAACCTCCGTGAGATACTATTACATACCCACGAAAATGACTAAAGTTAAAAAAACTAACAATGCCAAATGTTGGTTAGGATGTGGAGCAGTTGGAACCTTTATATGCTGCTGGTGGGAATCCAAATTACAAATCAGTATGGCAGGATCTTATATAGTTAAACATAAATTTGCCGTATAACTCAGCACTCCGACTTTTTGGTATTTGACCAGGAGAAATGAAAACATAATGTCTGTATAGACTTTTATGTGAATGTTCATAGCAAGGTTATTCATAACAGTCCTAAACTGGACACAACCTAAGGGTGGCATATCTGTACTCTGGAATACTACTCACAAAGGAACAAAATATTAATACATGCAGATACATGCTGACTTTTAATCAATGTTAAAAAATTATGCTACGTGAAAGAGGTCAAACTCAAAAGAATAAATATTGTCTAATTCTATTTATATGAAATATTGTAACTGGAGAAACTAGTGATAGAAAGCAGATCAGTGATTGCCCGCGCTGGAAGTTGCCTGTGCATATAGACTGCAGAGGAGCCCCAGGAAGCATTTCAGGGCGATGGGATTGTGATAACTTGAATGGAGGTTGTGGAGGTTACAAGGTTGTGCATAATTACAAAATTTATCACACTGTACAATTAAAATGAGTGGCTCTTATTGTAACTTATTATTTTAATTATAATTAATCACTGAAATGATAAATTATACCTCATAAAGTGAAAACGTTTAAAATATATATAGCCTCTGCCAGTTTATCTTACTTGCTTCTACCAGTGAAGCATTCTGCAGTGTTTCTTAATTAAATGTGGTAGTAAAGAGTTATTCTTCTAAGCATTTATACTCTTAGTCTTTTACTAGTCATTATGTGAGTGGAGAATTTAGAAGGAAGTTACTTTTTCCCTTTCTTATTCTATGTTTTTTTAAACCATATTAATCCAATTTGCTGGCCCTTTATTATTTTTTTCCCAAGAGCATTTTTTCCACTTACTATTAAAAAGACAGGACAGGTTGATGGGACACATATTCTGTTTTGTACTAGAGAGCTTGTACTTCATAATAGTAAAGAAAAACAATAACATTTGTATTTTAAAAGGGCCTCTCTCACCCTGTTTTGTTACCTGTGAAAGAGCCCGAATACTGCCCCTCGCAGGGCTACTGTGAAGGCAAACTGAGACCACCTGTTTGCTGCGGCTGTACTATATGCCCAGGGCATGGCCCTCAGCAGGGCCAGTGACTTTCCTGTGCTTTTCCATGACACTTGGTTCAGCTTTCTCAGAGCCAAGGCCTGGGAATGTTTTAACAGGTTTGCTTGAAATGTTTATTTTCTGTGACTGTTTTATTTATTCATTTACTTACTATTACCGTGTCCTTAAAATGAAGGCTGTATTATACAAATATTCCGATCAGATTTAACATATCATTCAGCCCTAAGAGAATATTCTTTTCTTTCAACATGTTGCCTAATGTAGCATAATAGCGTAGGATTTCAACTTTCTAAATTAATTCCAAGGAAGAATGTAAATATAGAAAAGCTTGCCTTTAGAGATTACCTAAATTTATAAATTCTAAGTAAAATACTGGCAGTGCGTGTAGATACAGAATCACATAATCCTTGTGATTATAATGAAATAGAAAATTTTTGTTTGGTTTTTACCTGGATGAGTTCATTCGTAAAAATTATTTTTAAGCTTTTAAAAGGAGCCTTTTTGGGTGGGTGGACGCTGATTCTTTTATCAGTTTTCTAATATTCTAGACTCTGTGCTTAAGTTGAAGTTTATATTTTCACCTCCGACACTCAGTAGTGTTTCCAAGCAAGTAGCTTTTCCAGTTGTCTGAAATTAGGCCCAGTTGCTGTCTCCCTACTGCTCCTAGAGTACGCACTGCTTCTGGTAACAGATGAGAGCAAAGGTGCACCAATGAGGTCAATCCATAAATATTTTGAACTCAGATTCTTCTCAGATTTCTATGGATATGAAATTGACAAGGCACAAACTGCTTCTCTAAACTGACTTGTAAAAGAAATTTATTTTAAGAAAAGATGGAATATTCTCTAATCACACATATATTGTTTGTTTCTCCAATGTATAAAAACACTATGCTATATATTGTGGGGAAAGACTAAAATGAATAATAGCTAACACTCAGCAAGAGCTCATTGTGTGCCAGATGCTACACTAAATGCTTTATGTGGGTGATTTCATTTAATGCCTACAACAGCTCTGTGAAAGAGCTCTTGTTAGTTACACACACACACACACACGCACACGCACGCTTGAGGAAACTGCTGCTTTAGGAAAATGCAAATGATTGAACTGGGATGCCAATTCAGACCACAGAGCTAGTGTTCTTAACTCCCATGATTAACATCCAAAGCCTCACCTTCCTCATCTGTAGAATGGGGATAACAAACAAGCTTGTCATGAGGGTTAAATATAGTCATGCTAAAAAACACTTGGTAGCACATAGTAAGTATACTTAATGGTAGTAGCTATTATGGCTGTCATTGGAAAGGGATTGTAAAGATGAAAATAAATAAAATGTATGTAAAGCACTTAGCAGAGTGTGGCACCTAGGTACTCAGTGGCACGAAGAGACATCCTTTGAATTGGACCTTAAAAATTGACAGGGTTTTTACCTATGGAGATCAGTGCTTGGGGGAAAAACCATGACCAATATTAGGGAAATGCATGTACAAAGACACTGAGATGGGATTGAGGACTGTTAAGTAGTCAGCTTAGCTACATTAAGGTACCTAGGAAGAGTAGGAAACTGGGTAGCAAAGGTAATTTGGGGCCAAATCATTAAAGGTGAATGTCAGGCAACCAAGTTTGGCTTTATCCTTCTTTTGGAAAGCCAGTATGCCGATTTAACTTGCTCAAAAATGTGCTGTATTTTTCCTTAGCATTAGTAAATTAATGATTTAGACACTTGAGAAGGAGAGTTCCCTTGGATTATTTTCTTGTTATCATATCATTTAATACATTCATTTTCCAAAATGTACTGAGATGGTGCCCTGATAGAATCAAAGCTGCTCAGAAAATGAACCATTGGCTTCTTTCAAGTAGCTTCTTAGGGTTCTAAATTATTGTGTTGTCAGGTCTCAGATACTGTCTAAAGTCTGTCTTTTGTTATATCTGATGTATTCAAAAGAGTTTTCCGTGATTTGGTTCATTCAGGTTGAAATGATGAAGATAGCTCCTAGAGAAAGCTGACAATGTAGGTTACAATTGAAAGCCCGGAAGCAAAGTACTGTGGGCTGTTCATCACATCAACAATTGATTTTCTTTTCAAATTATTACAATGAAATCCAGGTAGAAAAAGCACTGCTTCATCAAGTATATTATTTTATTCTGAGTATAAATGTGTTTCCTGTGAGACATTCAGTGTGAGTGTGTGTGTATAAATCTGTTAGTGTGGGCTTTTATGCCTTTTTCTCTGAACTCACGTATTCATTATAAGGTTCTACAGTATATATTTTTAAAACATTTACTTTTTTATTAAAGTATAGTTGATTTCCAATGTTGTGTTAGTTTCAGGTGTACAGCAAAGCAAATATATATATATATATATATATATACACACACACACATACATTCTTTTTCAGATTCTTTTCCCATATAGGTTATTACAAAATACTGAGTAGAGTTCCCTGTGCTATACAGTAGGTCCTTGTTGTTTATCTATTTTATATACAGTAGTGTGTAGCTGTTACTCCCAAATTCCTAATCTATCCCCCCCCAACCTTTCTCCTTTGGTAATCATGAGTTTGTTTTCTAAATCTGTGAGTCTGTTTCTGTTTTTTAAATAAGTTCCTTTGTATAATTTTTAGATTCCACATATAAATGATATCATATGATATTTGTCTTTCTCTGTCTGACTTACTTCACTTACTATGATAATCTCTGGGTCAATCTATGTTGCTGTAAATGGCATTATTTCATTGTTTTTTATGGCTGAGTAGTATTCCATTGTATATATATAAACCACATCTTCTTTATCCACTCATCTGTTGATGGACATTTAGGTTGCTTCCATGTGTTAGCTATTGTAAATAGTGCTGAAATGAACATTGGGGTGTACAGTATACATTTTTAAAGACAGAAAACAACTATATTTTGTATTTAACAACTCACTTTACCTCACAAATACTGCATTCTGATTTGGCCAAAAGGTCTATGTTTTCAGTATGATTTAAATGAAAAAATAATTAATAATGGTATGATAAAGATAAATCTATGTTACCAAATGGTATGATATTTAAAAGGGCAGGGGGGATGCCATAAAACTTTACTTTTTTCTATTTCAAATGAAAAATAAATTAGTTTTCTCTGTGCCTATTAATTAATACAAGTGAGTTTGCTTTATTAGACTTAGCTCAATGAGGCAGCACAGTTTTCTTTTAATAAAAACCTATACAAGGCATCATTTCAGGCATGAGGAAAATAATGAATGTTTTTAGTTATTTTGAATAAAAAATGTATAACACTGTTTTTCTTAGAGCAATGTAGGTGCTTTTTCTGCTATGCCTAAATTTTGAACAGATAAATGTTTCAAACCAATTTGTCATACATCTGTTATAACAGAGAAATGAGGAAGAAAAATCACAGTTAACAGTTTTGACAGGTTTGTACCAAAATGGTATTTAATAAATCCAGATGTTCTACCCGGAAAAAAATGTAGAATGACTCATAGTTTAACTTAATCTAAAAGAAAAGCCTTCATGTTCACCAGTTTTTATTTAGAGTCCCACACATTTCTAATATACTGACAATGACATCTTCCCTGTAGAGAGTAAAGTTGACTTCATACCAGCTCTGATTAGAATTTTAACTAAAAACAACAGTTCAGATGATGTAATTTTCATTCAGATTCTCAACTCAGTTATGGAATAAAATATTGCACATGTGTATCGATATAAAATAAATAAGATGTGGTTACTGCCAGGATTTTACTTAAACTAGAAATAAATGACATTCTTGTAATCATTTGAAGTACAGAAAAGAACATGAACTCTGGTTTGTGTGTTCCCTAAGGCTTAATAATCATGTTGCAGTCATCCCTTGGTGTCCGTGGGAACGATCCAGGACCCCTGTGGATACCAAAATCCACCAAAGCTCAAGTCCCTTATAGTCAACCCTCCACTGCCTCTGGGTTCCGCATCCGTGGAAATCTGTGGTTGAAATGTGTTTGAGGTGATATCCACGTGATGTTTTCAGTTAACTAACTGAAGCATATTTTTGTAAAACTGTTGGTAAATGGTAATATTAAGGATAAAGTAGATCTTAGTACATTATAGAATCTTGTCATATTTGGAATATATAAATACATGAGATTGCTCATGATAATTCTTTGTTTTAGAGCATCTAGAGCCTTTCCTCTACTGCATAGGTGTGTTTCTTATTCTATGGAATACATGGTTTCCTTCCCTTCACTGGTCATTCTCATATCCTAATTATAGAGCCATAGAATTTCCCCAAATCTGAATTCTGACACCCTATCACTGACCCCAGGCCTTTTCTCTGATTCCCTTCTTTCCCCCTATTTATGTGTGTGTGTGTGTGTGTGTGTGTGTGTGTGCACGTGCACGCGCGTGTATGATAGAAAGAAAGAAAACACGTATTCTGTTTCGTGACTTTGCTTCTTGATTCTTTTTCATTAGTTTTTACCGTTCTCAATTACTGTGATATGATTAATTTTAATATCTGGCAGGATAAGCCCCTTCAGCTTTTGCTTTAGTTTTCTTCCAAAAAATGTCTTAGCTGTTATTTTTCTTTTTTTCCTCCATACATATTTTTAGAATTAATTTTTCAAGCTCCCTCCAATTCCTGATGGGATTTTATATGAAATGCAGTGATGTTATAAGTTAATTTTAGAGAAACTTGATATCTTTAAAAATGTTAACTCATCCTGCCCATGAGCATCTCCTCTCTCTATTTATACAGAGATTTTTTTTTAAACATCTTTATTGGAGTATAATTGCTTTACAGTGTTGTGTTAGTTTCTACTGTATAACAAAGTGAATCAGCTATATGTATACATATGTCCCCATATCCTCTCCCTCTTGCACCTCCCTCCCACCCTCCCTATCCCACCCCTCTAGGTGGTCACAAAGCACTGAGCTGATCTCCCCGGGCTGTGCGGCTGCTTCCCACTAGCTATTGGTTTTACATTTGGTAGTGTATATATGTCAGTGCCACTCTCTCACATCATCCCAGCTTTCCCCCTCCCCATGTCCTCAAGTCCATTCTCTATATCTGCGTCTTTATTCCTGTACAGAGATTTTTAAATGTGCTTTAAGGTTTTAACGTTTTCTCCTTAAGAATCTCGTGCAGCCTTTGTTAGGTTAATTCCTAGATATAATGCTTTTGTTGTTGTATATTGTTTGTTGTCCTTATTACAGTGAAGAGGAATATTATTGATTTTATGTATATTGGTTTTGTACTTGACAATTTTGTAAAACTCTCCCATTAGTTCTCCATTCCCTTATCATACACCTCTTTGTTTTATTTTTAGCGGTCTGTGGGTGATTAATTCTTTTGGCTTTTGTCTTTCTTAAAAAGTATTTCACATGATAGTTTTGCTGGGTAAAGATGGTTGATGGTTTTTTGCTGTCAACATGTTCATCATGTCATTTTCATATTTCCAGGGTTTTCTTATCGTTAATATTGATGTTACTTAACTGTTTTAAATTCTTATTCTCTTTGTTCCCTCACTCGTTATTTCAGTAGTTATTTCCTCTCTATCTTTATTCTGCCTTTAAACTCCTTGGATTTTGCTTCTTCTTATGGTGTGAGGGAGGGATCTTTGCCATTTCTTTGCCTTCTCTCGTCAGTCTTGCCTAAGGCTATTCTAAATCATTAGCCTTTAAAAAACACCACTTGGTTGTTTCTTAATCTCTCTTTTTTTGTTTTTTGGTCTTCTTCTAGTTCATTGATTTCTGCCCATATCTTTATTCCCTGCCTTCTCATTTCTGACTTTATTCTCTTGGCTTTGTCTTCCTTAATGAATTAACTTATTGGCTCAGAGTCTCCTGCTATTACTGTTTCAGGCACAGTCCATAGATTTTGGCATGAGTTCTTCCCTTGTCATTATGCCATAAAGATTGTTAGTTCTCCTTACTGTTGCTTCTTGAAATCACATATTATTTTTCATTATGACTTTTACATATATTTCAGATAGGTAGAATATCTTCTAGTTATCCTTTTATTATTTGTTTCTGCCTATTATTATATTGAGGTAAGAACATAATCTGATGAACTTTTTGGTAATTTTTTGGGGATTCCATTGTCGTTTATGAAACGGTCAGTTTCTGTGACTATTCCATGAGTGCTTAAGAAGAACACATAGTCTGTGTTTCTAAAGTTCTATGTGTTACTATTAATTAGTATATTTACATTTTCTCTTATCATTTCTGAGAGGAGTATCTTAATATTATATGTAATATATATAATATTATTAATCATTTATTTAAATATTCTGTCAGTTTCTATGGGGAGCATATTAAAGTAACTGATGAAAATAGTTGATTTGTCTATTTATCCCAGTATATCTCTCACTTGTTTACTTATATATTTTGTGGTCAAATTTTTAGGTACATAATACTTCTGTGATTATTGTAGTTTTGTTCTGTTTCATTCCTTTTCTTAGTAGGCAGATTCTCTCTTTGTCCTTGATGATGTTTTGGCTTTAAAGTCCATTCTGTCTGTTAGTAAAATTGCTATATCGGCTTTCTTCCATTTTATGCTCCTCTGACATATATTTTCCATACCTTTAATGTTGATTCTTTGAGTCACGATTTTTAAAAAATTCAATCTGAGAGTCTTTTTGGTATTAAGTTTCATACATTTACTTTATTACTGTTCTGTCAGCCTTATTTATGCCACCTTATTTTGTGTTTGGTCTTCATAGTGCTTGTTTTTTTCTTGCCTACTTGCTTGCTTTCCTGCATCGCTCTTCTTTGCTGCCTTCTGCTGGAAACTCTTTCAACTGGACGTTTTAGCCCCACCCCCCCACCTCAGTTCTTGGAAATTCTTGACTGTTAGCTTTTCAGCTTTTTTTTTTCCCCCATCTGTTTACATTTCTGTATCCTTATGAGACTCATCTGGAGAGTTTCTTGACCTGGTTTCCTCAGAGGATATAGATTGTTGTCTTTCATTCCAAGTGCTTGTATTCCTCAGCTGCCTTAATATCTTCTCTGGACTCATTTTAATTCCTCTGGAATTATCACCCGTCTTGGTAATGATGTCTGCCTGAGACTAGAAAACTTTGATAGGAAAAAAAAAGGAGGAAAAACCTTTCTCTAAGTGAGAGTTTAAGACTCTCTCTGAAGCAAGAGTTGTGTGACCTTATGGGATAACTTGTTTGGACTTAGGTTTTCCCAGTAGGAAAAGAAAGGAATAAAAAGAATTCTCAATAATTGAGTTCTTTCATGTATTAACCTCTATGCCAGGCACTGTCCCGCAGTATCCTCATTTAATTCCAACAGAAATCCTCTTAGGGGTAAGTAGCTACCATTCCCATTTTACAAAGAGACCTAGAGGGAGTAACTGACAGAAGTAGGTAAAGAGCAAAGGCAGAGCAGAGTCTGAGGGAGAGTCACCAGCTTTAGATACCCTGGCAAGACACAGTCATGAAAAGAGGAGCAGGGAAAAAGTCATAATGCTTGAGATTATGCATTCACTGCGTGATGATGTGTGGGAAGGGGTAGGGAAAGACCAATGTGTTGAAATGATTTGTTGCTCAGAGGAAGTTAACTTTTTCATGGAAGCTGGAAGGGTGAAAGCAGTTCATTCGGTGGGCAGCTGAATTCAGGGCTAGTCCTATGAAAGAAGAGGTGAGATGTTTCCTTAGCGAATGTTCACGGAGACCTTCATAAGAGGCCAACATGGAGGGTGCGTGATAGCTTAGCTTCAAGTAGGTAGAAAACATCAAGTTCATAATGAAAGAAATGACTAGAAAGGTTTTTTTTTTAACCCTGGGAAAAGTAGTTGTACAGTATATTTACACAGCCAGGCTTCTGTTATTATTCAGTCTACATTTTAAGCTTTGACTTTTCCTTGACTCTAATTAGCAACGAGCTGCTAGAAGGTGTCAAGCCAAGGAGAGAGCTGGCAGGTGGTGGGAGGACAAGAAATCAAGAGTCCAATGAGAATCCTTTTCCCAGTCAAAGGAAAACCAGGCTGGAAAAGTTAATACGTCTCTGGCTGCCCGCTTCTCTTCCCTTCTCTGTGTCTTTGTTCATAAATCATTCATGATCTCTCCTTTCTCTGGTGATTGTAACTTATTTCTCTGATGGGTTTCTGTGCTGTTTCCCCTCAATAACTGCAGTCCAGGAGAGAAGGGGGACTGTTGTGTTTTTTCGTATTTGTTCACTGAAGTTTTGCTATACAAATGAGAGGATAAGCAGTCATGGAAAATGTAGCAGTAGATATGAATCTTGCCTTTCTGCTAAGAAATGAGGGTTTTGATTTGTTTATAGGAGAGCTCTGTCTCTGAGTCAGTATGCCTGTCTGTAAGGCTAGCCCAGAAGAGTAGATAGATTAGGGCCCAGAATCAACAGAATTTAATGATGAAAGTGATATATACCACGTCCAGGAATGTCCAGGGATCTCGTAAGAGAA
This sequence comes from Balaenoptera ricei, assembly GCF_028023285.1. Taxonomy (NCBI): domain Eukaryota; kingdom Metazoa; phylum Chordata; class Mammalia; order Artiodactyla; family Balaenopteridae; genus Balaenoptera; species Balaenoptera ricei. The sequence goes on along the minus strand of NC_082644.1, from coordinate 55,906,009 downwards.
AGTAAGAAAATGTTTAAAGAGAACATTTATGAAAATGAAGTTGTGGGTAAAAATGAATTTAATCACCACTGACTATATTAACCAGTAATTACTGTGGATAAGAAATAGTATGCTGAAAGATAAGAGAACACATTGTTTTGTGACAGAAGTGTAACACTCTGTTGCAACTTTAAGAGTATAATAAGTAGAGAAAATGAGGTAATGGTAAAAAATGAAAAATAGCTGGGTGTGGTAACATGTGGACATTTTTCATCTAAATTGTTCCTTTTAATGACAGAGACATGCTGCTCCGGGAGGATGTGATTGGAGGTCTGCAGTGAGATTAAATAGGTCCCGGAAGAAACCATGGTTCAGTGTTCTGCAGATGTTCAGACATCAAACAGTTCTTTGCCTTTCTGTGAAGTATCCCTCAGCAGAGGGCGGTGATGAAGAGAGGAACTGGATCAGCGTGCATTTTTCTTTTTCTCTGGAAATGCACTGGACCCCTAAGAGGCTTTGAGCCAGGGTCCATGAATGGGAAGCTGTAAAGGGGAAAAGAAAATCACAATCCAGCAGGTCAGAAGACCGTAATTTATTATAAAATAAGTACCTAGATGACATTTCGTTGTTTCATCTTTCTGAATTCGCATAGCACTTGCTTTTTCATATAACTATGGGAAGATGACAACAAGGAACACACTGCAGGCTCTTTTCCATCCCTCTCCCCAGGTTCAACTCTGTAATAGGGAAATTGGGTGTTTTACTACACGCTCTGGCTCTGCCTTCCTGATCATGCAGCTTGGGAAGCTGGTGACACGAACTGAGTCCATTCTAATAAAGCACTTAGCAGCACGACTTAATATTTCACAGTATGTTTTGTATGATGGATCGATTTATGTGCCTTGTAAGTTGAGTCTGAATAGTCAATTTTCAAAAGTCATTTATGAAGAAATTTGTTTTACATTACACCTTGATTACCTAAAGCCTTAAAAAAACCCAAAATAGTGTTTATTTAAACATACCACTTAAAACCTAAATATTTTGAAGTGCTGATTGAAGCACTTTTCCTTTATTTTTCACATCAGCTGACCTAGTTGCTGTCACATCTTCTGGGTCTACCTCCTCTGGACTTCTAGCCCCAGTAATGTTCTTGAGCACACTGAACAGATCCAATCCATGTGGTCTGAACCGGGTCATCTCTAGGGTCACCATACCCTTCCTGCCTGCTTGCCTTCAGCCAGAGCCTCCTGAGTCAGCCCCACCTGCTGTGTCCCAGGAAGAGGGGAGAAAGGGGGTCCAGGTGGCTCTGAACAGAGACCTGTGTTTCTTGAAGCTGAAGGAAAGTACTGTTAAGGCCTAATGTGTTACATTTTAAGTTAGGATGAGATCTGAGGTTGGTTCACCCCTTCTGTTCTGTCTCAGTGCCCTGAAATCATACTTGGAATGAACCGTGAATATGTATAAATAAACTCTTTCCTCTGCCATGTTCATGTGCTGCTGTTGAGTCACATGCTGACACAGTTTTGATTTAGCTGCCATATGTAAAATATATTCATGCTCGGACCAGAACTAAAAGTGTTTGTATTCACCATATAGAACTTTGAATTGGTTCGGAGTATCTGCAGATACTCTATTAGTTATAAGCTTAGCTTAATTTCAGAAGCAGTAAAAATACCAGAGCAATACTTTAACTTTCAGCAGTGGCTTTGAGGTAACATTAGCCTTAACTTCATGGGCAAATGGACTGCTTAGTACAAAGGAAACTAACTCTTTTTTTTTTTTTTTTTTAATAAATTTGTTTATTTCTGGCTGCGTTGGGTCTTCGTTGCTGTACGCGGGCTTTTCTCTAGTTGCGGTGAGCGGGGGCTACTCTTCGTTGCGGTGCACGGGCTTCTCGTTGCGGTGGCTTCTCTTGTTGAGGAGCATGGGCTGTAGGCACGGGGGCTTCAGGAGTTGTGGCACGCGGGCTCAGTAGTTGTGGCTCGAGGGCTCTAGAGCGCAGGTTTAGTAGTTGTGGCGCACGGGCTTAGTTGCTCCGCGGCATGTGGGATCTTCTCACACCAGGGCTCGAACCCGTGTCCCCTGCATGGGCAGGCGGATTCTTAACCACTGTGTCACTAGGGAAGTCCCCTCATTGTAGTTTTGATTTGCATTTCTCTGATAATTAGTGATGTTGAGCATCTTTTCATGTCCTTTTTGGCCATCTGTATGTCTTTGGAGAAATGTGTATTTAGATTTTCTGCTCATTTTTTGATTGGGTTGTTTGTTTTTTTGACATAGAGCTGCATGAGTTGTTTGTATATTTTGGAGATTAATCTTTTGTTGGTCAAAAACATTTTAAATTATTAACAAAATGTGACTGTTCCTAGGGAATGGTCATGAAATAGAGTTTAGTCATCAACCTCAAAGAGGAATATAATCTAATAAACTTAAGCACGTTGAACTAGTACTTCATTTCTGCTTTTTTTTAGTCCCTACTAGTTGCCAGCCACTTTATATTGAGAATTAGTATATTATGTGATGAATAATTGTGTGATGAATAACTCATCCTCTTGCCTTCCAGGAGCTTCTTGTCTAATAGGAGAAAAAAATGCATGAACAGGCCATTTTAATATACTATAGTAAACACTGTGATAAAGGTATGTACACGTGACAGTTGGAGAATTTGGGGCAGGAAAGCAGAGAGATTTAAGGGGCAGATGGTCCTTGAGGTCTCCCTGTGTCATCCTACGTAGAGGTGAGATCTGTGGCAGTAGGTCCTTACACGCCCTATGTGGGTGGACTCTTGTGGTTGACTTGGTTTCTGATGTCAGCGCCTCTAACTACTTGTGCCTTTAGGCAAGTTACTTACCTCTCTAGTTGGTTTCTTCATCTATGAATTAGGGACAGAAGTAAAAATACCTGCCTCACAAGGCAGTTATGAGGACCAGAGAGATAATGTGCCTTAATGTGCTTTGTAAACAGGGAAATGGCATATGCATGCTATTAGTTGACATTCTTGGCACTCACCTTGTGACTTGAGCTAATTAATCTGTTTATACTTTGTACTTATGTGTAAAATGGAATAATAGTAGTTTCTTTGTAGGGTTAATTGTAAGGATTAACGAGTTAAAATATGTAAAGCCCTTTAGACAGTGTCTAGCACACAGTAGAGATTGGTTATTATTTTAATTATTATTGCAACAGAAGAGGTTGACCCTACCTCCCAGTGATTCTGATGGAAGATTTTCAGCATACTCATTTTACAGTGCTCTCAGCATAAAGATTCCATGTAGTTTTAATGGCTTAATAAAAATTGTGTGTTGTTGGACTGCTGTTATAGATGAGCATCCAGAATTGGATTAACTGCAGGTAGGATTGTAGGAGGTGCTCCATATTAGATCACTCTTGAGGCTGAATTGTTTGGAAATGCTTCTTTCTGGTATTCATATCATATACTCTACTCTGGCTGCAGAAAGTTGGTTTAGTGAACAGTGAATAAGATGCTGCTCTTTTTAACAGTCTTTAATAAATTGTTAATTAAAAACTTCAGTCTGGAGTGTCTGATGCTGTACCTTCAGTAGGCCACTTATAAGGGAAAACCCTTTCCTTTTCTTGTGAGGGCTATGTAGTGTTGGTGGTTGCTGGCTTTTTCCTCCTGATACTTTTTTTTTTTTAATTTAAATTTATTTATTTATTTATTTATTTATTTATTTATTTATTTATTTATTTATTTATTTATTTTTGGCTGCGTTGGGTCTTCGTTGCTGCGCGCAGGCTTCTCTCCGGTTGCGGAGAGCGGGGGCCACACCTCGCTGCGGTGCGCGGGCTTCTCACTGCCGTGGCCTCCCTCGTTGCGGAGCACAGGCTCTAGGGGCGAGGGCCTCAGCAGCTGTGGCACACGGGCTTAGTTGCTCTGAGGCATGTGGGATCTTCCCGGACCAGGGCTTGAACACGTGTCCCCTGCATTGGCAGGCGGATTCCCAACCATTGTGCCACCAGGGAAGTCCCCTCCTGATACTTTTTCCTTTCCTAGGAAAAAATAAAATCTATAATAGATCTATTTTGTTTATGCAACTACAGCAAGGTGAGTAGCCATTTCTGATAACTTTTCTTTTTTTTTAGTAGTAAATTATAATGCTTCCTCTTTGTTTGATTTCTTCTTATGGCTTATTTTAATTCCCTCCCCCTTGGGATGTCTAACAAAAGCTTTATTTCATCTGAATTTCACTAGATGTGTGAAAGAAAATGGGTTTATACTAACAATTAATAAAAAACAGTACCAAATAACATTGCTTATTAAATGTTTACTATCTATACCATCCACAGTGCTAGGCATTTTAATACATAATCTCATTTAAGAACATTGGGAGATTTCCCCCACAGTAATTTTTTTAAAAAAACTGGATGTTTATTTGAAGGTGGCTTGAAGCTGCATTTACATAGTAGGAACTCTGTAGTGTATTTACTGGGAGGGGAACTGTTGGAAATTACGGGGAGGAGTGTGACTGAAGTCCTCCAAGCTGTACCTTGAGGTCAACACCTCTCGCCCTACCAAGGGACCAGAAAATCTACCATGAGAAATGAGTCCTTTAGATTAAGTCTTCCCATCTTTGGGAGCCCCCGCTTAAAATGCAAATGTCCCTGAGAGGTAACTGATTAAATAGGATATCAGTCATGAAATTATCCTCCTCTGAGCAAGAATGGAGCTGAACAAAGGCTCAAGTGACTTTTAATGGGAGATGGAGAAATGGTGACGGAAATTTTCTTGCTAGCGGTAGTTCCTAGGGAATTAACTGACAGGAGAACGGGGGACCTAGGGAGGGAATACAGAGTGGGGAGGAAGAACGGGAAAGGGGAGAGAGCGTGAGGCGCCTCCCTGTACTTACATGGGGATCCCAAGTTACGAAGGAAGTCCCTGTTTGGCTCCGATCCCTCCCTCAGATAATGCTTTGGTTCTCTTTGGTCCGCTATTGTGTGTTCCTGGGAAGACTCTCAGCCCCATGTGCAGGCTCAGCAGTAAACGATACAGCTGTAGGATAGGAGCCAGCAAATCCATTTTTGAGATGCCTGGTCGGTGTGGGGACAGAGACATAGAAGTTGTCCCTGGAATGTCAGCCCTTGAAGTAAGTGTGGTGTGTGTATGTTTTCACACCAACATATTCTGTATGTCCATGGGCTGGAGAGAGGTTTATGAATGAGTAGAGGTTAAGAAAATAGAATAGTTAATCCTTGGGTGCCAACATTTAGATTCAGGGAGAGAACTCTTAGTCCTAGTTACACAGAATATTGTGTTTACATGTCCTCTTGAATTCAAGTTAGGAACTGGTGCTAAAACACAGAAATGAATGTACTCTCAGGGTTTACTGATTATTTCATCAGATACGGCTCATAGTGTTATTTATTTGTTCCATTAAAGTTGAAATTGGCTTACTTTAGAGGCACAAGAATCTGGACAGTGACCTCCAAGCTAAATAAAAAGTGCAGGTCAAGAAATATCTTCTAGTTTTAAGACTCACTGCTTGAGAGTGCTTCATCCCTATTTAAACTGGAACACATAAAACTGGGTTTTTGGTATTTCAGGGGATAATCTACTAGTCTTTGTGACTTACTTCCCCCTATCTGTAAACGTGGATAATGGTAACTGCCTCTGAGGGTGGCTATAAGGATTAAATGAGGCAGTATAGTGCAGGTGTTAATTAAACAGGCTTGAATTATGACTCTGCTACTTCTTAGCTATGTGGGCAACCTTATTTAATCTCTCTGAGCTACAAGTTCCTCATCCATTAAAACCCTGGTTGTGGAAAGAAAGAAAGTATGCAAGATGCCTGGCATATATTGAGTGGTTTGCCAGTTGGATGTGGTTTCTTTGACCGGGACTGTGTCAAATTTGAAATCGTTGCTGACACTTAAGCCTCAGAAGAAATCAGAAGATCTGGCCGCCTTGCACCTGTGTCTCTGGCTGCCTGCTTGAGCTGTGTGCCTGTGGGGTCCTCTTTGGGTGGGACGACTGCTCCCAGCTGGCTATACCTTGCCTGCTCATTCACTTATGCTGTCTGGCTGATCATGTAGGCATTTATTATTTTGCCCATAAATGGAGGTTTTGGTTAGGAAGTATGCAGCACTGGCTGTGACACTTGGCATACATCACCATGCTCAGTCAGTGTTTCCCTTTTTCTCTATTAGGCCACTGATGATGTAGTGAGAACCCAGGTTTAATCCAGATGATTTCAGCCCTGAACTAGATTCTGTCTCAGTTGACTGGGTGACCTGAGAGAACCACTTAACTTCTCTGAATCGCAGTGTTTTTTTTTTTTTTTTTTCAGGTAAACTGGAGCATTTGGACTGGTTGGTTCTCAGGGTTTCTTCAAGTAGTGAACTTGTCTGACAAGTGGTATATATACCACACTTCCACTTCCACAGGGTGTTTGCAGAAATCTTGTATGATATCCTAAAAAGAAAATGGTGAAGTATGGATTGTGAGAACAATTAAGTGAATTAAAAAGTGGCTGAAAAAATGTGTTCAAAGTTGTTGGTAATCCCAGTCTGACAAGCTGAAGAATTAACCCTGTGCTGTTGAAATTTTCATTCTTGATTGAATAAAGCTATTGAGGGCAGGTCCATCAATGTAGCAGCTCATGTGAAGCTGGGAGTGACAGTCAGTGATGGATGACAGGCCTGGGATAGAATGGCGCAGTGGACCATAATTGAACAAGGATAAGTGGGCAGTGCTATAATTTGGGTGTGAAAAATGAACTGTATGAGTAAAGATGGGGAAGAAAATAACTTAAGAGCAGGTGAAAGAGAGGTAGGGTTTTGGATGGAATGCTCAACCTTGGGGGATATCCATGACCATCACTGTGTTACATAAAGAAAACATTAGGACCTCTGTTCATGTTTATTTAGACGAGCATCTTTTCAAAATATCTACTTTTTGTATGTTGACTTACATAGTAGGATGGTAGTACATGAATAAAAACATTTGGAACACAGGCTTTTAAAAAAAATAATATGGGAGGGTGTGATCAAGTTTGGCAATTACTGGATTGGAAGCTCTGCTTGTTGAGAGGTAACATAGTATTGTGGAAACTGTAGACTTTGGAGTCAGATATTGAATAAAATTTTTGGCTTTAACACTTAATGCTTATGACCTTACATAGGTAGCATAGCTTCTTTGAATCTCACGCTTTCATTAAGTGTACAATGTGTGTTACAGTACTTATCTCAAAAGTATGTTGGGATGGTTACAATGAGATAATTTTCTTACCGTCTTTCAGCTATTGGTTTCTAGTTTGATACCATTACGGTTGGAGAATATACTCTGGATAATTTTAGTTCTTTTCAACCTGTTGAGGTTTGTTTTATGACCCAGGATGTGATATGTCTTGGTGACTATTCCTTGGGCACTTGATAAAGATGTGTATTCTGCTGTTGTTAGGTTCTATAAATGTCAGTTAGATCTCATTGGTTGATGCGTTGTTCAGTTCTCTGTCTCTGCTAATCTTCTATCTAATAGTTGTATCAGTTGCTGAGAGTGGGATGTTGTAGTCTCCATAGTGAGATGGGTGTGCCCGGAGTAGTGAGCATGGTATACCTCAGAGAAGAGAAGACTTAGTACCTGCGTAATATTAGGTCTTCAGATACTCACAGGACTGCTTAATGGAAAACAGAGGTAGCCCCTCTGAACAAATGCAAAAAAACCACAGGCGTGGAGTTTTCAGTACCATACAAGAGAAGCGTTCTCATCTTATGGCTTCCCACGAATTCAATATCTGATTCTCTCACTATTAGCTCTCTAGGTTTATAGAAATACTGTCCTGCCTTTGTACCCTTCATGGTTGTTGAGCAACCTTGAACACCAGAACCTCCAATTTCCTCTCTATAAAATGAGTTGGATAAGTTATTCTTCTAGTTTTTAATGACTCTTAGATACAGATTCAAATATTTGGCCCTTTCTTTTGACACGTAGCACACAGAATTACCATGTTTTCACATTTCACAGTAACGTATGTAAAATTATAAGCTTTCTGTTCTTTGGCCAAATCCTATCTTAGTAAACCTCTTGGGGAGGACATATTCTAATGCAGAAGAAAGGAGTTACATGTTAAGTGACAAAAAATAGCCACAGGCTTTATATCTTAACAAAGCAGTCATTCATCACAGTAACATTCTGTTTCTTTGTGCCTCATTTTCTGGAGAAAGCTGTCAACTTCTTTGGGTGCTTCTTTCCCTCTGGGATTAAGAGAAACTAAAGCAGCATCTATTGGTGTCAAAAAAAGACACATAAATGTGACTGCTGAAACATCAGTATTTAGTAATAACCATAGCAGAGCAGTGCCATTATATTTCAGATGGGTCTCTTTTAAATAGCATATTGCTGGAATTAAAAAAAATTCCAACTGAGAATTGATCTGTTAGCTGGTGATTTTTATATACAACAGATATATCAACTGTGATGGCTGTTATATTGAGATTTATTTATTTCCTCAGTTTTTTCCTCCATTTTCTATTTACTTTTGCTTTTTTTTTTTTTACTATGCACTAATGCTTTTGCTTTTGTTTTTTTGTTTTTTTAAAAATTAATTTATTTTTGGCTGCATTGGGTTTTTGTTGCTGTGCACAGGCTTTCTCTAGTTGCGGTGAGCAGGGGCTACTCTTCGTTGTGGTGCGGAGGCTTCTCATTGCGGTGGCTTCTCTTGTTGCCAAGCACAGGCTCTAGGCACGCAGGCTTCAGTAGTTGTGGCACCTGGGCTCAGTAGTTGTGGCTCTCAGGCTGTAGAGCACAGGCTCAGTAGTTGTGGCTCACGGGCTTAGTTGCTCCGTGGCATGTGGGAATCTTCCCAGACCAGGGCTCGAACCTATGTCCCCTGCATTGGCAGGCAGATTCTTAACCACTGCACCACCAGGGAAGTCTCCGTGATGCTTTTTCTTTTTTATTGCTTTACCCTTATTTATTATGTGGATTAAATGTTTTCATGATTTCCCTTCCACTGGTCTGGAATGTTATGCATTTTATTTCTGTTAGGCTTAAATTTTAACCTGTATGCTCTGGTTCATTTTACGAAAGATAAATCTGGCTTTTAGCAAAGTTGTGAATCAAGGAAGTAGGAATTTATTATGGTATCAAAAAACATGAGCACCAAGTTCTGAAATATGGATTTGTTGTTGTTCTGTGACTGCAGTCTGACATTTAGTAGTTACTTGTTAATTGTATTCTTATTAATGGTTCTGGGGAATGATCCATCATAGAGATGTGAAGGCTGATGTAAATCTACCGTGAGGTGATTTAATCCATGCCTCAGCACTGCAGACTTGCTGTTAATGCATCTGTAATTAAAGTGAAGTTGCTGCCAGTGGCTGAACTTGAGTTAGGAAATGAAATAACAGTTAAAAAGCAAAAATAAACCTCTCTTATGAAACTAAAAAATATCTATTGGAACAGCATGAATTAAAGACTCACCATTTCATTAGTGAAATGAACTTTTTTTTTCAGGTATGGAAAGAGACGCTCTACCAACCATCATCTCTTGGTTATAGTCACCACCTGTGGCAGTTTTAAATGCAAGAATGCCAAGGGAGAAAAATTCTGAAACAGAAATATTGCTCTCATTTAAAAAAATGTCCTTTGGAAATGGTCTTTAGTTTTAGCTTTCCTGTATTCATACGCAAAAGCTTTCATTTATGCCTAAATGAAGTTGGTAGCAGCTGAGCAGCAGCTGTTGGGAATGCTATTAGGCTTAAATCTCTGGTTAAAACATTGATATTGTTTTTTTTAATCTCTTTTAAGCAAAAATGAATTCCCATGAATATGTTAGAAAATGGGCTTCCTATTACTATTTCTCTTACCATATGTAGTATTCAGAAATGTGTGATCCAAAACAAATCAAATCAAGGCAATTGTGATGTGGAAATTGGATCAGACTTGTGGAGTTTTCCGTTCTTGGCTTGCTTGCATTATTGATCCTGAGATGCATGCGCAACACTGTATGACTTTGCTTTTAGTTTTTTGCTCTTTAAAAATGAAAATTATAATGAGTTTGAACTCACATGGTCGTGAGGCAGTTGAGGCTCTGAAAGAGGGAAACTTTTGCATTTAAATACATTGTAATAGAAATATATTAATGTCAAATTTATGAGAAACAAACTTATTTGACAAAGACAGGGAAAGTGACTGACTCTATGATTGTATAGAATATTCAAAAGTACCTTTGGAAAGAGTCAAGAAATATTTTCCAACTATTTCCATGCATAACCTTTCTTTCCTAGACCTTCTTTTCCCTTTAATTCTCTCAACTCTCTGGAGAACAGTGACATTTCACGGGGAGATTCATTCAAAACACAGAGGGAGGTTTAAGAAGGTTTTCTTTGCTTCAAAAAAATGTTTCTATTTCTTTGCTTTGATTATATTTTAAAGAAACTGATGGCTTTTGAGTAACTTTTTATTTTAAAATGATGTCAGATTTACAGAGAATTCCATGATTTGCTTAAAAAACTACCAAACATACACGTTACCCAAATTCGCCAAGGTTTGACCATGTACTTCACTGGCTTTTTCATTAGCTCTTTCCCTCTTGCATACATACTGTTTTTTTCTGAACTGTTTGAGTTAGTTGTAGACTAACCCTTATGTATTTCAATACATATTTCCTAAGAACAAAGACATTTTCTCACATAACCTTATTACATTGATAAGAATGAATACATTTAAAATTTTATCTATTGTCCTAATAATGACTTTTGTAGCATTTTCCCCTTATACTGGGTCCAGGATCCATTTGTATGGATAGTATTTAATTGTCATGTCTCTTTAGTTTCTTTTAATTTGGAACCATTCTTTATCCTTACTTGTTCTTTCATGACCTTCGTATTTTTGAAGAGTACAGGCAAAGTATTTTTTAGAATGTACCTAAACTTAGATTTGTCTGATATTTCTTCATATTGTATTCAGATATTTGTTTGCTTGTTTATTTCTTCATTTCCTTATTTATTTATATTTTTACGAACTCATGGATTCTTAGTCAGTGGTTTATAAACTGTTACTGCCAGTACTTACTTCGATGCTCGAATTCTCCCAAATTCGGCCAGTGGGAGCTCCTTCAAGCTGGCTCCTTAGCCTTTAGACATGCCCTCATCATAATTTGTGTTATTTACTTACTTTCTGGCACAGCATGATGTTCCAAGCTCATTTTGTATTGTGTACTTTCTCTGCTTCAGTCCTGGAATCAGCCAATTCACCAAGGAGCCCTAGTTCCTTTTAGGGGAGAATGGTATTTAGATCTTGGTGCTAGGTGTGTTCATTGCTACCAGGGTGTCGTAACTGTTAGGCCCTCTTGGAATTCCAAGCTAGAAAGAAAGAAAAAAAAGATCTATAGACAGACACATTACACATAATGTGTGTATACATATATACATACATATATACATAATGTGTATGTATACAACTATCTGTCCATCCATCCATCCATTAAAAACCATGAGTTCTTACTGGTACCACCACTTTCAGTCTAGTACCACAGAGCTCTTTCTGGCATTCATCCTTTCCCTATTTGTAACTCATTCACCATCTGTGAAAAGCCTGACTTCCAGTGTTCTCAATATACCTACTTACTTGCTCAATCCTAAAAATTTTTTTAGAATTTTTTTACCTATACTACTGTGAAAAAGAAACCTAGAGTTCAATATTTATTTATGGTTCTTTTTGTCCTTAGACTGAGGGTATGTAATGAAAGTACTGCATTCAAAAGTTGCTTGAGCTAATTCCCTTTTTCCTTTCTTCAATGTGGTTGTGTTCTTTATTTGAAATACGGTTACATTAATATGTACCCAGAAAGTGAAAGTGAAAGTTGTACCCAGAAATGTCACAACTGCAATTCTTTTCACACCCCCCCCACCCCAGTTCACATCCTAGCTCCTAGTACCTATAAGTAACTACAAGTGTCAGTTTCTGGTTTATCTTTCTTGTATTTCTTTTGCAAAAATATGCAGATACAGATGGTATATTTTCTTTTTCCATTCTCTCATACACACAAGGTGACGTATGGTATATATTTATGGACTTTGCTTTTTTCACGTAACCGTATATTCTGGGTTCTTCTTTTACAGCAGCATAGTGTCCTTTGTCTCGATATCACGTGGTTTATTCAGCCAGTTTTCTAAATGTTCCCATGTAGGTTGTTTCTAGTACTTTGCAATCAGAAACAGTGCTGCAGTGGATAAATTCATGTATGTATAATTTCATAATGTTAGAGGTGTATATTTAGGGTAGATTCCTGGAAGTGAGATTGCTAAGTCAAAAGGTAAACACGTAAGTTAATTTTGTTAGATATTGCCAAATTCCCCTTGGCTATACCAGTTTTCATTCCTAACAGTAAGCTATGAGAGGGCCTTTCTTCACAGTCTTGGCTAATATGCCTTGGTAACTTTTCTTTTTCAGTGATTTTCTAGCATGAATGGGGAGAAACAGTTGTTTTATGTCAGTGACATGATTTTGTCTAATTTAACCTGCTTATTGAATTGTAAATGAGCCATCAAGTAGCATGCCCTCTGTTTTCCCAACTTCAATGCTATTTTTGGTCCAATTTAGCTTGGAAAATAAAGGGGCAGAATCAGATTTTATCCCTCTCTTATCTATTCAAAGCAGTAGGACTTTATATACAATACTTAAGTGGTTCTCAAACTTGAGTGGGCATCAAAATCACCTGGAACACAGAGTGGTGGCTCCACCCCCAGAGGTTGATTCAGTAGGTCTGGGGTGAGGCCAGATTATTTGCATTTCTGTGATCTCAGGTGATACTGATGCTGCTGGTCTGGGGACTGCACTTTAAGTCTAGGGGCTTCCCTGGTGGCGCAGCGGTTAAGAATCTGCCTGCCAATGCAGGGGACACGGGTTCGAGCCCTGGTCCGGGAAGATCCCACATGCCGCGGAGCAACTAAGCCCGTGTGCCACAACTACTGAGCCTGCGCTCTAGAGCCCACGAGCCGCAACTACTGTAGCCCACGTGCTACAACCACTGAAGCCCGCACACCTAGAGCCCGTGCTCTGCAACAAGAGAAGCCACCGCAATGAGAAGCCCGCGGACCGCAACGAAGAGTAGCTCCCGCTCGCCGCAACTAGAGAAAGTCCGCACGCAGCAACGAAGACCCAGTGCAGCCAAAAATAAATAAATAAATAAAAAAGAACCCATAGTCTATATTAATACAATGGTTTATGGAGTATCTCAAGGAAGCTGTTAGATCTTATGATTGATACTGTATTTGAGTGATTGTATAGGACAGATGTCATCATGTCTGTACTGCTGAAAAGGCAAGATATCTAACAGACCTTTAAATCTTTGTACTGAAAGACGATAGAATAGTCAAGCTTTAGGTCATCCATTTATTGAATCATACATTTATTAATCACATTTATTGGTTTTGAACTGTATTTGCTAGAAAGTGCAAGCGCTTCTATTTTACATATTGAAGGCTTTTATTTAAGGAAAGTTAAATGTATTTTCTAAGATCCTGCATTTAAAAAACAAAAGCCCTTGACTTCAGGACCTTTTGAATAACCTTAGCAGTTCTGTGCCTCTTTGTGCACATAATTGATATTATTGCAGTGGAGCTGAAAGTTAAAGCTGAAATCTAATTTCACGAACTTAATAATGGCCTTTAGAACTGGTAATGACACCTTGATTACCTTGAGATGATGGGGCTGTTGGTTGAAACACTATTTTTTTAGGTGTTTATCTTGCCACATAACAACTGTGTTACCTCATCAGAGATTGTACCTATACCTTGACTCAAATGAAACTATACCAGCCAATTAATCCCATTTAAATCAGTGTAGAATTGACTGGGAGGTACCCACGGACTAGTTTCAGAGCCTAGTATGTCACAGGAGACCTAATAGGAAACTGACCTCTGCAACATGATGTTTTATTTTGCCCTGAATCTACTCTGCCATGTGAAATACAGTTATTTAAAGATATGTAAAAATGCAGATATTGAATTTTCTTATTTTGTTGTGAAGGTGATACACAGACATTTCTGGTTTGGCAATAGTTAAAATTGGGAGTAGAGAAGGAAAATTTGAGAAATTTTGGTTTCCAAGCAACTGAACACATAATATCAGATCCGTGTACCACTTGCTTAATGTTAAGATTCCTGAAGTGTAAATAATTGATTGAATAGAGATGAAAACAGCCATTATAGTCAGCTGAATTCTAAACTCCTTGACCTGAGCTCATTATGGTCAGATTAGTGAACAGGATGACTAATTCTCCAAGAAGAGGAGCCCACATATAATCTTTGGCATATACATAGATCTTGAAGAGTTGATGGACTTAAATAAGCATTTAGTTTCCAATTTTTGATCTTGTGAATGTGGGAAACCTGAGCTATAACCCATCAGGAGGTGAATGAGCTGCAACAGAGCCTTGGGCTCTCTCCCTTCACTTCCCTCAATACAGAGGGCCTAAGGAGTGATTATTGCTATAAACGATGCAAAGTGTAATATACCTTACATTCATCAAATCCTATAATAACTTTCACTTCTAATTCTCCCTCTGATATCTCTCTTTTCATTCTAGAAGCTTTCCCTGGTTGATTTCATCTATACTCATAGTTTTAATTCTTTCTTTTTTTTTTTTAAATGTAAGGGATTTTTTTTTTAAATAAATGTATTTATTTATTTTTGGCTATGTTGGGTCTTCGTTTCTGTGCGAGGGCTTTCTCTAGTTGTGGCAAGCAGGGGCCACTCTTCATCGCGGTGCGCGGGCCTCTCACTATCGCGGCCTCTCTTGTTGCGGAGCACAGGCTCCAGACGCACAGGCTCAGTAATTGTGTCACACGGGCCCAGTGGCTCCGCGGCATGTGGGATCTTCCCAGACCAGGGCTCGAACCCGTGTCCCCTGCATTGGCAGGCAGACTCTCAACCACTGCGCCACCAGGGAAGCCCGGCAGGCAGATTCTTAACCACTGCGCCATCAGGGAAGCCCCATAGTTTTAATTCTTGTACTTATACAGATGACTTCCATATGTACCTCCAGCTATATTTTGTTGATAATTCAGACTTGTATATTCCAGTACATGCTGTGCATCTTAACTGTTCCATTTGTAAGTCAAACTCAAAATGTCCGAGAAGGAATTTATCTCTTATCTACCTTCTCCTCCAGAGAAGACTACTGTGCCTGCTCTGCTCTGTCCTATTTGGAGGTGATACTTGGGAATAGTATTGGGCTCTTTGATTTCTCCCTTATTACCCTTTACATCCAGTCATTTGCCATGGCCTGCCAATTCTTTATAAGTAGTTCTCCCCAGTAAGTATACGCTCTCTTCTCCTATGGTCTCTCACCTTGACCTTGACTGTTCTACCTGTCACTGGGTGTGGCCCTCTCAATCTTCTGTATCTTATTTACTGCAACCATAATCTTTTAGAAACGTAATTCTAACCACAGTACTCCCCTTCGAACACTTGGATGATGCTTGATCACCAGCAGGATAAAGCCCAGACTCCTTATAGCCCACTGTGATCTCACTCTTGCCTACTTCTCCAGCTAGATGTCTTGCCGTTCTCCACCCATACCTCAGGATGCAGCAATTCAGAACTGCTCTTAGTTCCCTGAGAACACCGTGATGTCTCACACATCCTCACTTGTGACTGTGCTAGTCTTTCTTGCTAACCTTTATGCCCCTTGTAATTCTTTTGCTTTTAAGACTTTGCTCTGGCTGCTCTAGGATGCCTTCCTTAATTTCTCTTGCTCACTCACCTACTACCATCTCAGATTGTCTGTTGATTTTTCTCTAAGGTCTCCATAGGATACTCTATGCATATCTCTATGGTGGAATCTTGTCTACTTCATTGAATTCATTTTTAAGTTCCTTGAGTGGAGGGTCTCTGTTTTGTTTCTCCTTGTATTCCTCTTGCCTAATAAGGCTCCTGAAATCATTATAAATTGATCTACACATTTGCTTATGAAGATGTGCAGAATTAACTGCATAGTGGTAGCAAGGAGTATCTTTGCCTTCCCAGTGACAATTTGAGGTAGTGACATTTTGGGGGTATTTATTTAGGGTGTCTATTGATGCATACCAAAACACTCTAAAACTTTAGTGCTTAAAACAGCGAACGTTTTATTTATTCATGATTTTCTTAGAAAACTTTGGGCACCTAATTGGGCTGGGCTTGGTTGGATGTTTCTTCTTTTGGTCTTGTCTGGGCTCACTCAGGTGTCTTCATTCATCTGATGGCTTAACTGAGGCTGGATGGTTTAGAATGATGTCACTCACATGTCTGACAGTTTGGTGTTAGCTCTCAGCTCTGCCTCTCTCTCATCCTCAAAAGAGCTGGCCTGGGCTTCTTTACATGGTGGTCTCAGGGCTACAACAAAGTGAGGGTGGAGGATGCAGGTCTAGAAGTCACATGGTGGCACCTCTGTCACATTTTTAGGTCAGAGCAAGTCAGCAGGCCAGCCCAGATTCAAGGCATGGGGAAATAGGGGAAGAGCAGTCATATCACATTGCAAAGGAGTGTGCATAAAGGGATGGGAGGAGTTTTGTGACTTTTTATTAAACCTTCAGTATTCCTTGTTAAAAATGGATTGACTTCTCTACTTTTTGAGTTCTTTTTGCACATTGTATTACTTCCATGGTAGTCATCTTACATGCTTTACAGCTTGTATGTTTTACTTCCTGCTTTAATTAAGTGATCTTTTTCTTGCATTTAGGAAGAGTATAATAAAAATAGATTTCATAGTGCATACCAGATTTTTTAATTTGGCAGGCTTTCAATAAATACTTACGGAGTGAATTATTTTTTTCAATTAAGAAATATTTCAAGTATACAGAGAAGTAAGAGAATAATATAATATATAGCTGTCTACCTACCACTCTGAACATCTTTCCTGAGATAGAAATAGTGCTGTGAACCGATAGCTAAAATAGCATTGCCTGTGCAGTTACACGTGACTTATGATAAGATGTTGTTGGCTGACTTGAGCTTTTAACAACTATTTATGACCCTTGTTTCAAAGGGAGAATGAATTCAAGCACTCTGCCTTGCAAATTTAGTTGAGTCGTAATTTGGGGACCACTTTCAAAGCCAAGGAAATACCCCTGCATGTGAATATTATAAGCATTTGGATAATGTCAGTATCTATCTGAAAAGAATGAGCTAATTACCGAATTCTTTAAGTTGTACAGAGGTTATTTTTTTCCCTGGAACTTCAAAATTCTTTGCTACAAGAGACTGAGGAGTAGATAGAGGTGCTTTAAGGGTGTAGACATGCTTTGTCTAGTACTATTATTTGTTGTCAGTAATACCCTGCTAAAAATCTAAAGCTCTAATTGCATATTGGATTTGCTTCACAGATGACCAGCAGAACCCAGTAAAAATCCTAAGGCTTTTACTTGCATATTGGATTTATTTCATGGATGGCTTTTCCCAGAGTGCTTGGAAGCTATGTGTACACCATAGGGAGCTGGAGAGTGAGAGAATGCAACAGGTTAGAAGAAGGGAGAGAAATACATTCTAGTTTGGGGACTGTGCGTACTGTTCAGTTCACTGTGTGCTGTGTTACGTCTGGAAAACATAAATCCCTGCAGTTAATCTTAATTCCTCATCTTAGTCTCTGATGTCTCCCCCTTTTTTTCTACCTCCCCCAACTTTACTATAAAAATAATTAAGTATCTAGAATTATTTTTGCCAAAAATTTGAATAGTATATCACAGACCTCATTACATTTTCTTCCGTGATAAATAATTATGCATCTCTAAAAATGACACTTTCCTACATAGTCTCAGTATAGTTTTCACAACTCAGGTTTGTCCTCTTAAAATGAGAACGATGATTCCACCTTCACTGAGTCAGTGGGGTTGTGGCTGAGTAGGTCTGAGACATAACAGGTGTTTCCCCAACTTGCTTTTCCATCTGTTCCTGGTTTCCTTTATGTCTTTTTTCTCTATTTCTTTTTTTTCCATATTTCTGCCTCCCTGTTTCTGCCCTGAGTTCTCTTATTGGCATTTCCACCTTGTGTGCCAAATATCTTAACTCCTCTGTGTTGGTTTCTTCCTGAAGTGACTGATGGAAGCCATTGCAGCACCAGGGCTGCTCAGAGGGGTCACCGGCCGGTACCCCAGGAAAAGCATCCAGAGAGGCTTCCCCCGTCCTCATTGGCCTTCAGTCATCCCTGTGGACTTAGGGATTTCTGCAGGGGTGAGCATGAGCTTCTGGCTTCAAAGCACCCACAATTATATTCTGACTTGTTCTCTGTGAAGATTTCAAAAACTTTTTTTTTTTTTTTTCTGAAAAGCTACATCTGTGCCCATTTGTGCAAACACTGGAATCTGTTCATTGTTTCCTTTTTTGCCCATCCACATGTTCACATTCACTAAATAATCTTGGTTTCGGCTTATGTGTGGCCTTTATGCATATGACATGGTTTGGATAATTTTCCAGTGATGCAGTGCTCTGACATTGTGCAGGTGATATTTCAATATTGATTTTTCTAGTGAATGCTTTGAAATATTATCAATTAGAAGCATTTAGCAGTTTCTAACCTTTCACCAAGCTCTTATTTTGGGGTCTACAATGGTTCCCTTAATATGTTAAATGAACAAATTATTATTTCATACAACTCACACCACATCTTTTAGCCACCTCTGCTTCTACAAGCTCTGCGGAGTCTGAAAGTAGCTACATTAAAATGAGCAAAAAAAAAAAAAAAATAGGTAGAAACTTATGATGGAAAGTACCACAAATCATTTTTAGGAAATGCTGTATTATTCTTAAACATAAGGGGGAAGAGAGAAGTGGCAAAAAATGTCTTAGTGTAATCAGTACAGGATTGGAAGCCTGTGCTGTAGGAACAGCGAGCGACACCCTGGTAATATTATCAATTCATGCTTTTGTTCTCTCTTTCTTTGCTCCCCTTGTGTTGTCCTCTCACAACTTACCTTAAGTTGTCCTCTCACAACTTACCTTAAGAAATAAAAGCATATTTTATATTTATTTATTTATATAAATAAATATATTTATTAAGAAATAAAAGCATACACCTGCTGTAGGCTTTCCTGTGATACATGTCTGTGTCACCAGAAAGCCTCCTGACTCTTGAATTAAGGAAACTTGGTATCAAATTGGAAATGAAATGTTCCTCCTTTGCAAAACCCATCTGGGTTGGATCAATTCTATGAGATAGCATTTTAATTTGAGTCTCAAGCACTTGGTGATATAATTCTCCTTAGCAAGTTGACATGATGTATGTGCATTTGTGTATTTCAAACACCAGAATCTTTCACATTAATAAAAACAAACACACAGACAAAAACTCACAAGAACAAGCTACTGCTAGGATGTGGAAAGCTGGAAAGAGTATTGCCCCTATGCTTACAACAGTAAAAAGCCAGATAATCTACAAAAGTCACAACTTTTCTTGAATCCATCAGAGATTGGATCATAACACAAATTAAATTAATTCATGAGTCCATACTAATATAAGTAAATAACTGAATAAATTAATAAATGGGGGAGAAGAGACAATTATCTCATGCAGAAGAATTCCAAATAATTTATGTACTCTGCTGTAAAGGAGGGGGCATGTAACTCCTCACTCTTTCAGTGTGGGCTGCTCATAGAGCCTTCCTTCCAAAGGCTACAGTATGTCAAGGGGTTGTGGGGAAAAGAGTAACTTTACAGTGGGGAAACCTGACAAACACTGTCTGAGCCAGGTGATCTAGGTTCATATTAACAGTAACAAGTCATATTGATAGTATGTACCCTTGATGTGTTATGATGAAAATGGCACTTAACCTCTGTGGTAAACCCACACATGCAGTCTAATTATGAGAAAAACATCAGACAAACCCTAGTAGAGGGGCATTCTGTCATATTCCTGACCAGCAATCCTTATGACTGTCAAGGTCGTCAAAACCAAAGAAAAGTCTGAGAAACTGTCACAGCCAAGGGGAGCCTAAGGGGACATGAAAACTGATGTGATTATGTGGTGTCCTGGATGCACGCTAGAACAGAGAAACATGTTACTAGGTTTAAAAAAAGGAAGGAAATCTGAATAAACTATGCACTTTGGTTAATAATAATGTGTCAGTATGGGTTCATTAACAAATGTAGCATGCTAATGTAAGGTGTCAATAAGAGGAGGCAAACAGGAGGCCCCTGGACCCTCCTTTAGACTATCCTGACCACAGGCTGTGAGGCTCCACGTGATCTGGCCTTCTCTTTTCAGCTCCAAGTGTTTAGCACTGCTCCAGCTCCATCGGCTTTGCTGGTCTTCCTTGAACACGTCAAGGTTCTTCCTGGTTTTCACTGGCCATTTCCTCTACCGGAAATATTTTCCCCCGGATGTTCACATATACTATTCACTGCATTCTAGTCTTTTGGCAAATATTACATCATTAGAAAGCCCTTTACTGACCATCCTACTTAAAGGTGTGTCTCTTGGAGTCTGTAACCACAAAACCTGTGTTCTTTTTCTTCATGGTACTCAGTATTTCCTGAATTTATTTATTTTTAAAGTTTTCTATCCACCCCACTAGAACTTAGGTCACATTTGGTCAGGAACTTGGTTGGTCATATTTACTCCTGCATCTGTAGCTACTGGACCAGTCCTTGGTACATGGTAGGTAGGCACCTAGTATTGATAAATATCAGGTGAATGAAAGAATTCTCTAATTCTGCTCTTTTCTATTAATGCTTACACCATATTTCCTGTGCCTCTCATGACAACTGTGCTCTGCTGTGCACTATGGTTCTGTATGTGTGAGACATTGTTTCCCTTCTAGATTGCTACCCTGCAGCAGTTGGGTATCTCTCATTTATCTCCTGTCCCCATGGTATCTAGCTTGTTGCCTGGCAGGTCATTACTGCTCAAAAGCTATTTATGGGATAAATATTTGTGTCTGCATTGCATCTGTCTTATAACTGCTCTCAGCATAGCCCAGTGGGATGCCACAGGCACTGCATCAAAAGTTAGATACATCTGCTTTGCTTGGGGACATTACATCTTATATCCCTACTATTATTCTGAACTTCTCCATGCTTTAGCTCCCTGGATTTTGACCTCTTTGGCTTTGGTCTTGGTTTCTCCTGCATCATATGTGCTCTTTAGAATTGGAGACATCACTTTAATTTTTTACCAAGGCCATGACATAGGATGACATCTCATCTTGCCCAATAACTGGTTGTGAGGCATCTGGCTCCTGTGGCCAGCTAAAGACCAAGACAGATGTGAGGGCATCTGGGGAGGAAAGTCAACACTGTGAATGTATCCTGTGGCTTGCAGGAGGCAGGCAGTCTGCTTATGGGGAGATTGACTCGCTCCCCACTCCTTTCCTAGCTCCTCACTTTTATTAAGAATGACAGGCAAAGTGCCAAGTACTGGGTACACCTAGATGAGAAAATACAAAGACTTTGAAGAACTTATAATACAAATAAATGGTCTTCATATAGTTGAATCATGACACCTATGGAAAGCCAGGTCATTTGTTCATGATGCTTAAGCCAGGGTCCCCTGTTCACTTGGTACAGCTTCCATGAATGAATTGTAGGCATAAGGATTAGCTAGAAGCAAACAGACTTCTGCATTGTAGCCTCCCAAAACTTGCTCCCAAAGCAGTGGCAAATATACTTTTAAGTAAGCTCATCCTATGAAGAAAAGGGCATGTTTTGCAGAGTGGAGACTTTTGCAGTACTTCATAACCCATCAGAGTCTTATCATACTACTTAAGTCAGTGATGGATTTGTCCCTTGTAGGTGCAACACGCTAGATTTCTGCTATTTACGTTTGTAACATTTATATTTCTGTTTTCACCTTACTCTGCCAAGAATTAACTACTTTTTTTTTTTTTTTTTTTTTTTTTTTTAGGTTTTCAAGGGAGTAGTAGTGACCAAATGACTAAGGTTTCTATGCATTTATCTTCTTTACTTTGGGAAGAATTTCCTTTAGGAGTCTCATTCCAGAGTCTGAGTAACCTTAAGCACTGTGTTTTTTATAACCTCAGGACCCAGGAGTTTTAGAGAACAGTTTATTAAGTGATATTTTTGAACTAAGAAAGTCTCTGTAGTTAAAGCCATGCCTGTGTTTTAAGACTGTTTTTATGACTGTTAGGTGTCAAGGTTGGTTCAGAATAATTTTTGCAGTTGTGAAAACTGGCTCAGTTGAACATAACCGCATTTTTTTAAAGCAGGGAATTATGCTTGTGGCAATGCCCTTGATTCTGTTCAGCTAATTTCTTTTCTAGATGATTTCTTTGTTGGAGTACTTATTCCCAATTTATGGTCTCAGTTCTTAATTTCTCATGGACTAAATTCTTTATACAAAGTATAGAGATGGCAAATTTGACCTTGAAAAGAAAGCAGTTTCCCCTCTCCTCATATCTTTAGCAAAGAAACAAAACTCCTTTTCCTTTTGTCACATTTCTCATTTCTTCTATTCTCATTCAATTGATGATGAAACTATTTTCTTCTGGTAACTTATGGCAAAACAGATCTAGAGCTTAAAGAATCTATTTATAGTCCATCTTCTTTAAGACAAAATTGAAGGCTCTTTGGATAGGTAAGTCAAAATAGGCATTTTTTGTCACTATGCCCCTACAGTTTCCTCCCAGGTACTTGAATTATCAACTTTTGAATTTTATTTTCTAGGATTGACGAATATCCTTATTTGAGTATAGAGGGACAAGACTTGAAACTGCTCGTAGTCATTTCCAATTTTGCATGAACTGTTCAGATTTATTGTTTGCATTGACTGGGCATTGATATGGTAAAGTTCTGATGAGGGAGAACACAAAAGTGTAATTTGGGGCTGTAAAATAATGCTTATGGAGAAAGATCTGTGAGGGTGCTGTAGTGGGCAGCCTGAATGGTCTAAGAAGACTCAGTTATTCATTCAGCAGTTATGCCTTGAGCACCTGCTGTGTGCCAGGTACTGTTCCAGATGCTGAGCATATGCCCTGAAGAAAACAAAACCCTTAGACCTCATGAGACTTGAGCACTAGAGGAGGCGATTTTGAGAAGAGGCTAGTTCCAGGAGAATGCCTTAAAGTTCTTGATAATGTGGCCCAAGATTCATGCTGCTCCCCTTTCTTCCCCAGTAGTTTTGCACCTTGATATTAATTGTTCTGCTGTACACACGCCGTTGAATAGAGCTATGGATTGTTAAGCGCTTTGCCAGTAGAATCATGTCCAGGTATTTCTTCAGTTGTCTTTATTAGTTGTTCTAGTTGTTGCTTTATAGATTTTTACCAGTTTTGAAACTTTCTTTTGAGACCTAAATTGCCCTTTTACTTCCTTTCTAACCCTAAGTCCACTAGTGTTTTACCTTGTTAGTCAGAAAAATTACCATCATTATCAATAAAAACATTAAAGATGTTTTATTTACTTCTTGGACAGATAATATACAATTGATTAATAACACATTGCTTAGAAAAATATGAGTACTTAGTGCATTTCTTAGTAACTTTGATTTTTCAGAGTAATCTACAAATGAGTCCCTTCTATAATTGGTTTTCGTCAGTTTATTACATCTTAAGCCTGTTTTTCAGTTTGTTTTCATGTGATTCCTATGTGTAAAAGCAAAAGTACTTTGTTTATTGAACATATGAAGCATGACTGGATTTGTTTAAATCTACAAATAAACTGAATTGCTTTCTTCTTAATTTGCTGTTTTTGTTTTCAGACAAAAATTGATGGGATTTGTAATTACAGAAGATTTTTACACCAACATAGTTGGTATTTTATTAAAAAAGCAAATGTGCTGTTCTAGTAACTATAAGGATTATAGATTTTTTTTCATTCTTGAACATTATTTAGATTTTTTTCCTGGTCATCATTTGTCATTTTGTCAATATTCTATTTTGACTTTAAAATGAATGATTTTAAATGCTTTTGGCAGTTATTGTAAAGTACTACATACTCCATATAAATTGCCTGATAGTCTTTGAGGGTATGTACTGAAGAGGGTATGTATTTTAGTCATTAGAAGAAATGGCCCAATTAGGAAATATCTATCAAGATTACAAATGCAATCAATTTCTGAGCATTTATTCTGAGGTATACTTATATGTGAAGTAACATGTGCAGAGGTACATTTTTGAAATGGCAGAGTATTGGAGAGTGACCATGTAATTGTATATTAACAGGGGATAGATGATGATGGTACATCAATAATGGAATACTGTGCAAGTGTTGAGAAAGCAGAGGGAGCTTGCTGTGTATTCATATGGAGGAAAGCAAGGTGCAGAACACTCATATCATGACAGGCTTTCTGTAGGAAGAGGGGTGGTGGTTCTGTTGCAACAGTAAGGCTGGGTAAGAATCACGGGATTGGAGATCGATGAAAGGTAGCCAATATTCAGTTCGAGAATCACTTTGTTTATTTCACACCATTACCACACAAGTTAGTCAAGTAGTGAAAGTAGAAAAGAGGGTCACAAGCCCCTCCAAGAAGTCCGGGAAGGAGGCCTCTCAGCAGGAGCAGTGACCCCTGGTCCAGCAGTGGGCCTCTTGACAAGTGTGAGTGGGAAGTTGCCTTCTGCTCCAACCGTGGAGCAGATCTTCCAGAGAAGATCTGTGGAGTCGTGTCTTCCAGCGAAGAGCCAAGTCCCTTGCCCAGTTGTCTCATTTTAAGGAGTCCATCAGTAGGGTGTTAACAGTTGCACTCCAAGCTGTCTTGTCTCTATGTTTGCTCCTTCTGTCCCGGTGAAGTCTCCCTGCAGACATTACCAAACAAATTGCTTATCTAAGGTAACACTCTTAATTTATCACACTAAGACACTCACAGTCCTGGATCGGATGTCTCAAAACAACTAATATGAAAAAGTCATTGCTGTACTCAAGGTTTTCTAGAATTTCTGTGTTTTCATCGAGGAGTTTTATAGTTTTTGCATTTTGTATTCAGGCCTGTGATTCGTTTGAGGTGATTTTTGTGAAGGGTGTAAGATCTGTGTTTAGATTAATTTTTTTGCATGTGGATGTCTGGTTGTTCCCTCCCATTTGTTGAAAAAACTGTCTTTACTCCATTTGATTGTCTTTGCTCCTTTGTCAAAGATTAGATGACTGTATTTACGTGGGTGTGTTTCTGGGCCCTCTGATCTCCTTGTTTATTCTTTTACCAGTACCGCACTGTGTTGTTTACTTAACTTTATGGTAAGTTGCCATTGAGTAGTGTCTGTCCTCTTTGTTTTTCTCCTTCAGTATTGTCTTAGCTATTCTGGGTCTTTTGCATCTTCATTTAAACTTTAGAACCAATTTGTTGACATCACAAAAATAACTTCTTGGGATTTTGATTGGATTGAATCTGTTGTTCAAGTTGGGGAGAACTGGTGTTTTGACAGTATTGAGTCTTCATTATTTAGGACTATCTCTTCATTTATTTAGTTCTTCTTGGTTTCTTTCATCAGAGTTTTGCAGTTTTCCTCATAAGGATCTTCTATATATTTTGTTATAATTAATACATAAGTATTTCTTTTTTTGGGTGGGCTAATGTAAGTGGCGTTGTGTTTTTAATTTCAAAATCCACTTGATTATTGCTGGTAAATAGGGAAGCAGTTGATTTTGTTTAATAACCTTGTATCCTGCAACCTTGGTATAATTGCTTATGAGTTCCAGGAGTTTCTTTGTTGAGTCTTTTTGGTTTTCTGTGGAGACAATCATGTCATCTGCAAAAAAAAAGACAGTTTTATTTTTTTGCTTGCTGATCTATATACCTTTTATTTCCTTTTTATTATTTTTATTTTCTTATTGTATTAGCTAGGACTACCCATACATTGTTAAAAAGGAGTGGTGAGTGGGCACATGCTTGCTTTGTCCTTAATTTTAGTGGAAAAGCTTCTAGTTTCTCACCTTAAGTATGATGTTAACTGTAGGGATTTTTGTGGATATGCTTTATCCAGTTGAGGTAGTCCCTCTCCATTCCTAGTCTGCTAAGAGTTTTCAGTTGGTGTTGCGTTTTGTCAAATGCTTTTTCTGCATTTATTGATATGATCATGTGATTTTTTCTCTTTAGCTTATTGTTGTGATGTATTATATTAGTTGATTTTTGAGTGTTGAACTAGCCTTGCATTCCTAAGATAAATCACACTTGGCTGTGGTGTATATATATAGTCTTTATACATTGGTGGATTCAATTTGCTGATACATTGTTGAGGAGTTTTGTGTTGATGTTCATGAGGACTGTATGCTTTTTAATACTGTTGGTGTTTTTCAACCATGTCACTGTATTGCCCACTAAAATTAAAAAGTTTTTAAAAAGAGTCTTGGCCACTTGGGACCTTACATGTATACCACTATTGATAACGAGTTTTGTAAATTTGCTGGGTGTCTCTGTGAGCAAAGAAAAAGTGATGTTTGTACACTGGATTGGGGTCCTCTTTTGAGATTTTTGATTGCTGGTGATCTTTTGTCCTTTGGCAAGCACCTGAGCTCTGGTTCCTGGAACAGAAATCCCAGCAGTAAGAAACCTAGTGGATACTCTTTTGGTTGCATTAGATGCATGAAAAAAACGAAGAGATGAACTAAATACACAATTTTCATTTTTTAGGAGTTGCCATTGCTTCTTTGTAAAATGCGGATAGAGGTAATATTTTTGTTTTTATTTTGTTTGGTACAATGTAAGTGGTATAAAGGCTCTTCAAAGAAACAAAAAAAGAAATGTTGCTTTTTATTCTACTGTTTTGTACAAGATCCTTTCCATAGACATGAAAGAGGACAGCAGAATTGCTGTGCGAACATTTATAATTTTCTCTCTAATATTGTTTTATAAGAATTGAGTTGAAATTGCTAAGAACTTGATTCATTCCCTGCTGGTTGAAATAAGCAGGCAGTGAGCCGAATGCATGGAAAAGTCATTGATGGGAGAGGGCTGTCATTTGGCTCTCAGGATAGGCACTGAACTTCGCTATATTTGGAATAATATTAACTACTTATTTCTTGGTTGGAAATTTATGATAATTTAATTCCTGTTGATAGAAGAGTTTATTATTGAATGTATAATGGAAATTTAGGATAATTATTAATGATCTGAATTTATATGAAGTATATGTTAGCTTTCATTTTACTACTTTCTTCCATGCCTACTATTTCTCAAGATATTCATTGGCAATGGTTGTCTCTTTTAGCTAGTTGGAAACTTTCATATTATTCAGAAAGGAAAAATCCTGGTAAGGAAGTTGGAGACAGGAGCAGATCTTGGAATGTACCAAGAGTCTGGTGTTGACCGCCCATTTTTTATGCTAATAAGAAAACATTAGTTCTTTTTTTCAGGGGAGTTTTTCAAGTGTTTTATTCTGAAAGGAACTATTGCTTTTTTATACCATAATCCTGGATTTGCTGTATGCTAGGCATGCCTCTACCAGCTTAACAGTATTGACTATCATTTAGCCTTCAGAATTCAATTTATAAAATGTCACTTTTTTTTCTTTCTGTCAGCTGAGACAGTAGAGCTGAAGCCAAGAGAGGAAAAAGCAAATATTTGAGAGTGTGAATATTATAAGTGTGTGACAGTTAGAAATGAAAATATCCATCTCTAGGTAAAGTGAGCATATTCTTTTTAGATTTCTGTGTGCCAGTAAAATGGGGATGAGTCATTCCCTAAAGAGTTGCTCTGAGGTATTAAAATAATTGGGTTAAACACCAAACTTCATATTCATAGATCCCACTAAAATTTTTGCAAGTAGGAGTTACGGACTGGACTAATCTTTTTTTTTTTTGGTAGGGGATGGAGTAAGAGAGAAAGCACTTCAGTGACATCTTTCACAGCAATCATGATGTTGAGTTTTGAGAAAATCCAATAAAAATTATAGAGTGCTATAGAATAAATAAATAAGAAAAAACAGAAAATAGCCAGAGATTGCTACAGGGGAAAGAGGCAAAAATTACTAGAGGGAATACAGAGGAAGAAAATAATTAGAAAACAGGTCATAAGAAATATCATCTTATTCTCTCCCCTGGCTGTTTTTTATGGCTTTATTCATTGGGTGAAAATTCTGGAATGTTCAGTGATATCTCTTAGCTCAGCATTTTATCAAGATCTTTTCATTTTCTCATAATGAAATGCAATCCCTCTCCCTTCTTATGGTGACGGGCACATGATGAATGATGGGAAAGGAATTCAAGGACCCCGGGATCTTGTTTGTGCTTGATACACAGGATATGAGATGCCTGAGGTGTCAGTAAATATCGGAGATTTTATTTCCAAGTGGTTAGAAGCTTTCCGTACCTCCTCTCCTTTGCACACATACGGAGTAATTGGATTATTTTCACGGAGTCAGTCAGGATTTTGGTGTCACGTAACATCAGTGAAAGAAATGTGATTGCTTGAGTCTCACTCAATATACTCCTGCACATCGAAACTTTCTCTAACCAGGAGGTATGTGAACTCCTTGTGTGCTCGCCTGGAGCCTTCTGACCTTCTCTGTCAAAAGCCCTTTCTGTCCTGACGCTCCCGGTGATGGTCGTGGGTCCGATGGCAGTTACATAACCACAGTCCCTTTTGCAGTCAGGCTGGCCTTTATTCAGCGAGCTAGGACAGGATTTCTTCTTGGCAGAAATAAGCAAAGAAAAAGCTATTCAGATTTTTTTAAAAAATGGAAACATTATGAAAAACAAAGTATCTGAATGGCTCTGAAATTTGAGGATGGTATTTTATCTGAAGGAATTGGTGGGGAATATCAGGGTCATTTCTTAGATCTGATCTTTGTAAGTAATAGGGGCCTTTTTGTATTGAGGTTGCATTTTTAAAAGGCATCTTGACATACTGAGGGTTGGGGTCGGGTTGGCGGGGGGGTGGGGCACTAGATCAGGAGGAGACAAGCCCACTAGTTTAGTCCAGGCTGTGTTGTGGTCTCACTTGTTCAGCAGTCTGATTCATGAAGGCCCTGTGTGATCCCAAGGGCCTCGCAGTTCTGAAGCTTGCTGTTGTAATTAGGGGCAGCTTGAGGAACCAGGAGGGCCACGTTATTGACATTAAGAAGACACATATTTTTTTTTTTTTCTTTTAAAGAGGATATCTTTGAAAGCTAGTGTTGGAACTCAGGGAAGGATATTTTAGCCACAAATTGCTGTTACATTTGTATTTTATAATGATGATTTCAGATTTATGCTTGTGCCCTGAAGCTAACTGACTGTGAAGAAAACAAAAGAAAAAGGAAGAATGCTCGCATGTATCACAGCAGAAAAGCGCTCACTTGACTCTCAGGGATGTGGCTCCTCACCTGCTTTTTCTGGGTTCTTCTAACCGCCCCCCTCTTTCGTGTGGGTACTAAACCTTAAATTGACCTCCATGCCTATCTTTGCAGCGTATCTCTGTGACCCTCTGACATTCCTTTACTTTCTTGGACTTGTGCTCATTTTAGGGTGGTTTTGAGAGACAGAACATATAGAAGCCTCAGTGTCTTTTACAGATACAGTACAGTAGTTGATTAAAAAAAAAAGTGTGTATATATCTATATCTATATCTATATCTATATATGGAAAGAACGGATGCACCACTGGGGAGTGGACTCAGTCTAGTTGGAACTTTGATGCTGTCCCAGGCTGACACCTCCTCCTCAGGGGTCACTGACCCCACACAGGTACTAGAGTCCACATGGGATGTGAAAACTGGGAGGTGAACACTTAGGGGTGGGCAGATATACTGCTAACAGATACAGAGACAGTCCGCTCTCTTCCATGTTCATAGCTGGCTTTCCATTTTCAGCTTGGGCTCATCCTCAAATGAATTCCTGTATAAACTCCAATCAGAGTAGTAGCCAGTTCCAGCTTTTGTGTTCATAATATAACCTGAGGAATTCAAAGCAACATTTTTAGTCATCTGGCATAA
Organism: Balaenoptera ricei; assembly: GCF_028023285.1. NCBI lineage: Eukaryota > Metazoa > Chordata > Mammalia > Artiodactyla > Balaenopteridae > Balaenoptera > Balaenoptera ricei. The sequence continues at coordinate 55,876,238 of NC_082644.1, read as the reverse complement.
ACAGTTCTTATATTAGCAACTTCATTAGAAATCCCCTGGTGCATAATTTCTGTTAATGACTTCATCAAGGAATCCCCATCATTGTTTCCCAAACAGCCTTTTTGACTACTGAGCTTGAAGTGAAATCAAGGAAGGTTTAAATATCCCACAGTTTTGCAGTTACAGAAACTGCTAGGAGTTATAAGCCGCGTCTCCTCACTATGTGGCCTGGGTTGCTTCTCCTGCATTCTTCTTGTCTTCTCATCTGCTCTATCATCATCATGTTGCTTGAAAGGAAAAAGAAATACCAGATTGGCATTGAATCCCCAGAATCTGGAAATGAGCTGTTAGAATTTGAAACGCATATTCATTCTCTGCATTCTGTCTCTCTTTACTTACTCCTGTTCACCCCTAATCTTGTCCTGTAGCTGGTGTGTAGGATTCTGTCATCAGCCTTAAATATATTTGACCAGGTACTCCCCTAGAAAAACTTAAAGATGAATATTATGTACTTTAATAGACTCCTGGGTAGGAAGACTTGGAGACCTGGACTCAGCTCCAGACAGAGCTATTCACTTATGGCTTTGGTCAACACCTTAACCTCCCCAGGCTTCCATTGTCTGGTCTAATAAAGCATGGTGCCTTCTGACTCTGAATTTCTGCCTCATGAAATAATCCAAGCCATATTGTCAATGATTATTGCTCTTCATATCAGCCTTGGAGGTAGAGCTTTCCAGACCTGCTCTAAGTTCTGGACTATACAAATACATGAGCTTTTCTGTATCCAGTGGCCCCAGGAAAGTAAAATGTAGCTGGTGGCATTTTTGAACTTTGTTTGAACTGGCATCTATTTTTGGTCCACATAGAAATGGAATCGGATTGAAAAACAGCCTCATCTCTGTGCTGTATACACCTTTACCCTTTATGTTGGACAGAGAAGCAAAGGCCTTGAGGTCATTGAGCCTTAAGATAGAACATTTGACAATAGTTATGGAGAGAGGTGGGGAAATCTCTGTGGGGAATGCAGTGTGCCTGTTGAAGAACCTTAATGGTGTACAGTTCTAGGGGATTAATGAAAGAGAAGACTTGTGCTCACAGGTGTGTGTGTGTATGAGAGAGAGGGAGGGAGGGAGACAGAGCAGAAGAGGTAGATTGATACCTGGAAAGTCTTCATGAATGGGAGAGAACCAGCAGAAAGTCCTTGGGAAGTTTTTATTTTTATTTTTTCATCTGTGTGAATATGTTTGTATTGGAATGGTTCTGAATCCCAGGCTTTAGATAAACTAAGGTAGTAAGACATAGTACCAAGAGGTAAAATTTCATCAGCCAAAGTTGATAAGTATTAAATGAGAAAGAAGAAAAGGAAATAAAAGATGAAACTAGATGGATAAAATGATGCTGGGCAGGTCATTTAGCAAACTCTCTGGCACTGTTTCTGCATATGTAGAGGAGTTGGACCAAATTATACTTTAAGCTCCTGTTCTGTGTAGGTTACAAGTACAGTGGAAGATGTTTCTGACCTTGAAGAGAAGTTAGATGTTTCATCAATTTTTTTCATTCAGTTTTTATGCTTTTCCTGAAGGTATAGCATGTGCAAACTGTAAAAAATAAAATTACAGAATAGCATGTGGGAAAGAAGCCAAAATTCCCTGAAATATTTCCATCTATATAATCCTAATGGATTTACTGTCAATCATTTGGTGAAGATATTATTAGACTTCTGTGTAACCAGCATAAACTGTTTCACATCATTGAAGGTGAAGGAGACAAATGGTCACATCTTATATTTCTCCAAACTAAGTTAAAACCCACCGAAATATATACTTGCCAGATTGACAGGAATTTCACTATTACCCTCCAGGGATGTCCTCTCCTGTCTCTCCCCACCCCACGTTTACACAGTCCAAAGAGGAAATTCACTGAGATTGGCATTCAAGCAAGAAGAGCCTGAGTCTGTCTCCTGCGGCTCTCCCTGCCCCTTAGCCCTCCTGCCGTGCTGACACTGGCCCCACGTGGCTGACCAGCAGTGCTTGCCTGTTTCACTGTGTTATGTCCTGAGCTTAAACTCCCAGGAGAGACCACGTGGCTCTTCGAATAAGGCCAGCGCCACTGGTTTAGTGCCCCATCCATTTTACGTGTTACATAGAATTCCATTGATGACATGTACCATCATTTGTTTAGCCAGTCATCTAATGGTGAATGTTTGGGTCATTGTCAGTATTTGTCATAATTATGTCATGGTGAAAACCCTATTCAATCATGTCTTTAGACTTAATACCCAGGGGTCATGTTGCTGGATCAAAAAATACACCTGTTAAATTTCTACCCCTATTGCAAATTTGCATCCCAGGATAGATGCATCAGTTTACACTCCCGGTGAGAGTGCATGAGAGTGCCCTGCATTGTCACACTTGCTGGTGATCTCTCTGAAAGAAGAAAATCGTTCTGGCTACCACAGTCTCCAAAGGAGAACATATGGTCCCACACGTGGGCAAAATTATATTTGGAGAACTTGAGCTCCTCTGTGTGTTCAGGATCCATCTGTTAGGGACTTATTGTTTTTCTTTTTTCATTTTTTTTGTATTAGTTTGTTTTGAATTGATTGTGTCTACCCATTTGGAATCAGAGGATGGGCTATTTATCTCACATTCTTTCAATCATATTTGAAGACGTGGCCAGATTTCTCTCAACCTGCTGGGCATTTATGACTTTTTTATTATGTTTTTCCATATACATATGATTTACCCAGTAGAATAAATTTAAGTCCAGGAACTCTAATTAAAATTTCCTTAAGTGATATCCTAAAAGCCAGCTGTGAGCTGAAAACTCAGCAGAACTGTGAAGTTGTTAGAGCTCTCTCCCTTAGCCCTCTTTTTCTGTGGTTTCCTGATGGCTAGGTTACATCAGGTTAGCCAGTATTCATTTCTGAATCTGTCTTTGTTGTTTTTCTAAAGATTACCAGTTATTGTCTATCTTTTGTTCTTTAGCCAGATTCACTTGCCATTAAAAATTTTTCATCTTTTCCCTTTATTTTACCCTTCTTCTTTGGAAAATTTCCTATATTCTATGCTTTTGATTTGAATGGTCTCCTAAATATTACAAAGGTCCATGTTAAAATTTTGTCAGTAATAAGGCCATATGGTTTCCTAGATGTTCCACAGACTAAAGAAAACACTTATTCCAATATTTTGAATCCAACTCTGAGGACTTAAACATATGGTATAAAGATGCTAGGCAAATGGCTTTTCATATTAGAACCATATCCAGCAGAGTGGCAGATGAACTCATCTCTAAGGCTTGCTTAAAGAGAGGGATGGAGCTTGCAGCTGTGTCTCATTGTGCTCATGTGCAGTGTGCCTGCCCTTGGGGCAAGTCCTTTCCTGTTGGGCCTTCGTTCCTCGTGGGTAAAATGAGCTGTAACGTTCCACCATTTCATAACCCCTCCCCTTGACGTGGGCCCACAGAAGCAGAGAGGGAGGCAGTGAAAATGGAGTGTCTAATCCATCAAGGAAGACCCCCTCTGAGGTCTGAATGAACACAATCTGTACATAGGAGAAATCTGTGCACAGAGGAATAAGACCAGAAAACTTGAAAAAAAAAATGTCTTGCTACAAAACCTAGGAATGCTGGATAAAATATAACAATTATATGTTTTAATGAATATCAGGGATAACCAGAAAATAAAGGAAATATCAGGGACCAAAAATGAGGAGGTAACTGAAGACCTGATCTGTCCTGGGAGAAGTCGGGGTAGCGGCCGGGTGAGGGGGTGGTGAGACCATAGGAGGTGGGGAATGAGGGTGGGGCTTGAGTTTTATCTTCTCTTTGAGGAGAGAAGTTGGAAGTGAGTCATCCTCTCAGAAACTCAGGACACTCAAATAACTTTTTAAATTCACATATACATGTCCTAGCAGTACAAAGGAAAATATCCAAATGTTGAAAAACATGTAAATGCTTAAAGACAAAATATTACCTAAAATATGACAGAATTAAGACCAAAGCAGTGTGTATCCCAGGGCTGCTGTAACAAATAACCACACACTAAGTGGCTTAGAACAATAGAAGTTTTTTCTCTCACAGTTCTGGAGACTAGAAGTCCAAAATCAAGGTGTTGGCAGTGCCATGGTCTGTCTGAAGGCTCTAGGGGAGAATCTGTTCCATGTTTCTCCTAGCTTCTGGTACTCCTGGCAATCGTTGGTGTTCCTTGTCTTGTAGATACATCACTCCATCTGTGCCTCTGTCATCACAAGGTGTTTTCCCTATGTTTCTGTTTCCTTGTTTCTTCTCTTTTTATAAGACCATCAGTCATATTGGATTAAGGGTCCACCCTAATCCAGTATGACCTCATTTTAATATGATTACGCCTGTGATGGTATACCAAGTAAAGGCAGACCAACATTTTTAAAAAGCAGGATTATGTCTGAACCTACTATCAGACATACTTAAATTAAGGGAAGAAAGCAAAGAATTAAATGAAGCAAAAAATAGCTTGCTTTTTACAGAAGAATGACACCTAGTAAACGTATAAGGAATGATAGAGTTAGAAAATCACAATTCTGTAACCCCCAATTAAAAAATGATTTTGATAAATGATGTTAGAGTCATTAATATGTTTGTATGGTACTAGGTTGTCACATCACAAAATTCTTCCTAATTGAAAAGGTGGAAATCTGTCTTTATCAAGGGGAAACCTGGAGGTGACCACTTTAACCAAGTGATCAAACTGAGCATTGATAATAGTGGGACAACCTGACATATATGCCTCCTGATGTGACGTAACCTGAAGCACATATCCTCACCTTAGGAAGCAGTCTTCAGCAAAATAATTAACCTGAACCTAATTAAGCCTTTGCACCTATCTTTGAGATTTCAAAAAATACATAGAGGACCAAGTTAAGTGACGCCATCAGAAAACAATTGGATGAATCTGAAGTTTGTAACATTCTCCAGAACAGTTGACCTGGTCTGTTGAAATATCAGTGTCATGGAAGAAGAAGAAGAAGGGGTAGGGGAAACATTTCAGAACTGGAAGACTAGAAGGATGTAAAAACTAAATGTCGTTCATGAACCATGATTGATGTTCTGGAAAAGTGAGTTTAAAAGATGTTCTGAAGATCTAAGCAAATCACATATGGATAAGATATGGATATTAGGAAATTATTTGTTTAAAGTGTGGTATTGGCATGTGGTTATTTGAGACAATGTACTTATTCTTAGGAGTTGCTTAATAAAATATTTGGGGATGAAGTGTCATAAAGTTGGAATTTGCTTTCACATGGTTAAGCAAAAAAATATATAAATCTGTATGTAATATGTATATACACATAATAAACAAATGTACAAAATTGTTAATTTAAAAAATCGAGATAGTACATATATAGATTATCCTTGCACTGTTGTTTTCAAGTTTTTTAAATAACAAAATGTTGGGGGAGAAATCCAGTTGGTCTTATTCCAGGGTCTTATTCAAGCTCGATGATGGCTGCTAACACATTTTGCCATATTAGGTGCAAGGAGACGTATATAATTATTTCCAGAAGTGATAAAGGCATTTGATACAATTGAGTATTCATTCCAGTCATTCCTTATAGGAATAGATTAACGCTACCTTAATCTGCCTCAGTCTCATCAACCAGCATCATGCCAAAATTTTAAAATACTCCCATTAGAGTCAGGAATAAGACTTGTTGCTTAACTTTATTCTGGAGGTACTTTGTCATCAACACAGTTCAACAAGGAAAAAAGAGTAGGAGTATAGAAACTGGAAGAGACAGTAAAATCATCACTATTATCAGATGATGTGACTGTGTACCTAGAAAGCTCTATGGGATCAAATAGAATAACATGATAAACAATAAGCACATTCATTTTAACATACAGAAATATTAACATACAGAAATAGCTTACATAGATTAAAAACAACCACCAGTTAGAAAGCTCTATGGGATCAAATAGAATAACATGATAAACAATAAGCACATTCATTTTAACATACAGAAATATTAACATACAGAAATAGCTTACATAGATTAAAAACAACCACCAGTTAGAAGATAGAGTGGAAGAAAAGACCTCATTTGCAGTAGCATTAAAAAAAAAAATGACTAGGAATAAATTTTTTTATCTTAAATTTAAAAAAATAAAGTAAAATTCTTCCTTAGAAGGAGGCATAAGAAATAGAAAGGTGTACCATGTTCTTTTTTAGATGAGGAGACTCAGCATCAAAAAGGTATCAGTTTTACCTCAATTAAACTGTAAATGTAACGTGATACTTGTAAAAAATGCTACTGTAAAATTATCATGAATTTTTTATGGAGAAATAATCAAGTATAGCTTGAAAAAATATAAAGAAGGATCATAAGGTAGCTAGCCCTGACAGATATTAAACACATTTAAAAATCTTTAGTATTTAAAACAGTGTGTTACTGGTTCTGTGACTTTGAAAATATTAGAAAAAAATAAATTAGAAAGAGAGGGAATATGCTGCAGAAAATCCTATTAAACTAAATTTAGACACTTCCCCCTTGCAGTGTTCCAAATGCTCTTGAATCTGTTAATGCCTTGCAGTCAGCTGGTTATGTCACTTGATTATCCTTTTGTTAATCCTGGCTCTTGCTCTGACCTGAACGAAGCCAGTTACTTTATCCTGCCCTTAGAAATCGCTTAGGACTGGGACAGAAGACAGCCCAGCAGTCTTTACTAAATCCTTCAAGGTGTGTATACATTAGACATTGGCAGGAACCTCAAGCTCTTAAAAGAAGACTCAACCCAGATGAAATGTGGAGGTAGCCTGGGTGTGTCCAGAATTTCTGATCCTTTGCCAAATGAAAATCAGCTACATTCTATGCGTAGGGAAATTTTTAAAGGATTTTGTGGCTCAGAAAAAAAAAAATTTGTTTTAACAACTAGACTAAGTGAACCTCTTTTCATGAAGATATTTAAGATGCTGTGATACTAACTAATTATGAGATTGATCAAGGTTGAATCTTGATAATCATAATGATAAATTTGACTTTTAAAATGAGTGTGACTGTTTAGAATAACGTGCTGGTTTCATCCAATTTGTAAATTTCATATTTTAAGTAAAGCTTAGAATTGTATTATTTGAGAATTTACACCTTTTTATTTTGGAGTTGAGGGACTCACTCAGGGCCACTCAGTAGGGCCTGGATTCCAGGTCTCCCAATCCCCATGCTTGTGCCCTTTCTATAGGATCATACTTCTTTTCACACCTTTAAATTAGTTATCTTCATTTCCTTAGAATGTGTGCTGAAGTTTTCAGTAGGGCATGATAGACGTGAATGTATTTTTATGGTGTCTTAATTTAAATGTTTTCTCCACATTGCCTGTGATGCTAGCACTTTTTCATGAACTTTCCTATGCTCTAAATTGCTGCCAGATGCAGCAGGAACAATTGCTATTCCTAAGGAAACCCATAGCTCACTTTATTTTCCTCTTATCTTTTCTTACCCTGGTAAACTTTCATGGTCATTTAGCTCTGTCATAAGAAGGAAAGAATGCAGTGAGTTTAATCTTTCCTGTGTTCAGTTATATGGTCCACCCTGTTTGTGTCTTCATTCCAGTTTTTTTTGTGTGTGTGTGAATGGAAAGTTTTATTTATGAAGGAAGATCTGCATCTTTTTTTTCTCCCTCCCAGCTCCAGATGTCTCATAGATGGGCAGCTCAAGTCACTTGGATCTTCCTCATTTGTCCCTCTCTTCCTGATGTCTAAGGCTAATCTTATACTGTTAAAATGAATAATGACATAAAAAATAGAATCCTGCTTCCTATATAGGAGAGACTTAATTAAGAGCCAGAGAAGGCTAGAGAAAGCTGCTGTAGGGTTTTGCCTTAACAAAGTAGTAAGTGTTGAAAGGAAATGCAAGCAGTGTGCTTTGGTAAGAGAATTGTAGCATGTCAGGGTAACAAGGGACTTTTAGGCAACGTGTGTGTATAACGATTTGACATATAAAGCCCCCCTACTGCTGACCAGTGGTCGGCCAACCGTTTGACCCACGCTGAAGACCAGAAACTTGTGAGTACAGCTAGAATGACGGAAAGAACCTTGGCTTTTGGTAGGTCTCTGTATCCTGACTGCAACACATGTGCTCTGTTAACCTTGGGCAAAACCCTCTCTGATCCTCAATTTCTTTATTGTAATCTCATTAGGCTGTTATGAGAATTCAGTGAGATCACAATAACTATTATTCTCAGCTAGTCCATCACATTATTCAGTACTCAGAAGCAGAGCTGAAGATACCTTCTAGTTCTCATCTCTTGGTTCTGAGTGTACCTCTTGGTGCTATGCAGAACGTGTTTGTAATCTCAGTACCTATCCTCTATGGTTTAATTTAATAACTTCAGATCTCACTTCTCTCTAGGGCTGTTTGTTGTCCTTTGTGTATTTGAAAGCTGTGTAATTGAAGGACAAATGCACGTAAAACATTGGTAAGCTGGTGGCACCTTAGAGCATTCTCTGATCTACCTTTATCCTACTGCGTTATACTGAGTTTATGCTACACAGACAGTCTCATTTGTGAACTTGGTGTGTTTATGAACAGAAGCTTAAATTAAATTTAAATGTTTCATTTCAGTCATCTACTGATGTGGAAAATTGTTCACTTTCTGGAGAATATACTCTATACATATGTTTCAGTCAGAGGAGAGTGAGAGTTATCATTGGCATCAGACATTTACTTTACAGCTGTTAGAACTTAACCCTAAATCCTTACCCCTAAGATATAAAGCACAGCCTATACATAAGTCTTTTCCACTTGCTACTGATAATCGAAATCCTGTCCCAACACAACAGGTGATAAAGTAACCCCATAGACATATATGATCTCACACATACCTGTCACATGTATTTACTCTTTACATTCCAAATATAGAGTGAGACCTGGAGAGACATATTTTCACATTTGTCCTCTTGGAAGCATGTGGCTTTTATGCATGCTGTCCCCATTGTGTTAAATAGAGTGTACAAAGATGATTCAGCAGATCTTTATCTCTGGGCATCTCAATTCTGAATGTTCTGTGATTCAGGGCTGCCCTCAGGGCCTCTGAGATGGGTCAAGAAGGGTCTGTCCCTAGATTCTGGACTATTCTTGTTGTCTTGTCCTCTTTCTTCCCCTCATGGTCATCTTTGCTCTTTCCAGTTGCTGTGCCTGCTTCTTGACATTCTTATCACCACCTCTACCCCTTTGTTCTTTTTTTCTTTTCCTCCTACAATTTCCCATACACTTCAGTTTGTTTTTCATAATCAGCGATGTTGAATTTTGCTTCAGCTTAATTGATTGCCACATGTCATACATTTGATTATTTGAGCTTCACCCTTCTTGGTCCTGTTTCATGTCAGATATTTCTTTCTAGAGAAACTCTACCTTGAGTAATTTAGGAACCCTGGAGTAGAACATATTCTCACTTGGGCTGTTAAACATGTACAATTTGAGGATGGACCCTGTTAGATCTTGACTTCCTTAGAACCTCGTCATGTATATAGTTAGCAAATATATATGATTGTATTACATCGCATTCATAAGTTAAATGTTCCCTAACCACAAGCACAGTGGTCAGGTCTCTCTGGTGGCTTAAACAGACCACTTTACTTACACTCATGTAACTCAGATAATGAATGCCCTTTGTTGTGCTTCCAATTTGCTATGTGAAGGAGGTCCACTTCTGAGATCGGTTTTAAAAGTGCTGTTTCAAGGCTGTGTGCATGGCCCCATTTAAGAAATTAGGCTAATCAAATCCAACCTGATTACATGATTCAGGTCTAAGGAACTTCGAAGTTAATTTGAGGTTCTTGGTTACCATAGCTTTTAGATTTTACTGGAATTGAAAAACTGAATTTTAGGCTTTTCAAGTTTGATGCAAGAATTCCACTTCTGGCACCAGTATATTTTCTTTAATTCTGAGACCTAACTGACCAGGCTATAATTTTTCTCTGTATTCGGAAATTGATTCTGTGGCCTTGATATACTTTTGTTTATCAGTTTATTTCCTGCTGCCGTGATTCTTACTCCTATCAAAACACTTGTTTCTAATGTAGGTAAAGTGCTAAGCCCAGAGATTCTGCTGATCTGTAATGTTCCTAATTGTGCAGGTTGAAGTGTCCCAAGGCTTGCTCATTTAGGGTCCATGGAGAATGCATTTTGCCTGGAAGAAGCTTGTTTTGTTTACTTATATCTTGTGAGAGAGGTCACTCCTTTATAGTGACCTGGCATGGGCCGAGGGCACGACTCCCCTTTTAGGCCCAGCTCATCAGTAGAAAGCCAAGCAATGTGGTTTGTGAGAATTATTTTTCCTATGGCAGTGCAGTGTGGAAAGCCAGAATCTTTTTGGAAAATCTGACGTTTTATTCTTTACCAGAAAGATTCACAGAATTAAAGGAAAAAAAATCCCGCAGTCGTCTAGTGTGCACAGTTGGAAACTGTCATTTATCTTAGTTTGAATTGTTGCTTCAGGAAAACCATTATCCATAATCTTTTATCAGGTTTAGCTGCATGCTGAAGTACTCTTCTAATATCTTATTATTAGACAGTGAAACCATTTTTGCCCTGTGTATGAGTATAAAGCAGAAGCTTGTTAAAACTTTAATCAAGAAGTCATTGTCATCCCAGATTCCTAGTCCCACATGGAAGAACATATTTCTTGTGTGGCGTGTTCATAAAATCAAAGGCCCAGTCCACACACAGATGCATGATACTCCTCAGCAGAGAGACACCCTAGATATTAGCCTGTATCTGGTACTGTGTCTGTCATTCAAGGGGGCTGTGTATCATTGGCCTCTTTTCCCCCACTGTGCTTAGCAGGGCCCCCAGACTGCATCATAAGGAGCTTAAGAATGAAAATGGAAACTAACATGTGAATGACTACATGTTACACGTAAAAAAAGAGGTTTTCTCATTACACATATATGTATGTGTGTGTCTAACCTATGTGTATTATATACACACACGCACATATATGTTTAACCTATATTCTGTCTCCTCTGTTACATTGCTTACTTTACAAAATGGCAATATTTTTATTCTTTGGGTAGCTGAACTGGCATTCATTCATATATGTATTAAGTTTCTACTAATGTTCTAAGCACTATGAAAGAATAAAAATATGAATCCTGTTGTCAAGTAGCTTACAGCCTCCTGGGAGAGGTAGAACCATTAATATAGAGTTGACTGACGTGCTAATAGAGATACTATATGTAAAAGGTGCTTTGGAACCTTAGAGGAAGGAGTGAAGTCCTTGGGTAAGGGTCTCAGGGTAAGATGGAATTTTCTGGGAAAGACTCACTATGTTGAGGAATCTGAATTTCACCCTAAAGTCAGTTAGGGAACCGTTAGTGAATTTTATCCCTCAGAATAACATGGTCAGATTTGCCTTCTAGGAAGTCTACTCTGTGAACTACAATTTAAGAACGAGAGGGTAAGGTTATTCCTCAAAAAATTAAACATAAAATTACCATGTGATCCAGCAAGTCCTCTTCTGAGTAAATTCCCAAAAGAACTGAAAGTTAGGTACACCCATATTCACAGCATTACAATTCACAATAGCCAAGAGGTGGAAACAACCCAAAGGTCCATGGAAAGATGGACAGATAAACAAAATGTGGTATATAGATACAACAGAATATTATTCAGCGTTAAAAAGGAAGGGCATTCTGACACATGCCACAACATGGATGAACCCGGAAGATATAACGCTAAGTGACTTAAGCCAGTCTTCATCTGTGAAGTGTGATAATAACACCTGCTTCATAAAACAACAGGGCAGTCCTGAGTGATAAATGAGTTAACTCATATAAAGTGCTTCAAAGGATGCCTGATACACAATAACTCCTCAGATATTAGCTGCTGCTGGTGCTGCTTTTGCTGCTACTATTACTACTCCTACTTTATTTGAAGCAGTAAGGGGATAGATAACAGCATATTAGTCTTGGTTCTTTGACTTTGATGGGATGTCCTATTTTTAACAGTTTTATTGAGGTACAGTTGACATACAATGAGTGCACCTATTTAAAGTGTACAGTTTGCAAAGGTTTGACATATGTATACATCCACAAAACCATTCATGAAATACAGAAAGTGAGAATATCCACTGCCCCTCAGGTTTTTCTCAGGCCCCTTGGTAATCACTCCCTTTCACCTCTGGATTTATCGTTCCAGGCAACCACTGATGTTCTTTCCCTTGTTATGATTAATTTGCATTTTCTAGAGTTTTATATAAATATGGTTATACAGTATGTACTCTTTTGTCATCTGACTTATTTTAATCAGCATAATTATTGGGATTCATCCATATTTACATATGAATAGTTCATTCCTTTATACTGCCAAATAGTATTCCATTGTATGGATATACCACAGTTTGTTTATACATATGCACCTGTTGATGGATATTTGGGGTGCTTCCAGTTTAGGGGTATTACAAATAAAGCTTCTGTGACTATTCATCTGTAAGTTTTTCTGTGGACAGAGATATGCTTTCTTTTCTCTTGGGTAAGTCAAGGAGTGGAGTGGCTGAATCGTATAGCAGTTTTATACTTAGGTTTTCAGGAAACTCCCAAACCAATTTGCAAAGTGGTTGTTCCATTTCACATCCTAGCGGCAGTATATGAGAGCTTCTGTTGCTCCACAGTCTCACCAGCACTTGGTATGCCAGGCGTTTTAATTTTAGCCACTCTAATAGGTATACAGTGGTATTTAATTGTGGTTTTAATTTGTATTTCCCTAATGACTAATGATGCTAAGTATCTTTTAATGTGTTTATTTGCCATTCCTGTATTTTCTTTGATGATGTGTATTTTCACATCTTTTGCCCATTTATTGGGTTGTTCGTTTTCTTGTTGAGTTCTGTTTTATATATGGATACAAGTCCTTTATCAGATATATGCTTTGTAAATATTTTGTCTCTGTCTATGGTTTGACTTTTCATTTTCCTAGCACTGTCTTTGGACCAGCAGCAGATTTTAATTTTGAAGATCTAATTCATCATTTTTTTCTTTTAGAATTTGTGCTTTTGATGTCATATCTAAAAAAAATCTTTACCTAATCCAGTATTACAAAGATTTTGTCTTATGTTTAGTTTTAGAAGTTTTATTGTTGTAGGTATTAGAGTTAGATCTATGAACAGTTCAAATTAATTTTTGTATATGGCGGAAGATATGGATTGAAGTTTTTTTGTTTGTTTTTGTGCATGGATATACAATTGTGATAGCACCATTGGTTGAAAACTATTCTTTCTTCACTGAATTGTCTCTCCATCTCTGTTGAAAAAAATGTGTTGTCCTATATATCTTTATTAATTTCTGGACTCTCTATTCTGTTACACTAATCTCTTTGTCTATTTGATGCCAGTACCATACTGCCTTGATTACTGTAGCTTTATAATAAATCTTGAAATTAGATAGTGTAAGCCCTTCAACTCTGTTCTTCTTTTTCTAAGTTGTTTTGGCTATCTGTGTTCTTCATATTTCCATTTGGATTTTAGAATCTGCTTGTCAATTTCTACACATACACAAAAGATTGTTAGAATTTTGATTGAGATTGCATTGAGTCTATAGGTCAATTTGGGGTGATAGAGATCTTAACAGTATTGAGTCTTCTGACCTATGAACCAAGTATTTATTTAGGTCTCCATTTATTTAGGTCTTTTAAAAATTCTCAGCAATGACATAGTTTCCACTGTACAGGTATTGTTTCTTTTGTCAGATTCATGCCCAAATGTTTTACGTTTTTGATGCCATCTTAAATGTTATTATCATTCATGGTTAGTATATAGAAATATAGTTGATTTTTGTATGTTGACCTTAGATCCTACAACCTTGCTAAACTCACTTATTAGTTCTAGTAGCCTTTTTGGTAGATTACATTGCAGTTTCTACACAGAAAATTGTGTTATCTGTTTTCTTCCTTCTTAATTTGAATTCTTTTTCTTCTCTTTCTCATTTTATTATATAATAATAAATATCTCAGTGGCTAGAAACTTCATTACAGTGTTGAATAGAAATGTTAAGCATGAACATCCTTGTGAATATTCTTGCTTTGTTCCTGATCATGGGAAGAATGACTTCAGTTTTATTAACCATTAAGTATGATCTTACCTGTACATGACGTTTTAAATTTGAGGGCGTTCCTTTCTACTCCTAGTTGGCTGAGGGTTTTTAGATGTTGGGTTTTGTCAAATGCATTTTCTGCATCTATTGAGATGATTATATTATCTTCCCTTTTAAGCTTCTTATATGGTGATTGATTTTTGGAATGCTAATCTAGCCCTATATTCCTGGGATAAACTTCACTTATTAGTCCTTTAAAATTTGTAGAATATGTAGTGATATCACCTCTCTCATTCCTAATATTGGCAATTCGTGTTCTCTTTCTTTTTTCCTGATTAACCTGCCTAGAGGGTTGTCAGTTTTATTGATCTTCTCAAAGAACCTGATTTTTGTTTTATTGATTTTTCCCTATTGTTTTTCTGCTTTTTATTTCATTGATATTTGCTTTGAACTTTATATATAAAAATATGTTATTTAACCATGTGTACATACATTTATATATGTGTGTGTATATACACATATATAATATATTTAACCATGTAGCATTTTCTGTGCTCTTCATTTTTTGTGTACATCTAGATTTCCATCTGGTATCATTTATCTTTTCCCTGAAGAGCTTCCTTTAACATTTCTTCTAGTGTGGTTCTTGTGGTGATGGATTATTTTAGTTTTTGTATTTCTGAATATGTCTTTATGTTGCCTTTGCATTTGAAAGGTGTTTTCACTGAATATAGAATTTTTGGTTGACACTTTTTTCTTTTAGTACTTTTAAAGATGTTGCTCCACATTTTTGTTTGTTTGTTTGTTTTATATTGTTTATGCTGTCAACCAGAATCTTTATTCCTTTAATCCTCTGTATGTAGCATGTCTTTTTTCCTCTGGCCCACTTTTAAGATTTTTTCTTTCTTTCTTTTTTTAAACAGAAACAGACTCACAGATTTATTTATTTATTTTTAATATATTTATTTATTTATTTATCTTTGGTTGTGTTGGGTCTTTGTTGCTGTGCTCGGGCTTTCTCTAGTTGCAGCGAGCAGGGGCTACCCTTCGTTGTGGTGCGCGGGCTTCTTGTTGTGGTGGCTTCTCTTGTTGCAGAGCATGGGCTCTAGGTGCGCAGGCTTCAGTAGTTGTGACACACGGGCTCAGTTGTTGTGGCTCTTGGGCTGTAGAGCGCAGCCTCAGTAGTTGTGGTGCACAGGCTTAGTTGCTCTGCGGCATGTGGGATCTTCCCGGACCAGGGCTCGAACCCATGTCCTCTGCATTGGCAGGCAGATTCTTAACCACTGTGCTACCAGGGAAGTCTCAGGATTTTTTTTCTTGATCCTTGGTTTTGAGCAATTTGATTGTGGTTTGCTTTGGTGTGGTTTTCTTCATATTTCTTATGTTTAGGGTTTTTTGAGCTTCTCAGATTTGTGGCTTTATAGTTTTCCTCATGTTTGGAAAAATCTCAACCATTCTTCAAATCTTTTTTCTGCCCCCCACCACTCTCCTCCCCTCCACAAACTCGTTATCCTTATATTAGCTCACTTGAAGTTGTCACCCAGCTCATTGGTGCTCATTTATTTATTTTTTTAGATTCATTTTTCTCTGTTTCATTTTTGAGTAGTCTCTATTGCTATATTTTAAATTCAGCAATTTCCTGCAATATTTCCTGTTAATGTCATCCAGTATGTTTTTCATCTCAGACATTGTAGATTTCATCTCTGGGAGTTTGATTAACATTATATCTGTATCTCTATATATGAAACTAACATTTATTCTTGAACACACGGAATACAATTGTTTCAATGCTCTTGTCAATTAATTATATCATGCGTCAATTCTGAGTTAGATCTAACTGGTTGGTTTTTTGTATTATAGATTTTTTTGTTTGTTTCCATTTTTGATAATTTTTGGTTGTGAGATGTTGTGAATTTTATCTTATTGGTTGTTTTTATATTCTGTAAAACTTCTGGACCTGAGTTCTGGGACACAGCTAAATGACTTGGAAACAGTTTTCATCTTTTGAGTCTTTCATTTAAGATTTGCTGGGGAGGACTAGAGCAGGTGTTAAAGCACCTTGTTTCGCACTCCTGAGGCAAGAACTCTCTGAGTTCTCTACTCAGTGCTGAGTCAGTTATGGTTTTCCAATATTTCTGATGGGAATATACTCTTTTCCTCTCTCCATGTGAGTCTTGAATGCTGTTCCCTTTAATCTTCTTGGATGATTCTTTCAGCAGTCTTGGTTAGTTTCCTTACATGCTTGCGTTGATCAGTTCTCTGCTGAATAGTCAAGGGGACCCTCTACAGATCTCCGTGGTTCTCTCTCTGTGCAACTGTGCAGCTCTCTCCACTCCAGTACTCTGCCCTACAAATTCTAACCTCCTTGCTCTCCTCAGACTCTAATCTCTGAGACTTCACCTGGGTTTTTCCTCCTTGCACTGTGGCCTGTAAAATCTCTCAAAGCAGTAAGTTGGTGCAGTTGTAGGGCCCATCTCATTTGTATCCTGCCAGTCAGGGATCAGTGTCTCATTTCCTGATACCCAGTCTTGAAAACTGTTGTTTCTTATACACATGTACACACATATGCACACACATGTGCACAGGCATACTTACATATCATATGGTTTGTTCGTTAATTTCAGGCAGGGGGCTAAATCAGTCCTTCTTACTCCATCTTGCTCAGGAGCTAAGTCTGATAGGATACTTTTTTTTTTTTTAATTGGAGTAAAATTGCTTTACAATGTTGTATTCGTTTCTGCTGTACAGTGAAGTGAATCAGCTATATGTATACCTATATCCCCTCCCTTTTGGACCTCCCTCCCCCTCTCCACCCCATCCCCCCATCTAGGTCATCACAGAGCACCGAGCTGAGCTCCCTGTGCTATACAGCAGTTTCCCACTAGCTATCTGTTTTACACATAGTAGTATATTTATGTCAAACCTGATCTCCCAATTTGTCCCACCCTCCCCTTACTCCCCATGTCCACATGTCCGTTCTCTATGTCTACGTCTGTGTCTCTATTCCTGCCCTACAAATAGGTTCACCGGTACCATTTTTCTAGATTCCACATATATGTGTTAATATATGATATTTGTTTTTCTCTTTTCTGGATTACTTCACTCTGTATGACAGACTCTAGGTCTGTCCACATCTCTACAAATGACCCAGTTTCGTTCCGTTTTATGGCTGAGTAATATTCCATTGTATATATATACCCCATCTTCTTTATCCATTCATCTGTCATTGGACATTTAGGTTGTTTCCATGTCCTGGCTATTGTAAATAGTGCTGCAGTGAACATTGGGGTACATGTGTCTTTTTGAATTATGGTTTTCTCAGGGTATATGCCCAGTAGTGGGATTGCTGGATCATATGGTAGTTCTATTTTTAGTTTTTTAAGGAACCCCCATACTGTTCTCCTTAGTGGCTGTATCAATTTATGTTCCCATCAACAGTGCAAAAGGGTTCCCTTTTCTCCACACCCTCTCTAGCATTTATTGTTTGTAGATTTTTTGTTGATGGCCATTCTGACTGGTGTGAGGTGATACCTCATTGTAGTTTTGACTTGCAGTTATCTAATAATTAGTGATGTTGAGCATCTTTTCATGTGTCTCTTGGCCATCTGTATATCTTCTTTGGTGAAATGTCTATTTAGGTCTTCTGCCCATTTTTAAAATTTTTAATTGTTCGTGTTTTTGATATTGAGCTGCAGGAGCTGTTTGTATATTTTGGAGATTAATCCCTTGTCCATTGTTTCATTTGCAAATATTTTCTCCCATTCTGAGGGTTGTGTTTTCATCTTGTTTATGGTTTCCTTTGCTGTGCAAAAGCTTTTAAGTTTAATTAGGTCCCAATTGTTTATTTCTGTTTGTATTTTCATTACTGTAGGAGGTGGGTCAAAAAAGACCTTACTGTGGTTTATGTCAAAGAGTGTTTTTCCTATGTTTTCCTCTAAGAGTTTTATAGTGTCCGGTCTTACATTTAGGTCTTTAATCCATTTGGAGTTTATTTTTGTGTATGGTATTAGGTAGTGTTCTAATTTCACTCTTTTACATGTAGCTGTCCAGTTTTCCTAGCACCATTTATTGAAGAGGCTGTCTTTTCTCCATTGTATTTTCTTGCCTCCTTTGTCGTAAATTAGGTGACCATATGTGCGTGGGTTTACCTCTGGGCTCTCTGTCCTGTACCATTGATCTATATTTCTGTTTTTGTGCCAATACCGTACTGTCTTGATTACTGTAGCTTTGAAGTATAGTTTGAAGTTGGGGAGCCTGATTCCTCCAGCTCCATTTTTCTTTCTCAAGATTGCTTTGGCTATTCGGGGTCTTTTGTGTTTCCATACAAATAGTAAAATTTTTTTTCTAATTCTGTGAAGAATGCCATTGGTAATTTGATAGGGATTGCATTGAACCTGTAGATTGCTTTGGGTAGTAAAGTCATTTTCACATTACTGATTCTTCCAATCCAAGAACATGGTATATTTCTCCATCTGTTTATATGTCATTTTTGATTTCTTTCATCAGTGTTTTATAGTTTTCTAAGTACAAGTCTTTTGCCTACTTAGGTTTATTCCTAGGTATTTTATTCTTTTTGTTGCAGTGGTAAATGGGATTGTTGCCTTGATTTCTCTTTCTGATTTTTCATCATTAGTGTATAGGAGTGGAAGAGATTTCTGTGCATTAATTTGGTATCCTGCAACCTTACCAAATTCATTGATTAGTTCTAGTAGTTTTCTGATGTCATCTTTAGGATTTTCTATGTATAGTATCATGTCATCTGCAAACAGTGACAGTTTTACTTCTTCTTTCCCAATTTGTGTTCCTTTTATTCCTTTTTCTTCTCTGATTGCCACGGCTAGGACTTCCAAAACTGTTGAATAAGAGTGGCGAGAGTGGACATCCTTGTCTTGTTCCTGCTCTTGGTGGAAACGCTTTCAGTTTTTCACCATTGAATATGATGTTTACTGTGGGTTTGTCATATATGGCCTTTATTATGTTGAGGTAGGTTCCCTCTATGCCCATTTTCTGGAGAGTTTTTATCTAATCATCTCAGTAGATGCAGAAAAAGCTTTTGACAAAATTCAACACCCATTTCTGATAGGATGCTTTTTGAATTGTCAGAACCTGTTAGATGAATGTTTTTCAAAGGCATCCAGTGTGGTGCAATGGAAACAGTGATATAAAGCTGTGAGAGCCTCATCCTTTCTACCAGTGACCATCTGTGTAAGTTTTTTCAAGGGATAGACTCATGGAGTCTCCTGGTTGGATGGGACTCTACAGGTTATGTGGCTGATCCTCCAGCTGATGCATAAAACCCTTTCTGTACAGTCTCTCCTATACTCTCCCATATTGGGCAACTTGCCTTTTTAAAGGACACATTTCCTATTTAGATATTTCTCATGGTTAGAAACTTCTTAACTTACATGAGCTAAAATATTTCTCCCACTGACCTCCATCTAGATTTGTCTAGTGAAGGCATGTGAAATTACTCTAATCCCTTTTCCACGCAACAGCCCCCCTTACATTTGAGGGCCAAGTGCCTGCTTTCTTCCCAGGGCATCTCTCCAGGATAAATATCTTGATCTCTCTGAACCTCAATTGTCTTATCTCTAGAATGTAGTTACAAAAAGGATTCCTGCATCTGTGAGTGCCTTCGTGAGTGAGACACCATGCTAGATGCTAAGGATACAGAAGAGAATATACTGTCTCTGCCTCCCAGAAACTCACCAGGGAAGAGAAGTCAAATGATGCAGCAGAGAGATAAAAAGCCCTCTTAATAGAAGTGTGCAAAGGGTGCTGGACCCTTCACAAGATTTTAGAGAAGATCAAATTAATTAAGATATTGGAAGTGTAGTGTATACACTATAAAAGACTGTAAGTTTGTTTGGTATTACTATTAGCGGTAGTCAGAGATGTACCAATAGCTGATCTGTCCCCATTATTTTTTCTGAAGCCTGTTATGCCTCTGACCTTTTCAGTTTGAAGCTTCTGTTTGAAACCTCTGAGTTCCACATAATTAATGAATTTGGATATGTGATGGTGCCCACAGGGGGCTAGAAACATGCCAATAAATTTATCTTTCCTCCTGCTCTTGCAGGTTGTTTGGGTTCAGGGCTTGTAAAAGACAATTATACTCAGTGAATTTTTAAGTGAATTCAGATCTTATAAGCTAGGGACACTGTAAATCTCTACTGATGCTTTACTGTTTAAAACTCCAGATGGTGATGGTAATACTTCAGCTTTTCTCCATATGGAGAAACAGAAGACAGCTTTCAGAAGAAAGCAGTGGCAAAATTCAGATATCATCATTTTGTAGCACTAGGTCACTCTCTGTCTCCCTCACAGGGTGTTTGAGCTTCTCATCGTGATTTTTCAAGCATCTCTTTACTTTGCCAAGCATATCATAAATGGAAGTAAGAGGAAGAACTATATATTGATGTGACACGATGCTGAGGTTAGGGTTTGCCACAATATGGCAGCATTTCTTACACTTGGGAAACTTAAAAATACAGATTCCCAGACCCTACCTCCAAATACTCAGATTTAGCTATCTGGTGGGTGTTGGGAGAGGGGAAGAGCTGCTGCATGGTACTTGAAATTAGTTTCTGGATAATTTTAGTACAGGTGGGCGCTGCATTGGGAAACACTGGGGGTGGAGTGCGCTTGTGATATGAGGGCAGTAAATCTTGTCCTGCCTCTGACTTTGTATTTGTTCTTGCCTCCACTAACTTCTGAGGGTCTCCTTTTTATCAGGAGTTTATGTCTTGAGGAGTCAACAGGATGAGTCAGATAGTTCCATTCTCAAAGAATCTTCAGTATAGCCTTAAGATGTCTGTAGATCCTGGTTTAGTAGCTACATGACTTGGAGTGGGTAACTTTTAAGCTTAGTGATATAACTTGGATAATACAATCTACCTATTCTTCAGGATTGTTAGGAAAACTGATTAAAGGTTCTGTGGCTGTTATCTTCCCTAAGCTGGACAAGAACTGATTGAGTATAGTTGATATCCATTATTCAAGAGAAAACGTTTTCTCCATGCCATCATAAGCATTCATTTCCTTATGGAAGTACTTTTGTTTTGTTTCGTTTTATAGTTGTAATTTAACTATTTGGCTTTTGAGTGTGCTGTAAAATGTTGGGTTACAAAAGTTCCTTCTGTTACCAAATGGCTCATCAGGATTTAGACTCCTCTGGGCCACTTCCCTTCAGGGTCTGATAGGGCTGCTACCACCACCACTTACTGTCTTTGTAAATTAGCCGTTTTCTTCTGTCAGTAATTTCTGTTCAAATCTGATTATAACAACTAGGCTTCCAGTAGGAAGTGGTAGGTGTAGGTGTATCCAGGGCACTCCAAATATAATTACTGAGTTTTTTGAGCTAGCTCATTATCTCAGCTTCATGGTGCCCCATACCCCTTTCTTTCACAGATGTCTTTATCTAAATCACCAGTACCTGATTAGTAAATTTGCTTCAACTGTAAAAGATAAACAGTACTCTACAGTAAAAGCGCATTTAAAATACACAGAAAGCAGCAAAAAAAAAAAAAAAACCCAATGCAACGTTTTCTGAGAGACGAAGCACGCTTACTGCTGTGGTATAAATAAATGGTCTTTGTGGATTTCATTTGCATTATTTCTGTACCAGAGTTTTCATAATGTACCCTCAAAATCTCACCTTATATATTTCTTACTTCTTTTTTTTTTTAACATAAAGAAAACTACCAACAATGATATATTTTTGAAAAGTAAAACATCATCTGCTTTTTGTACATGCTTATAAGCCTTGCGAGAGCAAGGCCTCAAAAAATTGGGGAAAGACTCAGAATTGTTCCTCTCCAGGGAAATCTTTAGTAAAAGGTGAAAGATTTATATGATCTGAAGAGAAACCAGAGTATATTTCTTACTTTTTTGTAGCATCAATAATCAGTGTTCGAGGAGTCTTCTAGCGTTTCTCCTGACTGCCCACCCTTTTTTTTACAAACATTGAAATCTTAAATTTTTAATTAAAAAATATGAATGAGTAAATTCTCTGGTTGTGTGGTGTAATTAATCTCACCTAACTTTTGCCTTTATTATCACCCACATGGTACATGCTTATAAGCAGTTAATAATTTAGTCACATCTTTCTGAATATTAACAAATGAGTCTATATGAATTTCATACATCAACTTAAATACAAAATGTGTTGATGACAGGTTTGGTTGAGAAATGTATCTCAACAATCTGTGAGATGAAAGAGTTGTTAACTTCTCATAAACTTTCAAATCATGTAGATGAGAGATTTTTTAAAAATTGACTGTAATGAAAAGGTAAGTTTTAGGTAATACCTTTTAACACCTGAGATCAGTATTCTCTTCATATTTTCTCTCAGCACTACCTTCCTGAGGTAATTCTGCGTTCTTCCTCTCTTTGCCAGAGGATTTCTGTGACCTACGAAGACCCTTTCCAAATGTATTTTCTGGGACTTTCTCTCTCCCACAGTCAAAACTTGTATGTCTTTTCCTGATTTTTCTTTAAGCGCTCTGGCCTCCATTGTTTTTGATGAGAAGTCAGCTGTTAATTTTATGTTCCACAGTGGAACAAGTTGTTTTCCTCTGGTTGATTTCAACAATTTATCTTTGGCTTTTAACATTTTGATGAGTTTGGGTGTGGTTCTCTTTGAATTCATCCTACTTGGAGTTCATGGAGCTTCTTAGAAATATAGATTAGTATGTTTTTTAAAAATCAAATTTGGAATATTCTCAGCCATTATTTCTTTGAATATATTTCTGTTCCGTTCTCTCTCCTTTCCTTCTGATAATTTCAGTGTGCGTATGTTCTACAGTTAATGGTGTCCCACCTTTCTGAAGCTCTTTTTATTTTCTTTCTTCTTTTTTCTTTCTTTTCTTTGGATTATATAGTCTCTATTCATCTGTTAATAAGTTTCCAGTTCAAATCTGAGGAACCACTCTACTGAATTCTTCATTTCAGTTACTGTACTTTTTAACTCTAGAATTTCCATGTGGTACTTTGTTGCATTTTCTATCTTTTTGTTGATATTCTCTGTTTGATAAGACATTGTCATCATACCTTCCTTCACTTCTGTAAGCATGGCTTCCTTTTGTTCTCTGAATATACTTAAAACGGCCGCTTTCAAGTCTTGTTAAATATAACTTCTGGCACCTGTAAGTTTCTAGTGCCTGTTTTTTTTCCTGTGTATGGGTCATACTTTTCTGGGTTCTGTTTTTTCTGTTTTTTGGGTGTTTCATAATTTTTTTGTTGAAAGCTGTACATTTTAGGTAAAATATTGTAGCACCTCTGAATACTGACACTCCTTACCCCTTCCTTTTTGGAGGAAGTTTGTTGAAGTTGTTGTTAGGTCATTTATTTATCTGTTTAGTGACTTGGCTGGACTAATTCTGTAAAGTCTATTTTCCCCACATTACATCCTCTATGACTTTCTTGCTTAGATTTTTTTTTCTTGTTTTTATTTTTGGCCTGAATTCTTAAGGGTTTTCTGTGGGTCTTTATAAACCATTTATTGATCACAGTTTGTGCTTAAGCCACCCTAGCTACTTAGATGTGTGTGTGTGGTTTGTAGACTGCTTTCACACTTCAGGGAGTTTACAGTTTCCACCCACTTTTAGCCAGGGTCCAGTAGTTCAGAGGTCTTCTCTCCAGTCTCTCCAGGGAGGGTGCAGCACTAGCTAGGCACAAAGTCTTCCAGACCATGAGGGATGAATATGACTTTATTTTTAAGCCCAACTTCCTGACTTCCTTCTAGGTTAGAGTGGCTTATTGTTTAGCCAGTGTTTTGGTCAAAGGTTGTGCTTAAGCCTTTTAAGTCAGTAAGGCTTCCACATTTTGCTGATGGATCTATGTATGACTTGGGGAATTTTCATGTCTGCCCCAAGTCCCACTCTGGTTACTCCTGAGTGGGTACAGCCTAGGATATGTTCTCAATCGTTAGGACCCTCAGGGATGAGTGTGATCCCAGGAACACTCTTCTTGGATGTCTCTTAGGCTTTGTTAAATTTATGGCCGGTCCATCATTTTATAATACGTATGATACATCATGAAGCTACTAGGCGCATGTAATTATTTTCTTGCAACCGGAATCTCCATTGTTTTTGACAGTGTCCTTAGGCATGAACTTCTCCCTGCTATGTCCCAAATAAAACCAGTCGATTCAGGCAGCATCATAGAGCTCTCTGTCATTAGGGCTTGCCTCTTCTCCTGGGCAGAACCTCTGTGCCATTACATCAGATCTTTGGATGGGAACAGTAGCCCACTTCTCCCTGAGTGACAGCCCCTCTCTACAAGCAGGCACTGCGTGGTTTTTTAGCTTGCTTCTCTCAGTGTGGAATCTTTGCCTGACGAGTGAGCTTGGATTGCTCACTTGGTGATTGGAGCCCTAGTGTTCTCAGCCTGTTGCTCCTGGGGCCAAGCCCTGCCCTGCAAGTAGAAAAGGAGTGGGGGAAGGGGATGTAGTCCTCTCAGCAGCACCTGCCCAGATTTGTGCTTCTGCATTGCAGGGTTGGGAGTGGAGGGATGGGAGACACTGGCAGCCTAGCCTGCCTCTCTCAGATGAAACCGTAGCCCTAGACTAGGAGCTGGGGAGAGATAGAACCCCGTTCTTGGCTGTACCTACCCAGAGTAGAGCTTCCATCACCCCCCTCTTTATCTGATTTTTTCAAGGCTTTGCTCTAGGCTAAGTGACATTTAGCTCATCTGGCGATTAATCCCTTGTAGTTGAATGTGCTTCTTAGGTTGTGGTTTCTTATATCTTTATGTCTCTGTTGCTAGTACCATTAGTGTCATAGGAAGTACTCAGTAAATGTCCCTGGATGAATGAGTGGATGAATACCATATTTTTCAAGTGATGTGTTTATTTTTACTCAGAGCAGATGATGTATACAATGGGGCTTTTGGGTACTTGGGAGCTCTGCTGGGTGTGGAAGTAGGTCTACACTCTGCCGACCTAGGCCAGTCATAGCCAGCCAGAACTTTCAAAATAAAAGGAGGATAAAGCAGTACCACATGGCACATGAGTAAGAAAAGACAACCCAATAGCAGAGCAAACATCAGTAGCAACCACAACAACAAAAAAATAGGCACATGATATGCACAGGCAGCCCATAGAATAGGTATCCCAGAAGATCAGTTAGTGTGAAAGGATGTTCACCTTCTCTAGTAATCAGGAATATGGAAGTTGAAAGCAATATTGTAATATACATTCATAACCATCAGATCTGCAAAAATTAAGAAGTCTGACAAAACTAAATATTGAGGAACATGTGGAGAAACGGGAATTTTGGTACACTGAAGGGGGGGCTATAAATTGGTACAACTGCTTGGGAGAGTAATGTGGCAGTAATGAAATAAACTGAAGATTCATGTATCATGCGTACCTTATGACACAGTAATTTCACTTCAGGGCACATATCCTAGAGAAAACTCCTACTCATGCAGCAGGAGACACTCACAGAGGGATGCTTATTGCTGTACTGTTTGTAATAGTGAAAAGCATAAAACGACCCAAGTATACATCACTAAAAAAATAAATTTTTATGTAGTCTTACAGTGGAACACTGTACAGCAGTTCAAATGAATGGTCTGCCTCTACCTATAGCGACATCTGTAAGTTTGATGTGTGACAAGTTATGGAAGGATGGGTGCAGTATGGTACCATTTATATATGCTAAAAACAGAAAATAAATCTTTACACTGTTTACGGATTTTGTAGCACAGGTTTCAGCATACTGTGATCTGTGGGCCAAATCTGACCCATGGCCTATGGTAGAACAACTCACTAGCTAAGAATGATGTTTATATTTTCAAATTATTGTAAAAACAAACAAAAAACAAGCAAACTCTGGCTTTTCTTCATAGCAGGTCAGATAGACACTCCAAGGGAAGCTTTGAGCTCTGAAAGAAAGTTTACTGTATAAAAGGGAGAGTGTGCTTTAATTAAAAAAAAAAGTATGAGGCATAGAATGAATCTGATTGTTTTATCAGCCTGCTATAACAAAATACCATAGACTGAGTAATTTATAAACAACAGAAATTTATTTATCATAGTTCTGGAGGCTGGCAGTCTAAGATTTGGTGTCTGTTGAGGATCCTTTTCCTAGTTCATAGATTATCATCTTCTCACTGTGTCCCCACATGGCAGAAGGTGCTGTCTGGGGTCTCTTTTATAAGGGCACTAATCTTATTCATGAGGACTCCACCCTTTTGATCTAATCACCTACCAAGGGCCCCACCTCCTAATACCATCACATTGGAGGTTAAAATTTCAACATATGAATTTTGGGAGGATGAAAACACTGTCTATAGCACTGACCCTCAAGCCCTAACCTAGTTCTACTTGCCACTTTACTAAAAAGTTTGCTGCTCCCTGGTAAACATATACTCTGTGTGTCTGGAGACATATTTCCTCAGCCTAGCCTGGTGGATAGTTCCAGCATCCTTCCTCCAGCCTTTCTGCCCCAGGAGTTTCTTCTATGTCTTAGAATTTTAGCTTTTTCTGGGTATTGCCTAACCTATCTGGAGGCAGCCTTCAACCAGTGGAAACATGAATCAGATGATTGCCCCAGCTTCATCCAAGGAAACAGTACTGAGATGTGTTCCACATGGTTCCTCGCAGGGACCACTGCAAGAGCAAGCCACATTACCCAATTCTGGAGTGTGGTAACCAGCTCCAGAACACACTCTTCTGGGCCTTGCCTTTCTCTGCCCCACTCTTCCTGCTCCCTCATTCTGCTTGCTGGGACCGCCATCCAAATAAACTGCTGCCACTTCATGCATGACCCAGACTCTGTTTGGGGAAGCTCCAAACTAAGACAGACACATAGGCAGTAAAAGAACAAAACTGCCGTTGGAAAGGAGAGTGGTGCTGTGGGGGTGGTGGAAGCAGAGGGGGGCATGGGGAGCAGGATAGGAGCTTTAATTATATTTTTACAGTTTACTTATTTATAAGTATCCATAACAAATAGGGCAGAAGGTGAGCTTTTTAAAAGCTGAGTTGTGTACAGATGGGCATTTACATTTTAGAGTTTGAAATCATGTGCCAGATTTCTATGTGAAAATAGTCTTCCTCTTTTAATTTTTCTTCGGGAACCTGTTTCTTATGGTGCTTAAAATCCAACTTCTGCCTTGACATGTTGATCATACCTTTTTGAGTGAAAGTAATTCATTATGAGAATACAAGAAAGGCACCCATATTTAAATAGTAGAGAATATGCACCAGAGTAATTAAATTGAAAGAGACTTCCCCTTCATTTTTTAAAAACATACTTCACAGGATAACTTTCTCCTCTAGTAGTAGTGATATCGAAAACCTTCTGCTGTGTTCAAGATATGCTCCTGAGCTCTAAATGACAGGTTGAGCATGCTCTAAGTTAGGAAATATTATGTAAGAGTAGAGGTAATTCACTCCAGAGAAACACAGTTTACAGGAAACTATAAAATAACTCATTGGGAACATTTCTTTTAGGTTCCAGAAAATTAAGTCCCACTGTGGGTTTTCATGCAGAGTGTAGAAAAGGGAAACAAACCAAAACAAAAGGACAACAGCAACAACAAGATTGTGTTCTCTAAGCCTCCTTAGAGAGCAGGATGTTTTTATTAGCATATTTGGGACTTGATGCAGGCAAGACTTCTTTCAGAAAGAAGCCATATGTTCTCTTGTGCATGCCAGACTTGTGACAATCACGATTCTGTGGTCTTGCAAATGAAAGCAAAATGTTGTGTAGCCCTCCCAGCAGGGATGAAACCTTTTCCTAAAGCAGCATCCTTTTGTGATGCCAAGCTCTCATTTGACTGAGTTGCTTTGCACTAAGTATATCTAGCATGAGGTTTTAAAATTATAAATCCTCTCCTTTTACCCTCATTGCTCTTAGGATGAAGGCCTTCATTTGGCCCAAAATGGCCTGCAGTGTCTGACTCCTGCCAGCATCTCCAATGTCATCTTGGGTGCCTTTTCCTTCCCTCTCTAATCTTCATTCATGCTGGGCTCTTGGAGGAGCCATGCTTACCCATTATACCCCAGGACCTTTGCACATCCTCCTCCTTGTCTCTTCCTTGCCTGACATATAAAAAGCATTCAGTAAATACTTTCCAAATGAATGATAGAGGTTAGAAAGTAGCCAGAATCTAACATGGTGGTGGTGGTGGAGATGTTGTGGTAGGCAACAAGCATATAAAAAAGGCACCACTTCTGTCTAATCACTAGTGTTTTAAATGGGTATGGAATAGGCCAACTCTTCCTTTTACTCTCCTTTCTTATTTACATTGTATTCTTACCAACAGTCATGCCAGCATGTTATATTAATAATAATTTTTAAAAACGGTTTAAGGTACTACTGTTGGAGAATGTGTCCAGAGCTGCTGCTGATTATCCTGTATCCATATGCACTTTTTGCCATCAGACTTTGCCACCAGTAGAGGGGTATTTTGAGGGAAGGAAGAAAAGATAAGTACAATGATTGTTCAGGGGAGTGATACCAAATAGAACTGAAATAGGAAAAAAATAAGCAGACCAAATTAGTGCATAGGTTGGTGTACTGATCCACTGCCTGCTCATCTGCTCATACATTGCAGGCCAACCCTGTGCCAGGGCAGCACTGGGCACTAGGAAACAGAGATGAACAAGACCAAGATCACTGCCTTCTAGGAACTCTAAAACGTTGGAGAGGCATTCAAGTAGATGATGATAGTACAAAATACAACCTAACAAGTGCTGAATAGAGTTTGACCCAGTGTTACCAAACCAAACTTGGGTCCACTCGCCTGATGTGCCGCAAAGCCGAGCTGCTGACACCAGGTTGTGGTGAAGGAAATACAGTGTTTATTGCCGGGCCAGCTAAGGAGACTGGGCAGCTTAGGCTCAAAAGACCTGAATCCCCCAATGGCTTTTAGGGAAGGGTTTTTAAAGACAAAGTGAGGGAGTAGGTCATGGGGCACGTGATCAGCTCGTGCACAGCTCTCTGATTGGTGGGTGGTGAGGTAACCCTGTGAGGTCACAGGGGTCAGCATTATCAGTCCTCAGGCTCCAGCTGGTCTGGGGGCTACGTGCTCATGGTCATCATGTAGTTAGCTTCTTCCACCTGGTGGAGGTTTTAGTATCTGCAAAACAATTCAAGGATATGGCTAAGGATATTATCTATAGCCCCTGAGGAAGAACTAAAGGTTCTTGACTAACCTATTATTATTTTGTCTTGCTTGACTGTTTTCCTTTGTTTCTGCATTTTCTCACTTTTCTGATTAAATTTGTTCTTTGGAACTCAGGGAAAGCCTAGGAGACTAAAGCTCTTCTACAAACAAGAGGCAGGTGGGGGATATGAGGGGTGGGGGAGTCTGTCCTTGGGAAGGCCCTACAGTGTCTTGCTCAGTTTCACCAGGGCTGTGGGAGCACAGAGGAATTTGGACATATTTACAGGGGAAGGTACAAGTGACCTAGTGACGATTTGATCACAGTAGGTACATAGGCACAGGAAGAGAGTTACGGATTTATTATTGAAGGACAGTAAAACCTAACATATTAATCAAGTCTTGTTAGTTACCAAGAAAATACTTAGGAATGATTTTTAGCAATATAGACAGTTATGGAAAGCAAGTTAAATTTTTTAAAGAACTTTTGTACATTAAACTATCCTCTGATGCTGCAGATTGGTATCTATTGATTACAGCTAACCCAAGCAGACTCTCTCCTGGAAAACAGGATTTTTATTGAGTATGGGAATCAAGGGACCTGGATTTCAGTCCTACCTCTGGTATGACCTGGCTGTCTGACCATAACGTATCTGTTTATCTCATCCCCACATCCTCAATGCTCCCCATCCCTGCCCCTCTCCCTACCCTCCAGCACACACAGGTACCCATGGGATGATGTAGTCCCAACAAAAACACAATTTTACTCCTGCAGTGCTTCTATTCTGAGGAGTGACCAGACTCCCTCCTTCCTGCAACGTCACCTCAAATTAGAATTGGAATCCCTCATTTTGCCAGAAAACCCCAAACCCCCAAAAGAAAAAACCATACTGCATGGCCTCATGAATGTATTCACTTTCCTCTCACATTCTCCTACTTAACCTCTACTTGCTAACTCCATGAACCGATATAACACAGAACTCTGTGGTTACTGGAGTTGATTTGATAAGAAAACTTAAGAGGTCACTTCTGAAAAGTGGATTCTCAGTATAGCATTGCATTCTGAAATGTAAATCTCCAGTTCATCTTTAACTGGTAACGAGTGCCCGCAGGAACACCATTTTGCTCTTTAAAGATCCTCATCTGGGTCGATGCCGTATGTATTAATGGCCCTCAAGCCTTTATTTGGCCTGGATTTTGGGAAGTGTCTGTGTCTTCCTTCTACCACAAGTTAGTCCTGGGTAGACATATTTTGGAAGTCTCCACCTTACATTCGCCATGTCTGTGATGTCACCGTGTTACTTGTAGGTAACAGAGTCACGTGGTGGTACTTATAGAGTAACGACACTAATCCTTTGTGTTGGTGAAGTGCTTTACAGTCAACAAAGCAACTACTCAGTTATCTTATATAATCTTCATAACTGTCCTGTGAGGTGGCTTTGAATTATCCACATGTCAGAAAACTTGAGAGGTAAAATTATTTGCCCAAGGTTATCAACCTAGAAAATAACACAAAACGTCCATCACCTTATGGATGGACAAAGAAAATATGGTATATTCATACAATGAAACATTATGCAACCATAAAAGGAAGGAGGTACTAATACCTGCCACACACGGATGAACCTTGAAAACGTGATGCTAACTGAAAGAAGCCGGAAACAAAGGACCACGTCATTATATAATTCCGTTTATATGAAATATCTAAAACAGGTATTTCCATAGAGACAGAAAGTAGATTAGTGGCTGCCAGGGGGTGGGGCCTTGAATGGAGTTGGGGGAGGGGGTTGGGAGTGACTGCTAATGTGTACCAGGTTTCTTTTTGGTGTGATGAAGCTGTTCAAAAATTAGATTATGGTGATGATCACACAGCTCTGTAAATATACTAAAAGTCATTGAATTATATATTTTAAATGAGTGAATTTTGTGGCATGCAAATTATATCACACTAAAGTTGTTAAAATTTTTAATTCATTTTTCTTTTCCCTACACCCCAGAGCTTTAGGGAAGTGACTTTAAGAAGTGTCTTCTTGATACATATTTGGCTTCACTTTTTTCTGTCATGAAAAGAGGTGCCCCGCCTCTTCTTAAAAGTCTGTCCCTTCCAAATGTTCCTCCATCTCTTCTCTCATGTCCAAATCGAACAAATAAGAGGACAGCCTTCTCAGAGTCCCTGCGTCCACCACTCCCTAGCTGACATTAGCACATCAGTAAGCCTGAGAAGAATTAAAAAGACAGTATCCTTTCCTGTGTCCTTTCCATAGTTTATTTTTTGGCATATTTTTATCAGAGCTTTGCAATCAGTCAACTCATTCAAGAGCAAGTCTCCCACATGGTTGGTTGAAAAGCACTGGGCAGAAACTTGAAAGGAAAGGAAGCCAGTAGTGCCAGTTTGGAGTGCTGGAATTGTATTTAGACCCTGTCCCCAATTTGGTGTGTAACTTTGAGCAACTCTAAGCCTGGAGAAATGCCGAATACTTCCCACATATATGTGTGTGTTTATATAAGTGTCTGTGTGTGAGTGTGTGTGTGAAATATAACTATTGGTACAGAATTGACTGAGGCAATAGGAAATGGGACAGTGAAGTGAGTAGTTTCTTTCCACACCTTAAAAGCATATTGGGAAAGAAGGAGTCAGATTAACTCTTAGATGATGTGGGATGCAGTGACATTACTCTGAATACATGCTCTAGCTGTTGCAGCAGCCTTGCCTGTGAAATATACCCTGCAGGGGCAGAGGACACTCAAAGTTCTAATACTAGAAATAATGGGTAAAAAGCAAACCAGGAATGTGTATATTGTCGGGGAGGGGAGCCTCCTCCACGTCTCCTTCTCTGACTTCAGCATGAGCGTACCAGGTGTGAGTCTCCAGAGTCGGCCGCAGTGCAGGCAGCAGACCTTGAAGCTTGAGGTAGAAGCAGAGTGGTGCATCTGTCAGGGCTTAGTCTTCTTAGGTGGTGACGAGATGCTTAGCATTCAGGAAATTCTGCCCAGATTATAAATGAAATCTGTATCTGTATCTGCCTTGTCACTAAGGTGCTTTTAACATTTTTGGTTCAGATGATGGAATTTCTGTAGGTATGAGTTATCAAACTTGATATCTCAGACAGGGATCCATCTTTCTGAGTTTTGTGTTGTTATTCTGTGTTCCCAATTGAATCCCTCTATTAGCAGGTCAGTGATTTTTCTGTATAAGATGGTGGATCTGGTGTCTCTTTATTGAATGCCAAGTGGTTTGTCCATCCACTTTCATGACTATCTCTGAGGTCTCTTCATATCTTCTCTTTATTGTTATTTAAGGTAAAGCTTATTGCAGCTAAGAGCATGGTGCTAGCTTTCTTTGGCTTAGGAAGAGAGGAGGGTTTATCTCGGGATAGAGCTTGGCTGCCACATTTGGTGACGTAAAATGCTATATAGAGAGCTGAATGTATTGATGTGTGAAACACTTGTAGGAAGTCTCTCAAGTGTCTTCAAATACCCATTGGCTTGCAGTTTGTCCTTGATGTTTGCTTTCTGCAAAGGTGAGGTACCTACCTTGAATGGATGGATGAAGGCTGTCCAAGCATTAGTGATAGAAATGGAGCATATTCTGAGCTGCCTGCCCTGCAGCTGAGACCCAGCAACTGTCAGTTACTCTACTTTTTATGGGCATCTCCTACTAAAGATGATTTATTGTCTTTTTTTTTTTTTAATTTTAGAGGGATATTTGCATCAAAATAACCCTAATCTGAGAATCTGGGGGTGGGAAAGAGGAGAGTTCCATAGCATTTTCTCTTCAAACACTTTGCATGGTATTTTCTCTTTTCCTTCCTTTCCTAATTGTTATCTACCTTTGGTGTACTATAAACAGCACTCCAGCAGGTAGAAATTGCATCAGTTAGGGTTCTTCGGAGAAACAGAAACAGTAGGATATGGGGGCAGAATTTCTTCTTCCTCCAGGGAACCTCAGTTTTGTTAAGGCCTTTCAGTTGGTTGGATGCAACCCACCCACATTTTCAAGGATAATCTTATTTAGTTAAACTCAACTGATTGTGGAATTAACACATCTACAGAATATCTTCATAGCAAGACCTAGATTAGTGTTTGATTGAATAACCAGGTACTATAACCTAGCTAAATTGACTCATCAAATTAACCATAATAGAAATAGACATCAAATTTTAAATTGGAAGACATCTTAGAACTCTCCTGGTTATCTAACCACACCCTACCCCTCCCCCATTTTGTGGATGAGGAAACAGAGGTCCAGGGAAGTTTGTGATTTCAGTTCACAAAAAAGAAAAGGGCTTCCCAGCAGTTTCTTTCAACAATTGAAGGTCTAGTACCACTTCCCCTTGCCTTATCAGCTGAGTCATCAGGCATTAGGTTCTAGGCTATTCATTCACCAGGACTGAAATCCCAAATGAATTACTGGTACTTTTTTTTTCTCTTTTTGAGTTCTGCTTTTTTCTCAAGGGATTTTATGACTGAGCTTTAAATAGAATTAAAAAAAAAATACTGTGTGACATAATTCTAGCCCCAAGTCTTAGTGTCTATTTTTAGCAGAGACTGTCTTTTTATGTTTTGTTCAATTTTGGTGGCTTATTGCAGTAGACTATGAAAATGTATATTTTTTTCCCTATTGCCAGGGATGGGAAACTTTATGGAAATACTATCCCACTCTGTGAATCCCCCTTGCTAAATTACCCCTTATCTGATGAGGAACTAGATTATTTGGGGGAGTTGAAAAATACAGAAGTGGTTATTGGTTTTTTATTCTGCACATTTTATATACTTAAAACTTTTTTTTTTTTCTGAAGGACAGAAATAGGATCACTTGTGAATGAAACTGTAGGTGATAGTATAAACTATGTTTCCAGGGAGGGACTGAAACTTGCATGATACCTCTCCTACCAACTCCTTTTGAGGGGTGTGTGTAAGCAATTAGCCACAGAGTCCATGGGAAGTTCTCACTTTAGGGAAACAGGGCTTAGAAAGTTATTGCTTTTAACTCCAGTGAACCACACCAGAAGCTCAGAACATCATGCAAATCAATTTCTGCATTTTCTATATAGTATTTGACAAGAAGCAGGATAGGCTGAAAGCTGGGGAAAAGGCCAAGAGCTTAGCTCACCTAAACTCATTTTAAAGTTTTTGGCTCCAGACATTCAAAGAAAATCATTTGTCATTCTATTGAATTCTTGGGGGGGAAATCACTAGTTTTTAGATTTTTAGGAACCTTTCTATTTTTCTTCAATATAGTGAGAAATAGAGTTAGCACCGTTGGCTCAATTAACTCAATTTAGATAGATGAAAATGCCTTTACTCATTTTCTAAGAAAGAATACAAAATTTCTGGATGGGAAAAAGAAATATATATTTTTTGAAATTCACTTTCAAAATATCATGGCATTTAAGCATTCCAATGTAATGACAGCTAAGAAAAACTAGTGTGAAACCTATATCCCATAAAGTGTATCCACCCTGCCTTTCATACATGGCAATACCACCATCTGGAAAAACAAGATCTACTTGTATTTAGCCAGATACCAAGAAAATACTGCTGTAATTTTGACTTTTCTGTTTCCTTCTGAATATTGGGTATGTCATCAAGTATTATCATTTAATTTTTAGGACCTAACCAATGAATAATAATTAAAGAACTTTCCTAAAGATTCAGAGTATGGGCTTCTGTTATTTATTTATTATCATAGGTGATGCCTTTCTATAAATATTGCGAAAACAATATTTTGAATTTTCTGTTTTTTTGCCTGTTGACAGAGAAGAAGATATGACACTTTACAGGGGAGGTAAGAGTCTCAGAAAGGAGACTGAGAACCAGTGCTCACTCATAGTTAAGGGTCCTCCTTCAATTTATTTTGGTCTTAGAATAATTCATTGAGATACATTTTTTTTTTCAACTGATAATTGTCTGCTCTGCAAACACTGTGTTAGGTACTGCAGTCTCAGATGTTTTCAGACAAAGAAGCATGTGACATGATCCCCACCTTTTGCATCTTACAATAAGATGAGAAGTTCTCAGCAATTTTACTCATCAAGTAGCTAGTTCCAGGGAGTCCAACAGATGATGTGTTTCATTAAGAGTTCACAGGAAATCTAGTAACTTCCATCTAGGGCAATCAAGATGAAGATGGAGAAGGTGAAATCTGGGTGAGCAACTTAGAGAATTGGTAGGATTTGAAAATAAGAAAAGAGAAATAGGTCCAGGTACAAGGCAGAAGGAATTAACACAGCATATTTGGTGGATGGTAAGGAAACCTGGCTTTGTATAATGAATGATGAGACAAAGCTAAACAAAAACAGGGACATTAGGCAGTAAAAAATTTGCAGGTGTGTAACATATGAATCAATTTGGTCTTAAGTCTATTGAATTTCACTGATGTGATTTTCAAGGAGGCCTTTATAAAAAGTAGCTGGAGATATGGTAGTTGGATCTTCAGTGTTTGAAATGCAATGCAGGGAAGAATCAGAGCTGCGACTAGAGAATGGAGTGTCTTTTGCCTAGAGGTGACAGTTAATGTGGGGGAAGGTGAGTCATTGTTGGAAAGCGGGAGGCATCCTTTGGGCTGGGAACAGTGGTCATTTATTTAAGCTGTCTCCTGCTGCTGATTCCCTTGACATTTTTCTTATTCGGCATATAGAAAAAAATAGCATGAGACAACACTACTGCAGACTCAGAATTAAGACTTAATTTAAAACATGAGTCGATTGTATTATTTATTTTCTTTCTTTGAAGAGAAAAACTATCCCTGAGTGAGGTTATCAGTCTTGTTTGCCTTACTTTATGCCTCCTTTCAGTCATCTTAACATTAACAT
Source organism: Balaenoptera ricei (assembly GCF_028023285.1). Taxonomy (NCBI): domain Eukaryota; kingdom Metazoa; phylum Chordata; class Mammalia; order Artiodactyla; family Balaenopteridae; genus Balaenoptera; species Balaenoptera ricei. The sequence continues at coordinate 55,840,271 of NC_082644.1, read as the reverse complement.
TTACAAAATTACACTGTAGTTCAGTCCACAAATCTTTACTGAGTATGTGTTGTGAGGAATACAATGAAGAATAAGATAGAAGAAGGTGAGATTTTCGGTTTGGTTGGAATACAGAATATATGGAGAGTGTAATAGAAAATAAGATTAAAAGTATAAGCTCTCAGTGTTGTGCTACATGGGTACAATTGAAGGTTTTGAACAGAAGAGTTGTTTTTAGACAGTACAGGTTTTAGGAACCACCTCACTGGAAAACAGTAGGGCAAAACTATTCTTAAATAAATGGTGCTAGGTGAGGAAAACAAAACTCATCGTTGGCCAAATGAGCTCAGGGAGCCTTTCTTCCTCACCTTGACTCTTATACACAAAGGCAATAGAAGTTCTAGTAATGTTATTTAAAGAACAGGAGGAGAAAATGTTTGGCATACTCCTAAGGAGTGAGAAGATTGTTATTTAACACATTGTTTAATTCAGTGCCTTGATATGTTTAGATCCTTTGTGACTTGGAAAAACAAAAGTAGCCCAGAGAACAATGTGGATGTCATTTTGAATAGTCTTCTTTTTCCGTCCATCTAATTAGATAAGAAAATTTATATCAACCAAATAATCAGACCAGGACCAGTTTCTACCTGTTAGCTTCATTCAGAATGTTTGGTGAACTGTTTCTCTCAGAGCAGCTCAAATGTCAGCTTTTGTGGAGAATGGAAAGATTCATATTTTCTCTTTCTCCCTTCCTCTCTGTCCTCCTGCCTTCCCCTGCCTCCCCCTCAGTACTTAAGCCAAATAGTTAAAGCCAGTGGACTGATGAGTTGTCCTCCGTGTGAGTTACCAGGACTAGTTCTAAATTACTAATGGCCAGTGTGATCCCATTTGATATAGAGCCAGCAGTTGTGGTGCTAACCTGTTGATGGATGCAAAATGGGAGGAAATTAAAATTACTCTCAGTTGAGCAACATGGAATTGAAAGTATTATATAAGCCCTTGTGCTTTTGATGAAGGTCATATTTTATGGCTTAGAGATGGCCAAAATGTGATTAACCCAAGGTTACCAGGATTCTCTAATGTTACTATAAATGGAGACATTTCTCAGCTACTTGGTTTTTGTGACGGTTTTGCAAATGAAAATTAAATATCTCATTCATGGGTCATGGGAGGGGTATATCTATAATGATCCTCTTTAACTAAAATGGGGCCTTGTGATATAGTGAGTTCCGTGACATTGAAGACAGTCAGGTAGAACTGAGACAGTTGAGTCGGGGTTGTGTAGCTTATATTTCTTTATTGTGTAAGAGTTCAACAAGATTAGAGTTTCCCAGCCCAAATTTAACAGAAAACCACATACTTCAAGAATAAGACACAAGAGGGGCTTAAGTATGAGCTAAAACTGCCATCACTGAGCAGAGTGAAAGGGAGGGAATCAGTGTAAAAATCATAGTAAAATTTGTTTGGTGATAGGGAAAATTCGATATTAATAACCTTTAAGTCCCCTTCTATTCCTGATTTTCTATAACTTAAACCTCAACATGTAGGTTAAGTTACTGGCACTTGGAATTCCACTAGGAAGTTCTAAACTGAATTCTAAGGCCTTCCCATCCCCATTTCTGGGTTGGTAAACATCTTTAAGAAAGTAGTCAAAGAAGCTGACTTCTGGGCCAGATCACAGTTGATACAGGCTTTTTAGATTGGGTGATAGTGATGCTACACAAAACCTGGATCTGTGCAGACTGTTGAAATAGTTGATAGCCGTCATCACCTAGGATACAGGTTAGGTGAGAGGGCTGATGTCAAGGACCGAAGGTTAAAGCAGTGAATCTAACTCTGGCCATCTGGCCCTTTGAATCTAAAGGAACTTCAGGCACAAATGGCCAGCACCACGGACAGCTCTTCAGTGCTTATGGTGCAAATGCAAAGCCACCTAGGGTTTACTTGGGAAAATTGCCTTCCAGGTCCTGGTTCCACCTCTTCCTAGCTAAAGATCCCTACCATGGACAGGCAGTTTAATTTATGCAAGCCTCAGTTTTCTCATCTGCAACATAGGAATAATATCTGCTCTACATAGTTCTTATGGTACGCATGCTGGATGATAAATTACAAGTCAAAGTGCCAGTTATACAAATTAAAGATGTGAATATTGTTTTTACTAACATTTCATTTTTAATCATTGACCTTTATCTGCCTAACATTGTATTATGTTAATGAAAATTGCTAGATTCTCCTCAAGGTATGAAACAACAGTTAAATAAACTGATGGGAAAGACCAGGGTATTTAATCAGATATACAATTTACTGGTAAGAGAACAGAACTAGGATATATTGCATGTCTTGTAGGTTCACACACCGGTTTTTATATTCACTATGCCGTTTATTTTCATAACAACTCTGTGTGCCATGGCAGTCCATTCCGTGCCCTTCCATCATAGCATATTCCTTCTGTTAGTGCTGCTGAGGTGAAATCTGGGCCAGAGTGGTGATAGAATTCAGACTCTTGGTTTTCCCAAGAGTGATCTCTTCTAAAGATTTTCCTGATGACAGAATGCAGCAGTTAAAGAAAGAGAGTGTAAGGACTATACCTCAGCCCCCTATAAGGGGATATCAGAGCTTCCATGGCCAGAGAGATAGAGCCATGTATCCCAGGACTCTTTTAGAAGGAGGTAACCCAAGCTCACTTGGATGACCCAAGTTGTTACTGAGGTTGCTGCAGGTCTGGCCATGGTGGGGATCCTCTGCAAAGACCCTCAACACAGTGGCTATTAAAGGAAATGAAAAATTATACTTCAGCATCTGTGTGTGATAACTTTATGTAGCACAGTGACATCTTAGTAAAAAGCATCTAACTGGGCTTCCCTGGTGGCGCAGTGGTTGAGAGTCTGCCTGCTAATGCAGGGGACACGGGTTCGAGCCCTGGTCTGGGAAGATCCCACATGCCGCTGAGCAACTGGGCCCGTGAGCCACAACTGCTGAGCCTGCGCGTCTGGAGCCTGTGCTCCGTAACAAGAGAGGCCGCGATAGTGAGAGGCCTGTGCACCGTGATGAAGAGTGGCCCCCGCTCACCGCAACTAGAGAAAGCCCTCGCACAGAAACGAAGACCCAACACAGCCATAAATAAATAAATAAAAATAAATTTAAAAAAAAAAACCCACAGTTCGAGTACTTTTAAAAAAAAAAAAGCATCTAACTACCTTTACAGTTACTTTAAGAGGAATGAAATTCTAGTGTCATTAGCATTTAATATTTCCTGTCTTTGATGAAATTAAAGTATCTTCCTTGTGATCCCTTCATAATTTTCATTAGACTTAATTTGAGTCTTTATTTCAAAACAGAATAGGATATCTAATCTTTTAATGAACATGAATTCTACATGTGGAAAATGACCATTGGCATATGTAAATTGATGAAAATAAAATGTATGATAATGGGAATTGATTGGGTAGCAAAGAAGTACCCTCAACATCTTTCCACATAGTTTATCTTATGTATATAAGGATGTAGACAGCTACAGGGAGATTTATAAGACTACTACTTAAGTCCTTTTATCTGAAGATCAGCTAGGCTGATATTTTTCATACCAGTTTGATAGATGCTTGTGATTATCTGTTCAACAGCCCATTGAGGAATAGGTTGAGGATGTAGCAATTTTCTACCTAGGTAGCATTTTAGATCCATTATCAGAGGGAAATGATTACTGTATGATGCTGTTGTCCCTTGGAACTCTCAAAAGGAAAACGTTAGTGATTTGATAGTTGTGTGATGATTTATATAATAGAAAGAGCACTAGGGTTGAAATCAGAAGATGTAAGTTTGAATTCTTGCTTCAGTACCTACCAGATGCATGGATTTTGGTAAGTTGTTCATATCCGCTGAGCCAAAGCCGTCTCCTATGAAAATGGGATGGCCCACCTACATCAGAGAATAGTTATAAGATTGTATTCGATGATGTTTGTCAAAGTGCTTAAAACTTGTGACACATTTTTAAAAGAAAATTTATTTATAATTCTTTTTTTGGGTTATTTTCTACAGAAAGTGAGTGAGAAGGTTGGAGGAGCTGAAGGAACCAAGCTAGATGATGACTTCAAAGAGATGGAAAGGGTGAGTCTTCATCACTCAGAGTTCCCTTGACATAAAATTGCCCAGCATACTAAGTGGAGAAGAGAGAAAGGAAAGAGGAAACCGTTCTCCACTGGTACCTGAGAATACATTTTGTTATTCTTAAAAGTACTCTCCTTTTAGTGTATATTTTAAAACAGAAAATGTAAAGTATCTGTTTTTTTTTACTATCCTAAGAACAAAGCCTCCATGAAGGTGAAATGTCATAATGGATTTTATTGTTACTTTTCCAAATAGGGACAGCATGGAGCTGGTGTTTGAACTGCGCTGGGGTGGGACGAAAAGAGGAGAAGGTGGGGAATGATGTACCAAATGTTAGGGGGAGAGTTTGAGTCACTTTCTAGCTTTCGAGAACTTTCCTGAGGGGACTGTGCCAGCCAGAGGCAGCATGTGTAGTGAACACAGTGGTGAGCCGGTCTGACCTTGGCCTGAGCTCCACTTCTACTGCCTGTTGCACGAGTCAGCATATTGCTCTGAGCTTCTGTATTTTCATAAATGTAAAAGGAGAATACAAATTTGTTCTTCAGAGACTTTTATTAAGGATTAAAAATAATATAAATCATTTAACATTCTTCCTTAAAAGATAACAGGTTCTCAACAAGTGAGAGTGGAGGTGGTGAACAAAATAAGCCTTTTCATTTTTCTTGCGACAGATGCCGTATTTTCTCTTTTACTTTTCTTTCACTTTGAGACTGCCTGTAGAAAGAGATACATAGGCTTATGTTGGAGAGTGGGTATTGCATTGTGCAATTAATTATTTTAGATTTTAAATTGTGGATGAGTAAAGGATCTGGGAATACAAACCCTGTACTTCAACAGAGAGGATGGCGAAAGCCTGTGATACCCAGAAACCACATTTTTACTTTCTGCCCTGTCTTTTTCAGTTTTTCTTCTGAAGAGTTCATTGATGAATACAACAAATTCTTGTTTTGTACCTCCTCTGAGACAGGCATGTAGGATATAGTAGTGAACAGGATAGATAAGATTCCTGACAGCATTAAATTCATAATCTAGTGGGGAAGACAGACTTTGGACAAATACTGACCAGTGTGGCAAGGGTAACGAAACATGGCACTAGAGAAGCTTGGGACAGAGGAAACTCACCCACATAGGTGGTCAGGGAAGACTTTCCTGATATTTAAGTGAGGATATAAAGGATGAGTAAGAGTTAGCAGAGCCTAGTGCGTTTCTAGTAAAGGAAACTGCAAGCAAGAGAGAACCGGACAGGGACTTCTGTGGTGGTCCAGTGGCTAAGACTCCGTGCTCCCAATGCAGGGGGCCCAGGTTCAATCCCTGGTCAGGGAACTAGATCCCATGTGCCGCAGCTAAAGATCCCGATGCTGCAACTAAAAGATCCTGCAAGCTACAACTAAAGATCCCACATGCTGCAACGAAGACCCAGTGCAGCCAAATAAATAAATAAATATTAAAAAAAAAAGAGAGAGAACTGGACACATTTGAGCTCCTGAATAAAAGATGAGTTGCTGAGAGACAGGAGTCTTGTGAAATGAGACTGTTTAGTGTTTACCTAGCTGGTGTTTCTGGCTAAGTTCTTGAGATGGACCTCACTGATAGAATAGGGAGCTTCACTGATAGGAGATTTAATGCGTCTCCAGAACCCAACACACCTGCTCAGAATGACTTGACTTTGACTCCTCTGCTTGCCATAGTTCCACACCCCTCTTTATGAGCAGCCCTGTGGGTCTGTTCATTTGCACCAATCTCTGTCTACACCCAGTCTTCCTTTGTCCCCCTTATCCTTTGATGTCTCCCTCCCATCCCCACCCTGGAGGGAGTGTATAATATTCCACGTGGCCAGTGCCCTGTCATTAATGACAGATTAGGCAGATGTTTAGGAATTTAGGACTAAGGAATCAGAATTTGAGTCCTGCTTTCAGCCTCTGCCAGGACACAAGATAATAAGTTCGGTAGCCCACTGCCTAAACTGAGACAAACTAACTTTCTGTTTCTTAAATGAGATTAAAAAGAATAAGAAATTTGGAGAACAGTGTTTATAACTGAACAACTAATTAAGCCTTTGAATCCAGGCCAGTCTTGCAAAGTAATTGAAATAAAAGAGGATCTTACAAATATTTTACTTCAGACAAAGACCCACAGACGTCCCTCTGAGTCTATTGGTAAGGTTTATTTCTCCTGTTTCCTAGAAAACAATGAGTTTCTGAAGCTTTTATTTCAAAATCTAGATATTACCATAATAAGGTTTTGCTGATTAAAGAGCACACTTGTGGTTTTGTATTTGGGTTTATAACTAAGTAGACTGAGAGATTTACATCCTAGTGAGGTGTGGAAATTGTTTATTCCGCTTCATTCCACACATCTTTTGCCTTATCTCTACTCATGTTAAATTCACATTAAAGGTAGAGGTTTCTGTGGTAATTGGAAAGCACATGCTTTAGATTTAGACTCCAAATCTGTTCTGTTTATATGTTTATTACACACAAAAACATTTTAGCTCAGTGTTCCCAAACCTGCAGAAGAATCACCTTTCCATGGTCAATTTCCTGTTCATCAAGGATTTAGAGCAGAGACACCTTTGTTCACTATGTTCTCAGAGGTGCAGTGAGACAACAAAACGAGATAAATTAGAGGTTTGCATCAAGCAACACTACTGGGAGAGAGAAGTGGGTATTCCTAGAGATTGTTTCCATAATCAGCCACCCCATCCACTCTCCTGCTGAGATACAGTAAAATTACCATGTGCATCTCTTAGCCCTTGTAGCCTTCCTGGCCCGGAGCTGATTGGGTGGACTCTTTCAGCTGTGTTTTCGCTGCAGGAACCCTGCCTGTAACCATTTCTGTCCTCCTCCTAAGTGCCTGCATGGAATTGTTTCTTTGTTCATTTTAAATGGTATTTGTTGCTTACAAGCATCCTCAAACACAGACTAAATTTCTTACCATGGTACAGACATTGTGTGGATTTTTTTCTTTGAAAAGCTGCAGATTTGTCAAGAGGAAGCACTAGAATTTGAGGGACCTCTGGTTTCTTCGAAATTTACATCAGTTGCTGCAGTGATTGTGTGTGTGTGTGTGTGTGTGTGTGTGTGTGTGTGTGTGTGTGTGGTGTGTGGTTATGTTCATGAATTCACATGGAATATCTGTAACTGCCTCCACGTGGCAGGCATCCTGCTGGGCACCAGGAATACAAAGATGATTAAGGTACAGTTCTTGCCTTCAGGAGCTTCCAGTTTTGATGGAAGGAATAGACACATAAATTAGTGTCTTATGGGACATGGTGCTTGATGCCTTGGGAAGTATTTTCATGGAAGACCTAACTCAGGTTGGGTAGATCAGTGGAGGCTTCCTAGAAGAAAGGGCATCTGAGCTAAATCCTGAAATTTTCCGTTTCCGTGTATATGAGTAATGCAGAAGTCCAAGCCAAGGGGTACAGTGTCTCTTTTAGCAGCCTGAAAAGTATCATGGGAAATCCCTGCTATTGAAACCAGGAGTCCTCAAGTTGAAAGCATGGCTATAGACCATTTTAATGAGAATGGAATTTTTCTGAAGGGGCAGCCTCAAGTTTTAAGGCAAGCAGATGTTGAGAAAGAATGGAAAGGTTGTCATTCCTTATACGAGTGAGAGAATGTACTGTTTGCAGAGCAGCCTGTGCGGGAAGCGCTATAGGAGAATGTCCATGGTCATTATCTCCATATACTTAACTAGTCATTGGGTGGAGAGGAGCTGGATCCTTCTGTTTAACCCCAAGTGGTAGGCTAGAATTAATGAGTAGAAGCTATGGGGAGATAGATTCAGACTCAACATAAGAAAGAACTTTTTGTTGTCGGAGCTTTTTAAATAAAAAAGAGCCTTGGGGGTTACTGAATTCCCCATCACTGCCCATGTTTAAAGAGAGGCTAAACCCACGGTTCCCACATTCTGTGTGAAGCACAATAGTTGTCATCTCCTTCGAGTTTTGTGGCAAGTAATTTGTTACTAATGTCATTTATAATAATGTCAGTCTCACTTGGATTCTAGTGATCTACCCCAAATGGGAGAGAAAGGAGTAAAGTCCCAGCCAGCATGCCCAGAGTTTCACATATCCCTGAGTGCACCGTGGGCACCTGTCATATACGTGAACGTCTTCTTCTTCATGGGTGTGGTGGTAAAAGAGAAGGTGTGGATTACCGTACTGAGACACTCACTTGCTGGTGTGGAACTGTAGGATGGGTGGGAGCCCCAAACAAGATGAGCTTTAAAGACATTTTTCTGCTTATCCTGAAATTTAGTGAAGACTAGCTTCTTCTCAGTTACGTGTTTGCAGCATATTTCCAAGCCAATGTTCATTAAAGGTAAATGCCTAAGAAGATTAACAAAAAAATACCTTGGGGCAATCTCAGCCTAATGTGTTGTTTATTTTTGTTTTCAACACACAGTTCATTAATCAGGCTTTCCAAATACATGAGGTAACTGCTGTAAAGCAGAGCAATCTGGGGACAGGTACATTAATTCTTCCATGTCAGTAGGGGACTATTAAAACATCCCCTTATTGGACCAGCCTGTATCTCACTGCCAGACAGACTTTCCCAGGATACTGTTTTCATCGTGTCTCTGTGACTTGTTTAGTTAGGTGTTCTCCTTCAGGTCCTGTCCTTTAAGTGGGTGTGCATTCATTCTTAATAGGTACATTTTCTTAATTTCAGTGACAGAAAAATTAAGAATTTGAAAGATTTTCATGTTTCATATGACATTTTAACATCTCTTTTGCATAACCACTGTAAGTTAGCCCGTGTCTAAGTGGGTGCTTAATTCATCTATTTAGTATTGATCACTAAACCCACAAACTGTCTGTGCTCCATTTTAAGATGTCCATTTTTTTTTTCTTAAACTCTGCTACTGTGTCCCTGTGACAGCATCTGGTATAACGCAGTGTCTGATGATGTGAAGTCATATCTTTCAGTCCTTTTGTTAGTCCACAAAGAATGCTGTGTTTTTCACCTGTGCTGCCACCTGTGTTCAGGAGACAGTGACTGCTCCTTTTCCAATGGGGAAGGGTAATGTTCCAATGCCTCAAAACAATAGCCCCATTCTAGTCAATCTGGTGCCTTTCGGTTCTCTTGTATCTTGTCTCTAAAGACTGAGACAGCTGGTGAAATGATGGGCATCTGTAGATTCAGCGTGGCATGCCTTTGTGAAAGTAGAACCTTAGCACAGGGAGCAGCAAACTTTCTCTGTAAATATATTAGGCTTTGTGGGCCAGAGGGCGTCTGTGGTCTGTGTTGCGGCTGCTCATCTCTGCTATTGAAGAGCAAAAGCAAGCATCAGTGGTATTTGAATGAAGGAGCATGGCTGTGTTCCAATAAAATTTACCCAAGGACACTGAAATTTGCATTTTGTATAGTTATTATGTGCAACAAAATAGTCTTCTTCTTTTGAATTGTTCCAACTCTTTAAAAATCTAACAACGGGGCTTCCCTGGTAGCACAGTGGTTAAGAATCCGCCTGCCAATGCAGGGAACACGGGTTCGAGCCCTGGTCCGGGAAGATCCCACATGCCGCGGAGCAACTAAGCCCGTGCGCCACAACTACTGAGCCTGAGCTCTAGAGCCCGTGAGCCACAACTACTGAGCCCAAGTGCTGCAACTACTGAAGCCTCGCACCTACAGCCCGAGCTGCACAACAAGAGAAGCCACTGCAACAAAGAGTAGCCCCTGCTCGCCACAACTAGAGAAAGCCCGCACAGCAACGAAGACCCAGCACAGCCAAAAATAAATAAATAAATAAATATTTTTTTTAAAAAAGGAAAAAATCTAACAACAGGCGGTGGCCCAGATTTGGCCCACCGGCCATGGTTTGCCAACCCTTGACTTAGCATGAAGAAGGGAAATGTCATAGTGAGTAAAGCGGGTTGAGAGAGCTGTTTCTCTCCCTACCCATAGTTGTAAATTACAAGACTGGATAGTAGAGGAAGAACCTGATAATGTATTGAGAGTTGCTAAAATCTTGGTAATGAGAAAATTGAAGTAAAAAGACCAGAGGAATATGTGCCTATGCTTTTACTTTGAGGGAAAAAAAAACAGAACTTATTTCATACAGGTAAGTTTTTATTTCCTGCAAACATGCCTGTATCTTATATAGTTAGCTTCACCTCCTCTAAACAGCCTTCCCTAATGACTCCCTGCCCCAATCCAGACAAGGGTAGAAACAGAGGCTCAGGCGCTCACAAAAATGGAAGTTGCTGTTTGGGACACATCAAAACTTGTTTTCAAGCAGTAGGAAAATTTGGGCATTAAGGAAATCATTAGCTACATGTCATAAGTTCAGAATTAAACTGTGCTGTTCTCAAATGGGAATAAGCTCTTGCCAGTTATAATAAATTATTTAAGTGGAAATCTTCTTAGTTCATGGTAGTTATACTAGGCCTGTTAATAAGAGGGTATATGGTTGGACATTGACAGTTGCGGTGTATAAATAGCGTTCCTAGCAAGAGCCTGACAAGGAGCGTTTAAGGTTCTCACAGGGTGATGGCCTCACCTTGTCCATGGCTGACACAGTATAGTTTTGTTTAGCAAAAAGAGTTCTGGACAAAAAGGGGACAGAGACGGAGAGAAGTTGGACGTTGGTCAGCCTCCTACTGGCTGATGTCATTGGATGATCCAGTTCCTCCAGCATTCTTCCTTGGAAGCCGTGTCTGATCCATGACCTTTGGAACTATATTTCTTCCCGTGATAGCTGCTTGGGTTGTGTGACCTCAGAGAATTCATTTCCCTTCTCCAGGTTCAGACTGGCATATTTAAAAAATCAAGGCTTTGGACTGGATGCTCTACTGGCCTTGTTCTCTTATGTTTATTAACTCTGTCAAGTGTAAAATCAGGAGTAAGATCCTAGTAAATGAATTTGCTAGTAGCTCTCCCCTGTTTGGTGTATGTCTTGAAAATGCATTCCGCAAATTATTATACTGGATAAAGTTGTTTTCAGAGGTGGATTGCAAGTGAAGGTTATTTTATGCTCTGATCAAAAGGGTTTAGCTAGAAATTTCTCTAGATTGATATCTAGATCAGGTACCTGAAAGTGTTGAAGGAATCTGCCTCAGTGGGCACAAGATCTGGGGTTGTATGGGCTCTTCCCTGGGAGACTTTGGCCAAACCATGGGGGACACTGAGTAGTTTTTATTCTCACTCTTCTTCTAAGGTTGAATCCCACTTTGGGGACCAAATGCAATTCTCTAATATTGGTGTCTCCAGTGTCTCTGTGCCTCCCCCAAGACCACTGGCTTTAGCCAAGCTAATAGCTTCTGTTCATAGAGCCTGAGTACTTGGGCAGTCACAGAGCCCAGAAGGGAAAGGGGGTTTCATTTCGCAAATGAGAGCCACTTTTCATGCTTTCCTTGCTGACTTGCCCATGGACCACTCCAGATATACACTACTGGCACCCAGCCTCTGTAGAGAAGCCAGTGTAACTGAGGGCATGTGGTCAAACAACTTAGCCTGGGACAGCCTCCCTTTTGCAGAGGCCCAGGGTAGAATAGTTCTTGTGAATGAGTTTCTGTAGACTTTGAGGACTTTCAAAACAAAACCAGAAGGTGAGCTGGAAGGTGCTTTCCTCCTGGTCCTGTGTGGTTGACCTCTGCCAGGTCTCCAGCTCCATCTAGGAGATGGTACAGAGAGCTTTGCAGCTCTGACTTGGTGTCTCTCTTCAGGTTAGGAGATGTCCCTGTTGCCTTTGTGTGCTTTCAAGAAGTATTGGGTGGTAGTTAACAACACATACGCTGGAGCCGGAATTGGGCAAGTTTCTTAACCTCTGTGTATCTGTTTCATAAGGCTTCTGAGGATTTGGTATGTAAAGATATTTAAAGCCCTTGGAACAATTTCTGACAAATATAAAACAGTTTATGATGATGGTGGTCATGATTATTACTGAGGGTAGAGATGGGGGAAAGTTAGAAATTGGTTAGCTCCCTCACATCAGATGAGTTCAGAATACCAAGTGGTCACTGGCCAATTCAGTTCCTCTGGCACTCTCCCTTAGAAACTTTGACCTTTGGAACTACTTTTCTTCCAGTCATAGCCACATAGGACATTTGGATCCATTTGACATTGAATGCTTTAAGCCCTGTCATATAGTCAGCAGAAGATCTGTGTTTTTGTCCTATCACACCTGTAACCTGGACTTTCAGCCTGTTTTTTCTGCACACACCCTTTGACTTCATTTCCATTACATTGAGTGCATAGTTGTTGGTTGGCATGTTGGTAATACTTCCAGGACCTCCGTGTATGGCCACACAAGTTCTGCACTATAAAACTCTGGGGGCCACTATTTATTGCAGAACTAAATACTACTTAGCCACATACTCAAATCTAAGATGTATTAAAAACTCAAGTTAACCAAAAGAATGTGGTACAGGGTTCACATGTGGGCAGACATCTCTTAAATAGGAATGCTTTTTGAGGTAATTTTATACCGTGATGGCCTCATAAGAAAAAATGTTTCCTCTATTAATCACAGTAGTAGCAAGCTCCTTACACACACAGTAATATGACTACCATGGAAGGGGAAATTATTAAGTATTGAAAAACAAAGCTGAAAGATAAAATCTTCTGGTTATGGTATGGTTTCTGATTATGAAAGAGAAGAAGGCTTACACAGACATAGAAAACAAATATACGGATACCAAGGGGGAAAGGGGTGGGGTGGGAGGAATTGGGAACTGGGATTGACACATATACAGTACTGATACTATGTATAAAATAGACAACTGATGGGCACATACTGAATAGCACAGGGAACTCTACCTAATGCACCGTGGTAACCTAAGTGGGAGGCAAGTCCAAAAGGGAGAGCATATCTATATGTGTATGGCTGATACTTTTGTTGTGCAGTGGAGGCTAACACAACATTGTAAAGCAACCATACTGCAATAAACATTAATTAAAAAAAAAAAGAAAGAGAAGGAGGCTTGCCCCATCCATAAAAGGTTGATTTTGTATGTAGGTGCAGTAGGTTACAGAAAAATTGGAATTGAAGGAGGAGCCCTTGAACTCTAAAGAAAACAACAAAGTCTCCTTGAACTTAATTGAGATCTGATGTTCTGCCGTCAAAAATTAATTCCCTTCATTCATACTTACGTATTCCATGTACATACCTTGGATAGGAGGATGCGCTAATTTTCAGCAGTCATTTACCCTGTAGAGTGAATGAATGGACCACACGTGTTGATAAGAAAAGGATTTCATGGGGGAATGTAGAGAGGACCTCATTGCATGGCCTCTTCATGTGGGAAAAAGGGTGCAACAGAGAGAGAACATGGTGACCTGCTGAGCGCAAATACTGACCATTCAGAATTTTGCAAGGATAGACTCTAGGACCAAGATTTTAATTTAGAATTAACCAAAAGTTCAAGAACTGCTTAGAAGTGTTTGCTCAAGATTTTTATGTACTTGGGATGTTCTCAGAAGTTAAATAAAAACTTTCCCTCTCTTACCTGAACAAGCAGAGTCGATGTTGCATGTTTCTTTCTTTAGAGCAGTGAAATGTGCCACCATGCCTGGCCCTCTGTAGACATCCAGTAAATGCCTCTGGGGCAAAATATGTTTCATAGCGCCACCTTACTTTTTTAAAATTTATGTTTATTTTATGCTGAATTTATTCCTGGGTCATATATTTTTGTTTCTTCAGTTTCTTTCGGGACATCTTCTTCTCTGCAACCTCCTCTTCAGGTTTAGGTACAATTTACTCTTTTTCAGTAGGGATCATCATAGTGTGGCAGAGAGGGCTCAGGTAGGGGTTAATCCGTCCATGAGCTCTGTAAGTCCAGGGCCCATCTCGGATTCTGTTCACCTGGATGTGCTCAATGCCAGAGACGCTACATGAAAACCCTTAAGTGTAACTTTACTCTCCGCATTTTTAAGCATGTGCGGCAAAAAATTCACTCTTTTTTGGGTCATGGACCCTCTGTCCAGCCCCACTCTTTGACCTGGATGGATACACCAGACAACTCCAACATTTTAATGATGGAATAGCATGCATTGCTTCTGTAAAGTGACATCTTTCAGAGAGTTGGTGGCTTTTTGGATATGCACACCCTCTATGGCCTGGCCATAGCTTCATGGGTGTTCTTAAAGTGAACATGAAGATTTGAACCTCTTGATTTGCAAGATTTTGTGGGGTTTTCTGTGTCAAGTGAGGAGTGAACCATTCTCAGAGACCACCTCAGGCAACTTACAGTGAGAGGAAGCTATATCCACCTTATTTTACCAGGAGGTAAGGAAGTATATTTTGAAACACATTTTAGGAAATTAGTAGTTTCCTTTTTGGGTAAATGGGCTTTCCAAGTCTTGATGGAACACAGCTGAATGCAAAGCCAGTGTTACTTCTGGCAGCTCTGTGAGCCCCTCACCTTCCACCGCAGGACTTGTTGCTCTGTTGTACCACCAGTGGTTGTATATATACTCAAGCAAAAACTACGTTTCTAAAGCTAATAATTTGCATCATTTAGAATATTTATTTTCTCATTTCAGAAAGTGGATGTCACCAGCAGGGCTGTGATGGAAATAATGACTAAAACAATTGAGTACCTTCAACCCAATCCAGGTAAGGGCTCGTTTTATACTTGCAGGGGTATCCCTCCAGGTAACTTTTCGTTTCTCTTTGGTAGACAGGCTAGGTTTGGTGCGCTTCTGCTTGCTCTATCCTCCCTTCTGGAAGTTCAGTGGCTTCAGGTGGAGCATTTCGACTGGGAAGGGAGGACTTTTTAGGTTCACACTGAAGTAACTGGAGGCTTCTGTGATATTTTATCTGACTGTAGTATAATTAACAAATAGCACTGTGTTGGCAGCGTGGGTGGCACATGATGTCAGGGTAGCTGCAAGCTGTTATTAACTGGACACTAATTTGAAAGGGATTGTAAGAAAGAAAACTGGGAGGATTTTCAGATAAAACATAGTAATTCACAAAAGGTGTGAAAAAGTAGGAAGTTGAACGGTTTTTGTGAAATACAGAGGGTTTCCGTCCATACGCATCACTGAAGTCTTTGGAGGGTTGTTCTTTGTTCTGATTTTTCTCCAAGCACATCACAGATCAGCACTTGTCCTTGCTAACCTCTTACACTCTTAAGAGAAGGGAGTTATAATAGAGATAATGGAGCTGTACCTCGAAAAGAGAGCCAGGCAGAAGTGGGGTGATGTCGAAGAGCACAAGGTGTAACAGAGCAAAGCAGCTGATACTATAGACCTCCTCAGCACTCTTCCTGCAGAGCAGTTCCTAACTGCAGAGTATAGAAACTTGAAGCAAGGTTGAATATATTTAAGTAAAACGTATGAATACTGGGAAAACTACGTATCTTGAGACCAGTTTCTTTGGGAGTTTCAGGTTGAGATTCCTGTGTCTTTGGTGGTCCTAGGGGAGATGGTTCAGGCACTGTGTCAGCCCCACTGTGTTTGGATTCTGAGCATTAATGGGTGAGAGATAAGAAAAGGAAATAA
Source organism: Balaenoptera ricei (assembly GCF_028023285.1). Classification (NCBI taxonomy): domain Eukaryota; kingdom Metazoa; phylum Chordata; class Mammalia; order Artiodactyla; family Balaenopteridae; genus Balaenoptera; species Balaenoptera ricei. The sequence goes on along the minus strand of NC_082644.1, from coordinate 55,824,735 downwards.
CGTGGGATAAGAGGAGGCAGACAAGCACAGTCAGTGCTGACCAGCTCCCTACTGCCTTCTGCTGCTGGCTGCAGCTTTCACTCAGCCCAAACTGTGGGAATAACATTCTCAGTTTTTTTAAAAACTGCATCAGAGATGGGATTATGTGAGGAAGGAAAATATTGAAGTAAGTGATAAGCCATAGGAACCCGGCATTTAACTGATAGTACACCAAATTGTTGGCAAATTAGGCAACGAATAGCAAAAATGAAGTTTCCAATTTTTGCTTGCAGCCTTCTTCATGACCTCTGTATTCCACAGAGATTCAAGGATCTCTTATCTAAGAGATCTTCACCTGTTCCTAAGTATTTAAACAGCTGTTATAGGTCAGTTTTGAAAAGAGAATTGCTTGCCCCAGGTCTCACGGTAAGAAGTCATTGTTTAGGGAAGAACGTTTTTGTCTTTGTCTTTGAGTAGAACCTTGAAGTGCTCCCTCATTTCCCGGGATTTATGCATGAATGGTGCTAGGATTAATTAGCCCTGCTGTTGTAAGGCTAATATATATTTTTTAACATCTTTATTGGAGTATAATTTCTTTACAATGTTGTGTTTGTTTCTGCTGTATAACAAAGTGAATCAGCTATACAAATACATATATCCCCATATCCCCTCCCTCTTGCGTCTCCCTCCCACCCTCCCTATCCCACCCCTCTAGGTGGTCACAAAGCACGGAGCTGATCTCCCTGTGCTATGCGGCTGCTTCCCACTAGCTGTCTATTTGACATTTGGTAGTGTATATACGTCAGTGCTACTCTCTCATTTCGTCCCAGCTTACTCTTCCCCCTCCCCGTGTCCTCAAGTCCATTCTCTACGTCTGTGTCTTTATTCCTGTCCTGCCCTTAGGTTCATCAGAACCATTTTTTTTTTTTTAGACTCCATATATATGTGTTAGCATACGATATTTGTTTTTCTCTTTCTGACTTACTTCACTCTGTATGAAAGACTCTAGGTCCATCCACCTCACTACAAATAACTCAATTTTGTTTCTTTTTATGGCTGAGTAATATTCCATTATATATATGTGCCTCATCTTTTTTATCCATTCATCTTTCGATGGACACTTAGGTTGCTTCCATGTTGTAGGACTAATGTTAAATGTAGGGAAGGAGAGGGAAAATATAGTATTTATTGAACACTAATGCATTTTCAGTATGCCGCTAGTTATATACACTGTCTCCTCTCTAAAAATAACTGTTTTTTTCCTGATTATAAAAAGAAAACGCAGTTGAAAAATTCATAGTATAGCAAAGAAACTAAAAATCCATGAACACAGATCTTTGGTGGGAACCCATCTGTGTTCCTGAGTATAATGGAATTCAGGTGTATGGAGGTATGCTGTGCTGAATAGGATGTCCTTCAAAATCCAGGGCTATCCAGAACCTCCAAATGTGACTTTATTTGGAAATAACATCTTTTGAGATGTAATCAGTTAATGACCTTGAGATGAACTCATTCTGGAGTTAGAGTGAGCCCTAAATCCAACAACTGGTGTCCTTATAAGAAGAAGAGAAAACACAGAGAGACACAGGGCAGAAGGCCACCTGAAGACAGAGGCCAAGATTAGAATGATGCTGCCACAAACCAAGGAATGCCGGGAGCCACCAGAGCTGGAAGAGGCGAGGAAGGATTCTCCCAGAGAGCCTCAGAAAGAACCAACCCTGCTGACACCTTGATTTCAAGTGTCTTGAACTGTGAGAGAGTAAATTTCTGTTGTTCTAAGCCGCACAATTTGTGGCAATTTGTTATGGCAGACCTAGAAAACTAATATAGTAGGCTAGCCTAATTTTCCTCAGGAAAAACAAGGGCCAGAGAATTTAAGAAACTTTCCCAAAGTTACACACCTAGGAAGGGATGAAACCAGGATTGGAACCCAGGTCTGATGCCCCCGAGCCCAGGAACTTTCCATTGCACAGTCCTGCTTCTGAGAAGAACGGATTCTTCATTTAGGTGCAAAGGGTCCTTTACTTTCAGAGTGGATGTGACAGAAATACAGAAAGGGAACAAATTATGGGGTTGAGACTTATTTTTATTTTAATAAAAAAGATAACAGGAGGAGGTAATTGGGGGAGATTTGAATTTTTAGAAATGACGTATTTTTAACAGAATTCTGAATGTGCTTATTAGCTACCAACATATTGGTTTTATGGCTATTTAAAAATTGAGTGAACATCTGCCACCAAGGAGAACAATTAAGGCCATCACCAGGCAATCACAAGTTGGTTTCAGAAAAGCAGTTATATATGGGCAGGCCACATATTTATACAAATAAGTGTCATCTAGAAGGGTCCAGAATAAAACAAAATTTCATATGCTCATTCTTCAGAATTTAGACAATTTGTGTTTAATTGGCTTATAATAGATATGACTTAGTTCCTCCATGAATTTCTTGCCCTGAGAGCAGACATTGGCTAGAGCTTCTGAAAGGTGGCTGATCCAGTACACTTGTTCAGAATCCAAGTGTCCTTGCAAAGGGGACACAAGAATCTAGCCAGCACCCAGAGGCTCCCAGTCCTTGGGCACAGAAGAGCAGAATATTCCTGAACTCATGCTGTGTGATAAATGCTTTGACCACTCAGCCTCTCTGTGACCCCAGAAACTGGGTCAACCAATACGGATCACTGGCTTCTGGTCCTGAATAAGCAAGATCTGGCCAGGGTCAGGATAGGGACTTATGCAAAGTAACAAATTTACCTGGACAGGCCGGTAGGATCTATGGAAATTAATGCTTTGAGGGTACTTTGAGAGTATCTTGTATTTGATTCATACTCTAGGATGCACTCTGGCTTTCAAATCTTGTGGTATCTGTATAGTCTTGAAACTCAATTCCTATTGAAATGATGACCAAAGAGAGTTGGATTACTTTTCTTGAATCTGTAGCTGTGCTCTGTGTAGGCCTACCCATCTGCTCTTGCCCTCCTCCGGAGTGATATTTTAAAAGGCAGACCTGATCATGTCATCATCTTGCACAAAACCCTTCAATGGGTTTTTCACTGCTTTTAGGATTAAGTTTTACCATTTTTAACAAGGCTCAAAGGGCCCTCCCTACATGGTCAGCCCTGCCCTTTCCCCTCTACCTTGCCAGACAAACAGTCTCCTCAGGTCCAGCATCAAGGGCATTTAGAAGCCTTCCAGAAGCCCTGACTGCATTAGGTTCCACTGTCAGTGACCCTCTCATGATCCCAGCTGCTTTCCCCTGGTGGCACATGCCACACTTATTGTAATTGCATGGTGTGTGTGCTTTGGTTTGTCCTCCCCTGTAAGGACAGGGCTCAGCCTGTCTTATTCCCCACCATCCCCCCATATGCCCCCAGGCCCCAACTCAGATCCAGGCAGCCCATGAAATTTGGATATTTGAAAAAATGAATTATGAAGCACAGTTGATAGTCAGTGGCTAATGTGATAAAACTGCTATAATGTAAAAGAGAGAAGGAGAAACTCTTCCTTTCCCCTAACCCATCAGCTCTACCCATGTAACCAACATTTATCAAATGCATTTACTTTTATACAAGGACCTATGCAATTCTAGATGTAGTGGGGGTAGATGCAGAACCAAGATTGGGCCCCTGCCCCCTGGGACCTCACAGTCTAACAGCCTAAAATATGTATACTCTGAGGAGAGCTGCCCAGAGGCCTTCATGGCTAATTCCTTCTGGAAATTCCAGCTAACTGATGAAGTGAGGAGGGGTGAGTGGGGTCACAGGCCTGCAGGTGTGGCCTTCAAAGGCAGGGCTTTCGAGGACATAGAACAGAGAGCTGTAAAGTCTTTCAGCTTGGACTGTGAAATGATTCTGACAGGAACAACATAAACCAGTACAGATTTCCAAGCTGCTTAGATAAGAAATAATTTGAACTTGAGAAGTCCTGTGTACTTCTACTGATTGTGAGCCCCTATTCTCATGGTATCTAAGAGCAAAGATCATCGGAGAAGATATAAATCAGTTTTCTTTTAATAAATTTATTTATTTTATTTTATTTATTTATTTTTGGCTGCATTGGGTCTTCCTTGCTGTGTGCAGGCTTTCTCTGGTTGCGGCGAGCGGGGCCTACTCTTCACGTTGCAGTGCACGGGCTTCTCATTGCGGTGGCTTCTCTTGTTGTGGAGCACGGGCTCATGGCACATGGGTTTCAGTAGTTGTAGCACATGGGCTCAGTAGTTGTGGCATGCGGACTCAGTAGTTGTGGCTCGATGACTCTAGGGCGCGGGCTCAGTAGTTGTGGTGCACGGGCTTAGTTGCTCTGTGGCATGTGGGATCTTCCCAGACCAGGGCTCCAACCCGTGTCCCCTGCATTGGCAGGCAGATTCTTAACTACTGTGCCACCAGGGAAGCCCTGAATCCGTTTTCTTATATGAGTATTCTGATGCCTTGTGGGGGGAAAATAAATCAGCAGTGTCCAATAGAAATAAGATGCAAGGCACATGTGTAATTTTGAATTTTCTACTAACCATATTAAAAAAAGTAAAAAAGAAAGGTAGAGAAGAAGCAAGAAGAACTACAATCCTGCAGCCAGTGGAACAAAAACCACATTCACAGAAAGATAGACAAAATGAAAAGGCAGAGGGCTATGTACCAGATGAAGGAACAAGATAAAACCCCAGAAAAACAACTAAATGAATTGGAGATAGGCAACCTTCCAGAAAGAGAATTCAGAATAATGATAGTGAAGATGATCCACGACCTCGGAAAAAGAATGGAGGCAAAGATCGAGAAGATGCAAGAAATGTTTAACAAAGACATAGAAGAATTAAAGAACAAACAAACAGAGATGAACAATACAATAACTGAAATGAAAACTACACTAGAAGGAATCAAGAACAGAATAACTGAGGCAGAAGAATGGATAAGTGACCTGGAGGACAGAATGGGGGAATTCACTGCTGCGGAACAGAATAACGAAAAAAGAATGAAAAGAAATGAAGACAGCCTAAGAGACCGCTGGGACAAAATTAAATGCAACAACATTCGCATTATAGGGGTCCCAGAAGAAGAAGAGAAAAAGAAAGGGACTGAGAAAATATTTGAAGAGATTATAGTTGAAAACTTCCCTAATATGGGAAAGGAAATAGTCAAGTCCAGGAAGCACAGAGAGTCCCATACAGGATAAATCCAAGGAGAAACACGCAAGACACATATTAATCAAACTATCAAAAATTAAATACAAAGAACAAATATTAAAAGCAGCAAGGGAAATATAAATCCAAGGAGAAACACGCAAGACACATATTAATCAAACTATCAAAAATTAAATACAAAGGACGAATATTAAAAGCAGAAAGGGAAAAACAAGTAACACATAAGGGAATCCCCATAAGGTTAACAGCTGATCTTTCAGCAGAAACTCTGCAAACCAGAAGGCAGTGGCAGGACATATGTAAAGTGATGAAAGAGAAAAACCTACAACCAAGATTACTCTACCCAGCAATCTATTCAGATTTGATGGAGAAATTAAAAGCTTTACAGACAAGCAAAAGCTAAGACAATTCAGCACCACCAAACCAGCTCTACAAAAAATGCTAAAGGAACTTCTCTAGGCAGGAAACACAAGAGAAGGAAAGAAAAGACCTACAATAATAAACCCCAAACAATTAAGCAAATGGTAATAGGAACATACATATCGATAATTACCTTAAATGTAAATGGATTAAATGCTCCCACCAAAAGACATAGACTGGCTGAATGGATACAAAAACAAGACCCATATATATGCTGTCTACAAGAGACCCACTTCAGACCTAGGGACACATACAGACTGAAAGTGAGGGGATGGAAAAAGATATTCCATGCAAATGGAAACCACAAGAAAGCTGGAGTAGCAATTCTCATATCAGACAAAATTGACTTTAAAACAAAGACTATTACTAGAGACAAAGAAGGACACTACATAATGATCAAGGGATCAAACCAAGAAGAAGATATAACAATTGTATATATTTATGCACCCAACATAGGAGCACCTCAATACATAAGGCAAATACTAACAGCCATAAAAGGGGAAATTGACAGTAACACAATCATAGTAGGGGACTTTAACACTCCACTTTAACCAATGGACAGATCATCCAAAATGAAAATAAATAAGGAAACACAAGCTTTAACGGATACATTAAACAAGATGGACTTAATTGATATTTATAGGACATTCTATCCATCCAAAAACAACAGAATATACATTCTTCTCAAGTGCTCAAGGAACGTTCTCCAGGATAGATCATAACTTGGGTCACAAATCAAGCCTTGGGAAATTTAAGAAAATTGAAATCGTATCAAGTATCTTTTCCGACCACAACGCTCTGAGCCTAGATATCAATTACAGGAAAAAATCTGAAAGAAATACAAACACATGGAGGCTAAACAACACACTACTTAATAACCAAGAGATCACTGAAGAAATCAAAGAGGAAATCAAAAAATACCTAGAAAAAAATGACAATGAAAACACAACGACCCAAAATCTATGGGATGCAGCAAAAGCAGTTATAAGAGGGAAGTTTATAGCTATACAGGCCTACCTTAAGAAACAAGAAACATCTCAAATAAACAACCTAACCTTACACCTAAAGCAATTAGAGAAAGAAGAACAAGAAAACCCCAAAGATAGCAGAAGGAAAGAAATCATAAAGATCAGATCAGAAATAAATGAAAAAGAAATGAAGGAAACAATAGCAAAGATCAATAAAACTAAAAGCTGGTTCTTTGAGAAGATAAACAAAATTGATAAACCATTAGCCAGACTTATCAAGAAAACAAGGGAGAAGACTCAAATCAATAGAATTAGAAATGAAAAAGAAGTAACAACTGACACTGCAGAAATACAAAGGATCATGAGAGATTACTACAAGCAACTATATGCCAATAAAATGGACAACCTGGAAAAATGGACAAATTCCTAGAAATGCACAACCTTCCGAGACTGAACCAGGAAGAAATAGAAAATATAAACAGACCAATCACAAGCACTGAAATTTAAACTGTGATTAAAAATCTTCCAACAAACAAAAGCCCAGGACCAGATGGCTTCACAGGCGAATTCTGTGAAACATTTATAGAAAAGCTAACACCTATCCTTCTCAAACTCTTCCAAAATATTGCAGAGGGAGGAACACTCCCCAACTCATTCTACGAGGCCACCATCACCCTGATACCAAAACCAGACAAAGATGTCACAAAGAAAGAAAACTACAGGCCAATATCGCTGATGAACATAGATGCAAAAATCCTCAACAAAATACTAGCAAACAGAATCCAACAGCACATTAAAAGGATCATACACCATGATCAAGTGGGGTTTATTCCAGGAATGCAAGGATTCTTCAATATACGCAAATCAATCAACGTGATACATCATATTAACAAATTGAAGGAGAAAAACCATATGATCATCTCAATAGATGCAGAGAAAGCTTTTGACAAAATTCACCACCCATTTATGATAAAAGCCCTGCAGAAAGTAGGCATAGAGGGAACTTTCCTCAACATAATAAAGGCCATATATGACAAACCCACAGCCAACATTGTTCTCAATGGTGAAAAACTGAAACCATTTCCACTAAGATCAGGAACAAGACAAGGTTGCCCACTCTCACCACTATTATTCAACATAGTTTTGGAAGTGTTAGCCACAGCAATCAGAGAAGACAAAGAAATAAAAGGAATCCAAGTCGGAAAAGAAGAAGTAAAGCTGTCACTATTTGCAGATGACATGATACTACTATAAGCAGAGAATCCTAAAGATGCTACTAGAAAACTACTAGAGGTAATCAATGAATTTGGTAAAGTAGCAGGATACAAAATTAATGCACAGAAATCTCTTGCATTCCTATATACTAATGATGAAAAATCTGAAAGTGAAATTAAGAAAACACTCCCATTTGCCATTGCAAGAAAAAGAATAAAATATCTAGGAATAAACCTACCTAAGGAGACAAAAGACCTGTATGCAGAAAATTATAAGACACTGATGAAAGAAATTAAAGATGATACAAATAGATGGAGAGATATACCATGTTCTTGGATTGGAAGAATCAACATTGTGAAAATGACTCTACTACCCAAAGCAATCTACAGATTCAATGCAATCCCTATCAAACTACCACTGGCATTTTTCACAGAACTAGAACAAAAAATTTCACAATTTGCATGGAAACACAAAAGACCCCGAATAGCCAAAGCAATCTTGAGAACGAAAAATGAAGCTGGAGGAATCAGGCTCCCTGACTTCAGACTATATTACAAAGCTACAGTAATCAAGACAGTTTGGTACTGGCACAAAAACAGAAACATAGATCAATGGAACAGGATAGAAAGCCCAGAGATAAACCCACGCACATATGGTCACCTTATCTTTGATAAAGGAGGCAAACATATACAGTGGAGAAAAGACAGCCTCTTCAATAAGTGGTGCTGGGAAAACTGGACAGGTACATGTAAAAGTATGAAATTAGAATGCTCCCTAACACCATACACAAAAATAAACTCAAAATGCATTAAAGACCTAAATGTAAGGCCAGACACTATCAAACTCTTAGAGGAAAACATAGGCAGAACACTCTATGACATAAATCTCACAGCAAGGTCCTTTTTGAACCAGCCCCTAGAGAAATGGAAATAAAAACAAAAATAAACAAATGGGACCTAATGAAACTTAAAAGCTTTTGCACAGCAAAGGAAACCATAAACAAGAGCAAAAGACAACCCTCAGAATGGGAGAAAATATTTGCAAATGAAGCAACTGACAAAGGATTAATCTTCAAGATTTACAAGCAGCTCATGCAGCTCAATACCAAAAAAACAAACAACCTAATCCAAAAATGGGCAGAAGACCTAAATAGACATTTCTCCAAAGGAGATATACAGATTTCCAACAGGCACATGAAAGAATGCTCAACATCATTAATCATTAGAGAAATGCAAATCAAAACTACAATGAGATACCATCTCACACCAGTCAGAATGGCCATCATCAAAAAATCTAGAAACAATAAATGCTGGAGAGGGTGTGGAGAAAAGGGAACCCTCTTGCACTGTTGGTGGGAATGTAAATTGATACAGCCACTATGGAGAACAGTATGGACATTCCTTAAAAAACTAAAAATAGAACTACCATACGACCCAGCAATCCCACTACTGGGCATATATCCTGAGAAAACCATACTTCAAAAAGAGTCATGTACCAGAATGTTCATTGCAGCTCTATGTACAATAGCCAGGACATGGAAGCAATCTAAGTGTCCATCAACAGATGAATGGATAAAGAAGATGTGACACATATATACAATGGAATATTACTCAGCCATAAAAAGGAACAAAAGTGAGTTATTTGTAGTGAGGTGGATGGACCTTGAGACTGTCATACAGAGTGAAGTAAGTCAGAAAGAAAAAAACAAATACCATACGCTAACACATATATATAGAATCTAAGAAAAAAAAAATGGTCAGAAGAACCTAGGCCAAGACAGGAATAAAGATGCAGACCTACTAGAGAATGGACTTAGTAGAGGATAAGTCCATCTAGTAATGGACTTAGTAGAGGATAGTAGGTCCTTACTAGAGGACCTACTAGAAGATACGGGGAGGGGGAAGGGTAAGCTGGGACAAAGTGAGAGAGTGGCATGGACATATATACACTACCAAACGTAAAATAGATAGCTAGTGGGAAGCAGCTGCATAGCACAGGGAGATCAGCTCGGTGCTTTGTGACCGCCTGGAGGGGTGGGATAGAGAGGGTGGGAGGGAGGGAGATGCAAGAGGGAAGAGATATGGGGACTTATGTATATGTATAACTGATTCACTTTGTTATAAAGCAGAAACTGACACACCATTGTAAAGCAATTATACTCTAATAAAGATGTTAAAAAATACAAAAAAATTTAAAAAAAAGAAGAAAGCAGCAAGGGAAAAATGACAAATAATATACAAGGGAACTCCCATAAGGTCAACAGCTGATTTCTCAGCAGAAACTTTACAAGCCAGAAGAGAGTGGCATGATATACTTAAAGTGATGAAAGGGAAGAACCTACAACCAAGATTACTCTACCTGGCAAGGATCTCATTCAGATTCGATGGAGAAATCAAAAGCTTTACAGACAAGCAAAAGCTAAGAGAATTCAGCACCACCAAACCAGCTCTACAACAAATGCTAAAGGAACTTCTCTAAGTGGGAAACACAAGAGAAGAAAAGGACCCACAAAAACAAACCCAAAACAATTAAGAAAATGGTCATAGGAACATACATATCGATAATTACCTTAAACGTGAATGGATTAAATGCTCCAACCAAAAGACACAGGCTTGCTGAATGGATACAAAAACAAGACCCATATATATGCTGTCTACAAGAGACCCACTTCAGACCTAGGGACACATACAGACTGAAAGTGAGGGGATGGAAAAAGATGTTCCATGCAAATGGAAATCAAAAGAAAGCTGGACTAGCATACTCATATCAGATAAAATAGACTTTAAAATAAAGACTACTACAAGAGACAAAGAAGGACACTACATAATGATCAAGGGATCAATCCAAGAAGAAGATATAACAATTATAAATATATATGCACCCAACATAGGAGCACCTCAATATATAAGGCAACTGCTAACAGCTATAAAAAAGGAAATTGACAGTAACACAGTAATAGTGGGAGACTTTAACATCTCACTTAAACCAATGGACAGGTCATCCAAAATGAAAATAAATAAGGAAACAGAAGCTTTAAGTGACACAATAGACCAGATAGATTTAATTGATATTTATTTATAGGACATTCCATACACTTTCTTCTCAAGTGCTCATGGGACATTCTGCAGGATAGATCACATCTTGGGTCACAAATCAAGCCTCAGTAAATTTAAGAAAATTGAAATCATATCAAGCATCTTTTCTGACCACAAAGCTATGAGATTAGAAATGAATTACAGGGAAAAAAACATAAAAAACACAAACACATGCAGGCTAAATAGTACGTTACTAAATAACCAAGAGATCACTGAAGAAATCAAAGAGGAAATCCAAAAATACCTAGAGACAAATGACAATGAAAACACGGCGATCCAAAACCTATGGGATGTAGCAAAAGCAGTTCTAAGAGGGAAGTTTTTAGCTATACAAGCCTACCTCAAGAAACAAGAAAAATCTCAAATAAACAATCTAACCTTACACCTAAAAGAACTAGAGAAAGAAGAACAAACAAAACCCAAAGTTAGCAGAAGGAAAGAAATCATAAAGATCAGAGCAGAAATAAATGAAATAGGAACAAAGAAAACAATAGCAAAGATCAATAAAACTAAAAGCTGGTTCTTTGAGAAGATAAACAAAATTGATAAACCATTAGCCAGACTCATCAAGAAAAAGAGGGAGAGGACTCAAATCAATAGAACTGGGCAATTTGGAGTGACATGTGTACAGTGATGTGTATAAAATTGATGACTAATAAGAACCTGCTGTATATAAAATAAATTAAATTAAATTAAAAAATTTTTAAAAAGGTAAAATTGATTTTAATAATATTTAATCCAGTATATCCAAAATTTTAACTGATATTAAAAATCATTGAAAATTTTTACATTTTTTTTCTTATACTAAGTTTTGAAATTTGGTGTATGTTTTATACATACAGTACATATCTGTTTGGACTAGCCACATTTCAAATGCTCAATAGCCCCATGTGACCATTGGTTCCCATAATGGACAGCACAGGACTATATAGTTTGCCATTCTAGCTCTGTATTATATTTTGATATGTGTTTGATGTTTAGCTTTTTGGTTTATATATATTGATGGTTGATTTTTTCAGTAGAGAAATGGACTCTTGATTTTTGGATCAGGATATCTTTAAGGCTTTTTTTGTCCATTTCTTTCAGCATTCTGCAAATCCGTTTCATGGCACTGTAGTGGAGATCTTTCCCTGATGTAGAACTGTAGGCATGGTGTGATTGGCTGGCTGTGTTTCCTTCCCAGCCTTAGCAGAGTGGTGATGGCAGAGACCTTTTTAGTTTGCACTGAAAAGTTATTCTGATCCTGATGTCATCATCCTATATAAACTTCCAAGATGTGTAGATAAAAAGCAGTTTAAACATGAAAAACATCGTGTGTCAAGGTTTGGTTTTCTAAAGAAATGCTTTTCCCTTGAATGCCTGCACGGTTTGAGGTTCTCCACATGCCTGAGATTGGGACATTAAGTCAGGGTCATTAAATGTCTATTCAGAACTTCTTAATAATAATTTAAAATCTCATTGTGGAATGTTGCCTGTAGAAATAAAAGTTAGCTCTATTAATTTTAAAATATCTCATTAATCCCTGCAAAGCTATTGCATCAAAATTATATTTCTTTCTCATGGGCTGCCCTCTTAATCATGCCCTTCCAAAGATGCATAAATAAGATATTTGGTGGCAATAGAGCTGAAAATCAATACATATATTGTTTGGCATTCGTGTCTCAAATACTTGCCTCCGAAACACACTGAATTTGCTGTATTTCGTGGAGGACAGGACTTGAGTCGTGTTCATCTTCTTGTCTTTCAGGGCTCTTAGCATTGTGCCTGGTGCATTGTTTGCCCTCAATATGTCTATTGAATAAGTGCACGAATGAATATATCCATTCTTTACTTAAAGAATAAAGGATTTGTACTGCGTCTAATAGCCAGTGCTTTTGCTTTTCTAAATCCTGACTCTGAAAAATAATGGAAATGCATAAGGACAGATTACAGAAGATTACTTGGCACTGGCTCTTTCCTCTTCCTGAAGTGCCCCAACTGCCCTGGCAAGTCACCTCCTGCCTTCTTAGTCATCCTTCCTACCTCAGCTTAAATACTCTGGGCCCCCTGTCTAAATCAGGTCCACTCCACTGTCCTCATGACACCTTGACTCGAGTCCCCTCCATAAATCTCTCCAGTGGTTCCCCATTTAGAATAGCATTGAAAGCGCTCAAGGTCCGATGATCTGACTTCATTTCCTGAAATCCTACAAATCTCTGTCTCACTCCGTCTGCACCAGTGTCCCCGGCCTTCCCATTGCTCCTCTCACCCACACAGCACCCTCATTCCTGGGACTGTGCCAGGCCGTCTGCCTGAACCACTTGTCTCCAGGTATCCCCCAGGTCTTCACTCAGGTCTCTGCTCTAATGTCACCTTATTTGTGTGGCTTTTCCAACCATCTTGTTTAAAACATCACCCTCTAAGCCATTTCCCTGCTTTGTTTTCCTTCGTGGCACTTGTTACTACTTAAACTTTTATTCTGTATTTACTTGGTAAGGTGTGGCTTCTCTCTGCCACTAAAATGCAAGTGGCCTGAGTATAGGATTGTTGTTCGTACATTGTAGTCAAAGAGCCTGTTCTCACCTTTTATTGTACTTATCACAATATTTACTTTCGTAAGGTGTTTTTATTTGTTGCTGATCCTCAGCCATGCTCAGCTCGTTCCTGCCTCAGGGTCTTTGCACAGGAAGTTCCTCTGCCTGGAATACTCTTCTCCTGGCTCCCATTATGGCTGTTCTTTCTTGTCACTCCACCTCCCTATGGAGTCCTTCCCTGGCCACTCTTTCTGAAATAGCCTCTCCCTACCACTCTCATATCCCCTTCTAATATCCCGTCACCATTTTAAATTGTCCTCTATTTTATATATTTTTTTAAAAAAATCATCTACCCATCACCTACATCTCCCATCTAGAATATAATATCCACAGGAGTAAGGACTTTGTCTTGTTTATTATCCCTAATGTACAAATAGTGCCCTCATTATTTATTGAATGAATGCTGTTTATCTCTCCCACTGTATCATAAAATCATCATCAAAGACAAGGAATATGTCTGTTTTCGTGTGTGTGTGTGTGTGTGTGTGTGTGTGTGTGTGTATAACCTAGCACAGTAGTGCTTATTAGGTGCTTAATTTGTTGAATGAGAGAATCAAATCATGTTAATCATATTTGAGCTCCATGTATAGGAGTTGCTAAAGTTTCAGATAGAGGTATTGTCTGCAGACCTGAACAGGCCAGAATCAGAGCTGTTACTCTGTCTGTATAATACCTACTTGGTGTCATGCGCAATTAATACATTTCACAATTGCTTTTGAAAAAGTGTAGAAGTGCATAATCTCATGTGTAAGATCATTGGGCTGAAGCTATTGACAGCACATTCATATTTACATAGGTAATAGTTGTTCCTATTTTCAGATTAGAAAGCTGAAGCTTCAAGAGAGATTAAATAACTTGCCCAAAGTCTTGCAGCAAAAGAACAAGAATTCATCTTCACATATGGCTGTCTCCTTGGTCCATTTTGTCTTCATTGCCATATGCTACAAAATATGAAGACACATTCAGTCTTGGTAGGTGTGTAGAATACACTCGAGTGGCCCCTAATGATTCTCATCCTTTGTAATCCCTTCCCTTTGAGTGTAGGTGGGATCTGTGACTTCCTTTTAAACAGTAAAATATGGCAAAGGTAATGGGATCAGCACTCACCACTCCCTTGGTTAGATTACATTACATGGCAAAATTGTGGGCTGTTATTCCCATGATCACATTACATTATATAAAACTTTCTTAGCAGCTAGAGTGAGAGGGATTCTCCTGCTGGCCTATGAGAAGCAGACTGCCATGTAGTGACTGTCTTAGAAGACGGATGAGTGTCAGGGAGCTGGGGATGGCCTCTAGCCAACAGCCAGTAAGAAGCCAGCGCTGTCAGTCAAAACCACCACAGGGAAGTGAAATTTTGTCAGTAACCCAAGGGAGCTGGGAAGCAGATTCATTGCCACTGAAGCTTCCTGATAACACGGCAACCTGGCTGACACCTTGAATTGAATATAGCCTTGTGAGACCCCGAACAGAGGACGCAGTTAAGTTGTGCCTGGACTTCTAACCTACAGAAACTGTAGGGTAATAAATCTGTGGCTTGAAGCCACTAAGTTTGTGGAACTTTGTTACACAGCATGGAAAACTAATAGAGTATGGCTGTTTGTTCCCCAACCAGAGCTCCTATTTCAATCATATCACTGTGTGCTGGGGCCAACAGGTCATTTGCCCTTATCACTTTTGGCTCCTTCATATGGAAGCAGGAAGTAGATGGGGAAAACCTGTCATCTCTTTTCAGCTTTGGATGAAGTCTCCTGAACCCCTCAGGGAGAGGTAGGACAAGTCCACTCTATGCTAAGACTGAAGATCTCTTTGAAACATGTGACAGTGAAAAGCATTTGGTACAGTGCCTGGCACTTTATAAGGGCTCGAGAAATGTCACTCACCTTCCCTTCCCAGTGGTCTGCAGCCCTACCTCAGGGTATCTCAGGGGCTTACCCAGCAATTCCTCCACAGGTAAGGCCTCCAGGGAAAAGTCCCACTGTAGGACCCTTCCCACAAGAATATCATAGTTCTCTCTGCTCCAAAAACCTGACGAAGCAGAAGCTCATGATGTTAGTGCACAGAGGATTGTGTACTTTTCAAATAGCAGGAACCATTCTCTGCTCCTGTGATGTAATTGCCTGCTTTCCCAGGGCACACTGTGAGACCTGTGCTGGCGTCTTATAACACCCCATGCGGAGGTGGGAGATGTTTGCTGTCCCATCTCACGGGTTCTTGAGGGCTGCTGACTGTGTATCACGGCTGAGTGTCTTAAAATACCTCCCCACTGTTCCCCACTCAGCAGGGGCACACAAGAGCTTTGCTACCTTGGAGAGAAGTGTTTTATAAATACCATTATTTGGGTTAAGAGTAGTATGATTCCCTGCTACAACTACATATTTGTATAAATCAGCAGGCAAAGCTTCCTCTTCCCTTTCCTCAGTCCCTTCTAATATTTAACTTCAAAAGCAACTGCAAAGGTTTGAGGTTATTTACCTACGTCCTAATTACCATATAAATCTTTTGTACCCTTTAATAATTGTTAGTGTGCAAGGCTAGGAAACGCGTTGCTCACAGGACAAGGAGCATCAGAGAGATCGTTTTACACTTGCAAATATTCTGAGATTTCATCCGGAAAAATTAGGCCATTAGGGCTTCCCTGGTGGCGCAGTGGTTGAGAATCTGCCTGCTAATGCAGGGGACACGGGTTCGAGCCCTGGTCTGGGAAGATCCCACATGCCACGGAGCAGCTGGACCCGTGAGCCACAACTACTGAGCCTGCGCGTCTGGAGCCTGTGCCCCGCAACGGGAGGGGCCGCGATAGTGAAAAGGCCCGCGCACCGCAATGAAGAGCGGTCCCCGCACCGCGATGAAGAGTGGCCCCCGCTTGCCGCAACTAGAGAAAGCCCTCGCACGAACCGAAGACCCAAACACAAACAAAAATAAATAAATAAATAATAAAGTAGCTATTAAAAAAAAAAAAATCATCCCCTTGAAAAATGGTCTAAAAAAAAAAAAAAAAAAAAAAATTAGGCCATTATACACAATCATCACAGGTTGCCAGTGTGAAATATTTGCTAAAATGTTACTTATTACTTACATTTTGTTGCAAGTATTAAGCCCCAAATCTAACTTAGTGTGATTTGGGGATTTGTATTCATATCCCAATTATAATCTCTGTAAAAGACTTTACAAATTTAGTTGATGTAATTCAGACTTAACTTTTTGCTCCAACTGAAGATATCATTGAGCTTTGATCGATAATAAAGAGGTAAGTAGATTTTTAGCTCTTGGTGACTATTTCAATGAAATGGGCATGAACGACAGTTTTTTTTTTTTTTTTTCCAGTCAAAAGAGGGAAAGGGAAGAAAAGAACTAACATTTATTTACTGCCTGCTTTGATTACATATATCACTTCATTTCACCATCACAACAATTCTGTTACTAAGTATTAGTATCTCTTGCTTATAACCAGGAACAGTGAGATTGGGGTAAACCTTCTCTTCTCAGCCGAGCTACAGTGAACCCTGTCCTTTTATCCCTTTGACAGCACATGCCCTTGCATTAATTAGTAGGGAATGATAATAGATTCCATCACAGAAGAATGCAGTTCTAATTTTTTTATCTTCAAAAAGAGGCTATATTTTCACATCTAAATATCACTTCTGTCCTCTCAATTTTAACAATGCTTGTTCACAATATTTGTTGTATTTAGTAATTAACTTCCCTATTGAAATTTAATAACTTTCTACAAGAAGGGAGAGTAAATTACCTTCTTGTTTTCCTTGAAATATCTATTTGATCTTTTAAAAAAATTCTTGTTTTTGTAAAGACCCATACACAGAAACCAGATCATTAGGAAATAGTCTGGCTGTAGTATTCATTCTTGTAGGAAAAAAACTGAATAAAGGAGGGATTAAAAAAAAGAATAAAGGTAAAATCTTTACATTGGAGGTTTAAAGTAAGACCTATTGGTTTTGACCTCCAAGAGGGTTTTGCAAAGGACGAGTTTCTTTGGTTTTGAAAATTTACATTAAGGTTCTGTGTACACTGGGATAGATACCATGTACTCATTTGCAGGTGACTTAGTTCACTTATCCTAGTGGATTGTAGTGCATGTATGAGAGGTTGTCAGATTTGAAAGGCATTACAGACATCAGGTAAGCTGGTCTTCTTAGGTTCGAGGTGAGGAAGCAGAGGGTTAGGTGGCTCGCCCAAGGTCGCACAGATGGAGAGACCTCCAGTCTCCTAACTCTGGTGCGGCACTCATCCTGCTTCCTGAGGCACAGCATGTATCACACTTCTTCACCTCCGCATTTTCAAACACCTAACAAGTGTTAGTATAGCTAGAGCTCTACATCTTGCTGCTGACATGTCTTAATTTGACCTATTTTAATGAAGAAGTAATAAAGCAGCCAGAGTCAGAGTGGCATTCTGGGAGGAAATTGGGTTTTTGAGACACAACTAGGATTCAGTTTTTGCTCAGCTTCTTGTTGCTGTGTGTCCTTGAGCAAGTACATCATTTCTTTCTGCTTCATTTTCCTCATCTGTAAAATGGAGAAGCCGAAGCTGTCTCTCGTATTTTGGGGAGGATTAAAGAGATAATGTATGTGAATTACACATAGTAGATATTTCTGAAATGATAGCTATGAGATGAAATGTCATCGTGATCTTCAGTTACACAAAGATATTTCAGGGCTTTTTCTAAAATTTCAGACCAGATGGTAGCATTTATGAAGACTAGTACAAGTCATTAAGCATTTGTCTGCTAAAGCTCTCTGCTCTTTGAGGCAGCTAGGTTTGTTTTCTGTAAGGTAGGTAGAGATGAGAAAGGAATTAAGTCCCTAAAAGAAGTGAAAGGTTTCTGAAAAATGTATTCCCTGTCTTTGGCCTTCCCTGATGGACGCTAAGTCCATTAGGTTTCCCCTCTCAGTCAGAACATGAAGATGTGACTTGGAATGCTGTGGCCACATCTTCTGCCTGAGTGTGTCAACTGCCTTCATCAACACTAGCCAGGGTCGGGGTGGCTTTTATTCTTCCCTGTTGTGACAGACAGATGCCCTGTCACTATGTTTTTTTATTTGAAATTTCCCAGTTGAAGAGAGAAGGAAGCTACTCTTGAGAGCATTATACAGCAGTTTAAAGCAGGTTGTACTTTTTTTAATTTACAGAAGGTCTTTTGCCAAAAATTCCTGTCATGATCATTTAGCGGGGAAGAGAAAGATGGGGTGCAGACTTATCACTCATCCCTGCCCCCTTGCAGTGAACACTCATTTTCATCACCCTGTTCCCCTTCACCCCTCCCCCACCTGTGCTCAGATTTGTGCTGGGCCTCTTCATTCCAGCTTTCTGTTCCACAAAGACTGCTGTAAACCTTGATTTTGAATTATAGTTAATGAAACTAAAAAAAATAAAATAAAATGACATCAGAACTGTCTCTCCTTTTTTTTTTTTTTTCCCCACTTCGGAAAAAGAGCGCTCCATCTTTTGCCATCACTGTCTTTGGGATCAACCCCTCTTTAGAAAACACCATTTTTGCCTTGTCCTCAGAGGCTTGGGATCCACTTGTCCTGACATTTCACGGAACCTTTCTAGAAAAGCAGTCTCAAGGGTTTTCCTACAGATGTCTGTCAGATCGTCAGCGCCCACTCACATGGGTGTGCTGCAGCCTGTTTTAGAGATGTAAAAGGAAAACTACTGTTCTTTCCCTACACTCTACCCACAGAACACTTCTGACACTAGATGAGTACGTTTTTCTCCCTACACCAACCAGTTCTCTGACTCTACCAGGGGGTCATACAATTCAACTTAGTTCTGACACTATCTACCTGGAGTTGGCATCAGGTAAGGGCTCAGTCCCACAAGACTGCTCCAATGTCAGATGCCTCTGCTGCTTCTGACCCCCTCCTTGGGTTTGCTAATTTGCTAGAATGGCTGACAGAGCACAGAGAAACGCTCATTTCATGTTTACTGGTTTATTATAAAGGAAGCAACTGAGGAACAGCCAAATGGAAGAGATGCATAGGGCAAGGTATAGGGAAGAGGCTTTCGTAAATGTGAGAGAATTCATTTCTATTGTTGGAAGTCACCCAGTTTATGGTAACTTTGTTATAGCAGCCCTAGGAAAAGAATAGAGACAGTAATAAAATACTTATTTAAAATTGCTCCAAAGTCCCTGCAACACTCACTTTCAGGGGGTCTTCATTGGCCCAGCCAGCCAATTTGTCCCACATGGCTCGATAAGGCGTCCCCTGACATAGCATTCACTTAGGAGACTATTAAGGTAGGAAGCACAACATGCCAGCAGGGCAATGTCATGCATTTTCTTCAGTGGGGGTTCTCTCAGCAGTTTAGACAGCAGTCAGGGGTTATTTCTGGCTCCCCAAGGGAGTCTAAATTCTGTTTTTGCCTCATAGTAACTTATGAGAACTTGGGCAGATTTTTCAGTCTCCCTGAGCCTCTGCATCTTCACCTTGTGGATGCAACCCAACCCTCTCTCCACAGTGGGAATGACACAGTGAGATCCACAGGCTGGTGATGGTGGTGGTGAAGATTAAGTTTAAATGTTTATGTGCACCACAAAACTACTGTGGGCTGAAGATGACAGGCCCCAAAGAGAAGAGGGGTCCGGGGCTCCCTGGAGGGTCTACCTCCAGCTAACATTAGGAACTTAATGCACATTTGCTATTTTCTGTCATCCCTTGAAGCTTCTAACTCAAATTAGTGATTTCCAAATACATAAGGTTTCAAAACATGAAGATTTTAAAATCTTTATAATCTTTAGGTCACATGCTTTCCAACTTCTTAATAATTATCTGCCAGACCTTGATCAGCCTCTTTTTCCCTCAGAATATCCCATCTAATCTGCTTCCCTCATAATGCCAAATCTGAGCTAGTATTTTCCTCAAGGTTTTTACGAGCCCTGTCACACACAAACCCTTCTAGAAAACTGTGTAGCTAAAAAGCCATTAATAAACTCTCCTTCTGTGTGTCATCTTTGGAGAAATGTCTGTTTAGGTCTTCTGCCCATTTTTTG
Organism: Balaenoptera ricei; assembly: GCF_028023285.1. Taxonomy (NCBI): domain Eukaryota; kingdom Metazoa; phylum Chordata; class Mammalia; order Artiodactyla; family Balaenopteridae; genus Balaenoptera; species Balaenoptera ricei. The sequence goes on along the minus strand of NC_082644.1, from coordinate 55,804,339 downwards.
ATTGGGTTGTTTGTTTTTTTGTTGATGAGTTGTATAAGCTCTTTGTATATTTTGGAAGTTAAGCCCTTGTCGGTAGCTTCATTTGAAGATATTTTCTCCCATAGGTTATCTTTTCATTTTGTTTATGGGTTTCCTTTGCTGTGCAAAAGCTTGTGAGTTTGATTAGGTCCCATTTGTTTATTTTTGTTTTTATTTCTATTGACTTGGGAGACTGACCTAAGAAAACATTTGTATGATTTATGTCAGAGAATGTTTTGCCTATGATCTCTTCCAGGAGTTTTATGGTATCATATCTTTATGTTTAATTCTTTAAGCCATTTTGAGTTTATTTTTGTGTATGGTGTGAGGGTGTGTTTTAACTTCATTGATTTACATGCGGCTGTCCAACTTTCCCAGCACCACTTGCTAAAGAGACTTTTTCCCATTTTATATTCTTGCCACCTATGTTGAAGATTAATTAATCATAGGTGTGTGTTTTTTTTTTTCTGGGCTCTCTGTTCTGTTCCATTAATGTCTGTTTTTGTGCCAGCACCACACTGTTTTGATTACTGTAGCTTTGTAGTATTATCTGAAGTCTGGGAGGTTATGCCTCCTGCTTTGTTCTTTTTCCTCAGGATTCCTTTGGCAATTCTGGGTCTTTTATGGTTCCATATAAATTTTAGGATTATTTGTTCTAGTTCTGTAGGAACTGTCATAGGTAATTTGATAGGGATCACATGAAAAGATGCTCAACATCTCTACTTATTAGAGAAATACAAATCAAAACTACAGTGAGGTATCACCTCACACCAGTCAGAATGGCTGTCATTAAAAAGTCTACAAATAACAAATGCTAGAGAGGGTGTGGAGAAAAGGGAATCCTCTTACACTGTTGGTGGAAATGTAAATTGGTGCAGCCACTATGGAAAACAGTATGGAGGTTCCTCAAAAAACTAAAAATAGGGTTGCCATATGATCCAGCAATCCCACTCCTAGGCATATACCCAGATGAAACTATAATTCAAAAAGATACATGCACCCCCTATGTCATAGCAGCACTATTTACAATAGCCAAGACATGGAAACAACCTAAACGTCCATCAACAGATGAATGGATAAAGAAGGTGTGGTATATATTTATATACAGTGGAATACTACTCAGCCGTCAAAAAGAATGAAATAATGCCATTTGTAGTAACATGGATGGACCTAGAGATTATCATACTAAGTGAAATCAGAAAGAGAAAGACAAATACCGTATGATATCACTTAAATGTGGAATCTAAAATACGATACAAATCAGCATATCTACAAAACGAAAACAGACTCACAGATATAGAGAATAGACTGTGGTTGCCAAGGGGGAGTGGTGGAGGAGGGAAGGAATGGGAGTTTGGGATTAGCAGAGGCAAACTATTATATATAGAATGGATAAACAACAAGGTCCTACTGTATACCACAGGGAACTATTAATATATTCAGTATTCTGTGATAAACCATAATGGAAAAGAATATGAAAAAGAATATATATATATATAACTGAATATATATATATATATAAAATGGAATCACTTTACAGAAATTTACAAACACAACAATGTAAATCAACTATACTTCAATAAAATTTTAAAAAAAATGTTTATGTAAAGCTCCTGGCTGATGGTAACACTAATTACAGCTAATTTCCACCTACCAAATATAAAACCAGAAGAAAAAGAAGACTTAAGGAATTTTGTTTTATCTTGATTTGGGTGGGATTTTCTTCCCCTTCTTCCTTTTATCTAATGGCTTAGACTTCAAGATTCCAGGTGTTTCCTTCTTTATTATGGCTGAATAATATTCCATTTTATAAATGTATGTATACACACCAAAAAATTGTATGATCTCACTTACGTGGAATCTAAAGAAACCAAACTCATAGAAACAGAGCTCACATGGGTGGTTGCCAGAGCTGAGGGGTAGGGGGAGTGCATGAAATGGGTGAAAGTGGTCAAAAGGTACAAACTTCCAGCTATAAGATAAGTAAGTTCTGAGGATGTAATGTATAGCTTGATGACTATAGTTAACAGTACCATATTGTTTAACTTCTATATTTCAATACCATATTGAAAGTTGCTAAGAAAGTAGATGTTTAAAGTTCTTATCAGAAAAAAAAAAATTGTAACTGTGTGAGGATGCATGTTAACTAAACTTCCCATAGTGATCATTTCATGATGTATGCATATATCAAATCATTATGTTGTACACCTTAAACTTATTCAGTGTTATAGGCCAATTATATCTCAGTAAAACTGGGAAAGAAAAAAAAAAAAGATTCCAGGTGTTACCAGATAATCTACCCTCTTTTGGGCTCAAGACCCATGTATTTAGTTATATGTTTAGTCCAATCTTGTGGATATTCTGTTAGACTTTGTATTTGCTGAATTTGAAACACCTCTGTATTTCCTCCCCCAAGTCTCTTCCTCCTGTGTTCTTCATCTCAGATTTTTATCATCACCTACCCAGGTATTCAGTCTAGAGATTGGAATGCAATGTTCTCAAACTTGATGTATGTTAGAATCACCTAAGGGACTTTAAAGACTGTAGCTGGCCAGACCACAAGGCAGACCAGTTACTCGGAAATCTGGGAGTGGGACACAGGCATCAGATTTTGTTTTTTTTTCCTGAGCTTTTTATTGATCTATAATATACAAAAAGTATAGTGCTCAAATCATAAATGTATGGCTCAATGAATTATTACAAACTGATAATGTCATGTAAAGGTACCTAGTTTAAGAAACTGCACATTGCTGCCCTTCCAGATGCAAGCTGTCCTGACTTCTAAGGCCATATAGTTCTGTCTAATTTAGACCTTTGCTTAAATGGAATCATAGAGCATGTACTCTTTAGATCTGCCTCCTTTTGCTCAACTTTATATTTGTTTTGCTGTGTGTAGGTTTAGTCCTTTCATTCTCATTGTTGTCTAGCGTTCTGTTGTGAGAATAGAGTACAATTTATTTGTCTGTTTTCTCACTGATACACATTTGGGTGTTTCTATTTTCTGGCTATTTTGAATAGCCCATTTTTGTATATGAGTCTTGTGCACATTTCTGATGGATATATGCCTACAAGTGGAATTGCTGGGGCACAGGGTGTAAGTCTTTTCAGCTTTTGTAGACAGATACTGCTAAGTTGTTTTCCAAAATGTTCTACCAGTTCTTACTCCCACCAGCAGAATTTGAGAGTTCAGGTTGTTCTACACCCTCTGAACACTTGATATTTTCTGTGTTTTTTTTCTTTTCTTTTTTTTCCACTTTAACCATTCCTGTGGGTATGTTTCAATGTGGTTTTATTTGCATTGGCAAAATAATGAAGTTGAGCCCCTTTCAGATTAGATATTTGAATATCTTATTTGGTGAACTGTCTGTTCAAGCCTCTTACACATTTAAAAAATTGGGTCATCTTTTTCTTAATGGTTTATAGGACTTTTTTCTTTTTAATATTTTGGATACAAGTCCTATTTTGGATATGTGTATTGTGAGTATCTGAACATTTTTTTGGTTGCCTTTTTTTTTTTTAATTTGTTTTTTTTATTTTTGGCTGTGTTGGGTCTTCATTGCTGTGTGCAGGCTTTCTCTAGTTGCGGCAGGGGCTACCCTTCATTGAGGTGCATGGCCTTCTCATTGTCGTGGTTTCTTTTGTTGTGGAGCACGGCCTCTAGGCGTATGGGCTTCAGTAGTTGTGGCACGTAGGCTCAGTAGTTGTGGCTTGTAGGCTCTAGAGTGCAGGCTCAGTAGTTGTGGCATACGGGCTTAGTTGCTCCGTGGCATGTGGGATCTTCTGGGCCAGGGCTCGGACCCGTGTCCCCTGCATTGGCAGGCGGATTCTTAACCACTGTGCCACCAGGGAAGCCCCATTTTTTTGGTTGTCTTTTAATTCTTTCTAATGATTTCTTTTGAAAGATAGAAGTACTTAATTTTAACATAGTCCAATTTAGAAATGCTTTTTTTATGAATAAGTGTTTGTGTGTCCTGTTTTAAGAAATATTCGCATATTCTACAGGTCATGAGTGTGTTCTCCGATATCATTTTCTAAAAGTTGTACTGTGTTTCCTTCCATAGTTAGATCTGCAATCCACTTAGAATCAATTTTAGGTATAGTGTGAGGTAGAGTTGAGTCCATGTTTTTTCTTATAGAATCTCGTTGACCCAGTACCACCTTTGGAGGAATCAGTAGTTTTAAAACCTCCCCAGGTGATTAATGGGCAGCCGGCCACTGCCCTAACACCATCCTAGATGCCCCTCTTCTTTCTCCTCACATTTATTCAGTCACCTGGTTAATGCTACCCACCACAGGACTCTAAAGTTTCTCCCTTCTCCTATTTCCTTAGGACTCATCTATTACAGTGTTTTCATAACTGGTCTGTGGCTTCCCATTTTAGGAAGACCCCCTTCCCACTTCTCAGTTTCCCTAAATTGATGATAGGAATCTTTTTTCCAAAATCTAAACCTGATATAATTTGAATTAGAGCCCTTTTGAAGGTCTAGATGTTAAATAACTCTCTGTCAGAAACCTTTGATGGGAGACTCTAAGCTCCTTAGCATGCAATTCAGGGCCCTTCACAGCCTGGTTGCAACTCTGTGGCCTCTTCACATTGTTCTGTTTGGCCTTGCACCTAAGCCACAGACACTTTGAAGTTTCCAAATGCGCCAGGCATTGTTATGTGCCTTTGCTCATAGTGGCCAGATGCCTGGAATGGCCCTTCCTACCCCTCTGCCTTTACAGCTCACTCTTCCAGAAACCCAGCTCAAGTGTCACCTGTTTCATGACCCTTCCTGGCCTTACTCTCCTAGCAGAATTCGTTGCTCAATTGTGTGGTGTGAATACATTATAACCTTACTCACAGGATGGCCCGGGTCTGCCTCAGATCACGGTGAGTGGAGGCGCTCTCTGACTCTCCAACTAGACAGTAAGCTCATTGAGGACAGAGACTGGGCCTTGCTTCTCTCAGAGTCTCTCTGCCATAGTCCCTCTCAGGCAATGAATGTTTTATTCATTTAATCACTGAAAAAAATCTTTAGAAAGCTGATTTTTTTGGTAAATACCACTTCACTCAGGGAGTGCAAATTCATAATTTTTCTGTATTGGGGGATACATAATTGTTTCCAGTGTCACCTATGTATTGATTTTTATTGATCTTTTTTTATCCCCTTAGGGCTTATAATTTATCATAGGAGCCCTCTTTTGTTGGGAGAAATGAGAGCCTCTATCCTGATTCCAGGGGATTGTGTGATCAGCTTCTTATCATTTTCCCATAAAGCAGTTTTTCATGGCATAATTGAGAGATGACTTGCTTCCAAAGAGCCAGCGTTAATAATGAGTGAATAGAAAATGGGGTCTCACCCTTCTGCACTTTAAAGAATGGAGTCAGGAGAAATGAAAAGGCCCAGCATCCTCGGAAATCTTAAAATCTCGTGTATGTAAGGGAAACACCAGCCAGATTGCCATCAGCATGACCTGCTCTCCCAAATCATCCTATCAGATCGCAGAGTTAGTATGTAATTAGATCTTATCAGCAGTCTCTTGCTCCGTTTTAGAGCACAATAAGAGATTGTTGTGCTTTTGAACAAGGAAGTCTTTTCTAAGGATCAGAAAAAAATGATATATACAGAAAATTGTATAAAAAACCAAAACTTTTAAATGAAATCATTCAGCCCACAGTTAATAAGTAAGCACCTGCTGTATGCTTGGCCCTTTGCTAGAATTCAGTAGGATGTGGTTTCCTAACTTGTATCAGGAAACAGACATGCAGAAAAGAGAGAAAGTATCATGTGAGATATGATCTGTGTATGTACAGGGCACGGTGGAGACATAAAATGAGGGAAGGGTCACGTATACTTGGAGGCAGTAGAGGTAAAGGGTAATTGGGAAAGACTGTAGAAAAGATGTGCCTGGTGTTGTGTTGGGCAGGTAGACAGAGAATAGGGTCATTCCAAGAAGAGGGACAGTTCTAGCAACTTCAGGAAATTGCTGAAGTTTTCTACGGCTGAAGGCCAGGGCATGCTTTCTTGGAGAAGTCTTCTATCTAAGAAGAACCACCTTAAGTAGGGGAACTTGGAAGAGTTTTAGGAATTATCCAACTGTCTCCTTTTTTTTCAACTTTTTATCAGTGAAGAACCTGAGACTCAGAGAGGTACAGTAACTCATACAAAATCACACAGGGAACTTGCTGGCATGTCTGATACAGAAATAGCCAACATTTATTGAATGTTTATCATGTACCAACATTGTGACATACATTATATCATCTAATCCTTGCATCATCCTAACCTTACAATGAGGGGGAGGTACCATTTTACAAATGAGGAAACTGAGGCCCAAAATCATCCAGCAAGAAATATAGCCAGGGGCTTCCCTGGTGGCGCAGTGGTTGAGAATCTGCCTGCCAATGCAGGGGACACGGGTTCGAGCCCTGGTCTGGGAAGATCCCACGTGCCGCGGAGCAACTAGGCCCGTGAGCCACAACTACTGAGCCTACGCGTCTGGAGCTTGTGCTCCGCAACAAGAGAGGCCGCGATAGTGAGAGGCCCGCGCACCGCGATGAAGAGCGGCCCCCGCTTGCTGCAACTAGAGAAAGCCCTCGCACAGAAACGAAGACCCAACACAGCCATAAATGAATGAATGAATGAATGAATGAATGAATAAATAAATAAAAATAGAAATAAAAATAAAGGAATTCCTTTAAAAAATATATATATAGCCAGGATTTGGTCTCAGACAGTCTGACTCCAAAGTCTGTGTCTTAATCCCACCTTGTTAAACTGGCTGTCCTTTCTGGTTTTCTTTCCAGTTAGCAGCAAACTCCTACCTACAGAGCTGCAGAAATTTATGTCTATCTTGAAAACAGAGTTGCAGAATTGAAATATTTACAATCATTTTTATTGACTTACTTTCAGGGCTCTATCAAGGATAAATCATAAATTTTTGTCGGTTTGGATATTGGACCATCAGCCACTGTGTCAGTCAGAGTTCAATAAGGGAAGCAAAGACATGGTGGATACTATGGACTAAGAGATTTATTAATGGAACTAGAGCTTGTACAATTGTAGGAAGATCTGGGTAAATAAAGGCCAAAAAAGTAGAGTTAAGGATCAGAGAAAGTTCACTGACCAGCCCTGACCCAGGAGAACGAACTTACAGGAATCTGGAAGGTAGGCAGGCCCAGCTGCTGGAGCAACACTGACAGGGCAGCTGGCGTGGAAGGCTGTGGAAGACTGTTGTCTCTTCAAGGTTACCACCTCTGTGAGTTTGCAGCAAAAGCTCTGTGGTGGGCCTGGGGGCACTCTTGGTCAGCGGAATCAGCATTCAAGAAGAGCTGGGCACAGAGTATGAAATCGAGGACAAACTGGAACCTGCTTTCACCTCAGCCTTCAGAGTGTATGGCTGCTGCTTCATCTTCGCCTCCCAAATGTGCACAGCCTCACTTTGGACCAATTCTAGCTTGGAGACATGCAGTGGAGGGGTTCTGGGAAATGTAATTTCCCATACAACCAAGTTGACAGTGGAACACTCCACACACACTTCTAGAAAGAGAACATGGAGGGTAGAAAGGAGTGCATTCCCCCATCTCCAGTGCCTGTGGTGTGTGTCTGTGCTAGTTGCTCTTTTGGCTGTTTATCACTGTATCCTGATGATAACTTTCAGAATTAAATGATTTTTCAGGGATACACAGCTAGCAAGATTTGGAGCCTGGATTTTTACCTGTGTTTGTATGAACCAAAGCTAATGTTTATTGTAATGCACTATGCTGTTTTCCATGACAGACAAGACCTAATGGTCTGTTTTCCTGTTTGTTCATTTGGATTAAGAAATAATTTTTTTTTTTTTTTTTTTACACTAAGATTTAGCAGAAGTACTGGGTTTTCAACATTCCCAGTTAGTTACCATGCTAGTTGCTTAGGAGAGACTGAGCAGTGACTCACAGGGACACCACTTTTAGGTCAGAGGAAAATAACTCCATTTGGCAGTGTGAGGAGAGCTTCTGTTTTACTCTCCGCAGAGCTTTGACTTCCCTTTGGCTGTGCCCAGAATTAGAAAGCTCTTCAAGGGATGGTACAGATTATGCTTTAGAGTCCAGAGCTGGTACAGATTGAGCTTTGACTGCCCCTGTTTCTCTTCCTGAAAAGATAGTGTAAATTTTTGAGGACAAGAAAGAAACTGCTCCCCCTCCCCTTTTTAACAGAAGACAAAACAATGGAAGCCCTTTGGGGGAATAAATTAGCTTTCTTGGTCATCCTAATTTTACTTCCTGCTGTTTCAGTTCACCAGATACATTTCCTTCCAGAAATCACCTAGATGTGGACTCATCGAGACCTTGCCTCTGATGGTTTTTTCCTTGATGGCATTTCACCTGTTAATCCTTATTAACTTTTCTCTTCCTAGCCAATTCTCTTTATACCACTGAACATATTTTTCAGCAGAACCTTTAGGTGGAAAGACCCTTGAGGTTAGAGCAGTGCCCAGATTGTGAAGATACTATGAGTATTTTATGCAGTTCAGCCACTAAATTAGGTCTACTGATGGAAAAAGAAGTGGGAAATATGTTAAATTTAGTACTTCATAATGGAAGTAATATATGCTCATATTAGAAAAAAATAAAATATTTTTTTAAAGCTTTTTACAAAAAACAGCAGTCCTCCTGGAGTTGCTTCCCCCATTTCCATTTCCCAGAAGCAACACTTTCAAAACCTGTTTGGCTGTTTCCTTGGTTTTTACTTCTGTCTTGAAACAACAGGCTAATGTTGCCTCTGCTTAGTTTTCCAGTTTTAGGTGTTTCAGTTTGATTCCCATTTTAAAAGATGAGAATTGTTTGCCCTTTTCCTGTTTTCCCATTCTTCCACATCTTTCCCCTCTCTCATTTTTCCAGTATGTTTATAGCATAATTTTTGTTGGACCAGTATTCAGTATTTACATTTTATGCCCTTGTAAAACTTGTACAGATCTGAGACATGCAGAATAACATGGTTATATTTCTTTTCTTATACAACCTTTTTGTTTTTCCTGGAGTTAATAATTGTTTTAATTTTCAGTTTCTTAACTTTTTGTGTACCTTTCACTGATTCTTTCCCTAACCCTCTGCCACAAATATGAATTTCCTGTCAGTACATTGAAATGTGCCAGGTGTCAATCATCTTTCAGATATGTATCTGATGCTGCATTCTAGATTGGTTACTGTCTTAGTATGGGTCCCCCCAAACTAAACCATGTGCATGGATGTGAGCACAAGTGGTTGATTTAGAAGATGATTCCAGGAAATCCTGTTAGGGGATTAGGAAATGGGAGGAGGCCAATGAAGGATGCATCATAAAGCAAGGTACAGTAGTGGACAACTATAACCTGATTCCAGTGGGGATCATGGGGAGCCTATAGTTCCCTTTAGCTCATGGCTCCCTGAGCTGCATGCACCTGGTTATGTATAGTGTCAGCTACAGTTGGTGCTCAATGCCTGATGCACAAGGACCATCTTGAGATCTCCCTTTATCATCATTTTCAACTCTTTTCTTACACTAGATCCCTTTTTCTAGATCCCTTAACCTGTCCCTTTTCTCAACTGACACCTTTGTTTTGGTAGAATGCCTCTTCCATTGACCTTGGGAAGATAAATTGAAATCTTCCTCGTGTATTTGAAAATGTCATATGTTACTTTTATACTTAATTGATAATTTGAATTTAGGATTATAGATTATTTCTTCCAAAAATATTGGAGTCATTGCTTCATTGTTTTCTGAGGAAATTTCTCATGTTGTTCATGGTTTTCTCATGTTCAGTGCCCTTCTAATACTTGATACTTTGTGTGTAGCCTATTTTTTCCTCTCTGAAAGGTTTTAGGACTGTCTCTTTGTCTCCAGTGTTATGAAATTTCATGTTAATAGTCCTTGGTAGGATCCTTTTATCCATTGTCCTGGGCATTCGATCGACCCTTTCAATCTGGGAACACGTTTGTTAGTTCAGAAATTTTTGAACTTTTAAAAAGAATTTCTTCCCCTTTTATTTCTGTGTTCTTTCTTTTTGGAGCTTCCATTATTCAGCTGCTAGACCTCCTGGACTGATCCTCATTTTATGTTTTCTTTCTGATTTTTTTAATCTCTGGTTTTTTGTTCTACTTTTGGGGGGATTTGCCTCAACTTCATCATCTGTGCTTCTATTGATTTTTTTTAATTTTATATTTTATTGAAATTCATATTTAAAGTTAAATTATATTTTAATTTCTAAGAGTTCTCTGTTTCTTTTTTATTTCATTGATAAAGTATCGTAGACACCTAAGAATGTTAATGATAGTAATTTTTCTTTCCCTGAGTTGTTTGTTTTTTTACAATTTCCTTGTTTGTTTTGCCTCTCTCATGTTAGAAACTTTCTCCAAAGTCTGATGTTAGTGGCTAACCTTTTCCCCTTAGGTGTAGGACAGTAAAGCTGAGTCAAGGGAGGGTGCTTATTTACTATTATAGCTTCATTCTAGGGTAATCAACCTGAAGTTGTTGCATTGGGTGCTTCCAGCTGTGAATATCTGTAGGTCTTTTCTCTTGAGTTGGTTGTATTCCCCAGAGAAGAATCTTCCAGTCTTCTGCCCAGAGGGTTCGAACCTGACTGCCAGTTCTCTAGGGCAGGGCTCCCTAACCCCCGGGCCACGGACCGGTACAGGTCCTCGGCCTGTTAGGAACCAGCAGGAGGTAAGCAGTGGGTGAGCCGTGGAAAAATTGTCTTCCACGAAACCAGTCCCTGGTCCCGAAAAGGTTGGGGACCGCTGCTCTAGGGGACCAGTAGGGGAAGTGCACTGGCAAGTCTCACAGTTCACAGTCTGGACTGGCCCTAAAGCCCTGTTTTCAGTATAGGTCAGGTAGCTTCTCTCTGCAAAAGAACTCTATTAGATTGCTACACTTTTTATTCTTCATAAAAGAAACAAGTTTTCTAGTTCCCATTCTCTGTTATGATTCAAAAGGCTGTCAGTCACGTGAGCCAAAGGATATGAACAGAGTCTGCTTATGAAAACCACTGCCATGACCGCCTGCTAGTTTCCAAGATAGTCTATTTATTCGTTTATTCTTTCCTTCAGCAGTCAAGGTTAAACATCTAATGCGTGTACATATATATGCTAATCCTGGCAGCATACCAGTATCCTGCTCTCATGGGCCAGGGGAGAGATTGCTATTAGGAATCTGTTTCTGCAGTAAACCCAGTGGGGGCAGGTTGAACTAGAATAGCGAAGGTGGGAAAGTAAAGATGGGGGCTTAGTCAGAGAGATTGTAACAATTTGAAAGAAAGGCTAAAGCTATGGCAAATATAAAGGTCCCTTTAGAAGAGAAGAGAAGGGTCCCTAGGGGCACATCTAACTTGGCTGAGATCATATTATAGGAATTCTAGTGTCTTAAATTTGTAGTTTTCCAGGCTTCCTCTCTGTTTCTTCAAGTACTGCTTTTTTTTTTTTTTAATATTTATTTATTTGGCTGTGCCGGGCCTTAGTTGTGGCACGCGGGGTCTTTTAGTTACGGCATGCGGACTCTTAGTTGCAGCATGCACGCAGGATCTAGTTCCCTGGCCAGGGATTGAACCCAGGCCCCCTGCATTGGGAGCGTGGAGTCTTAACCACTGGACCACCAGGGAAGTTCCTTCAAGTACTGCTTTTAAAAATCATTTAAAAATAATTATGTTAGCACTTAAAAATGGTTAATTCAGACATCTGATGATGTTTTTCAAGAACACGGAAGTTTTACTAATCCAAGAGTCTTAAAAATAGTTAATAGCTGTGAATAAATTTAAAAGCTGGTCTCTTCAAATATATGAATCAATAAGTATTTTAGATGATTTGAAGAAATAAGCTAATAGAATATGGTTTTCTTCCCCCTTCTCGTGAAAATGTAGAACATATTCAAGATGTTCCTAAGTAATTAATGGAAGAATTGAACAACATAATCGAACAACATTGAAAATGATGCATTTGAAAATCAGCCACAGTATATTAAACTGTTACAGTTATTTCAGGTAATTACTTACCGGAAGACGACTCTTAGCAGAACCAAGATCTAAGCACAAATCAGTAACCAAATTCGTAAAAGGAATAAATCTTTAGAGTGTAAAATGGTGAAAACAGGACTTGAAGGGATTAACCACCGTGTGTGTTTTCCTTACTCGGTTTCTTTGATCTCCATTTATCTTCTTTCCCTCTGTTCATTTGGTACCTCTTATTGTCTGGGTCTGCTTATTTCAGTTTTATTTGTGCTAATGTTACTCCTTCTCTGTGTTTCCCTGGTACCTTGTGTGTATTAGCTATTATTGCATTTATCACATTTGTTGCCACTGTTTATGTATCTGACACCTCACTCTACTGTGAGCATGTTGGCAGGGACTATGTCTTTCCTGGATTTCAGATATGACTTATTGTAGAAAAGTCTTTGAATATATACTCTAATTATATCATTCCCCCCGAAAATGTGTCATCATGTGACATTTTCAATTTTTTAAATTTAACGTGTATGATACAATTTTCTACGAGAAGCAAAGTAAAGAAAATGCGAATTTTACATTTTTTTCCAGGAACCACCAGGCTTTACATCTGTTAGCATGACTAACTGCTACTCATTATGTGATTCTAAGCTTAAAGATATTTCTCACCTGAAACCTTCTTTGCGCTGCCCACGCCTACAGACTAGAGTGATGCTATATACTTTCGTGACTTGCTGTAATCTCCCCACATGACACTTAGCATATACACTTCACTCTAATTGCTTTTAAAATAGACGCTACCCTCAGTTCACTATAAACTTCATAAAGGCAGAGGCCATAGCTGTCTTGTTCATTATAATATCCCTGGGGCAAACTTGGGAGGGTGACCTCTCATAATAATTCTCTTTGTCTGCAGATTCGACCTTTGAAGCCCAAAGTTTACATTAAAACCTATTCAAAACAAATGTTCAAGATGAAATGGCAGCCACTAAACGCTGGAAGTGTGTGCTTTAGCTGTGATTCTTTCAGGGGTTTCCAAGCAGATGGAATCCTGGGCATAATTCTAGGTTAATGTACATTCCCAACTCTGATAATGAACCTGAGAAACCGTAGTATCCTAGCATCAAGTAAATCACTGTCTTTAACAGTGTGCTAATAAAGCTGTTTCTTCCATGAAAACTGGATTTGCCTTCTAGGCATCTTCTTTTATAAAAGTAAAAGCAAAAAAGAAATTGAAAGGCTGTCTTTGTGGCACAAAACTAATTTTCAGAAGCAGTTATGTGCGAGAAAAGTAATTAAGTCGTTTTAATGAACACAATATTTCTGTTCTTTCTTCATGGGACTGTTTACTGTTAGAATCTTAGTTGAGAAGTGATTTTGAAAATAGTTCTATTTTATACATGGCGTAAGGCCCACACTGCAGGAGTTATCAGTTAATTTCCTACTTCAGTCCATAGGCTCCTAGAATTGAAATAAAAGGTAGAATCCTAAAACTTCGAGATCACATAATCCCGTAGTTTTTGAAGTGCTTTCTGTGGGCCACCCAGGTCCACAGAGGGACTGAAGGGCCACAGCAATGGAGAGAGTATCAGCAAAGGCACAGGAGTAGAGAATGGACTTGAGGACACGGGGAAGGGGAAGGGTAAGCTGGGACGAAGTGAGAGAGTGCCATGGACATATACACACTACCAAATGTCAAATAGGTAGCCAGTGGGAAGCAGCCGCATAGCACAGGGAGATCAGCTCAGTGCTTTGTGACCACCTAGAGGGGTGGGATAGGGAGGGTGGGAGGGAGACGCAAGAGGGAGGAGATATGGGGATATATGTATACATATAGCTGATTCACTTTGTTATGCAGCAGAAACTAACACACCATTGTAAAGCAATTATACTCCAATAAAGATGTTAAAAAAAATAAAATAAAAAAAGAAAAGGCACAGGAAGACGGGCAAGATGGGATCTTCACCTGGAAGAGCTTTGCCTTTTCTATTAAATTCCTCTTGAGATTTTGAGAGAAAGGGAGAGTTTAACGATTAAAAGAGCAGGCGTGTGTTTATCTGTGGACCAAGCTGCACATATTACAGATGAAGACATTGGTGGAGGGGCAATTTTCGGTAGCTGAGCTGGTTTAGAGACCCGTGAAGGCCTGACTCCCCACCCAGCCCTGTCCCTCCTACATCACGTTGCCTGCTTTGAAAGTCTCTTATGTCTTTGTCTCCAGCTTCCAGAGCTAAACTCAGCATGATCAACACCATGTCAAAAATCCGTGGCCAGGAGAAAGGGCCAGGCTATCCTCAGGCAGAAGCACTGCTGGCAGAGGCCATGCTCAAGTTTGGAAGAGAGCTTGGAGATGATTGCAACTTCGGTAATGTATGCTTCCTCACATTTTCATTTGTCCATGGGGATTTTAGTGCCACTAAGAAAACCCTGTAGGAAATAATCCAAACCATTTTATATTTTGATTCTCAATTTTTGGTCTTGTCCACATGGGCCCCAAATTTGTTTTCAGAGTCGTTTCATCATTTTTAGTGTCATTTGTCTTAGGAATTTTATTTATTTTCTTTTTTCCTAATGAGATCCCATCATTACAGCAGCTGGTTGACACATCCAGATGCCTGGACATTTACCGTTGCACATGTCTGGCGGTAACTGGAGTGTTGGGGCAGAGGGAACTGTCACAGTCAGCATGAGTCAACGCCCCACCCCCTGAGCTTTCTCTTTGCTCCCTGCTCTTTTATATAGGGTACCTAATTTGACTACCGCAGGTGAATTCCTTCACCCCTCTCTCCTTTGACCCTCAGCTGCGATACTAACCACCTTCTGTTTTCACTCCTTCACAATGTGAAGTCGCAGCAAATGACTGTCCTTCCTGATTGAGCCCTGCTCTCTGCTCCTGGTATTTGCTTTTGCTGAATGCGCTGGCCTTAAAGAGGTCTCCTCTAAGGGAAAGCAAGCACTTACAAAGGAGGGTAGGGAGCTTCCAAATTGCTTTTTAAAGGAAAAGCAAAATTTTATGTTCTTTATAATAAGGGGTCCCTCTACCACCCATTGGGGGCATTGAGTCTATTGTACTCAGTGAACTTTCATGAACTGTCTCAGGTGGAAAATACACTGATCTCCAGAGGGCATTATATGCTGTCTGTTGTCTTGGTTGTCTTCAGAAGACAGACAGTAATCCCAGGTTTTTGGTCTGTGATGGGTGCTGTTATTGCAAGTGCATTTCACCTTCACCTTTGTTCTTTAACGAGTACAAGTGCTTAGTTATCCGCTTGCAGGCCCAGCGCTTGGTGAGGTGGGAGAGGCCATGCGGGAACTCTCGGAGGTGAAGGACTCTTTGGACATGGAAGTGAAGCAGAACTTCATTGACCCCCTTCAGAATCTTCATGACAAAGATCTGAGGGAAATTCAGGTATCTGCAGCTAGTTATTTGGGAAGTGGGCTGTTGGAATTGTACAGATGCAGGTGCCCTTTTCCTTTAGGAAACATTTTTTAAAGCTTACCGTGCATGTTGTCATCAGTGAGCATGTGAATTGCAAAACAATCCAACATGATAAATCGAGAGAAACCAGAAATGCAGTACTTTTAGCCCCAATATTATGATGATTGTGCCACTCCTGAGTATTACATTTGACTTCTCTGCGTTCAATTTTCAAGTTTTTTCAAGTTTTTTCAAGTTTTTTTCTCCATGAGGGTAATATCCTTTCCCTGATAATATACAATTTTCTTTATTATTCTGTGGTTTTCTGGGGGCGATTTCACCTTCTAAAATGCTAACTGTACCAGTTGTTAGCTTAAATACATAATTATTCTATTACTCTGTAAACATGTGATTTCATATTTTCGTAATGTTTGTTAGGATTGAGGAAGAACCCAACTATCCTCTTTCTAAAACATGTAGAAGAGTTTAGCTATTCCAAATCATAAACTTCAACTGGCTTTACCTAGAACTAGGTGTGTAATGTTTACTCATTCATTCTTTTAACAAATATTTGTTGAACTTGTCTGAAGTTTGATTTTCTTGACTGTAAAATGAAGTGCCATAACCTGAAGTCTCCCTGATCTCCTTATTCTAGCTTAAATCTCCTTCAGCCCTACCACTGCCTCAAGGTCCCACAGTTAGTATGTGGCAGACTCACTCCAAATCTAACATGTAACCCTGACTCCAGTACTCTACCCTGCAGCTGACTGCAAGTTCAGATGTTTTAAAAGAATATTCCTTCCAAAGATACACACATTTAGTTTGGATCAGGGCATGGATTGGAGGCGGGGTGTAAGGTGGGCTGGAAGGTCAAGGATATTCTTCCTCCTTCCTTCTCATTTCTTCACCACTTCCAACTCTGTTTCCGTTTCTTCCCTTTTACTCCTTGCACACCCAGGATCAAGGGAAGTCTAGCATTTTCTCCCACCCATTAGTAGCGAAACACTGCTGCTCGTAGGGCAAAAATACTTTGTAGCTTTGGGAAACTACTTTCCTACTTGGTCAGTGGAGGTGTCAGACAAGGCTGGGCAGGCACACACCTGGAATGTGTGCATCTGGGGTGATGCAAAGAGGGATTGATGCGCAGTGTATGGTGTTAGGTCCCTTCCAAGTTAGGTCTTATGACTAAGTGTCATCATCTGTTAGATGGGAGACTTAATCCATTGATTCACCTAAAGCTACATCAGTCAACTAGGGTAAGTGTTCAGACATAGATTCCTAGGCCTCAGCCCTGGATATTCTAATTCAGGTGATCAAGAATCCATATTTTTAATAAGCATCTTAGGTGATTCTAACAGACTGGATTACCTCAAAGACAAATCCTTTCCAGCACTCATGTTCTATGATATGAAAAGGAAGACTACCATGCTATCTCACTTCATTTCAAGGAAAGCATTTTTCCTCTGCCTTCCCATGAGATACCATTTCCCCTGAAGATGGGGACTTGTGAGCCCCACATACCTGTGCTTTCCAAATGTGTAGTGTGTGTACACACATTCCTGGCTTCTGTCATGGGATGGAGAGGCATATATTCCACCTTAGCTTTGACCCAGCAGGTGTAGAAAATAAAGGGTATTGGTATTTCCCACAATTTCTTTCTTGCTATTAATTATTTTTAAAGATGTTTCCCAACATAAATGTTTTAGCATTTGGAAGCGTTTGCCCCAGTGATGCAGGTTTCTTTATTTTTCTGGTGACATGATGTTTTAGAACTTAGCCTGTCTTATTTTGGAAGCTAATAGGCATGATGGGGAAGTGAGCTGTAAATAGGCCTTTTCTGTACGTCCTTTCAAAGCATATTCCTACCCTTGACTTTTTCAGCATCATTTAAAGAAGTTGGAGGGTCGACGCCTGGACTTTGATTACAAGAAGAAACGACAAGGCAAGATTCCAGATGAAGAGCTACGTCAGGCTCTGGAGAAATTTGATGAGTCTAAAGAAATTGCTGAGTCAAGCATGTTCAATCTCTTAGAGATGGATGTGAGTGACTCTCCTGTGGTTTTTAATTTAGCTTTGGCTTTGAGGCACAAGATTAATGAGTTAAAGGGTTATGTAATTAAAAATGTTAATGACTGTACTATGTGGGGAGAACTTCAGTAGATGGTTATTCTTTTAAATTATTTAAAATTATAAAGTAGACTGAGAAATGGTGAAGCTTTTCCTATATTCCTATAGTTTGATTTAACTAGATTTTTGTCTGCTAATGATCTTAAAGTATTATAAATAGTGGGGAGATAAAGAATGTTTCTGATGATCTATAGAAGTCCAATAGCTTAAGCAAATACTCTGTTGAAATGTGAAATGTAAGGCAGATTGACTTCAGATTAAATAAGAATATCAGTCAAGTAAAATGTATTCAGAAGTGAGTGTCCAACATAGGTTAAGATGGTCTGTATTTTGAGGTAAAGTTGACATTTTCTTTCCAAAGATCATTTCAATTGAGATTGACGATTGTAGCATAGATACTACATTTGGGACATAGATGAGATAGTTTAAAAGTTGCCTTCACATTTCCAGAGTGCTGAATTACTATTCATGGCTTTAGAGCTTGCATTCCGACCGCTCATGTCATAAAACCTGTTAACCAGCTTTCCTGTCCTTGCTCATCCCCACCTCCGGCCCCATCAGTTGCTGACCAACTTCTGCCAAGATATTTACAGAGCCTTTGTGTACTTATCACCCCCCCTGACTGGTGACAGGGGAGGCAAGTTGAACATATCCAGACTTTCACACCATCCAGAGACAGTGTCAGAGTGTGTGTTGATGTAAAACAACGTGTCCACCTAACTACTGAAGAGGAACACCGTGGGGATGAGGGTGACCCGAATCACAGTGTTCCTTCCCTTCACCCAGGACCCTACCCCACCCCAAAACTCATGGGGCAGCATGGCCTTTGTTAACTCAGAGGCCATTGTTCAGCTGGATCACAACACAAGACGCAACGTGAAGAGTAACCAAAGATGCTTAGAATATTAGAGCTGGAATGAACCCAACATGTCACTTGACTCAACCCTTTTACATTGCAGATGAGGGTCAGAGAGAACAAAAGATTTTCCATCATACCACACTGTCTCCCATAGTGCTTCATGTGAGAGATCAATACCCACATTTTTATTAACAGCACTAATATTGACTTGGCAGGAAAGTATAGAGAGCAAAGAATGTTCTAGTCAGTGCATCTTTTGTCCTATAGGAAATCAACAAAATAAGCCAAATCCTAATCAGAAGGTTGTAGCTAAGCATGAGACTGTTTGATGAGAGTTATGTCATCTTCAGGAGGATTCTGACTAAAGTTTCTTCTCATAGCACTAGAGTTTCCAAACGCAGGGATGCTTTCTTATCCTTAATCAGTTTGTAACCTGCGAAACTATCTATCGGTCAGCCTGGCTCACCACACAGTCACGGGCATCGCTGAGCACTGGTCCGTGTGTCCGGGGTGGCTGTGTCGTGTGGGCTGGGCACTAGCCGCTGGTTAAGGTCAGTAACCTGGTAACTGAGGCGTGATTCCCCCATTGATCTGCAGATCGAACAGGTGAGCCAGCTGTCTGCGCTCATCCAAGCCCAGCTGGAGTACCATAAGCAGGCAGTCCAGATCCTGCAGCAAGTCACAGTCAGACTGGAAGAAAGGTATTTTACAGTTCCGTGCATTTTCCATTTCCATTTCCTTGCTATAAAAGCGTGTATAAAGAAGTGGAAATATTAGAATACATTCGAAGAAAACCTTCCACCAACATTCCTGCTGATCCTACAAAGACACCTTAGGGACCATTTGTTTTGATCTTATATCGTCTTGGGCTTTGTTTTACTTTGTTCGGTTGAATCTAGTCTTGTGTTTATGAGAGCTAAATACTTAGGGAGTATTTTGGATGCCACAGATGGGACACCAGGACTCTACTAATGATAATGGATGTGATTTGCTGAGCAGCTATTCTGTGTGGGTACTGAAAGTGTATCATCATCAATCATATAAGAGCCCTGTAAACCAAGTATTGTTAGCCTCACCTAACAGACGAGCAAACTGGGGCTCAGGGTCACACAGTGGTGCAACAGGGGTTCACGTTTAAGCATAACCTGTTGGAAAGCCTGTGTCGTTCCATACCTTGTGTTTCTCTGAATGGTGACGAGGTCCATCAGAGGGAGCTGCTTTCTTATGTCTGTTCCACCTCCTCAGATGGGCCTCATAGCCAGGCTGGGGTGGTTTAATTCATGAATGAGACTCCCTAGAGCTGCAGGACACGGCCTGCACAGCTGTATGCAGTAGCCCTGTGCTATATCATATGTGTTATTTTAGTTAAACTAAATGCATGTACATCAAAGGATTGCCTCAGCAGCTTTTATTCTCAGCTCATGGCCAGGGTCGACTCTCATAGCTGATGATATGGCTATAAATGCACAAGGCAGCCTCCAATTACAGTGCTGTATTACGGGAAATGACCTCACCCGTTTCCATCTGGCCAGCCTCTTCCTCTCCTCAGTATCTTCCTTGACTAGTGCTTGGATTGTTCTTCTTTCCTCGGTGCACCCTTGTGGAATTATGTGTAACACTCTGAAGCCTCTAGAATGGTTTAAAACCATGCACTTCCATGTACTAAAGAAATATTATATGTCTTTGTGACATCTGTTGAGCATGAAGGCCACTTTTCTTTTTTTCCTCTGAAATATGTTCAAAGCCACTGTCATTCTACAATCGCCATACCCTAAACTCCCCCCACCCTTGCAAATCTGCTGTGCACTTTGCTGTGTGAACACCTGAAGCTGTGGAAAATACTTCCGGGTGTGCAGAATACATTTACTGCCTGTACCTTTCCACCTTTCTCCTGTCTCCCTTGGATTCTCTCCCCCTTCCTCTGTGCTGTTTCCAGAGCACACAGTATTTCCCCCTTTCCTCCCTCCGTACCTTCTCAAGCTCTACAAGAAATAACTTTCTTCTGGAAACAGCTGTGCATCTAGAAATAACTCCTACCTATCTTTTACCTTTTTTCCTTAAACCTTCTCCAGCTTCCCCAGGGACAGGTACACTCCTCACCACCCCGAGCTCCACCCCTGGGTTCCTGTGGCATTTTGTCCTATCTCCATAGCAGCACTTACTACAGTTGACAGTAATCAGTTGTTTATGTTCTGTCTCCCCTCCAGACCATAAGCTGCTTGAGGGTAGGAACTGTGACTTATTCATCTTTGAGTTCCTGGCACCTAGCACCCTGCATACTTGCAAAGGGAGCTCTGAGTAAATGAGGGAGAAAGTGAGAGGAAGGATGAAGACAGTGAGGGTATAACCGCAGAGGGTGTGACCACAGCACTAAAATGGAGACAGACACAGATAAGAAAACTAAGGGTCCTTTTCAGATTTCCCATACTCCACAATGGTAGGTTGGTGGGTGACCTAAGCATTTTCAGGATTGTATTGCTTTTCTTTTTCTCCTTAATTGGCTGCATACTCTACCACCCTTTTTCTTTTTAATGCAGAATAAGGCAAGCTTCATCTCAGCCTAGAAGGGAATATCAGCCTAAACCTCGAATGAGCCTGGAGTTTACAACTGGGGACAGCACTCAGCCCAATGGGGGCCTCTCCCACACGGGCACTCCCAAACCTGCAGGTAAGGAGCGGAGGCCTGCAGAACCCATTCCCCGGGCCTGGGCACACCCCACTGACACTCTTCCAGAAATTCTAGGAGCAGTCCGATCTGTCTGCATAAGGAATCCACTATAATATATTTCTTACAGGATGGTTTTGTAAGGTAGAAACTCTTAAAGGAGTTCCCTCTTGTCTCATTGATTATCTCTTCCCCTCCTTTACTCTCTCTCCTCTATAAAACTTTCTTTGTAAGTCCCTTTTTTCTCTCACTGTCCATCATCAGCACATACTTAAGTGTTCGAACAAACACATTTGATTTTGACCCTCCTTTGTGGTCTTACAGTTACCTTAATATGTGAGTTTAGTTGTAGGGATGTCATCTTTTCTTCCTGTTACTCTGCTTCCGTGGTTCCTGCCTGCATGCGGAATCATGCTCCTGGGCAGTGCGTGCCCACATACACTCACTTATCACCCACAGACAGCAAGCAGCTCCAGGAACTTGCTGAGTTGGATTTCTTGAGTCACAAACATATGGGTGAATATATTTGTAGATGAATATATTCTGAGTCTCAGCATCTGCTAGACTTCCCTCCTCTCCCCACCCTCCAGCCAGTTCATCGTGCTGTGGTAAGAGGTTGGTACAATGAAAGCTAAAACTTATTTTCTATCAGGAATATTGATGTATAGCCAGTAATGTATTCTTTTAGGTGGTACCACTGCTCTCCACCCCCTACACACAGATCAGATAAAAACCTGTGCTTGAGATACATTCAACCTTGGTAATCTTCTTGGTTGAAGAACAGGAACTATCTTATACTGGATATGGATTTTAAGGATATGCAGCTTTCTCCTGTTTTCCCTGCATCCCCAGTGCTTGATGTTCTACAGTAGGAAACGTAGATGCTCTCAGGAGACCATGAAGGAAAAAAGTGAGGTGTGTGATGACAGTTGGAGTTCTCTGCCCCTTGTGCTTAGCTCTGCTGCTCAGAGCCCGCAGTGTGCGGATAAACAACAGTGGTTTCTAGAAGTTATCTGGTTACAAGGACTAGTCATATAAGTTATAGGTAACCTGCTTCCCCCTGCTCAAAAACCAATCTCATATTTCACTTTTCTTTTGGAGACACATTAACTTGCTTTCTCTAAGTAAAAAAAAAAAAAAAATTCATTGTTCCCCTTCAAAGCCATCTAGATGGCATGGAGCTGTATGCACTTGTCTGCGTCGATATACATATGTGTGCGCCTGCTGTGTTAATATATTTGCTCATTTAACATAGATCCCTTTTAAGCTATGATCCCATCCTTCATTATTTGACTCAAGGAAGCATATATTATTTTTTCTATGCCGTAGCTCTGATGCACACCTCATATTTATATATGCAATATATAACGCAAAGGTGTAAATTATATCATTTTTATATAATCTCATTTAATAGTCAGAGTAGTACTGTGAAAAGTAAGTTCTACTGTTAGTTCCAATTTTAGACAAAGAACCTGAGAGCAAAGTGCTTTATGCAAGGTCACAGAGAGTAAGAACTTGAACCCAGTATTGTATATTGTCTTATTTTTACTACATTACAATGGTTTCCAGAGGCTGGGGTGGGGGGGGACTTTATTTTTAAAAAGTGAGAACTGCATTGTTATTCTGAAGTTGTAAAGTTTTGTCCGTGTAATAAACTCTATTATTTCACATGTGCAGAGATCTTAAAGTGCTAGCATGGAAAGAATTCTGGCCATGCTTCATTTTGAACCTAAATCTCGTTAATACTCCTTAAGTCATTGGGTCTCCCATCTCTGGGCATTGTTAGCAAGGCCAACCTTGATGAACCCTGTTGTACGTATCACAAGGAGAGATGTGGCCAATTTTTCATACTGGAAATAGAAACAGCAATTCAACAACTTCCAGAAACATGAGAAAGCTTCTGAAGACTGCTAGAGGGCAAGGTGCCATGCAGCAGACACTGGGGACCAGTAGCAAGAGGAAGCTTCAGCGGGAAGAGGAGTGAGGGAGGAACCAAGGGGGACAGCACGCTGGGCAGGTGCAGCAGGAGGTAGATACGTGCATTAAATTCCCCTTGTCTTTCTGTGTTCTTCTCTCCTGCTCTTACTCCCAGGTGCCCCACTGGATCAGCCCTGCTGCCGAGCTCTGTACGACTTTGAACCTGAAAATGAAGGGGAGTTGGGTTTTAAAGAGGGTGATATCATCACACTCACTAACCAGATTGATGAGAACTGGTATGAGGGGATGCTCCATGGCCAGTCAGGCTTCTTCCCCATCAATTACGTGGAGATTCTGGTTGCTCTGCCCCATTAGGATGTTATGCTGGCTGGCTCACCTCTTCTTGACCCAGATAGTTAAGTTTAACCACTGCTTTGGTAATGCTGCTTACAACACACCCCAAGCGCAGGCTGCAGTGGTCCAAGTCATCAAGCCCCACTCAGTATGTTTCGTTGACTTGTGTGATCCCACGAGAGTCATGGTGATGGATGGTATCTTCTTAGCCTGGTGGGCATGGCATGTGCTTTTTAAATACCATCTGAGACCAGCCAGAAGTCACAGAACTGCTGTTTACACAGTTCTCAGGAGGATGTGGCTTCTTAGAATATGACCATCAGCCACATCACAGATAAACCATCCTGCCGGAGATATTATCTACCACCCGGGGCCATCTCAAGGTCTCAGGTTCTCCATTTAAACAGAGGAGAAAGTTCTCGTTTTCACATTGACCCCTGCCAAACATGTGAGTCACAGAATTGTCAAAGAAAGCCTCCCTCACCAGCAAATTGTCTTCTGGTCTGAATGAGTGAGTCCCTTGATGCTCTCAATATAAAAGTGTTGAGTGTGGGTTCAAAGCCTTCTCTGAGAACGGTCACCTTTGTTCCACAGCTTATGCCTATTTCTGAGGTACAGCCGGTTTTCTTCCCTCCCTGCTATTAAAGCCAGAGGGGGATTCCTATTTTACTTCTAAGTAAGACAGTTAGCAGTCAGCATATTGAGGGAGGAGCTGAAGAGATTCTCCATTATGAGGAACTGGGAAGAGATCTGGTTTCCAAGCTTAAATTTCTTGCTGTACAGAAACCATGTATATATACAGGGCATTTCTGAAGGTACATGGACAGGGGAACAGATATCTTCACTTCAGTCTTATTTATGAATTACATGTTTCATGAATCCATTTGGTATAGAGACACAAGAAGAAAAACACTAGAAACCATTTTCCCACTAGTTCATAGACCAAGAAACAGTAACTATCTTCCCACTCCACTTTCACCTTGTGTTCTTTGAACATCATTTGTGCATATTCTGCCCTCAATGAGGACCAAATAAAGATGATTTTTGTGCTTAGCAGTTTAAGATGTGTGGCTGCGTATGCAAAACTCTTTCCCAACTCAGTCATGACTTTTATTTCTGTCCCTTCTATCTCCTCTTCATTTTGTGTGTACAGTGCTGTGCGTAAACTTATGAGTGGTTTTCTTCGTTTATTGGTTTTTTGGTTTTTTTTTTTTTTTGTATCAGTCATTAAAGTCCTGTTAGGCATCCAGAGTTCTATTTATCTAGCTGTACAGATTCTTTCAGAGGTTTAATGTGCTGCTTTGGATGTGCCACCTGCGGTAGTGGATCATGTGGAGTGAAAGGCAAATCTTACTGCTTAATGTATAAACTTAACCACGGGAAGCGTCGCTGTTTCCAATAAATATTGCTGAAGACAGAACCAAAGGCTCTGGCCCTTTATTTTGTGTCAGTTCTCTGGGTCCGACAGTGGGTGGACGAGTCTTCATTGCCTTCTGATGCAACCAAAGCAGACCTGGTTCCAACCTCACACCTACTTCTCTGTAAGCAGGGGAAGTTCCATTATCAAGAAGCGAGTTAGCCTGGACACTGGTAACTTATTGGTAACCCAGGGAAGGAGGAGATTTGAAAAAGAAGATAAGAAAGTGGAGAGAAGAGGTCTTCTAGAAGTTAAATGAGATAGCATCATGGTGATATAATCAGAAGAATGTAACATTCAGAGGAGCAAATAAAATGTATCATTTCAATCAGTCTTTTGTTTTCTTTCATGCTTAAAGAGAAAGGAATAGACGTGGAAATACAGACTGGCCAAAAGGTGGCCGCCTTTTCTCTTGGTGTATATGTGGGGGGAGGGGGAGGTAGGTGGGGGGAGGGGAGCAGTGCATACAGAATATGTATTTCCTGAGCTCCTGAGAAAATAAACATGTTCTTTATGTACTGGGTGCCCTTTGTATTCTTCCATGCTGAGGCCAATAGTCCAAATGTTCTAATCTAAAACAAATTGTTTTAATCAGATATACTAGGTTCACATATATACTGTATGTGAACTGCTCTAACATGAAAATAATATTTTTTCTAGCTGTGAGTTAGAGTATTACAGATCAATTCTTCAAACCAATTTAAAGAAGAAATTACCAATGACATTATTGTGAATGGAGAAAATCCAGAAGAGTCACAGATAAACTATTAGCCTCAATAAGTAAATTTAATAGGATTACTGGATATATAGTCAATATCCAAAAAATTTTTATATACCAGTAACGGTCATTTAGAAAAAAGTAATTAAAATGTATATCATTTACAAAGGCATCAAAAATTCAAGTCTATAGACATAAATCTAATAAGAATTATATAAGATCTCTACATAGAAAATTATGAAACATGTTTGAGAAAAAATAAAGAAGACCCTAATGAGTGAAGAGATATTTACATTTATGGGTTGGAAAACTCAGCATTGTAAATATGTTATTTCTACCCAGATTGACCTATAGGTTTAGTGCAATTTCAACCAAAATCTCAGGAAGTTTTTTTTGTGTGTTTGAATATTGACAAGCATATTATGAAAGTTATGTGAAATGCAAACGGATATTTCTTCTTAAAGAAGAACAACTTAGTTGGAGGACTTTCTCTAGATATAAAACATCAAGCTATAGTAATTAAGAAAGTGTGATGTTTATTCAATGATAGGACAAAAGATGATCTGTACAGAAGAGCAAGTCCAGAAAGAGGCATATATGTATTCAACCATATTTGAACCAGTAAAGCTTTCTGTTGTCTTTAATGTTACACATTCAGGTGTGACTGTACCTGTGTAATAGTAGTTCTGTAACCTCAAAGGGAGACTAACAGCAAGACCCAGCACCAAGTAGAGTAATCTCAAAATGAGTTAACATCAAATGAAACTAAATGACCACAGCTTCCAGGAAGAACTTAATGTTTACTTAAGGGAGTCTTTTGGAGACCGTTAATAATACACTTACCAGATCCAGAACTGTCTGAATTACTTACTTTTTTTTCAAAATTTTTAAAATTAATTAATTTATTTATTTATTTTTGGCTGTGTTGGGTCTTTGTTGCTGCGCGCGGACTTTTCTCTAGTTGTGGCGAGCAGGGGCTACTCTTCGTTGCGGTGTGCAGGCTTCTCATTGCGGTGGCTTGTTGCGGAGCACGGGCTCTAGGCGCGCGGGCTTCAGTAGTTGTGGTGCATGGGCTTGCTTACTCCGTGGCATGTGGGATCTTCCTAGACCAGGGCTCGAACCTGTGTCCCCTGCATTGGCAGGCAGATTCTTAGCCACTGCGCCACCAGGGAAGCCCTGAATTCCTTATTTTCATTCAAGTATAATAAATTCCTTTTTATAAAACTTTAAATACAGAAAAGAGCAGCCAACTTTGTGGACCACCATTGGAGAAGTTGAATCCACCCCCAAACACTTGTTTTTCTAAGTCTAATCACAGAATGAACTGTCTGAGGTGGAAACAGAAGCCGAGCTAAAGTAAACTGAACCAATATGGCAAATTGTGAGGCAATTGTCTCATTTTATTTTTTGTATTAGGTCTGATAGGTCTTAAAGAGAAAACTTTTTGGAAAAATAATTGTTTTTCCTTAGTTTTTCTTTGCCAAAAAAAAAAAAAAAAGTGGACAATAAGAATGACATGACCAAGAATTGAAGTTTCCCATACACTGTTTATAGTATGTAACATATATCTGGAATTTGCTAACTCCTATTCTGCATCCACTTAGCAATGGTTTAGGAAATCAGGACTATCCCAAGGCTCTATTTTCAAGACAGCCTCTAGAGTTCTGAATTGAACCATGTGGGCACTTTTAAGACTTATATTTCAGTACCCTCTTGTTAACCAGATTAAGAACTGCATTGCTGATTATCAGAGAAATGCAAATCAAAACTACAATGAGGTTATCACCTAACACCAGTCAGAATGGCCATTATCAAAAAGTCTACAAATAGGGACTTCCCTCGTGGTCCAGTGAGTGAGAATCCACGCTCCCAATGCAGGGAGCCTGGGTTCGATCCCTGGTCGGGGAACTAGATCCCACATGCATGCTGCAACTAAGACTCCACATGCCGCAACTAAGACCTGGCACAGCCAAAATAAATAAATAGATATTTTTAAAAAAACAACAATTAAAAAAAAGTCTACAAATAATAAATGCTGGAGAGGCTGTGGAGAAAAGGGAACCCTCTTTCACTGTTGGTGGGAATGTAAATTGGTGCAGCCACTATGGAGAACACTATGGAGTTTCCTCAAAAACTAAAAATAGATTTACCATATGATCCAGCAATGCCACTCCTGGGCATATATCCAGAAAAGATGAAAACTAATTTGGAAAGATATATACAACACAATGTTCATTGCAGCACTATTTACAATAGCCAAGGCATGGAAGCAACCTAAGTGTCCATCGACAGATGAATGGATAAAGATGATGTGATGTGTGTGTGTGTGTGTCTGTGTATATATATATATATAATACACACACACACACACACACACACACACACAGTGGAATACTATTCAGCCATAAAAAAGAATGAAATAATGCTATTTGCAGCAACATGGATAGATCTAGAGATTATCACATGAAGTAAAGTAAGTCGGACAGAGAAAGGCAAATATCATATGATATAACTTATATGTGGAATCTAAAATATGATAGAAATGAACTCATTTACAAAACAGAAACAGGTTCACAGACATAGAAAACAAATTTATGGTTACCAAAGGGGAAAGGAGTAGAGGAATAAATTAGGAGTTTGGGATTAATAGATGCACACTACTATATATAAAATAGATAACCAACAAGAATCTATTGTATAGCACAGGGAACTATATTCAGTATCTTGTAATAACCTATAATGGGAAAGAATATGAAAAAGAATATATATATATATATATATATATATATATATATATATATATATATATTATAAACTGAATAATTGCTGTAAACCAGAAACTAACACAACATTGTAAATCAACTATACTTCAGTTAAAAAAAATCATGCCTCAGTAGTAAAAGTCGGTTTATAGTTATAAAATTAAAAAAAAAACAAAACTGCTTTTGCAGACTGCCTTTCATCCCATGGGGGTGGTGATGGTGACGGGAAGGACTTAATGCTAAAGAAAGCAACATCTTGAAGCTACCATTTGGAACTCTGTGCAGTGGTTGGTGAAGACTTACTGGGCTGCATGGAGAGGTGGCTACACCAGCAATTTCTAGGCCCAGCTGTTGGGGACCTGTTACGGATCTCCGTATTAAAGGAGATGCCAAGGAAAAGAACACAACTATTTTTGAAAGGACCCGATGAAGGCTAGCTGCTTAAAGGTCAGGGTGTTGAATGTCACTCACTTCTCAGGTGCGTCTGAGTGATGGCGGCTTCCCATCTGGGTCAGGAGGAGCTCTGATTCTTGACAGGAGTGAGGCAGGCTGTCAGCTTTGGAGGTAAAGGAGTGGAGAGCAGCATCTCAATACCATTTTCTCAAAAAGGAACCCTGGACTTCTTTTGTACTACCTTATGTGATTATTCACCCATATGTACCGAGGCCAAGATTTTGGGAAGTCCCTTCAGATAAGAAATAACAAAGCTTCACAGTAGAGGGGTGGAGAATAAAGATTGAATATCAGGAAAATTCGAAGATGTTTGGAGACCTTCGTGTAATCTGGGTTCTCGATTTTTTTTCTGCATGACAAGTGTGGTCTCAGAAACAAGGGTTTCATATCTGTTTTTGGATGTCATCTGAAAAATGTTTGCAGCATTCGTGAAATTAGGAATTTTCCTTTCTTTATATTCCAGGCTTGCAAAATGTAGATTTCTTCACCGGGCAGAGTCTATCCTGATTATAGGCTTTTAGGGGCCTTTAAGCAATAAAAATAGATGTGTATTTACAGCTGTGTTTGAATTTACTGTATCATTGTTTTCACACCAGGGAATCAAACACATTCAACACTTTTATCAGATGATGCTTGTAATTGTTGCTTGTAATTGTATTACCGTGTATCGAGCACTTCATTAAGCTCAATATATGTGATTTTGATTGAAGACTAAGGTGTTAAATGCTTGGCTCTTTGGGGTCAGACACTGGAAGAAAGAGAGCTTTGTAAAAGGGTTGATTGTTTACCCAATGTAGTCTCAGGCTTACTGGTATTTAGAGCTTAAAAAAGAAAAAAGAACTTACCCACATTATGAAATGTCTTAGTAGCAAGACAAAGAAAAGGTGAGCTCCTTGATGGTGAAATAAAGAGACTATAAGGTCTTATAAAAGGCTGGTTTTATAGAATGTCAGACATAGGAGAAGAAGAAAGTAAAGAGAGAAGTTTCGAAAGAAACATTTTTCGCACTTCCCTGCTAGTGTTTTGGCTTCCTCTGAATCTTTCTGTGTGTGACTGGTAAAAGAAACATCACATTTCTTTATTTTTCTAAACCCAGTTAAGTATGGCTTTCTTCCCGCTCCCACCAGAATTGGCAGGCAGTGCTCTCTCGGTTCTGTCTGTGGGGAAGGGCCTCTGGTCCTCAGCGTAGGTGACGCTACTGCTGCCAGGTTTTCTCGCCCAGGCCTTTGTGGTCTGCTAGAAAGTACAGCTCCAGCCCTGTCTGCCTGAGCTTGGTGCTGGGTCTTTGCTGGAAGTCCCAAGCTGGAGCACCAGCACCCAGCGTCCCTAGGCACAGCGCCATGACCCCCTGAAAATTTACCCCTTCTTCATTTAAGTCCCTTACTCCAGTAAAACAAAATACATCATTTACTGCTTTACCACCTATCCTAGATACAGTGATTGACTAGATTTGGGGAAAAGGCCAGAGAATCTGTATTTTTAAAAAGCTCCACAGTGATTCTTACCTGCATCTCTTAACCAAAACATCTGCCTCCATCAGGGCTCATGAAGATGAAGAAATCAGGAAGGCACCTACAGAGCCTCCTACACTTACCTAATGGTTAGGAGTCACGTGGGGGAACTTGCGCAAATTTCCAGGTACTCTTTGCAGCTGCTCTTAATCAGAATGGACCATTGAAGGGCCTGGAAAGGTATATTTACCATCAGAAAGGTTTAGGAAACAATCTTCTACAGTGCTTCTAAAACTGAAACACGCATGAGAATCCCCTGGAGCTTGTTAAAACAGATGCTTGGGCCCCACCCCCAGAGATTGATTCAGTAGGTCTGGGGTGGGGTGAGAATGTGCACTTCTAATAGGTTCCAAAATGATGTGTTTCCTGATCCCTGGACCACACTTGGAGTAGTACTGCTCTATGAGGTACACTTCTGAGGAAGAGCCAGCTGTGTCACCACTCCTGTCAGGAGTTAACCTGTGCCTTCTGCCATACTTGTAACTATCTCTTTTCACGGGAATCTGCCTTGTAGCACGCACCTCTTCCTGCTTCTGATGGGAATGGAGTGTGTGACCCATTGATCTAAATAAAAGCCAAGGCAGATTCCTGGGTCCTGATGCCTGAGATTCTGATTCCGTTTCCTAGAGTGGGACCCAGTATCTGCAGGTGTGTCAGGCATTCTGTCCCACCTCATAGCTTATGCAGGCAGTCTTCAGGCCACATGGAGAAACCCTCGTTCAGACTTGGGACCCCTTAGGTTTGTGAGTACCGTGGAAGAGGATCCCTTAATAGACATGGGTTGGCAAATAAGAAGGGGAAAGGAGAGAGGAACCAGTTTCCTCTCACATGTAGGTGCCAGTGCTTCCCGTAAAAAAGAGGGAGAAGTATTGCATAATGCACAGGTTAACCCCTGACAGGAGTAGTGACACAGCCTTTTTCTTGCCTTGATTTTTCTTTTTATCAATAGGAACATCAAAGCATCTAAATGTATTATGTAGGAAATATAGATGGGAGGAGAAGGGTGGAGAACGGGAAGGAAGAAAGTGGTTCATGAGTCTGAGGAAACCAGACTGACTGCCTTAACAAACCCAATCACCGAAATGTTGATGCCATCTGATTATTATATATTGTCTTTTATGTTCTTTTCCCCCCTTTTTGTTTTCTCTTTTTTCCCTCGGTTTCATGGGACCTAGATTGCCCTCTGCTGGCCAAAACAAAAAAAAATTTTTTTTTAATCAGATAAAAAGCTGACAAAATTTCCTGATTGTTTTTATAATCATCATGTATAAACATACCTTAAGATCTGTCTCTTTCCAGGGGCATGATGCTTAAGCTACTGCTCTTTTAATCAGTTAGTCATTTTTAGCATAATTGATACCTAGTGAAATAGTGTGTGATGTTCAGAAAGAGAACTGATTTCCTGCTCTTGTCATAAAAAGTACAGCATAATTATCCAGTTAAGACACATGTGATTAGCAATTTACAATGACTGCATGTGTGCAGTATGGGAATTAAACTGTGGTCTGCCCCCAGCTTTCTGAAGCTAAGCTGAAAAGAAGTTGTAGGTCATAGTATCTCACCTTGAACAACAGCCTTCAAGAAATGCCATCTCCAGAAACAATAACAAAAGTTACAAAGTCTAAACAATGTACTTGGAGTAATTTTTAAAGCCGATTTACTGAGGTATAATTTACATACCATAAAATTTACCTATTTGAGATATACAGTTTAATTATTTTTAGCAAAGTTATAGAATTGTGTACCACTATTGAAATCTAGTTTTAGAACATTTCCATCACCCCAAAGGGATTGTGTCCATTTGCAGTCAATTCTGCTTCTACCCCCGCCTCTAGGCAACCTCTAATCTGTGAGTAGGGTTGTTTTAAGGCATAAAAATTGAGACATCTTAGTTAAGTGGAAAAGATAATGATTTAATTGGTAAACGGTACTGGCATAGTCGGCTATCCATCTGGAAGAATATCCCGTCTAACTTGCTCACCGCCGTGAATCTTGCCACCTCTTCCTTAACACTCTGCAGAGCAGCTCTGGCCTCTCACCTCACTTACTGTGGACTGTCACCCTCTCTAAGCTGGTAGGAGCTGTCTCAGTGACCTCTTAGGATGGCTCGAGGTGTTGAATGCAGGGTCACAAGAGAGTCCTCCCAAGCCAGTAAATGCTGCACCTGCCAGCCTTACGCTCTGCACACCCATCCCCACTTCAGCACGCTCACTAGACATCCACTCCCACGTGTCTTCCCCTAGTTCCTGCCAGCTCACACCGCCTCCTCTTCTTTCACTGTGGAGACTCTTTCTCCCAGACCAGGGACTGGATTTCTGGGTTCCGGGTGTGCTGAGCTCTGACGCTGTTTGTTAGCCTGGAAGCAGTGAGAAGCAGCAGGTGGAGTCTTTGTAGGGGCTCCAAGGAGGGGAGGCTGCTCTCCTCTGACAAAGTGGAGGGAGGATGGGCCTCTCTAAGATGGGATGATTTAGGGGGCTCGGGAGTGTAGGGTTCTGAGCTTTGTCCACCTGGACGGCTCCATCCTAGTCCTCTGGGTCCCATTCTCCTGACTTTGACAGAAGGGAATTGTCAAGACTGTATAATCAGTTTTCTTTGTAGCTTTGCCTCCTTGGCAGATTTTGAGTTGATTTCCAGTACAGTCTGCCCTACGGTTGCAGGAGATAAGGGTTTCCTAAGCGCTTCCCTGGAGGCCCTCTGTTTTTTTTACAGTTTATGGCTGGTTGACCTGTAGCTATCTTTTTTTTTTTTTCCCCCCAAGATATTCAAACAGTTACCAAAGCAACGAACACCACACCCACAGCCGTCATAATTACCTTTTCACTGTGCTGTTCAAGTGTTCTTCACCTTCCACCAGTGCCTAATCCTATTACCCCAAGGTAAGAGTTCATTGTGATGCTTTGTCCCTCAAAAGGCCACTGTAATTGGAGCCCTTGCCATCTGACCAGTGGGTAGGCAATCAGCTGCCAAACCCTACTCTGAGAGTTTGCTCTCCAGGCCATTTCTGGTACTAACTTTCTTAGCCTGGTACCCCAATATCCAGAGACTGAAACGAAGGCTTGCATGTGGGTGGGTTTGGAGGGAACTGTGATTCCAGGAAGCAGGAAATCAGGATGGGGAAGCAATAAAAGACAAAGATACATTTTTGAGGTATTTTACTGCTTTGCAATTAGTGTTTGATCCCACTGGATTCTACCAAGGAGAAATACTCTCTTGGGGAATGAAAGGGGTAAGCACTGATCTATTGGCCCCTATGCCCTACACTTCTGGGTTTCTCATGGCCAAGTGTAAGAGTGGGTTCCCAAGGGGTGAGAGGTAAGCAGCCTTAACCTGAAGCAAGGCTCTGTTTCCCTGCATCTGTGCAAAGCTAGTCAAAGCTTGCATGGCAGTGGATGCTGCAGCTTTTTGGCTGGAGTAAGAAGTAGGGGCAAGAGGATTTTGAAGTGTACATCATACCTACCCTGCACCTCATGCAGCTTCTACTCAGTCCATTTTTGCCCTTCTCTCCTCAGATCTTGCAGCTCTTGTTATATTCAAGGGATTATCTACCACGTTGGGATAAGCCCCTTACCTGGAGGAAGTATATTCTTGCTGGCATCTTTTGAGCCCCTGAACCAGCTTATTAAGCATATCCCCCTGCACAGCTTCTTCCTAAATATCTCCTCACCCGATTTGGTTATTTTGGATGACCCTTGGATGTTTTTTTGAGACTGAGGGTTATATATCCCTCCTAATTTTGCTCAAAATGTCATTATTCATACTGTTATTGTTTCCATTAATCTTGTTTTGTATGACATCCCGGAGGAGAACTGGAAATTTCTGTCTCGTGCTGCCATGTTTATACTGGAATTCCTACTCTGATTCTTTTAATCACACGGAGATGGAAATGTCAGGTCCCTGAGTGAGAGGCAAGGTAGAAGGTTTCACTCTCTCCTGTGTTAACCATCCATGCAGGGCCAAACGCTATTTAGATACTAACCTTGTTGATTTTAGCCCCTGCTGAAGGCAGGATGTTTCAATTGTCTCCACAATCCTGGCTCCAGAGCTGGTGTGACTCCCTTGGTGATGATTGGTGGGGCTTTGTCTGCACGCCCAGCCAAGCCTCCGTGGTTGCCACCAGGTGAGCGTTCCCTAGGAGAGGGGGGAGTACATGTTCTGACATATTTTATTATTTTTCCTCAGGGTAGAAAATATAGGCCCGCGGTGATGTCTAATTGCAACTCTCTTACCTCATTTGTGGCAGAGATCTCCCTGTGCTTTTATAGAAACATAAAAATCAAGCAAGCATGATTTCTAACCAAAGAGAGACTTTTAAACATTTTTTTTCTTTCATTGCTGTGTATGAGTGGCCTGTTTCCTAAGAAAGGTCTCAAATGTTTCAAGTATCTTGTTCAAAAATCCACAGGCAATAGTCTGTCAATCCCTTCTGCTTCACAGGGGGAGGGATTTTTCCAAGGGTTTACCATAGCTCCTGACATATATTATCTCATTTAATCCACGCAACAAACCCAAGAGAAAGGTGTTGTCAGCCATTTCTATATATGAAGGAACTGAGACTCAGAATTCTAACTCAAGTTTTTCTAACTCCAAAGCCCATACTCTCCTGGTACCATAGGACACAGCATTCACATAACTTGTATTTTGTGGATGAGGAACACAAGTCCCCAAATGCAAAACACGTGACCCCCTCCATTTACTAGTTTTGTTATGTTGGGTGAACTACTTAAACTCTCTGTGCCTCATTTCTTTGTTTATAAAATGGGGATAAAATAATACCTACTTCATTGTTGTGGTAGGTTGTTGAGGATTAAATGAGTTAACATGTGAAGTGTTTAAAATAGAGTGACACAGGGAACTCCCTGGCAGTCCAGTGGTTAGGACTCTGCGCTTTCACTGCTGAGGGCATGGGTTCGATCCCTGGTTGGGGATCTAAGATCCCACAAGCTGCATGGTGCAGCCAAATTAAAAAGTAAAATAAAATAAAATAGCGACACAGAGTGGGCATGCCACATGGTTTAATAAAACCAAACCAAGGTTCTGGGACTAAAATCAATTCTTCTGACTCCTGCTCCAATGTCTTCCTCTGTGAAACATCTCTGAAATGGTAACTAAAGTCAATGGGAAAATGCGTTATATTTTCCAAATGCTTTATGCACCTTTTTTCAGCAAACATTTACAACATTAAACAGTGACAATTTACGTCTTTGGTTATTTGGACACTGCATTCAGTGTAGAATAATTCAAATCCATTCACTAGAAGACCATTTATAGTTCATGCCAGGGGGAGAACAGGAGCTCGTAAGGTTGGAGCTAATGGATCTTTAAAGAATGGAGGTAGCAAACAGGGGAGACCAGGTAAATGGAGGCTGAGCAGGCCAGGCAAGCCATATTTGTCCTACACATTGTAGTGGTGAAAGTCTTCACTGCAAGTGACAGTAACCTAAACTGTCTAAACTAACTAAACTAACCAGTGCGCCAAAACAAAAACAAAGAAAGGAAGGAATTGGTGCATGTGATTGGTAAGTTCAAGGATAGCACTCACTTCAGGCAAGACTAGATCTAGGGACTTGAGCAATGTCATTGGAACTTACCCCATCTTTCTTCCCCCCTCATCTCTTCTTGTTTCTTGTTTCCTAATAATTTATTGGCTTCATTCTGTACTGCCAGAGACAACTCTTTGTACATCATAGGGAAAATGATTACTGACACATCCATGTCTTCATCCTTACAGGAAGGAGACCGCTTTCTCTTCAATATCCAAATAGAAAAATCTCATGGAAGAACAGCAATTGGCCCTGCTTGGATCTGTGTCCATCCTTGGACCAGTCACTATGGTCCGGTCACTATTGTTAGTTGGATAGGGTCCCATGAGAGGCCCAGCCTTGGTCATTGCCCTCCCTCATAGAGTAGGAGAGTCAAGGCTTTGGGCTAGAGAAGAAGTAGCTCTCCAATTAAAAGGGGAATACCAGACAAACAAAAATCAATCAATGTTTCTTGCCCTCTGTATACAATCTCAGGTTTTCTCAACTGTTTTCTTCTCCTTTCCCCTCAAGTCTATTTCCAAACTGGTTTCTGGCTGTTGGTTTAATTTACCTTCCATAATCTCACCCTTAGACTTAATGTTTACATGTGAACCCCAGACTCCTGACTCCTGTCTGCACCTCAAGGATTGTGGCTCAGATGTGTTCTTCCACTCTTTCTGCTTTAGACAACAACCTTAAGTAAGATTTCCTTCCTTGGCAAATCCTACGGAGCCCAATTTCTAGCACCAGTTTCATCTTCCCAATTCCATTGAGCTTCCCAGAATCAGAGATTTTGTGTGACATGAGGGTACGTTTAGAGTACATTAGGACTTCCCTGGTGGCGCAGTGGTTAAGAATCCGCCTGCCAATGCAGGGGACACTGGTTCAATCCCTGGTCTGGGAAGATCCCACATGCTGTGGAGCAGCTAAGCCCGTGCACCACAACTACAGAGCCTGTGCTCTAGAGCCCGTGAGCCACAACTACTCAGTCTGCATGCCACACCTACTGAAGCCCACGTGCCTAGAGCCCGTGCTCCTCAATGAGGGAAGCCACCGCAATGAGAAGTCCACGCACCGCAACAATGAGTAGCCCACGCACACAGCAACGGAGACCCAATGCAGCCAAAAATAGATAAATAAATAATCATAGAGTACATGTGTCTGATAGTAAGTAGTAAGCCTTCAGTTTATATAACCCACTGAGGGCTGGGATCTCAAGAACACTGGAATAGGAGGCACCTGAGGATTAACAGTGGATCAGAGTAAGAGCATTTCTGTAGCTCAGGACCATTTCTATAGGTCCTGGGAAAACTGCGGGACTTTGAGATTAAAAGGGAGCAGATTCATTCCAGGGTTGATAAGAAACATGGGGACATCAATACAGCTTCCTTTTACTGGGGGGAGGGGTTGATATGTCTCTTAAGACTCACTTAAACTGAAGGTTACTTCTCTGTTTCTTTCTTTTATTGCAATTTGTTGAAGACATAGGATCATACATTTTATAGAGTGTTCTCAGTAATTTGGTATTTGGATCTAGACAAGTGACTTGATCAAATTCAAGCTTGAGTTTTTAGCAAGACTACCTCTTATGTAGTGTGTTCTTTCTTTAGGAGGCATTTAATCTTTGATCATATATATCTTTTTGTGATTTTTGGCAGTCATTGAAAATCATTCTTTAGATACATTAATAGAAGTTGCAAAGTACTGGTATTCTAATTCTGTCATTCCTTCTACACTTATTTTCTAGAATACTTTTATAAAAAGAAACTTCCTTTTATCAACTATTTTTTTTTTCCTAGTGGTACACTATATACAGGAAAGGCAGGATAAATTCTTGATTCCTTTTTCTGTTTTCCTGTTTTCAAAATAGTTAATTCATTAGCATCTCCAATAGTGACCAATAGATTTTGTAAGTATCGTTATGAACTCATGGATCTAAACATATTTAATATGTTTCAGTTCATTGAAGTTATCCTTATTGATACTCAGATTGCCCCTATTTTGGCCAGTGTGAATCCCTTTAAGTTGGCATCTGAGTCCTTTCAATACAACCTTAGGAGTCTCTGCTAACTTCCGCGCTTTCTAGTGAAATGAGATATATGGGCTCATCTGGTAGGTTTCTTGCCCCAAAACTGGAATTGGCCATTTCTTCAAGGAGCCCTGGTTCCTTTGAGTAGTAGATCTCAAGACCACAGCCGAAGTGCTAGGGACTTATTTTATCTTCTGAATTAACAAGAAGGCAAAGTTATCCAATTACAGTCTACTTAAGTAATATGAAGGCTCTGAAGGTTACTAGTTCTATGAAAAGGCCCTATAGATTTTCAGAAATTTTGGACAGTATGTTAGTCAGGGTTCTCCAGAAAAATAGAAAATAGAACCAATAATCTGTCTATCCATCCATCCATCCATCCATCCATCTATCCATCTACACATATATATAAAGAAGATTTTTTAATGAGGAATTGGCTCATATGATTATGGAGGCTAAGTCCCACAGTCTGCCGTCCACTAGCTAAAAACCCAGGAAAACCAGTGATGTAATTCCAGTCCCAGTCTGAAGGCCTGAGAACCGGGGAAGCTGATGGTGTAAATCCCAGTCCAAGGGAAGGAGAAAACTGAAGTCCAGTTTAAGTGGATCGGCAGGAAGGAAATGAATACTCCTTCCTCTGCTATTTGTTCTATTCAGGTGCTCAGTGGATTAGATGATGACCACCCACATTGGGGAAGACTCGCTATTGTAATGAATCCACACATTCAAATGCTCATCTCATCCAGAAGCACCCTTACAGACACACCCAGAAATAATGTTTCATCTGGCCCTGTGGCCCAGTCAAGTTGACACAAAAAATTAACATCACAGAGAGTATGTTTGACAGTATGGGTATGTTTAAATACTTTTGTGAAATGCCCCCTAATTATCTCAAGAAGGTCTTCAGGGGCTTTTTAAAGATTCAGGCTCTTATCCTCCAGAAGGGTTGAAGCTGAGGTATGATGAGAGGCCCCTGGGACTGCTGACTGGGTGAGATGTACTAAATGAACAGAGAAATCAAACTGTGGTTCAAGTATAAGCCTAAAATTGAAGTCACTGGGCTAGATGCTTCAAATTGCAGGCATTGATTTGCAAGAGCAAGCTGTTTTTCACATGGGCAGCCCTACGTAATTGGTCTCAGGAGGACTGGCGGCTTGGATTTATTTATTTAACAATGGTTAAACATTCACCCAAGCAATGCTGGATGCCAGCTAGTGGGAAAGCTATCACACAGGCTGAATAGGCCATATCAGTCCATCTGCATGGTTTTTTGTTTGTTTGTTTGTTTTACATGGGTGAACTGTGCAGAAAGCTAAATTTTAATCTCAGTGTACTTCATCTGAGTTCAGCTAGTTGTTGGTGGTAATGTTCAGCCTACCGTGCTCTGACAGCCTGTTGCAATTATTTCCACCATGGGGCTGGCCGGCCATTCCTGCAGGAGGTCTGGAATGCACCTTTCACTGGTCAAGTTCCTTCCCTGGACATGGCTGGAGGCTGTTCAAGTTGTGTAAAGAGCCATACTCCCCTTTATGAGTGAGTTCATACCACCACCTCCCCTTTATCTTAAAAATATGGCATTTTATGTGTTTTCTGATGCAGGTCAACTGGAGAGTTTTGGAATCTTTAGCTGGGGGAATTCTAGGCCTTGCACTCAGCATGTTAAGCGCATGAAGACTTTGAGTGACACTTGTCCATACATCTGAAGGAGGTCATTGACTTTGCTTTCCAAAAATGATTCACTTCATTCTTTGGACCTGAAGATGGACAGTGGACTTTTCAGAAGGAACATCTAAGTCGCAGAGCTGATTGGCTTCTGGGTGAGAATGTCAAATTACAGTTGTATGTTTGGGGCTATCACCAATGTCAGACTAAGGATTTGGAGTGACTAAAATCAGCTGATGGTCAGACCCTGAGATAGTGTGACATCATATTGTCCAGCTAACATTAATAATGTAACTCTTTTTTTTTTTAATTAATTAATTTTTATTTTTGGCTGCATTGGGTCTTCTTTGCTGCGCGTGGGCTTTTCTCTAGTTGTGGCGAGCGGGGGCTACTCTTTGTTGCGGTGCGTGGGCTTCTCATTGCGGTGGCTTCTCTTGTTGTGGAGCATGGACTCTAGGCGCGTGGGCTTCAGTGGTTGTGGCACGTGGGCTTAGTTGCTCTGCAGCGTGTGTGATCTTCCCGGACCAGGGCTTGAACCCATGTCCCTTGCATTGGCAGGCGGATTCTTAACCACTGTGCCACCAGGGAAGCCCAATAATGCAACTCTTAAGTGGTACCTATGCCATGTTTTAAAGTCTCTCTAGCTAGTGCAATACTGAGAAAGCATATTCCTATGGTATTTTTATTGAGGAGAAAGCATATTCCTATGGTATTTTTATTGAGGAGGTTGGCTACAGTGCTTTTACTTCTAAGTAAGCACAGAACTTTCACCTTCACCTTACATCAATTTATGAAGGAGAGAGAGCTTATTTGGGTCAAAAAAATGACACAGTTAGACAAGCATATGTAAGAGTAGAATTTCTGGCGGGCAGATAAATGAATTATAAACAACATTGATTGAGAGCATATTATATGACAGGAACAGCTCTAATATTTTACATGGATGGTTTCTCACACTTCTGTATAACAGCCCAGTTAGGTAAGAGCTGTTGTTGATCCTTGTCTTTGTCCGTTCAGGCTGCTATAACAAAAATGCCCCAGACTGGGTGGCTTAAATAAAAACATTTATTTCTCACAGCTCTGGAGGCTGGGAAGTCCAAGACCAAGGCACCAGCAGATGGGGTGTCTGGTAAGAGCCTGCTTCCTCGTTCATAGAGATGGATATCTTCTCACTGTGTCCTCACAGGGCAGAAGGGGCAAGAAAGCTCTCTGGAGTTTCCTTTATGAAGGCATTAATTCCATTTATGAAGACTCTACCCTCATGACCTAATCACCTCCCAAAAGCCTCACCGCCTAATGCTATCACTCTGAAAGTTAGGATTTCAACATATGAATTTTGGGAGGAAACAAACATTCAATCCATAACAACCCCCGTCTTGCAGCTGAGAAAACTGAGGCCCAGAGGAATTAAGTTATGCTGAGTGCATGTTGTTTGCCAGAAACTGCTAAATATATTTTTTAATAGATCTTTATTGGAGTATAATTGCTTCACGTTACTGTGTTAGATTCTGTTTTACAACAAAGTGAATCAGCTATATGCATACATATATCCCTATATCCCCGCCCTCTTGAGCTTCCCTCCCACCCTCCCTATCCCACCCCTCTAGGTCATCGCAAAACACCCAGCTGACCTCCCTGTGCTATGCTGCTGCTTCCCATCAGCTAACTACTTTTCATTTGGTAGTGTATATATGTCACTGCTACTCTCACTTCGCCCCAGCTTCTCCCTCCCCCCGCCATGTCCTCAAGCCCATTCTCTTTGTCTACGTCTTTATTCCTGCCCTGCCACTAGGTTCATCAGTAACACTTTTTTTTTTTTAAGATTCCATATATATGTGTTAGCATACATATTTGTTTTTCTCTTTCTGACTTACTTCACTCTATATGACAGACTCTAGGTCCATCCACCTCACTACAAATAACTCAATTTTGTTTCTTTTTATGGCTGAGTAATATTCCATTGTATATATGTGCCACATCTTCTTTTTTCATCTGTCGACAGACATTTAGGTTGCTTCCAAGTCCTGGCTATTGTAAATAGTGCTGCAATGACCATTGTGATACATGACTCTTTTTGAATTACGGTTTTCTCAGGGTATATGCCCAGTAGTGGGATTGCTGGGTCATATGGTAGTTCTGTTTTTAGTTTTTTAAGGAAACTCCATACTGTTCTCCATAGTGGTTGTATCAATTTACATTCCCACCAACAGTGCAAGAGGGTTCCCTTTTCACCACACCCTTTCCAGCATTTATTGTTTCTAGATTTTTTGATAATGGCCATTCTGACTAGTGTGAGATGATACCTCATTATAGTTTTGATTTGCATTTCTCTAATAATTAGTGATGTTGAGCATCTTTTCATGTGCCTCTTGCCTATCTGTATGTCTTCTTTGGTGAAATGTCTATTTAGGTCTTCTGCCCATTTTTTAATTGTATTGTTTGTGTTTTTGATATTGAGCTCCATGAGCTGTTTGTATATTTTGGAGATTAATCCTTTGTCCGTTGTTTCATTTGCAAATATTTTCTCCCATTCTGAGGGTTTTGTTTTCATCTTGCTTATGGTTTCCTTTGCTGTGCAAAAGCTTTTAAGTTTTATTAGGTCCCATTTTTTTCTTTTTGTTTTAATTTTCATTACTCTAGGAGGTGGGTCAAAAAAGATCTTGCTGT
Source organism: Balaenoptera ricei (assembly GCF_028023285.1). Lineage (NCBI taxonomy): Eukaryota > Metazoa > Chordata > Mammalia > Artiodactyla > Balaenopteridae > Balaenoptera > Balaenoptera ricei. The sequence goes on along the minus strand of NC_082644.1, from coordinate 55,762,306 downwards.
GGTTATGTCAAAGTCTTCTTCCTATGTTTTCCTCTAAGAGTTTTATGGTGTCTGGCCTTACATTTAGGTCTTGAATCCATTTTGAGTTTATTTTTGTGTATGGTGTTAGGGAGTGTTCTAATTTCATTCTTTTACATGTAGCTGCCCAGTTTTCCCAGCACCGCTTATTGAAGAGGCTGTCTTTTCTCCATTGTATGTTCTTGCCTCCTTTGTCATAAATTAGGTGATGATATGTGCGTGGGTTTATCTCTGGGCTTTCTATCCTTTACCATTGATATCTATTTCTGTTTTTGTGCCAGTACCATACTCTCTTGATTACTGTAGCTTTGTAGTATAGTTTGAAGTCAGGGAGCTTGATTCCTCCAGCTCCATTTTTCTTTCTCAAGATTACTTTGGCTATTCGGGGTCTTTTGTGTTTCCATACAAATTGTAAAATTTTTTGTTCTAATTCTGTGAAGAATGCCATTGGTAGTTTGATAGGGTTTGCACTGAATCTGTAGATTGCTTTGGGTAGTATAGTCATTTTCACAATATTGATTCTTCCAATCCAAGAACATGGTATATTTCTCCATATGTTTATGTTGTCTTTGATTTCTTTCATCAGTGTTTTATAGTTTTCTAAGTACAAGTCTTTTGCCTCCTTAGGTAAGTTTATTCCTAGGAATTTTATTCTTTTTGTTGCAATGGTAAATGGGATTGTTTCCTTGATTTCTTTCTGATTTTTCGTTGTTAGTGTATAGGAATGCCAGAGATTTCTGTGCATTAATTTTGTATCTTGCAACCTTACCAAATTCATTGATTAGTTCTACTAGTTTTCTAGTGGCATCTTTAGGATTTTCTATGTATAATACCATGTCATCTGCAAAAAGTGACAGTTTTACTTCTTCTTTTCCAATTTGTATTCCTTTTATTTCTTTTTCTTCTCTGATTGCCATGGCTAGGACTTCCAAAACTATGTTGAATAAGAGTGGCAAGAGTGGACATCCTTGTCTTATTCCTGCTCTTGGTGGAAATGCTTTCAGTTTTTGACCATTGAATATGATGTTTGCTGTGGGTTTGTCATATATGGCCTTTAGTATGTTGAGGTAGGTTCCCTCTATGCCCATTTTCTGGAGGGTTTTTATCATAATTGGGTGTTGAATTTTGTCAAAAGCTTTTTCTGCATCTATTGAGATGATCATATGGTTTTTATTCCTTAATTTGTTAATATGGTGTATCACATTGATTGATTTGCATATATTGAAGAATCCTTGCATCCCTGGGATAAATCCCACGTGATCATGGTGCATGATCCTTTTTTTTTTTTTTAAATAAATTTATTTATTTATTTTATTTTTGGCTGCGTTGGGTCTTAGTTGCTGTGCGCGGGCTTTCTCTGGTTGCAGCGAGCGGGGGCCACTCTTTTTTTTTTTTTTTTAATCTTTTTTTAATAGTAATCTTTAATTAATTAATTTATTTTTATATTTATTTTTGGCTGTGTTGGGTCTTCGTTTCTGTGCGAGGGCTTTCTCTAGTTGCGGCAAGCAGGGGCCACTCTTCATTGCGGTGCGCGGGCCTCTCACTATCGCGGCCTCTCTTGTTGCGGAGCACAGGCTCCAGACGCACAGGCTCAGTAATTGTGGCTCACGGGCCTAGTTGTTCCGCGGCATGTGGGATCTTCCCAGACCAGGGCTCGAACCCGTGTTCCCTGCATTGGCAACCAGATTCTCAACCACTGCGCCACCAGGGAAGCCCGGTGCATGATCCTTTTAATGTGCTGTTGGATTCTCTTTGCTAGTATTTTGTTGAGGATTTTTGCATCTATGTTCATCAGTGATATTGGTCTGTAATTTTCTTTTTTTGTGATATCTTTGTCTGGTTTTGGTATCAGGGTGATGGTGGCTTCGTAGAATGAATTTGGGAGTGTTCCTCCCTCTGCAGTTTTTTGGAAGAGTTTGAGAAGAATCAGTGTTAGCTCTTCTCTAAATGTTTGATAGAATTTGCCTGTGAGGCCATCTGGTCCTGGACTTTTGTTTGTTGGAAGATTTTTAATTGCAGTTTCAATTTCATTACTTGTGATTGGTCTGTTTATATTTTCCAATTCTTCCTGGTTCAGTCTTGGAAAATTGTGCCTTTCCAAGAATTTGTCCATTTCTTCATGGTTGTCCATTTTATTGGCATATAGTTGTTTGTAGTAGTCTCTTAAAATCCTTTGTATTTCTGTGGTGTCAATTGTGATTTCTCCTTTTTCCTTTCTAATTTTATTGATTTGCATCCTCTCCCTTTTTTTCTTGATGAGTCTTGCTAATGGTTTATCAATTTTGTTTATCTTCTCAAAGAATCAGCTTTTAATTTTATTGAACTTTGCTATTGTTTTCTTCATTTCTATTTCAAGTATTTATGCTCTGATCTTTATGTTTTCTTTCCTTCTACTTTCTTTGTTCTTCTTTCTTTAGTTGCTTTAAGTGTTGGGTTAGAGTGTTAATTTGAGATTTTTCTTGTTTCTTGAGGTGAGCTTGAATTGCTATAAACTACCCTCTTAGAACTGCTTTTGCTGCCTCCCATAGGTTTTGGGTCATCGTGTTTTCATTGTCATTTGTTTCTATGTTGATATTTTATTTCTTCTTTGATTTCTTTAGTGATCTCTTGGTTATTTCGTAGCACACTGTTTAACCTCCATGTATTTGTGTTTTTTACAGGTTTTTTTCCTGTAATTGATTCCCAGTCTCATAGCGTTGTGGTCAGAAAAGATGCTTGATATGATTTCAGTTTTCTTAAGTTTTCCGAGGCTTGATTTGTGACCCAAGATGTGATCTATCCTGGAGAATGTTCCGTGTGCACTTGAGAAGAAACTGTATTCTGCCACTTTTGGGTGGAATGTTCTATAAATATCAATTAAATTTATCTGGTCTATTGTGTCATTTAAAGCTTGTGTTTCCTTATTTATCTTCTGTTTGGATGATCTGTCCATTGGTGTAAGCGGGGTGTTAAAGTCCCCTACTATGATTGTGTTACTGACGATTTCCCCTTTCATGGTGGTTAGCATTTGCCTTATGTATTGAGGTGCTCCCATGTTGGGTGCATAAACATTTATAATTGTTATATCTTCTTCTTGGATTGATCCCTTGATCATTATGTAGTGTCCTTCCATATCTCTTGTAACATTCTTTATTTTAAAGTCTATTTTATCTGATACGAGTATTGCTACTGCAGCTTTCTTTTGATTTCCATTTGCATGGAATATCTTTTTCCATCCCTTCACTTTCACTCTGTATGTGTCCCTAGGTCTGAAGTGGGTCTCTTGTAGACAGCATATATATGAGTCTTGTCTTTTTATCCATTCAGCCAGTCTGTGTCTTTTGGTTGGGGCATTTAATCCATTTACATTCAAGGTTATTATTGATATGCATGTTCCTATTACCATTTTGTTAATTGTTTTGGGTTTGTTTTTGTGGGTCTTTTTCTTCTCTCATGTTTCCCACCTGGAGAATTTTCTTTAGCATTTGTTGTAAAGCTGGTTTGGTGGTGCTGAATTCTCTTAGCTTTTTCTTGTCTGAAAAACTTTTGATTTCTCTGTCGAATCTGAATGAGATCCTTGCTGGGTAGAGTAATCTTGGTTGTAGGTTTTTCTCTTTCATCACTTTAAGTATATCCTGCCACTCCCTTCTGGCCTGCAGAGTTTCTGCTGAAAAATCAGCTGATAACCTTATGGGGATTCCTTTGTATGTTATTTTTTGTTTTTCCCTTGCTGCTTTTAATATATTTTTTAATTTAATTTTTGTTAGTTTGATTAATACGTGTCTTGGTGTGTTTCTCCTAGCGTTTATCCTGTATGGGACTCTCTGTGCTTCCTGGACTTGGGTGAATATTTCCTTTCCCATGTTAGGGAAATTTTCCACTATAATCTCTTCAAATATTTTCTCAGACCCTTTCTTTTTCTCTTCTTCTTCTGGGACCCCTATAATTACAGTGTTGGTGCATTTAGTGTTGTCCCAGAGGTCTCTGAGATTGTGTTCAATTCTTTTCATTGTTTTTTCTTTATTTTGCTCCTTGGCAATTATTTCCACCATTTTGTCTTCCATCTCACTTATTCGTTCTTCTGCCTCAGTTATTCTGTTATTGATTCCTTCTAGTGTATTTTTCATTTCAGTTATTGTGATGTTCATCTCTGTTTGTTTGTTCTTTAGTTCTTCTAGATCTTTGTTAAACATTGCTTGTATTTTCTCAATCCGTGCTCCATTCTATTTCTGAGATTCGGATCATCTTTACTATCATTATTCTGAATTCTTTTTCAGGTAGATTGCCTATTTCCTCTTCATTTATTTGGTCTTGTAGGATTTCACCTTGCTCCTTCATCTGTGACATATTTTTTACTTTTTTTTTTTTTTTTTGATGAGTGGGATTGCGTTCCTCTCTTACTGGTTGTTTGGCCTTAGGCTTCCAACACTGGAGTTTGTAGGCTGCCAGGTAGAGCTGGGTCTTGGTGCCGAGATGAGGACCTCCAGGAGACTGCATGCTGATGAATATTCCCTGGGGTCTGAGGTTCTCTGTTAGTCCAGTGGTTCGGAGTTGGAGCTCCCACCACGGGAGCTTCGGCTGGACCCCCACCTTGTGAACCAAGATCCCACAAGCCACGTGGGGTGGCAAAAAGAAAAAAAAAGGACAACAATAACAAAGTAAAAAATAAAATTAGGAAACTAACTATTATATTAGAAAGAATATAAAAATAAAAATATGGATAAAACAACAACCAGAAGGTAAAACAGAACCACAGTAGTAAAGAGGAGGAGGAGAAGAAAAAAAAGGTGGAAAAGGCCTTGGCTGTGGAGGGCGGGGCCTAAGCAGAGGTGGGGTTTGGGTGGTGGGTGGGGCCTATGCTTAGGACCCACAGGGCTGGAAAAGGCCCTGGGGGCTGTGGGTGGGGGGACTTAGGCTCAATAGAACCAACGGGGCCCAGGCGTGCCTCCTGCCTCTGGTCTCAGAGGGCAGGGGACCCCACCTGGGAGCCCAGCAGGTTTCCCAGGCTCGAGTGGGTGGGGCAAACGTCCTTCACTCCTCTGCCTCTCTTCCCATCCCGATGGGCCCCTCCTTCCTGCCTTTCCTCTTCTCCCCCAGCCTCCCTCCTATGCCCCCAGAACCAACACGGCCCAGTGGGGCCCTCTGAGAGCATAGGACCTGGCCCAAGAGCCGGGCAGACTTCCCCGGCCGATCGGGAAGGGAAAATCCTGGGCATGCTCCCCCCTGATCTGAGCCCCCGAGGGTCCCTCCAGGCATGGGAACCCCTCCCCCCTCTCAGCCACCCCTCAGGGGTGCTGCTCCTGTCCAGCCTCCACTTCTCCTCCCCCCTCAGTCCTGCCACATCCTACCAGTTCGCCTGGGGGTTCCTCCTGTCTCCTTGAGCATCGAGGTCTCTCACCAGCATCTGGCAGGCGTACTAGTTGTGGGGAGATGGGAACTCCACGTCTTCTGTGCTAAATAGTTTACTTGGATTATTTCACATAATTCCTTACAATGACCTGATAAAGTAGAACTATTAGTAATCCCCATTTTATATATGAGGAAACCAAGGCACAGAGATTTAATAATTTCCCTAAGATCACACAAGGGTGAGTAGCAGAGCTAGAATTTGAGTTGCAGAGAGTCCAGCCCTCTTAAAGGACCCTTTTGTTCTTGGGATTGTTTTAGCCTCTTAGGATTTATTTCTCATATAGCAGCTGTGTTTGAGTGGAGGGGACATCAACTTTAACAAGTCCTATAAAACAAGGGTGGGTTTCAGGGCAAAAGAAGCAGGAATTGGCATCTGTCCTGGCTCTATAGGGTCCACATGGCCCCACAAGGGTGGCTGGGAGCCCACCCTCTGGGTGCCAAGAGGGCCACATGGAGAATCCCAGCTCTGGGTTCAGACAATTTCCATGCAACAAGCCCTTTCCAAAACCATGTCACCCAGAAAGCCTGCAGTGCTTTCTGATGGGCTATTATTATTGCTAATAATACTTTGTAACTGAGTAACTTTCTGAACTGGGTTGGTCTTCTTCTCCTCCTCCTCTCCCTCTTCCCCCCTCCTCTTGTTACTTCCCCCCATCCTCCCCCTCCTCCTGTTAAGGCAACTCTAAAACAAGAGAGCCCAAACAGAGCATCAGGGAGGCATAATGGAAAGGCCACCAAGTGGGGTCTGAATGATGAGGGCTTGCATGTCACTTCCTTCCTCCTGGATCTTGATTCCTCATCTAAAATGATGTGTTAGGCTAGACCAAGAGTCCCAGTCAGAATCTCTGGGGTGTGATCCTGAACTCATTTGTAGACACTCCATGGGTGAGAGGCAATGTTGAGAACCGCTTCCTGAGAGGAGTAAGGTCAGTGTCCTCCAAGTTTTCTGTTGCTGCTTCCAAACCACAGCTCTCCTGTGTTCTTGTAAGGAGAGGCTGCGAGGCTCATGCATCTGCCTGTCCCTGTCTTTATTGTTCCATTCTGTCAGTCACCACCCACCACCTTCGCTGATGATTTTGACAAGTGGCTCAGAGACTTCTTTCCACTGTCTTCTGATCATCCTGGTTACTTTCACTATAGCCAGTTCAACTTTCTAGCTTAGCTGCTTGGTGTTTTCATTTCCCCTCCATGACCACCACCTAGAACTGCATTGCCTCAGAGATCTTGAACAGCAGTAGTCTACTCTTGACCTACATTCCATGGTCCCCATTGTAACTGGTCTCTAGCTAGTACCCTTGTCTGCTTCATCCCTTTGTCTTTCTGCCGTGTCTCTGGCAGCATCCCATTCCATCCCATGATGCAGCTGTGCGCTTTCTTCCCTGCCCTAGGGCCGCCGGGCTTACTGGAAAAAATCACACAATAACACAGATGCATGCCATAACAGTGAGTGTTTTCTAACTCCAGCCAAGGACTTAACATTGCTAGCAGTACTTCCCTGTTCCCTCTCCCCTTCCTCACAACAGCTGTTTTGGACTTGTACCACAATCCTCAGGGTACCTGTCCCTCCCTTATGCCATCTCTATCACTTTTAGTAGACATTCTTTCTGCTCAGCTGGAGAAATCCTTAAATTCCTGCCCTGCCTCGAAGAGATTTTCTTCTCTTGTGAAGGTTGATGCATTTTTCAACCTGAATTTTGGATTCTACCTCCATGACAGAATAATTTATTGTGATGTTAATTTGTGCTTGCCCTGTGTTCCTCACCCATCTCCATGCCCACGACCCCCCATCTCAGGGATGGTTTGTGGCAAATGGAGTAACAGAGGTTGCTGGAATCCATGTTCTCTGTAAATACTCAAGTTTATGGAAAAGGGGGCAGGTAGAGAAGGGCTGGCCTGTAAAGGCAAGAAGAGAGGAGAATGATTTCTCACAGATCAGGAGGATCCTAAAGGTAGAAAGGAGAGGAGAATTCCCCTGAGTGATGGGGACTCAGTGGTAGGGCCCTGGGGAATAGTGGGTTGTCTATGTGATAAATCTAAGGATGCCAACCCCCAGGCCTATGGGCTCACAGTCTCCCTCAAAGCAGATTGGGCCCTGCAGGCTTGAAGAGTGAGCATCTCTGCGCCCTGTGCTAACCAGTGTGGTGAACAACCAGAGTGGCTTCTAGATGTTTTGATGCTAGGAACCTTTCATGATTTTGGGAGGGAGGAGGACCCCGTTATTGACTGGGATTGAATTTTCCACCAAAGAGTAATTTGCTTTAGAAGGAACTGTGATCTGAAATGGTTTGCCAAGTTTATGCTTCCAACTCCCCCCCGAGAAACTTCAGGGTCTCACCTCTTCAATTATCACCTCAATCCCCTCTCTCATACCTCTGCCCACCTCCTCTGCTGGTTCCTTCCCCTCAGCATGTAAACACACTGAAACCTCCCACATCTTGAAAAGATACCCTTCTCTGGGCCCCATGCCTTCCCTAATTATCCTTCCATCTCTCTCTTCCTTTTCACAGGCTTCTTCCTGAAAGGACATCTACTTGGGTCATATCCATTTCATCTTTTCAACGTCACCAACACTTGCTTCTTACCCAGTGCTCACCAAGGGTTAAGGTCACCAAGTGTGTCATTTCACTTATCTCCTCTGAAGTAGGACGTTTCCTTCTGGAACCTTTGTTTCTTTGCCATTGGGGAAACACTTCATTCTCTTTACTCTCTCCCTTTGGCATTCTTAGAATCAATGGAGCCTTCATTCCTATCTGTCTCTCAATGTTGACCATCACAGTGTCTCTTCCCTGACCCTCTCCTCTTGTCTCCCTCACTCTAAATATGCTCCAAGGAAAGTGACCAGATCTGCTTCCATGGCTTCAATAACCATGTCCTTGTAGATATGTTGAAAATCTTTATCTTAAATCCAGATCTTCTGAGCTCCAGATATAAAATTCAACTGCCCCCTGGACTCCACTTGGCTCCTGAAATTCAGCATGTCCCAAGCAGAATTCATCATTTCCCTCCCATCCGTGACCTGCTTCTTCTCCGAAATTCTGCATATCCAGGAGTGACCTACCTACTTATTATCCAGGCCCCAAACTTGGGATTCACTCTTGACTTCTCCCTTCATCTCATGTTCCAGCTCCCTACATAACCAAATACTGTCCATTTTACTTTCTAAACATTTTTTCCCCCCTTCTCTTCCATTCTTAGCAGTTCAGAGGCCAGGTCCTAATCTCTGCCTCCCTCCCCATCCACACTTGCACTTTTTTTCTTATTTTTTTAAAATTTATTTTTGGCTGCATTGGGTCTTCGTTGCAGTGCACGGGCTTCTCACTGTGGTGGCTTCTCTTGTTGTGGAGCACGGGCTCTAGGTGCGTGGACTTCAGTAGTTGTGGCTAACGGGTGTAGTTGCTCCATGGCATGTGGGATCTTCCCAGACCTGGACTTGAACCCATGTCCCCTGCATTGGCAGGCAGATTCTTAACCAGTGTGCCACCAGGGAAGTCCCCACACTTGAATTTTTACAAGTCTCCTAACTGCCCTCTGGCTTCTCATCTTGTCCTCTTCCATTTGTTCTCTGATAGTTATCAGCCTTTTTAAAACCTTCCATTACTCCTCATGTCACAGAGTATGAGCGTTATCAGTGAGCATACTTTGGTTAGAAATAACAATATGTAACCAGGAGTGGCTTAAGCCCTAAGGGCATAAGAGGGCTGCCCCTAGGTTCATCAGAACCACTTTTTTTTTTTAGATTCCATATATATATGTGTTAGCATACAGCATTTGTTTTTCTCTTTCTGACTTACTTCACTCTGTATGACAGACTCTAGGTCCATCCACCTCACTACAAATAACTCAATTTCGTTTCTTTTTATGGCTGAGTAATATTCCATTGTATATATGTGCCACCTCTTCTTTATCCATACATCTGTCGATAGACACATAAGTTGCTTCCATGTCCTGGCTATTGTACATAGAGCTGCAATGAACATTGCGGTACATGACTCTTTTTGAATTATAGTTTTCTCTGGGTATATCCTGAGTAGGGGATTGCTGGGTCATATGATAGTTCTATTTTTAGTTTTTTAAGGAACCTCCATACTGTTCTCCATAGTGACTGTATCAATTTACATTCCCACCAAAAGCACAAGAGGGTTGCCTTTTCTCCACACCCTCTCCAGCATTTATTGTTTGTAGATTTTTTGATGATGGCCATTCTGACTGGTGTGAGGTGAATACCTCATTGTAGTTTTGATTTGCATTTCTCTAATGATTAGTGATGTTGAGAATCCTTTGATGTGTTTGTTGGCAATCTGTATATCTTCTTTGGAGAAATGTCTGTTTAGGTCCTCTACCCATTTTTGGATTAGGTTGTTTGTTTTTTTGGTATTGAGCTGCATGAGCTGCTTGTAAATTTTGGAGATTAATCCTTTATCAGTTGCTTCATTTGCAAATATTTTCTCCCATTCTGAGGGTTGTCTTTTCCATCTTGTTTATGTTTTCCTTTGCTGTACAAAAGCTTTTAAGTTTCATTAGGTCCCATTTGTTTATTTTTGTTTTTATTTCCATTTCTCTAGGAGGTGGGTCAAAAAGGATCTTGCTGTGATTTATGTCATAGAGTGTTCTGCCTATGTTTTCCTCTAAGAGTTTGATAGTGTCTGGCCATACATTTAGGTCTTTAATCCATTCTGAGTTTATTTTTGTGTATGGTGTTAGGGAGTGTTCTAATTTCATTCTTTTACATGTAGCTGCCCAGTTTTCCCAGCACCACTTATTGAAGAGGCTGTCTTTTCTCCATTGTATGTTCTTGCCTCCTTTATCAAAAATAAGGTGACCATATGTGCGTGGGTTTATCTCTGGGCTTTCTATCCTGTTCCATTGATCTATATTTCTGTTTTTGTGCCAGTACCATACTGTCTTGATTACTGTAGCTTTGTAGTATAGTCTGAAGTCAGGGAGCCTCATTCCTCCAGCTCCATTTTTCTTTCTCAAGATTGCTTTGTCTATTCAGGGTCTTCTGTGTTTCCATACAAATTGAGAAATTTTTTGTTCTAGTTCCATAAAAAATGCCATTGGTAATTTGATTGGGATTGCATTGAATCTGTAGATTGCTTTGGGTAGTATAGTCATTTTCACAATGTTGATTCTTCCAATCCAAGAACATGGTATATCTCTCCTTCTATTTGTATCATCTTTAATTTCTTTCCTCAGTGTCTTATAGTTTTCTGCATACAGGTCTTTTGTCTCCTTAGGTAGGTTTATTCCTAGGTATTTTATTCTTTTTGTTGCAGTGGTCAATGGGAGTGTTTCCTTAACTTCTCTTTCAGATTTTTCATCATTAGTGTATAGGAATGCAAGAGATTTCTGTGCATTAATTTTGTATCCTGCAACTTTACCAAATTCATTGATTAGCTCTAGTAGTTTTCTGGTAGCATCTTTAGGATTCTCTATGTATACTATCATGCCATCTGCAAACAGTGACAGCTTTACTTCTTCTTTTCTGATTTGGATTCCTTTTATTTCTTTTTCTTCTCTGATGGCTGTGGCTAAAAATTCCAAAACTATATTGAATAATAGTGGTGAGAGTGGACAGCTTTGTCTTGTTCCTGATCTTAAAGGAAACGGTTTCAGTTGTTCACCATTGAGAAAGATGTTGGCTGTGGGTTTGTCATATATGGCCTTTATTATGTTGAGGTAAGTTCCCTCTATGCCTACTTTCTGTAGGGTTTTTATCATAAATGGGTGTTGAATTTTGTCAAAAGCTTTTTCTGCATCTATTGAGATGATCATATGGTTTTTCTCCTTCAATTTGCTAATATGGTGTATCACATTGATTGATTTGCATATATTGAAGAATCCTTGCATTCCTGGGATAAACCCCACTTGATCATGGTGTATGATCCGTTTAATGTGCTGCTGGATTCTGTTTGCTAGTATTTTGTTGAGGATTTTTGCATCTATGTTCATCAGCGATATTGGCCTGTAGTTTTCTTTCTTTGTGACATCTTTGTCTGGTTTTGGTATCAGGGTGATGGTGGTCTCGTAGAATGAGTTTGGGAGTGTTCCTCCCTCTGGTATATTTTGGAAGAGTTTGAGAAGGATAGGTGTTAGCTCTTCTCTAAATGTTTGATAGAATTCGCCTGTGAAGCCATCTGTTCCTAGACTTTTGTTTGTTAGAAGATTTTTAATCACAGTCTCAATTTCAGTGCTTGTGATTGGTCTGTTTATATTTTCTATTTCTTCCTGGTTCAGTCTCGGAAGGTTGTGCTTTTCTAAGAATTTGTCCATTTTTTTGTGGTTGTCCATTTTATTGATATATAGTTGCTTGTAATAATCTCTCATGATCCTTGGTATTTCTGCAGTGGCAGTTGTTACTTCTCCTTTTTCATTTCTAATTCTATTAATTTGAGTCTTCTCCTTTTTTTTCTTGATGAGTCTTGCTAATGGTTTGTCAATTTTGTTTATCTTGTCAAAGCTTCTCAAAGAAGCTTTTAGTTTTATTGATCTTTGCTATTGTTTCCTTCATTTCTATTTCATTTGTTTCTGATCTGATCTTTATGATTTCTTTCCTTCTGCTAACTTTGGGTTTTTTTTTGTTCTTCTTTCTCTAATTGCTTTAGGTGTAAGGCTAGGTTGTTTATTTGTGATGTTTCTTGTTTCTTGAGGTAGGATTATATTGCTATAAACTTTCCTCTAAGAAGTGCTTTTGCTGCTTCCCAAAGGTTTTGTGTCATCGTGTTTTCGCTGTCTTTTGTTTGTAGGTATTTTTTGATTTCCTCTGATTTATTCAGTGATCTCTTGGTTATTTAGTAATGTATTGTTTAGCCTCCATGTGTTTGTATTTTTTACAGATTTTTTCTTGTAATTGATATCTAGTCTCATAGTGTTGTGGTCGGAAAAGATATTGATATGATTTCAATTTTCTTAAATTTACCAAGGCTTTATTTGTGACCCAAGATATGATCTATCCTGGAGAATGTTCCATGAGCACTTGGGAAGAAAGTGTATTCTGTTGTTTTTGGATGGAATGTCCTAAAAATATCAGATAAGTCCATCTTGTTTAATGTATCATTTAAAGCTTGTGTTTCCTTATTTATATTCATTTTGGTTGATATGTCCATTGGTGAAAGTGGGGTGTTAAAATCCCCTACTATGACTGTGTTACTGTCGATTTCCCCTTTTATGGCTGTCAGCATTTGCCTTATGTATTGAGATGCTCCTATGTTGGGTGCATAAATATTTACAATTGTTATAGCTTCTTCTTAGATTGATCCCTTGATCATTATGTAGTGTCCTTCTTTGTCTCTTGTAATAGTCTTTATTTTAAAGTCTATTTTGTCTGATATGAGAATTGCTACTCCAGCTTTCTTTTGATTTCCATTTGCATGGAATATCTTTTTCTATCCCCTCACTTTCAGTCTTATGTGTCCCTAGGCCTGAAATGGGTCTCTTGTAGACAGCATATATACGGGTCTTGTTTTTGTATCCATTCAGCCAGTCTGTGTCTTTTGGTTGGGGCATTTAATCCATTTACATTCAAGGTTATTATCGATATGCATGTTCCTATTACCATATTCCTAATTGTTTTGGGTTTGTTTCTGTGGGTCTTTTTCTTCTTGTGTTTCCCACCTGGAGAATTTTCTTTAGCATTTGTTGTAAAGCTGGTTTGGTGGTGATTAATTCTCTTAGTGTTTGCTTGTCTGTAAAGCTTTTGATTTCTCCATCAAATCTGAATGGGATCCTTGCTGGGCAGAGTAATCTTGGTTGTAGGTTTTTCCCTTTCATCACTTCAAATATGTCCTGCCACTGCCTTCTGGCTTGCAGTGTTTCTGCTGAAAGATCAGCTGTTAACCTTCTGGGGATTCCCTTGTATGTTATTTGTTGTTTTTCCCTTGCTGCTTCTAATATTTTTTCTTTGTATTTAATTTTTGATAGTTTGATTAATATGTGTCTTGGCGTGTTTCTCCTTGGATTTATCCTGTGTGGGACTCTCTGCGCTTCTTGGATTTGATTGACTATTTCCTTTCCCATATTAGGGAAGTTTTCAACTATAATCTCTTCAAATATTTTTTCAGTCCCTTTCTTTTTCTCTTCTCCTTCTGGGACCTCTATAATTTGAATGTTGGTGTGTTTAATGTTGTCCCAGAGGTCTCTCAGACTGTCCTCAATTCTTTTCATTCTTTTTTTCTTTATTCTGCTCTGTGGTAGTTATTTCCACTATTTTTTCTTCCAGGTCACTTATCCGTTCTTCTGCCTCAGTTATTCTGCTATTGATCCCTTCTAGAGAATTTTTAATTTCATTGATTGTGTTATTCATCATTGTTTGTTTCCTCTTTAGTTCTTCTAGGTCCTTGTTAAACGTTTCTTGTATTTTCTCCCTTCTATTTCCAAGATTTTGGATCATCTTTACTATCATTACTCTGATTTCTTTTTCAGGTAGACTGCCTATTTCCTCTTCATTTGTTTGGTGTGGTGGGTTTTTACCTTGCTCCTTCATCAGTTGTGTGTTCCTCTGTCTTCTCATTTTGCTTAACTTACTGTGTTTGGGGTCTCCTTTTCGCAGGCTGCAGGTTTGTAGTTCACATTGTTTTTGGTGTCTGCCCCCAGTGGTTAAGGTTGTTTCAGTGGGTTGTGCAGGCTTCCTCATGGAGGGGACTGGTGCCTGTGTTCTGGTGGATTAGGCTGGATCTCATCTTGCTGGTGGGCAGGACTGTGTCCGGTGGTGTGTTTTGGGGTGTCTGTGACCTTATTATGATTTTAGGCAGCCTCTCTGCTATTGGGTTGGGTTGTGTTCCTGTCTTGCTAGTTGTTTGGCATAGGGTGTCCAGCACTGTAGCTTGCTGGTCATTGAGCAGAGCTGGGTCTTAACGCTCAGATGGAGATCCCTGGGAGAGCTTTCACCATTTGATATTACGTGGAGCTGGGAGGTCTCTGGTGGACCAGTGTCCTGAACTTGGCTCTCCCACCTCAGAGACACAGGCCTGACACCCAGACAGAACACCAAGACCCTGTCAGCCACATGGCTCAGAAGGAAAAGGAGAAAAAAAGAAAGAAAGAAAGAAAAAATAAAATAAAATAAAATAACGTTATTAAAATAAAAAATTTTTTAAAATATTAAAAATAAAAAAAATTAAGGAGTAATTAAAAAAAAGGAAGAAAGAAAAGAAGAGAGCAACCAAACCAAAAAACAAATCCACCATGATAACAAGCGCTAAAAACTGTACTAAAAAACCCAAAAAAACAAAAAACAAAACGGACAGACAGAACCCTAAGACCAACGGTAAAAGCAAAGTTATAGAGACAGAATCACACAAAGAAGCATACACATAAACACTCACAAAAAGAGAAAAAAAAATCTATATATAAAAAAAAAGGAAGAGAGCAACCAAATCAAGAAACGAATCTACCAATGATAATGAACTCTAAATACTAAACTATAATAAACATAAAACCAGAAATAAATTGCTGCAGAAAGCAAACCCCACATCTACAGTTGCTCCCAAAGTTCACTGCCTCATTTTTGAGATGATTCATTGTCTATTCAGGTGTTCCACAGATGCAGGGTACATCAAGTTGATTGTGGAGATTTAATCCGCTGCTCCTGAGGCTGCTGGGAGAGATTTCCTTTTCTCTTCTTTGTTCGCACAGCTCCTGGGGTTCAGCTTTGGATTTGGCCGTGCCTCTGCATGTAGGTCGCCTGAGGGCATCTGTTCTTTGCTCAGATAGGACGGGGTTAAAGTAGCAGCTGCTTCGGGGGCTCTGGCACACTCAGGCCAGCGGGGAGGGAGGGGTATGGAATGTGTGGTGAGCCTGTGGTGGCAGAGGCCGGCATGACGTTGCACCAGCCTGAGGCGCGCCGTGTGTTCTCTGGGGGAAGTTGTCCCTGGATCATGGGAACCTGGCAGAGGTGGGCTGCACAGGCTTCTGGGAGGGGAGGTATGGATAGTGACCTGTGCTTGCACACAGGCTTCTTGGTGGCGGCAGCAGCAGCCTTAGCATTTCATGCCTGTCTCTGGTGTCCACGCTGAGAGCCGCGGCTCGCGCCTGTCTCTGGAGCTCGTTTAGGCGGTACTCTGAATTCCCTCTCCTTGCGCACCCCGAAACAATGGTCTCTTGACTCTTAGGCAGGTCTGGACTTTTTCCTGGACTCCCTCCCAGCTAGCTGTGGCGCACTAGCCCCCTTCAGGCTGTGTTCACGCAGCCAACCCCAGTCCTCTCCCTGGGATCCGACCGAAGCCCGAGCCTCAGCTCCCAGCCCCCACCCATCCTGGCAGGTGAGCAGACAAGCCTCTCAGGCTGGTGAGTGCTGGTCGGCACTGATACTCTGTGCGGGGATCTCTCTGCTTTGCCCTCCACACCCCTGTTGCTGTGCTCTCCTCCGTGGCTCCAAAGCTTCCCCCCAACCAAGCCCTGTCTCCACCCTTGAAGGGCCTTCATAGTGTGTGGAAACTTTTCCTCCTTCACAGCTCCCTCCCAGAGGTGCAGCTTTCATCCCTATTCTTTTGTCTCTGTTATTTGTTTTTTCTTTTGCCCTACCCAGGTACGTGGGGAGTTTCTTGCCTTTTGGGAGGTCTGAGGTCTTCTGCCAGCATTCACTAGGTGTTCTGTAGGAGTTGTTCCACATGTAGATGTATTTCTGATGTATTTGTGGGGAGGAAGCTGATCTCTACGTCTTACTCCTCCACCATCTTGAAGATCTCCCCAAGAGCTGTTTTAAATTCAGGGTCTTCTGTTGTTCTATATAAATTTTAGGATTATTTGCTCTAATTCTGTGAAAAATGTCATGGGTATTTTTATAGGGATTGCATTAAATTTGTAAATTGCTTTGGGTCGTATGGCCATTGTAACAATAGGAATTCTTCCAATCCAAGAGCATGGGATATCTTTCCATTTCTTTGAATCATATTAAATTTCCTTCATCAGAGTTTTATAGTTTTTAGAGTATAGATCTTTCACCTCCCAGGAATTTTGTTTTGATGTGATTTTAAACAGGATTTTTTTTTACTTTCTCCTTCTGATATTTCATTATTAGTATATATAAATGCATGGATTAACAGACACAGGCCACTACGTATATATAATAGATAAGCAACAAGGATATACTGTAGAGCCTGGAGAATTATACCCATTATCTTGTAAAAACCTATAATAGAGTATATTCTGCAAAAATACTGAATCACTGTGCTATGTACTTGAAACTAACACAGTCTTGTAAATCAACTGTACTTCAATTAAAAGAAAGAGCAGTTGTCACAGCTTTCAACTCCTAGAGCCCTTGAGCATGTTCTCTCTCTGTCACCTCCCTGCCTCTGCCTTCATAGATCCATCACTTGGAATCTAACTCCCCGTATGTACACAGCAGTGCCTTCACTGGCTACCTCCTAGCCCCTTACAAACCTCGGCTCAGATATCACCCCTCCCCCCTGCCCACTGGATTATATGTCCAGCGTGTGTTCTGAATTACATCATTTATCCTACTCTAATTCCAAATTTCCATTCCTCATAGCAATCTTCAACCCCCTTGAAAGCCGGGACTGAGGCTTTTCCCCCTGTTATAGCTACAGTCCATTTTCTTTGAAGGGGCTGAAATATTTTTAATAATCCCATTTGTGGATTTGAATATAAAGCCACTTCCTCTTTGTGGTTTTTCCCCATGGTTTGGTTAGCTGCCCATAGCCAGTAGAGGGCACTCTGGCCTTTGACTAGAGTGCCCTTTGGTGGTAGTTTGATTCCTTCAGCATTAAACTTGCTTTTATTTTCATTTTCCCCCAAAGAGGTGCTGATTTGAAGTTTCTTAATTAAGAGGCTGAAATCATACATTAGATATTTAAAGTTATATCTTGTTTGTATAATGCATCCAAAGAATATATTGGAGTCGTGTAGAGCGATGGCACACCTTCACTTAATCGTCTGAGGTTTATTGCTGAATCCACACAGGCTCAAAAATTCCCCTCCTTAGGCAGAGTGGGTGCAGCTGCTGAGTTCTTGACAGTAGCTGAAGGGGTCTGAAGAGCATAATATGGTGTCATGCAAACGTACTAACCTTTCAGGGCTCCAAAGCCTGCTCCACCCCTCACTTAGGCGGGGTTGGCCTAGGGTGGTTTTGATGAGTTGTGATAGTAAAAGTGAATATTATTTGAGGAATGGAGGGGGAATGAGTCTGGTTTAGGAAGTGAGGGTAATGGGTTGTTCATTCATCCAGTCAGTCTTTCACATGTTTAATAAATATTTGAGAACCTACCATGTACCCAGTGCTATTCTCATCACTGGACTACAGCAATAAATAAAACATATTAAGTCCCTGACCTCATGGAGCTTATGTTCCAGGGAGGGATATAAAATTAAATTTAAAAAAATATAATAAAATACAAGGAAAAATCCCATGGGGGGAAAAAATACAGCATGCTGAAGGGTTAGAGAAACAAAGAGGGTGCAGTTTTAGGTGTGTGCCATAGAGGGGAGAACATTCCAGACAGAGAGTTCAGCAAGTGCAGAGACCCCAAAGCAGAGAGTGCCTGGTGAGCTGAAGGGATGGAAAGAGGCCAGAAGAGCTGGAGCAGGGCTGTGTGGGGAAGGTGGTGGGAGATGAGGTTGGGGAGGTATCAGGGGTGGGGCAGGGAGAGCTGGGGGGCCTGGTTAGGACTGGGATTTTCTTCACAGTGTGATGAGAAACCATGGGACGGATGGTCAATAGTGGAAGCACGGAGAACAGCCTGGGGGTTAATGCAGAGTCCAAGCAAGAGGTGCTGGTGGCCGGAACACAGTGGTAGTGGCAGAGGTGGTATGTAGTGGTCAAATTGGGCTGTATTTGAAAGACTTTAAAGACAGAGTTCCTGAGATTTGCGATGGATTGATTATATGAAACGTATATAAGAGAGAGAGTGGCCAAATCCAGGGTCTCGTTTTCCCCTTTCTTTTCTTTCTTTTTTTTAAAAATAAATTTATTTATTTTATTTATTTATTTTTGGCTGCATTGGGTCTTCGTTGCTGCACATGGGCTTTCTCTAGTTGCGGCGAGGGGGAGCTACTCTTCCTTGTGGAGCACAGGCTCTAGGCGCACGAGCTTCAGTAGTTGTGGCACACGGACTCAGTAGTTGTGGCTCGCGGGCTCTAGAGCGTAGGCTCAGTAGTTGTGGCACACAGACTTAGTTGCTCTGCAGCATGTGGGGTCTTCCCAGATCAGGGCTCAAACCTGTGTCGCAGGCAGATTCTTAACCACTGTGCCACCAGGGAAGCCCTTCCCCTTTCTTTTCTTAGGATGCATTTAAACTGAAGCCAAACTAGTCATCATCCATCTTAAGCTCTTGTATCCCTAACACCAAACCTAGCACTGAACAGCTGTTGTTTATGCTGCCGTTAACAGTGAGGATTTCTTTTTTTTTTTTTCTTTATTTATTTTGGCTGCGCCGGGTCTTAATTGCAGCAGGCGGGATCTTTAGTTGTAGCATGCAGACTCTTAGTTGCGACATGCACGCGGGATCTAGTTCCCCGACCAGGGGATCGAACCTGGGCCCCCTGCACTGGGAGCTCAGAGTCTTACCCACTGGACCACCAGGGAAGTCCCAACAGTGAGGATTTCTGATTTCAAATAACAGGACTTCAGCATAGGGGCTTCCTTCATTGTTCTATGATTGACAGCAGTCTGTTCATCAGGTTTGGATGATCTGCGAGGTGAAACATGAGCACCAAAGGTTTTTCCCTTTGTGGCCTCTGTTTCCCCCAATCCTCTTTCTGCTCTTTTATCTAGAATGAAGCGTTTCATTTTGTTAGCTAAAGAAAGCCACCTTTAAAATTTTTATCCCTATACCTCCAAGAAAGAACATTTTATATCCCTTCTGAAAAAGTGCAATGAAACCTCAGTGTGGTATTTGTCATTATTTCGAGTCAGGTTGGCGAGAATCTCCGTGATCAGGGCAGATTTTAATTCTTCTGGGCTCTGTGCCTGTAATTCAGAGAGCTGCCACCAAATGGCACGAAGTGTAACGGGCTAGGCCTCTCTGGGTACAGGTAGGAATGGAGAGCAAACTCCAGGCTTTTTTTTTCCTCAAGAACTTGCAGTTTATAGAGATGAACCTCATTTAGAAGTATACCCAATAACTTGGAAAGAATAATAGCACAATAATTCATAATGAAAAAGCCTGTCTTTTAAATGTTTCCCATATCTCACCTTCTCTGCAGCTCACCGCCTGTTTTAGGTCCCCTCCTCATCATGTCTCCCCCATTCCCACATCACCAACCTCCTAATTGCATTCCCTGCCCCTCATCAACCCTACCCAGTCTTTTATTTTATTTTTTACCCCCAAAATGATGTCTCTAAATCACAAGTTTGATCTCATCACTCTCCCCCTCAACACTTTGCCTCCCATTGTCTACAGAATAAATCCCGAACTTCAAGCCCTTCATAATCTGGCCCAGTTGATCTTCACGTCTGCATCTTCTCCCACCCCATCTTTTCAACCCTATGGTCTCTTGGTACTGGCCACACTCGTGTTCCTTTAGTAAGATGTACATTCAAGCCTTTGCTTTTCTCCATGCTGTTCCTTCTGCCTGGAATGCTCTTTCCTTTTTCCCTGGAAACTTCATACTGATTCTCCAAGCCTCTGCTCAAAGCACCTTCTCTGTAAGATCTTACACAGCGTACTCATGACAGGCTCTCCTGGTGCTGCCGTAGCAGTTTTTATAACCCCCTATGCCTCTATTCTAGTGCAGAGGCTAATCACCAAAGCTGCTTTTTGTTGGTGTCTTTCTATGTGCCAGGGACTCCTTAAGGTCCTTTGTCTTAACAATAACGTGGATATGTCTCCCATGCAAGATGTCTTGAAGATCAAGGTTTGCTTACATTCTGTAACTTTTCAGAGTTTACTAATATACCAGAGGCACAGCATATGCTTATAAATTTCCCATCGATTAAAGACCCAAAGATTTTGGTTTTGATCTTGTGGGTTCTCAAGCACCACCTGGTGATTGTAAGAATTCCTGTAAGATTTTTTAAGAGTTCCCATAAGAATTCTGACAAGACTGAAATATGCCCCTTTTCACTGGGATGAGGTTTGGGGAATGCCTCACTTTATAAACCATGGGCTATAAACCACAGAGGGAAAACCCGGTCACCCCTCTCTTATTAAGAGCATTTCCAACTTTCTGACAATCATTGTAGGTTTAACATGTTTTGGATAATAAGATGAAATGTAATCAAGTTACCCAAAGTGTTGTGAGGTTCTAGTCACATGTGCGCTAAATAAATAACTCAGTTATTGTCTTCCCTTCCCCTCCTCCCTTGTGTAATTTAAAATGTTTTAGGAGTTCTAGTACAAAAATAGAGAGCAAGTGAACATTTTTCCCTTCACTCTGAAAAGTTTCAAGGGTTACTAGGAGTTTCTCTACAGTTTGTTGGAATGTAAGAACATCACAGATACAGGGAATTGTATGGATTCACTTTCTTCTCATGCTGTTTTGGACCAAGAAGGGTAGAACATCTGCAGACACCTGTTTGTTCTTGTAACTGCAGGGGGAAGAGGCCGATCTAAATGTCTACCATGGGAACTGGGGTGGGAAGGGATATTCTTTCCGTGAGAGAAAGAATAGGTGAAAAATATGGAGATAGATGATAGACTGATTGATAGTTGTGTATTCAGGCCCTTCCATGCCTGGATTAAGACTCTTAAACAATGTATGGAGACCAAAATTAATACCTGTCTCTGGGATGAGTGCCCTGAATATGCAGAGGTAACCTGCTGAAAACCAAAGTGGTATGATCTAGTTTGGGGTCAGAAGGGAAAAGTAATTTTTAGTGTAAACCTGGGTGGTAGCATTCAGCTGTCTTCCAAACCAACCCCAAGAATCTTGGACCTAAATTCCTCAAGACTGGAGACTAAAATACCAGGGCATGTTCCTGTCCTGGAGCCTAATAAGGAACCACAAATACTAGTGTAAAGTGAAGCCTTCCTCATCAACTCCAGAAAAGGAAAAAGTCCTGGAAGGGAATCGACAGTAGTTACAAAGGAAGCCCCCAGGGGGCAAGAAAAGAGCACCATCAATGGCAGTGGTAAAACCTCAGTGGATACTTTAGGGGAATGAAATATGTGACTAACTTGGGAAAAGGGTAACTTCGGGGGTCTTGGATTTCCACTCATTTTACTGGGTGTCCAACAGAAAAACATATCCATCAGGTATGCTGCCCAGCCATTTTGCCCAGACACAGTTCATACTGACTAATCTGATATGTGAATGCACTGGGGGAAACTGTAGCTTGTAAGCATTTCCCTACAGCTCTTGCTATGTTGTACTATGATTTGTTATTTGTGTGTCTGTCTCTCTTGCCAGATTGTAAACTATTAGGGAGGAAGAAGTAAGCATTATTCATTCTTGTACCTCTAGTTCCTAACTTAGAAACTACACTTCCAGTTGATCAACAAATCCTGGTGAATGAATGAATTTCTGAATGAATCAGTGAGTCAATGGATGAGGACATGGTTTGGCCCTCTCTCTGCTCCTGAAGACTGACTCCACATGCTGCTTCCTAAAAAGTATTTCATGATTGCTGAGGAAGTTTACCACTAGCACAGTCCTTTGCATTTTAAAGGTGCAGGATTGAGAACAATTGCTTATCTATGCAGACAAGGCTGGAAAGAACTGATTCGTGGTTTGCAGGTCCCTTCAGTAGGTACAAACAAGACTTTTCTTTGACTTGTGTCTCCAAATGCTCTCTATAGACTCAGCCCAGCTTCCCATAGCTCAGATATTGGACCAAAACACCATCCACCTTTAATTCATTTCTTTCATCAATCGTTGATATGATTTTCAGGCTCTAGGAATGAGTGGACCAAAGCGTGCTGTGAAGGAATGTATGGGGACCCTGTGACAACTTCCTGTGTGGAACCATGTGCGTCTATATGAAATTCAGTACAGATTAAGCAAGTTACCAGGGTATTGTTTTTGCTTGTTTGCTTTGCTTTGTTTTATTGTAAGCTTGTTATCATCATCATCAGACACCTGTGAGGGCAATTTAGGTTTCAAATAAGCAAACCACAAATACAGGCAAGCACATAAGTGTATTGAAGAACAGAAAGTTGGTGGAAATAATTACCCTCTCAGACCCAATCTCTTTGTGAATGAACACTAAATGAAGAGAACTCAGAGATGAGTCTTTTCATGATGAACATCTTTGTATTTTATGAAGAACTTGGAAATAACTTACCTCTATGGAAGGGCTATAAAGAGTCCCTGAGCCTCTAGTAGCAAAAAACCAAAAAACAAAAACAAACAAAACAAAACAAAACAGAAACCAAAAAACTCACTCTTGTTTCTAGGGTAATCATAAATTAGTTGACAAGTTTTTGTGATTCCAGAGGGCTGAGAACATTTTATCATGGTGCATTTATTTTAGAATGTACTGGGGTGGAATTGTTTTGGTCCACAGCTGTGTTTTTGCACTTTGCAATTACCCCACTATGCTAAATTAATTTAAAAGTAATTAGATTTGAATGATTTAAGTTATGGTGATTAAGATTTCTATAAGGTTTGCAAGTCTCTGACATTTGAGCTTCTACAAGATACTGTGGCACTTGCATCTTGTGGAAAGTGATTTATAGATGGTTAGGTGACCCAAGAAGTTCAGGACCTATCTTGCCCCAACCTCCAGTCCCCCTGGAATCTGAGGGAGAAGATGAGGATGACAAGCAAAGGCCTGGTTGGGGCCTGACCTGGTGTGGAGCTTGGCCAGCTCATGGACTGAGTGTCTCTCTCACCTTAAGTGTGCTGGCTGAAGGTCCAGCTCCACAGCAGAAGAGGAGGCTTGCTCAGCTCCCTTTAACCCTGTCCACACTGAAATCTCAGGTCTCTGAAGGTTACCCTTAAGGGGGAGGAAGGGCAAGCCCAAGGAAAAGTATTCCAAGAAAGAGGAGGAGCCGAATGCTGCAGGAAGCTTTCTGAGCACGAGCTCCCCATTCACCTGAAGAAGGCTGTTGAGTCAGTCCACCGTCTAGGAATTCCACGGGGCTGCCAAGGTGGAGGGAGCTAATGGCGACAAAAAAGGGAGCAAGAGCTGCCACCAGAAAACAAACCAAAAAAATTTTTTTGTCTGTCTTCGTATAAGACTTTTTCATAAACATGTTGTTGTCCCTGGGCTTACTTTTCTGCAAATGGAGAAATGACTCATATCATCTAATCATTTCTATCCAAAGTTAGTGTTGTATTCATGATGGACTTTGTAGTCTTTGGACTAAATCTGCTTTATAGGGATCAAATAATTATATGGAAACAGCCAAGTGTTGTTTCACAGTTATTAAACCAGTGAACACGTGTTAAACTTGTTTTTACTGTAGCTACCCACACCTGTAGCTCATCATTAGAAACACCTGGGGAGCTTTCTGGTTGGCCCTTAAAAATCTGTAGAGTTCAGAGTTACCAGATCTTTCTGATGGTCAGCCAAGATTGAGAACTGTCAATCTAGCCTCCTGGTTCTAGTCTCCTGGAACTGTCAATCTAGCCTCCATGCCTAGTGGCCTCCCCAAATAGGTGTTTTGTTTATGCTCATAATATAAGTGCTTTTCTCTATGTTCTTTTTCTAAACCCTAACTCTTCTCATGTCTCTTATCTTTGATGAGACCTTCTCTGAATATGTGATTAAGCAAAATACTCTCTAATATCTGAATACCTACAGAATATATTTCTCCCCTTACATACTTAGTCATCTTTTGAGATCTGTAAATCTGGCTTCCCAGACCTGGGGGCAATCAAGTGTATAGCTCTTTAAGACTTCTAA
Organism: Balaenoptera ricei; assembly: GCF_028023285.1. Classification (NCBI taxonomy): domain Eukaryota; kingdom Metazoa; phylum Chordata; class Mammalia; order Artiodactyla; family Balaenopteridae; genus Balaenoptera; species Balaenoptera ricei. The sequence goes on along the minus strand of NC_082644.1, from coordinate 55,738,152 downwards.
GAGATTAATGGCTACACAAACAGATGCTCAATGTACATTTGCCAATTAAAAAAAAATAGAATTCTAAACCTAAATTGATTAATGCTAAATACTTCAATTTTGAGCCTACTTAGAAATTTTTTGCTAAAGAGAACATGAAATTACAGTGAAATTGGTGATGTAAGTGTCAATGATGGGATTCTCTTACAGTAGAAACCTTCCAAGCCTAAGGCTTGATAACACTGAAAGGGATTGTAGGCTCTCTGTTCAGATCTCAAAGGCAAGCCAATCTCTGGGATAGTAAGTGAATTAAGGGGTTGAATGACAAGGTCCATATTAAGGTTCTTGCATGAAGTAGTACAGTCCTCCCTGTGCATGGCTGCACTATGCATGAATTTCAGTTAGTTAAATAACACCAGTCCCACAAAAATATGATTCAAATTTCATTACCATGTTATACTTACTGTGAGTAACTGCATAACATACAATTTGCTCCTAGCTCTTCAGGCAACAAATATCTATGTAAATAACATGCAAATCATGATCAGTAACCAATCATGCCCTTTATTTCAAAGTCTGCAAGTGATTGGTCTATACACTTCCTTTTTTAATTCGCACAGTCAGCAAAGCATGTAGTTGTATTACCTCCTTGTCTCCCAGGGATAAACCAACATGACATTTTATAAAAATGGATAATCAAAAAGGGAATTGGCCAACAAAGATAAAAGTGCAAAAATGAAATGAAAAGTGATAACCCTGGAAGTGAAATTTGAATCAGACATAAATGGAGTTATAGAAGTACTGCTGACTATGGAAATGTTGACAGGGCTGCTATTTGAAAGATTCGAAATATACAGCTGGAGGAACTTAGGGAAGGTGAAATTATGTATCTAAATTAAGGAAAGTGGTTGTGACAAAAAGGATGAAGATACTGCAGAGGAAGTGGGGCTATCTAGTAAAGAATTCCTCAGTAAGTGAACTTTCAGAGCTGTTTCATGACATTGAAATTGCAAAAGATACAGTATTGGAAGTAGATCCTAACACAGAAAGGAGTATGACAATTCACCAACATATAAACAATGCTCATTCTATATCATAAATTATATGATGAAAAGGAGAAGGCAAACACTGTTCAAACTACTCTTGACAGGTTTTTAATGAACAAATAAAACATTTTAATGTTCAATGTTCCTAATGTGCTAAATTACAATGTCCTAGCTAAACATTAGTTTTACTATTTCTTTCCATTTCCCTATCCATTTATGACCAACAGTAGGAGAGTTTTTAATATTTTGACAAAAATTTTTAAAGGTCACAGAGCAACTGTAATTTCCCCTATTGATTATTAACATTGCTTTGCACAGTTTCAGCTTCCAGGGTCATTTTTACAGTCTTGCACTGCCATGCATAGTGAGGACTACCTGTATTATTTCAAAGTAGACTGTTATAAATTAAGAATGCTTATCATAATGTATAGAGTAAACACTTAAAAATACATAAATAAAAGATACATAGAAATGGTATAGCTAAAAGGTTTATAGAAGAATTCAGAGATTACTTAAAATTATTTGATTAACTCAAAAGAAGGTAGGAAATTAAAAATAGTGAAGCAAAAACATCTTTTTAGATGGCAGCAAGGTAATAAAGTCAACTATATCAATGATTACATTAAGTGTACATGTACTAAGCACTTTAATTAAAATTCAGAGATTGTCAGATTGGACAAAAATCAAGTTTCAACTATATGTTGATTACAAAAGACACAATTTCACATAAAGGCGCCCATAGATAAAGGTAAAAGCAAAGGAGAAGACATTCCCTACAAATAGAACTGTAAGAAAGGTGGTACAACTTTTTAATATGGAATAAAGTAGACACCAAGCAAAGAGATTATCAGAGATAATGAGGGACACTTGATAATGATAAAAAGATTTATTCATCAATAATACAAAATAATCATAAATATGTACATATTCAATAATTTCAAAATACATAAAATAGGAGAAATAGAAATATCAGTAATTATCATTAGAGATTTTAATATCCCTTTCTCAGTAATTGATAGAATAATTAGTTAAATTCAGGACACATAAAGATGTGAACAACACCTTGACCTAACATCACCAGAGCACTACCCACAACATCTGCAGAATACATGTTCATTCCCAGTGCATATGGGACTTCCACCAAAATAGACTATTTGCTAGGACATTACATTTCAAAAGATTGAAATATTATGCACTATGTTCTCTGACTATAATTAGAAATAAATAACAGTAACTTAATACATTAATAATGCATAATAAGACAAAAGATGAAAATTTTGCATTTTTATAAGCATATTTTGTATTTGGGTCCAATGTGATTTTTCTCTTCATATATATTCTTTAGAGCTGTCATAAATAGGCCCTACCCCAATGGTTAGTTTTGAACATTGTAAAATGGCAGCATTAGTCTCATAGGAGCTGTGATATTTGAATTAATTCAAAGAGCACCTGGCATGGTTTAGGTGACAGATTGTGAAAAGACTTAGCTACTAGAGGACCAATTGGACCAAGTGCTTTGGTTCTGTTTATCCAGATGGCATATTAAAGTTTCCCCATTTTAAAAACTCCACTCTACCAATCGGTCTTTTAATTGATGTATTTAGACAATTTAGTTAGCTAATGTTAGGCCTTAAGTCTACCATTTGTTTTGGTTTGTTTTTGTCTGTTCTTTCTGATTTTAGTTTCTCTGTTTTCTTTTTTCTGCCTTCCTATGTTACTTTAAAAATTTTTAGAAGTCCATTTTCATTTATCATTTTTACTTATTAACTATAGTGGTTTTGAGTATACCACTTCGTATAGCTTTTTAATCAATTGCTTCAGGTATTATATTACATATACTATATATATATATATGTTATATATATCATATGTATGATGCACAGTCTACTGGTATCAACATTTTACTAGTTAGAATGAAGTGTAGAAACTTATATCATTTTATATCCCTTTGCCCTCTTCCGTTTATAATTGGCTTAAATAAATATTAAATTTAAGAATTTCCTCTATGTATATTGAGAACCAAATTAGAGAGTGTTATAATTTGTGCTTCAAATGTCAAACGTAATTTTAAAAACTCAAGAGGAAAAGTAAAATCTTCTTTACTCGTATTGCTCCTCTTCCCATTGTACTTTCTTCCTTCCTGATATTCCAAGATCCCTTCTTTTATTATTTCTCTCTGTTTAGAAGTAGGAAGCCACAGCTTATTGCTGACAGGTGTGGTTGGAAGTCCAGGTTCCCCAGTTGACATCCAATGACACTCGATGGGGGGGGGGGTGGCCCCTTATTACTGCTGATAATCACCCCTTGTACCCTGTCATTACTCTAGTCACAAGGTCCCTAGCCTGTCTGCCTTTTGCTCTCCACCTTTCAGTCTTCTTGTGTTTCTTTAATCGAAAATGTCCAATATTTTTAGCTGTACTGAATAAAAAGAATAGGGAAAGGTATGTCTACTTCATATTTACAGATGTGGAAATCTTGGAAAATACTTCTAATGCAATGATAATGAAAACTCAATCTATCAGAATTTGTGAGATGCAGCTAAAGTAGTATTTAGCAAGAAATATGTAAATCTAAAAAGTTGTATTAGAAAATAAAAATGATCTATAATTGGTGATCTAAACCTCCACCGTAGAAAGCTAGAAAAAGAAGACCAAATTAAACTCAAAGTAACTAGAAGATGGAAATGATAAAGATAAGAGCACACTAAATGTATCAGAGAACAGAAGAATAAGAAATTCATTGACATCAGCAGCCCTTTCTTTGACAAGATCAACAAAATTGAGGAATCTTTAGCAAGACTGATCAAGGATAAAAAAGAGAGAAGATGTAAATTGCCAGTACATTCAGTTTTGATATAACACTTGTTTGGAGATGTGAATTCTTTCCAATACAATTGGTAAACTAGGGAACACCTTGAGCATAGCACACTTTCACATTCACTTGTGCGTGATTCTTCTGTGCACAAGAAACATAGGTGAATGCTGAACCCAGCTGAACCAAGTCACCTAGGAATACACAATATGCACATCTGTGCACAGCTCAGACATCTACCAGCTTCCTCATCTCACCACGTGTGTGTTGGGCCACACCCATCCACATCTGGTGTTGGATCTTCCTGTTCAATTTTAGAAAACTATTTCCATCACTTCATAACTCATAAACTGCAACCCTTCTGATGCCTGCTTCCACAAGCAAGCTTCAGGTCTTTTTTTAAGGTGAAGTGCCATTTTTGTTATAGTACTTATGTATTTCTTAAGCATTCCGCATGTGTAAAACTGCTACTGTTTTTTAACAAGATTTCTTTTTCTTTTTCTGTTATGTGTCACCAACAAAAGTTTTTGAATGTTGTACCCTTATTCCCATTTTCCCCATAAGCCTTGTGGTTTTTACTGTGTAATTTTGCATAACACCATGGTTTTTAAGGATATATATGTAGCATTATAGCAAAAATGACTGTTACTTTACCGGGTGATGAAATTTACTATCCCTGATAGTACAACCAGACATTATGTGCCTCCTGATATGTTGCAATATGAACTATACAGCATCTCCTGTGAAGACTTCTTACCAAAAACCTTGAGCCTGAAGCTAATCAAGACTTTAGATCTAACCTCCAGTGTTAAAAAAAAAAAGAAAAAGAAAAAGAAAAAAACCACAAGAGAGGGTAAGAGAAATAATTTAAATGACACCATGAGGAAACCACTAGATAAATGCAAAATGTTACAACCAAGCAGATAGTTGGTCTGGTCTGATTGTATCCTATTTTGGAGAAACCAACTATAAAATACATTTTTGGTACCACTGGGGCCACTTACTAGAGACAAGGTATTACATGAGATTATGGAGTCATTGTTACTTTTAAGAGTAGTAATGTTATTGCTGTTAAATTGCAAAATGTCCTTGTTTGGGGACTATAAAAACTTACGTATTTAGAAGTGAAATGTCCTGATGTGCGTAATTCCTCTAAAATGTTTCAGCCTTTTACATATGTGTGTATGTACACACACACGCACACGCATATATTTCCATATATGTATATGGAAATAGAAATGCAAATATAAGTATATAAAAGCATTTATATACTTATTTATACACTTATTTATAAATATGTAAAAGCAAATACAACAAAATATTATGGTTGTTCATTGTACTAATCTTTTCACTTTTTGTATGTTTGACATTTTTTTCTATTCTATTTTTATAATTTTACAAAATTGGCATTTAAGAGGAATTAAAATATTATTCACCTGCTTTTTTTCACAGAAACTCCTTGACTTTAGGGACCACCCCCCCTCCCCCCGCCAGGTCTCAGGGCCAATGTACCCTGCCTGCTCCAAGTGGACACGGTCCGATCTCATTGCTCTCGCGTCTCCTGTTATAAAAGCGCTCCGCTCAGGAGGCCCGTGCCCATCTTCGGGATTCCTTGCATTCCTCCAGGATATAAGGCTCCCATTGTATTCCCTTGACTGGCCCCACAAGGGAAATTTAGCATTACTTTCTCTCTTACTTGGATTTTTTTTTTTTTTTCCTTTGAGAAAAGGAAAAATCAGATCAGAGCAAAATCTGAAAAAGTGGAGTCATGCTTAATGTTCACCAGGAGAAGAGACAGTGTTCTAGACATTTGGGACTTTGGGGGAAAATTTTTTTATGCCTTTAGCGAAGGCTTTAGCACAGATGGTCAGCCCAAGGGGGAAGGCAGAGCCAGGAGAATGAGTGTACAATGTGTGTGCCTGAGTCCTGCTTTCATGAAAAACTTGGCACAGCGAATCTGTCTCTCCCAACTCCTTGTTGACTCAGAGCTGCTGAATCCAAGCCAGGCCTGAAGGAAATAGATACCTGAGTACAACACACACTGGGACAGCTCGTGTGCACACTGCTGCAGTGATTACATGGAAACCTCGGAGATGAAGGGCATGGGGGTCGGGCATCCAGGAGATGAGTTAGGGTATTTAGGAGTGATTATAGGACTTTCTTGTGGCGTTTTCTTTTTCCCTTTAATTTTTCGCTCCAAGAGGTGATTAACTGTTGTGCATCCAGAAGTGGTTTAAGCTAAACCCAGCATAGCTGGCAGAGGTTGTTATAAAATAGAACTTGGTTGTGGGAATGCTGCCTCTTAGCTGTAATCCTTCCCCTGGGTAAAGCGATGTCAGGGCTATTCCCCCAGGCCAAGGTCAACCTTGAGAATCAGGTGTAAGATCTCAAGTCTTTAATTTGGGGGGGGGAAAGGTCATTCTCATGGGTATGCAAACTATCTGAAGTTAGAGGGACCTTTTCTTGAATAACCATCATCTTTTTTAGAAGTGGAAGAGACCACTATTAAGAAGATTTAGTTCAGATTCCCAATTTTATAGAGGAGGACTATAGAAGTAATTTACCCAAGCTCACATACAGGTAATTGGTGATAGAGGTAAGACTCCAAGTTCAGTGCATTTCTCACTATAGCATGTGGTTTCTCTGAATTTAGGATTCTTTCCCTCATTGGTTTATGATTAAATGTGAACTCAATAGAATACGATTAAAACTCAGAGGAGATTGTGCGTTGTCCTTATTGACCTTGTAAAACTTTGATTAGGTTCTCAAAGGTGGGGAGAAGACTGTAGTTGGAAGGTTGTATGGACACAATCAGCAAAATAATCAGAGCCTCTAGTTAGAGGCAGGTGTTGCCCTTTAGGTGGTCTAATCTCAGGGGATGCTCAGAGATGATTCCAGGTGTGCCATCTGAAGAGCTACATCGGCATTGTACGTGTAGGTACCTGTGTGAGGTGGAGAACTAAGCATTATGGAGTTAGGAAACATTAGGAAATAAGAAAGGTGGCTCTAGGACCCAAGCTAGGTGTGCATAGAAATATCTCCCTGCCTCCAGCTTTAGCTGAGTCCCCCCTGCATGGGAGGCTATGCAACAATTTTTCTCTTCTGTAGAAACTCCCTGGAAGATTCTATTCTATTCTATTCTTTTTATTCATTCATTCTTTTATTTATTTTATTTTTTAATTTTTTAAAATTTTTTAAATTTTTATTTATTTATTTATTTTTGGCTGCACTGGGTCCTCGTTGCTGCGCACGGGCTTTCTCCAGTTACGTGAACGGGGGCTACTCTTCTTGCAGTGCGCGGGCTTCTCATTGCAGTGGCTTCTCTTGTTGTGGAGCATGGGCTTCAGTAGTTGTGGCACGCGGGCTCTAGAGCACAAGCTCAGTAGTTGTGGCACACAGGCTTAGTTGCTCTGCGGCATGTGGGATCTTCCCGGATCAGGGCTCGAACCCGTGTCCCCTGCATTGGCAGGCAGATTCTTAACCACTGCGCCACCAGGGAAGTCCCCATTCTTTTATTTTTTAAAATTTTTATTGGGGTACAGTTAATTTACAATGTTGTGTTGGTTTCAGGTGTACAGTAAAGTGAATCTCTTATGCATATACCCACTCTTTTTTAGGTTCTTTTCCCATAGTGGCCATTACAAACTATTGAGTAGAGTTCCCTGTGCTATACAGTAGGTCATTATTAGATATCTATTTAACATATAGTAGTGTATATATGTCAATCCCAACCTTCCAGTTTACCCCCACACCCCCTTATCCCCTGGTAACCATAAGTTTATTTTCTACACCTGTAACTCTATTTCTGTTTTGTAGATAAGTTCATTTGTACTCTTTTTTTAGATTCCACATAGAAGTGATATCATATGATATTTGTCTTTCTCTGTCTGACTTACTTCGCTCAGTATGACAATCTCTAGGTCCATCCATGTTGCTGCAAATGACATTATTTCATTCTTTTTTACGGCTTAGTAATATTCCATTGTATATATGTACCACATCTTCTTTATCCATTCCTCTGTTGATGGACATTTAGGTTGCTTCCATGTCCTGGCTATTGTAAATAGTGCTGCAATGAACATTGGGGTGCATGTATCTTTTTGAATTATGGTTTTCTCTAGGTATATGCCCAGGGGTGTGATTGCTGGATCATATGGTAGCTCTATTTTTAGTTTTTTAAGGAACCTGCATATTGTTCTCCATAGTGGCTGTACCAGTTTACATTCCTACCAACAGTGTAAGAAGGTTCTCTTTCATTCATTCTCTTAAAAAATCTTTTTTTGAGGAAATAATTTCAGACATGTAGAAAGGTTGCCAAAATATTGTTAAGAATTCCCATATACCCTTCACCCAGATTCTCAACATGTTAATGTTTTACCAGTTTGATTTATCATTCTTTCTTTCAGAATCATTTGAAAGTATATTGCAGATATAATGTCTCTTTATGCCTAAATTCTTCAAGGTGTATTTTTTTAAACAATGATATTCTTTTATATAACTATAGTACAGTTATCAAAACCAGGAAATTAACATTCATACAGCTATTATCTAATCTACATTCACAATTCGTCACTTGTCACACTAATGTGTGAATGTATTTTTGTGATCTAGGATCCAATCTAGGCTCACATGATACATTTAGGTGTCATGTCTCTGTAATCTCCTTCAAGTTCCTCAGTCTTTTTTATGACCTAGACGTTTTTGAAGATTACTGGCCAGTTAATTTGTAGAATGTTTTAATTTTTGCTTTATCTCATGTTTCCCACGATTAGATTTAGTTTATACCTTTTTGGAAGTAACACCACAGAAATAATGATGTGTTTTTCTCAATACATTATCTCAAAAGGCAAATGATACCTATTGCCCATTATAGGTTATAACTGAGCAATTGGGGAAAGTGGTGTCTGTGACATTAGTACACTGTAAAGCAACTTTTTTCCCCATTTGTAATTAATAAGAGTCTTGTGGGAGATACTTCCAGACTCTGTGAAGATTATGTTTCTCATCAAACTTTCACTTGTTGGTTTTAGCATCATGGTGATTCTTGGTTGCTGCCCAATGCTAATTATTTTCTAATTCCACCACTCCTTCCATATTTATTTCATCATGTCTTCTATATCTATATCTATTAGGTACCATTCTAAGGCAAGGAAGAGATTTTTTTTCTTCTTTCTCATTATTTATTTATATATCTACATAAGTACAGACACATGGAGTCTTATTGCATTCGGTGGGTTATAATCTGTACTGTCAATATTTATTTTGAGGCTCCAGTTGTCCTAGATTGAGTCCCTTTATGCTAACTCCTTATCCTTTTCACATGTCCCCATATTCCTTTAACACATCTCTACTTTCTGGTGCAACAAGATGTTCCAGGTTCATCTAGTAATTTCCCAACCCCACCCCTAAAAGCAGCCGTTTTTTCAAAGAACACTGATTCCTTTCAGGGGAGCATGGTATTTAGAATCCCAGGTCTGGGTGCTAAGTTTGCTTATTTGTACTGAGATGTCCCAAATGACACTTTTTTTTTTTTTTTTTTAATTTATTATTTATTTATTTATGGCTGTGTTGGGTCTTCGTTTCTGTGCGAGGGCTCTCTCCAGTTGCGGCAAGCGGGGGCCACTCTTCATCGCTGTGCGCGGGCCTCTCACCATCGCGGCCTCTCCTGTTGCGGAGCACAGGCTCCAGACGCGCAGGCTCAGCAATTATGACTCACGGGCCCAGCCGCTCCGCGGCATGTGGGATCCTCCCAGACCAGGGCTCGAACCCGTGTCCCCTGCATTGGCAGGTGGATTCTCAACCACTGCGCCACCAGGGAAGCCCCCAAATGACACTTTTGCAAGCACTATTTTCATCATTTCACTTCTATGAAACTTGCTGGGCCTTTCTGCTAGAAGACCCAGGGTCCACTTTTCCATTTCCAGGCCTGTCCTGGTGCTGCCTTCTGTCTTCCAAGAAGAAGCTTTCATCTGCTTGTTCTCATATTCTTAGTAGCATCTGTTCTCCCAGTGGCTGTGAATTTGGATGCAAGCTCACCAGAGCCCATCTGTCCAACCAATTCCTGTAGCAACCATGTATTCTGAACCCCAAACTAGGAAATTTCAACACACAACCTCCCAAGCTTAAATATACTTATGGATAGAATGGAACAAGGCCTTTGAAATCTGGAAAGCCCTGGAAATTCTATCCATCAACAAGTACAAAGACCTCCCGCTTCTTCTTCAAACAGGGGCACAGATGTGAAGAAACAAAATTGGTAAGTGTGGGTAGAGCTCAACCTTTCCAAACGTCATTTGTGAACCTGTAGCCTGTTCCCTGGTCTATATTTCCCAACTATTCTTCTGAGAAGTTTCAGGGAGGGTCTTTGTCAGTTATGCCTCTTTAATTCTTGGAACTAAAGCTCATAAATCCTTCTCTGTCTCTAATCTTGGGTATCTCAGGACTGAATTAGAACCCTGTCAAAGCATTTGCTCTCCATATGAATTCCCAAGTGCTCTAAATATCAACTCTCCAAAAGAAGACCAAATACAGTGAGTGATGGTGGACAGGAAAAGTAACTAACATAACATATATGTTTTATTTTCCCAGTCCTGAAAGTTTTCCCTGGTCAAGTCTGGCATTTTTATTATGTCTTAAAGTTGTGCTTTGTTATCATTTCATTTGAAAACACATGTCTTTGTTTAAAAATGTGTTAGTTGATGCTAGTTGTATATTCTGAAACATCTTCCTGGAGTCACAGTAGTTTTCATTAATCTCAGAAACCATGGCCTTTTCTAATGCTGGGGAAGCAGAAGCACAAAGGAGGACTTGTCAGAGCTGACTTCCAGCTCAGGGCTGGATTTCAGTGTAATCTTAGCAAGTCACACATCTTGTGTACTGTGTCTACTGTTGCCTCTAGCCCATGTGGTAACTTTGCATGGATTAGAAAAAAGTGCCTAAAAGGTCTCCAACTCACAAGTAATTAGTTGGTCACTTCCACTCACAACTAATTAGCCAAAATTAGTCACATGACTTCATCCAGTCACAAGGCTGTCAGGAAGCGTCCCCTCATGTACCCAGAACGGGGGGAAAACAGGAAATATTTGGCAACAAGATTAATGACAACGAAATGCCTTACAATTGGTTGTATCTTATAATTGATCGGCAATATTTTACCGTATTAGTGGTAGGTAAAATAGTGGTGCTTCTTACAATATGTGGCCTCTCAAATTTTGTGAAATATGGCTGCTTTTATGGATAGTATGAGACTTTTAATAGGATTTCTTCCTTGCCCCACTAACACATGGGGTAAAAATCAAAGACTATGGTCATAAAAACACTCATACCCAGTAAACTAATGCAGAAACTCACAGGATGTCTTTGTGGGCACTGTTGGGCCAAGGCTATGCCATTTGCATGTGTATAGGGGGAGCTGCGTCCATCCTTGGCCATCACTTTTGACCCTCTCTCTTTGTCCTGTATTCCTCCCCCATCTTGTGGCCATTGTAACTGCTGCTGCAATGCCTGGGGCCAAAGTCTCTTTGCTTGTATGAGTCCTGGTGGTCCCGTGGCTCTTGCCATGACTACTGCTTCCCCTGAGACCCTGGTCGCCGTGCCATGTCCATTAGAGTTAATTACCCCTATTCCAGGAAGGAACCGCACTTAGGCTAAGGCTTGGGATCTGGGTCCGATGGCCTCATCTCAGCCTGAGCCCTGGTACAGCTCTGATGCAGGTCATCTGGATGGTTGGAGCCCAAGCTGATGCTGGTATCTGGGCCCAGTTCTGGTTGCCATCTGGCCAGACTCTCCCAGGAATGCCCCACCTTGACCGCATAGCCTGTTTTGCTCTAGCCACCAATACCCTGACTGGCCAGCAAAGTGTCCTCCTCCAGCACCCCATCATGCTGCTGAGGACGCTGTGTTTCTCCCGCTCCAGGCTGTTAATGATCTTCTCCCAGAGGATAGTCCTGATGAGAGAAAGCCTGTCCCTACTGCTCTGTGAAGCTTTAAACACCATGCAGGGCTTAGCACTTGCTCCACAAATCACTTGCTCTCCTTCCAGACCCACTGCAAGCTTTCCCATCCTTGCCCATTCCCCTCCAGCCACACTGAGCTGTCTGCAACCACCTGCTCTCCAGTACACCAGGCTCTCTCACACCAGGCTCTCTCATACCTCAGGTGTTTACACAGGCCTTTTGTTTAGAATACATCTTGCTGTATCCAGCCTATTCTTACACATTCTTCAATGTCAGGCCAAAGGCTATCATCCCTTGGACACCTTCCCTGATTTCTGCAGCCTGACTCACTCTCCTTTCCTTCAAGCCCTCCTGAATTTCAGCCATACTCATGTCAATCTAATCACTGTATCACATTATAGTTGAATATATCTGTCTCTTCAAAGCAAGCTCCTTGAAGGCTGAAGCCATGCCCTTGCATTTCCGTGTATCTCATCTCTAGCACAAAGCCTGGCACGTTGCAAAGCCCAATAAATGTTGAATGGATACAGGTCTGTGCTCTTGATGAAGAAAATGGGAAGTCAGTCACCAGGCATGCACACTTGAAGGCTCCATTAGGGCCCTCTCACTGGAAGTGGGGTGACACCAAACCTCGAGACAGAACAAATGGGAGCAGGAGCGGGAGATGCCATCCATGTCAGCTTTCCTCAAGTGTAGTGAGGGGCAGGGAGGGACCAACAATGATGCCAGGGAGGAAAGATGGGGCATTTCTCAGACACCAGTGTGTGCTAAGGAAGAGCTGCAATACAGAGGTCAATAAGGCAAGAGCCTCAGCCTAGAGAGGACACCCGAGGGGTCAACTCTGTAGCCAGGATTTCACTGCTGAGCACCAGACCTGTTTTCCCAGCTGCCCACTGGAAATATCCTGGACACCTCAGGTTCGGGATGCCCAAACCTGGGAATCATTGTCATCCTCTCTACCTCCTGGGCTTCCTCCTTGGTGAGGGTTCTACCACATATCGAGCCAGGAATCTGGGTATCATTCCTGATGCTTCTCATGCCCTCACTTCCCACATCTGATACACTATCAAGATCTCTCAGTATTTTCACCTGAACATCTTTGGATTCTCCTTGCTAAGTGCCTCTTAATTCCATCTCCTTATCTCCACTCCATTTTCATTCTCTTGATTCAGGCCACCATCCTCTTCCAGACTTAAAACTGATGGCCCTGCCTTTAGTCCCTGCACAATACTGTTAGGTACTTCTCTCCCTTTTCTGAAAGACTTTGGAACCTACTCATTGTCAGGATAAAGTCTTATTTCCTTAGCATGATAGAATCACCTTCACAATCTGGCCCCTTCTTCAGTGTCAAGCTTTATCAGTTAAGATTCTTTCAGCTGTAAGTGGCAGAAAATCCTGATGCAAAGGACTTAAACCAGTGATTTCCTAAGTGGCAGACACATGTCTAGAGTGTGTGCAGGATGACCCACTGGACTACAAGGAAAAAATATTAGAACTTCTTAAAAGTAAGACATCAAACCTTCCATAGGTTTAAGAGTCTGAAGGAGGAGATAGAATTCCAAATTGGGGAAGAGTTGACCAAGTGCAATCCAGGTGTGCCTGGCTCAGTGAATTTAGAGATCGTACTATCTGGATTTTTTGGATGGTGAAGATAATGAAATGATTTTCCTTTTAATTTGTTACTGAAACATAATTTATAAAACTGAAATATACCATAGATTAGTTTTTCCTTTTATAGAACTTCTAGAAGTAATAGAAACAACAGAATATACTCTTTTGTGTTTGCCTTTTTTGCTTACCATAATGCTTTTGGGACTGGGATTCATGCGTGATGATGTGACCTGGTATATGCTTGATTTCCTAAGAAGCTGCCAATTTGTTTTCTAAAGTGTTTGTATGATTTTGTACTCCCGCCAGTGGTCTATGAGAATTTAGGTTACTCCATATCCTTGCCAACATTTGATGTTGTCAGACTTTCATTTTAGTGGTTGTAGTGAGATGGTATTTCATCTGGGTTTACATTTGCATTTCCCTGATGACTAATGGTGTTATTTACCTTTTTATATGCTTGTTATCCATTTGTATATCTGCTTTTGTGAAGGATCTGTTTAAGTCATTTGTCCATTTAAAAAAATTGATTGACTTTTGTTTAATTTGTAGGAGTTCTTTATATAGTCTACATTTAAGTACTATATCAGATACATTTGTTGCAAATATTTTTTCTAGTCTATGACTTCCCTTTTCATTCCGCTAGTAGTGTTTCTAATTTTGGTAAAGTTTTAAAATTCTGGTAATTAGACTTTATATATTTTTTCTTGTGGTGTTAGTACTTTCTGTATCCCATCTAAGAAACTCTGTCTGATTGTGAAGATACCCTCTTGTGCTTTATTCTAGTTTAGAGTAAGAGTAAAAGGCACATAACCTCTTAGTATCATTATAAAATCAGTTTTGAGTTCACAGACTTCCTGAAAGGGTCTCAGGGGCCCCCAGTGATAACCAGAACACACTTTCAGATCCTATACTTTATATCTTTACTGATTTTTTTTGTCTACGTTTTCTATCAGGAGTATGAAATTTCTAGGTCTAATTACAGATTTTTTTTCTTTGGTGCTATCAGATTTTGCATCACATGTTTTAGAGCTCTGTTATTTCATGCATATACATTTAGGATGTTTATGTTTCTCAATGATTGGATCCTTTTCTATGTCCCTCTTTATCTCTGACAATGCACTTTGTCTTGAAGTCCAATTTGATATTCATATAGCCACTCTATCTTTTAAAAAATATAAATAATGATTTCATAATATATATTTTTTCATCCTTTTGCTTTTAACCTGTCTGTGGATTTATATTTAAAGTACATTTCTTGTGGACAGCATATAGTTGTTTTTGTTTTTTGTTTTTTGTTTTTTTGTGTTTTTTTTTGAACGCCAATATGACAATCACTTTCAAAAATTAGAGTTTTTAGTCCACTTAAATTTAATGTAATTATTGACATGGTTTGGTTGAAGTCCACAGTCTTGCTGTTTGTTTTATTTGTCCTATCTGTTTTTGGTTTACTTTTCTTTCTTTCCTGGTTTCTTTTGGATTAATTGAATATTGTTTAGTGTTCCTTTCTGTATACTCAGTTGGATTTTAGTTATACCTCTTTGCTTTATTTTTTAGGGGTTGCTTTAGGAATTAAAACATCCATTCTCAACTAATCACAGTCTACCATGAATTAATATGTTTAACACTTCAGATACAACTTAAGATCCTTAACAGCATACTTCCCTGTACATCCTCTTTCCTTTGTGCTGTTGTTGTATAACATTTTACTTTTATGTATATATAAACCACACAATGCATAGCTTTAATTTGTATTTTATACATATAATTATGTGAACCCTTTTACTGTGCAGACACATATTCATTTTTTAGCTCAGAAATGTGTTCTTCTATGACTTAATTATGTTTAATAATGGCCTCACCTCTTTCTCTTATTTTTTCTTCTTCTGGGACTGATTTGTTTTTCAAGTTGCCTCAATATATTCTCCAAGCCTTTTATCTTTTACCTCATGGCTTTTATCTGTTTGTATTTTTGCTCAGTTCTTTGAAATATTTCTTCCATTTGTCTGGCTTATGATTTGAATCTCATAGTGATTCTTTTGTCAATTCATTTTTTGACTTTTTCAATTCTAAATAGTGTTTTTTTTTTTAGTACTAACAGCCATCTCTGTATTATCCTTGACTATCTTTAATACTGTCTTTCCTGTTCAATTTGTTGTTAGTCTCTGTCAGCAGCTCTGTTTCACTAGGGCCTGTTCAGAATGGTTCTTTTTGTTCTTCCCCTCTCTGACTGCCAGACACCATTACATATAATTGGTAACTGAGTTGATGGTCTGCTCACTTAGGCTCAGATTCAGCTGCTGACGCACCTGAAGTAGGGCTGTCCTATGAGCGATGAAAAACTTGGTGGTCTCTGCTCCTTTGAGCCAGTAGTGGAACAACAGGCACTTCATTATCCTCTACTGAAGTGTCAGTGTCAGGAAGAAGCCGTTCTGTTTCTCAGCCTCTCTGGGTTCTCCCGTCTTAGGAGCAAAGAGAAGAAAATCGCTGTTCTCAGCTCCTCCTCAGCATTTTAGAGTCAAGGAGCCCAGGCCTAATGGCTATTCCCTTGGTAGTGTCGTTAGGGTGAAAGGTGGGGTTCCATGGATCTCAGTGGACTAAGTTCCCTTCATGGATCCACAGTATTCTAATCCTTGACCTTAATGTCTCCATTGCTGTTTCCAGGTTCTCACCTTGCTCAGGTGGAAAAAGTCCTGCGCACATAGTCATCTCTACTTTTATCAATACCATTGTCAACTGCAGTCATGGCAGTGCTTGACTCAGTAGAAGTAGCTGGACCAGAGTGAAGGGAGTCAGAACATAGTCAAGCTGCCATTCTTCAGAAATTTTCTCTTCTAGGGACTATTGTTAGACAAAGGAAAACTGACCACAGAGATTACCAAGGTAACCATCATGTTCCCCATCGAGTGGTGTGTGAAGCAGTGTGGTGTCAGGGGAAAGCTTTGGGGTAATCCAGACTTCGGTTGGAACCCCAGCTCTTCCACATACCCATAGTTGGCAAGTTATTTAGGGTCTGTGAGCCTCACTTTCCCCCTCTATAGAACAAGGAAGATGAGAGCTCCTTTATAGAATTGCAAAATCTAAACCAGGTATTACATGCGAAGCCCCTACACAGGTACCTTGTAGGTTCCCTTCTCCCTTTTCTTTAAACCTCCTTCTGCTAACATTCATCTATTTTCATGCCTCATTGGCCAGCTCACAGACATGTCTCATAGCCCAAAGCAAGGGTACCTACAAGATCTCAGCTCCAGCACATGTTTTCCTAGTTGTGTGGCTATATAATGCTACAATGTGTTCTTGTACTGTAAACAGCGAGGTGCCACACCCTGGATATCCTGAAACAGGAAGAATTGATATTTTGTGTAAATAAGCAGGGTTTGAGGTAGAGAAAGAATATTTCCTAAAGCCCTGGAGTTAGCCTGGGTAGTGCAGTGTGTGAGAGAGAAGCTGGGTCTGGACAGAGGGAAAGGAACTAAAAGGGTGGAGTTTAAAGGAAGATGACTTGGGACTGGTAAAAGAACTAGGACAAGGATAGGGGTTGAGAGAGGGAGAGGCACTGGGGCTGGCCCTTTAGACGATGCATGTGCTCCACAGGTAGAGCATAAGAGCACCCAGGCAGAACTGGCTGCTAGCCGATGGCAGCTTTCCTGTAACCTATGAGCCTGCCGGTCCACCCACACACCCTCCACGCTTGGAGAACCAGAATGGCAACCTGCAAACTAACTGGAAGTATCCTCTACTCAGGGCCCTCTTTATTTTGTCCCAGATATTCACATTCTTTCCTGTTCCTCACCTTCATCCATTTTCCTGTTGTCAGCTCTGCTCTGACCTTGGTGCTCATTGACTAAGTTTAGTTTCCATGGCTTGGCTCTGATGCTTGCTAAGGAGGCTTAAAGTCATCTCTCCCTTTAGCTCCTGGCAGTAACTCCATCCCAGCTTCAGCACCTGCTCTTGGAATGGAGGTTGACCATCAGTCTGGCCACTAAACTAAGTTTTCCTTTCTAATGTGCCTGATGCTGTCTCCTCTGTCCTTTCATGATTTGAAAATGTCCTTGTTTCAAAGTCTAATTGTTCCAAAAGGTACTTCCTTCATTGCCTGCATCTCCACCACTATGATAGTGATTACTTTAGCAATCACTGTTTATTAATCACTTGCATGTCTCATTCATTATTTATAGCACTTAGAAAAGATAATATCCTCTTACATAATCAGCAGCAATTGTTCAATCACGTGAGCTAATCAGCGTACGTGAATGAAAAGAGGTCAGGATGTAGATGGGAGGTGAAAAAGAAGTTTCAAGAAAAAGCTGACAATTCATGTCATTTAGGGAAACCAGCATTATTAGGTAAGAGAGCTGGTTAGAAATGCACTATATCTAAGTTCATTTTACTTTATATTTTGCTTAGGGAAGGCAAGATTTAGGGCTGGGGAAAAGCTTTTCCTTACCATTTTCTGTTTATTAATATACAAACAGTTCTTCAAGCTAAGAGGCTAGTTTTATTAAAATCCAAATTGTCTGAAATATAATTTGTCTTAAAATCACCTTGTGTACCCCCAACTAATAACCTAGTTTCTAATTTAAGAAACTAGAAAAAAAGAGTGAATTAAACCCAAAGCAGGTAGAAAGTAGGAAATTAAAGATTAGAGCAGACACCAATGAAATGAAAAACCAGCCAAAAAATAAAGACAAAATCAATGAAAACAAAAGTTGATTATTTGACAAGATCAACAAAATTAAAACTTTATCTAGACCAGTTGTTCTAAACCGGGGATAATTCTGCACCCCAGGGTACACTTTCCAACTTCTGGAGACATCTTTAATTATCATACCTTGGTGTGTGTGTATGTGTGCGTGCCCATGCACGCATACACTCTATTGCCATCTAGTGGGTAGAGGCCAGAGATGCTGCTAAGCATCCTATGATGCATGACAGCCTACTCCATAATAAAAATTATTGGACCCAAATATCAATAGTACTGAGACCGAGAAACCTGATTTAGTCTGACCAAAAAAACCCCACAAAAACCCAAAAACAAAAACAAACAAAGAAACCAGAGAAGACACAAATTATCAAAGCCAGGAAGGGAAAAGGAGACATCACTACCACCCTTATAGAAATTAAAAGGATTATAAGGGTATACTATGAAAAAAGCTTTATGCTAACAAATAAGACAATTTAGATGAAATACGAAGGTTCATACAAAGACACAAATGAATGAAACTGACTGGAGAAGAAGTTGAAAATCTGAATAGACCCATAACAAAGAGTTTGATTAGTAATTGAAAATATTCTCTCAAAGAAAAGTCTAGACCCAGATGTCTTCACTGGTAAATTGTATAAAACATTCAATGGAAAAATAATACCAATTTTTCAAAAAGTCTTCCACAGACTCTTCCACTTCCCACCTAATTCCATAAAGCTAGTATTACCCTAATACCAAAACCAGACAAAGGCATCACCAAAAAACTACAGACCAATACCCTTTATGAGTCTAGATGTAAAAATTCTCAACAAAATCTTAGCAAAATGAATTTGTCTACATATAAAAATATTATACACCATGACCAAGTAGGTTTTCTCCCAGGAATACAAGGTTGGCTTAATATCTCAAAATTGATGTAATATCATATTAATAAGATGATATGAATAAAGGACAAAACCTACATGATCATCTCCATAGATGCACAAAAAGCATCTGATAAAATCTAATACTCACTCATGATGAAAACTTCCAATAAACTGGAAATGGAAAATATTTTCCTCCACTTGATAAAGGGATTCTCTGAAAAATCTACAGCTAGAATCATACTTACTGGTGAAAGATTGACTGCTTTTCCCTCTAAAATTGGGAAAAGGGCCATGTATTGTATGACCCCATGTATATAAAATGTCCAGAGAAGTAAATCTATAGAGACACAAAGTGGATCAATGTTTGCCTGTGATGGGAATAGGGAATGACTGCAAATAAGCACAAGAAATCTTTATGGGGTGATAAAAATATTCCAAATTTGGACTGTGATGATGGTTTCACAGCTCTGTAAATTTACTCAAAAATTATTGAATTGTACAATTAATATGGGTGAATTTTATGGCATCTAAGTTATATTCAACAAATATCACTCTTAAAATATCACCATGTGGCATATGGTGTATGTGTATACACATGTGTGGGAATGATTATCTGAATTTCTAAGGACTTAGGCCCTAGTCCTGGCCTGACGTCTAATTAGCTGTCTATCTTTGGTAAAATTTCTTTATCATTCCAAGTCTCAGTTTCTTCATCTATAAACTGAAGGGGAAAGGCTCTTTGATTTCCAAGGTTTCTTCCAGTTCTTCTAACATCATAAGTATCTGGGTGCTTTCATGTGGATTGTGGTTCATGAGCCAGGTAACTAAGGATTAGATGCTAGACTTCAGAGAAAGCTGTTACTCTCTGCTTTAGAGAGTAAGAGACCATTAGGATGGGAGAACCTCTTGAAGATCAGTCAGGGCTAGGTTACCCCCTTTGCCATGTCAATGAGAACACTGACACATTAAGTGACTTGTTCAAGTCAAACCAGCCCAGTGGGACTAGAATCCACTCACCTGGTCCTCAAATCAAAGTCCTTGCTCAAGGGAAAGCCAATGTCCTTTCCCAGAGCAAAGCTGTCCTTTTACATTAATTATACTAAGAGCTGGGGAGCAGAGCTTGGAGGAAGAGTAGGCGAGAAAGGACTGTTTGGTGCCTGTATGTATGGGTTATACCTTCATGCAAATAGACGCGAGGCTGGGTCTGAGGATGGTGTGAAGGGCGTTGCTTATATGTTTAGTATCTTCCTTGCACAACTGTAAACACATACTTCCCTTTTCTAACCACCTTTTCCCCAGTAGTCTCCCTGTCACTGAGTAAAATCACCACAAGCATCAGCTTTCAGGAAAACCCCTATTTGTTATTCAACAGATATTTTAGTCCTACAAAAGCCAGACAAAAAAGTAATCACATAAAAGTCAAAGTATAGTGAACTCCCTGTAAATTCATGGCCTGATTTCATGGGTCCCACCCTGCTTTGTTTCTGGCTGTGAGCATGTGGGTCCAGGTTCATTTCTTTCTCCTCTTTCATCATTTACTGCTTTCTTCCTGCTTCTCACCTCCAAGCTAGATCCCAGAGCATGAATTAGGGTATCAATTGTCTGCTGCCTTGTGGCTGGAAACGTAATGTTATAGGTTAAGTTCCTTGAATCTAGAGAATTTGGAAAGTTGACTATCAGGATAGTAAAATGCCTAATACTCATGACTAATTGTTAGAATAGCTGCCATTTATTAAGCACTATGTTCCAAGCAGCATGTCAAGCTCTCTATATGCATTAATGTGTTTACATCTCAAAACAGTCTTATGAGACAGGCACTCTTCATTTCCTGATGAAGCAACTGAAGCTCAGAGAAGTAGAGTGGTCAGGGTCATGTGAAATAAGTGATGAGGCTCCCAAGTCTGTCAGTTTCTAGAGCTGAGCTCTTAATGTAACAATTGCACCCCGCTGCCTCTGGACCCCATCTCATCTGAATCCAGTTTCATCCACTGCTCAAATCCCTCCACCCTACCGCCGTCAATGGACCATCCATCCTCACCATGGCAAGGAACTCACAGCCGCTGGGGCACCCCATTCTGTACTTGAGGGACTTTTTGCAGCTTATGTTCAGTATTTGTCCTGGAACTTCTACACAAACAAGTTAAAACCACATGACTGACTTTCAAATTAAAAAATAAATAAAACAAAACAAGAGAAGCATCATGTCCCTTTGCCCCTTGAGCACACTCCCTCCCCCCCACCCCAAATAGTCCCATTCTTGAACAATCTCTATGTGACAGGGTTTTGCACCTCCCTACCATCCTGGCTTCTCTCCTTTGCACATGCCCCAGGTTATCACTCCTCCCTCTTAAAATGTGGTGTGGAGCCCACAGCACAGAAAGGAGCAATGACATCACTTTCCTCTTTCTAGTTTCTGTACTTCTTTTAATGCTGCCTAAGCCTTGCTTAATTTTTGGTGGTCACATCATTTTGGTGGTTAATTACCTTGGGAAATCCATTTCCATCTCTACATGGTTCAAATAAAATAGATTCAGAAATCACAGATGAGTACATACTTCAGGCTTCAAGAAATACTTGTTAAATGACCTTAGGTATTCACTTCATCTAATTTTAGATTAACTGATTGCCTCAATGTCTATTTCCACTTAATCTTGCTGATGATTTTATTCCTTGATCTCATAATCCAAATTCGGCCAAGGATTATTGCCAGTCTTTTGAAAAAAATGCCCTTTCCCTTAGAAGAAGAAAAAAACAAACAGCTCCTTGTCGTGAAGAGCCTGGCTGAGCCATGTGGCTGAGCTGACGGGGGTGCATCCTCTGTGCTCATTCCTCTCCTGACTGATGGCCAAGCTGCATATTTGACCACGGAAGATGCTGAGGAACTCTGCCCACTCCAAGTTTAGCCTTGATCTTGTTGAGCAGCAAAAATATCTATGTGTCAATGGCTAAAATTACCTAGTCAGGCTCTCTCCACCCCTGGCCTGCATTATCCGTCATCTGTTTATTTGTAGTGGGAAGAGATCATCTTCCAAAGTGGGCCAAAAGCAGATAGATTCAACTCTACCCCCTGTTGAGGCATAATAATTTTCTAAATCTGCCTGGGGACTTAAATTAGTTCTGGATGCTTTCCTGTCACTTGGGTGGAGGGCTTGTCCCCAGCATTAATATTGATGGAGATATAAATTGTTGCTGCCTATCTAGTTATTAACCAGTACTTGAAGCTGAGTTTTAAAGCCCTACAAAGATTTAAAAAAAAAAAAAAAAAAAAAACGCAAAATGCTTGCCAATTTCTATAGTTCTTGAAACACTCAAGCAGTAGGGTCCTCCCTGATGTCCTTAAATCATAGGAACATTTCCCCAGCCCAGCCCCTGTTCTGTAATTCTACCTGAAAGCAACTTAATGTGTATTTGAGGTTGTTGCCTTCTTCCTACAGCCCAACACAGAAGGTGATTCAGTGAGATGAAATCCGAGCTGGGCCTGGCATGCCTGATTTTTAAAATATGTCTAAAGCATGTATTTAGCTGTCACAGAGAGATCTGACAGTTTATGGGAAAGGTGCTGTGTACAGAGGACCAGCAGTGGGCATTCCCAGCACACACCCACTTAGAGTATGCTGTGATCTGAGTGTCCCCTCTCCCCAGAGCCAAACACAACCTCTGTAATAATAATAATAGTAATAATAATAAACCCTCATTTATAAAGCACCAGACTAAGCCCCAACCATGGTTTTCTTTCGGGGACACCCTACAAGGACATGGATGCAGGTGGAAACAAGTAACCATAACCAAGTTAGCTCATCAAAAGTGTGCTTTTCCTTCTTGGATTAAAGTAGCACAGGGAATATTTGATTTTAGTCATTGCCAGAGATCCTGGAACCGACTGAATTTCTTAGCACTGGGATTTCTTGGTTGTTGGGCTGCATCTCCGCTTTTGGCTTCTGAAATACTTCCTCCTGCCATCATCGAACACTTACCAAGCATCCTCTAAACATGGGACATTGTACTTCACTGCCTTATTAAGTCTGCAAGGCAAAGTAGGCATTATCAGCCTCTTTTAGAGATGGGAAAAATGGAGCTCAGAGAGGATAAGGATCTGCTCCAAGGCCACACAGCTCGTGAGCAGGAGAGCTGACAAAGTGGCAAAGCAGCCAACAGAGCCTAAGGTCTCCACCTCTAAAGCCCTTGCTCTTAACCACTGTGCCCCACTGCCTCCATGGGACCTTCTCAGGCCTGCGCCCACCCGCCTCCCATCCAAATTAAGAGTTGGGATTATCCCCAATCACCTAATGCTACCTCCAGCGAAATGAATTGTCAAGCTTAAGAAAAAAGTCCTACCATTTTCTCTGAGAAAGGAGAGGCCCTATCAGTGGAGAGATGCTCACCCAGTCCCCAGCGTCCCCACCCAAGCATCTATCCAGCCTTCAGAGGACCCCAGCCCCGCTATCTGACCACAACTGCATGGAGAGACCCCTAGTGAGCCCATCCAAGCCCATCAACCCCAGAACCATGAGAAAGAAAACTAAATTGTTCTTTTAAGCCACAAAGTGTTGGGAAATTTTTTATGGCAGAAAAAGACAACCAGAATACTGCAGTTAGTGAATTAGTCCGTCTTCTCTCTAATTCACTCAAGATCCATAGTACCTAAGGTCTAATGCAGAAATATCTTGCAGAGATATCTCCAACCTCCCACATTATTAAAAAAAAAAAAAGAGAAAAAAAGAAAGAAAAAATCCCCAAATGTTCCAAACCCACGGAGGACCACTCAATTAAATTTTGTTGTCATTGGGTTGAAGGGCAGTGTTGGAGCTTTAAGAAATTCCTTATCAGCCTTTTACTCCTATGTTGTCACATAATGCAACAGAACAGTTCTTGCCTGAGAGGAAGAGAGGAGAGAGGATTGTCAAAGCTCAATTACTGTTTCGGTAGTTCATCACTTGACATTTATACTTCTAACATGTCCAACGTGCCTGTGAATTTGACATTCCAAATGACTGACCATGACTGCTAAAGGGTACTTCACATCATGAAGGAAGGCAGGGTGTAAATTCTCTGAATGACCAGGTGGATCACTAGTGGACAAAAATGAGAGTGGGAAATCATATTCTACAAATGCTTCCTATGTGTGCAAATACTTCCTGTGTGTCAGGTACTGTCCATGAGTTATCTCATTTGATCCTCATTCAAACACCTAAGGGAGTTACACTTCTCCCCATTTTACAGACAGGAAAACTGACTCAGAGAGGTTGTAATTTGGGGGTCGCTGGAAGAGCTAGGACTTGAACATTCAGTCTGTTCTCTTTTTCCTCATTAGCGTCAGCTACACAGAGCCAACCGATGTGACTTCAGTGCAGATGTCAAAGCAATATGAGTGGATCTTTGCTGCCTCCCTCTGCCCTTCCCTGAGGCAGGGGCCATTCTTTGACTTGTCTCCAGGAGTGCATGGCTATCATTGAACCAAACGTGTGCTGCATGGGTAAGAGCTTGTGCTACACTCTATTCTCCCCTGTATCCAAACCCAGGATGCTGTGTTCCTGCCCTGGCGGGAACATGGGTATCTACTAGTGTTGCTGCTGCCTGAGCTGGACATCACTTCGAGTTACTGGCTCTTGGGCCACCATCGTGTTTCCAAGGGTTTGGTTACTCGGAGCAGAGTCCTAGATGACCATGCCTCTTCATTCACAGAGAAAATAGAGGCCTATCTACATGAACGTCCCAAACTTTATAGTGCCACTAATCTCTATCCCCCTCACGCCCACCACACACTTACTCATCGTAGCAGAAAGGTTCCAGTCACAGCTTAGATGTACAGCCATATAGCTCTCGTTATATATTACTCCGTAACTGGGCTGGAATTTCTCACAGCCTCCCCTTTTCCTCTGATGGTGACATATACTTCTTTTGCTACTTCAAGATAACTCAGTCACTTATAGTTTTACATATGGTCAGTTCTGAATTTAGTTCTTTCAATGCAATCTGAATTCCTGGTGGCTTTTTTGCCTGGGGGAGTTGCCCTTGTCCATGTGTTGTCCTTTGTTCTTTACTCACGGTGGCTCTGCTGCCCCACGCCTCCAAGCCATGGCCATGGCCTCCGTGCTTTCTGTACCCTCTGCTGAAGCATCTATGGCTGGTGTGGTGTGTGGATCTCCTCCTGGCCTCCACATACCCCTGCAGCTCAGTTCCACCTCAGCTTAGTAATGCTGCTGCCCCGAGACTCAACCTCGCCCTCCTGAGGCTTCTCTGGATTGTCACCTCTCCCCAATCTTCCCAGGGCTCTGGCTGGCACAGTGATTCCCTTTTACCACAGAAAATGTGGTAATCATTAGTGTTGCTCACCAATAATCTCTGACTTACACTCACTGGGCCCCTGATAGGTGACTGGGGCCATGTAATTCATTTGAACAATAAGCAAAAATGAGGTGAGTCAAGACGAACATCTAATTGTCTGGGCAAGACCCTTCTGAATCCTCTTCCTCTGCCAGAGTGATCGTCTATGTTCACGGTGGCCATTGTGTCATTACTCTGCGTCCCCGAGTATTGAAATAGACTGACCTCCCTGCTGACTAGTGATGGTCATATACTGTGTACAAAAAAAAATAAGTTTGTTCAGTTTCTTAGATGTCAGGGCTGTTTGTTATAGGAATTTTTTTCACATTTTTTCCGTGCCCCACTGGAGGCTAGGAATACTTCTAGGGTTGGGGGAGGGGAGCTATTCAGGCCCCCCCCCCCCACCCTGCCCAGCCTAATGTGCCATTATTGCTACCATACTTTCTCTGTTCTCAGGTGACTGAGGCACTTCAGTTCCCTCAGCCTATCTGGGTATTTCCATCCTGTCTCCATGCCCCTGCTGGTTTTGACCTTGAGGAGTGAGGCAAAGAGCAGGCCCTCCAGCCCACCTTCAGACTCTCTTCTCTTAATCCTAAGGTTTCCTCTCAGCCAAAGAGGACTTTTACCTCCTTCCTGAGTGATGGGAAAACTTACTTTGACGTCATATCCTGTCTCCTTCCTATGGTCTCCTCCTGCCATCCTGCCATGCTATGGCTGGTTTTATAGGCCTGTGCTCTCGCCTTTCAGGCTTGCCCCACATTGTCCAGCCCAAGCTTTTCTCTTTCTTTTTTTTTCATGTTATTGAAGTATAGTTCATTTACAATGTCTGTTAGTTTCTGCTGTACAGCCGAGTGATTCAGTTATACATATATATACATTATTTTTCATATTCTTTTTCATTATGGTTTATCATAGGATACTGAATATAGTTCCCTGTGCTATCCAGTAGGACCTTGTTGTTTATCCATTCTATATACAGTAGTTTGCATCTGCTAATCCCAAACTCCCACTCCATCCCTCCCCCTTGGCAACCACCAGTCTGTTCTCTATGTCTGTGAGTCTATTTCTGTTTTGTAAATAAGTTCGTTTGCATCATTTTTTTAGATTCCACATGTAAGTAATATCATATGAAATTTGTCTTTCTCTGTCTGACTTACTTCACTCAGTTTGACAATCTCTAGGTCTGACCATGTTGCTGCAAATGACATTATTTAATTCTTTTTTATGGCTGAGTAGTATTCCATTGTATAAATAGACTGCATCTGCTTTATCCATTCATCTGTTGATGGACATTTAGGTTGTTTCCATGTCTTGGCTATTGTAAATAGTCCAAACTTTTCTCTTTCAACCAGCCCAGCTCTTACAAA
Source organism: Balaenoptera ricei (assembly GCF_028023285.1). Taxonomy (NCBI): domain Eukaryota; kingdom Metazoa; phylum Chordata; class Mammalia; order Artiodactyla; family Balaenopteridae; genus Balaenoptera; species Balaenoptera ricei. Next base: position 55,711,491 of record NC_082644.1, on the reverse strand, counting down.
TCAAAAACACTCAGCCTTCAGACTTGCCTTAGCCCGGGACTTGAGAAGCTGTATTTTGAAACTGAAAGCTGAGTTTTTCCACTGAGGACAGTGAGTAAGAAAGCCATCTCTCCTGCCTGGCAGGTAGAGGAAGAGAAATAGAAAAGACATTAAAAAAATAAACCATTGTTCAGCATTGCAACCTCTCACCCCTACATCTGCACACCCATACCCAGCCCTGCCTCATCTGCCATCAGAGCTCTGGTCCCAGCCCGGCCTTGCCTCTCATTCTCTTCCCATTTCTGCAATATCTCCCTCTTTACTGCTTCCTATGCCTTCATCATTACATCATCTTTCCATTTTCCCTGTGAAATTAATTAAACAAATTAAACAAGGTAAGACTGAGGGGCTTCTCATGCCTTAGCAGCCTATGTAAGCAAATCAAAACCTAAGCCTGAAATGCCTCAAGGTTAAGAAAATGAAACCTAAGGACAGCCGGTCATGCACAATCAACGAGCCTTTCCCAAATAAGGTGGCTGCTTAAGCTAGAGCCAATCAAATGATTTCCTTGTTTGGCTTCGGTCATCTTCTCTATAAAAGTCTTGACCCAGCTGTTGCCAGTGGAGCGCTCCTAACCACTTCCAGTTTGGGGCTGCCCAGTTCAAATAGATTTCTGCTCACATAAACTCTTCAAGTTTTCTATACGCCTCAGTTGATCTTTCAACATCCCCTGCAAAAACCTACAAACAAAAAGTCCCCTTCAACAAACCTACAAACAAAAAGTCCACAAAATTCCCTGCCTACTGTATGTCCCCGTCTCTCTCTCTCTCCTGCACAGGTTTTCTGAAAGGCAAGCACACTCACCAACCATTCCTCACTCCTGTCCTCTTCCATTCTGGCTCCCGAGTCCGGTGGGCACGTGTCAGCCTCATCTCCCTTAACCTCTCCGCAAGATTTGCTCGCATTGACCACTGGCCTCTCAAAGCTCTCTCCTCCCCGGGCCCAGGCTCTCCTGGGGTTCCTCCCACGTCTCTGGCCATTTCTCTGCCTCTCTAGTGAGTCCCTCCACCTCTGCACATGCTTTTGAGGTTGCTGTTGCCTGGGTTCTGCCCGAGGCTCTTTTTTCTGTTTACATCCTCACTCAAGGACTTAGAGACCACCACATATTCCCTTCACATCTGTCTTCCAGCCCTCTGAGTTTCTTCTTTGCTCCTAAACACATGCCTTCTTAGCCTTCTGATGGAAGGCAGCTTGTGTATGTGGCAGCGTGCCCCTCTCCTGGGCAGTCAGTGCCCAGCTCGTCAGCGCTGCTAGGGTCTGCTGCCAGGGGGGTTCTTTGTGCTCTGGGAGGCCTCTCTTTGTCATCAATCCACCTTGGATCCTGCTGTTTCCATCCCGCTGTTTCTCGCAGGAGTAAACGTGGTCCCATTCATTATCCACTCCCTGATGGTAACAACTCAGCCGTTTCCGACAACTTGAGCGTTCTCCTGTCCAGCCAGCTGAAGATGTTTTATTCTCTGACGTCTCAGCATCCCTTTCAGAGAGAATTGCACGATTTGCCTGGGGGGCCAGGGGTGGAGGCAGAAGACTGCTTCATTTAGGCCTTGTCACGGGAACACAGTACTGACCACATTTGGGTGATGGCAGCCTCTGTGTGGGGTAACTCTTCCTGACAGCACCAGCTCTATCTAGCCTCAGAACCTTCGTACTAGCAGTTCCCTTTGCCAGGAACATTCTTTCCTTTCCTCTCCCAACTTTCTGCAGGCCTCTGCTCAAGGATCACCTGTGTTAACTAGCACCCCTCAGTCCTCTCCCTCCCCTTATCTGGTGTCCCACCTTTTTTTTTCTTAGCAATTATCACCCTCTGACACATTTTAATCTATTTGTCTATTGTCCTCCTCTCTCTACTGGAATATAACCTCCATCAATGCAGGGATTTTTACAGCTTTGTTCAATGCTGTGTCCCGTCTCAGACAGGGCCTGGCATGCTCAGGGCATGTTTGTTTAATAGATAAATGGATGGATGGATGGATGGATGGATGGATGGATGGATGGATGGATGGATCATGATATCCATTCTCATGAGAATAAGTCGTTTAGGGCAGTAGATCTTAAACTGCTCCAGATAAACCAAGTCAGAAACCTGGCTCTTTCTTCTCCCCAACGTTCAGTATCACTCAGTTAGTTCTACCTATTGGACGTCCCTGAACTTAGTCCCATCTCTCTGCCCTCGTGCCCAGTCCAGAGCCACATCGTCTTTCACCAAGTTACAGCCAAGCTTTCACGCCTGTTTTCTCTGACTTTAGTTCTCCCCCCTCCAAATAATCCTTCCCACCTAGCCAGAGGGTGTTGCCGACACCCAAAGCAGCTAATGGCACTCCCTGGATTGAAAGACTTCAAAGTCTTCTCATTTCCTCCAGGGGAAACCCAACCTCTTTTGCACGTACAACGCTTGAGATCTGGCTTCCACTGAGCAGCCCTGTCTCTCACAGCTTTCCCCCTGGACTCAGTGCTCGCTCCACAGCCACCCGAGCCCCTCCACCTGCTTCAGCAACCAGCACATTCCAGACAGAGAGGGGAGTGTGGACTGGGTGGGGCTCTTCTGACCTGAGAGTCTTCACAGACTCCAAAACAAGCCCACAAACGAAACCTGAAGCTTCTGCTTCTTCAGCCTACCCCCCTTCTATATTCAAAAAGGGCTCCGTGCTTCCCTCTGCCACGTATGCAAGTATAACACTGCATTTTAATTGTTTGCTTGTTAATCTTTCTCGCCCATCAGATGGTGAGTTCCAGTGCACTTTTTTATGTATGGTTTATATGCTCAGTCTCACAAGGAGGCTTGCGCATGGGGGCCACAGAGGAAATGTTGGTTGAAAAGGTGATGAATGAATATAGCTTTAACATACACATTAATTTCATTCATATAAACTGGAAGGAAAATACAATCATCTTTTACCATATAGGAAAAAAACTAAGTTAGATAAAAATAACTTCCCTTCCTAATTAACAATTTCATATTTTACATGCTATTGCTCCAGGGTATGTGCTGTTCTTGCTGGTGTTATTCTCTATATGTGTCCATACCTGCCCTTAAGAGTGAATGCTTCTAGTACATAATGCAGGAAAACATAACTCGCCATCCTGAAAGAAATCATCAACATGATGAAGAGGCATTTAATTTGGGGGCTTTGAAGACCGAAGCGTGTTTAGTGTATGCCTGGGGCAGGTGTGAGGCCAGTGGGACAGCAACCCTCCTTCCTGCCCTGGGGTTGACGGCACGTAGAAACGGAAGTGGTTGTACAATTTCCAAGGTCTATTTAACCTTTGGCCTAGTTATTGAATTTGCCAAAAAGGAGGCCAGTTAGTTCCAGGTGTGATGCTGGGGTCTCTGATGTGGAACTTCCCCAAGGGGAAGTTGGTTCACACCTGCCTTCCAATGGCCCCAGCGTTATTACCAAGCCTCTCTCTTGCCTATGGGCTGGGAAGGGAATTCTGTTCACTTATTTTACGTCAAAGTCAGTGTCCCGTATCTTCTGGAGAATCAACTATGCATTTGGTAATGTTCCTTTCTAATGTGAGAATTCGGTGCTATTTGGGTCATACAATTTACACATAAGAAATGACCCTCTGAAAGATTAGATCTCAAAGTGCACTTTATTGAAAAAAAGCATTTCCCTTTCGCTGGTTAAAAAAAAAGACGTCTGTGTTGATGAAGCCTTTCTTGCCCCTCACTCATGCTGTGACTCTTTTTGCCCAAATGGGTGATTTGTCCCCAGAGAAAGTGATGTAACAGTTTTTTCCTCCATGAAGGAACATAAAGTAAAAACTGGGCTAACCTTCACATGCTCTAAAACCCCTTTCTTAATACTTTCCAGTGTAGCATGCTGGTCTTGTATACCCCTGCAATTTCCCAATTTCAGTGTTCCTTTTTCCAGCCCCTGGGAAAACCAATTTTACTATTAGTCTTGCACACTTATAGATCCATGTTTTCATTCTCAACCAGGAATCATGGCGAATTCTCAGCAGCAGATATATATACGGGGAGCTAACATTGTTTATTCTTTAAAAAGCTCTCTGTAGTGTCAAATGTATCATGAAATTCATGGGAGCAAGAAGGCAGCCACAACTCCCTAAATGCCTGTGGCTTACTCTGTTTCCCCAACTCCTGCCAGGCCCTCGGTCCCTGTGGTTTAAACAGAGGCCTGTGACCTCAGACTTGAACTTTGGGGAGGCTGTCCCCACCCACATATAAAGAGTATCTATGAGCAGAACATGAGGATTTGATTAGGAAATGTGTTCAGGAGGTTGGACAGCTATGTACCAAGAAATATACTCTCATTCTTACGTAGTGTATAAAACCAGTGAACAATTTAGGGTTGGTTAAGAAATATTGCAGTTCTATAGCATAGGATGTGAACTCCTCAAAAGAGAAACTAGTGCTATTTATAGCACTAGAGTCTAACTTAAAATTCAAATGCATTTAAGAGCAGAATCAGGTAAATGTGCATTTTATGCTCCGTAAAGATCACTATTATAAACCACGTACCAATCTTTTATAAATGTCAAGATGAACTCCAAAGACTGTATCCTTTTTGGAGCTCTAGTAACACTGGAATATTTTCATAACACCAACAAGGAACAATGTAACTATGAAAACACATTCTTATATTCTGTCCAGGGTATTTACTCTGAGCATTCAATTTTCTAAAATTCCCTAAGATCATTGTATGACGCATGCTTCTTAATCAAGTAACTCCTAAGCTTTAGAATGGAGGGTAACATAAAGCATAAAACAGTATGGCAATGACTGTGAAAGAAAAGAGCCCCCTTTAGACATAGATTTAAAAAACACATCAAAAAACCTTAAAGGTAGCTGATAATGTTGGTGACAATTTGCTAAATACAGTACACGAGCTCCTGCTTCAAGATTAAATATATTTAGGAATGTTGGCATTTGGTCCTTTGTAAACTTTAGATGATGCTAGTGCCAAGTGATAAGTAAAATTCTTTTGCCTAGAGGTTCCTGAGAGATTGGGGCCTATAACATAGATTACCAGTGTAGTTCTGAACCCACAAGAAGCGTGGGGAGGAAAAGCGTTAGGAATAATGGGGATACAGCAGTAGATCTTTCAAAGGTGTTGGAAAGTTTAACTGTAACTCATTTTACTCTTCATACACAGTTTAGCCACTAACCGTTTGATAATTGATGTTCTTAAAATCAATGGTAAGATACATTTCAACAGTTTTCCCTCTGACAATAAGGAAAGTCCTCCTTCATTTCAATTAGTAGGTGTTAGTGATTTTGGAAACTTGACCCTCTGGATATGAATATCAAGGAACAGAGCGAGACCTATGTTATGGAAGGTTGCCAGTGTTTATGTCACAACTCCTTACATTGTGCATATCACATGTCTCACATTCTTTTGGAATGAGGTGGAACATAGACACAATTTAGTAAAATACTCAGGCGTAATTGTGCAAAGACTTGTTTCACACACATAAAATTGGTTCGCAGAAAATATTCCTCTCTGACAATATTTCTAGATTTCTACTTATTGATAAACTTTGTTTACTTGTGAGATTTTTTATTTATTTATTTATTTTTTTACCACCTTTCCTATTTTAGCTGAATTAAAAACAACATTACTTGTTTGGGAAATGTGATATGCTCCACTGAGTCCCTGTAGGAATACAGAAAATGTCCTCAATAGTCAGGAGGGAAGATGCATCATCTGGGGCATATATGCTCTCCGTGGACAATTTTGGATACTCATGTTTTTAAGCAGATGTTCTCTTCATTTTAAATGGCCCTATGATTAATGTACCAGTAGAAAGTAAAGGTGTTTTCAAAATTTTATGCATATTAGATGAGTCATCCTGCATGCATAGTACACATGGACCTTTAATTCTCAGGAAAGACCTGGAAATTATTTGATTTCACCTGCGGTATGTGCACTTGTTAGTCCCGAAGGATTTTCTCAAGTTCAGTTCAGATCTTTAATTGCCTTTTTTTCTTCCTTCCTCTTTATTAACGCATTTCCTTTATTCCTTTTGCTGTGTTGTTTTTGCTTTTCTTTTTTTCCTTTTCCCTCCCCTCTAAATGAGAGTCTTGCTGGCTGTGGTATCCCACGAGCCATAAATCCTCTTGTTGGCCTGCTCAAATATCCTGCTCACTCCCCTCTTCAACATTTCAGACCCTTCCCCAGCATCCTCTTGGTCTGCGGAGCACTTGGCTTGTTGGAGAGGAAGACAGAATATGTTTCTCTTTGTTTTGGAGGTAAACTGAGAACGGTCTTCCAGCAAATCACTCTTACTCTCGACCTCTTCATCATCATCTGTGAGCATCTCCTTTCCAAAAGCAAAAATAATAGCCCCTAACCTGGCAGGTACACTGCCTTCTAAGTTGAGATTCCAAAGTTTTTGAATCCAATGTTAATATGGCAAAGCAATCCTTTCTTTTCCTTCCAGTTTTATCGAGATGTAATTGATAGACAACACTGTATAAGTTTAAGGTGCCCAGCATAATGACTTGACTTACATACATCATGAAATGATGACCACAGTAAGTTTAGTCAACAGCCACCATCTCATATACCATCCACCATCTCATCTCATATATACCTCAAATTACAGAAATAGGAAATATTATTTCCTTGTGGTGAGAACTCTTAGGGTTTACTCTCTCAACAGCATTCATATATAACACACAGCAGTGTTAACTGTATTTCTCATGTTGTACATTACATCCCTAGGACATCCCTGGCTATGAATTCCAAACACCTGGGCACATTAACAAGATTACTTTAGGTGCCTCTGAGAGAGAGTGAAGGAACATCGTTCAGGAGTGTCAGATGGTAACTTTACTGATATCTGCTTTAAGAAACAGAGAGCAGGTTCCTTCTTCCCAGTGTCCCTAGGCAAGAAAATATTCCCATGAATTAGGGCGGGGCTGGAGTCAGAGGCATGCTATTACCAGAGCTCTGGAGTTTCCTGATCTGTGCTCAGGGCCGGGAGCAAGAGGGGACTCAGGCCTCACATTATGGTTTACCTATGTTTAGCTACGTCTCCCTCAGAACAAGCTGGGGGTTCTCTGTAGGCTGATTTCCCTGTTTTTGGAGTAGAGTCCCAGGAGGCTGTCAAGACACCAGGGAGGGAACTGTTCCTTGATGCACTTAGGCAGATGATGCTGTGGTCAGCCTCACTGACATCTGTGTGCCTCGAATGCAGAGTGGAAGAAGGGGAGAAAGCCTCCAGACTGCGTGGGCCATGTGGACCTGGGTGACAACCAGCACAGAGAGATGAGTCAATGGTCAAATGTTCCCACCCTCCCCAAGTACAAAGACCTCCCTTATTGTATTTGCACATGTTGCTGGAATTATGGGAGCCTGAGAATGAAATTAAATTTTGCTGGATAAAAAAGGTTAAAATATTTTTTAAAAAATATCTTAGAAGTAGATAAGACATATACTTACTACATTCATATGTTTGACATTTTGTTGCAATTTAACAACAGTGACTTTAGTTTATAAAAGTGATAAATCCTTAACATAAAATAATAATGATGATAGGGCTTCCCTGGTGGCGCAGTGGTTGAGAATCTGCCTGCCAATGCAGGGGACACAGGTTCGAGCCCTGGTCTGGGAAGATCCCACATGCCACGGAGCAACTGGGCCCGTGAGCCACAACTACTGAGCCTGCGCGTCTGGAGCCTGTGCTCTGCAACAAGAGAGGCCGCGACAGTGAGAGGCCCGCGCACCGCGATGAAGAGTGGCCCCCGCTTGCTGCAACTAGAGAAAGCCCTCGCACAGAAATGAAGACCCAACACAGCCAAAAATAAATAAATTAATTAATTAAAAAAAATAATAATAATAATGATGATAAATAGCAATAACTTTTTAATATAAAATAAATAAAAGCAACAAATCTTACCAAATACCTTCCCTTAGAGATAACCTATATTGACAGTTGGTAAACCTCAGTCTAGATACATTTCTATGGGTAATCAGATGTAAAAGGATGGATAGAGAGAGAAAAAGAGAGAAATAATTTTATTAAAATGGGATCGTACTATATATGATATATATATATATATTTAAATAAGAAGGATTATAATTTACTTGAATTTAACACAGGAAAAACGGTATTGAAGCAAAACTAAAGGAACTGCTATTCTTCACATAATTGTTTCTTTACCATAAGAGATACTAGTTTGCATAAGATTCCTTAAAAGTTAAGGGGGGAAAATGAGGCTTAAATAATTACGTTTTGTTTATAACAGCACCTTTTGATTTAATAAAATATCAATTGATTCCTTGATAGAAAAAATGAGATTAGTGTTTTTGTACTTCTTCCCACTCTACTGCCTCCAAATTTAAAGTCTGACCTCAGTGACTCTGGGCTTGGCCATGTGACCTACTTTGGCCTATGAATTGCGATGGAGCGTGACATTTGCCTCTTCGAAGCAAAAAGTTTTAATTCAAATGTGTGTTTTGGCTTGAGACATCTGGCTTTAGCCCTCCACGATGCAAACAGCATGTTCTGAAGAGGCGCTACTCTTCCAGTCTGGTTTTAGCAAGGAGAAAACATGTGGAGATGGACCCAAGAGAGCCACAGCTGATCCACAGCCCTTATCTAATGTGAGCAAGATACAAATGTTTGCCAGTAGGATATTGAGTTTGTTAGTTTTTTGTTTTTTTTAATAAATTCATATGTGAATATCAAGAATATTTTTAAATTAATTAATTAATTAATTTATTTTTGGTTGTGTTGGGTCTTCATTTCTGTGCGAGGGCTTTCTCTAGTTGTGGTAAGCGGGGGCCACTCTTCATCATGGTATGTGGGCCTCTCACTATCGCGGCCTCTCTTGTTGGGAACACAGGCTCCAGACGCTCAGGCTCAGTAGTTGTGGCTCACAGGCCTAGTTGCTCCGCAGCATGTGGGATCTTCCCAGACCAGGGCTCAAACCCGCGTCCCCTGCATTGGCAGGCAGATTCTCAACCACTGCACCACCAGGGAAGCCCGAGTTTGTTAGTTATAGCATCAAAAATAGTAACTACATTTTTAAAAGTTTATGTATTTATATTCTGCCCTATAAACACTATTTTTTCCGGTTGTTTAGTCTTAGCTTTGTATTTAAATGGATTTAGTATTTAGCACCAGTTATTGTACTTAAAGCATCTCCATTTCTGAATGATTTGTTTTGATTCATATCTTGATGAGTAGATTTTATCATAACATACATTTTTCTAAAAAAGTTCAAGATTGCCATATTCTGTGGGTTATTTCGAGTTTGTTAATACCTTCTTGTGGCCCTTGTCTACTTGAATACCAACTTAGCTAGGTATAATATTCTCACCCATTTACTTTCCCAACAGTGCATAAGGTTTCTTTTCTCCATATCCTTGCCAACACTTATTTGTTGTCTTTTTGATAATAACCATTATGACAGGTGTGAGGTGATATCTCATTGTGGTTTTGATTTGCATTTCTCTGGTGATTAGTGATGTTGAGCATCTTTTCATGTGTCTGTTGGCCATCTACATGTTTTCTTTGGGATTTTTAAAAATTGTGGTAAAAGATACATAACAAAATTTACCATTTTATCCATTTTTGAGTGTATGGTTTCAGTGGCATTAAGTACATTCACATTGTTGTACGACCATAACCACCATCCATCTCCAGAACGGTTTTAATCTTGCAAAACTAAAACTCTCTACCCATTAAACAATAGCTCCTCATTCCCTGCTTCACCTACCCCTCGCAACCACCATTCTACTTTCTATCTCTAGGAATTTCACTACTCTAGGTATCTCATACAAGTGGAATCATGCAATATTCGTCCTTTTGTGACTGGCTTATTTCACTTAGCATAATGTTTTCAAGGTTCATCCATGTTGTAGCATGTGTCAGAATTACCTTCCTTCTTTTTTTTTTTTTTTTAAGAATTTCACTTTTTTAATTAATTAATATATTTATTTATTTTTGGCTGTTTTGGGTCTTCGTTTCTGTGCGAGGGCTTTCTCTAGTTGTGGCAAGCGGGGGCCACTCTTCATCGCGGTGCACGGGCCTCTCACTATCGCGGCCTCTCTTGTTGCAGAGCACAGGCTCCAGACGTGCAGGCTCAGTAGTTGTGGCACACGGGCTTAGTTGCTCCGTGGCATGTGGGATCTTCCCAGACCAGGGCTCGAACCCATTTCCCCTGCATTAGCAGGCAGATTCTCAACCACTGCGCCACCAGGGAAGCCCCACCTTCCTTTTTAAGGCTGAATGATATTAATTTGTATGGATATACCACATTTTGTTTATCCATTCATTTGCTGATGAACACTTTGATCACATCCACCTTTTGGCTATTGTGAATAATGCTACTGTGAACATAGGTACACAAATATCTGTTCAAGTCCCTACTTTCAACTCTTTTGGGTATATACTCAGAAGTAGAATTATTGGATCATATGGTAATTCTATTTTTAAGTTTTTGAGAAACGGCCGTACATTTTCCATACTGGCTGCACCATTTTACATTCCCACCAGCAATTCACAAAGTTTCCAATTTCTCCCTCTCCTCACGAACACTCGTTTTCTGGGTTTGTTTGTTTTATAATAGTCATCCTAATGTGTATAAGGATCACTTCTTGATCTATTCTCTATATATACCATCTCTTCTCTATTTGCTATCATCTTTTTGTTATTATTATTTATATTCTTTGTGATTAATTCAGATCTTTCAAATTAAAGAATTTAGCTATATTGATACTTATTAGATATATTGTTACAAACTTATTAGATATATTATGCTCTTGTTTTGATGATTTGTTAGTTTCCTTAGCTTTGCATCATGCATTTTCAACTCATTCTGTAGTTTTCTGATACTCCTTTATTGAATTCAGATATTTTAAAAATGTTATATCTCAAAACATTTCCAAGGAGTATCATTCTGTCCCTTGAGACAGATTTTCTTTGAGACCAGGTTCATTATGTCTTTTGCCTGCTATTTTCCTTTCCTTTTCTTTTTTTCTTTTTAGCATGTTTATATAGTTGCCATGCCACTTCTCCTCTTGTTTATATTTAATGTATAATACAGGCATCTCTAACCAGTCTTCTCTTTGCTCTGAGAAATTATGATACATACGCCTTGTCATGCTTCCTTCTTTTTCTGTGCCTACTGTTTTTCTTTTCTCAGCTGCATTTTGAGGGATAAATGTAGATTTCTGTCCATTTATTTGTAGCCTGAAGGAATTGCAGCAGGGAGGCAGGGAGAAATTAGTTGGGGGCTGGATGCAATCTTTGTCGAAGGACTTGAATTCTCTCTGCTTTAAGAGTCCATTAAATGCCATGTATTATGACCCATTTCTTCAGGAGTACACCCCACTCCCATTGCTTTGGATTGTTTCCCCCAATCAGCATCTTTTCCTTTGACTTGGATCCTTCAGGCTTGTAGGAGTTTCTACCCTTTAATACTTTTTCCTGAGCTGCCTACTCTCTCCCATAACCTGCCTCCATTCAAATTGGGAAGTATTTTATAAATTCTTTCTGTAGTATAATTTTTAGAAGGGTGGGGTTAGAAAGAAAGCCACAAAGGAAACTTTTGTTGTCTTCCCTTGACATTTTCTTAACATTCATATCATGAAGCTTAACCTCTTTTCGTTTTTTTGTTTGTTTTGTTTAATTTTTTAAAAAATTGAGGTATAATTAACATATAACATTATATTAGTTTCAGGTGTACAAGTTAATTATTTGATATTTGTATACATTGCAAAACAATCACCACAGCAAGTCTAGTTAACATCCATCCCCATACATAGTTTAAAAATTTTTTTTTTTCTTGTGATGAGGACTTTTAAGATCTACTCTTTTGGCAACTTTCAAATATGCAATATGGTATTATTAACTATAGTCACCATGCTATCCTTTACATCCCCATGATTTTTTTTTTAATAAATAAATAAATAAATTTGTTTAAACAAAGAGAAGAAAGGGCAGTTGATATAAAGACTAGATTTTCTATCAGCTAAGAGTCCACATTTATCAACTGTTAAAACATACAACTTTCTGGACAGTCTTAAAGATATTACTGTCATTTTTGAGAAAGCAATTTGTATAGGGTATAACTTTCATGTATAATTGCTGCTAGTGTAGGCAGATTGAGGCATTGCTAGGAGCATCCCCATGATTTTTAATGCATTTTTTTAGGTACCAGAAGAAGAGGATACTCTAATCAGGATTTGTCTTGCTGTCTTTTCCTGAAATTCAATATATCTTTTGAATTTCTGCTCCAGGGCTATGAAGAGCTTTACCTGCCTTCTAAAAAGAAACAAAGCTTGTGGTTCTTCAGCATCAAGGGGGTGTTTGTTAGAACTGGTGTCAGCTACACTGACCTTATCTTTTTCACTTAGTGTATTTCAGATACTCTTAGAACCTTTCTACCAGTGGATCAAGAGAGGGCCCTGTCTTTTTTATTTCAAATGCTAACCTCTTGGGCTTGATGTGGATTTTGAGAGGGCCTTTTTCCCTCGTCAATATCTGAAACCCCACTTTTTTTCTTCTATTGATGGGGAGAGTTGAAGAGAAGGTGAGGTCAGGAGGAAATTCAGCCTGAGGAGCTGGAGTAGGTGGGCGATGATTTCGCTGGCTGAGGAGTGGGGCAGCTGCCCCCAGGGGGCGTGTTGTGGGCTCTGGTTCCTGAGGGAGTGGGGCAAGCTAGATTCTCTGCAGCCCGTGTTCTGTTTTACTCCCCTACCTGCCTGCTCCTCTCACATCTACCTCTGCTGCTTTTGCCCTCCGTTCCTGTACTCTTCCATCCTGCTCGGTCCGGGCCCAACTCCACAAGAAGTTTTGTCACAGTAGTGTACACTGCAGAAATAGAATAGATCTCTTTTGAACATCATGGCATCGTCACATTTGTATGTGATTAGGTACCCATTTTTATCAATTATTTTAACCACTCGACAGGGCTTGTCTTTGTATCTGAAATGATTCATGATGTTTGGATCTGTATGTCTTGTGAAAAAGAAAATAAGGAAGTGCTTTTGATTCACAGAAGAGCCCATGCCCTTACAACTAAAATATCACAAATACCAAAGAGCACCAAAATGTTCACAATGATCCAGAAAGAAATGTTACAATAACTTTTCTGATATATGGGAAAAATTATACTCTACCTGAGTGATCTACCATATCTGAATTATCTTTACCTTTTGGGGTCATAAATTACTAAATTTTGAACATGCTGGAAAAGATTCAGAGTCCTCAAAATTCAGATAGAGCCCTGAGAAAGGGAAAAATTTCTGGTCCCACATGGCTTGCTCTGCTGGCTCTGGCTGGGGCTTGCCAGATGAGTGCCCATGAGATCTGGCCCCCTGGGACTGCCTTTCAGAGTTCCCTTCATCACTTCACTTGACTGCACTTGGAGACTTTCCCCTGGATGACCTGGGTGGCTGAAGAGGCAATATTGTGTTTGTTTTTCTCCCAAAGATTGAGTCTGCGAAGAACTTGAACTTCAGTAGTATCCTTGCCTCTTTGTGCTTGGGGCCAGTAAGAAGAAGGGCCTTGGGCATCTAGCCACTCATCTGTCCTCTGAGAATTCACCGGCTTTCTGAGAATTCTTTCAGGCAGATCTAGTGGCCTGGTCAGGTTTTCATGGACTACCTAGTCACGCATTTCATATCTGAGACTCCTTTCTCTTAAAAGATAGTTTGTGTCTTGCCAGACACCATCAACAAGATTATGAGTCTGAGTAAACAGTTCCTGAAAAACATTCCATATTCTCTTAGTACATACCACCAGTTAAGTAGCTCATCCCACCATGGGTGATATTTCTAAGCAGATATATTTTATTTGAGAGGATGGAGGTAGACTAGGTCAAGGCCTGAAGTCTGGACCCATTCTCCCTATGATTTGAATAATTTTATTATTTCAGTAAAATATCCCGATGAGTAAGGTTGTGTGAGGGTTAATTTAAAATAATTTATACAAAGCACATAACACAGTTCCTGACACATAGTAAGTGTTCAATAATAAAAATAAACAAGGATTCTTGGAAAGTCACTCTAATAGATACATGTGCCTGTAAGCCCACATACATTTGAACAAGTTAGCCAATATCAAACATGTGTGGAAGATTTCCTAAACCCACTATGTAGGCTTCTATTTTTAAGCAAATCATAGGAAATAAATATTATATACAGGATAAAATATATATTATTATTATATTCATGTGTAGAATAAAATTAATAATATATTAGTATATGTAAATGAAAACAAGCTGTGTTTACTAATCATTTTAAATATTATAGCTGTTTTGTGGAGCTCTGTCTATGGACCAGGTGTTACACAAAGCACTTCACAAAGGTGATCTCATTTAACCCTACAACAACAGTAGGTGCTACTGTTATTCCTGCTTTATAGATGGGGCAATAGACTGTGTGTGTGTGTGTGTGTGTATGTGTGTGTTGCCTTAGGTATCTTCCCTGTGCTCACAGATCTACTAATTGAACAAGCCAGGATTTGAACCCAAGTGTGTCAGAGTTCGAAGCCAGTGTCCTGATTCTCTAAAAACCACTGTTTCTCTCACTAGTTATTTATTTGCTGGGCTAGTCCCCAGGCTGCCACTCACAAGCTTTACACTCCTCCAAGGAGCTTTGATGTTGACTATAACTTTAAATGTTTGTTTGTTTGTTTCATGATAAAAGACCATTTGAATTGAATGCTTGTTAAGTACCAGATATTTTGCTAATCACTTTATGTAGATTATCTTAATTGTTCCTCAAGGCTTTCCCGGATCCAGCCTCTAACTCCTGCTTACTTCTTCAGCTTCAATTCTCTTTTTTAAAAAATCTAATTTGTTTTTTAAAATCTTATTTGTTCCCCTTAGCAACTCTGCAAGGTAACTACTAATATTCTCCTTTTACAGAAGCTCAGGGAGATGACATCACACAACTCTTAAGTAGCAGACTAGAATTGACCAAGAGTCTACAGTTCTTTCATCTTTCCACTTCACCACACCCATGCCCACACAACCATCACCCATGACGTGGAAACCTTTCCCCTGTGCAGGCAGCCCGTCAGCTCCCTGGTGGAGGCCTCCCCAGCCTCCTGGTCATGGATGTGGTGGAGTCTGATAGAAGGGGAAGAGGACCAACCAATGAGTCAGTGGGTTGGCAGTCTTGGGAAACCTGCCTTTGACCCGCTGCTCCAGCCCAGCCCTATGGAGATGACGAGGCCTGACAGCTTCAGAGCTAGAGGTGTGGTTGGCCTGCAGTGCTTTGATTGATATTTGTCACAGTTCTAAAGCTGGGTGTTATTGTTTTAGCAATTCATCTATTTTGGTTTAGATGGCTGGTGGTGAAGATTTTCATGGTTATCTTTTGGTTAACCTCGAAGAAAGAGGAAGTTAACAAGCACCAAACGTGTTTGGAAGGATTTCAACCCCAATTAAGTGCATACTGTAGCATGATTTGATTTGTGGGAGAGGCATAATGAGGAATTCAGAATAAATCGTATCCAACATGACACCAGGAACTAAATTTAGATGCTTCACATCATGGAATGTGCAGTTGCCCACCCAAGAACACAGCTATCCCTGCAAATTCTTGCAGGCTGCTTGTTCTGGCTGACTCTCCAGATGTTCATCGACATCCCATAAGTTTTTTCCTGTTGAACCATGAAAGTGGGAATCACTATTTGGGTTTCCCCCCCATATTTGCTAAGAGAGTTATAAGGAGATCTGCTGTCAACTCCTTGATAGAATTGTGCTGCCTCCGTGCGAAATAGACTCCCATGGCAGCATACCCTTATTTCCACCTGGGCCTGGGAAGTACACACGGGCCTGGGAAGTACACACAGACCTGGTCTCGGGGCACCTAATACCCACTAGTTAGAGAAGTGTGTGTCCATTCTAGTCGTCCTGTTTACAGACCCAGTGCTTTCTTGACTTTCTCCCTCTCCCCACTGTGAGCCCTTTACTTAACTTTCACCAAAGGAAAATGGCGAACTCAGCAGCTTTGGAAGAGCTCATTTTTTCCCTCCATTTAGTTCCACTGAACAAGCTAGTGTTTTTGGAGAGGTCATAGCTCTGTCAGCATTCTTTTAGACCTCTTCACTTCATATTTAACCATCATCCACTGAACCCATTTTACATGACACTGTCTTAAACTATTTTAATTTTTGGTAGGTGTCAAAGTTTTCTTTATTTTTATTACTGATTGAAATTCTGCTGTTCAGTGTTTACTTTCTTGGCAGTCTCTGTTTTACCTACTCTCATTCATTTTCCTCTCATGGTTTATCACTTTAGCCAATTTTCAAGGCACATTTTTGCTCCCCTCTATCTGCTTACTAAGGATGATAAGATGGTTTTCTAAAATTTTCTACTAGTTACTATAATAAATCATTTTCAAATTTTGATTCATCCTGTAAGTCTTCAGAGTCAGGATTCTTTGTTTTGTTTTGTTTTGTTTTTTGGGTCTGGCATTTTAAATAGGTCTGATGTTAGTATTTTTTCCACCTTTCTTATTTTTAAAGAAGGGAAGATACAATATTTTCCATAGACAGAGTTCGTGGTTTGATCTCATTCTTCAGATGAACAGCTGAAGAGGATGTTCACATGCACAGCTACCAGACCCTCCTCAGACTCTAGGCTGAGAAGTCTCAAGGGCTCCTGGACATTTCATTCTACCTCACTCCCACCTCCTGACACTGACCCTGATGAAAATCCTAAAAAACCGTCATCCCTCGTTATGTGTCCTTCCCGGGAGTGCTTCCAGAAAGCAGTGCTGCCTGTTGTGATTTACTTTGGAGAACTGTACCTTCCATGCATTTGCTGGGAATTCCCATCTCTGATTAAATATAAAAAAGAGAGAGTTGGGCCAGGAGGAGAGGTAGATGAGGATGGCACGAGTCCCCAGAGAGCATCACCACATAGAGAGATGGCCTCTGTCATCCCATTAGCACATCTCTTGCATGTCCGAGCCAGGGATCTGATGCCAAGAAGGGGCAGGGACTATTTACCTCCTCCCATCTGTTTTCAGGGTGGGAGGGGGAAGCTAGCTCTATTTCTTGTGGTTACAGCACAAGGAGTCATGGATTGTGGTTTTAATCCCATTTTGCCTATCTTGCGGTTACTGGAAATTGATCCTAGACTCTGAAAATAGGTTATTTTGTTCCAGTTTTGGTGGTGGCATAAGTTTGCATTTTTTTCTGTGTCTTTATAGGTATTTTGTTGAATTGTTGGGACTGGCCGAATAAGAGCCTCTAAGCCAGATGGCATTTTAAACCCAACTTTCTCCCAGGCTTCATTTCTTAAAAGTCAAAAGCTCTTTAGTCCAAAATATGGTTATGTTGATATCCTTGTAGATAACGCATCATGTACCTGACAGGACAGAAAGGTCTATTCAGCTGAGACAAGTTCTCTAAGGCAGGGAGACTTCTAATTGAGGAATAGGTTTTCTGTAACAAAGTTTCTCATTGTCTGGGGAGACTGCATTGACAGAAAGCCTACATTGATAAAACCATCTGATCTTTTAACCCATTCGCCTTATGTGGAGAGATCCTGTAAATTCTAATGATCTAATAGCAGAGCTTAGAAACACCTGAATGAAAATCCACAGAGCCCTGAAAGCAGATTGTGAGATTGTGCTCTCTGCGCTCAGGGGTCTGTTACTGCTGGCTGTGGGCCAATTTCCCTGTCTCCCTGAGGACCGGCCCTGAAGCTCACTTCACCATGTGCGCCCAGCCTCGCTGACTTCACTGCCCCAGGACACGTCCCACTGCGGGATGGCGAGAGGGGTGCCTTCCTCCAGTCACAGGGATGTTGACAGAGCAGAGTCTTTGCTGCACGGGAACAGCGTGTGGACAAATGTTTGGCACTGGAACTGGGCTTGGGCTCCAACATTTGAGCTGCTAAAGCCCGGCACAGTTCTGCGGCCAAAACTGCAGAGTCCTAGCAGCTCCCTTTACAAAACCCGAATTGAACAAGTGCCAGGCTAGACTCCGTTGGATGGACTGTCCTGCACACTTGTGATTTCTTGTGAGGGCCTCAGGATGCATTCGGTTGGGTGGAACAAAAAAGCACGTGTGAGTGGCTTTCCTCTCATTGCCCTGCTTCTCTTTCACCAGAACTCAAGGGCTCTGAGCCAGGTCCTTTGTAGTTTTAGTAGAACAGCTGAGAGGCAGGATCAAATAAAAAGTATAAAATGTATTTTTTTTTTCTTCATATACTTTGTTGTTGTTGAAGTATAGTTGATTTACAATGTTCTGTTTCTGGTGTACAGCAAAGTGATTCAGTTTCATACACACACACACACACACACACACACACACACACACACACACATCTATTCTTTTTCAGATTCTTTTCCATTATAGGTTATTACAAGATATTGAATATAATTCCCTGTGCTATACAGTAAGACCCTGTTGTTTATCTAGTAGTGTGTATCTGTTAATCCCAAGCTCCTAATTTGTCCACCCCCTCTTTCCCCTTTGGTAACCGTAAATTTGTTTTCTATGTCTGTGAGTCTGTTTCTGTTTTGTAAATAAGTTCATTTGTATATTTTAGATTCCACATACAAGTGATATCATATGATATTTGTCTTTGTCTACTTACTTCACTTAGTATGTTAGTTTCTTGGTCCATCCATGTTGCTACAAATGGCATTATTTCATTCTTTTTTATTGCTGAGTAGTATTCCATTGTGTAAATATACCACACCTTCTTTATCCATTTATTTGTCATGGACATTTAGGTTGCTTCCATGTCTTGGCTATTGTAAATAGTGCTGCTATGAACATTGGGGTGCATGTATCTTTTTGAATTAGAGCTTTCTCTGGGTATATGCCCAGGAGTGGGATTGCTGGCTCATATGGTAACTCTACTTTAAGTTTTTTAAGGAACCCCCATACTATTCTCCATAGTGGCTGAACCAGTTTGCATTCCCACCAACAGTGTAGGAGGGTTCCCTTTTCCCCCACCCTCTCCAGCATTTATTATTTGTAGACTTTTTGATGATGGCCATTCTGACTGGTGTGATGTGATACCTCATTGTAGTTTTAATTTGCATTTCTCTAATAATTAGCAATGTTGAGCATCTTTTCATGTGCCTATTGGCCATCTGTGTGCCTACTTTGTAAAAAAGTCTATTTAGGTCTTCTGCCCATTTTTTGATTGGTTTATTTGGTTTTTTTTGATATTGAGCTGTATGAGCTGTTTGTGTATTTTGGAAATTAAGCCCTGTTGGTCACATCATTTGCAAATATTTTCTCCCATTCCATAGGTTGTCTTTTCCTTTTATTTATGGTTTCCTTTGCTCTGCAAAAGCTTATAAGTTTGATTAGGTCACATTTGTTTATTTTTGCTTTAATTTCTTTTGCCTTGGGAGACTGACCTAAGAAAATGTTGCTACGACTTAGGTCAGAGAATGTTTTTCCTATGGTTTCTTCTAGGAGTTTTATGGTGTCCTGTCTTATATTTAAGTCTTTAAGCCATTGTGAGTTTATTTTTGTGTATGGTGTGAGAGAGTGTTCTAACTTCATTGATTTACATGTGGCTGTCCAGATTTCCCAACACTATTTGCTGAAGAGACTGTCTTTTCTCCATTGTATATTCTTGCTTCCTTTGTTGAAGATTAATTGACGTAGGTGTGTGGGTTTATTTCTGGGCTCTCTATTCTGTTCCATTGATCCATATGTCTGTTTCTGTGTCAATATCATGCTGTTTTGATTACTGTAACTTTATAGTATTGTCTGAAGTCTGAGAGGGTTATGCTTCCAGCTTTGTTCTTTTTCCTCAGGATTGCTTTGGCAATTCTGGGTCTTTGGTGGCTCCATATAAATGTTGGGTTTATTTGTTCTAGTTTTGTGAAAAATGTCATGGATAATTTGATAGGGATCACATTAAATCTGTAGATTGCTTTGGGTAGTATGGCCATTTAAACAAAATTAATTCTTCCAATCCAAGAGCATGGGATATCTTTCCATTTCTTTGAATCATCTTCAATTTCACTTATCACTGTTTTATTGTTCTTAATGTATAAGTCTTTCACCTCCTTGGCCAGGTTTATTCCTAAGTATTTTATTTTATTTTATGTGATTTTAAAAGGGATTTTTTTTTTTTTACTTTCTCTTTCTGACATTTCATTGTTATTGTAAAGAAATGCAATGTATTTCTGTATGTTAATCTTGTATCCTACTACCTTGCTGAATTTGTTTATCAGGTCTAGTAGTTTTTGTGTGGAGTGTTTAGGGTTTTCTATACATAGTATCATGTCATCTACATATAATGACAATTTTACCTCTTCCTTTCTGATTTGGATATCTTTTATTTCTTTTTCTTCTCTGATTGCTGTGGCTAGGACTTCCAATACTAGGTTAATTAGAAGTGGTGAGAGGGGGCATCCTTGTCTTGTTCCAGATTTTAGCGGGAAGGCTTTCAGCTTTCACCATTGAGTATTATATAGACGGTGGGTTTGTCATAAGTAGCTTTTTAATGCTGAGATATATTCCCTCTATACCCATTTTGGTAAGAGTTTTTATCAAGAATGGATGTTGAATTTTATCAAATGCTTTTTCTGCATCTATTGAGATAATCATGTGGTTTTTGTCTTTTCTTTTGTTGATGTTGTGTATCACATTGATTGATTTGCATACGTTGAAACATCCTTGTTACCCTGCGATAAATCCAGCTTGATCGTGGTGTATCATTCTTTTTATGTACTGTTGGATTTGGTTTGCTAATAATTTGTTGAGGATTTTTACATCTCTATTCATCAAAGATATTGGCCTGTAATTTTCTTTATTGGTAGTGTCTTTGTCTGGTTTTGGTATCAGGGTGATCGTGGCTTCATAGAATGACTTGGGGAGTGTTCCCTCCTCTTTAGTCTTTTGGAAGAGTTTTAGAAGGATCAGTATAAGTTCTTTGTTGTATGTTAGGTAGAATTCCCTAGTGAAGCCATCCGATCCTGGACTTTTGTTGTGGGGAGGTTTTTTTTTTTTTTTTTTTTTACAAATTCTATTTCACTTCTGGTGATCAGTCTGTTCAAATTATGTCTTTCTTCTTGATTCAGTTTTGGTGGGCTGTATGTTTCTAGAAACGTGTCCATTTCTTCTAGGTTGTCAAATTTGTTGGAATATAATTATTCATAGTATTCTCTTATAGTTTTTTGTATTTCTGTGGTGTCAGTTGTTATTTCTCTTTTTCATTTCTTATTTTATTTGGGTCCTCTCTCTTTCTTTCTTGGTGAGCCTGGCCAGAGGTTTGTTGATTTTGTTTATTCTCGGTTTTATTGATTTTTTCTATTTTTTTTAACATCTCTTTTATTTCTTTCCTTCCTGATATTTATTATTTCCTTCCTTCTACTCACTTTAGGTTTTATTTGTTCTCCTTTTTCTAATTCTTTTACGTAGTAGGTTAGGCTGTTTATTTGAGATTTTTCTTGTTTTTTGAGGAAGGCTTGTATCACTGTGAACTTCCCTCCTAGGACTGCTTTTGCTGTATACCGTTGATTTTGTGTGGTTGTTAAAATATCTTTAAAAGTCTTTTTGTTGAGACTGCAGGCTGACTTTTAACTGCATTAAAGTAATTAGGTATTGGGGTAGTGCTAATGAGAAGTTGGTAGTCATCTATCTATTCACTAGCACTTCATCATTTACACAACCCTTAGTAGAGAATTACATGTGAGAGAATGCTAATTAGACCAGGGTTGGCATAGAGATTGTGTGGCCAGTTACTAAAACAGTGTGCTCACAGGAATCATTTGTAGCAGTTAGAACGTGTGTGCTTGTTTCCGTATGTGTGTGCAGATTCTAAAAGTACAGTAAGTTCCCTACGCATGAACATTCAAGTTGCGAACTTTCAAAGATGTGAACTTGCGTTCACATATCCAGTCACATAAGTTAGTTCACGTGTCTGGCATACATCGTCATATGCATGCATCCTCTACAAGTGATCGTGCTTTTGTGTACTTTACTGTACAGTACTGTATAGAGTACAGTAGTACAGTACCTTTATTTCAAGCCCAGATGTCTGGAAGTAAGCATAAAAGCAGTGGTGATGTAGCTGGTACTGCTAAGAAGCACCAAGCGATAACGATGGAAACAAAAGTGAAAATAACTGAGAGAATGGAGGGAGGTGAAAAGATGGTAGACGTCGCTCATTCTTATAACATGAATCATTCAACCATCGGCATGATTCTAAAGAACAAGTTCAAGATCATAGAACATGTGAAGTCTGCTGTGCCAATGATGTCGACAATAATATTGAAGAAACGTGGAAAAGCGATGGAGGAGATGGAGAAACTTCTCAGTGTGCGGATGCAGGATCAGCATCAGTGTCGAGTCCTGCTCAGCTTAATGCTGATTCAAGAGAAAGCTAAAAGCCTTTATGAAGACTTGAAGAAGAAACACAGCAAAGAATCAGAGGGTGCATCTTTTAATGCCAGCCATGGCTGGTTTCATCTGTTCAAAGCTAGAGCCAACCTTCACAATGTAAAAGTTAAGTGGCAAGGCGGCGAGTGCAGACAGGGTAGCTGCTCAGGAATTTCCTGAAACACTTCGAGAAATTATTGATGAAGGTGTGTATTTACCTGAGCAGGTTTTTTAGTGTGGATAAGACAGGACTGTACTGGAAGAGGATGCCAGACTGAAGTTACATCAGTAAGGAGGAAAACTTGATGCCAGGATATAAAGCAACAAAGAATAGGCTAACTCTGTTGTTCTGTGGCAATGCTTCCAGCGAGATGAAGCTGAAGCCTCTCTTAGTTTATCAGTCAGAGAACCCAAGAGCCCTTAAAAACATAGCCAAGCTCTCTCTTCCTGTTATGCGGAAGAGTAACCCCAAAGCCTGGGTTACACAGGCCATTTTCCAGGACTGTTTTTTCCACCACTTTATCCCAGAGGTAGAGAAATATTGCTTGGAGAAGGATGTCCCATTCAATGTTCTTTTGCTGCTCAACAATGCTCCAAGCCACTCCCCATTCACGAACGAGTTTCATCCCAACCTCAGCTTAGTGCATCTGCCACCGAATACTACGTCACTCATCCAACCTATGGACCAGGGAGTTATAGCGACTTTCAAGAAATATTATTTATTTCACACTTTTCATCAGGCAGTAAAGGTGAGTGACAAATCAGGAACAACCTTGCAACAATTTTGGCAGGACTATAACATCTACAAGGCCATAAAAAACATTGACTGTGCTTGGTGTGAGGTTACAGCTGTCACCATGAATGGGGTTTGGAAGAAGCTATGCCCGCAGTCTGTTCACAATTTTCGTGGATTTAAGAAGGTGGATGAGGAGTCCAAAGAGGTCTTCAGCAACTTGGTGACCTTCAGCAAGAAGGTGGAGCTAGATCTGCAAGAGAACGACTTCATTGAACTCCTTGCTGTGCAACACGAGGCACTTACTAATGAAGACCTGATGGAATTGGAGGCCCAGAGAAAGGACAAAGAGAGACAAGAGGAAGAAGAAGTAACTGAAGAACCAAAGAGATTCACAATGCAGGAAATGGCAAGGGGATTTTCTTTATTTGAGGAGGCACTGTTAGTTTTTGAGGCCGGGACCCAAACATAGAATGGTACACGAAGGTTGCAGCAGCCGTTCAGAATGCATCTATGACGAGAAAAAAAGAGCTACTACCCAGACATCACTGGATCGTTTTTTCAAGAGGGTAGATAGAATTGAACCCAGCAAGGAACCAGAACCTCTGCCATCAAGGTCAGGCGTTGAGTGAAATTGGAGCTTGTGCTCCATCTCCTATTGCTGACGATCCTTCAGCTCAGCCATCTCCCACCTCCTCTCCCTCCTCCAGTTAGTAACTCTTCTTGCCTGTTCTCTCAATGCCAGCCCTTGTATGCCAGCTGTTGTGCTGTACACTGTACTTTTCAAGGTACTGTACTATAAGATTAAAAATGTTTTCTTTATTTTTTGTGTTTGTTTTTTATGTATTATTTGTGTGAAAGGTATTATAAACCTATTATAGTACAGTACTTTATAGCCAATTGTGTTAGTTGGGTACCTAGGCTAACTTTGTTGGACTTATGAACAAATTGGACTTACGAAAGTGCTCTCAGAGCAGAACTCGTTCATATGTAGGGGACTTACTGTACAGTACATGCTCAGTTATTCACTCTGGTTGCCAACTGTGTGAATTGCCTAAGAACTTTTCAGTTCCCTATATTTTTCTGTCTTATATGCATCCTATGCTTCCTCTGCATTGAGAATGAGGAAGAAAAGAGAAAACCTACAATCAAATCATATTCTTGAGTTTAATTTAGCTACGATTGTCTCACCAAGATCACCTTCCTCAAATAGCATTTAGCCCCCCATCAACTCCCTGGAGGCTGAGCCCTATGCTGACAGGATGGAAAAGAAGAGATCAAGAATCCTATCTTGTCCACGTTATCCCTGACTTAAGGCAACCTAGTTATTTCAGGTTAGTTCTGGAATTTTCCCTGATGTTATATTTGAGTTCCTCTGGTGACACTTAGACTCCTGGTTGGTCTCAAAATGAGGCCATGCTTGACCAACTATCAAACGTCAAGGTTTTCTGTGGTGACAAAGAGCCTCAAAATCTCAATCACTTACCACAACAAACATTTCTTTCTCACAGTTCTGCAAGTCAGCTGTAGCTCTGATGGCTTAACTGGGCTCAGCTAGAGTTGCCTCTGGGCTACAGGCTGGGTTCCTATCTGCTCCTTGTACCTTCTCATCCCACTAACTATGGCATATCATTCTTATGGAGGAGGGTAGAGGGTCAGGAGGGGTGAGAGAAACACCCCTCCTTGAAGCATCTGCTCTGAACTGGCACAATGACATTTTCATTCACATTCCATTGGGCAAAGCTATGAATTCACAAGGTCCAGTCCAAGGTTAATGGTGTGGAGCTGTATGCTCTGCCTACTAGGAAGTATGGACAAGTCACATGAAAAATGGGTACTGTCTTATTCCAGGGACAGAGCAGAAAGTTGAAAACAATAATTGCGTTTTATCACACTAACCATATAATGGCCCGAAAAAGAGATTCACCATAATTCACTCCTAGTTTTACTAGATGGCCTCAGTTCATAGGTAATTAAATAACAGTAGAGTATGTATCTGATTAATACCTCCTTTAACTTAATTGTCCTAGAGAGCTAGAAAAGAGTTCTTCCACTGCTCCTCACCTCCAACCTCTCCATGTGTGCACACTAGAGGACATGTTCCTTAGGTTATAGAAGATTTATTGTCTCTCCTCTTCAGTGGGGTGTGTAGTGGAAAGAGCTTGGGATCTGTTTTCACACAGACATGAGTTCCAATTTACCTCAGGAACTAAATAGCCGAGAGTCATCTTGGGCAATTTATGAAGCTTCCCCAGTGTCCATTTCTTCTAGCATGGGGGACAAAGTACCTTCTTCACTGATTTACTCTGTAGATTAAATGAGATGACTTATCTAAACTACTTACTATATCTCTCATAAAGATTCATTTCCTTTCCCTTCTCCTAAATCTCATCTACCATCCAAGGTAAACTTTAAATCCCAATGCCTTCCCTAAACCATCTTTAACTTCCTTTTGAATTAATTGAGCTTCTCCTCTGAACTTCTGTTGTTCTTAGGGGAGGGATCCATAACCTGCTCCTGCATTCATGAATGGATTTCAGGAATTTCACGGACCATCCCACTCTTCTTTGGAATCAATGTGAAATTTTGTGTGTATGAACCACATGCTTATTTCTGGGGAGAGACTACATAGCCTTTTTCTGAACTTCAAAGTACCTCTAGACCCAGAAGTGGTTCTGAACCACTGAGGTTAGATGAACTGGATAACTCGACCTTCATGATATACCACCGTGTATGCTGGGTGTTGCTTCATGCTATTAGCCCTCTTTCCCCATCTTAATTATGAGCTTCTTGAGGGGAGCAAACATATCTTTCAATGGCTTACATGTCTTCTACAGGCTGAACACTTGGTGAAAATTCAAGAAATATTGTTGAATAATTACCCAGATAAAGGTTTAAAAAGTATCACCACTACACCCACCAGGGTGAACCTAAAAGGTCATTTAACCACAGTGCTGAAAGCATGTAGAGAAAAATAATCACTAAAAGCAAAACAAACCAAAAACTCTGGTAGTAGCTGAGTGTGTCTGTCATGTGAAACATTGCATCAGATATAATTGAAACACATCTCATTACTGATCGAAACCCATCTCCTTACTTCATTTCCTAAAAGAAATGTGGCATATTTTAGTAATTATGAGTATGGTTTTAGGTTAGAACTAGGAGAGGGAGGCTGTCGAAGAGTGACATGTTGACAGTGTGTTGGAATGTAACACAGTCCTATTAGAGAACTCTTAGCTCTTTTTGTACAAGCGGCCTCTCCTAATCCATAGGTTCATGTTTGGGTCCAAATATAATCTGAAAAAAAAAAGGGAAGAAAGAAGAAATAAAGATAAATGAACTTTTTTGTGCCTTTTTTTTCTTGCCTGGGAAGCAAAATAAATGTATGGTGAGATCATTAACCAGAACCATAAACACCACCCAAAGATATCTTCAGAAAGTATATTTCTAATCATTTAAGAACCTTTAACCCATTGGAAGTACCAGGTAGGCTTGAGGGAGAAAGAATGGTCAGGAAATGCTTCAGGGAAGATGGAAGCATGTTGTCAAAAGTCAAGGAGCTCTTGCTGGTCCTATGGTTCCTTTATTGGTTATGACTTCCAGGATTGAAGTCTTTGATTCCCCAAGATTTGCAAAATGGTTTTTGGAGACACCATGGTCAAGTGCATCATGGGCATTGAATTCACAAGACACGTTCTCTACATAAAAATTCACAAGCACACATTTTTTGCAGGTCAATCCTCTAACACTTTCAGATGGCCAGATTCCGTATGCCTAGCAAAAATTCTATTTTTTTGTGTGTTTTATCCTTCTTCTCAGCTTCCTTGCTAGGCTTTGGGGAATTAGCAGAACTTACCACCAATTGGATTGCAGAGCTTTTTGGCCCACAGTGAGGCTTGCTATCATCAGGTATGTAAAATCTTGCCCAGTGTAGTCAGAAGTTAAGACCAAACCATCATAAACCTGCAGGACTTATGACCCTGAAAGCCCTGGGGGAGTTTTCTGGACCAGACCTCAGTGGAACTTTGCCCAAAACCCCAAGTGGGAAATATATATGAACTGATTCCATGCAGTGTGAAGGCTGAGGCAGCAGCAGAACACTTTTATAGACTGATACAATGATAGCTTAGTACACAGTTAATCTTAGGCTGGGGGTTTAGGAGAATCAGTCTTCCTCAGGCCCTCCTCCCTCTCTGTTAATGTTAATGGTCCAGAGTGCAGATTTAATGGTCATAGGCATTTTTCTTTTGTGACACAATTATTTTATACTTAAGCCAATTAGAAAGTCATTCCATAAGGAAAAGAAGTGCAAATGGGACACCAGTGTATCATGTGGCTGAGATTTGCTATAGGATTGCAGACTTCTAGTTTAACTGGGGTTGGGGAAAAAAAGAGATCATAGGTAGTTTTATAGTAATTTGGTGACAAAAATAAATAACATCACATTTTAAAGTATATAGATATCACTGACTTAAAGAAAGTCTGCTTACGTACAAACTTATAGAACCAATAAATTAGAGGCTGTTGTTTACATTACAAAATTTCTTTACTTTTTGCTAGAGTCTCCACAAAGGGTAGGTTTCCTGGTTACCTTTAATATATATTTGATTTGCAAACATCCAATGGGTATAGTGCTTTTCAGGAGCCAACTTATTGGGAAAAGTAAGAAACTTTGCAGAAGTGTTAGAGTTAAAAGACGCCATGTTGGAAAATACTTAGGATATAAACACAAAGTTTTTGGCCACAGTTTATAAGAGAGACAGGAATTATATGCTGTCTTGAGAAAAGCTGAAGAAACAGACCCATGTGAGTCTGTCAATCTGATGTCTGGTGTGTACAGGTAATGATGTATTTTGATCATGGCAGTGATTTAGCCACATACCCTGAACAGAAAATCCAGATGACACCAAAGCTGTCAGGTTTAGCCCTCTTTGTTAGATTCCATATCACATCCTACATTCTATCAGAGCCTATGTAAGAAACAAAAGCAAAAAAAAAAAATTAAAAATTACAAGCCCCTGAAGAAGTATCAGAAGCCTCCTAGGTAAAGAATTTGTTTCTAGCAGTGTTAAGAGCTCCTTGTGGTTAGATATCTCCAAAACATCCAACACACCCTCACCTTGGCTTCTAGATATTTTAAGTTATCTGACTTCTCAGCGGCTCTAAATATCGGCAGTTGTAGAGGAAGATTTCTACATCCTTTTCTCATGCGAATGGAAGACGGGAAGTAAATATATTTACATATACAGTGATTCTGCCAGAAGAACTAGGAGCAATGAACATTTCTCCCCAAGGCATTGGGAAATTGCCCAGAGATCTCTCTAATAGATCTAGATCTAGTTTGCTGTCTCAGGGCCTGCAATCTACCTAATTTTTTCTTCTGGGACTTTTCTTCTCATCTCCGAGAAATGCTCCAGAAGGCATTAAGTAGACTAGAATAAAAACATAACAAAACTAGGATTTGGACCTATGCTATTGTTAATGATAGAGTTCGGGGTGATTTGTTTAGAGTGTAGACCCAGATTTCAGCTGCTCCAGCTGTGTTCAAGATCTCCACTTGTTCTGGCTACCTTGTCCTTTAATATTTAGATACTATACAATTGGTTTGAACCCGATGAAATATACAGTGACATATATGGTGTTTTATTACATATCAGGAGTTCTTGGTGGTGAGTAGGTATGTGTCGGGGTGGTGGTGGTGGTGATTGTGGTAATGAGGCTTTCTCTTAGTAAGCACCAACTCTGAATTCTTACATGCAGTGTGTTCTCTGGGCCTTACTGGATTTGTCCTCATGTTCCTTTCTAGCACCGTATCATCGCCGGGTACAATCCTAATCCCTTCTCATCCAAAGTATACTGACTCAGGACTGTGTATGGCTGTCTTCACCCAAGGTTTAGGACTAAGATTGCACAATATAAAATTCTCAGTGGAAACTTGATATCCTTCTTCTTAAAGTGTCGTGGCAATTCCTGAAACCAGGAATGTCCTCCACAGTGTTGCTGTCTCCAACTCATTCATCATTCCTCCCTCCAGCTCATGTACCCCTCATCCCTTTCCCCTCAAATTCCTATTCATTTGTATATAGAGATCAGTTTAGCTTATGCTGTATCTCAATTCAAACCCATCTTAGTTTTTCCTTAACTGCGTTCCCAGATAAACCCATTAAACAAAGGTGATTCTTTCCCTCAAAGGAATTCTATTACTTAGTGAGAGTTAACAATTATGTTCAATGAAAGTCACGTCATTTCAATGCTTCAATGCACACTTATCACTAACTCAATAAAGTACCTTTTGAGCACTTTAAACATTTATTCACTTCCTCTGTGGGTGTATAAGAACAGTGGCCCTTTTTCATTGAACCCTACTGGCCTTGGAGGTGGAATCAAGGAGGCTGTGGAATTTCTCCTCTGCCGACTCACTCCCCTTTTGTGATAAAGGGTAGACTTGGGAAGAACACATAGGCCCTTCTTTGAAGCTCGTTTCCTAAAGTTTCCTTGTGGTTCGGAGAGACGCCTCCTCTGCTGCCCTTATAACTCCCTGTTCCCTCTGCCTTTCCACTTCCAAACTGGGGGTCAAATACTCTGCTGAGAACTGCCACTGTTCCCAGCCCAACTGGGAATGATGTCTCTCTGCAGTGGACCAGCCCCAGTGATGATACCGCTATCAGAACACCACAGGGAGCTTTAATCCATCCCAGACCTCTGATTGCACAAAGGTCGGCTTTAAGAGGCTGTTTGTATGTCCTGTTGTTCCTAAATCCTTCGTGATTAAGGGGTTAAGCTTTAAAACTAGGCATGTTATTTTATTTTGTACCAGTTTGTACTCTATTGGGCATCTTTTTGGAAAGGTAAACCAGTGTTACCCATATCCAAATTCTATTGCGGCGGGACTACCTGCATTTACACCCAGCTCACCTTACCCCGTGGCCTCTGCAAGTGATGTCAGCCATATCTCAGCACTGACAACATTCACACTGACAGCCTAATCAATGCTCATTCTCATGTGCAGACTTGAGAGGGCCTCTAAACAATGAAACCATAGGAAACATTGAGACAAAAAGGTTTCTGCAGCCGACTTTCATAGTTAAGTTCTCCAGTACCCTCCTGGCCTTCTTCTGAATTAATAATAGGCTAGCAGGCTTTTGATATTAAGGCTAAGTATTCCATTTCATGAATCACTTTTCCTTGGCCCTTGCTGATTCCTGTCCTTTGCTTAGACCCAGAGGTTTTCACTTTACATGATTTGCTCTTTGTCCTTCAAAATTGTTCCTGCTGATGAATGACTCATCTCACAAATCTGTGGAATTCTGTCATGTTCTTGTCACTTTCCATTTTTTAAAAAGGTTTGATTTTTTTTCCATTTTCATCATAACCTTTTATTAATGGCACTTTCTCAGTGAGTTTGTACTCATCAAAAATTAAGCACATACCAGAAATAATGAAAATGGAAGCAATCGGAGTGTGGACTGACAAACCAAAGGATGGTTGAACCTAAAATGACCAACATGACCAATGAAAGCATCTGTGGTGGCAGGTAGAGTTCACAGTCTTTTGCTTCAGGGTATCAGTTTGTTTATGATTTTAAAAGCACATAAGATAAAAGTGTGTAAGTAGGTGATGTCTGTACGTCTCTCTTGCTATTGAGGAACTCACGCTAGGCTCCCCAGGGTCGGGATCATAGTGCAACGTCAGCCTGTGTTACACACCATTCCTCGTTGAATCTCTGTTCTGAGATGGATTCAATAATCCTATGCCCCAGTGCAACTAGTCTGTTTCCCAGGGACCTCCCTCTCAGGGGCTAGCAAAGATTTACTCTGCCTTTCTTTGTTGAAGAGTCTTCATTTCCCTGGGGAAGTATCTTCCCCACTCTTTATTCAAGAGTGGAGAATGGGGTGAGAGGGTGGAATGAGCATGATCAATATTTCTGCTGAAATTTCCTTCACTTTTCTTCCAGGAAATCTAGATGCTCTCATGCACACATTTTTTTCTGGTGGCCAAACTCCTTATCCCAGAGTTCTTAAGAAAGATTTCCAGATTAAGGTCTTCATCATGATCCTTGCTAAAGTGATATGAATTATATAAGAACAAGCAGACAAAGTTTTCCCTTTATTTCTCCCTATACTATCCTGTCCCCAGTGATGAAATAATTCTGAAGATTTGGTGAAACCTTTGCTGTTCCATTGCCTCTCTACCCCAGAACACAGAGGGTGAGAGTAGAGGAGCTAGCTGTGGTCCCTGAGCCAAACCTTGGCTTGAGCTGCTTGATATACTCAAGGACCTCAAAAGAGCTCTGCTCCACTAATTTTATAGGATTTTGCCCTATAACTTAACCCGAAAGATGCCAAGACTTTACAATAAATGGTTACCCTGGAAACTCAGGGAAACCCAGGATAAACCCAAAGTATGAAATCATTATTTAGAATGTCCCTGGCCTACTTTTTCTAATTCTTGGTTAACACTTTTTGGACAGGCTCTCTGTTGCTGAGGAGGAGACCTTAAACAGCACATGCTTCATAAACAGAAGAGAAGTTTAACTGTTTCAGAGGAAATCCGACCTAACAGGCAGTGGGCCCTGCTTTGCCCTTCACCAAAATGTTCATTTAGTTTGAGTTCCACACCAAATGAAATGCAGAAAGCCTCTGCCTGTCTCTCATGTGTACTCTCTGTCTGATACCTGCTAACATTCTTTGTTCCTCATTTTAAAGGTGTCACGTGCACATTTGATAGACCCTTTTTGTTCTAGGAATTATTGCACAGTATCATCTCATATAAAAAGCAAGAAAGCACAATAAACTCTTTGCTGTCATGATCATGATTAGTGTTTCAATGGCATATTTTTCCCATCCTTTACATTATGATTTATCTCTTTCTTGTAGATGACATGTGGTTTCTCTTGCTTTTTTATTCATTACAAAAATGTCTGCTTTTGTTGTAGTTTACATCCTTCAGAATTAAGGTGATTTTCGATCTGTTTGGGTTTAAGTCAACCATCTTGCTATTTGTTTTTTATTTATCACATCTGTTCTTTGTTCCTTGTTTTCCCTTTTTTCCTTCCTTCTTCTGGATTGAGGATTTTTTATGATTTCATTTTATGGCCAAAGCTTGTTAGTTAGACCTCATTGATTTAGTTTTTTTTTTTTTTTAATTTTTTCTATTGATTTAGTTTTTAATGGTTGCTATAGGTTCACAGTATGCCTCTTTAACTCTTCTTGTTCTTTTAAAAAATATCATACTCTTTCATGGATAATGAAAGAAACAACAATCTATTTTCATTTCTATCATCCCGTCCTTTTGATATTGTGTTCATACCATGTTATAAACCCACAATATATTGTTATTATTTTCCTTTAAACATATATATGTTATAAACTCTACAATATATTGTTACTAGTTTTGCTTTATCTCTTTTTTTTTTAAGTTTTTTTTTTAAGCTTGATGGTATTCACATTGCTTAATTTGTGTCATGCTTTATTTATTTATTTATTTATTTATTTTATTTATTTATGGCTGTGTTGGGTCTTCGTTTCTGTGCGAGGGCTTTCTCTAGTTGCGGCAAGCAGGGGCCACTTTCATCGCGGTGCATGGGCCTCTCACTATCGCGGCCTCTCTTGTTGCGGAGCACAGGCTCCAGACGCGCAGGCTCAGTAATTGTGGCTCACGGGCCCAGCTGCTCCGCAGCATGTGGGATCTTCCCAGACCAGAGCTCGAACCCGTGTCCCCTGCATTGGCAGGCAGATTCTCAACCACTGCGCCACCAGGGAAGCCCTGCTTTCTCTCTTAAGTAAAACAAAAATGGAAAAGTTTTAAATATTTATCTATCTACTTCCCATTGCTGGTGTCCATCATTCCTCTGTGAAGATCCAAGTTTCTATCTGGTATCATTTTCATGCTCAAGGAACTTCCTTTAACAAACTGCATAATGCAGAGCATCTGGAAATGAATTCTCTGAATTTTTGTTTCTCTGAAAAAGTCTTGATTTTTTCCTTCCTGTTTGAAAGATATTTTTGCTGGATTTAGAATTTTAGGTTGATAAGGGTCCCCTCCAACACCAGCTCCTTTCAGTACTTTAAAAGATTTGTTCCGTTGTCTTCTGGCTCACATAGTTAATGACAGGGAGTTTATTTTATTTCTTACCCTAGTTCCACTTAAGTAATGTGTCTTCAGAAACTTTATTATCATGTGCCTTGATGAGGTTTTATGTTTTTTCTTTCTTTTTAAAAACACTTTTCTGGGTTAATTGAGCTTGGTATATCATCAAATTCAGAAAATTTTCAGCCGTTATTTCTTCTAACACTTTTATTCTGTTTTTCCTCTCTTCTTCTGGAACTCCAAATATGCATATGTTAAACCACTTGCTACTGTCTCCCAGATCACTGAGATACATTCAGTCTTTTTTTTTGTTTTCTCCTTCTGCTTCATTTGGATAATTTTTATTAGTGTGTCTTTACTAATCCTTCCCTTTGGAATACCCAATCCTTTTCATAAAGATCTTGTAGTTTGTTTTTTTTTTAATTCTAGAAGTTCCATTTGGTTCATTTTTATGTCTTTCACTTATATCCTCACTATGTTCATGTGTTTTGTTAAATACTTGAATGTAGTTAAAATAGCTTTTTAAATGTCTTTGACTGCAATTTCATCATCTCTATTATTTGTTGATCTATTTCTATTGAAAAAATTTTATGTTGGTTATAGGTCACAGTTTCCTGATTCTTGATGTGTCTAATAATTTTTTGTTATATGCTTGACTTTGTGAATATTATATCATCAAGGGTCTGGATTTTATTGTTATCCTTTAAAGAGTGTTAGCCTTTCTTCTGGTGTTCAGTTCAGTTTGCTGTTCATTTTGATCCTCTTGAGACTTTTAAAAACTTTTCTTAGGGTGGTTCTAAATTATCCTATACTTGAGGAATATGTTAACCCCCTTTTAAGATGTAGCCTTTCTGGGGTTTCTACTGAATGCCTGAAGTGATCAACAGGACTCTATGTTTTCTGGTCAGAAACAGAACACCTCCTGGCCCTGGGTGAGCTCTGTGAACTGTTCAGTCCATAACTCTGGAGGCACTGCTTGCCTAGACTCCTGACTATGCACCAGATCTTAGTATTTAGCCTATACTCAGTGGTGGTCTCCAATATTTTGACACCAGGGACCGGTTTCATGGAAGACAATTTTTCCACGGATGGGGAGAGGGGCGTGGCAGGGGGGTGGTGGTTCAGGTGGTAATGGGAGCAGTGGGGAGCGATGGGGAGTGGCAGATGAAACTTCCCTCACTCGATTGCCGCTCACCTCCTGCTGTGCGGCCCGGTTCCTAACAGGCCGAGGACCGGTACTGGTCCACGGCCTGGGGGTTGGGGACCCCTGCTCAAGGGGACTCATATGAAGATTTCTGAAGCCATTTTTCTGCATAGGTATCTGCTCCTAGGACTTTGCCTTGCAACTGCCAGTCACTTCAGTCTTCCAAAAGTCAGCTGTCTGTCTCCATAACTTAGCAAGCTTCCATCTTCTGCTTGGGATTCCTACCATCCTGTGGTCTGCAATGTGTCTTCAGGCAGGAAACAAGCAAGACTGTAGGAGTCATCTCTTGTTTCTCATCTCTCATCAGAATCCTGACAGGCATATTGGCCAAGGACAGCTCTTTCATTCCCCCCGGCCTTTTGTTTTCTAGTTTTCTGTTTGGAGAAGGTAAATCAAATATTTGCTACTTCTTCACAGCTGGATGTAGACCTTCTCAAATAAGTCTTTTTACAGTTAGTTTGTTTCAGTGTAAAGGTCACATGTTACATTCAAGGTTTTGTCTCTAAAAATCTCTTTTGTTCTGTAACTCATTTTTCTTTCTTTTTTTTTTTTTAAATGCCATTGATTTCTTAGGTACAATGGATAGTTGTACTTTGAAATTCTGCATGTGGCTAATTTCTTCTTTGTGTTGCCATTTAACTTGTCTCTCTGTTCCTGGAGAACTGTGGTTAGATATGGAGTTGCAATAATTCAGGTAAAATTGTTTAGACAATAATTTTCATAGGTGCTGTGTACACTCCTGATGCATTACATCATGAGGCAAATAACGTCTGGCTTTCCAACGTACAGAAATACTACGATTGCTCATTTTGTTCAGGTATGACCATTTCAATCCCCATTACAAATTTCACCAATCAAAAAAATCTTTTATCCAATAGTTTTGGTATTTATTCACAATATTTGAAATTGCTTCATTGGGATTTATAAATCATGATTTTCTAACTCTATCATTTGTTCTGCATTTAATTAGCTAGAATTCTCCTTTAGAGTAGGTGTTTTTCGATGGAATTTCTAAACTGTTATTCTGCCATTTTTAAGAGCATCAAGTTGGAATTTGGGAATGGGGATTTGTAGAAAAAGACATATATGGTTTATATAAACCAAGCCATT
Source organism: Balaenoptera ricei (assembly GCF_028023285.1). Lineage (NCBI taxonomy): Eukaryota > Metazoa > Chordata > Mammalia > Artiodactyla > Balaenopteridae > Balaenoptera > Balaenoptera ricei. Next base: position 55,676,020 of record NC_082644.1, on the reverse strand, counting down.
CTTATTCATTTTTTTAAAAAATTAATTAATTATTTTTTAAAACTTTTAATTTAATTTTATTTATTTTTTTCTACAGCAGGTTCTTATTAGTCATCCATTTTATACACATCAGTGTATACATGTCAATCCCAATCTCCCAATTCCTCACACCACCACCCCCACTCCACTGCAGCTTTCCCCTCCTTGGTGTCCATACGTTTGTTCTCTACATCTGTGTCTCAATTTCTGCCCTGCAAACCGGTTCATCTGTACCAGTTTTCTAGGTTCCACATATATGCATTAATATACGATATTTGTTTTTCTCTTTCTGACTTACTTCACTCCGTATGAGAAGTCTAGAGACTTCTAGATCCATCCATGTCTCAACAAATGACCCACTTTCGTTCCTTTTTATGGCTGAGTAATATTCCATTATATATATGTACCACATCTTCTTTATCCATTCATCTATCGATGGGCATTTAGGTTGCTTCCATGACCTGGCTATTGTAAATAGTGCTGCAATGAACATTGGGGTGCGTGTGTCTCTTTGAATTATGGTTTTCTCAGGGTATATGCCCAGTAGTAGGATTGCTGGATCATATGGTAATTCTATTTTTAGTTTTTTAAGGAACCTCCGTACTGTTCTCCATAGTGGCTGTATCAATTTACATTCCCACCACCAACAGTGCAAGAGGGTTCCCTTTTCTCCACACCCTCTCCAGCATTTGTTGTTTGTAGATTTTCTGATGATGCCCATTCTAACTGGTGTGAGGTGATACCTCATTGTAGCTTTGATTTGCATTTCCCTAATAATTAGTGATGTTGAGCAGCTTTTCATGTGCTTCTTGGCCATCTGTATGTCTTCTTTGGAGAAATGTCTATTTAGGTCTTCTGCCCATTTTTGTACTGGGTTGTTTGTTTTCTAAATATTGAGCTGCATGAGCTGTTTATATATTTCGGAGATTAATCCTTTGTCCATTGATTCATTTGCAAATATTTTCTCCCATTCTGAGGGTTGTCTTTTCATCTTGTTTATGGTTTCCTTTGCCGTGCAAAAGCTTTGAAGTTTCATTAGGTCCCATTTGTTTATTTTTGTTTTTATTTCCATTTCTCTAGGAGGTGGATCAAAAAAGATCTTGCTGGGATTTATGTCAGAGTGTTCTTCCTATGTTTTCCTCTAAGAGTATTATAGTGTTTGGTCTTACATTTAGGTCTCTAATCCATTTAGAGTTTATTTTTGTGTATGGTGTTAGGGAGTGTTCTAATTTCATTCTTTCACAGGTAGCTCTCCAGTTTTCCCAGCACCACTTATTGAAGAGACTGTCTTTTCTCCATTGTATATCCTGGCCTCCTTTGTCATACATTAGTTGACCATAGGTGCGTGGGTTTATCTCTGGGCTTTCTATCTTCTTCCATTGATCTATGTTTCTGTTTTTGTGCCAGTATCATATTGTCTTGATTACTGTAGCTTTGTAGTATAGTCTGAAGTCAGGGAGTCTGATTCCTCCAGCTCCGTTTTTTCCCCTCAAGACTGCTTTGGCTATTCGGGGTCTTTTGTGTCTCCATACAGATTTTAAGACTTTTTGTTCTAGTTCTGTAAAAAATGCCATTGGTAATTTGATAGGGATTGCATTGAATCTGTAGATTGCTTTGGGTAGTAGAGTCATTTTCACAATGTTGATTCTTCCAATCCAAGAACATGGTATATCTCTCCATGTGTTTCTATGATCTTTCATTTCTTTCATCAGTGTCTTATAGTTTTCTGCATACAGGTCTTTTGTCTCCCTAGGTAGGTTTATTCCTAGGTATTTTATTCTTTTTGTTGCAATGGTAAATGGGAGTGTTTCCTTAATTTCTCTTTCAGATTTTTCATCATTAGTGTATAGGAATGCAAGAGATTTCTGTGCATTAATTTTGTATCCTGCAACTTTACTAAATTCATTGATTAGCTCTAGTAGTTTTCTGGTGGCATTTTTAGGGTTCTCTGTGTATAGTATCATGTCATCTGCAAACAGTGACAGTTTTACTTCTTCTTTTCCAATTTGTATTTCTTTATTTCTTTTACTTCTCTGATTGCCATGGCTAGGACTTCCAAAACTATGTTGAATAATAGTGGTGAGAGTGAACATCCTTGTCTTGTTCCTGATCTTAGAGGAAATGGCTTCAGTTTTTCACCATTGAGAATGATGTTTGCTGTGGGTTTGTTGTATATGGCCTTTATTATGTTGAGGTAGGTTCCCTCTATGCCCACTTTCTGGAGAGTTTTTATCATAAATCGGTGTTGAATTTTGTCAAAAGCTTTTTCTGCATCTATCGAGATGATCATATGGTTTTTATTCTTCAGTTTGTTAATATGGTGTATCACATTGATTGATTTGCATATATTGAAGAATCCTTGCATCCCTGGGATAAATCCCACTTGATCATGGTGTATGATCCTTTTAATGTGTTTTTGGATTCTGTTTGCTAGTATTTTGTTGAGGATTTTTGCATCTATATTCATCAGTGATATTGGTCTGTAATTTTCTTTTTTTGTAGTGTCTTTGTCTGGTTTTGGTATCAGGGTGATGGTGGCCTCATAGAATGAGTTTGGGAGTGTTCTTTCCTCTGCAATTTTTGGAAGAGTTTGAGAAGGAGGGATGTTAACTCTTCTCTAAATGTTTGATAGAATTCACCTGTGAAGCCATCTGGTCCCGGACTTCTGTTTGTTGGAAGATTTTTAATCACAGTTTCAATTTCATTACTTGTGATTCGTTTGTTCATATTTTCTATTTCTTCCTGGCGCAGTCTTGGAAGGTTATACATTTCTACGAATTTGTCCATTTCTTCCAGGTTGTCCATTTTATTGGCATAGAGTTGCTTGCAGTAGTCTCTTAGGATGCTTTGTATTTCTGTGGTGTCTGTTGTAACTTCTCCTTTTTCATTTCTAATTTTATTGATTTGAGTCCTCTCCCTCTTTTTCTTGATGAGTCTGGCTAATGGTTTATCAATTTTGTTTATCTTCTCAAAGAACCAGCTTTTAGTTTTATTGATCTTTGCTATTGTTTTCTTTGTTTCTATTTCATTTATTTCTGCTCTGATCTTTATGATTTCTTTCCTTCTGCTAACTTTGCGTTTTGTTTGTTCTTCTTTCTCTGGTTCCTTTAGGTGTAAGGTTAGATTGTTTATTTGAGACTTTTCTTGTTTCTTGAGGTAGGCTTGTATAGCTATAAACTCCCCTCTTAGAACTGCTTTTGCTGCATCCCATAGGTTTTGGATCGTCGTGTTTTCATTGTCATTTGTCTCTAGGTATTTTTTGATTTCCTCTTTTATTTCTTCAGTGATCTCTTGGTTATTTGGTAACGTATTGTTTAGCCTCCATGTGTTTGTGTTTTTTACGTATTTTTCCCTGTAATTCATTTCTAGTCTCATAGCATTTGGTCAGAAAAGATGCTTGATATGATTTCAATTTTCTTAAATTTACTGAAGCTTGATTTGTGAACCAAGATGTGATCTATCCTGGAGAATGTTCCGTGCGCACTTGAGAAGAAAGTGTAATCTGCTGTTTTTGTGTGGAATGTCCTATAAATATCAATTAAATCTATCTGGTCTATTGTGTGATTTAAAGCTTCTGTTTCCTTATTTATTTTCATTTTGGATGACCTGTCCATTGGTGTAAGTGAGGTGTTAAAGTCCCCACTATTATTGTGTTACTGTCGATTTCCTCTTTTATAGCTGTTAGCAGTTGCCTTATGTATTGAGGTGCTCCTATGTTGGGTGCATATATATTTATAATTGTTATATCTTCTTCTTGGATTGATCCCTTGATCATTATGTAGTGTCCTTCCTTGTCTCTTGTAACATTCTTTATTTTAAAGTCTATTTTATCTGATATGAGTATTGTTACTCCAGCTTTGTTTTGATTTCCATTTGCATGGAATATCTTTTTCCATCCCCTCACTTTCAATCTGTATGTGTCCCTAGGTCTGAAGTGGGTCTCCTGTAGACAGCATATATATGGGTCTTGTTTTGTATCCATTCAGCGAGCCTGTGTCTTTTGGTTGGAGCATTTAATCCATTCACGTTTAAGGTAATTATCAATATGTATGTTCCTATGACCATTTTCTTAATTGCTTTGGGTTTGTTTTTGTAGGTCCTTTTCTTCTGTTGTGTTTCCCACTTAGAGAAGTTCCTTTAGCATTTGTTGTAAAGCTGGTTTGGTGGTGCTGAATTCTCTTAGCTTTTGCTTGTCTGTAAAGCTTTTGATTTCTCCATCGAATCTGAATGAGATCCTTGCTGGGTAGAGTAATCTTGGTTGTAGGTTCTTCCCTTTCATCACTTTAAGTATATCATGCTACTCCCTTCTGGCTTGTAGAGTTTCTGCTGAGAAACCAGCTGTTAACCTTATGGAAGTTCCCTTGTATGTTATTTGTCTTTTTTCCCTTGGTGCTTTCACTAATTTTTCTTTGTCTTTAATCTTTGCCAATTTGATTACTGTGTGTCTCAGCGTCTTTCTCCTTGGGTTTGTCCTGTATGGGACTCTCTGTTCTTCCTGGACTTGGGTAGCTATTTCTTTTCCCATGTTAGGCAAGTTTTTGACTATAATCTCTTCAAATATTTTCTCTGGTCCTTTCTCTCTCTCTTCACCTTCTGGGACCCCTATAATGCGAATGTTGTTGCATTTAATGTTGTCCCAGAGGTCTCTTAGGCTGTCTTCATTTCTCTTCATTCTTTTTTCTTTATTCTGTTCCTCAGCAGTGAATTCCACCATTCTGTCTTCCAGGTCACTTGTCCGTTCTTTCTGCCTGAGTTATTCTGCTATTGATTCCTTCTAGTGTAGTTTTCATTTCAGTTATTGTATTGTTCATCTCTGTTTGTTTGTTCTTTAATTCTTCCAGGTCTTTGTTAAACGTTTCTTGCATCTTCTCGATATTTGCCTCCATTCTTTTTCCGAGGTCCTGGATCATCTTCACTATCATTATTCTGAATTCTTTTTCTGGTAGGTTGCCTATCTCCACTTCATTTAGTTGTTTTTCTGGCGTTTTATCTTGTTCCTTCATCTGGTTCATAGCCCTCTGCCTTTTCATCTTGTCTATGTTTCTGTGAATGTGGTTTTTGTTCCACAGGCTGCAGGATTGTAGTTCTTCTTGCTTTTGCTGTCTGTTCTCTGGTGGATGATGCTATCTAAGAGGCTTTTGCAGGTTTCCTATTGGGAGGGACTGGTGGTGGGTAGAGCTGGGTGTTCCTCTGGTGGGCAGAGCTCAGTAAAACTTTAATCCGCTTGACTGCTGATGGGTGGGGCTTTGTTCCCTCCCTGTTGGTTGTTTTGCCTGAGGCAACCCAACACTGGAGCCTACCTGGGCTTTTTGGTGGCGCTAATGGTGGACTCTGGGAGGGCTCACGCCAAGGAGTACTTCCCAGAACTTTTGCTGCCAGTGTCCTTGTCCCCATGGTGAGCCACAGCCACCCCCCACCTCTGCAGGAGACCCTCTAACGCTAGCAGGTAGGTCTGGTTCAGTCTCCCCTGGGTTCACTGCTCCTTCCCCTGGGTCCCAATGCGCACACTACTTTGTGTGTGCCCTCCAAGAGTGGAGTCTCTGTTTCCTCCAGTCCTGTCAAAGTCCTGCAATCAAATCCCACTAGCCTTCAAAGTCTGATTCTCTAGGAATTCCTCCTCCTGTCACCGGACCCCCAGGTTGGGAAGCCTGCCGTGGGGCTCAGAACCTTCACTCCAGTGGGTGGACTTCTGTGGTATGTGTTCTCCAGTCTGTGAGTCACCAACCCAGCAGTTATGGGATTTGATTTTACTCTGATTGCACCCCTCCTACCATCTCATTGTGGCTTCTCCTTTGTCTTTGGATGTGGGGTATCTTTTTTGGTGAGTTCCAGTGTTGTCCTATCGATGATTGTCCAGCAGCTATTTGTGATTCTGGTGTTCTCACAAGAGAGAGTGAGAGCACGTCCTTCTACTCTACCATCTTGGTTCAGGGCCCAAGCCATCCTTTTTCAATTTTAATTTCATTTTAGTAGTTAGAAAGGACTTGGAACAGGCATATTCACAGGAGATCACATAATTGTTTCATGTCTGCTTGCCACTAAAAGTGATAACTTTAGCAACTCAGAGTGTGACCCTGGAGGTAATATTGACCCACAGTTTCATATTTTAAAAGCCTATTTAAAAGGTAGTAAAAAATAATGGTTCATTAAACCAGTAGGAGTCTCAGAGATAACCTACTGTATTCCTCTGTTTTTACTGGTGAGGAAAATTAAGCTCAGAGAAGTTAAATGAAGTAGAATAAAGTAGTGGCCAAAGCAAAGGCTCTGAGATCATTACACACCTGGGTCTGTTTCTTGATTCCACAATCGACTACTTGTGAGTCCTAGTCAACTTATTTAACCTCTCAAGTCTTTAGCTTCCTCATTTGGGTTAGATGACAGCTAAATGGAGTAAGGCATGAAACGCATCTAATGCAGTCTTGAAATAGCTTAGACACCTATAACAACAAAATTCTTATTTAAAATGTATTTCACAGACTGAGTGTGCTGTGTCAGGCATGTGCTACATTGTAGAGATATAATTTTTGTGGGAGGCAGAATAATGGCCCCCCAAAGTTATGCACAGAAACCTGTGAATGTGTTACCTTGCATGGCAAAAGAGACTTTGCAGCTGTGATTGAGTTCTGGTTCTTGACATGGGGAATGTCTCCTGGATTATCCAGGTGGGCCTAGTGTAAGCACTGGTGTCCTTTAAAAGTGAAAGAAGGAGGAGGGAGAGCCAGAGTCAGAGAGGGACATGTGATGATGGAAGCAGAGGTTGGAGTGATGTGGCTGTGAGCAATGGAATGCAGACATTCTCTAGAAGCTGGAAAAGGCAAGGAACAAGTTCTCCCCTAGAACTTCCAGAGGGAAAACAGCTTTACTGACACTGTAGTTTTAGCCCTGTAAGACCCATTCCTGACTTCTGATTTCTACAACTGTAAGACACTAGATTTGTGTTGCTTTAAGCCACTAAGTCTGTGGTTATTTGGTACAGCAGCAATAGCAAACGAATATAATTTTAAAGAAGACACAGTCCCTAACTTCAAGGACACAATTATTACAGCTTAACCATTCTCATTTGGCCTATATTACCTGTTCTCAATTCAGTGCTCTTTGTGCTACAATAATATATCCCAGTTACCAGGCATTGACACATCACCATCATGACTTTTTACTATAACTTCATATCACCTGACACCATACTTGTAATTTTGGGGGTTAGCATCAGGTGAACCATGTTGCTACTGGCTTTAACCACTCCCTATGCAAATATGTTTATAAAAGTCACAAGTTTGATATATACTAACTATATTCTTTTTGAATATGCGTTAAGATATGCCCATACCCACTAAAATTATTGTTTCACATGGCCCCTCCCCTTAAATTACTTTACGACCCATCAGTGATGCCCATCAGTATTTTGGGACACCTAGCTGTACTCTTTGAGCATTTAGCAGGATTTTCCTATCTCGGAGCTTTATGTTGGGGAATGTAGTTTGCTTTGATGAAGCATGGTTTAACCAGCATGACTACTAACCAGCATAACAGCAGTGGTGGAAAGATGCCAGGAACTCGGTTCCTTGCTGATCTGTGTATGATGTTATTAGGCATCCGTCTCTAATCAGCTCTTCTGAGAGCTTGTAGATCTGTGTAACTTGGAAAAGGAGCGCAGTGCCTCATCGTGTTTTGCACGCTCCCTCACAGAGGCAGCCCCTCTCTTTCACTGCTTGCTATCACTTTTCTTCAGTGCAAAACAACTCTCCAAAACTTTTTTTTTTTTTTAAAGAGATTTTATGTCAACATTCAAACTCCCAGATTTTGGTGTTGATTTAGGTAAACTAGCCAAATTCTTGCATGTCCCAAATAAAATGGCGAGCTAGCAACTGGGGAAGACACGACACAACTGAACACATGATACAAATCCTCTCCAATTCTTCTGCAGTTACAGGAGTGAGTTGGAACAGCATACAGGAGGCTATAGATGGCAGCTTTGGCAATGACACAGCTGATCAGACCAGGCCTAACTGAATTTGGTGTGGCTTTGAGGACTGAGGTTTTCTTATTTCTTTCCCTTCCATCGGGGGTAAAACATTCTCGAATCATCTCTCCACTGCATATGCCATGCTTAATTTTTCATCTCAGGGACACAGGCCTCTCTTTCCCCTCAGCCCTAATGTCTTCCATCGAGACCACAGTGAGGAAGGCGTCATGTGTCCCCATCCTGTCCCTCTTGGTCTAGTTTAGCAGAAAGAAGACAAGAGTCATAAGACCTGGATTGCCTACCTCGCTTGGTCACATAGCCACTGTGCCACCTTCAGCCGGATTCCAAACTTTCGTGAGTCTCTTTTCCCTTATTTATAAAATGGCAATAATCATACCTTGAAATGTTGGTAGTTCAAATAAAATTATACTGTGAACAAAGGACAAATTCCCGTAAAAGCTTTTTCCCAAATGTAAAGTGACTCTCTTTGCCCCATCTTTGCCTTGACCCATGTTGTTGCCTAGCATCTCTTTAGACAAATATCCTGATTAGTCATTCGTTTACTCTCACAAATATAGAGAGACGTCACCAGATCCTGTGGGTCTTATCTTAAAACACTTACAGAGTTTAAGTAGTTTCACATTTTCACTTTGATGCAGTGTCATCTGGCCACTGCTTACCTCTGTAAATTTATGTCTCTTTGGCTTATACCTCTTTAGCCACACTGGCTTCTGATATGTCCCTAAACATACCAAGGTCATTTCCATCCCACAGGCTTTACAGTATACACTTGCTTTGACTAGAACTCTCTTCCTCCTGCACAACTGGATCCTTGCGCCTTCACAGGACTAAGCTTACATGTCACCTTCTCAGAGACCCTTTCCTCAACTGCTTTATCAAAAGGAATCTTTTTGTTTCATAATTCCTTATCACAGTAGCCTCTATATTTCCTTCATACAGCTGATCATAAACTATAATTAATCTTCTTGTCAATTGATAGCCAGTTTATTGTCTGCTGCCAGTAAAAAGTGAGCTCCATGAGGGTGGGGGCCATTTCCTCTCTAGATTTAAGAATAAAGCTCAGTAAAGTAGGCATTCATTCTGGCAAAACCATGTTGGTGCTTGGGCCCTAAGGCCGAGATGGGGGTCAGTTGAGCAAGAGATTTAAATCCTCTTGTGGGCTTCTATTTAGGAGGATACTGTCCTCTAGGAAATATTGTTAATATTTATTCTTCTTCAACACCCTCAGCATCTATCATAGAGCCTGACACACAGCTAGGCCTTGCTATGTTTTGGTTTGGATAGAATGAAATCTGCCTCTGTTTTCTGAAATGGACTGACAGATGGACACATAGCTGCTCCCTTGATCCCAGAGAGCTGGCATCTCATGACCTCTCCACCCACCTCAGCATCTCAACCTTTGATGATGTGACACTCCTGGAAAGGCCTTCCTCTCCCCCTCACCCACTGCCTTGCACTGAATCCCCCTGAGTCTGTTGAAACACCGTAAGGGCTTTCTAACTTGTATACTACTTGTCGAAGGGAGTACTTATGAGAACTTCTTAAAAATAAAAATAATTGATGGTAATACTCATAATGTGTTAAAACATATAGTATAACATGTGCCAGCCACTATTCCAAGAGTTTTGCACATTAGTTTTTGAATATTAACTCATTTCATCCTATCAATAACTCCATGAGGTAGGTTATAATTATTTCCTCCATTTTATAGCTAAGGAAACTGAGGCACTGAGGGGCTGAAGAACTTGTCAGTGACAAGGCTGGGACATGAGCCTGGTCAGCCTGGCTCGAGGGACCCTGTGCTTAGCAATTCAGCTGTAAATATTGCAGTTCCTAAATACAGATCTTTTGGACCTATCATTAGCCTTCCCTAAGCCAGATGGCATATTTATCCTCTAATTAAATGTTTAATTTTTTTACATAAGTAATGCATGACATAAATTCTTCTGTAAAGCAATTAACACCTTCAAATAAAGTAAAAGTCCCCCTTTGACCTCCTTTTATAGCCCTGAACTACTTCTTCCTCCTCCATGGGTAGCCATTATACCCAGTTTTTTGTCTGTCCTTCCTAGCCTTTCCCTATGCATTTGCATGCACCTGTGTGTTAATAGAAAATACAAACTATTGCTGTGGGGTTTTTTTTCCCAATTATACACAGAGAGCAACATGTATAAATAATTAAATCATTTAATTGTATGTATTAAGCCCTTTCTCTGACAATACACATTTAGGTGGTCTTTTGCTAGCTGCAGGGCTGTTGCTCAGCTGGGACACAGCAGTAGGGCTATACCTGTGGCTGACATTCTGAAATACTTCTGGATCATTTCGTAAAGAGTCTCTGCTGTTCTCCCAGGACTAGGACCAAAAGTACATTCATGGGTCCACAAAAAAGTTTTAATTTTAATTTCTTTGAAAATCAGAAGAAAGAAATGAATATAATAATAATGACTTAATTCTGGGTACTGAGATTGTCGGTGGTTTTTTTTTTTTTTTTAATTTTTATTTATTTATTTATTTATTTTGGGCTGTGTTGGGTCTTCGTTTCTGTGCGAGGGTTTTCTCTAGTTGCGGCAAGTGGGGACCACTCTTCATCGCGGTGCGCGGGCCTCTCACTGTCGTGACCTCTCTTGTTGCGGAGCACAGGCTCCAGACGCGCAGGCTCAGTAATTGTGGCTCACGGGCCCAGTTGCTCCGCGGCATATGGGATCTTCCCAGACCGGGGCACGAACCCGTGTCCCCTGCATCGGCAGGCAGATTCTCAACCACTGCGCCACCAGGGAAGCCCCTGTTGGTGGTTTTTATATTCTTCTTAGTGCTTACCTATTTTTTCCAAACATCTACAATAAACATATGTGTGTAACAAGGGAGATGTTTTCAATTATGTTTACAACAACATATTGATGAGAATGGAAAATGCACATCCTATAATGTTAAAGAGCAAAAAGCAGAAATTAAACAATATATAAACACAATTTGATCCACTTAGGTATAGATGCATTATATACAAGAAAAACAATGGAAGAAAATATACTATGCAAAGCCTTGAGTAGACATCTCTTAGTTGTGGGATTATAGGTGATTTTTATTTTCTTCTTTTATTTTTTCTGAATTTTCCGAGTTATTTTATAATGAAAACATATTATTGTTATAATCATAAAAAATAAGAGTTGAAAAAAAAAATAATGACTTAAAAAATGAATCTAGCCAATATTGATTTTTTTTCTCTTTATACCAACATAGCCATAAAAAATAATTTTGGTGTTTTATGTAGGACAGGGCCAACAAAGGCAAAAGTATCTTGAATAAATACCTAGGGCCCTGCCTCGTTCCTCCCCAGGATGCAGTAAGTACAGGGTCAATGCCTGGCAAAGCAGGGCCTTCCCAGGACCCATCCCATGTTTGGACTGGTGTCAGTTAGGACTGGTCAAGGCCATTCTCTATCTATGGGTGAACGTTTTTGAATATGACTAACATCCATATTATTCTGAAGTGAAAAATGTGCTGCCTCATGCAAAGATATTTCTGATGCAAGCAGCAGAAATCGACACAAATGAGCCTAAGCAAAACCAAGCACGTCAGGGGGGATCTAAAGCAGAGAGTGGTTAGGACACAAGGAGGCCTGGAGGAGTTTCAGAAAACTTGCCAGAGAGCCAAGTGGCCATCCTTCTCTTCTCCAAGCCACGAGCCTCTCTGCTGCTTCCCTCAGCTTATCTGCTTCCACCCTCTGTCTCTTTGAACCATTTTCTCACTTCTCCTTTAGAGCTCTGCTATTAATGAGACTCACCTCCCACCCAACAGTTTTGTTTCTCATTTCAAATTCCTATGTGAGACAGAATCGATTTCGCCTTGCTTAGGTCAGGTGCTTATCACTCATCCAGTAAGCTAGGGCCAGAGGCCAAGGAAATGGCAGCAGAGGGGGTGTGGGTGGTATTTGCACACACACTCCAAGATGTCAATGTCATCTCATCTCTTGATTATCCAGTCAACACACCCTTCTGCCCCCACATACAAAGCAATTGATGCCCCTGCTTAATGAGCCAACAGCCTTCTCGTACACAACTATAAATATAAACTCCCATTCCCAGGGGGAGCAATACATAATTCCTTCCAGCTAATGAATGCAGAGATCTTGTCACAGAGCCAAGGCTCTTGGAATCCACTATCTCCTGATGATATTTGTTTCTGGGTCCAAAATAACTATGCGACAAATGATTAGCTAAATGATAAATTTAACCACCATATATAAAATGAATGTGGTAGAAATATTAAGTGTCATCAATCTTTGTATACTTTAGCAGCAAACGTAGAAGTACAGGCAGAGGTTATACACTAAAAGAACACTTTTACACTGAATCATACAGAGGCAGTCTTTAGAAACGTTTCAGGTTTGTCTCAAAAATATTAAAGAATCAATTGCTCTCTCATAAAAGTTGACTTTTTTTTCAAAGTAACTTTCATACCTTCCTTGAAATGAACTTGCTTTAGCTTAGCCTCTTGGGAAATACTGTAATTTAGATTCTAAAGCCATCATTTTGTCTGTGATAATAGCTTGAAAAGTCACTGATTTCTTCACTATCTTATGACCAAATCAACAAAACCTCAATGATTGCTGTAGGCAATCTGTGCTTTATTCTAGACATCCACTCAGGAAAGAGGACTGACCTGACATTGGAGGCTTTACTTCCCCTGATGGGTGGGTGGATTAAGAACTTGAGCTTCATGTTTACAGGGCTAACAAAACAAAGGCAGGAATGGGATGAGCATTTAATAATGACAAAACGTATAAATTTGGAGAATTTTGTTTTTCACATCTTTATTGGAGTATAATTGCTTTACAATGTTGTGTTAGTTTCTGCTGTAAAACAAAGTGAATCAGCTATATGCATACATATATCCCTATATACCCTCCCTCTTGCGTCTCCCTCCCACCCTCCCTATCCCACCCCTCTAGGTGGTCACAAAGAGAACTTCGTTTTTGACTATAAATTAAAACCTAGGAGAATGACTCAAGTTGGCTGTAATATTCAGCAGAGTGGAATTGTTTTGTTAATTATCCATAGATATTTGAATATGATGCCCAATATTTCATAAGGAAGCAGTGTTTGATTTAAAACCTTGTACTTAAAAATGTTTATATCCCAATAGTATATGGAATCTGCAACCTTACCAAAAAGATGAAGGTAGTACTTGAATATAATTTTTAAATATTTACTCAGATCATTTTCCATCCTGATCACAAACTGTTTATATACACAAAATGTAACAATGACCAAAAAAAAAAAAAAATTCCAGAGTGTCCTCACAACAGAGATGGTGCCACATAACTTTGTAATGAAGGGTAATGTTGTAAGGTTAAGTCTTGGGGGAAGTATTCCTGTGTGCTTTCCCAGGAGGCTGGAATAAATATGGGGATGTATATAACATTACTGTTAGACCACATGCGCTACAGTGACTTGGCACAAGGCAGCTGGCTTACAGGTGCTCTGGCAAGTTGTGCCGGGAAGGCTTTTCTTTTTGTATTTCTAATATCGTGTGCATGCAATGATTGTAATGTGTTTTTTTTTTTGTGCTGGGGTACACACTGCAGGCATTCCCTTTGGGCTGTGCAGTTTGACTTTGAATGTGGTTTCTGGAAACAGGTGACAGTCCTATTGTTGTGGGTCGTGCCAGGGATTGTTAGCTGGAGCATCTCTCTTTACCTTTCCATCAAAATTGAGGAGAGGAAACTTAAAAATAAAATGGACCAAAAAATTACCTTAGCAAAGCTTCAGCAGTGCCACTCTGGTAAGATCATCCAGGCCAAGGCAAGTGGGTCACAAAGGATTAGCAAAACTTTTATAAACAAAGAGACAATTATGCATATTCTTAATAGCCTTTAATCCAGAAGTGTGCCAGTGTTTATTTCTGAATCTGATGCACACTGTTTTTGCTGGTGGAATGCAATAAGCCTGCAGTGGAAGGGACAGTCCTGTAACGATATAGCCCAACGTGAACCGCTGGGAATGTAGGAGAAGGCGTTTGCCTCACCTAGATGCCTGACTGCTCTGTTGGGAATGAATCTGCTTGGAACTTGGCCATCTAAGGGCTGCTCTTCTAACACATGAAATGAAGAGAGGAGGGAGAAAAAAATAGCCACCGGTGCAACTGTGCTGAAATAACACTGTTGTTCGTTAGATTCTGACCATTCCCCGTAGTGCATTCTCGTTCGATGATGTAAAGTCGATCGGGTGTGGGAAGTCATACCATGAAGCACAGGAAATAGTTTAAATCTTTGGAAATGTTTTTAAGGTTAAATAAATGGGGAAATAACTCTAGTTAAAGTTGCCAACCACTTCAGAGTAATTTTTACTGGCAGATATTTGTTAATTGTTAGTGTTCCTCTGAAAACAGACACAACCAAGGTATACTGGGGATAGCCTGCTCTCTGCGTGCAGAGTATGCTTTTTTAAAGAGGCTGTGGTCACTTCATTGATTTCTTTCAGACTCAGTTCAGACTTAGGCAGCCTTCTGTGAATGAATCAGTGAATTAGGTATGTCTGACAGATCAGATAGTGTTACTGGGATTTCTAGTTGGATGATGATAAGCAGGTGAGATTTTAGGGGTTTTTGCTAAACATCAACTGTTGCCTTCAATAAAACCAATAGACACGTGTCCAAACTGCTTTGATGGAAATGTTGCACCTATTTTGTCAATTGTTCTCATAAGATGAATGCAAGGAAATCATGGGATGTTGGTTTTGATGACAAAATAGGAATTCAAATCAAGATAGAAAGTGAAGCTTATTGGCTAAAAATGCTTGAAAAGCTGTACTATTCTGTAAGGCAGAAGTAGCCAACATGCTTATTTTACATAAAAACCGCAGTTTGTATGTGATCCTCATGATCAACTATTGATGGTATAGATCTAGGAAAACCAGGCTTCTTGGCTTCTTTTTTCTCTTCTGTCTCTTCAGTTTCTGGACGTTTGTCTCCTTGATCTCAAGAGTGTAAAGCAGGAAAGGCAAAGGAATTAATTTCAAGATACCCTTTTGATATAGGTCAGAATCTGAGCCGGTACTCTGTACATATCATTACTATGGTTTATGGCACATATCATATCTACTATAACTATATGTTAATGTTTCTATTAGCCCTACTAGTCTATTAGTTCCTTAATGGCACCAGATTATGTTCAACACTCTATTCCTTGTAGCTAGGAGATGGTCTATTAATAGCACACTCTTAATTAGTGATTATTGAATAATTAAATGAATAATGAAGGGTCAGTATAATGTTTAAAATATGGCTGAGTCAACCCATTACCCATTACTATGTCTAAGTATGCTTAAAAAACAGTTTTATTGAGATATAATTCACGTATCATAAAATTTACTTTTTCAAAATGTACAATTCAGTGGTTTTTAGTATATTCATAATGTTGTCCAACTATCACCACTCTTTAACTCTTTAATTTTAGAACATTTTCATCATCTCAAAAAGAAACCTGGTGCCCATTAGCATTTGTTTTCCATACCTTCCTCTTCCCAGGCCCTAGCAACCAATAGTTTACTTTCTGTCCCTATGGATGTGCCTATTCTGGATATTTCATACAATTAGAATCCTAAGATATGTGGTCTTTTGTGACTGGTTCTTTTCAGTTAGTATAATGTTTTCAAGGTTTATCCATTTTGTACCATGAATCAATACTTCATTTCTTTTTATGGCTGAATAATATACCATTGCATGTATTGATATATACCATGGTGTGTATCCATTCATCAGTTTATGGACATATCAGTGACCACTAAAAATAATGCTGCTATAAGCATTCATGTACAAGTGTTTGTGTGGTCATATGGTTTTCAGTTCTCTTGGGTATATACCAAGGAGTAAAATTACTGGGTCAAATTATAACTCTATTTTTAACTTTTTGAGGAACTGACAAACTGCTCTCCAAAGCAGCTGCATCATTTTACAGCCCACAGTGCATGAAGGTTCACATTTTTCCACATCTTCACCAATACTTGTTATTGTCTGTCGTTTTGATTTTAGCCACCCTAGTGTATGTGAAGTGGTATCTCATTGTGGTTTTGACTTGCATTGGTTTTAACTTCCTGTGACTAATAATGTTGTGCATCTTTCCATGTACTTATTGGCCATTTGATTATCTTCTTTGGAGAAATGTCTATTTGTATCTTTTGCCCATTTAAAAAATTGAGTTATTTGTTCTTTTATTGTTTAGTTGTAAGAGTTCTTTATATCTTCTGGATACAAGTTCCTTATCAGATATATGACTTTAAAATATTTTCTCCCAATCTGTGGGTTACCTTTTCACTTTCTTGATGGCATCCTTTGAAGCACAGAAGTTTTTCATTGATGAAGTCCAAATGCATCTAGTTTTTCCTTTGGTTTCTTATGCTTTAGTTGTCATATCTAAGAAACTATTCACTAAATCAACATCATAAAAGTTTACACCTAAGTTTTCTTGTAACACTTGTGTAGTTTTATCTCTTAGATTTAGGTCTTTAATTCGTTTTGAGTTAATTTTTGTATTTGGTGTGAGGTAGGGGTCTAAGTTCATTCTTTTTCATGCAGTTATCCAGTTGTCCAAGTATGCTTTTAACATATAGTGAATGTGTCAGCAGAAGTTGAGTGGTGTTTGAGAACATAATAAAACCTCAATACTTCATACTATACCACACTCAAAACTAATGATAATTTGGTAATTGGCTTTTTGTGTTAGTTATAAAGAAAGGCTTTACCTAGAAAATTATCAATAAACAGTATATCACAGAGGAATGCTAGTATACTTAGGAAATTCTTCTGAAAATCATTAATTGCATCCATTCACTCTCAAATGTTATTTATAATATTTATATTCTTTTATTTTAAAAATTGTTGAACGTTTTTAGATTAGTTGGGCTTTTTGAATTGTAAAGAACAAAGTTGTTCATCATTAACTTTAATAAAAAAGGAGTTTACTGAAATGAATCTGCAAAACTATCAGAATCCGAGTCTGGTGCCCACATCCTTAAGAGGGCTCTTTGTTTCTCAGTTCAGGTTTGAGAAGGAAGGAAGCCTTTTTGGTGCAATAAGATATAAAGCTATGTAGGAAGGAGATTAGCTCCCCATGGAGGAATGTCCTATTTTTCTTTAGATATCTCATCCTGAGACCAGAGTACGTTAATGGCTGTCCTCTTCTCCTGGATCCATCCTCAGGGATAAAAGCATTCCCATTCTAGCAATGGAAATGGAGCTCAGAGGGTAAGCAGGACTCATAACTTAGAAGGTGTGCTTCATGGGAAGGACAAGTCATGAAAAAGACCAAGAGCTGTGGAGAGACTACAAGGGGGGTGTTCTCTACCCTTAGGGAGTGGCCATGTGTGACACCCTGAAAGGCTGCAACTAGCGTCCCAGGATGTAGAAAGAATGGGAGCACTAGACCTGACTTATTCCCACTTTCCCAACTCTGTATGGGTTCAGTATTATTATTTGATGCTAGAGTAAGAAATCACTGGTCAGATTTGGGGGGTTTGTATGTGTCTGCCTGACTTGTTTTTTATGTATACAGAGACATGGGAGGGACCAATAGTGTGATAGGTGATGTACCTTCCCTTTCTGATCATCCTGGATGCTTAACCTCCATCAGTGAGCTGTGCAAAGAGAGTCATTAGCCCACCAATTAGTCAGGCTTCTCCCCTCCGCCACTGACTGTCCTTCCTGGCTTCCATACCCCTTGTCTCTGAGTTAAGGGGCACTATGCCCAGGTTACATCAAGACATCTGGGAAATTGACTACTTTCTTTGTGACTTGCATGTCTATTTCTTACTAAACTGCTTCATTTTCTTCTTCCTTCTGACTTTGCCTCCTCACCCTCTCCTTGATGTAACTTCTCAAATTCAGATTCTGCGTGCTTTGGTTTCCTCAAACTAGCTTGGCATACCACCTGTCACCCTTGACTCTGCTTCATAGTCCCTAGACCCTTTCTTTCAACTTCAGTTCTCATGGCTCATTTCCAATTCCTGCAAGAGAGAATCAGGTTGGTCTAGCTCAGCCTTTCCCCAGACAACCTCATGTATGTCTCATCAGCTGTTAGACTGTTGGTCTTTGGCTCTCTACCTTACACTGTTATGGCTGGGTCTTAGTCTCACGTGCCTTACAGTTGGCCATCTAAAGGCCAAAGAGGAGGATTAACCATCTAGAAGAACCTGTGAATATGGAAAGCGCTATGATTTTCAAATTTAGAAGTTGCCTACTATGGGATAGAAAACGAATATGTTTAACTTCTGAGGGAGTATATATAAACGAATGTAGACACATTCCGTTCTTTCATAAAAATAACACTCAGTAACTTGCTCATTCAAATTCACTAATTGAAACATTTCACACATTCTCCAGTGAGTACCAATTAGTGATATTTTTGTATCTTTAGGAGCTTAGCTGTTTTAACCACTCATATTCTTTAATATTATAGAATTGGGACTCTGTGTTTTTTGCTGTTTTTCTCTAATGTTCCTATGCAAAGGCTCACTTTTTTCTTTTCTTTCCTATGTTAAGAAGTTCTTTTAGTGGTCAAAGAATGTTATGGGCTGAATTGTGTACCCCCCACCAGACTCATTTGTTGATGCCCTAACCCCCAAAATGCCTGTATTTGGAGATGGGGCCTTTAGGGAGGTAATTAGATTAAATGAGGTCATAAATATGGAGCCCTAATGTGATAGATCGGTGTCCTTATTAGAATAGGAAGAAACACCAGTGCCCTCTTTCTTTCCTCGTGCACACACAGAGGAGAGACCAAGTGAGGACAGAGCAAGAAGATAGTCATCTACAAGCAAGAAAGAGAGGTCTCACCAGAAACTGACCCTGATGGCACCTTGATCATGGACTTCTAGTCTCCAGAACTGTGAGAAAACAAATATATATTGTTTAAGCCACCCCGTATGTGGTATTTTGTTGGGACAGCCCTAGCCGACTAATACACAGAGTGAAGCAAATGTTGATGAGTTCAATTCTACTTACCTCTAACGCTGAACTCAGTTTTATTTTTGTCCTAGCGCTATGAACTGAGCTTATTTAAGCATTTATTTACATGCTTATTGGCAACCCTCTTTCCCCCTTTACCATGTAAACTCCACGAGGAGAGGACTTACCTATCTTGGTCACTGCTCTACTCCTAGGCACACAGTAAACAAATATGCATTTACTAAGTGAATGCATTAATGATGAAATCGTTTTGGTACACCTTTATGAATGAGAACGTGGGAGATTTTTTTCCCCAAATATTAATATTTGGCCCAACTGATCTTTCTCTTTTTCTCATGATGCTGTCTACATTTGGCTTTTAGGAAGCCATGTGTTCCTAATTTTCTCTTTTGCCTGAAGGCCTGCTCCATCTCCTTTTCCTTTACTAGCTCCTCTTATTTCTGGATGTAAAGATTGGAGTTTCATGTCTCAGTCCTGTTCCCCATCTCTTCTGATGGAAGATGCCATATTGAATAGTGATTAAAGCACAGATTCTTGAACTGGATTGCCTGGGTTCAAATTCTGGCTCCACTCCTGAAACAGCATGAGTTTAGGCAAGTGAAGTCATTTCTCTGTGCCTCACCATCCTTGTTCGTGAAATGGGGATTGTAGGTATCTCAAAGTATTGTTGCGAGAGTTAAATGCGTAAAACACATGGTGCCTGGCATATAGAATGCATTTAACAAATATTAGATATAATTATTTTTTATATTAATATCATCTTTTGTCATCTACAGTCTCTAGATGATTTTATCTAATCCCATGGCTTTAATAGCCCTGAACTGTCTCTGAGCTCCAGGCTCATATAACCATCATATATCCAACTGTGGTAGGCGGAATTCTAAGGTAGCCCCAGGATTCCTGTCCCCTGGTGTACACACCCTGTATAATCTCCTCCTCTTGAGTGTGGGTGGATCTTGTGAATAAGATGTGGTATCACTCCTGTTATTAGGGTACTAATCAGTTGACCTTGAGATAATCAAAAGGGAGATTATTTTAAGTGGGCCTGACCTAATCAGGGGAGCCTTTAAAAGAAGGTGAAACATTAGTGGTGCACTCCTCCTGGCCTGGAAGAAAGCAGACAGCGATGGTGTGGACCGCCCATGGGAGCCACGTGGCGAGGACTGAGAGCAGCCGCAGGGAGCTAGGAGCCAGCAAGAAAACGGGGGCCTCGGTCCTACAGCTGCAAGGAAATGGATTCTGCCAACAACCAGTGAGCTTGGAAGAGGCTCCCAAGCCTCAGATGAGAATCACAGCCCTGGCCGCCACCTTGATTTCATCCTGGTGAGCCCCTGATCAAGTGACCCAGCTAACCCGGCTCTGGAATTCTGATGTACAGAAACTGAGAGATAATAAATGGGTGTCGTTCTAAGCTGCTAAATATGTGGTACTCTGTTACACAGCAACAGGAAATGCATATACCAATTGCCAAGTTTACTTCTCTACGTCAATGTGGAAGAAGAATCTCACACTTTACACATCCAAAAGGAACTCTGGATTTCTTTCCACCCTCCTACATTTTCCTCTTTGCAGTAAGTTGCTCAGGCCTAAAAACTAGGATGATCCTTGATGCTTCTCCTTCCCTCAGAACCCACCTACAATTCATTAGCAAATCCTATAGGATCTCTCATCAAAATGTATCCTGTATCCAACGGCTTCTCATCACCTCCCCTATAGCCATCTCGGCCCAAGCCACCTCCACCTTTTGCCTGGACCCCTGCAATAGCATCTGACTGTTTTCCCCGTTCATGCAGTAAGTCTATCAATCACTGCAGTCACAGCAAGTGTTTGAATGTACCTCAGGCCATGTCACTCTGTGCAGGATACACCAATGACTTTTCATGGCACTCAGAATAAAATCCAGACTCCTTACCATGACCTCAAGGCTGTGCATGATTTGGTCCCTGGCTACTTCTCTGATCTCACTTCCTACCACTATTTCCCTCGTTGTGCTTCAGCTACATTGGCCTTTCTGCTTTTCCTTTATGATGCCAAGTAAGGTTGTATTCCAGGACCTTTATAATTGTTTTTCCCTTTCCCTGGAACATTCTGCCCCATGTCTTGCATGACTCCTTCCCTTGCTTCATGAGGTTTCTGCCCAAATGGTACCTCCTCCAGTAGCCTTCCCTGATTGCCTTATCTAAAATAGCCGGCCCCTCCCACCTCCCATCACTGCCTATTTGTCTTTATCTCACTTCACACTCCTGGCATGGTTACATGTGCCGTATTCTCTATTTGTTAGCTTACTTGTTTATTGCCTGTCTCTACTCTTAGAGTATAAGTTCCACCAGGGCAAGGACTTTGACTTATCACTCAATCCTTAGGACTTACAACAGTGCCTGGCACTTAAATAACCTTTATTGAATTAAGAATATAGAAAAATATTTGATAAGTTTACATTAAAAGCAGAATTGAAACTTCTGTCTTTTCCAAGAAAATGCTGATCGTGACACCTGTTAAAAACAGGAATTGAGAAAACATACATTTTTGAACTAAGAAATATTTGTGCTATCAAATTTCATGGTATTTTAGAGAAGTTTAATGCTGTTAAAAAATGCTAATGATATTGCTGGTGCCATTTTTGCTGATGTAAGGTTATGGGGCTTGAACTTCAAGACAAAACGTTATTCTCATGATGTTCTCTTTGCCTTTTCTTTTCGTTCTTTCTCCCTCCCTCTCTGTTTTTTGGCAGGGAATAGGTGATTTCGGTAATCCAAATGCTGAAATCTAAATTCTAGCCCTGATCCAGACAGACATGAAAATGGGGCTGTGATGAGACCATGTCCTAGGTCAAATACAAACTGCCTTCGTAATCAATGGCAAACAGAGTTAGAAAATATCCAAAATATATGTGACATGGAAAATAGGGTTGTTTAGAGCTCATCTCATATTTTAGATATCTAGAGGGATCACAAGTTCAAAGTTTCAGCACAACAAATAGATGCCATTACAATGAAGTTTGAGATGTTGGAAAGTTTTTCCCAGTATAAAAAGAGCTTAAGTGATCCAAGATGTATCAGTGTTTAAGGCCAAATTTCCAGGTTTACAATTATCAGTTCACATGTAGGGGCTTATTCATCCCCTTTCTTCCTTCTCAAAATGAAGCTTATTTTAAAGACATTGGTAAATAATCTCCACCAGGCTAAGAATGAGTTAGCTTCCCTGCAGTGTAGAAAATGGCATATTGATTATGAAGAAAGCCAAGGCAATATGGGTGCTCTTTTCCATCTGACATCTTAGGTTTCTACTGTTTCAAAACACTCATATCTGCTCAAATAAGGCACTCGTTTCTTTTTCCCTAGCAGGTCATCTCCTCGTCAACTTGAGGCTTTTTAAACAACATAAATATCTTTTAATTTATAAAAGAAATGTTTACTGTAATTTAGCATGGTTTAATCAAGCAAGTCAAATTCAAATGCCTTCTAAATTATCTTCCAAAGAGAATAAAATACAATGTAAAATTTTTTTAAGCTTTAAGGTAGGTATGAAAATATATACTGTTTACTAAAAAGGGTCTTTTTGGAACTCTAGTCAAGTATGGAAGTATGCTGTGAATTAAAAATCTGATCTGATAAAATGACACATAAATATTTTAGCAGGAATTTTGGTCCTAATGCCCAGGAGATGGTTGTAAATCTGCCTGTAATACAAAGCTCTCTCTCTCTTTTGACAAGTTCAGAGAGCCAACTATTTGGGTATTAAAAACTCCTGCCCAGATTACTGTTAATGCTAATCCTGTTGGAATTACTGAATAAGTATGATTTTATCCCTTTTATAATATCATAGCTGTATGACTGTTATATTGCATGTCTTCACCCTGACTAGATTCTGGCTTCTTCCATTGTACACATGGATAGAAATTATGGTCTGTTTCTCATGAAGTTGGGTTTAGTTCAGTTGAATGAACATTATAAAAGAATTATTTCTTTTTAGTGAATGTCAGTGTCAAGCCCATGGCCTAAAACAAAACAAAACAAAACAAAAAACAAAAAAATGAAACAAATCTTTAATTTTAGTTAGACATGGAGGCAGGCTGATTTTTTTTTAATTAATTAATTTATTTTTGGCTGCGTTGGGTCTTTGTTGCTGCACGCGGGCATTCTCTAGTTGTGGTGAGCAGGGGCTACTCTCCGTTGCAGTGCGCGGGCTTCTCATTGTGGTGGCTTCTCTTCTTGCGGAGCACAGGCTCTAGGCGCATGGGCTTCAGTAGGTGTGGCACACAGGCTCAGTAGTTGTGGCTCGTGGGCTTAGTTGCTCCACTAAGCATAAAGGATCTTCCCAGACGAGGGCTCGAACCCATGTACCCTGCATTGGCAGGCGGATTCTTAACCACTGCGCAACCAAGGAAGTCCCTGATTTTTTTTTTTTAAGTGAATCAGTTATACATATACATATGTCCCCATATCTCTTCCCTCTTGCGTCTCCCTCCCTCCCACCCTGCCTATCCCAGCCCTCTAGGTGGCACAAAGCACCAAGCTGATCTCCCTGTGCTATGCGGCTGCTTCCCACTAGCTATCTATTTTACATTTGGTAGTGTATATATGTCCCTGCCACTCTCTCACTTTGTCCCAGCTAACCCTTCCCCCTCCCTGTATCCTCAAGTCCATTCTCTAGTAGGTCTGCGTCTTTATTCCCATCTTGCCCCTAGGTTCTTCAAGACCATTTTTTTTTTTTAGATTCCATATGTATGTGCTAGCATACAGTATTTGTTTTTCTCTTTCTGACTTACTTCATTCTGTATGACAGACTCTAGGTCCATCCACCTCACTACAAGTAACTCAATTTCGTTTCTTTTTATGGCTGAGTAATATTCCATTGTATATATGTGCCACATCTTCTTTATCCATTCATCTGTTGATAGACACTTAGTTTGCTTCCATGTCCTGGCTATTGTACATAGAGCTGCAATGAACATTTTGGTACATGACTCTTTTTGAATTATGTCTTCTCGGGGTATATGCCCAGTAGTGGGATTGCTGGGTCGAATGGTAGTTCTATTTTTTTTTTAAGGAGCCTCCATACTGTTCTCCATAGTGGCTGTATCAATTTACATTCCCACCAACAGTGCAAGAGGGTTCCCTTATCTCCACACCCTCTCCAGCATTTATTGTTTCTAGATTTTTTGATGATGGCCATTCTGATTGGTGTGAGGTGATATCTCATTGTAGTTTTGATTTACATTTCTCTAATGATTAACGATGTTGAGCATTCTTTCCTGTGTTTGTTGGCAATCTGTATATCTTCTTTGGAGAAATGTCTATTTAGGTCTTCTGCCCATTTTTGGATGGGGTTGTTTGTTTTTTTAATATTGAGCTGCATGAGCTGCTTATAAAGTTTGGAGATTAATCCTTTGTCAGTTGCTTCATTTGCAAATATTTTCTCCCATTCTGAGGGTTGTCTTTTGCTCTTGTTTGTGGTTTCCTTTGCTGTGCAAAAGCTTTTAAGTTTCATTAGGTCCCATTTGTTTATTTGTGTTTTTATTTTCATTTCTCTAGGAGGTGGGTCAAAAAGGATCTTGCTGTGATTTATGTCATAGAGTGTTCTGCCTATGTTTTCCTCTAAGAGTTTGATAGTGTCTGGCCATACATTTAGGTCTTTAATCCATTCTGAGTTTATTTTTGTGTATGGTGTTAGGGAGTGTTCTAATTTCATTCTTTTACATGTAGCTGCCCAGTTTTCCCAGCACCACTTATTGCAGAGGCTGTCTTTTCTCCACTGTATATTCTTGCCTCCTTTATCAAAAATAAGGTGACCATATGTGCGTGGGTTTATCTCTGGGCTTTCTATCCTGTTGCATTGATCTATGTTTCTGTTTTTGTGCCAGTACCATACTGTCTTGATTACTGTAGCTTTGTAGTATAGTCTGAAGTCAGGGAGCCTCATTCCTCCAGCTCCGTTTTTCTTTCTCAAAATTGCTTTGTCTATTCAGGGTCTTCTGTGTTTCCATACAAATTGCGAAATTTTTTGTTCTAGTTCTGTGAATAATGCCAGTGGTAGTTTGGTAGGGATTGCATTGAAAATGTAGATTGCTTTGGGTAGTAGAGTCATTTTCACAATGTTGATTCTTCCAATCCAAGAACATGCTTTATCTCTCCATCTGTTTCTTTCATCTTTAATTTCTTTCATCAGTGTCTTATAGTTTTCTGCATACAGGTCTTTTGTCTTCTTAGGTAGGTTTATTCCTAGATATTTTATTCTTTTTGTTGCAATGGTAAATGGGAGTGTTTTCTTAATTTCACTTTCAGATTTTTCATCATTAGTGTATAGGAATGCAAGAGATTTCTGTGCATTAATTTTGTATCCTGCTACTTTACCAAATTCATTGATTAGCTCTAGTAGTTTTCTGGTAGCATCTTTAGGATTCTCTATGTATAGTATCATGTCATCTGCAAA
The DNA here is from genome assembly GCF_028023285.1 of Balaenoptera ricei. Classification (NCBI taxonomy): domain Eukaryota; kingdom Metazoa; phylum Chordata; class Mammalia; order Artiodactyla; family Balaenopteridae; genus Balaenoptera; species Balaenoptera ricei. The sequence continues at coordinate 55,650,624 of NC_082644.1, read as the reverse complement.
CAGTGATAGCTTTACTTCTTTTCCGATTTGCATTCCTTTTATTTCTTTTTCTTCTCTGATTGCTGTGGCTAACACTTCCAAAACTATGTTGAATAATAGTGGTGAGGGTTGGCAACCTTGTCTTGTTCCTGATCTTAGTGGAAATGATTTCAGTTTTTCACCACTGAGGACAATGTTGGCTGTGGGTTTGTCATATATGGCCTTTATTATGTTAAGGAAAGTTCCCTCTATGCCTACTTCTGGAGGGTTTTTATCATAAATGGGTGTTGAATTTTGTCAAAAGCTTTCTCTGCATCTATTGAGATGATCATATGGTTTTTCTCCTTCAATTTGTTAATATGGTATGTCACGTTGATTGATTTGCGTATATTGAATAATCCTTGCATTCCTGGAATAAACCCCACTTGATCATGGTGTATAATCCTTTTAATGTGCTGTTGGATTCTGTTTGCTAGGATTTTGTTGAGGATTTTTGCATCTATGTTCATCAGTGATATTGGCCTTTTCTTTCTTTGTGACATCTTTGTCTGGTTTTGGTATCAGGGTGATGGTGGCCTCGTAGAATGAGTTTGGGAGTGTTCCTACCTCTGGTATAGTTTGGAAGAGTTTGAGAAGGATAGGTGTTAGCTTTTCTCTAAATGTTTGATAGAATTCCCCTGTGAAGCCATCTGGTCCTGGGCTTTTGTTTGTTGGAAGATTTTTAATCACAGTTTCAATTTCAGCACTTGTGATTGGTCTGTTCATATTTTCTATTTCTTCCTGGTTCAGTCTCGGAAGTTTGTGCATTTCTAAGAATTTGTCCTTTTCTTCCAGGTTGTCCATTTTATTGGCATATAGTTACTTGTCATATAATCTCTCATGATCCTTTGTATTTCTGCAGTGTCAGTTGTTACTTCTCCTTTTTCATTTCTAATTCTATTGATTTGAGTCTTCTCCCTTTTTTTCTTGATGAGTCTGGCTAATGGTTAATCAATTTTGTTTATCTTCTCAAGGAACCAGCTTTTAGTTTTATTGATCTTTGCTATCGTTTCCTTCATTTCTTTTTCATTTATTTCTCATGTGATCTTTGTGATTTCTTTCCTTCTGCTAACTTTGGGGTTTTCTTGTTCTTCTTTCTCTAATTGCTTTAGGTTTAAGGTTAGGTTGTTTATTTGAGATGTTTCTTGTTTCTTAAGGTAGGATTGTATTGCTATAAACTTCCCTCTTAGAACTGCTTTTGTTGCATCCCATAGGTTTTGGGTCGTCATGTTTTCATTGTCATTTGTTTCTAGGTATGTTTTGATTTAATCTTTGATTTCATCAGTGATCTCTTGGTTATTAAGTAGTGTATTGTTTAGCCTCCATGTGTTTGTATTTTTTACAGATTTTTTGCTGTAATTGATATCTAGTCTCAGAGCATTGTGGTTGAAAAGATACTTGATACGATTTCAATTTTCTTAAATTTACTAAGGTTTGATTTGTGACCCAAGATATGGTCTATCCTGGAGAATGTTCCACGAGCACTTGAGAAGAATGTGTATTCTGTCATTTTTGGATGGAATGTCCTATAAATATCAATTAAGTCCATCTTGTTTAATGTATCGTTTAAAGCTTGTGTTTCCTTATTTATTTTAATTTTGGATGATCTGTCCATTGGTGAAAGTGGGGTGTTAAAGTCCCCTACTATGATAGTGTTACTGTTGATTTCCCCTTTTATGGCTGTTAGTATTTGCCTTATGTATTGAGGTGCTCCTATGTTGGGTGCATAAATATTTACAATTGTTATATCTTCTTCTTGGATTGATCCCTTGATCATTTTGTAGTGTCCTTCTTTGTCTCTTGTAATAGTCTTTGTTTTAAAGTCTATTTTGTCTGATATGAGAATTGCTACTGCAGCTTTCTTTTGATTTCCATTTGCATGGAATATCTTTTTCCACCCCCTCACTTTCAGTCTGTATATGTCCTTAGGTCTGAAGTGGGTCTCTTGTAGACAGCATATATACGGGTCTTGTTTTTGTATCCATTCAGCCAATCTATGTCCTTTGGTTGGAGCGTTTAATCCATTTACATTTAAGGTAATTATTGATATGTATGTTCCTATGACCATTTTTTAAATTGTTTTGGGTTTGTTATTGTAGGTCTTTTCCTTCTCTTGTGTTTCCTGCCTATAGAAGTTCCTTCATCATTTGTTGTAAAGCTGGTTTGGTGGTGCTGAATTCTCTTAGCTTTTGCTTGTCTGTAAAGGTTTTAATTTCTCCGTCAAATCTGAATGAGATCCTTGCTGAGTAGAGTTATCTTGCTTGTAGGTTTTTCCCTTTCATCACTTTAAATATGTCCTGCCACTCCCTTCTGGCTTGCAGAGTTTCTACTGAAAGATCAGCTGTTAACCTTATGGGGATTCCCTTGTGTGTTACTTGTTGTTTTTCCCTTGCTGTTTTTAATATTTTTTCTTTGTATTTAATTTTTGATAGTTTGATTAATACGTGTCTTGGTGTGTTTCTCCTTGGATTTATCTTGTATGGGACTCTCTGCGCTTCCTGGACTTGACTGACTATTTCCTTTCCAATACTAGGGAAGTTTTCAACTACAATCTCTTCAAATATTTTCTCAGTCCCTTTCTTTTTCTCTTCTTCTTCTGGGACCCCTATAATTTGAATGTTGGTGTGTTTAATATTGTCCCAGAGGTCTCTCAGACTGTCCTCAATTCTTTTCATTCTTTTTTCTTTATTCTGCTCTATGGGAGTTATTTCCACTATTTTATCTTCCAGGTCACTTATCCGTTCTTCTGCCTCAGTTATTCTGCTCTTGATCCCTTCTAGAGAATTTTAAATTTCATTTATTGTGTTGTTCATCGTTGTTGGCTCTTTAGTTCTTCTAGGTCCTTGTTAAACATTTCTTGTATTTTCTCCATTCTATTTCTAAGATTTTGAATCATCTTTACTATCATTATTCTGAATTATTTTTCAGGTAGACTGCCTATTTCCTCTTCATCTATTAGGTCTGGTGGGTTTTTGCCTTGCTCTTTCATCTGCTGAGTGTTTCTCTTTCTTCTCATTTGGCTTAACTTACTGTGTTTGGAGTCTCCTTTTCACAGGCTGCAGGTTTCTAGTTCCCGTTGTTTTTGGTGTCTGTCCCCAGTGGCTAAGGTTGGTTCAGTGGGTTGTGTTGGCTTCCTGGTGGAGGGGACTAGTGCCTGTGTTCTGGTGGATGAGGCTGGATCTTGTCTTTCTGGTGGGCAGGTCCACATCTGGTGGTGTGTTTTGGGGTGTCTGTGGCCTTACTATGATTTTAGGCAGCTTCTGTGCTAATGGATGGGGTTGTGTTCCTGTCTTGCTAGTTGTTTGGCATATGGTGTCCTGCACTGTAGGTTGCTGGTCGTTGAGTGGAGCTGGGTCTTGGCCTTGAGATGGAGATCTCTAGGAGATTTTCGCCATTTGATATTATGTGGAGCTGAGAGGTCTCTTGTGGATCAGTGTCCTGAACTTGGCTCTCCCACCTCAGTGGCACAACCCTGACGCTTGGCTGGAGCACCAAGAGCCTGTCATCCACACAGCTCAGAATACAAGGGGGAAAAGAGAGTAAGAAAGAAAGAAAGAAGAAGATAAAATAAAATAAAATAAAGTTATTAAAATAAAAAAACAAAAAATAATTATTAAGAAAAAAATTTTTTAAAGAAAAAAAAAAAAAAAAACAGACAGACAGAGCCCTAGGACAAATGGTAAAAGCAAAGCTATACAGACAAAATCACACACTGAAGCATACACATACACACTCACAAAAAGAGAAGAAGGGAAAGAAATATATATATCGTTGCTCCCAAAGTCCACCTCCTCAATTTGGGATGATTCGTTGTCTATTCAGGTATTCCACAGATGCAGGGTATATCAAGTTGATTGTGGAGACTTAATCCGCTGCTCCTGAGGCTGCTGGGAGAGATTTCCCTTTCTCTTCTTTGTTCGCACAGCTCCTGGGGTTTAGCTTTGGATTTGGACCCGCCTCTGCCTGTAGGTCTGTTCTTTGCTCAGACTGGACGGGGTTAAAGGAACAGCTGATTCGGGGGCTCTGGCTCCCTCAGGCCGGGGGGGAGGGAGGGGTACAGAGGCAGGGCGAGCCTGCGGCGGCAGAGGCCGGCGTGACGTTGCACCAGCCTGAGGCGCGCCGTGCGTTCTCCCGGGGAAGTTGTCCCTGGATCACGGGACCCTGGCAGTGGCGGGCTGCACAGCCTCCCAGGAGGGGAGGTGTGGAGAGTGACCTGTGCTTGCTCACAGGCTTTTTGGTGGTGGCAGCAGCAGCCTTAGCGTCTCATGCCCATCTCTGGGGTCCGCGCTGATAGCCGCGGCTTGCGCCCCTCTCTGGAGCTCATTTAGGTGGCGCTTTGAATCCCCTCTCCCCGTGCACCAGGAAACAAAGAGGCAAGAAAAACTCTCTTGCCTCTTCAGCAGGTCCAGACTTTTTCCCAGACTCCCTCCCGGCTAGCTGTGGCGCACTAGCCCCCTTCAGGCTGTGTTCACGCCGCCAACCCCAGTCCTCTCCCTGGGATCTGACCTCCGAAGCCCAAGCCTCAGCTCCCAGCCCCCGCCCGCCCCGGCGGGTGAGCAGACAAGCCTCTCGGGCTGGTGAGTGCTGGTCGGCGCCGAGCCTCTGTGCGGGAATCTCTCCGCTTTGCCCTCCGCACCCCTGTGGCTGCGCTCTCCTCTGTGGCTCCAAAGCTTCCCCCCTCCGCCACCCACAGTCTCCGCCCGCGAAGGGGCTTCCTAGTGTGTGGAAACCTTTCCTCCTTCACAGCTCCCTCCCACTGGTGCAGGTCCCATCCCTATTCTTTTGTCTCTGTTTTTTTCTTTTTTCTTTTGCCCTACCCAGGTACGTGGGGAGTTTCTTGCCTTTTGGGAGGTCTGAGGTCTCCTGCCAGTGTTCAGTAGGTGTTCTGTAGGAGTTGTTCCACATGTAGATGTATTTCTGATGTATTTGTGGGGAGCAAGGTGATCTCCACATCTTACTCTTCCGCCATCTTGAAGCTCCTGTCCCATTGTTTTAACTTCCCCCTTTCCCCTGATACTTTTAAGATAAAAAAAATCCATATTGACCAGAAGCAGATCTGGTTCAAATAATCAAAGCTTCAGTCAACAGAGTAGTTAAAGGACTAGGGATGTCTAGGAACTTTCTAAATTGCACTCGTCTTGTACAGTAACAGTTGCTCTAGAGGAGGTGAAAGCGATATGGACCTCTAGGAACTAACAGGCTGGGATGAAATGTTCACAAATAGACCAACAGAAGATTACCAGCAATTTCCCCCTCATCACCTTCCCATCCCACACATTTCATGGATGAATAAAGAGATATTCTTTACTCTATCTTCCTATTTGTAACAAAATCTGCCCAAATTAGTTTACAGTTTACCCTGCAGGTTTATAACCACAATAAAATGTGTTCAGATATGATGAGATACAGCAATAGTAATCCATAGTGTTCAAATGGAATCATTGGCTTAAAATGCTTCAGAACTCAGTGCTTCCCTATTATTTTCTCATTCATCTTCATACCACTCCTGTGAGTGGGTGGAAGCTATGATATCTATTTGACAAATACAGACACTGATGCAAGGAGAGAACCAAAGATTTTCGAAATGTCACCAAAGAAATCCAAGTAGGGAAATGGCAGCAGAATTCAGATTTAAAGACTCCCTTAATATTGCTATGCCCACGATGGCACAATCCATTGAACTTCACCGTTAAAAGAAAATATCTTTTGGAGTACAAACTAGTGGTTAGCAGTGGGGAGAGGAAAAAGGGTAAGGGCAAGATAGGGGTAGGGGATTAAGAGGTACCCACTATTATGTATAAAATAAATAAGCAACAGGATATACTGGGCAGCACAAGGAATATAGCCAATATTGTATAATAACTATAAGTGGGGTATAACCTTAAAAAATTGTGAATCACTGTGTTGGATACCTGAAACTTAAGTAATACTGTACATCAATTTTACCTCAATTAAAAAAACTACCATAGATGACTCCTCAAGACCTACTTCTCTCAACTAAGCTTTCAATATGAGTTCAACATCAGGAGAAAAAAGAAAGAAAGAAAGAAAGAAAGTAAATATCTTTATTTACCGGAATAGAAACAGAACAGGCACCCTGAGCTTATGTTGGCCTGTTTTATGAGAAGGAACTTTTTTTTCTATTTTTTGCATGGGACCTTGAAAGTCTTCCTTACGGAATTTGCTTTTTAATGATGTAAAATGTTCTTTTTTAGAATTAAAATTTGCAGTTGGGTGATTTAGGAAATTTAGATCGTTAAAGTGTCACTATATGCACTTGTGGTTATCCAGGCCCTCACCCTCACATCTGGTGACCAATCCCACTGAACTCAGCACATAGCATACTCACAGCTTCCCCAATAATTCCTCTTAAATCATTTCTGAGTTCAAGACCTTTCATTGATGTTTTATTGCAAAATGCCACATCTTAACTAATAAAGTTGGTCATCAGGACTCTCCCTCCACTAACTCTCCTTCTCCACCCATATCTCTCATTCATTCATTCAATGACTATTCATTGGTTATCTGTGTATATGAGGCACTGTTTTAGCCCCCTGTTATCCAAAGTCATGTAAACCAAGTCTTTCATCCCTAGAGGAACTCACACTTTTGAAAAGGGAAACTAAACAATGATTTAACAGTGAAACAAGTGAAATAATGCATAGGGAGTATGAGAGGGTTGTGTCTATATTAAAAAAAGTAGATAATTATCTTGAACGAAATTTATAATATTGAAGGTAAAAAGGATTTGGTAAAAGGATTTAGGCTTGTTTGTCATAGAAAAGAATCAAAAAAGTATTGTAAGCAACTCTACTAGAATGAGAAATGGGTTAAATAATTACAGTACTTTCATAGATTAGAATATTTGGCAGTTTGAAGTATTCTGCTCCTAACCTCTTTACAGCCTCTCTAGGAGTGAGATGGAATCTTCTTCCACCCCTACCACCAGTTTCTCTACCAGGTGCAGCGCATGGAGTGTCTGATGACGGATTTCTGTAGGACCTCTTCCTGGCATGGTGACGCCTTTCACAATGCCCCTACTTTCTATTTCTTGCCCATGAGCTTTCTGGGAGTTGTAGTCTTTGGTGTGCTTAAGGGGAATCAGACATGCACTATTCTCCCTCCCACAAAAAATAACAATCACTTGGCATAAAGATGGTTCCTCAATTTTGTGTTTGGATTGACTGAAAAACAGAAAAAGTGTTCTCTTATGGACTCCTAGGTAAGCATGATCATTCTTCCATCCAGCTCCATCAGTTTTCTTTGAAGTGGAAATTCGTCTCAAATTCTGACAATAACTTGACGGATAGTACTGTTTTTCACCACAGTTGTTGGTTTTCATCTTTCTTTTCCCTTTCTTCTGAATCACCATAGGTATTTTAGAGGGAAGTTTAGAAAGGCTTTTTCAGGGACTCATGCCAGCAGTATTTAAAACCTGTTGTTTGATTTGGCTTGCACAATTTTAAAAAATTCCTTCAGGCCAGACATCAATTCTCCACTTTTCCATAGTTTTGACCACTTCCTACTATCTAAAAGTGACTTATTCACTTATTTAAATTACCTTCCTGGCCATTGAAGCTGTCAGTGTTTGCCATCCCTACTTTATAGGCATAACAACAATGGGGAAAAAAATCACCTGGACAGGTATTATACTGGTAGAGAGGATTGCTAACATTTCCAGCTTAGAAATCAGTAGGAACCAACAATAAATTCATACAGGGGAACTCTTAATGGATCCTAGCATTTTCCATTCATTCCTCGGTACAGGGAGAGAACTTCTTTAGTACCTGTAAAGACTGTCTTTAGTTCTTCAATGGGAGAAAGGAATGTGAGGCCTAACAAAATCGATGTATGAAAGGACTAGGAAATACAAGCTATAAGGAATGACATGTAGTGGGAATCTTGCCAAGTAATAAAACATTTGCCTTTCAAGCCAGGCACTGCGCCCAAATCAACTAGCTGAATCCTTCATGGTTCAGATCCTCTTCATTTTCTCTCTAACTCTCCATCTTGCTAGTCAACTCTGATGTTTTCCAAACATTTAGATACTGGAATGTAATCCCAGAAAGTAAAGGATTTCCTTTGGGCAGCCACCCTAATCTTGGAAAGAAACAAGATTTCAGATTCCACACCCTCTTCCTGGAAAGCCCATTTCAGATTCCTTTCTGATAGCCTAGGGGAATGCAGATGACATTAGGGAAGAGCTCAACCTTCCCATCATTCAGTGAAATCCCAAACAGTGAACCCTGATGGTCTCCTTTGGGAGAACTCATATTAGATTGAAATATTTGGGGGGATAGCGAAAAATCTGTGATCTATGTTGATCAGATAATCCATTTTTATCCAAATCATGAATCCCCTTTGTTTCACAAATATTAAAAAAGAGAAGGGAGATTCTGAGACATTGCTAAAAAAACACAAAGATTGGGACTTGTAGTTGTTAGGTAGGACCTGGGAATATGCACTTTTAACAAGCACCTCAGGTGATTCGGATGCAGAAGGTACACAGACCACACCTTGAGAAGCACTAAGACTTTATTCACACCTGAAATGTATCTGCAAATTTCCACTGTGAACTATATATGTGTGTGTGTGTGTGTGTGTGTGTGTGTGTATATATATATATATATATATATATATATATATATATATACATACATTAACATATATATTCTTTTTCAGATACTTTTCCCTTATAGTTTATTGCAAAATACCGAGTATAGTTCGCTGTGCTATACAGTAGGTCCTTGTTGGTTATCTATTTTATATATAGTAGTGTGTATATATGTTAATCCCAAACTCCTAATTTATCCCTCCCCCCTCTTTCCCCTTTGGTAACCATAAGTTTGTTTTCTATTGTCTGTAAATCTATTTCTGTTTTGTAAATAAATTCATTTGTATCATTTTTTTAGATTCCACATGTAAGTGACATCATTTGATATTTGTCTTTCTCTGTCTGACTTCACTTAGTATGATGATCTCTAGGTCCATCCATGTTGCTGCAAATGGCATTATTTCATTCTTTTTTTAATGGCTGAGTAGTATTCCATTGTATAAATATACCACATCTTCTTTACCCATTCATCTGTCGATGGACATTTACGACTGTGAACGTTCAATTATTCTTGATTATGATGACACTGGGTAACATAAATCTTCTAATAATTCAGAACTCTCATTTTAGCCATTGCTTCCAACATGTTTCCAAATCTCCACACCCTGACAGAATTCTTCACTTGAACAAAGAAGAGAAGCAAATGTCATCGATCATCCGTTCACCAACTGGCTAATCAATCCAAGTTCACTATCAAGATCAAGTTAGAGTTCTTTAGGTGTTAAAGTTCAAGGGCACACAAAATCACAGAGGGGGAAAAATCAGTTTATTGAAATGTGACTTAGTTTAGGATTTCATCAATGGAAAAAGAACACAAAGTAATTGTGAGCTTATTTGTTACAAAATTAGAAAAATAACAGCAAGAAATATATTACCTCTAATGAAATTTAAGGGATACAGTGGATTATGTAAAATCACATACAGAAATGTAAACATACTGTTGCCAAATTGGCCAGAGTACTTCAGGATCATGTATTTACACTTTCGCGAAACTTGTGTACTAGTTCCATGCTAAATAAAACTGCACCCTAAATGTATTATTAAAATAATATAAACATTACCCTTATCAAGGTCAATAAGGGCTGGAGTTTTGAATATATATGATGTTAATATGGTATGGGTTATAATTAATAGGAATTTCTTTGGAGGTTTTGCTCAGTTTGTGTACTAATTTTGCTTTAGGTCTTAAGGACTGAGTTCAAGAAGAAAATGGACTCCTGTTAAAATATAGGTGGACATATTTAGGAAAGTGCAAATGTTACATAAATGAACAAATTCCTGAAATAATTCACAACTTTTACCCTTTTGTAAGTATCCCTATAAGCCTCATTTTCTCAAATAAATCTAGAATTCACTTAAGATGACTTGTTAGTAAGGAGCTTTATAATCTCTGATAAGACTGTTAGGGACTTTGAAAAGATTCCAAATATGGCTCCATCAATGACTAAAGTAAAGTGTCCTTGTTTGCACAGCCAACACCATAATTTGCACATGTAGCTTGATGAATACTTTCAGGTACTCTAAGGAGTAGTATCCAAGTCACAAGAATTTCAGAAGGTGCTGTTTGCTCTGTATATTTGCCCACAAATTTCTTTTTTTACACTTTTGAAAGGATGGAATCAGGTACAAATAGCACTTACTCCCAAAGTAAAGTTTTTACGTATTATAGTTAAATAAATTAAGATTGGCAATTTAATTCTAATGTGTTCCTTCCCTAGATTTTGAAGTTATTTTCACCTAATGGCACATAATAGAAAAGCTTAAAAGCAAAAATGAAATCGTCTATCCTTCCACCCCCTCCCCCCAGCCATAAAGGCACTTAAAAAAATTTAGGTTCATCACATTTCTGTGATTTACTTTCTAATTAATTTACTTTCTTATACGACTAAAGGATTTACACCTGGTCTTTATCTTCTAAGGTTTAGAAACTTTCTGAGTTCATGTGCTTCTCCTCTCTCCACTTCTCTTTCTCTCCTTCCGTCCATCCCTTCCTTCAGTGAATACGAATTAGCACCTACTGCGTGCCAGGCACTCTTCTGAGTCCTGGCTGAGGTTGTGAGATGAGAAGATACAGTTCTTGCTCTCTTGGGGGCTAACAGCCTAGTTAGGGGGCAAAGAAGTAAACAGCCAATTACAATACTGTGTGTGATGTGCACGTGACAGGGGCAGCAGAGGAGGAGGATCGTGCGTTGAGTGGGAGCACCTGGCGAGATGCCTAACCTAGTCTTGGGGGAAGGAAGGTCAAATAAGGTTTCCTGGAGAATCTCTCCTAGGCTGTTGTCAATTTAGGTCCACTTCAGACTTTTAACTCCAAATGGGCTCAGTATTCCTTACTCTTTATAACAATATATATATTTTTGAAAGTTCCCTTGACCTTCTGAAGGGATTTTTCACATATTCCAGCCACCATTCTATTGGCCAAATTTAACCTATTCATCTTAAACAGCTGTAGTGTTGTACCACTGAGATTTGAGGCTTTATCTGTTAGAGCAATTACTATCACCCATCCCTTGATCCTGATTCAGGCCAGCTGTAGGATCCCCGTGTACACCTTTGATGCTGAACTCTGTGGAAACCCCAGGTGAAGCCTGGGAACAGGCCTCTACCTTCCTTTCATTACCTGCCCCCTGATCAAGGTAACAATTTGCATTTCTTATTTAACTTACCTTCTCCAAACTTCAATTCTAAATTTCCTCCTGTGTCCCTTCTTTATGTCTTATCTTTGAAAAGTTTAAATGTACAATTTAAAGAGGAAAATACATGGTCAAGAAATTTTGCTACAAGAAGTAGACACTATGAATCCCAATGATAGTTTCCTCTATCAATTATATTACTGTGTCATGTTCTGCTAATAACTATGTGCTAAAAAACCCGAGGGCATATATGATAAAATTAGATGAGGCGGGATAAAAAAGAACTTTGAAACTTTTCTGAATTTTGTCAAGGCCTGTAGTACTTTGTCTATGTAACTAGTCTGATTTCCCTTTTTGTTTTCCCCATACGGGCACTGTAATTTATCAGGTTTCATGACTGCTTCAAAGTTGAGAGCCAAATCTGTGGCTGTAGCTCTTTATGGAATGTGCATTTATATTAACTTCATCCTTGGTTCCATTTTAAGGCCATATCCTTGTTTTTCTTTCTCATCTAATTTTTTTCCAAGTGGAAATATCTTTATTATTTTATTTAACTATGAAGTTAATTCATGCTCCAAGTAACAATACTCAAACAATATTGAAAAGCAGAGTAGAACCTGAAATATGCCAGTAATCCCACCCTGACCCTCATCCCCTGAGAATGTGAATGTTCTCACCTACCTTTAATTAGGTATCTTGACATATTTTTTAAACATGGATCTTTACAAGCTAGCTTAAATTCTTCTAGAACATAGCAGTGTACCACTAAATGATGATTTAAAGTGTTTTTAATAGTGCTTCGCAATTTACAGAGTGCTTTCACAAGCTTTAACTCATTTAATCTTACAAGCAAAGATCAGTATCTTCTAAAACATGTTCATTTTACTGTGGCCAAAAATCTCGTTGATTTGGCGAAATTTCATTTTCCTGCCAGCTTTTTTTTTTTTTCTGCCAGTGTATCCAGTTAAGAAAAAAACTGTAAGTCGTGCACCAAATTTTATGATCACATTCTTCCCAGTGGATAGTGAGGTCCTTGTTAGTTGCATCTTAGAAATAGGAAGGACAACAGATAAGAATACATGGAGCAGTTAGAACAGGTAAAAATATGTCTGTCAGTAATTGAGGGTCAAAAGGAACGGTTGCTTTCAAATTATGCTTCATATCAACATTTGTTTTACTCTATTCTAAGAGAAATTATTTTACTAAGTTGTTAGTGAGAAGCAAACGAAATTCTGTGTTCCTGTGTGTTTATTCTCATTGTGTGATTTTGTTTTTCAGACCTATCCAGAGACTAGGTGTTGATTTTTCTGATTTTTCTAGCAAAACTCAAGGGGATTGTGTCCACATATACACTGGTACTTCTTTCAGAGTGAAGCAAACAGAGGTATAGCTTAACATTGCCTTCTACAGACGCCTCTAGTTAAACTGAGGATAACTTAGTTCAAAAGAAAGAGGCCCATTTTCCTTTAGTTTAGACACTGATTTCAAATAAAAAAGAAAAGGTGATGATAATAAGCAGAAACTCTTGATATCCAGTCACAGGCAACAACGGAAAAGTGGAATGTTGCTTAGTACATCGATGATATTACTTTGCTTTTGTTGTGTTTGCCAAGGTGCTTTTGTAAGACATGGAAACCCAGCTCCAGGGACCTTTTTTGGAGATCTTGTGACACCATCAAGGAACTTCAGAGGCTGAGTTTGGAATAAGTACTGTATTTCATCCACCAGCTTTCTAGTATGCCCAGTGTGTGTGGGAACAGAGAGAATGCGGAAGGATACTGGGCTGGACAGTGTTGCGATGAAGCAAAACATACCAGAACACACAAACTGCTTGGATTTTTAAAATGGCATTCTTTTATATGGGAACAAGCCCCAATAATACAGTGTTGAGTTAGTTGATTGAGAACTACCTACTAAACCACTGGTACTTTCTGTGTAGTACTGGAAGTTGTATCTCAAAGCCTGTTGTATCAGCACCTCAGAGAAATAAGGATTCTGCTCACTGACATATTCTGACAGGGACTTTGGGAAGCTAGTTATAAACACAGAATCGGTGTTTGTCCTCACCATTCCCACTGATGGGGTTTGCATTAGAATAAATGTTCAGTGCAGTTCATCAAACATTTATTGAGTGCCTACTGTGTGGTAGGGGTTGAGGATACAAAAATGCCTGTGACAGGATACAGTGCTTTCAAAAGGCTTAAGAAACAATGGAGATCAGATATTTGGGGGATGGAAAATTCTTTCATAAATGTATTTTGCAAAACTTAAGTGTGCATTTTGACAGAACAAGGATCTCATATTTTACTTCTTTTACATATTTTCATAATGGCTAGTACAAAATAGAAACTGAATATTATTGTTGACAGACTAGCTGACTTATGGAAAAATTGTTGCCAAGTTCAGGTAAACAGTTTCTGAGGTCTCCAGAGAAGATGAATGGAATGAAAATGTCTGTTTCTAAATGTAATTTCTTGATTTCTTTATAATCTCTGTTGTCCTTTGCTGTATTATTTGGACAAATCCTTCAACACGTGGAGAAAGAATGACAATTTTTTTGAAAAGGCTATTATTATATAAGATTTTCTGTGTGATAAAACCACACCCAATGGGTCTCACCCAGAGGAGCTTATATATGTTATTAGACTCAGGAATGTTAAGTGTGTTAGATTCGGTCTCTGTTGGGCAGTCATATGACGCAAACAGTGACTCTGAAATGAAGCCATAATGTATGGTTTAACCTCTTAACAGTTTGTGATGTCATTTTTTTTTATGTGGTAAGAAAAACAAATGCTGTCACATTTTATATTTGAGACTCCTGCAAGCCAATATCAAGAGATTAAATATGAGCATTACCAACACACTATCGTGAATGCAGTTAGATGAATGCCAGGAAATCACTGGGACCTCAAACACTCCTCAGTAACTCAGTGTTATAGGATGGAAAGATAAGTCTGCTGATAAGTTATAACCCTCATGAGACACTGTGTTTTCCCCTTAGAAGGAAGCAGAGGTAATCTTAAATATTTTGATTTGATTGTTAATTCCTATATTTATCTAGTTCCAGCTAATCTTTATGCCTATAACTTAAAAATCCAGAAATACAGTCGCTAAAATTAAAGAAAACTCTGTATAGTCAGATAAAAGACAAAATTAGAACAGGGATGAAATTGGGGCAGAGAGTAAGTAAAACCGCTGGTTTCCAGTGTTTACTTTCTTGAAATATGGTTTTGAGTCATTTCTGGGAGATATAAACATACTACTTTATGTTTCCTATCATTTTTTTATTATGCACATAATTTAACAGTTTGTAATAGTTGAAGCCACATGTCTCTATGGACTGGAATATTGTTGAAACAGCTTCACTCAAGTGAGGAGACTTTTAACTGTATAATTCAGGTATGTATATTTTCCTTGAACCAAGTGTGTGACATTCAACTTGTCAAAAATGAACATTTTGCTTGACTGAACAGCTTTGCTCTGTGTTTTGCTTGTCTACTGAGGCAAATAAAGCCTGACAAGAAGGGCATTTCCAGCTAGTTAAAGACCAAGAGGGGAATGAAGCAGGATTTGAGCCAGTTATCAGAAAATTCCTTTCTTGCTGAACATTTTATAATGTACATGATATACTAACTAGAAATAATTTAGATAAATCTTAACTCTGGGTAACAAAATGTGTGCCTCCTGCTTCCTCCTGCTTCTATGTATTTAGTGAATTACTTTTTATTATATACTTTGAAAAGTATAAAAGTATTATATACTCTTTATTATAGGAATGTATAATTTGTATTGTGGTGGACATTCTGTATACATTATTTATTTTTTTGTTTCCTTCTTATTGGGGAAACTTCAAGGTGATGATGAGGAACATAATTGGCTCTGTACCAAACTTCATTTTATTTTTTAAAAGCAGGAAGTGTTGTTGGAATGTTTTATTATCTCTTCAAGAATTATATGGCCTGTGGATTTTTATTTGGAGTTTGCCTACGAATTTACATGATGAGGCAGTCCATTCTATTAGTGGATTCTGTCCATTCACTTAGTCAGTCAGCCAGTCTTTTTTTTTCTGAGTACCTACTATGTTCTTAGGACTTACACTGGTACTGGGATAAAGGTGAATAGATATAATGGCTGTCCTCAAGGACTCTCGGTTTGTGTCTTACTTGATGGCTAAGTTTCCAGGTCAGCTCACTGAAAGAGCTTATTAATTTATTAATTATTTATTAAGTCAACAAATTTCAAGTTTTGTCAGACATGATGTGCTAGGCATTTGGACTGGGTAGGCATTGGAATCACAGTGATGAACTGCTTCTGCAGAATTTACCACCTAGTGGGAGAGGGGAAGACACATTTTGGTCATTTGATCACATTAGTAAAAGTATAATTACAAATTAGAATAAATTCTCTGAGGAAAAATAATGCAGATACATGAGTGCATATAGATAAGGAAGGAATCTAACCCAGATATGGGAGGGGCTCATAATGAGTTATACTAGAGAAGGGGATTGGGTGGGAAGGGGAGAGCACAGACAAAAGATGTGTTCCTAGGAGTAGCATGCCAGTGTCTGAGGAACAGCCAAGAAGGAAGGAATGATCAACTATGCCCTTTGGTTTTACAAGGACAAGTACGATAGAGGACCAAGCAGTGTTCATTGGATATGACAGTATGGAGGTAACTGGTGACTAGCGCAGGTTCTATTTCTCTAGAGTGATGGTGGCTGAATTCTGACTTGAATGCATTGAGGATTAAATAGGGAGGAAAGCAATAAAGAGTATGAATAAAACCTTCAAGAAGTATGGTTATGAAGGAAAGACGTGGGGGTAGTTGAAGGAGAGTTATTAGTTTCTTTGTTTACTTATATACCTGGTAGAGGCTGGACCATGTTTGAATATTGGAAGGTAGGATAGAGTTTACACGGGGTTGCTGAATACACAGTAAAAAGAAGGGGAAATGTGTACCTTCCTAGTTGAAGGTAAGGGGGGATTAGACCCAGGGCCCTCTGTATGGACTGCCCTAAGAGAGAAAACAGAAGAGGAGGGTTGTGAATATATGTAGAAAAAGGTGGAAAAAGGTAAAAGTAGATGTTGCTCCCATTCTACTGATTTGGTTTTCTCTGTAAAGTTGGAGCTCTGCATTATCTGTGGAAAGGGAGGAGGTGAAGGAGGAGCTGGAGGTTTGGAGAAAGGTTGAAATAGTCATTGTAGGGGGTGAAATGGAACGAGAGTGAATGGACCAGGAGGACTGATGGGCAGTGTTGAGAGCCCATTTGAGATGGGTGAAGATGGTGCTATAGGAACACTTCTCTGTTCTATTCTGTGGCTTTCCCCTGCAGTGTTTGGCTCCTGGAAGGCACACACTGAGAAAGCAGATAACTGAGTTTGTTTTGAGTTGAGGTGTGAAGAAAAGACCAAGAAGCAAGGGTGTGTAGGGTATTGAAAGAGTGTTATTGAAATGATGGGCCCGGTGGAAAACAGTATGCTGGATAAAAAGGGACAGAAGAAAAGAGAAGGCTGAAGAAAGGATTGGGACATAGTGAGGAGTCAGTGCAGTAGAAGTGCCCTGAGATCAACAGGTAGACTCAGAGTCAGCCTCAGAATCAAGTATTCTAATGTTCCAGTGGAACAATTCTTTAAGAGGTCTGACTTGTGATGCCAAAACACATCTGATGCAAGCCTCCGATAAAAGGGCTTGTGGTCCAGAGCAGAGGCTTTGGAAAGAGTGGGACTGGGGTGAGATAAAGAACTACTGGGGGTGGCTGGGGTCTTCTAATACTCCACGTGTATTCTAGTACCTGAAGAATGTGACATTTTTAGTCCTTGTGTTACAGTGAGGTCATTAAGTTGTTAAGGAAAAACATCTGTTTTAAAGCATCCTCCCTATATTTTATGCAGTATCAAGGAAACTTGATCTTCGGTGGATAGTGAGAATACTTTCTTCCATGTCATTCAGTTATTTCTTAAACTATCAGTGATGTATATTGATTGGAAAGTAATTTAAGAACCTATAGATTTTTAAGCAGACAGTGAACAATCAACAAAATCAGACTATCTGTTAACGTTTGAATCTGGTGTCAAGGATCTGGACTTGGACCTCTGGTATGGAGATGCCCTCAGGGGGTGCCATCTTCTCATATTTATATAGAACAAATAATGCTTTCCTTCTCCTGTCTGGCTTTCTGAACACACTTTGTTCTCCAGGACCTGGAATGCATCTCCAGTAATGGAAGCCCTCATCACCTCATGGCTGGTTTATGGCAGCATCTTCTTAGCTGGTCTCCCTCCTTTTGGACTTTCTACTGCCTTTTTACCCTATACTTTACTGACCCATTATTTAACTTTAAATCCCTGTTCCTCTGTTACCTCCTTGTTCAAGGATTAGAAACTCACTCCTCCCTCACCACACTGAGGTAGGAATAATTCATCTGCCTCTTAAGTGACTTGTCCAAAGCCTCATTGTCTCTAACAGTGGAGAAAGGCAATAAACAAGTAAGCTAACAAATAGAGAACATGCCACGTGTAACTTCTTTAGTTTCTTCACCCATTTAAAAATAAAACTGTGGCTATTGAGCTAGATGGCCAAGCTCTTTGGGGTTTGGGGTATGTACTTGGGCTAGAATTCCCTTCTAATGCTGAAGTTCTGTTGCTGTATTTCCCTCCAGGGCCTGCTTCCAATCTTGGTAGTATAGCCATTGAGCTTCAGACTCACATATGGCAAGATGGGTTAATCTGCACCTATCTTGATGGCTGTTTGAAAATTTAATTCAGTTACTGTTGCCTAGCGCTGCCACCTGGCACACCAGTGTGGGTTCCCTTCTTCTTCCAGCCTGGTACCTTAGGTCCCCTACCCCTACATTTTAGGACCACCACCCTACCAAGCAAAGCCTTGCCTTTTGCTGCTCAACCTTGTGACTCAAACATCCTGGCAAGGCCAGCCGTTTGCAATCCCCCATGGGAACACTTTCCTATTTCCAGCCTCTGTGGTCTTTTGTTCTTATATTTGTTTTTGGTTTTGTGTTTGTTTTTCTACTATCTTACCCTTCCCTCTATTACCAATTCAAGTTGAAAACCTGGCCCCCAACCCCTTTTAGAAAAGATCTCTCCAGATTTTGGCCTTCCAGCTTTGACTTTCTGGGATTCAAAACTCAAAGGGAGATATTTTTTTCTACTTCTGATTTTTTTTCTTTTGCACCTTGGGAACTCAAATACACACATAATGAGTAAGTAGATGAATTCTGAGAAGCAGCTCGTTTACCATATACAAGAACAAAATTCCCCTATTCTGGGCACAAACGCTCATGCTGTTACATATGACAATCATTTCCTATAGGCATTTCTGCCTGGGCTGTGCCTCTCATTAGCTGCAGTTCGTGTCTGGTCTGTTTACGCAATTAAAATGGGCGAGATCTGAATCTGTCTAGATCACTGATGAGCTACAACGTTTAAGCACAGCGCTTGGCTTTTGGAATATGTGGACTGAATGAACAGTTGCTAGGGAGTATGGCCGCGTCGTCGTTTTATGCTGCGTTCATCCCAATGGGCGCACGTGGGAACTTCACAAAAGTTATTTCACCAGCACTTGGCTGAATCCTCTTATCGGATGGAGTTTACTGAAGTGGGGCCAGCTCCCCGCCTCTGCTAGCTTCACTGCCAAGGTTCTAGAGGGGTGGAGTGGCCTGGAAGATGGTTGGAATAAGGGTGGGGGACTTGCTTTCTTATAAAGATGCTTAGGGAGACTGGCCCTGGAGAGTCAGGTTTGCAGGAAGAGAAGAGCCTGGGTCCCACGAGCAAAGAACTTCAAAACGGCACGAGGTTTGTTTTCTGTTACAAGAAAGTCTGCAGCCTCAAGTCTAATTAAGAGCGCTGCCCACACTGGAGAAGGGGACGCCCTGGCTTGCCCCCAGAAATCCATTGACACAATAAGATAAGCGAAGTCATTCTCACTCCACCCAGTTCTTGGGCTCCCTATGCGTAATGCCGGCTCCTGGTTCTCTGCGTCCGTACCTAGCTGTCATGGATCCCCAGACCCAGGTTGCAAAACAAACTCCATGGGAGAATCTCTCTGCGCGCCCAGAGTTTGGTTCCCCACGGACAGACACACCAAACCATTGTGTGGGGTCTTGAGATTAAGAAACTCAAGAAACTCGCCCCTCTGCACACGCACAAACTCTTCCCCACTCCCTGGAGGGTCTCGGGTGGTTCCCAGGGCGGTTGCAGCGCCGCGAGCTCCAGGGAAAGCGCGCAGGGAATGGCCCTGGGGACTCGTCCCGGGGAAAGCGCTAGCATCCGGGGAGAGCCTTCCCTTCTCATCCCGCACTGTCCTAGGGCAGGCAGGGTGGCATTCCAAACGCCAGCAGCAAGGTGTGCCACGCAAGACATCCCCCCCCCCCCCCTTTAAAAAGAATAAATAAATAGAAGCCAGCGCCTAGCCCCGCTCGGGTTTCTCGAAACGCGCACCGCGGTCGCTGCCCGGGCGGCTGGGTGTCTGCGCTCCCCGCCTTCGCTGGGCTGACACAGGAGGGGAGGAGCAGGAGCCGGAGGGGGTGCTGGAGCGGGGGGGGGGGGGGGGGGAAGCGCGAACCATCCCGAGCCAAGACAAGCAGCACATTCACAAATAACGCCCCCACCCCCAGCGCACGCGCTCCCATTCAAAGCCGCCGGCTCCGCTGCCGCAGGGCGGCTCAGAGCACGCGCGGCGGCCCCAGCGCAGCCTTGCCCCGCAGGCGCACGTCCCGGGTCTGCCCACCGCCGCAGAGCCCCGCAGCCTGCGCGGGACGCGCCTACCACTTGCAGGGTGGGGCCTCGTCCGGGACTCCCCTTCCTCCCCGCTGCGGGGCCATGGCCCGGCGGGCTGCGCCCTGGAGCTCGGGGCTCCTGGCCCGCATCCTCGGGGGCACCTGGTGCCTGCTCTGTGTCGCCGGACAGGTAGGGCAGCTTGCTCGTCTTGCGTCCCTCCCCCTCCTGGGACCCTTCTTCTAGGCTGTGCTACAGCGGGGAGTGCTGTAGCTTGGGGCGCGCTCTCTCCGGCCAGGGACTGTCCTAGGGTTGCGCTGCCACCCGAGCTGGGACAGGTGGCGTGGGGTTGGGACTAAGGCGGCCCCTCGCGGCGAGCCCCGACCTGGCGGGATCAGACCCTGCGCTGAGCCTCTGCCCAGCCTCCTGGGGCCGCGTCCCGGCTTCCCGCCCACGCCCTCGTCCTGCCTCCCAGGCGAGGAGGTGGCGCCTGAGCTGGGGTGCGGCCTTCTCCCAGGGAGCCCGCGACCCCGCACCTCTTCCGGACAGTCCTTCGGGGAACCTCTTCTCTCCTTCCCGGAGGAGGCAGGGGCGTCTCCGGGAAGGCTTGGGCGCTGGTACACTTCTCCTCACTCCTGTCCTTCCCCGGTCCCAGTGAGCTTCTGACACCGTCACCTCAGGGCCACCGCGTCCGGGAGAGTCGGGCGGCGGAGCGTTGTAAGGTGCGCAGATGCCAGACTAGGTGGGCTCCCTGATGCTCTGCAATGGAGAAAAGGTGGTTCTGGCCGGTGCACGAGGACTCGCCCTCACCACGCCCCCTTCGGATGCGCCTAGGGTTTTCTCCCGAGCCACATGGGGTGTAGGAACTGGGGAGTCCTCCTGAGTCGGTGGGCCCAGGCCCCGAGGCAGAGCAGAAGGGTCCCGGAAGGGTGTAGTCGGCTTGGCTACGGTTTATTACAGAAAGACCCTGGAGGGAGCTGCTTAGGGAAGGAGGCGGGGGTCAGTCAAACCCGTGATGCATGTGGTGTCTTTGGCTTTCACGATTTCCAGAGTCAGGTAACTTTTGATTAAAACTCATGATTTAGGCGGTTTGTACATAATTTAGCCTACATAGATTTGCTTTTCACAGGATTACTTGGGTAATTCTGGGAAAATGCCCAAATACTCTTGGCCGGAATTATCGCCAGATAGCCTCCCTTTCCTCTGTTTTGCTTATGGAGACTTGTCCAAATCGGGGGATTTCCTTCCCTCGCTTTTACTTGACGTTTTTGAAACTTATTTTCAGTTCTCTATTTTAATGGTCATTTTGATTGTAGTGGTGCACTTGTAGAGGCTGAGGGAGGACCAAGAATGAGGGCTAAGAAGGACCCAGAGCCGGCTGGAAGCTGACAGGCACAGACTAGCCTAAGAAGTGATAGAAATTTTCAACAGGGAACACCTGCTTAGATTGGAGCATGAAAAACCCCTGCAAAAGCTTGTCTTAATTATGAGCCACTTTTATTCCCAGCATGCCTTGTTCCATCGGCAGGGCTTCTCACAGGTGGCTGCCTGTTAGGATTGCCTGTAGGAGGCTCTTGACATTCCCTGGGCTAGGCACCCACCTCAGCTGGATTGCATCAGCGTCCTTGGGGGTAGGACGATGAGGCCGGGGCGCTGGGACTTATAAAGCTCCCAGGTGATTACATCGTGCAGCTGGGTTGAAAACCACTGTGTCAAAATGACCTGCCTTACAGTGACCTGTTCTAATAGAATCCTGAGCCCAAAAGAAAACTCAAGGGAGAAGAGTAAAGAGGGCCTAAGAGACAGGCTAGGGAGAGAGTCTTAACATGCAGCTTCCATTCCTGGCTCTGTCCCTAACTAGCTATGTCATTTTGGTCAAGGCCCTTAACCTTCCATTTCCTCATCTGTAAAGTGAGGGTGTTGGCCCATGTTCTTGAAGGTACTGCCAGCTCTAACAACACCAGGCAGGTCGGCTTCTAACCAAAATCAAGACAGAACACCTTGTGTCTGATTTTTAAAAAATCATAGGGGTAGAAATTCTACCTTATCCTTGAGGCTTTGGTAAACTATCAGGTAATATTTGAATCCAGCAAAGATGCTAAAGAAGATGCAAAGATGCGTAATGTAGTTTCTTACACTTGTGTGGGTTTTTTTTTTTTTTAATATACTTTAACACGCTGCTTGTTTTTTAATATTTTAAACACTCTGCTTGTTTAGACCTATTTCAAGTCATTCGGTGCCCGCTTGACATTCAGGACAAACCGATTTTCCCAGTGTTACACACCTGTTCTTCCTTGCTTCTCTTCTCAACCAACTTACTTCTGGGTGAAGATGATGAAAGCAGATTTGAGCCTTGTGTGTGTGTTGGAAGTGGTTTATTGTTTAGTTCCAAATGACTTTTTCTTGTTCCACTTGGCAGGGCTGCTCTCCACATGTGAGAAGCCTGACTAAACTTGTCGGGGAAAGGATATCAGAGAGTTTAAAGTGGTAGATGGGTTCTGTATTCTGGTTGAATGCAATGCCCTTAAGAGATAGCTTAGTCAGGTGTTGGTCAGAAGCAGCTGATCTTGCAACACAATTTAACACTTTTTAAAAAACCACATGGGTGTTATACCTGTGAATTAAACGGACCAGAAACTTGAGGATACTTAATATCAAATCAAGAAGAAATAAAACCAATAGCCAGTGCCAAAGGACTGGAACACTGGAATTTATACATTCGTTAAACTGTTTTTTCATCAGAGCTCTCTGTATATGAAGGCATGACTACCAGAGTTATCAGACCTCTTGTATATATTGTACCCATAGTTAAAAGAGGATCTCTGTTTAAGAGCTTCTGGCTCCCCAAGTTGAATTACACCTGAGCTATATTCTCCAAAAGTCCAAACAACAATTTTAATGCAAATTAAAATTATTTGGAAATCTCAGCATTTCTCCTGTCTTGTCACTGAATTTCTGCTTTCAGGGGTTATTTCCCTTCCCTTTTGTCCTGGCTGAATTACCCTCCTAACTTGAGAGATTCTTTTCTTTCCCTGTGCAACTTGAAGGTAGCTCACTCTTTAGGTTCTTATGAAACACTATTTTACTGACACCAGTTTCATTTCATCAGCTGAACTCAAATTCATCCCATTGCCCAAATTGCTCCCAGGTAAGGAAGTACATAATTAACTGTTTTAACCACTAGAGGTTACCAACTACTTAATGATTTCTACAACCCATCTGTAGCAATCCACTGTAAAAATAAACAACGTTCCTGGAGAGGATTGTGGCTAGATCAGCACAAATCCATTACTACTGCTTAAAAATATCACTTCGTGGCAATTCATGTTCTTATGGTGGCATACCAGTGATAGCTTATTCAAATACTAAGATTGAATATTTTCATTTACTATGGTATTCTAAATCCTACCCTTGTTAGGAATTTGGTAATGAGGTAAAAAACAGGATGGCTTGAAAGAATTTGTGACTTCGTGGGCACCTGATTTTCAACTAAAGACCTTGAAGGAAAGATTTTTCTTGTCTCTTTTGTTGTTCTCTTGTATGTTCTTGCTTTTGTCTTATTTTTTATTTTTATTTTTACTGTGATAATAATTCTGCATGGTTAAAAAAATACTCCTAAGGGCTTATAAAGAAATATAGCAACTTCTTGCCCAAGTCTTTCTCCTAACCTTTGTCAGATCCCATGGCCCAAAGGCAACCATTTTTCTTGTTTGTTTGATATTATTTTGGGGTATATTTGACATACAGTAAATTGCACATATTTGAACTATACTGTTTGATAAGTTTTGACATATGTATACACCTGTGACACCATCACCCCAAAGTTTCCTCATTACCCTTGGTAATCCCTTCTTGCCACCCTTCCTCACACCCTAAATCACGGTGCAAATAGTGATCTGCTTTCTGTCACTGTAGAGTAGTTTGAGTTTTCTCAAATTTTATGTAAATGGAATCATAGAGTATGTACCCCCCTTTTTTTTGAATTTTATTTTTTTTTAAACAGCAGGTTCTTATTAGTTATCTATTTTTTTTTAAATTTTTTTTTTTTAATTTATTTATTTACTTATGGCTGTGTTGGGTCTTCGTTTCTGTGCGAGGGCTTTCTCTAGTTGTGGCAAGTGGGGGCCACTCTTCTTCGCGGTGCGCGGGCCTCTCACTGTAGTGGCCTCTCCTGTTGCAGAGCACAGGCTCCAGACGCGCAGGCTCAGTAATTATGGCTCACGGGCCCAGCTGCTCCGCGGCATGTGGGATCTTCCCAGACCAGGGCTCGAACCCGTGTCCCCTGCATTGGCAGGCAGATTCTCAACCACTGCGCCACCAGGGAAGCCCAGTTATCTATTTTATACATATTGGTGTATATACGTCGATCCCAATCTCCCAGTTCACCCCCCCCCCCACTTTTTTCTTTGATCTGGCTTTTTTCCCCCCTCAGCATAATTATTTTGAGATTATCCATGCTGTAGCATGTTCCCAGTAATTTCTTTTTGTTCCCAAGTAGTGTTACATTGTACGGATATATTACACTTTGTTGTCCATCAACATTCACCTATTGATGGACAGCGTGTTTCTCGTTTTTGGCTATTACAAAGAAAGTTGCTATAACGATTTGTTTATAAGTCTTTGTATGGACATGTAGTCTTATTTGTTTCAGGAGTGGGATGGCTGAATCATTGGTAGATGTATGTTTAACTTTTTAAGAAACTGCCAGTTTTCCAGAAGGTTGTACCATTTTACCTTCTTACTAGCAGTATACAAGAGTTCCAGTTCCTCTGCATCCTTGCCAACACCTGCTGAGGTCAGTCTTTTATTTTAGCCATGCAAATCGGTATACTAGTAGCTTGTTCTGGGTTCTGATGTGCAGTTCCCTAATGATTGATAATGTAGAACATCTTTTTCATGGATTTATTTAGAATGTATATACCTTTTTTTGGCAAAATATTCAAATATTTTGCCCATTTCTCATTGGGTTGTTTTCCTATTGTGTGAATTATTTATGTATTCTGGCTGTAAGTCCTTTATCAGATGTATCATTTACAAATACTTTCTCCCAGTCTGCGGCTTGTCTTTTCATTTTCTTTACATTGTATATTGATGGGCAGAAGTTTTTAATTTTGATGAAGTTGAATTTACTATTTGTTGGTAAGTTGTGGTTTCGCTCTTGTTCTTAAGAAATATTTGCCCAACTCAAGATCACACGGGTTTTTCCCCTAGAAATTTTATACCTTACATTTAGTCTATGTGCCGTTTTGAGTTAATTTTGTATGTGGTGCAAGATATGGGTCAAAGTTCATTTTTCGCCCATGGATTTTCAATTGTTTTAAGCAAGATTTTTTTGAAAAGACTATCCTTTCTCCACTGAATTGCCTTTGCACCTTTGTCAAAATTCAGTTGTCCATACGTGTGGGTCTATTTTGGATTCTCTAGTCTATTTTGCTGAACTGTATGTCCGTTGCTGTGCCAGTACTACACACTCTTGATTATTGTAGCTTCACAATAAATTCTGAACTCAGGAAGTGTGATTCCTCCAGGTTTGTCATTCATTTTCAAGGATGTTGATTTGGCTACCTTATATACATTTTAGAATGAGTGTGCCAACCTTTTTAAAAAAAAGGTATGCGAGAATGTGACTAGGGTTGTTTTAATCTATAGATCTATTTTGAGAGAAGTAACCTCTTAACAATATTGAGTTTCATGATCCCTGAACATGATATATACCTATCTACTTAGGTCTTCTTTAATTTCTCTAAGCAATATTTGGTCATTTTTAGTGTACAGGTTTTACATATTTCTGTCAGATTTATATTAAGTATTTCATAGTTTTAATGCTGTTTTAAATGGCACTGTTTTTTAAAAAATTTGTTTCTGATTTTCCTTGTTAGTATGTAAAAACACAATTGATTTTTGTATATTGTTCTTATTTTCTGCAACGTCACTTAGTAGTTGTAGTAGCTTTTTGGTATATTCAGTCAGATTTTCTACACATATGATCATGTCATATACAAATAAAGACAGTTCTTCTCTCCCTATTTGGATGCCTTTTATTTCTTATTTAATAACATTGACTAGAACCTCTAGGACACAGTTGAAAAGAAGTGGAATGAACAGATATCCTTGCTTGTTCCCAATCTTAGGGAACAATAATTCAGTATTTCACCATTAAGTATGATGTTAGGTGTAGGGTTTTTGTAAATGCGCTTTATCAGCTTAAGGAAGTTCTTTTTATTCTTTGTTTATTGAGAGTTTTTATCGGAAATGGATGTTGGATTTTTGTCAAATGCTTTTCTGCATCTAATTATTATATGACTTTTCCTTTTTAGTTTGTTAATATAGTGAATTACACTGACTGATTTTTGAATGTTAAACCAATCTTGCACTCCTGGGATAAACTTGATTTGGTGATAATTTATTATCCTTTTTCTATATTGCTGGATTTGATTTACTAAATTTTGATTAGAATTTTTGCATTTATGTCCATGAAGAATATTGGTCTGTAGTTTTATTTTCTTGCAGTGTCATTGTCTGGTTTCGGTATCAGGGTAAAGCTGGCTTCATAGAATAAGTTGGGAAATACTCCTTTCTTTTCAATTGCCTGGAAATAGTGGTGTATGATTTCTTCCTTAACTGGTAGAATTCACCAGAGAAACCATCTGGACCCGAAGTTGGCTTAGTGGGAAGGATTTTAACTACAAATTTAAATTCTTGAATAGATGTAGGGCTATTCAGGTTATCTATTTCATCTTGAGTTAGCTTTGGTAGTTTGTGTCTTTCATGAATTTGTCTGTTTCATTTTAGTTGTTGAGTTTATTGGCATAAAGTAGTTCATGATGCTCCCTTATTATCTTTTTAATATTAGAACATGTGGTTATGTCACCTTTTTTATTCCAGATATTGGTTATTTACTTATTCTTTTTCTTTATCAGGCTGCTTTAGTGGCTTAATTTTATAGGTCTTCTCAAAGAACCAGTTTTTGATTTCATGGATTTTCTCTATTGTTTTGTTTTCTATTTCAATTATTTCTTCTCTCATCTTTATTATTTTCCTTCTTCTACTATTTTGTGTTTCATTAGTTCCTATTTTTCTAGTTTCTTAAGGTGGATGCTGAGGTCATTGATATGAGACCCTTTTATATTTTCAGACATAGGTGTTTAGTGATAAAAAATTTTTCTTCAGTGCTGTTTTACTGGCATATCATAAATGTGTTTTCATTTTATTTTTCATTTCAAAATACTTTATTTCCCTTTGATTTCCTCTTTGACGCATGGGTATTTTGAAATGAGTTGTTCAGTTTCTAAATATTTGGAGATTTTCCAGATATATTTGGGTTATTTACTTTTAATTCCAGTGTGTTCAGAGAACACACTTTATATAACTTGAATCTTTTTAAGTTGACATTTGTTTTATGGCCCAGAATATGGTCTGTCTTGGCAAATGTTCTATGAGCATTTGAAAAAAATTAAACTTCCTACAAATCTCTGTCTTTTAAGTTTTCCTGATTAATCTAGCTGTTGTTGGGTGGAATACTCTATAAACATCAATTAGGTCAAGTTTGTTGAGAGTATTAAAATATTCTATGTCTTTACTGATATACTTACTGTATCAATTATTGACAGATGTATATTACAGTCTCCATCTACCATTGTGGAATTGTCTGTTTCTCCTTGAAGTTCTATCAGTTTTTTCTTTATTTTGAAGCTCTGTTATTGGGTGTATAAGCATTTAGAATTGTTATGTCTGTGGTGAACTGACTCCTTTGTCATTATTAAATGACCTTATCTATCCTTGGTAATAGTCTGTGCTCTAAAATCAACTTTGCTTTTGACTATATTAATATTAGATAACCATTTTTAATCCTTTGTGATTTCTATATGATAGTACTTCCATAGTTATTACAGTATACCTTTAATATGATTTATTGTATTCTATTAAATTGTCATTATGGTATGATTTCCTAATTCTCTTTCTCATCCTCCTTTCATCATTCTTTCATGATGTTTTATCACATTTTAGAGACCCAATGGTCAGTATTAATCTATTGTAATGGGTACACTGTGCCAAGCAGTATGTTATTATTCTATTTTTTTCTAGTGTATTTCCCTTTTAAAAGAGCTTTATTGGGATATAATGCACGCATCATACAATTCACCAAGTTAAAGTGTATAATTCAGTAGTTTTTATTATATTCACAGATATGTGTACCATCACCACAGTCAATTTTAGTAATTTTTGTCACCTCAAAAAGGAACTTTGTACCCTTTAGCTTACCCTTACTCTTCACTACCCCCCAGCCCCAGGCAATCATAATTTACTTTCTTTCTCTATAGATTTCCCTACTCTGGATTTTCATGTGAGTGACGTTATATAGCGGGGTCATATAATATGTGAATTTGTGGGACTGGCTTCTTTCACTTAGCGTATTTTCAAGGTTCATCCAAGTTGCAGCATGTATCAGTACTTCATTCCTTTTATGACTGAATAATATTTAATTGTATGGATATACAACATTTAGTTTATCAATTTGTGTGTGGATGGACATGTAGGTTGTTTTCACCTTTTGGCTGTTATGAGTAATGCTGCTGTAAGCATTCATGTGCAAGTTTTTGTGTGGACATAGGTTTCATTTCTCTTGGGAAATATTTTAGGCTTTGTAGACTATACTGTCTCTGCCACTAAATTCTGCTGCTATAGCAGGAAAGCAGTGCTAGACAATATAGAAATGAATGAACATGGTTGTGTTCCAATAAACTATTAAAAAAAATGGGCGGTGGTCCAGATTTGGACCACAAGCCATAATTTGCCAACCTCTGAACCACAGTTTCATGATGCTGTGCCTCGATGTGGATTATTTAAATTCACAGTGCTAGGTTTTTCATGGACCTTCAATAGATCTATAGCCTTCAGTTTGGGGAATATTTATTTTCATGTCTTTGATAATTTCCTTGCCAGCATTGTATGTGTTTGCTTTTTGTGAAACTCCTTTTAGTCAGTTATTAAGCCTCCTGGATCTACCAATATAGCTCTTAAAATCTTTTGTCTTGTTCTTTTAGTTATGCTTTCTGAAAGATTGTCTCAATTTTACTTTTCAACAGAGTCTTCTTTCCATAACTTTTCAACCACTGTTCCAGTTGTAGCCAAGCCTTCACTCCCATCTTTTGCAGCACCAGGTGCCTCTGTGTCTGAAGCCTTTCTGAGCTTTCACAGGCCAAATTGTCTTGCTTCCCATCATTATATCCTGTTGCAGGCGCAATCCTGTTAAATCAGTTACAATTCCTCCACCAGCTTTCCATATTCCAAAAATTTATTGGCATCTTTTGTCTGCTGTTGTCTCCTTTCCAGTTCTCTTGTCATTTTAATTTATTTACTGTTATTTTAGCAGACATTTGGGAGAGAATGGAAAAAAGTGGTGTTCAACCTGCCATGTTTAACTGGAAGTTAGCACTATTTATTCTCTTTCATTATTTCTATTTTCCTGTCTTGATCCATTTCCAAATCCCATTAAAGCTCATTCTGGTTATTATGCACACTTTTCAGAGATTCATGTGTTTTGTTTCCCAGTGTAAGCAAAACTTTGGTCAGTATTAGAAAAAAGACACTAGATTTGAGGTCCTAAGACCTAAGTTCTAGGTCTGGATTTACTGACTGTCTCTGCAACTAGAGAGTTGGACTTTTTTTCAGGGAAGGGAATCCATGCTGACTGACTGCCTGCTAGTTGCCAAACACAATAGTCGGTACCCTGTCCATCCTCATTTTCGTATTTTAGCTTTCAGTCTTTCAATAACTGTGTATTTCCCATTCCTTGCTTAAATAGAGTCTAACCTATTTGCTCAGAGATACAGTAAAGAAATATTTTATTGTTTTACAAATTTTGATGTTCATATTTGGAAACGGTTTTAGGAGAGAACATGGAGTTAACATGATGTAAATATCTGGTTTTAAAATATCATATGTGGTATTAAAATTTATTCTCTAAGGTGTGATTGAGGTTCAGGCTTTTTTGTGGTGAAGAAGGGAGATGAGGTGAAATGAATGGGGAGGTTGTTTTGAGTTGTTAGTACATAATACCATATCAGCTTTCATATTTTATTTTGTACCAGGATGATCTCTATGTAAAGAATTAAGCATTTTTTTGGAGGGGATGGAGTGAGTGGTGTAGGAGCTACATATTTCTTTTCAGCTGTGCTCATGTCTGTAGAATTATAAAGCTGGAAGGGGCCTTAGAGATTCTTCAGTCTTTTGGTTCAGAAACTTCGCTGTGTATAAGTAGTTTGGTCTTCTGCATAGTTCCAAAGGTCACCAAAGACTAAAGCTGTGCAACTAGAAGCTGAGAAACTTTTTTTAAAAAATTGAAGTATAATTGATTTACAATGTTTTAGCTTCAGGTGTACAGCAAAGTGCTTCAGCTATACACACACACACGCACACATATATATATATGTGTGTGTGTGTATATATATATATATATATATATATATATATATATACTCCTAATCTTTTTCAGATTCTTTTCCATTAAAAGTTATTACAAGATATTGAATTAGGAGTTTGGGATTAGAAGCTGAGAAACTTTGAAATGCCAATTCCTGGGCCTCACTCTTGGAGATTCTGATTCAGTAGGGAAAGGATGCGTCCTAGGAATGTGCCTTTGGTACGTTCCCCTCACCACATACCCATAGAGGATTCAGACACAGTTGGATCAAAGACCACATTTCGGGAAACACTGGTCTGACCTGTCTTATTTAAGGAGGAGAGAAGTTAAGGTCTTAGGAAGTTGAGCGACACGTCCCAGTTTGTTAGTGGGAGAGATGGGAGTGGACCACACGTCTCAGAACTCTGTTCAGTGACTTTTTCCACCAGAGCATACACTATTATTTTAGTGTCTAGTTACATCATGAACTAAAGATATGAACCACCAGCTTAAAGTGTCTTTATTTGTAGTAACCTCCGTTTTTTATAAATGGTTTTCAGATGTTTGGGAATAGCTTCAGCTCCCAGACACTCTGCCTTCAGCGGAGGAATGATCTGGGGGAAGAAGGGAAGGGAAAACCCTCTGCCCTTCCCCCTCTCACGTAACCTGCTGGAAACTGGCTTCTGTGTGTTTTTTCCTCCAGTCATCATGCCCCTGGAAGATTAACAGATACTTATTTAGAAAACTGTCCAAAACATCCAGGAACTTGACACTTGTTGAAAGGGAGAGGACGTGCCTCTGAACACCTTCTCTACCCAAGTGTGATGTAGCAACTGTTGCTACGTTCTTGGATGGGAGGAAGAAACTGTTTCATGTGCTTATTATTTAGGATGTTCTCCCCACACGTTCTTGGATGGGAGGAAGAAACTGTTTCATGTGCTTATTATTTAGGATGTTCTCTGCGCCCCTCACAAACCAGCCAAACAACACAGGCACACGCTCTCCGCTGAGTCATACACGATCTATGATGTAGTCCTACACATGGAGGAAAAACGTTTTCTTTACTATTAATATCTTATACATTTTATGAAGAGTGATCATTGTGAATTTCCTTTCAGAAATCAGTTGCAATGAAATAAAGGATTTTTACCATTAAAGAGTATCTGTCTATTGATTAAGCTGAAATTCAAATTCCCATATTCCATTTTTTTTTTAAAACTCTATATTAGTCAGGTTGGGCTAGATGATGCTGTGGTAACAAACAACCCCCAAATCATAGTGGCTTCACACGACCAAGGTGTATTTCTCCATCAGGCCACGTATCTGGTGTGGGTGGCTAGCGGGGCGTGACCCACTGTGTGTGTTGAGGAATACATGCTGATGGTAGCTCCATCTCAGCCCTCATGCTTCCATAGCCGCCAGGGTAGGGAAAGGAGAATGCTGGTCTGTCTTGCACTGGCAATTAAATGCTTCCACTCAGTGACAAATATTGCTTCTGCTCACATTTTATTGGCTGAATCAAATTCAAGAGAGTTGAAACTGTAAGCTAACGTTATCCCGAATCCAGAATATTCTTCTTCTTGCTTTTGTTTCAACCTCATTAGCTTTTCTAAACTTGCGGACTTCCGAGATGTGACCTAGATCTTTAAGTTTTCTGATTGTGTGTATATATGTGAACAGAGGTTCTTTGACATTACTGTAAAGCCACTTAGAATTAACTTTGACCTCTCAAATTAAAAAAATGATAATTGTAAAATATACATAATAAAATTTACCATCTTAATTTTTTTAAGTATACAGTCTAGTTGTGTTAAATACGTTTACATCGTTATGTAACCACTCTCCAAAACTCTTTCATCTTGTAAAACTGTAACTCTATACCTAGTCAGTAATAACTCTCCCTTCCCCGCATCCCAGCAATAACCATTCTACTTTCTGTCTCTATGAATTTAACCACTTTAGTTATCTCATATAAGTGGGATCATATGGTATTTGTCTTTTTGTGATTGTTTTATTTCTCTTAGCATAATGTTCACAAGGTTCATCCATGTTGTACCTTGTGTCAGACTTGCCTTCCTTTAAAAGGCTGAATAATATTCCATTGTATGTATGTACCATATTTTGTTTATCTATACAACTGTCGATGGACACTTGGGTTGCTTCCACCTTTTGGCCACTGTGAATAACGCTACTGTGAACACTGGTATTCCATTTTGTTTTATGTGTGTTGCTTTTTCCGTACAAAAGAGAGGCAACACCTTCCTCTTCAGACCTCTAGTTTACTATTTGGGAGGGACTGGAAACAATTATTTAAACGTTGGACTAATAGGCTTACCTTGGGAATCTTCTGCCATTGGTCACAACAAAAACTGAGCAATGCTCCACCTGCCTCCTGCACATTCAACTGAATGAGTAGAGCCAATGGATTGCTGTATTTTGTCTTGCGTGTAACCTGCAAATCTTGACATTTTCTGAGATAGATGATGATATACGGCTAGCACATTATTTTTCCTCTAAAGATCTAGGAGCCTGGCAAGAAGATCTGTTTACATGTGCTGTGGCTCTTTGAAGAGCCTCAAACCATTGTATAACCTAAGTCCTTTCCTCTCCCACTCCCAAGAACCATTTTTTCATCCCCTCAGGGCCATTATTGCTCCCTTGAGAATGTATGCTTTAGACTAAGATTGCAAATTCTTACTGGTCTTCAAGGCCTGGCATGATTCATCTTTCCTTAAGCTCCCCTTCTTTCCTCTCCCCTCCCCCACCCCGCTCCATCTCCCCTTGTTCACTCCTGTCCAGCTCCACTGGCTTCCTTTCAGTTCCTCAAGGGCATCAAGCTTGTTCCTACTTTAGGGTCTTTGCACAAGTTGTTCTCTTTGTTGGAGAGCTATTTCTTTATTTATTTTATTTTTTATTTTTTTTTAAGAATTTCACTTTTTAATTAATTAATTTATTTATTTATTTTTGGCCGTGTTGGGTCTTCGTTTCTGTGCGAGGGCTTTCTCTAGTTGCGGCAAGCAGGAGCCACTCTTCATCGCGGTGCGCGGGCCTCTCACTATCGCGGCCTCTCTTGTTGCGGAGCACAGGCTCCAGACGCGCAGGCTCAGTAGTTGTGGCACACGGGCTTAGTTGCTCCACGGCATGTGGGATCTTCCCAGACCAGGGCTCGAACCTGTGTCCCCTGCATTGGCAGGCAAATTCTCAACCACTGTGCCACCGGGGAAGCCCTATTTCTTTATTTTTAACTAATTAGTTTCTGCTCACACATCTCTTCTCCAGCTTAGATATCACTGCCCTAGAAAAACCTGTCCTGCAACTCCCCCTTCCTCAGTCTATATTAGATCTCTGCTGTTATTCTCTCACAATTCCCATTTTCCTTCAGGCACTTGTAATTTGTAATAATACACTTATTTATATTTTTATTATATGTCTGCCATCCCCAATATATTGTAAGCTTGAGGCCAGAGACTGCCTTGCTTTCCTCTGTATATATCACATTTAGCTTGCTGCTAGAATTGTTGAAAAAAGGGTTAATTAAGCGTTTGTAAAAATACACAGTGAAAAAAACTGCTCTGAACTTGGTATTGCTTTTTAAATGTATGTATACACTCATGTTAAGTGTTCTTATCGAAATGAAAAATACAATGAAATAAAATGAATGTATACATTGTTCATCACAACAGTAGTATACATGTATACATGTAGTAGGTATAGGAAACTTTAGCTGCTATAACATGTATTAGGTAAGGAAGTCCTAGCTGCTATAACAATGAAATCCTGAAATATCGATGTTTTGATAAAATAGTTTGTTTCTTGTTCACATAAAAGTCCAGTTGGCAGGGCTGAAGTGGGGTCAGAGGATCTGCTCCAAGCAGCCATTCAGGGACTGGGTTGACGGAGCCTTGCTGTCCTTAATGCATGGCTTCCAAGGTCACCCTGGTGGCTGTGTCTGGGTGGCAAGGGAGGGGTGGGGGAGAATGTTGAGAACTGCATGGGAGGTTTTCTTGGGGTAATCTTGGGAATGGAATGCATCACTTCTGCCCACATCCATTTTTTGCATTCCTGACCAGACTCAAATCTCCAGTAGGGTTCCAATACCTATTATTCCACCGTAAGAAGTCACGTGGCTACACCTCCTAGCCAGGGAGGCTGGGAAGACAGCTGTGAACTCAGGAAGTATGCTGGTCTCTTCCATAATACACTTGGAAAGTTGCACATATATGTGCAAGTGTATAGTTGATATCTGGGTGCATGTGGATTTACAAATCTCTTTCGGGAACTTAGGGGCCCTTGCCAAGTCCAAGATGCAGAGAATGGGAATCACTAAAAATAGGAGTATGTGAGTTTTATTTTAGGAGAGGGTTTTGTCTGCTTCATCATTTTCAAAATTATAAGCAGAGACAAGAAGGTGGACTGAAGTTAGGGGGAAATGGGCTCAGGGTTAAAGAGGCGCTATATACACCTAACTGAACAAACAGTTTATCGCCACTCAAGCACTAATCTTCCCAGGCTCTTGCAGTGTAGCTGTGTTCATGAAAGCGCAGACTGGCATCTTGTCAGCTGAATGTAAGACCAGTGAGGTTCTGGTTAGGCTGCTGGCAGCACTGTCATTAATAAAATGGAGCCTTTTTAAACCAAAGAACTGTTTTCAGTTTCCAGATCACCTGATAAGTCCTATTCTTTTGATGCACTACAAATAAAAACTAGTTCTCCATCCCATGGGGCTATTAATCAAATAGAGTCTGTTTGTTAAAAGGAAAAAAAAAAAAGACCTATAGCATGTCTGGTTCATAATACCACAAGGCAATTGTAATTGATCTACGAAATCATGATACTGTGCTTTTATCTGGGCCAGGACTTACCTGGCCATCCTTCTGGTTTGCTATTCTTCCCTGTGCCAGGGGATGGGAGCAGAAATCTGAGCCTGGGTGTTTCTTTTATGCCGTTTGCGAGCATCTCTCAACTCCTGTCCTTAGCAGAAAGAAAGAGAGAATTCAGAACTTGGTGGGTTAGGTGGTGGCTGTGTTACTTCTGTTTCATTGTTATTGACCAGCTTTTGAGACTTGCCCTTTTCTTTCCCTGCTACCATCCATCTAACTCTGTAACCTAGTGGTCCTTTTAGAAAGCTAGGAAAAAAACAGCATTTGGAGACCACCTCTAACCTCCAAACAGAAAAAGGTTGTACATTTTAAATTCTAAAATTTCAAACAAGTTGATTGGCCAATTGAAAGTTTTTCAACAAATGTCAGCATTTTCCACCTCCTGCCTCTTTCAGCTCTTTGGTTTTTCCTTTTGCATAAGATGCAGTTTCAGGTCAGCATTGTCCTGCTTTCTATGCTTCTGATGAAGCTGAAAACGGTTTGATTGACGTTATCAGCAAGTTGTGACAGCTGTGAACTTAACCCCCAAAGCAGGTTGTTGAGGTCACGCTGGCATCCTTCTCAGTGCTTTGGTAGGATTAGGAAAGAGGTTTATGCTTAAGTTCCAGCCATGGCCAGCGCTGGACAGGGGACCTCCCAAACGCCAGGATCTGCAGCTTGGCAGAACTGCACAGCGGTGCTGATTTGCACAAGTTGGGGGGTAATCATCATCTCCTGCTATCACGGAAAAACATATTACCAAAAAAAAAAGGTCTTATTTGGAGCAAGGCAGCCATGTAGGAGCTGGGTGGAAATGGTTCTGCAGGACCCCTGCAGCAGCAGGAATACTTGACTTACATTTAATTGGAATCCGCCTATCAAGAGCTTTCGGTGTCCCTCTATTTGGCAACATACCATGTTTGGCTGGATTTTGTTCTAGGTCTTTCCCAAGTAGGAAAGGGCTGTTCAGAGGGATGCTTACTGAGTAGGAATTCAGGAGCCAGTCAGCCAACCATGAGCTCAAGCCGTTCTTCCTGGCAGCTGTGCTTGATTATGTGTTTAGCTGCCACTGGTAATGAGTCAAAGAAGCAGCATCTGCTGAGAGCCGGGGTTGGCACTTCCAGGGCGGTCTGCCACCTCTCCATCAATTGCTCTAAAGACGGTCCAAGGGTGTGGAACAGATAAAGCTGAATGTTGGATGTGTGGTTCTTTGAGGCTGTTTTTGAAGGAACATGGGAAATGATAGAATTTGACATTGAGCGACTTGCCAATTAGTTTCAACCTCTTACACTTTTTGTGTCCTGGTTGCTTTTGTTTCAAATAGAAGGCTGCTGGAGGGGTGAACACAGTTTGGGTTGAAGGTACCGTAGAGAGTTCTCTGAATTGTACAGCTCCTCCTATAGAGTCATTAGTTTCTTGGGTGATTTCTGAAGCTGAGACATTGGAACAGATGACGGGAAGCCCTTCCACTAAATTTATTTCATTCATTTTGTAAGTTTTTTCTCTGTGTTGGGTGGGGATAAATATATTCCCTTTTGTATGGGCTATCCCAGAAAATGTTTTCATTTTGAATACAGTGATCTAAGGAATCAGGTTATTACAACAGCTTATTCTCCATGTTACATTTTTTTTTTTGAAACAAATATGAGTAAAGGGCAAACTCTTTGGAATTTATTCAGGAATCCACTATCTGGATAACCCCTCCTGTAGTGTGATATGATCTTTTCCCCACGTTTCTTCAAGTGGTTTGATTTCTTGTTTTCTGGATTTGATTGATCCCTTCTTTCAGAGCAATTAAATTAGATAGTTAAAACTTTTAAGGAAAAGGACTAAGCCCTGTACATCTTGGGTCCTCCCAAAGTGCCCTGCCTAGCACCATGCCTAGTAGACACTCCTTAGATTAAATTGTGTGCATTTCCTTTGACTGCTGTAATAAACTGCCGCAAACTAGGGGGCTTAAAGCGAGAGAAATGTGTTCTGTTGTAGTTATAGAGATAGAGACCAGAAATCCAAAATGAAGGTGTCAGCAGGGCCATGCTCCCTCCAGAGATGCCGGGGGAGAATCTGTTCCTTGTCTCTTCTAGCCGCTGGGGGCTGCCAGCAATCCCTTTGTCTTCCTTAGCTGTAGCTTTCATCCATCCAGTCTCGGCTTCTGTCTTCCTGTCACCTTCTCTGTGTATGTCAAACCTCTCTCTGCCTCTCTTTTGTGATGGCTTTCAAGACTCAGCTGGATAGTCCGGGATAATCTCCTCATCTCAAAGTCCTTAATTTAATCACATCTGCAAAGGCCCTTTCTCCAGTCACTGGGCATGACAGTGACTTATCTTTGGGAGCCACTATCAAGCCTACCACACCTGTGTACGGTTTCCACATATTCTTGTGCCCATTCATTGGATCTTCACGAGAAACACTTAGCTTCAAGGATATTTGCTTCTGTTTCATTTTCGAGGGGCTGTTTGTTTCGAGTCACTTCTGTTTTAATATCCTCTTGTTCTTTATTCTTTCGTTGTTAGGATATCAAATTATTTGCAATGAAAATGGCTTTCCAGTGCAGTGGGATTGGCTTTGGTCTTGGCAGTCTGTGCCATTGATAGCGAGTTTTACATTCTATTTGTGGCTGTGGACAAGGAATTATTGCTATCACCACTGAAACTAATGACAAGGTAGGTGTGGTGTTCAGGGCAGGTTTATTGAGCCTGTATAGGTGAGAGGGCATCAAAGTCTTGTGTTTACAATAAATGTAATTCCCCCATAATCTCAGTTTTGAGCATTTTTCTCTCTAAACTTCATTCCTGTTTTTCACAATTTACTTCCCCTGGAATCCCCAACTCCATATTTCTTCAAGTCTACTGGGACCTACAAGCCCTAATTTCCACCTCCTTTTTCCTGTATCTCACTCACCTTACTTCCCTACTTGGCCAGCTGAAATGCCTTGGCCAGTCACTATAACCACTCCCTCAATTTCTTTCTTCCTCTCTCTTTGGTGCACTCACTTGGCTAAACCTTCACCAAGTTACACCCACCTGTGCAGCTGAATGTGATTGCTTTAAAGTCAAGCTCACTGTCCTCTGATGGGCCCTTGGGCCGCTCAGCAATCATGCTGCATTTCCTGAGTCCATCTACTCTCTCACTCCCTCAGATGAATATTTTCTTTCTTTTCTCTGATGAAACCCCCACAAGTTTTTCCACGTTTCCACTCACAGATTCCTATTAAATTAAGACAATAGAAGCTATCAGAATAAAATCTCCACATTTTCCCACCTACCCGCATCTGGTTTACGTACTCTGACTTCCGTCCAGTTATGATGGGTAAAGCATCCTTCCATTCCCCTAACAAAGGCCAGTCTTTCCACTTGGGGTCCCAGATCCCATCCCCATTTGCCTATTCAAAGATATTGCTCTCATAATTCTTCCCCTCTTTTCTGCATCCTCTTCTTTCCTCCCTTCCTCCCTCCCTCCCTTCGTTCCTTCCTTCCTTCCATACTGGACTTTCCCCATCAGCTCACAAACATGCTGTTATTTCTGCCATCATAAAAGCTTTCTCTTGATTCTGTTTGCCCCTTCATTCACCACTCCATTTTCCTGCTCTCTTGTACATTCAAACTCTTTAAAAGAGTTGCCTGTATTTGCTCTAATTATCTCTTGAGACCATTTTTTGTCAAGCTTTCATACCATTACTCCTCTCAAACATTTTTTTTTAAAGGCTATATCTTTTTAAAAATTCTTTAAATTAATTAATTAATTAATTTATTTTTATGGCTGTGTTGGGTCTTCGTTTCTGTGCGAGGGCTTTCTCTAGTTGCGGCAAGCGGGGGCCACTCTTCATCGCGGTGCGCGGGCCTCTCACTACCGCGGCCTCTCTCGTTGCGGAGCACAGGCTCCAGACGCGCAGGCTCAGTAATTGTGGCTCACGGGCCCAGCTGCTCCGCGGCATGCGGGATCTTCCCAGAGCAGGGCTCGAACCCGTGTCCCCTGCATTGGCAGGCAGATCCTCAACCACTGCGCCACCAGGGAAGCCCTCAAACATTTTTTATCAAGGCAATCAATAACCTTCATGATACCAAACGCAATGGACCGTTCTCAGTCCTCATTTTTCTTGACTTATCACCTTAACACTTAACACAAATGATCATTCCCTCTTCCTGTAACATCTCTCATCACTTGGCCTCTAGAACACCACACTCTCCTTTCCTCCTGCCTCTGCTCCAGCCTCATTGGCCTTCATGCTATTCTTCAAACCTGCCATGCATGCCCCTACCTCTAGGCTTTCTATTTAGTATTTAGTGCTTTATTGAAACAAAACAAAGTAAAAACACTATATTTATGCTCATTTATCCTCCCCCAGTCTGGGGACAATCGTGTGTGTGTGTGTTTTTCTAAGCATAGTTTACTTGCTATTTGCTAAATAAAAACTATTTCTACATGAAATGAATTTATACCTAAGACCCTTGAGCCTTAGGTCATTTTACAGACTTGTTATCTCTCCTTTTTGCAGCTTCACAAAATAGTTGACATCCTCATTGTCTCATGCATTTTTTTAACCACTGCGGCTCATTTTAAAATTATG
The DNA here is from genome assembly GCF_028023285.1 of Balaenoptera ricei. Lineage (NCBI taxonomy): Eukaryota > Metazoa > Chordata > Mammalia > Artiodactyla > Balaenopteridae > Balaenoptera > Balaenoptera ricei. Next base: position 55,610,801 of record NC_082644.1, on the reverse strand, counting down.
GTTCTTTTATCTCTAACTCTTGGGGTATACTCAGAACTCATTGGCACCATAGAAATAGAAGAAGATTGAAGGTACCTCTAACGTAAGTAGAAGTTCACAGATGACAGAGGCCAGGGTCATGACCACATCTTCTCTCCTCTAGGGCCTGTGAGGGAAAGAACCCAGGCTGGGTGCTGGCTCAGCCACATAATTGGCAGTGTGACCTCAGGCGAGCCCCATAACCTCCGTGAGCCTTCCTTTCCCATCTGTAAAGGGAAAGGGCTTGAACCAGTTAATCTCTGAGGCCCTTTTTAGCCCTAACAATCTGTGAGTGTGGGCAGGGACACTGCTCAGGCCATAAATACCTGCTAGATTATATTGAGGTCTCTCCCTTTTCTTACCTGCTCCTTGCCAGCTTTCATGTTAAAATTTTCCACCAAACAGGAACAGCAGAGGCAAAGGGCGTACAGCAGGTACCACCCCTGCTGGCTGCCAAGTCTCTCTCCAACCTAGCCACTGCCTGCACGGATGGGCTTTTGCGTGAAATTGGCCAGCTTTAGTCCCCTTCCACAAATAAACTTTCAAGTACTCCCTTGAAGAGAGAGAAGCTGCCAGTGGTACTGGCAGTGAGTTTTATAATGATTTTTTGATGATTTCCATGTGACTTTGGGTCTGAGGGCGGTATGTTTGGTTTGGTTGTATTGACAGGTTTCCCACGGACATGGTTTACACCTGCCGGCCATGCAGGAGACAGCGTGGTGAAGAGCTTCTTGGTCCTCTGGCCCTCTGCTGGTGTCTGTGCACGGTGATGGCTACCTCTGCAGCTGGGACCTTTGCCAGCCTGTCTGCCATTGCGCCTCATGCGTGGCTGCCAGTGACGAGAGCCTTGGACCACTCAGCTTAGACATGCCGAGTCAGCTCTCAGAAAGCATTTTCCCTAAAATGATGTTGCAGGCAGTGATGAGGGATAACCATAAAAGCATGTTGCTGTGGGCCAGGCTGTGGATTAGCCTTATCTTTAATCCTCACGATAGCTCTTACAGGGGAGGCTTTGTCTCCATGGTAGGAATGATGGAATGATGAAAGTGATCTAGATGTTAATTAACAGCCAGTAAAGAGCTGAGCTGAATTGGAACCCAGAATTTTCTGATTCCACGGTGCATGTTCTCTGCACGTCTCTATGCTCCTGTGCGGGAGATAGAGCCAGCACTACACTTAGATCCCTTATGGCTAATTAGGTTTTCATTGGTTGATGCCAAACTCAGCTCCTAATTCTGTAACATTGTTATACGGAAAAAAAAAAAAATTCTGATTTTGAAAAAAAAAAAAAACTTTGGTAATATTAACCCTTTGTAGGTTGTAGGGGGGGGTGCTTGATTTACTTATTGATTTCAGTTCCATTTTTGATTATTACTCAGGCACCTCTTCTCAAAAATGTAGACAATTGAGGTTAGTTGAGGCTTGGCCTATGGTTGGCCATATTATGTTTCTTCATGTCTCTCTTGCTTAAAAAAAAAATCACCTCCACGAACAAAATCACACACCTAGAAATCAGGAAAAGGGGACGACTCTAAGGCTTTCTTTTAAAACACATAGATCTTGAGGTTTGAATCAAAATGATAGTGTTTTACCATTCATATCTGTTTAATTGTGACACAGTACACCTGCTTACTTTAAAGAAGAGAAGTAATAGAATTTTAAGGAGGGGGCGAGAGTGACGTGGACACCCCATAACTCTTCTCCAGTGATAGCCTGATGAGTTAAGCATAAATGAATCAGAAACAGATGGATTTTCTTTTCCCCTTGAAATACACATGGGTTTAAAAACGAAGGGAAAATATGCTTGGGAAAAAAAAACGTTCTTTGTTAAAGTCCAAATGTTTGAATTAGGATTTAAGATTTTCTTAGGTTCCAGCAAGTAGTTGTGTGCACTCATCTCTAATTTAGGTGGGGTGTGTGCTTAAGTAGAGCATTTAAACTATTCTGCGGGGCTGCTGTCAGGGAGGCGTAACAGTTCTGTAAAATGACATAAGGCACAAGGGCCTTATGTGCAAACTCGTTTCACATGGGTTCTTGGGTATTGAGTAACATGAATTTCATGTAATTTGATTCTTGAAAATTTCATAAGGTTTACCTCAATCTGTGTGTGTGAAAGTGGAAACAGTTTCAAAGGGATCCCTCCAGGTGCTGTGCTGGGTATCCTAACTCTCCCTCCTTCTGCCAAGGGTGGAGTGTCATCTCCATGACCTTGTGCTTAACTGATTCTTCTTCAGTTTCTTTGGTCATTGTTTCAGGTTCGATTGACGCCAGTATTCCCCATAATTTGTTCCACTAGCTGCAGGTGTTCCTATGAACTTTGACTTAACTTTGACTTGACTGTAAACTGGAAAACTGCAGAAAGGTGTCGGTTAGATAGCAGGAAATCCTCCTGACCAAACAGAAGCTGAGTGCTAGAAGAAAGAGATCACCCACTGTCCTCTGATAAGGTCCTTCGTTACTGACTGGCTTACCTTGTTGTGGGATCTTTGAGGAACTGTGGAAATGATGACATTTTAAGAGCACTTTTTTTTTCCCCAAAAAATTATGAAGCTAGTAACTCCAAGCAGGTCCACTGCTTTCCCCTGATGTTTCTGGCTGGATATCTTGCTACCATCTTAACCTAGACATGGAGAAGACCCTTTTTTCTTTTTTTTGGCAAATCATGAGACACTTCTCTGCCTAATGCCTCCATGCCTGTTAGGAGGGAAAATATTCCTCCTTATGCTTATGGTGTCTCCACACTGAACTCCTATCAAGTCTGTCTTTTTCTTTCTCACAAATATCCATCAGTTCCCACCTTCACTCTCCATTTGTAGAGCCTGGTAACTTTTGTATATAGTCTGGTCATCTGGTTTCACTAGGACTGCCCTACTTTCATTCAATTTCTAGAAAATTCTATATCTTCAAACCATTTTTCTTTTGTTTATTACTTGGTCACTTTGGCTAGTGAACTCTTTCTTTTAGCATAAATGTGATATTACTTAACCTTGCAAAGCCTTCCTTCATTAGACTTTTTATTCCTATAGTTTCCAGCTGGTTTCAAGTTGGTTTTTTTGGTTTTAATCAAACTCATCTCCTCTTGGGTCCCCTTTATTTCTTTTCTTACTTGTGAATTATGTTATGTGCCATCTCCAATGTCTAAAATATTGACTTTTTCGCCTCATCAGTATCTTTTTATCTCATTCAAAAATCTTCAAGATTCTCTTAAAATAATGTATACTTGGTTGGTAAGAATGATGTATGACTGTTGATATATAAAATTCTGCCTCAAGGGAAGCTTTAGCTCATTTAATGAAAGAATGATTATAATGATCATAATGACTCTTTCTGGGATTTCTATTTTTTCAGCTGGTGTTTGATGTTCTGCATCATTCATTCATTTACTTACATATATTGAACTTGTACCATATTCTTATACTGTAGTGAGCACTGAGGATAAAAATATGAACAATAAGTTACCCCACCCTAGAAAAGTAATAATCAGAGGTAGACAGACATGTATAAGTTATATTAGAGTAGACTGTATCTACTATGATGAATATTTTAACAGAGTCCTGTGGGCACATGGAGGAGAGAGTAATAAAATCAGATCAAGAAAGGGAGGGTGTCACCAAGAAAGTGATACTGGACTTGAATCTTCTCCGCTGAGTGGAGGCATGGGAGAACAAGGGAATTGGTAGAGGGTAGCATTGCAGAGGTATGGAAGCATGAAGAAGAAGGGTGTGTTGGGGATGGGAGGAAGAATAAAACAGTAAGTGTAGTTAAAATGTACAGTGTGATAGGACATGAGACAGGGTGGTAGTTTAGACCAGATTTGTGAAAACTCTGCAAACCTTGTTAAAAAGTTTGATGTTAGCCCAGAATTATTAAAGTTGTTTCATGCTTGTCTGTGTGTGTTTAGCATAATGAAATGATCTCATTTGTTTTTGGTTTTTTTTAACATCTTTATTGGAGTGTAATTGCTTTACAATGGTGTGTTAGTTTCTGCTCTATAACGAAGTGAATCAGCTATACATATACATATATCCCCATATGTCCTCCCTCTAGCGTCTCCCTCGCACGCTCCCTATCCCAGCCCTCTAGGTGGTCACAAAGCACCGAGCTGATCTCCCTGTGCTATGCGGCTGCTTCCCACTAGCTATCTATTTTACATTTGGTAGTGTATATATGTCCATGCCACTCTCTCACTTCGTCTTAGCTTACCCTTCCCCCTCCCTGTGTCCTCAAGTCCATTCTCTACTTCTGCGTCTTTATTCCTGTCCTGCCCCTAGGTTCTTCATAACCTTTTTTTTTTCTTTAGATTCCATATATATGTGTTAGCATACGGTATTTGTTTTTCTCTTTCTGACTTACTTCACTCTGTATGACAGACTCTAGGTCCATCCCCCTCACTACAAATAACTCAATTTCATTTCTTTTTATGGCTGAGTAATATTTCATTGTATATATGTGCCACATCTTCTTTATCCATTCATCTGTTGATGGACACTTAGGTTGCTTTCATGTCCTGGCTATTGTAAATAGAGCTGCATCTCATTTATTTTTAAGGTTGTAACCCTTACATCATTGTGTAGAATGGATTTAAGGAGAGAAAAGGCTCCAAATGGGGAGATGAGTATTGGTGCTAAGTATTCCAAGGATCTGGATGAGAGATAATGAGGGCTTGAACAGTAAGCTGTAAAGAGGACAGACTTCGTGCAGTACAACTTGGTCGCAGATGAATTTGGGGGCCAAGTAGAGGGGGAGAAGCAACTGATGACTCTAAGAAATACATAGCTTGTGTAGATGGCAATGCAGTTTACTGAGATAGGGATACAGGAAGAAAAGTTAATTTGGGCTGAGTAGATAAAGAATTTAGTTGTTTACTTGTTGAGTTGGAATTGGCTGGCAGGCATCCAAGTAAAGCTGCCTTACTTGCATTTGGAAGTGCAAGATGGATATATAAAAGAGGGAGTTTGCATTAGAAATAGCAACCTGTCATGTCCTTAGATGTCCATGGCCTGAACAGTGCTACTTTTGATATACAATTAAAGTTCTTAAGGACAGTCCTGTTTATGCCTATATTACTTTTTTGTCCTCTTAGTTCTTTTCACATTTTCTTGACAAATTGTTCCATTAACATCTCTTCCATGGCTCCAGATTTTGATGTTGACTCTTTTTTTGTTTTTTAGTAAGAGTTGTTATTTTTGGCTTCAACTTCAGACCTTTTGGAGAGATAACAATTTCATTTCTTTATGCCATTTTGAAGTTGCAGTTTTTGGCCAACCTTGTTTTTGTCTGTATCATAAAAGGGAGAAGCCAACAACGTTTTTCCTGGTCTAGACATTTCGGACAGGTGATTTCCCAGCTGTTGTCTCTTGGAAATCTTCCCATTCTTCTCTTTATCTCATTGGGCAAAGTGGAAACTCTGAAGGTCTATAATTTTCAATTTGTAGTTATAGAAATTCATGGTTTGGTTGCCAACCAAAGCAGCTGATGTCGTTGTTAGCATTGTTAAAAAGCCTTCAAGTATTAATCTAGTTTTTGAATACTTGTGACTTATTCCCAATTTGAAGACACCACTTTTTATATGATTTCAGTATAGAATCTATAAATTTTCTTAGTTGATACAATCTCGAAAATGTGTCCCTTCAATGGGGAGAATATTTTGTATGCTACAATCCAACATATGTCAGACCACATTTTTCAAAGATCCTGAGCTTTAAGTATAGTGTCAGGGGTGTGATATTAAATACTTAGTAACTAGCATATTAATATGTATATGTTTATTTTAAAATATTGTATGGTTCCACCCGTTTATATGAGGTATATAATAGGCAAATTCATAGAGACAGAAAGTAGAACAGAGGTCAGTAAGGGGCCAGGGGAAGGGAGAGTTAGAGTTTAATGGGTACTGAGTTTCTGTTTGGAATGATGAAAAAGTTCTGGAAATGAGTAGTGATGATGGTTGCACAAAATGGTGAATGTACTTAATGGCACTCAATTATACACTTAAGAATGTTGCCTGTATTCTCTAGATAAAGTATAAATATACATCATAAAACTGCCTACCAATTAGTGTGGCTCAAATTACTCATCAAGTTATTGTAGTTGTTTCTGAGTTATTGGTTGATGCTTAGAAATTGTTGGTGTGATCTTTTTGGTAAATGATATCTTAGTCTGAGTTCTGATATGATGCAGGGAACTGGGTCAGACTCTTCCAAGTTCTCCATTAAATCGATGGGCAGTTAGGCTTTTGGCACTGGTGCTTTGTTACAAGTGGGTGATGCTCACCTGGAAGCCAGTCCTTCCCACGTGGCCTGGGAAGAGTCCATACTTGGACCTTTACTGAAAAATCACTAGCGACCTGCCCATTGTAGCCCCTCACATGCACTGAACCACACATGCCCTTGTGCTGCCACCACCTAGGTCGTTTCAGCAGCCACTGGAAGCGACTCACATCTGTGCTGGCACCACTCAGAGGTCCACTCCCTGCTCCCAGGCTGCCATTAGGTGACATAATTAGGTAGCTTGTAGTCTCAATAAGTAGAGGTTTTCTTTTTATCAACTGCTATGGAAGTATTTCAGTATTTTTACCACCAGAACCTACAATCTGAATGTCAACCCTGGTTACTTACTACAATGTGCTTTACTTACATGAGAGTCTACAAGAACGATGTTAACAGTAGATTATAATGGGTTATTCCTTAGAGTTTAACATTATTATCTTGGACTTGACCTAGATTGCCATGTTGTAGTCTTGGATTTTGTGTCGTTCAGAGATATTGCCATTGATTTTGAGTGGGGTAAAAAACCATTCTTACCTCATCACAGTTAATGCATATATATATATATATGCATTATATTTTTAAGTATGGTATTATATATATAAATAGTTGTCTGCAAACTTCTTTTAATTTATATTTTATGATTAATACATTTGAAACTACTTTCTCCTTCAAATGTCTCTTCTCTATAGATTGTAATATTTTTGGTAGAAAAATATATCTTGTCAGTTGGTACTCAGATACCTGGTAAGTCAGAGAACATTTTGACAAATAGAAAATATCCTTATATCCATATTTTCCCATAATTAAATATATAATTATTTTTAGCCTCAAGGAGTTTACCATCTTTGGGTCTCCACTTAGAAGATATTTTTTGACAAATATTTTTACAAGATAAAATTCATCAAGTAACTTGCCTCTATTTATGATCCTATTTAATATTTTGCTAAATTTTGATGCTGTGAAAGTTGAGGCCTTTGGAACATTTTCCGTTCTATTAAATATAAGTTTTCTAATTTGCAAAGATAGGAATTCTGGAATTCCATCAAAAGATTCTTCCTACCAGTGGATCTAATGCAAAGTGCAGTTAGAGAATTTCAGGTTAAATTTTGCATGCTATTTGAGGTGCTCTAATTATTTAACTATTTCAGTAGCTCCCTTTTGTAGGGGTTAATTTTAATGTCTTCCTGTTTGAGAGGTTTGATTTTATAATTGAAATATGCTAAAAGCTTCAAAACCTTAAGTGTTGTGGCATTTCATTGATTGGCACTTTGATTACTTCATGTTAAAGATTTCTAATGGATTTTGAATAGAATCCAATAAAATCTAAAGGATTTGTTTACAAAAATAGATCAACACCAATGGAGGATACTGGGGTTATTTATGAAATATTTCTACAAGCTTTCTAAAATCCTACTGATGATTGAGAGCAAAGAGAGAAAACACATACTACATGTGTGAGTAGCATCAGCTTTGCTACCAAAACTTTGTTTCTGTTTGCTGTTCTGTGTGTGTATAAAATATAATGATATATATTTATAGTTACTTACTATTTAACTATGCATATATAGCTATATATATAATTTATATTCAGTTACATAAAATAACTATAAGCTGAAATCTATAAAACTATATACATATGTATATGTGATTATATATATGTATCCATACACACACACACACACACACACAGACACAGTTAAAGTAAGTAAAATAACTAAAAATTATAAGGCATTGATCATAATACACATGCACACACACACGGTCATTTTGTAAACTATAGTTATTGTGATTGGCTGACTATCATGGTATAGGTGCATTTTCAAATTATTTCAAGTATATTTCTGCCTTATGCAGTTCTTAATTTTGTAAGAACATTGTTTTTACCAGGATGCTGTATTCTACAAAATTTGTGTTTGTACTTACATCACAAAAACAAATACTTTTATCTTCAATGATGAACTTTTTAACTGAATTTGCAGTAGCAATCTCTATTGTCAGCTGTTTCACTTAAGACAGAATAAACTTCCCAAAGCTTTACTTTTATCCAGGAAGTGTGTGAGGAATCAGATGATAATTGACATTCACTCAACTAACTTCTCTTTGAAGCATCTGATGACCTTGACCATTTAACTGTTTGCAAATCTATGCTAATTAGCCAAGATTTCACTTAATGGTATTGACTCATTCTTCTTGCACAAGAAAACTAGGAATTGAAATAAGTGGAATTAGTTTAGAGGAACAACCAGTTTACTTAAATGAAAAGTCATGCATCACAGAGTAATCCATAAACACACCTTCTGCAGCTGCACATACTACACCGTCATCCTCGGGCACCATCTTCTGAAAACATCAATTTTTGAAATAGATGTTGATGCTCCTTAGGCAGATTGATGTCTTCTGATGTTCATGTGGTCAGTGAGTCAACATGGCTCCCTTGATGGGTGGTAAATGTTGACAAACATTCTGTTCAAGTTACATGTTCATCCTCAATTTTCTTTTGAAATGGATACTTTGTACTTAGTTTTTCACTAAATATGTATTTTCATTTTTTGAGCTTGTTGCTATCACAAGGGTTCATTGCAATATTACAAAGTATTACCAAAAAATAAAAACAAATAGTTGCAGCCTTCCACCACAATAAATGATGAAACCACTGTAACAAGAGTGTTCAGACTACACTCTGAATGCTCTCCAGCAGGACTCCTCTGCCTTTATTTCCTACACACATTTCACAAATACCTGATTTCCCCCCATTTTCCATCTCCCCAGCTGACTTGTTAATTAGCAGCTTTGTGCCTCTCACAAGCAAAGGCATGGGCCCCAGTCATTGACTGGTGTATCAAGTGGTTGTCTGGAATAGAAGCTTAGAATACTCCCACCGCCATTTGACACCAGGAGTATCTATCTCAAGCCACTGGTATTAGAATGCCCTTTAGTTTTTTATGGAGTGCAGTGTATATTGTCCTTGTAAGTGAAGTGCCAGTTGTTTCAAGACAGGAAGGTATCTGGAAAACAGAATCAGTTGAATTCTGTTTGTTTCTAGATTTGACTCCACGTTACAGTGAGAACTCTTGACCGCACAAGTGTCTCACATGCTAATAGAGAAGACCATAGTAGAAACTCAAAGTACAAAGTGGTTTATTACAATATTAGAAGAAACTAGAAACTAATTAAACCATCCTGATTTAGTTGAATGCAGATGTTAATATAAGTATTTTAAAAACTAAAACAATGGAAGGGGCTCTCCAGGAAGTCACAGAGGTGGGAGTCTGCATGGGCATAACCCAGGGCATGCAGATCCAATAGTGCCTGGCTCAGGTTCTCGTCCCTAAGAATGGCGGCTTCCACAGCATCCTGGGTTTTACCCCGCTCATCTTGAGAAGGCTTCCACGCATCCTGGAAGAGGGCACGGCCGCAGCACTGGTTTTGCATTTTCAAGAGACACTGGGCGCCCTCACACTTCTCCTCAGCCAATTGGTGAAAAAAGGGGCCCACACTGTCCAGAGTCACATTGTTGCTGTAGAAATAGAAGCCAAGAGAGAGCTACAGGGTGAAAGTGAAAGGGAGATCAATCAATAAAAAATGGACAAAGAAGACAGGAGATAAATAGAAAACAGGAGGAAGAAACTCTTGAGAAAAAAGCAGAAAAAAGAGAGGAATAACAGATGGAGCTAAGACATTGATATCATTCAAACATGAAGCCGTGTGGCTGACAGGGTCTTGGTGCTCCAGCTGGGTGTCAGGCCTGTGCCTCTGAGGTGGGAGAGCCAAGTTCAGGACATTGGTCCACCAGAGACCTTCCAGCTCCACATAATATCAAAAGGCGAAAGCTCTCCCAAGATCTCCATCTCAACACTAAGACCTGGCTCCACTCAACGGCCAGCAAGCTCCACTGCTGGACACCCTGTGCCAAACAACTAACAAGACAGGAACACAACCCCACCCATTAGCAGAGAGCTGCCTAAAATCATAATAAGGTCACAGACACCCCAAAACACACCACCGGATGCGGTCCTGCCCACAAGAAAGACAAGATCCAGCCTCATCCACCAGAACACAAGCACTAGTCCCCTCCACCAGGAAGCCACACAACCCACTGAAACAACCTTAGCCACTGGGGACAGACACCAAAAACAACGGGAACTACGAACCTGCAGCCTGCGAAAAGGAGACCCCAAACACAGTACGTTAAGCAAAATGAGAAGACAAACACACAGCAGATGAAGGAGGAAGGTAAAAACCCACCAGACCAAACAAATGAAGAGGAAATAGGGAGTCTACCTGAAAAAGAATTCAGAGTAATGATAGTAAAGATGATCCAAAATCTTGGAAATAGAATGGAGAAAATACAAGAAACATTTAACAAGGAACTAGAAGAACTAAAGAGGAAACAAACAATGATGAACAACAAAATAAATGAAATTAAAAATTCTCTAGAAGGAATCAACAGCAGAATAACTGGGGCAGAAGAACGGGTAAGTGACCTGGAAGATAAAATAGTGGAAATAACTACCACAGAACAGAATAAAGAAAAAAGAACGAAAAGAATAGAGGACAGTCTCAGAGACCTCTGGGACAACATTAAATGCATCAACATTCAAATTATAGGGGTCCCAGAAGAAGAAGAGAAAAAGAAAGGGACTGAGAAAATATACGAAGAGATTATAGTTGAAAACTTCCCTAATATGGGAAAGGAAATAGTCAGTCAAGTCCAGGAAGCACAGAGAGTCCCATACAGGAGAAATCCAAGGAGAAACATGCCAAGACACGTATTAATCAAACTATCAAAAATTAAATACAAAGAAAAAATATTAGAAGCAGCAAGGCAAAAACAACAAATAACATACAAGGGATTCCCCATAAAGTTAACAGCTGATCTTTCAGCAGAAACTCTGCAAGCCAGAAGGGAGTGGCAGGACATATTAAAGCGATGAAAGGGAAAAAACTACAACCAAGATTACTCTACCCAGCAAGGATCTCATTCAGATTTGACGGAGAAATTAAAACCTTTACAGACAAGCAAAAGCTAAGAGAATTCAGTACCACCAAACCAGCTTTACAAAAAATGCTAAGGGAACTTCTCTAGGCAGGAAACACAAGAGAAGGAAAAGATCTACAATAACAAACCCAAAACAATTAAGAAAATGGTAATAGGAACATACATATTGATAACTACCTTAAATGTAAATGAATTAAATGCTCCCACCAAAAAACATAGACTGGCTAAATGGATACAAAAACAAGACCCTCCGTATATATTCTGTCTACAAGAGACCCACTTCAGACCTAGGAACACATACAGACTGAAAGTGAGGGGATGGAAAAAGATATTCCATGCCAATGGAAATCAAAAGAAAGCTGGAGTAGCAATTCTCAAATCACACATAATAGACTTTAAAGCCTATTACAAGAGACAGAGAAGGGCGCTACGTAACGATCAAGGGATTGATCCAAGAAGAAGATATAACAATTGTAAATATGCACCCAACATAGGAGCACCTCAATACATAAGGCAAATGCTAACAGCCATAAAAGGGGAAATCGACAGTAGAACAATTGTAATGGGGGACTTTAACATCCCACTTTCACCAATGGACAGATCAACCAAAATGAAAATAAATAATGAAACTCAAGCTTTAAATGATACATTAAACAAGATGGACTTAAATGATATTTACCGGACATTCCATCCAAAAACAACAGAACACACTTTCTTCTCAAGTGCTCATGGAACATTCTCCAGAATAGATCATACGTTGGGTCACAAATCAAGCCTTGGTAAATATAAGAAAATTGAAATTGTACAAGTATCTTTTCCGACCACAACGCTATGAGACTACAAATCAATTGCAGGAAAAAATCTATAAAAAATACAAACACATGGAGGCTAAATAATACAGTACTTAATAACCAAGAGATCAATGAAGAAATCAAAGAGGAAGTCAAAAAATACCTAGGGACAAATGACAATGAAAACACGAAGACCCAAAACCTATGGGACACAGCAAAAGCAGTTCTAAGAGGGAAGTTTATAGCAATACAATCCTACCTCAAGAAACAAGAAACATCTCAAATAAACAACCTAACCATACACCTAAAGCAATTAGAGAAAGAAGAACAAAAAAAATCCAAAATTAGCAGAAGGAAAGAAATCATAAAGAACAAATCAGAAATAAATGAAAAAGAAATGAAACAATAGCAAAGATCAATAAAACTAAAAGCTGGTTCTTTGAGAAGATAAACAAAATTGATAAACCATTAGCCAGACTCATCAAGAAAAAAAGGGAGAAGACTCAAAATCAATAGAATTAGAAATGAAAAAGGAGAAGTAAGTAACAGCTGACACTGCAGAAATACAAAGGATCATGAGAGACTGCTACAAGCAACTATATGCCAATAAAATGAACAACCTGGAAGAAATGGACAAATTCTTAGAAAAGCACAACCTTCTGTTACTGAACCAGGAAGAAATAGAAAATATAAACAGACCAATCATAGCACTGAAATTGACACTGCGATTAAAAATCTTCCAACAAACAAAAGCCCACGACCAGATGGCTTCACAGGCAAATTCTATCAAACATTTAGAGAAGAGCTAACACCTATCCTTCTCAAACTCTTCCAAAATATACCAGAGGGAGGAACACTCCACAACTCATTGTATGAGACCACCATCACCCTGATACCAAAACCAGACAAAGCTGTCACAAAGAAAGGAAAGTACAGGCCACTGTAGTATCACTGATGAACATAGATGCAAAAATCCTCAACAAAATACTAGCAAACAGAATCCAACAGCACATTAAAAGGATCATACACCATGATCAAGTGGGGTTTATCCCAGGAATGCAAGGATTCTTCAATATACGCAAATCAATCAATGTGATACACCATATTAACAAATTGAAGGAGAAAACCCATATGATCATCTCAATAGATGCAGAGAAAGCTTTTGACAAAATTCATCACCCATTTATGATAAAAAACTCTCCAGAAAGTAGGCATAGAGGGAACTTTTCTCAACATAATAAAGGCCATATATGACCAACCCACAGCCAACATCATTCTCAATGGTGAACAACTGAAGCCATTTCCTCTAAGATCAGGAACAAGACAAGGTTGCCCACTCTCCCCACTGTTATTCAACATAGTTTTGGAAGTTTTAGCCACAGCAATCAGAGAGGAAAAAGAAATAAAAAGAATCCAAATTGGAAAAGAAGAAGTAAAGCTGTCATTGTTTGCAGATGACATGATACTATACATAGAGAATCCTAAAGATGCTACCAGAAAACTACTAGAGCTAATCAATGAATCTGGTAAAGTAGCAGGATACAAAATTAATGCACAGAAATCTCTTGCAGTCCCATACACCAGTGATGAAAAATCTGTAAGAGAAATTAAGGAAACACTCCCATTGACCATTGCAACAAAAAGAATAAAATCCCTAGGAATAAACCTACCTAAGGAGGCAAAAGACCTGTATGCAGAAAACTATAAGACACTGAGGAAAGAAATTAAAGATGAAAGAAACAGATGGAGAGATAAAGCATGTTCTTGGATTGGAAGAATCAACATTGTGAAAATGACTCTACTACCCAAAGCAATCTACAGATTCAGTGCAATCCCTATCAAACTACCAATGGCATTTTTCACAGAACTAGAACAAAAAATTTCACAATTTGTATAGAAACACAGAAGACCCGGAATAACCAAAGCAATCTTGAGAAAGTAAAACAGAGCTGGAAGAATCAGGCTCCTGGACTTCAGACTATAATACAAAGCTACAGTAACCAAGACAGTATGGTACTGGCACAAAAACAGAAACATAGATCAATGGAACAGGATAGAAAGCCCAGAGATAAACCCACGCACATATGCTCACCTTATTTTTGATAAAGGAGGCAAGAATATACAATGGAGAAAAGACAGCCTCTTCAATAAGTGGTGCTGGGAAAACTGGACAACTACATGTCAAAGAATGAAATTAGAACACTCCTTAACACCATACACAAAAATAAACTTAAAATGGATTAAAGACCTAAATGTAAGGCCAGACACTATCAAACTCTTAGAGGAAAACAGGCAGAACACTCTGACATAAATCACAGCAAGATCCTTTTTGACCCAGCTCCTAGAGAAATGGAAATAAAAACAAAAATAAACAAATGGGACCTATGAAACTTAAAAGCTTTTGCACAGCAAAGGAAACCATAAGCAAGACGAAAAGACAACCCTCAGAATGGGAGAAAATATTTGCAAATGAAGCAACTGACAAAGGATTAATCTCCAAAATTTACAAGCAACTCATGCAGCTCAATATCAAAAAAACAAACCACCCAATCCAAAAATGGGCAGAGGACCTAAGACATTTCTCCAAAGAAGTTATACAGATTGCCGACAAACACATGAAAGGATGCTCAACATCACTAAACATTAGAGAAATGCAAATCAAAACTACAATGAAGTATCACCTCACACCATTCAGAATGGCCATTATCAAAAAATCTACAAATAATAAATGCTGGAGAGGGTGTGGAGAAAAGGGAACCCTCTTGCACTGTTGGTGGGAATGTAAATTGATACAGCCACTATGGAGAACAGTATGGAGGTTCCTTAAAAAACTAAAAAAAGAACTACCATATGACCCAGCAATCCCACTACTGGGCATATATACCCTGAGAAAACCATAATTCAGAAAGAGTCATGTACCACAATGTTCGTTGCAGCACTATTTACAATAGCCAGGACATGGAAGCAACCTAATAGTCCATTGACAGGTGAATGGATAAAGAAGATGTGGCACATATATACAATGGAATATTACTCAGCCATAAAAAGAAATGAAATTGAGTTATTTGTAGTGAGGTGGATGGACCTAGAGTCTGTCATACAGAGTGAAGTAAGTCAGAAAGAGAAAAACAGATACTGTATGGTAACACATATACATGGAATCTAAAGAAAAATGTTGGTTGTGAAGAACCTAGTGGAAGACAGGAATAAAGACGCAGATGTAGGGAATGGACTTGAGGACACGGGGATGGGGAAGGGTAAGTTGGGACAAAGTGAGAGAGTAGCATGAAGTTATATATACTACCAAAATAGATAGCTAGTGGGAAGTAGCCGCATAGCACAGGGAGATCTGCTCGGTGCTTTGTGACCACCTAGAGGGGTGGGATAGGAAGGGTGGAAGGGAGACGCAAGAGGGAGGAGATATGGGGATATGTGTATATGTATTGCTGATTCACTTTGTTATAAAGCAGAAACTAACACACCATTAAGACACCATAGTAAAGCAATTATACTCCAATAAAGATGTTAAAAAAAAGACAACAGTAACATCAAATGCTGGATTAAATGCGAAACTTGGCAGGATGAAAGAATAGTTGGTGTAAACCATGACTGTAATGTAATCCTCTCCACAAGGTTGGTATTATTCCCCCATTTTACCCGGGAGGATACTGAGGCTCAGACAGTTGAAGCATCTTATCCAGGATCATATAGGTAGCTAAAAACATCTGTATGATTCCAAACTCTTATCACACTGTAAATCACTGTCATTTTAGTAGCTGACCACCTTAGATCTACAATAAAGGTACAGTGTTAACTAATTATGGGTCCTCAATACAAACTTGTATTTAAAAATACATTTACATGTTTTTACTTATGGAACCTTAACATTGTGTACAAGAGGGTTGAATGAGAGATTAAGTTATGACCACTTTCCCAGCAGGGATTCTTGGAGCTTAGAGGGATGGCATAGAAGTGAGGAATGTGGTCTACCAGGGAAAGAGTCAGCAGGTTGGAACCAAGCTTGAGTGCAAAAGAGCTGAGTGAGTGGATGCAGAGTTTTTGCTGTAACAGTTTGCCCAGCAGGTACTTAAAAGTCAGTTGGTCAAGGAAAAACAAATTAGGTTGTTCTACTATTAAGCAGGGCTCTGAAGGAGAGTGAAGGTCTTGTGTTTATAGTTCAATGAGAAAACATCCCAGGGCCCTAAGGAGAGAGCTGGCTGGCTGAGGTTTTTGTTTCTTCCTTTCATTAATCAACACCTTCTAACTGTGTAAGACCTTTATTCATTTATTTGGAATCCTGGTCATTCCAAGTCATAACAGCCTAGTTTCTCGACAATATGGACAAAATGGTATTTTTCTGACTTATTCCTCTTTGGCAGAATAGTGTAAATCTGAGTTCCTTGCTTCTCTCTCTCCTCTAGGACTGATGTGCTCGGTGCCTACAATGTGTCTCGTGTGTTTTCCCACAATAACACTCCCAGCCAATATGTAGCATCATTCTCTTTGCAGAGATGGCCACGTGCCTGTCAGGTCTCTGATGTGAGTTTCTGAAATGCTCCTGACATGTAACCACTCCTCGATTTGACATCAAAATATGGAAAACCAGCCTCCTCCCCCAGTGTTGTTACGTGCTGTTACCATGATACTTCACGTTCTTGGATTTCTTTTAGAGATGCTTTAGAAATTATTTAGGAAAAACGATACAGATAATGTTTTAAAAATACTCATGAACCTACCACCTAGAAATAATGTGCATTATATTGTCACGTTCCTTCTTACTTTATTAAAGAATTAAATATTATAGATAGCAGGGAGGTCCTCTTTGCACCTTTTTCCTAATCCTCTCTTTCCCCAGAAGCAACTGCTCCCATGAGTTTCATGGGTTTCTTTCCATCTCTCTTTTTATATTGATATTTTAAACTACGTAGGTGTATGTATTTTAAATTATAAACATTTATATGAATCGTCTATATTATATATTATATTGCATGAAACAATCTGTAACAGTCTGTAACTATTTTATGCCATGCTCTGCTTTTGTGATAGTCATATTGATACATGGAGATCTAGTCATGAATTTGAATGGCTGTTTAATATTTCCATTATATGAATATATCAGAGTTTATGCATTTCTCTATTGATAAACATATAGGTTGATATTCATTGGAGTTACAACACAAAACAGATGGCACACTCATGCTGCTTTATCGAGGAGAATTTAATAAAGGGATTGTTAACGACTGTGTGGGCCAGGTTTCAGAATAAAACAAGGAAGGGTACAGTATCCCACAGAAAAAACAGCACACTTATTGCCATCCCTAGGCCTGACACAGGGCAATTGTTCCCAGAGAGAGAGCTGTCTTGAGAGGCCTGACGTGAGCTGTGTCCTCTGTAGAGATGCAGCTGCCTCCCCATGATCCCTCAAAAAGAGAGGAGAGGAAACACTTTGACTGCATTCTCTTCCCTCCCTCCGGCTTCCCGTTGGGCTCCCCCATTGGATGACAGGGGTTCATTGCTGTAGTCCTTAAAGATGAGCTTCCCAGGTCGCAGCATCACGGAGGAGGGTGGACTCTGGATCTGGAAGGGTAAAAGGAGATATGCAGCACACCTTTGTTTCATAGGTTTTGCTACTCCAGACACTGCTTCAGGGCCCATCTTTGTCATGCCTCCATATCATCTGTCCAGAGTTTCTCAGGGTGTGTATGTATAGCAGTGGAGTTGCATACTCTTAAGGATATAGATTTTCCCCTTCTCTGCATGTTGTAATCTTGTTCTCCAAAGTGGTTGTATTTTTACCAACTCTGCACTCAAGTTCCTTTTCCTGTGTCCTCACCAGCACTTGACATTTTATTATTGCCAAAATTGTGAGTTTGAAATGGTATCATGACATGGATTTGAACATACTTTTCCTTGATTATCTGTGAATTGAATGGCTTTTCCTATGTTGATCAGATATTCTAGTTTCTGTTCCTGTGTTTTGTGATTTGTAGCTGTTGCTCATTTTTCTATTGTGTTGTTTGTCCTTATTGATCTGTAGGAATTCTTTTTTTTTTTTTAAGAATCTTGAATGATATTTATTTATGATTTCTTAGATTTAAAGTTGTAAGTCTTGGTATCTTTAGAAATTTCTTATTTCAAGTATTTATGTAATGAAGGAAATGCAGTCTTTGTGAAATTCAAAAACAGATGTTATCCTAGGGTGGAACGTTTAATTTTGAGGTCCTGTTTGATGCTGAGTACAATTGCTAAGTTGGTTTTTTTTATTGTTTTAATTTTTATTGGAGTATAGTTGCTTTACAATGTTGTGTTAGTTTCTGCTGTACAGCAAAGTGAATCAGTTATACCTATATCCCCTCTTTTTTAGATTACCTTCTCATTTAGGTCGCCAGAGAGCATTGAGTAGAGTTCCCTGTGCTATACAGTAGGTTCTCATTAGTTATCTATTTTATACATAGTACTGTATATATGTCAATCCCAGTCTGCCAGTTCATCCCACCCCCTCATCCCCCCTTGGTATCCATACGTTTGTTCTCTACATCTGTGTCTCTGTTTCTGCTTTGCAAATAAGTTCATCTGTACCATTTTTCTAGATTCCACATATAAGTGATATTGTACTATATTTGTTTTTCTCTTTCTGACTTACTTCACTCTGTATGACAGTCTCTGGGTCTATCCACATCTCTGCAAATGGCACTGTTTCATTCCTTTTTATGGCTGAGTAATATTCCATTGTATATACGTACCACATCTTCTTTATCCATTCCTCTGTTGATGGACATTTAGGTTGCTTCCATGTCCTCGCTAGTGTAAACAGTGCTGCAATGAACACTGGGGTGTGTATATCTTTTTGAATTATGGTTTTCTCTGGGTATGTCCAGGAGTGGAATTTCTGGGTCATATGGTAGTTCTACTTTTAGTTTTTTGAGGCACCTTCATACTGTTCTCCATAGTGGCTGTACCAATTTACATTCCCACCAACAGTGTTGGAGGGTTCCCTTTTCTCCACATTCTCTCCAGCATTTATTGTTTGTAGATTTTTTTTTAAAATTTATTTATTTATTATTTATTTATTATTTTTATTTTTGGCTGTGTTGGGTCTTCATTTCTGTGTGAGGGCTTTCTCCAGTTGCGGCAAGTGGGGGCCACTCTTCATCGCGGTGCGCGGGCCTCTCACTATCGCGGCCTCTGTTGTTGCGGAGCAGAGGCTCCAGACGCGCAGGCTCAGTAATTGTGGCTCACGGGCCCAGTTGCTCCACGGCATGTGGGATCTTCCCAGACCAGGGCTCGAACCCGTGTCCCCTGTATTGGCAGGCAGATTCTCAACCACTGCGCCACCAGGGAAGCCCATTTGTAGATTTTTTGATGATGGCCATTCTGACTGGTGTGAGGTGATACCTCATTGTTGTTTTGATTTGCACTTCTCTAATAATTAGTGATGTTGAGCATCTTTTCATGTGTTTGTTGGCCATCTGTATGTCTTCTTTGGAGAGATGTCTATTTAGGTCTTCCGCCCATTTTTTCATTGGGTTGTTTATTTTTTTGACATAGAGCTGCATGAGCTGTTTATATATTTTGGAGATTAGTCCCTTGTTGGTTGCTTCATTTGCAAATATTTTCTCCCATTCTGAGAGCTGTCTTTTCATTTCGTTTATGGTTTCCTTTGCTGTGCAAAAGCTTTTAAGTTTAATAGGTCCCATTTGTTTATTTTTGTTTTTATTTTCATTACTCTAGGAGGTGGATCAAAAAAGATCTTGCTGTGATTTTTGTCATGGAGTGTTCTGCCTATGTTTTCCTCCAAGGGGGGAGTTCTTTTTTTTTAATTGAAGTGTAGCTGACTTACAATATTGTGTTTGTTTCAGGTGTACAGCAAGTGATTTGATTTTACATATATATATATATGTGTGTGTGTGTGTGTGTGTGTGTGTATGTAAATGTCTGTATTTTTTCTTTTCTTTTCCATTATAGTTTATTACAAGATAGTGAATGCAGTTCCATGTGCTATAGAGTAAATCCTTGTTGTTTATGGGAATTCTTTATGTAACCTGAATTCTAGTCCTCTACTTAGTATGTATGTTGAAAATATCTTCTCCTAGTATGTGGATTATCTTTGAACTCTGTTTCTCAGGTTCTTTGTTCTAATATTTAAAAATTTTATGAAATCACTTTTTCCTTTATTAAACATGTTTAGGTCCTGTTTGTGAACAACTTCCTGACCTGGAGGTCATACAAGTATTCTTATGAAGTATTTTTCTAAATTTTTTAGTCTAAAAGTTTTATTTTTGACTTGTAGGGCTTTAATGCATTTGGACTTTTTGTTTGTTTAATGTGATATAAATATCTAATTTATATTTCCTATGGAAAATTCAGTTATTCGAATACAGTTTACTGACTCATTTCTCTTGTTTACGATGCCGTCTCTCTGATACCCAAGTTCTCATTCAAGCATAGGGTTACATCTGGACCTTCCATTCTGCTGCATGGATCATTCTGAATGTTCCTGCACAGATACAACCATGTTCTCTTTACTGCAATTTAATAAGCTACAATGTTACGAGTTTTGTTATCTGGAAACAATTTCCCTCCTCTCTACTCTACTTCCTTCTCCTCATGCCTTCTTTAGTATGTCTTAGCTGTATTCAAACCTTGACTCTTTCACATGAATTTTATTAATTTTCGTACAGTTTTTTGATTGGACTTGCATGGATTGCTTACGTTAATTTGGGTAGAAATGGCATCTTTATGATATTACGTCTTTCCATTCTTGAACTTGGTATCTCTCACCACTTATCAGGTCTTCTTCTCTGCCCTTCAATCAAATTTCATAATTTTCTCAGGAAGGTCTTGTATATCTTTGGTTGGATTTCTTCCTAACTGCCTCATTATTATTTTTTGTTATTATTGAGACTAGAATCTTTTTCCTCCATTGTGTTTTCTCATTGGTCATTATCAGTGTGAAGAAATGTTATATAATTAGTATGAAGGAATGTTATGTGTTTTATCACTTCTGTATCAGCTTATATTATTCTTTTCTCAGAGTCTTCCATAGGCTTTCCATCTGACTTAGTGTAACATCCAAAGTCATTATGGTGGCTTGTACAGTCCTGCTGTGGTCTGGTCCCTTGACCCCCTTCTGGGTTTATCTCCTACACTTATCTTATTTTTTAAGTTCTCTTCCTGCCTCCCCACACTATAATTAAGCTCCACAATGATGGGGACTTTGTTTTAGTTACCTTTGTATCTTCAGTACCTAGAGCAGTGCCGGGCACATAGTACGCTCTTGGTAAATACTTGTTTGAGTGAGTGAATAAATGAATCCAGCAGCTTTGCTGAATTCTCTGTTAGACAATCAAAGACAAAAGAGTAGAACTCTGTTTACAGTGTGCACATCACGACAGTATTGAAAGAGATGCCCCCTTCATTATGACCCCTTGTCCTCAGGACTCTGGTGTATGCACACATGATTGGCTAATGAGACACCTAAGTGGACACATCATGTTCCTCCTGCATGCATCTCCGCTGAAGTCGTGGAAACTTCTTGTGTACTCAGGCCTTCTCTCCCCATAGGGTGAGCTGTCTCTCCAGGCTGTTTAGCACAACATGGAGGGACATCCCTGATGAACTTGAGTCATTCCCTGAAATGTATATGGGGGCCTCAGCATCTGCTTTGATTGTACTGTTTATAAGCATTGACCCACGTGGCAGTTTGGCCAACAAAAGAGCTGACCTTGGAAGAACACTTTGTCACATGAGTCACTGCATTGCTAGAAGTTCAAGTTGTTCTTACTGCTAGTGATGTTCCACAGTACATTCGTCACTGTGTGCACAAGTGCATTTGCCCATTCACTCATTTATTCATTCTACAACCTTTGATAGAACAAGAGCATGGTTCAGGCACTCTACCTGGTGGGGTAGGTTGTGTAATAACTGTGGCAGAAACTGTACCCTTGGCGGGCTTCATAGTTTATTAGTGGAAATTGTTAAAGTGTTGTGCTCAGGGACACCAGAGAAGAAGAATAATTCATCCTACCTGGCAGAATCTTGGGAGATTTCACAGAGAAGGCAACAATAGAGTTTGGCCTTGTTTGTCAAAAGATAAAGTTTCTAAGGGGAGAATGGAAAACCAGCTTTATAGAAGCAAAGTGTTTTCAATCTAGAAATTTCACTTACAGTAATTTGTCGTATGTGCACAAAGATTTATTTATGAAGATGTTCATTCAGTCATTCAGTATTGTTCATAAATACCAAAAAAATTAAAAGTATTTAAATGTCCATTATTAGGGGATTGGTTTTATAGTCTGCAAACTTTAATCATATTCAGTAAGTCTGCATGCACCCATTTAGAAAGATCTAACATTAAATTTGAAAAAAAAAAAAAAGCCCCAAGGCTCAGAATAAGACATGTAGAAAGGAAAAGGTTATGCTTATATACGCATAGAATAGGATACTCTTTTAGTTATCTATTGCTGCAAGACAAACCACTCCATAGCTTTGTGTTTCCAAACAGGGAAGTTTTTATGCTCTTGATTTTGTGCATGAGGAATCTGTGCAGGACAAGCTGGGAAGACTTACTTCTACTCCAGGATAACTGGTTTCTCAGGTGAGGTCTCTTGAATGGCTGGATTGACTGAAGGAGCCATATATCTGGCTGTTGGTTGGGTTCCTTGGTGTATTTAATATGGCTTCTTCAGTCACAAGTCTGGTGGCTAGGCTGAGATAGTTGGAAGATCTAGGTCTAGCTAGGGAAATCTCTCACTCCTCTCCCACCTCTCCCCATGTGGCATCTTCATGCGGCAAGCTTGGGCTTCCCCACATTATGGCAGTCTCAGGGTAGTAAGACTTCTTATAAGGCAGCTGGCTCCTTCCACAGTGAGCAGTCCAAAAGGTCCAGGTGGAAGCTGCAAGGCTTCTTATAACCTGGCCTTTGATGTTCCAGAATTTTACCTCTACCGCCTTCCATTAATCATGCAAGTCCACTAAGACCAGCCCAAATTCAAGGAATTGGATGCCACCTCTTATAGATGAAAGAGCAAAGAATTTGCAAATGTCCTGATTGTAAACCTAACTTTAGATTGTCTTTAATCTCTCTTTGTTTATATGTCTAAACTCAGATATATAAAAAGTTTGTTAATAGTAATTGCCTCTGGAGAGGGACTCAGAGGGTTTGGGATATTAGGGAGACTTACATTTCATTGTATATTTTTCAGAATGGCTTAATTTGAAAAAAAAAAATCCTCATTCTATCTGCATGATGTTTTCAACTGGAAAAACAGCCCTCAAATCTAGTTATTCATAAAGCTCAGGGGGCATAGGATTGTTTGACTTGTTGGGCACGGCAAGGAGCTCAGTGGTTCAAATTGTCGTTCGGTGTGTCTGTGAAGCATTGGCTCTATTCCACAGATAAGGGGGTTAGATCCTGAGAACAGGGGAAGTAGAGGGCTAGAGTTTTAGTCTAAGTTAAGAGCCTGAAGTTCTAAAAGGGAAAAAAAAATGCAGTTGGGTCTGTTTAGGGTTTTCACTTAAATGGAAATCACTCTGTACAGGAAAGGTTCATGTTTCCCCTAAACGTCCTGAATTCCCACCCCTTCCAGCTCAGCCATTTGATGGTGCTGGACCTGGAATCTGTCAAACCAAAGGTGAAAAGGTACTGGCTTCTCTGGAAGTCCTGAGATCCCTTATGCAGTGCAACAGTAGCATCCAGGTTGTAAGATGGAGGGTAGGTGCAAATGGATGTGGCCTCAGCTAAAAATAATGAAGCATAAGGTAAATGTACATATACACATGTATATGTGTGTATATTTTATGTCATATATATGTATGTGATATCACGTGGCCAGAAAGTTATAGAAAGATTTAATCTGCCACCTTGCATATATATGCCGTGGCTTTCACTTAATGATGAAGAGTAGCTTGCCTCTCCTGTGACTGCCAAGTCTGTTTCCTGTGGCTCTCCAGTTCTTGGCAGCCTTTCAGGCTGTTGAGTCGCCAAAGTGGCTCATCCCTACGTGGGACCTGGAATAGGAGACTCTGTTGGCTATACTGTCAGCAAAAGGAAAGGGGAGGGCTTTTGCTTTCTTAATTTGCTTGGTTTGCTGAAGCATGAGTCTTGAAAAATTCCAAATTTAGGATTGTGGTTATAATGTCTTTTGGGCTTCTAATTTTATGTTTCTTTATTCAATTTTTATTTTAGGAAACTTTTTAATTTGAAAAATTGCAAGGGAGAAAACTATTTTTAAAATATTTGCTGAAGTTTTTTAATAAATGGCAACAAAATACCATGGAAAAATCGGAATATTTCAATTTTTTAAATTCAAGTATGCACAGTTATCCATGAGACTAATATTATGTAAATCAAATAATTTATTTAACAGAAATTTGCAGTTTTCGTGAATACATTTTACCTTGTAATGCTCTTTGAAGTGGTTATAAGGCTTTTTTTGGAAACACATACCCTCAGTGTTTTGCAGAGATGATCTAAGTCTCATAATCAGTTACCCTAAATTTAAAAAATAGTTTGAATGCTGAATTCTGATCTTGTTTGTTTGTTTGGCTATACTGCTTGGTACAAATAGTATTGATAATGATGTTGATTATTGATAGTATTGATGGTGATATTGATTATTGGTAGTATTGATAGAATTGATAATATTGTTGGCTGTGTTCTTTTGATGTAAAACAGAAATTCCAATCAGATTTTTTGTGGTTTAAGCAAATAAGAGACTTGAAGATAGCATAGAAAGTTCCAGAGTAAAGCACCTTATGATTGGGAAACCTAGGTGACTGTAACAGTTTCAGTAGGTTAGGTGCTGGCAGGCCTGAGTGTCTGTAGGAGGACTCAGTTTTCCTGCTCCCTTTCTTTGTTTGGACTGTTGAAAGCGTTCTCCATATTGCCACAGTGGAGCTGGTGTCCTTCCCTTGGCCTAAAAATGAAAGCTAAATGTTGAGTGCACTGCTTTTCTTTTCCTCATTAGTTTGCAACAATTAAAATCATCCTACTTTGGTGCCACTAACATGCATGTTAAAATTACAAGTTGTCAGATGATCCAGAATGTATATTTTATTTTCCTAGTTTTTCATGAAAATGAAAACAAAGAATTAAAAAAATGCTTCAGTGCTCACAAGAAAACTATTAGAAAGATTGATTGGAATTCAAAGATGGATCAAATATATATGTGTGTGTGTGTGTGTGATTTTTTTAAACACATGAGAAAAAATGAAATGTTCCAGAGATACTCACAGATCTATAAAACCTCAGTATGAGGAACACTGCTGGAGAATCAGAGCATAGAGGAGCCCATTGGAAACTCCTTAGAATTCTGTCCTCCACCCCCTTTCTGCCTTTCAGATAGCTCCTGCTGCTACTTCTCTTTAGTCTCATACTTGCTAGTATTGCTGATTGGCATGCCTCAGACCCTAATGGACGCTGAAAGACACTCCCACCAGGGGAAGGCTGCCATCATTGGCCTTACAGCTCTTGGAGATTCTGACACCTCCATTCTCAAGCTTTCTCATCATCTCTGCTACTCCAGCTGCTGCTCTCTTGCCAAGCTATTATTATTATTATTATTTTTGCCTCTCTATAGGTCAATTTCCAATGGTAAGGGAAGCAATAACTCAGATTTGGCCTTTGCTCCCCATTGTAGTGGGTTAATATTATCCCTCCAAAGTTACACCCACCTAGAACCTCAGAATGTGACCTTATTTGGAAGTAATTAAGATGAGTTCCTACTGAATTAGGGTGGGTCCTAAATCCAGTGACTGGTGTCCTTATAAGAAGAGAGGACAC
This sequence comes from Balaenoptera ricei, assembly GCF_028023285.1. Classification (NCBI taxonomy): domain Eukaryota; kingdom Metazoa; phylum Chordata; class Mammalia; order Artiodactyla; family Balaenopteridae; genus Balaenoptera; species Balaenoptera ricei. Next base: position 55,584,941 of record NC_082644.1, on the reverse strand, counting down.
AAGAAGCACAGAGAAGATGACCATGTGAAGGAGGAAGCAGGGATTGGGGTGATGCAGCAATAAGCCAAGGAACATCAAGCATTACTGGGAGCCTCTAGAAGCTAGGAAGAGGCAAGGAAAGATGCTTCAGAGGGAGTGTGGTCCTGACAATACCTGGATTTCCAGCTTCTAGCTTCCAAGACAATAAGAGAATAAATTACTCTTCTTTTAAGACTCCCAGATTGTGGCAATTGTGGCAACCCTAGGAAACTAATACACCCACCTGTCAAAATATATTGATCATACCCTCCTTTGTCTCACTTTTCTCTAGCTAGAAAGAGAAAGAAGTCCTTCTTCCAAATGTCTCTTCTTTCATTCTTCCTTCTTGTGTCTTACGTTATTTCACCTCTTTCTAGTCAAATGCCGCTATTTAATGAGGGATGAGTAAGTTTTAGCTGTACAGTGCAAGCCATCCTTTCACACAAACCCCCTTTCCTATTTCCTGTTAAGAGCAGTGTAGACAATAGAGCCACAACAAATGGTTTTAAGATTTGTTTTTCCACTAGACACTCAGATGAGATCATGGGGAAAGGAAGCAACGTGTAGAAACATTCCCTCCATGTTGGGAAATACTTAGCAGTCTTGTTTATTAAAGGCTCAAGTTTTGTGAGCCTTTTTTAAGTTTATTGCATTAATTTTTGTTAAAGGAAGATTATTTTAGCTGACATTTTTCTCTTCCAAGTAAAATTCATGGAGTGCTAACAATGTCTTAGGCTGGATCCTGAGCCAAAATAATTTGGTTATCCCTAGATGAATAATGGCTTCATTAACTGGGCATTGGACAAAATGTTCTTTTCCTCTCCTTGTCCTTAATTACATTAATTAGCTGCGATTTCTGTGGCATTGTATGTTTTGTGCATAACACATTCCAGGGCAGTTCAAGTAAGGTGATTTAAAAATTGGATTTGTGTATCAAAACCCCAAATCCAAACCAAACCAAACCAAAACCCACATTTCTTCCATGCCAATGAAAAGGAAAATAAGTCTTAAAAATTACATTTAAGAACATGTGAGATCTTGCCTGATATAAACAATATGTACTATTACAGAGAGATAACCCTATTAAATTCCATGAGAAATTTTGGCTTGTCATAATTCCAGCAGTAGTTGAGAAAACCCATATCAGTTTGGTATTAATACTGTCATATTTTAAATCAGGGTGAAACCAAATTCTGACTAAGCAGAAATTTAAACTTTTTATTTTATCAGGACCCTAAAAGTAGTCAGTCGAGTACTTCACTAATATTTCCAGATTTTAGAGACTTTGAGAATTGATATCCTTTCTTAAATTATTCTAAAGTTTTCTGTCTGTGGGAATATTAACTTAAAATAATTACCCCTATAGTGCATTAATAGGTTATTTTCAAGCGCCAACAAAAATTCTATACATACTTTAAAATGTGAAAAGGAACCCTGAAAGAATTTGAGTATCTTGAGTATGTTTAAGTTCCCAAAGAAGGTAAAGGAAAAGTTAAATTTGTGCCTAGGATTTTACCGAATGGCATTTAGACTTTTAGCTATGTAATGAAGGTCATTTTAATGTCATACTTTTTTTTTCTCATTTCCTGTTGCCTTCAAGGTCTGCTGCTTTTAGCTTTCCTGGATGATTATTTAATTGATATTGTACAGATGATAATGACAACCCCTCTTTCCCCACCTATAACTTTACTGAGTATTTGAAATATGTCACAACCATGGTTAAATTTTGTAAACTGACCTGGGTTTTTTTTTGTATTTTCTTCTTTTTTTCACCCTGACCCCTGCATCCTGTCCTAGAGTATGACTTTCTCAGTTTGAATTTCCAAGTCTGATCTGACTTATCCATAAAATGGGTCTTTATGACCTTTTGCTAACAGTGGTTTGGGCACTGCTTACCTTTCAGGTCTATCACTGGAGTCACCGAGAGACAGAGTAGTGTATTTGTTAAGGTTAATTTCAGCTGTGATAGAGAACCCAAAGTTTTACAGTGCCTTACACAAGATATAAAAGTGCATTTCTCTTTTTCATCAAACACTGATGGTCCAGGCTGGTTTCTGGCTTCATATCCCCATCCCGGATCCATCTTTCTTGGGTCTCCATTGTTTGTTCTTCAACACACAGTTTTTTTTAATGATTAATATGCTTGATTTTATTTCTTGCAGTTAACCTATTTTTTTTATTATTTATATTACATTTTTTTTCTTTTTTTCCGTTTTATTGACATATAATTGGTATTTAACACTGTATAAGTTTAAGGTGCCCAGCATAATGACTTGACTTACATACATCATGAAATGATGACCACAGTATGTTTAGTCAACATCCACCATCTCATATCAATATAAAATTAAAGAAATAGAAAAAAAAACTTTTTTCCTTGTGATGAGCACTCTTAATATTTCCTCTCTTAATGGCTTTCGTATATAACACACAGCAGTGTTAATTATATTTATCATGTTGTACATTACATCCTCAGTACTTATTTATCTTATAACTGGAAGTTTGCTCAGTAACTCACTTTTATACAGAGCTTTATCATGTAAGGATTATGTTCCCTCGCAGCAGGGAGACTGCTTACCTTTACTATATATAGGTGACAAAAACTGAGTTTTGTAGAGGTTAAATGAGCTAGCCAGAGGTCACAAAAACAACTAAGGGGCAGAGCTGGGAATTGGATCCAGGCATTTTAATTCCCAGTTTCACCCAGACCAGGGTGGAAGCCAGAACCCAGGCAAGGTCTTATCACCTTTAACTGGTACTTGAAAGGCTATCATGAGACCACACTCTAGCACTGGGAGGGCAAGGAAAGCTTGACTCAGAATTTTATTCTTCACTCTGTGTATTCACAGTCTTCACTGTGTGTATCACAAGATTCCTTCTGAATGCTTTTTCAGTCTTTTAATATTTTTCATCCTCTTGGTCTTTTGCTCAGCATCAAGTGTTATGATCTTTGTCTATGGAAATAAGCCCTGGTTAGGGTCAAATTTCTGACACCTCCCATCTCTCAATACTATGCTTCACCTTATACATTCCATGTTAGAGCAGAAATCCAGGGTCAGCTTTGTATGTGAAAGGAAATCTCTTTTTTTTAAATTTATTATTTATTTATTATTTATTTTCGGCTGTGTTGAGTCCTCGTTTCTGTGCGTGGGCCTTCTCTAGTTGCGGCAAGCGGGGGCCACTCTTCATCGCGGTGCGCGGGCCTCTCACCATCGCGGCCTCTCTTGTTGCGGAGCACAGGCTCCAGACGCGCAGGCTCAGTAGCTGTGGCTCACGGGCTTAGTTGCTCCGCGGCATGTGGGACCCTCTCAGACCAGGGCTCGAACCCGTGTCCCCTGCATCGGCAGGCAGATTCTCAACCACTGCGCCACCAGGGAAGCCCTCTTTTTTTTTTTAAAGTTAAAAAATTATTTTATTTTATATTGGAGCATAGTTAATTAACAATGTTGTGTTAGTTTCAGGTGTATAGCAAAGTGATTCATTTATACATATATATCTACCTATTCTTTTTCAAATTCTTTTCCCATTTAGGTTATTACACAATACTGAGCAGAGTTCCCTGTCCTATGCAGTAGGTCCTTGTTGGTTATCTATTTTAAATATAGTAATGTGTACGTGTCAATCCCAATCTCCCAAGAAAGGAAATCTCTTATGGAGCATGTCATCTAAATCATTAATGGCTATAATTATGGCACAGCAGAAAAATATGAGATCATGGCGTAAGCAATGCTTAAAGTCCAGAAATTTCAAGTTCTAGATCTGCTTTATGATCCTCTTTGTGAAGGTTCCTTGAACCAATTTTACAATCCCCTCCTCCCATATATTTAAAAAAAATTATGATTCCTGATATATTTGTACATTTTCAAATTTCAAATGTTTTCATCTATTTTTCTTAAGAAATCTGTTCAATTTTTTTCCTTTGAAGACAACATTGCACAGCATGTAGTTATTTCATTGGCTCAACAGTGATGTCATACTGAAAGTACACAGCCTTTTTGCCAAAGTTCCTAGTGAAGTAATTGTCTGTTGGTATTTAAGAACCCACATCAATTGAAACTATTTCTTATGATGTCACCGGTGTCAGGGCAGGGGTCCAGAAGATAGGATTCCCTCTGACCTTCAGGGCACAGAAACATGCTATTAGCTACCATTTGGCAAAATGCCCTTGAGATAAGTAAATGAGATTAAGAGGTCCATTTGAACAATTCCATTAAAGTACTTTAAAAATTTTAATTTATGATGATTTTCCCAATTTTATCTAGCTCCCTTTCTGAGGCTGAAGTTTTTTTTTTCCCCCCCTCTTATTTTGAAACATTTCAAACATACATAAGAGTCAAACATACATAAGAGTCAAACTATGAAAACCCATATACCTCTGCATAGATTCTACAAATAACATTTTGCTGTTTGCTTTATCACATGTTTATTCATCTATCTCTTGATATTGATGGAGTTTTTAAGCATCTTTAGACACTAAAGAAGGCCAGCTGTTAGACTGTAGACATTTGGGAATTTTAAGGGGAAAATTAGAGCATGGCTACTAGTCCTTCAAGAACATTCTTCATGACAGAAAGAGTGATTTTAAGATAATTATTGTTCAAGTAATACAATGTGTCAGCAATATTGGTGAAATTGAATTTGAAGGTGAAAAAAATTCCATATGAAAAAAATAGAGAATCAAAAGAGATGAGTGCAGTTTTAGAAAGTCCTTATACTCTGATGTTGTTGACTGTAAAGGGATAGACTTTCAATTCAGGAAGCATGAATTCTAGAGTCTTCCTGCTTTTAACATGAGTCACTTGATTATGTTACACCAAGTAGTCCAGACTGAGATCCAAATTGAAGAACACTAAAACTCTGATGGGCCTTTATCTCTCTAGCCTAGCAGAAATCTTTGTTAGTAGATCCCTTCAATTTTATTGTTGAAAGATTCCCAGGAATAACAGAATTCTATACCCTGTCTCCTCATTTTCCTACTTAAGAGACAAATTTTTAAAAAGGAATCCTCAGTGATAATGGGAAGAGTCATGCTGGCTCTCACTTTGCAATCCCCCTTGTGATGGTTAGCTGTGCCTTTGACAAACTAATAGATTTATGTCCCGCAAATTATTATTTTTTAGTTTAGTGGGACATACAGCATAAAAATTAGACAAACTTTTGCAAAGCAAAATTGGAAAGAAAACAGAAAATAGCATGTCCCCTGGACCACCCTGGTCTTTGAGAATTGATCACAAAGTTTACAAGGTTAGTTATTAGTGACACACTATGCATGGAAAAATAGCTCTTCCTGGGTAGTGAAAATATTTTGTTGTTTTCTCGATGAAACACCATATGCTCTGGAGTCTTGTTCATAAGATAGGTCATCCCTGTGTCTTCCTTTCCCAGATTTTTTTTCCTTATGACTTTAAAACCCATTATTTACTGGAACCATATATTCTCCAAACTCTAAAAACAATATTCCATATTGTATGATTCCATTTATATGACATTCTTGAAATAACAAAATTATAGAAATGAAGGACAGATGAGTGGTTGCCAGAGGTTAGGGAGAAGGAGAGAGGCAGGAGCTGGGTATGGTTATTAAAGGGCAACACAAGTGATCATTGTATGGTGATGAAGCTCTTCCGTGTCTTGAATGTAGTGGTAGAAACATGACCATACACAAAGGACAAGATTGCATAAAGTTAAATGCACACATATACACAAATGAGTGTAAGTAAAACTGTGGAAATCTAAGAAGATAGGTGGCTTGTACCATTGTCAGTATCCTGTTTATGATATTATACTGATGTTGTGTAAGATGTTACCATCAAAGTCAACTGGGTGAAGGGTACATGGGCTATCTCTGCATTATTTTTTTTACAACTTCATGTGAATCTACAGTAATCTAAAAATGAAAAGTTAAAATTTATTCAGTGACCTTCTTTGGGGGGGGGGAGTAATTTTCTTGTTTAAAAACAGCCTTCACTTCTAGCTTTTTTTTTCAACTAGCATTTTTACAATTACAGTGACATATATTGAACAACTTGGAAATTAATTGGAATCACTATAAAGTAAAAACTTAATTTTTTAAAACCTCGTGATAATTTTCATTTCTTTCCTACCTATTTTTGATGTATTTTTCAGTAGAACAGTCCCTGTTTTTCCTGATGAACATTTAAAGAGAAGAGAATATTTTATACTAGAATAAAAGTGAACAATTTATTTTAAAAAAGAAATACGATACAACCAAAATTTAGCATATTTTGTACTTTGTATCTCTAGAGAATATACTTACATTAAATAACGATGAATTATTATAGACCATAAAGGCATGCATATTGATTTCTCATTGATTAAATGCTGAATTTCTGGTATTGTGGAATAAAAAATATTCCATCAATGTTAATTACTAACTGATGTGCTGTGTATAGCCTGTTTTTTTTTTTTTAAATTAAAGCCATCATACCACTTATGAAGTTTATCTAATCAATAGAGACAAACCAAACCAAGGGGGTCCTGGTAGAGATTGCTATGTTATCCTTAAAGAAAATTCCATTATACATGATAAATTGGGGTATTCAGGGTTTTGACAATTTCTATGACTAAAAGGAAATTATTTTCAAAATTTCAATTCAATAGGGCTTGGATAATTGATTCTGTAAGAGTTGGAGGCCCCAAGGGCATGCAAGTACCAATCCAAGTACATGTGGTTACTGCGTCTCCAGGCTCTGAGAATGCTAGATAGCTTTGGTCTGCTCTGGATGCTCAGATATCCCAGTTCTCCGGGGGAGCTGCTCCTACATCCCAGAAGTAAAGCCAAGCAGCTTTTTTTTTTTTTTTTTTTTTTTTCCTGGTGACTGCACATCTTCTAGCCTGGGGCTGCTGCCTGTCCAATCACTGTGTTTTCTCTGGTTTGTTTGTCTCCTGCCAAATTTTGAACTAGTGATGCAAATTAATCTCCTATTACTGAGTATCAATTCAGTGGAATAAAAGCTACATTTGCTACCTTATTGCAAATGTAGTGCAAAATATACACATTTTAGGAATGCAGAGGCCCATCAAGAGCTTGTAGGATAGATTCAGGTTAAGATGGGTCCAGGAAACCTACTGAATATGTGAAATGAACACCTCAAGGCACAGTCGTTGCTTTAAGGAATCAAGTCTAGGGGAGAGAGAAGGCATAAGCCATTATAATCAGAGTGCTATGATGGAGGAAGTTTGCTTATTTACTGATTTACTAATTTTTTGTTTTAATATTTTCCTGTAAAATAAAACACAGATACCGAAAACCACAGGAATCAAACATACGGCTTAATGAATATAAGGTGAACACTACCCCAGTCAAGAAATAGAATTTTGCCATCTACTCAGAAGTCTCTTCCATTTGCCATATTCCAGTCGCAAACCCTTCCCTTCTGTAATAAGTAACCATTATTCTGCCTTTATAGTATTTTTTTCTTCCTTGTGTTTTTATTTTTATAGTTTTATCACCACAATGTAATTGTGCAAAATGTACATCCACAGATCATATAGTTTAGTCTTGCCCTTTAAAAAATAAATGCCTTTTAGTTTTCTTTTTGTCTGTATGTCCCCCCATCCCCTGCCCCATCCCTTTCTTTTCCTTAAAATTTTCCATTGTAGAACAAGGGCCATTTGACCAGTAGAGTTTTTCCTGCATCTGGGTTTTGTTGACTGCCCATTCACGATGCAGTTCAACGTGGTCCTCCGTCCTTGATAACTCTCGAAATCGACCACTAGACCCAGAGACCAGATCAGATTCTGCTTCCATCTTTTTGGCAAGACTTTATCACTTGTAGCTTAACATGGCTAGTTGTCTTTCTTTTTTGTGATTTTAGCAAACGTTGATACTTAATGCTTATGTCTCTTCATCCATTAAAGCTTGTACATGGTGATATTCTAATAGTAGCCTTACTTTTTCATTAATAGGTGGATTACATTTAAAGAGAGATTTCCCCTCATCCTGTTGTTTGATTACGTAGTGGTACAGTTTATGTAAGAAAAAAAAAGTGCCTAATATTTCCTTTTATTTAGCAGTTACTAAGATAATTACTTAGTTTTCTATCATCTTTTTTTTTTTTTTTTTTTAAATTTTATAGCTACTTTTATTTATTTATTTATTTATTTATTTATTTATTTATTTTTGGCTGTGCTGGGTCTTCGGTTCGTGCGAGGGCTTTCCCCAGTTGCGGCAAGTGGGGGCCACCCTTCATCGCGGTGCGGGGACCGCTCTTCATCGCGGTGCGCGGGCCTTTCACTATCGCGGCCCCTCCCGCTGCGGGGCACAGGCTCCAGATGCGCAGGCTCAGCAGCTGTGGCTCACGGGCCCAGCTGCTCCGCGGCACGCGGGATCCTCCCAGACCAGGGCTCGAACCCGCGTCCCCTGCATTAGCAGGCAGACTCTCAACCACTGCGCCACCAGGGAAGCCCTATCATCTTTTGATAGTGACCAATATTTTAAAATATCATTATGAACTCATGGATTTAAAGGTATTTGGGTTTCAATCCATTGAAATTTTTATTATTTTTGAAATTCAGATTGACTGAGTTCAAACATTTCTTCAAAAGCCATGATTACTTTTAGTGAGAATGACATTTCAGGACCATAATTTTGACACTAAGGGAAGCTTATCGCTACTGGGTTGATAATTGTCTTTAGGGCTTTCAGTAGACATAGATAGGAAACAAATGAAAACACATGTACACATTCATTCCTATATTTGAAATTTCTGGGAATTCCTGGTATATTCAAACTTAAGGGTCTTAATATTTTTTGCCTGATTTCTTTCCAGACAACTTATACCAATTTATATTCCTACTGCCACATTATTTATAATTTTATGGTTAATTAGGTTAATCTTTTCCCCAATCCAATTTGTCATGATTTGCTATTCTTATGTTCTTAATTTAGATTCGTCTCTAAGTTGTTGAGTATATTTGTAATTCTTTAGAGGTAGGCAATAATAGTAATAATAACAATAATAAGTAACATTTCTTGAGCAACTATTATGAGTCAGGCACTCTCCATAGCACTTTATACATAGTCCTCCAAACAACCCAATTAGGTAAACCTATCATTATTTTGATTTTCTAGATGACAAAATGAGATTTAGGGAGATTGTCTTTCAGTGTAGATTATAAATCTGTAATAGGATTTTTAGTTTCCTTGTCATCCTACTTTATCTGATTTAGTTTACTTTTTTATCTCAGCTTTTTCTTTCTTTATAAATTTCTGTTCCTGATTCATAGAGGTCTTTTTGTGTCCCATTGAGGATGTCAACTGGTTTTCTGAAATATTCTTTTAGTTCCTGTAATAAAAAAATTTTTAATGTATACATTTTCTTCATTTTCTCCCAGTGTTGTCTAATTTTCCTTGTTTTGTCCAAGGTTTTTTTCTGTTTATTCACCCTGGGACAATGAAAAGTCTATCCAGACTTGGTATCTGCCAACAGACTGGGTGTGTAGCTTGCACTTGGCCTTGCTCACTGACCACTTGTGAGCTGTCAGATCTCATTTTCTGTTATTCAACTGGAGGGCAAGTTGCTATGCACTGCTCTTACTGAAATCTTTGTTAACAGACATTTGTCTAATGTGGCTTTATTTGTTTGAAGAGGAATCTTCTCTTCCTTTCTTCCTAGTTCTCTGAAACTGCACTGATTGGTTACAGCAAAGACTACAAATCTTAGCATGAACTGGGTTCATCACATCTTTGTCCTCTACCTCATGCTCATGGTACAATATGTGTTGATTCTACAACTTCCAGGATGCATGTGCCACTAACAGTTCCCATCCTTTTTCTGGGTTGTGTGTGTGTGTGTGTGTGTGTGTGTGTGTGTTGTCTGTATATGTGTTTTCTTCCTGAATACTGCAGTTTCTAAATACATGTTGGAAGAGAAGAACTGAGTGGATGGTATCACAACAACATGCTGGACATTCAGATTGCTTATAGCATGAGCTGTAGAGGTACGGCTGCCCAACATTAGCTGGTTAGTTCAAATGCTAGGTCTCCCAGCCAAAGGCTAGGCAAAGCAGGGCAGATGAAATTCTATCTATATTCATTCAGGTTGGTGAGTGTGCTTTGTTTCAGCTGGTAAAGCAGGCATTGACTACTGATGTTTGATTCTTAGTTTACCTCCACTGTAATGTAATTAGTAGAATTTTCTCCCAGATTCTGACAATGTGTTATTCTCATTTATTGGAGCTGACTTGACTTCATCCATTTCTTAATCTTAGAGATTGCCATGTAATGTTAGGCCGTGCTACACACTAGCTAGAGCCATGACATTTTAAAACTAGCATCCATAAGTGAATTTTGACCATCAGTTGTTTTGAAAGAGCTTTGGGAGACATTTTAACATATTGACAGTCCTTCGTTGGGGTTTTAAGCAATTTCTTTACATGCAGAATGGTTTATAACTACCTCAGTGACATTTCATATAGGATGTTTTTTCTATTCTGAGTACTGCCAGTATTGGCTTTTAATTGCATTGACCCATAAGATAGGTCTGATGTTCTTCACTTGTTCTTTCTTTTGAGGCCTCTCTCTGAATCTTGCTACAGGAGTTCTGTATGATCAAACTTTGTTCCTCCCACAGCTGCAGGAGCTTATCTCCTGATCGAATTATATTATTCACTGTCTAGGATTTTTTTCTTTAGGTGTATACATTGAGCCTTATTTTGATAATTTGCATAAACACCAACTCTGCCTAAAGCATCACAGAACAAAGAGAACAGAAATGGAGTGTTTACTAGATTGCCAGTTGAAATCAAATTTCTCTCTTCTGTTGGGAGAAATAAGCTTTACAGGAAATAGGCAGGAGATGTGATGTTAGAGAATGATGTTTCCTGGCCAATTTTGAGCCTTCCTCAGCAGGGAAGACAACGTGACAATGCTTTCTGGAACAGTGAATGAGAGTGAGTTATGAGGAAGGAAGCTCTGAAATGGCAGAGGCTGACTTTGCCTTCATGAGGTATCTGGTTTCAGACACAGTGTTCAGCCATATTCTAATAAACAAAAAGAAATCATAGTCAGTAAATCAACACCCTTTGGAAGGATTTAAGGTCTTATGCAGCAATTCTCTTTCCTTTACACATCTTACCTTTTCTTCCAGAGCTAAGGAAATGTATATGAAATTCTGTCGAGTATTAGATGCTGTTTATTATCTAAAAAGGAGATCTGAAAAAATAGGTAGAACACCTACTTGTAGATTGAAAACATATGTCTTATCCACACATTATTAAGTTTTTCTTAGAGAGTGTTTTTAACAAGCTGAATATAGATAATTTTTGAAGTCTAATATTTGTAATAGTAACAAAGGAGAAAATAATTTTATGAAAAAGTTATTTTAGCCATATGCAAACTTTTGTTGGTGTTGAGTCCATATTACATCCTATATTAAAATCTAAAATGAAATTCTTTGTAAGGGTAAAAATCATGAAAATAATTCTTGGAGCACAACACTAAGATGAAAAGTCATGTTGCTGTATATTGGTATATGAAATAATATATATGCTTCATTCCATGAATGATTTCCATAATTTCAGTAAAGCCCGATCAGGGCCCAGTTTTGTTTGTTGAAGTAAAGGCACAATCCCGTAAATTCTCGTGTACACACTTTGGAAAAGATAAAACAATATAATAGAATATTGTTATGTTACATTATTATATTATAAAGTACCTGGGATGGACACACATCTATTTAAAATACAAAATTGTTAGATTTCTATTTCCTCCAATGCCCTTTTTAATGCCTTCTCATGAGGAATGTTGTGTTAATTCAAGGACCTGCTTGGGGTCTCCACAGCATAGCTATACATAATAAAAGAGCATGTAGCTCTCTTGCTTATTTAATGAAATAAAGGCTTAGGGAAAGGTGAATAAAAGGACACAACTGGTATTTTCATGTAGACAATGTGTGTGAAAATGTGTGTCTAAAGTATAAGTGGTGTCATGCACAAAAATTGAGTGACTTGGGGTTACCCTTTATGACGTTCTTCAAGTCCAGTAAATGTTAGGTACTTTATCTTCTTGGGCAAAAGGGAGGGATATGTTAAAGGAAGACATTTTTGCCACATTTCTCTCATATGTTCTGGAAATCTTTACATGCAGAGTCAATGACATGCAGCATATTTCTCTCAAGCAATCAGGCCAGACTGTGTTTTAGTTACTGATTTTTACCATTGGATTTTACTGGGGTTTAAGTTGGTTTCAGTGTCAAGTGCCCTTGTATCTGGTGCTGGTGCCTCTTTCTTTGAAAGTTTAGATTTAAGTCCTTCCTTATTTTTTAACTACTTACCTAGAGAAAAAATTGGGACAATCTTAGATCACTGTAGTAACCTTACCCTACACCTTTGGGCTGACCTCTTTCGTCGGCCTTCGGCTTTTAGTTAATCTTCAAGTAGTATGTTTAGATGCTGGATGTACATTTCCATTTGGGTTTTAAGACTGATTTTTCTTATATAATGTGGCCTCATCATCTTTCTCCAGCTCCTACCTTACACCATAAGTATTTCCTGCTTCAATTAATTTTCCAGCCGTTTGTCCAACACCAACAAAAACCATGGGAGTCCTCTTAGATTCTTCCAACATGGACCCATTTTATCTTATCAACAAGTCCTGAAAACCATCCTCTCCAATCTACCCTGACTGCCTTGGTAGCTGTTACTCAGAACATGGCAGTATCCTTCTTACCTGCTCAAATTATTCACATGAGCATCTATGCCATTTTCCTGTTTAAAACTTTCCTGTGACTTACCACTGTACTCAGGATGAAGTCAAAACAGTTAGGCATGGGATACAGGCCTCATGGTGACCTCCCTAAGCCTCTTGGAGGCTGTCCCCTTTCCCTCCTCACCTTTCACTTTGTGCTTCAGTGGTTGTGAGCTGTATAGATGTTCAGGCTTCCATACTGACCTCCCTTCTGGGCCCTGGCTGTTTCCTATGTACAGAACAATATTTGCCTTCTCTGCTGACATGCTCCTTCTCACCCTTCAAGTCTCAGCTTATGAATCATAGTCTCCAGGCTGTTGTCCCTGGTTCTATCTCCTCCATACCCTCACCCCCTCTCAGTCCCTACAAATACACATCCACTCTAGAGATTGGATTAGGTGTTTCTACGCTCCACTGACACCGTGTGTTTACTCCTATGTTTGCAATTGTCTGGGTGCACGTCTGGCATGACACTTATCAAAAATTATCTGATCTTTTGTCTTCCTCATGAAATTCCATGTTTTTTGAGGGTTGAAATCAAGTCTAATGTCTAGTACAGTTCCTGAAGTATAGAAAATGATTGATAAATTACATATACAGTTATATGTCATGCCTTAATAAATGTTTCTCTAAACATTTGCATATATATTTGATGTTTAGTAAATTTGGTTACTGGTACATGCAGATCTGTTTGCACGTGTACACATAAATAATTCTGTTTATATACCAAGACTTTGACTTTTGAAATATGACCTTTCTGCTCTTTGTTTTGTGAAGGGCAAACAGGTATAGGAAAATGAAATGTACCATCAGAACACTGTTTTCTTCAATTGATTTTTTGGGGTTAGGATAAAGGTGCAAAAAGTGTACTCAAACAAACTGCCAAGTATCCTTTGAACATTAAAACAATCTTCTTTTCTGGAGCCAGCTTTTGGCTTTGAAGAATAGCTCCTTGTCTTCTCATCTGAAAAGAGCTAAGTCCTTAGGATCTCTAAACTAATGAATAATCTTGTGACTTAAATTTGTTTTGGCCATTTAGCCTCCAAATGCGTGATAACTATCAATGCTCGTTTGATTTTAAGGGGGCTCTTAAATCTAGGATACACATGGTCAGAGCTAATTAGAAGTCTTCAGAGTTGTAGAATTGGTCCATAATTAAATTAACCTATGAGTATAAAATTTTAAAAAAAAATCCTTAATCCACGAAATACTTGTGTTGTTTCTGGAAAGGTAAACATGTACAGATCTTCCTTGATTTAGGATGGGATTATATCTGATAAACCATAAGCTGAAAATATCTCATGTCCAAAATGCATTTAATACACCTAACCTACTGAACATCATAGCTTAGTTTCGCCTACCTTAAACGTGCTCAAACTCTTTCATTAGCCTACAGTTGGTCAAAATCATCTAACACAAAGCCTGTTTTATAATAAAGTGTTTATTTAATGAATGCTATACTAACAGTGAAAATCAGAATGGTTGTATGGGTTCAGAATGCTTATAAATATAGTGGTTGTTTAAGCTTGTGATTGTATGGCTGACTGGGAGCTGCAGCTACTGCCACAGCCCAGCATCTTCTGCCTGTATATTTGAATATCCCTGTCCAAAAGATACATTTTACCTTCTTAAATGTGACCATTGATCCGGAGGAAATCATTTAATACACCTAACCTACTGAACATCATAACTTAGTTTCGCCTTTTTGTTGCTTAATTTATGGGGGGAAAAAACCAATGTAAAGCACATTAGCTGTGCATTTTCCTTCTGGGAAATTCTAATGAGAACCAGATTAGACTTTCTCCCTATATCCTCAGTGTCTTTTATTCTTCTGTATTTTCATCTTGTCTCTCTATGCCACATTCTGGATAGTTGCTTTTCTGTTTCTTTTTCCTTTTTTTCTATTTTCCAATTCACTAATTTTCTCTTCTGTTATCACACATGGCTATCAGATTTTAATTTTCATCATGTCTATTTTTCATTTCTAGCACTTATTTTTTTAAAGTTATCTGTGTCACTTTTTGTGACTCCCTGTTCCCTGAAGATATTTTCAAGCTTGTCATTTATTTCATTAAGCACTCACAGTTATTTTGATAATTGTAATATCTAAAGTCTCTCTAGAGCTCTTTCTGCTTATTATTTGTGCTGGTTCTTACTTATGTTGCCTTGTTTCCTGTGGGCCTCATTAATTTTCACTGCTGCTTGTCATTGACCCTGGACATGGTGTGAGCCAAATTTATGATCTAGGATGAATATGCCCTTCTTCAAAGATGCTTTGTATTTTCTTCTTCCAGGCACCTGAGGACACAGTCTTTACAAAGCACCTTCCACAGATTTATGGTTGAGTTTCCCTGGCCCACTCAGGCTGCTAGCACCTGAGGTCCAGATCTTCTCAAGGTCCAATCTGCAATCACACATGCTTAGATACAGGCTCTTTTTGTCCTTTTTCTTCTCCTGCTCTGCTCTGTACTAGAGCATCTTTTTCTTTAGTTCTTGGAAGCTGATGGGGGTGGGGCAGGACTTAGTTCTGGGTTACCCTGACTATAGGGTTTAGCCATTGGGGCACCCCTTTAGTGTGTAAGACTTCCCACAATGGCCTTGATTAATGCAGGTTGAGGAAACAAAGGCTCAAGGGTAAGGTGTTAGCATATGTCCTTGGGGCAAAAGTGGCTAGAGGCTCCTAAAAAAGACAAAAGGCACAATTCATGGACAAACCACATACTTATTGCTTAAATATTTTCTATACCATAATTTTATACTTTTAAATACTACTTCTGATTATACACATTCACTACTGACATGGCATGACATTAGTTTAGTGATAAAGCCATGAAAATTATACAGGATTCAATCAAATAATTTATCTATAAGAGTTGTGGCCCTGCCAGACAGGAAGACTATGGATGCAATTAAGAATAAAATCAAGCAGGAAGTAGACTAGCAAATCAAGTGTATGGAATTGCAAACTCAATTCAAATAGCAAAATCAGTTAATGAATAACCTGACCATTTATTCGAGACTATTCCATTTTTAGGGAATGATATATTTAAATGGGCTCACCTGTCTTAAATTTCAGGAGCATTCAACCTCATTGCCAGCCCCCAGAACTCCATCAGAATAAGCAGGTCAGCTTATTGCCACTTAGCACTGAGATGGTAAAGCCAGTTCTTGCTTGGGTTGGTATAATTATTTCCTTAGAACAGGGGTTCTCAAGCCTGGCTGCATATTACCATCACCTAGACTTATTAGAAAAAAAAAATTATCCCCAGAGATTCTGAGTTAAATGGGTTGGATTGGCTTTAGTCTTTTTTTTTTTTCTTTTTTAAAGAATCCTAAGTGATTTTAATGTGTAGTCAGGATTGAGAACCTCTTCCTTATTGGGTAAGCGTATCCTATAACCCTTAAATACTTAGCATTATATATTTTAAAAATACATTCTATTAAAATTTTGTGTTGCATGTGAGAATAAGCTCTGTATATGGTTAGTATTTAAAGATTTCATTAATGTTTAAGAGAATTTGATATTTAATTGACTAGCCTTGTGATTCTTAATTAAAACGTGTAATTAGTTTTAGGATTTGGGATTTTAAAATTGAAATGTAATAAGTTAATTTGGCTAAATTTATAGATAGAATTGGACTGTTAAATGTACTTGAAAGAGACCATATTTATGGGTAATTGACTAGATTTATTAGGATTAATAACCGAGGAATGCTTTGTTTGTTAGGCTTTTGAAGTTTTTAAAAAGAAAATCCCACATATTAAAATTTAAAATGCAGTTTGAAATGTTTAGGGGGTTTAATTATCTAATTTCATAAATGAGACCAAATGTTAATCAAATCGTCCCTTGAAGATGATTAAAAAATATATTTTTGGCTTATAAATAGATAATGAGATTTGTAAGTTCAATTTAAGTACATAAGAAATACTAGAATTTTTAATTTATAACTTCAGTTAGTTGAATATTATTTTCAAAGTAGTCACAGATGGTCTTTTAAGACCATCTTTTAATGGTGTGCTTAAGAACCATTCTCATGAATACCAAAAATACCTACTTTGACACTTGCCAGGTTCTTGTGATTTTTCCTTTTCCCTTCCAAAACTAAAATAGTTTATTTTTTTCTCTCTTTTTGAAAGTGACACACAATTCAGAACACAAAAAGTTGTAAGGAATGAAGTGAAACTCACATTCACAGCACTCTGATAGCAGTTGTTAGCATTTTGAAGTATCCTGCCCAGTAACTGGTTGGCTCACTGACCTATGTCTCTCTATCTCTCTGTCATCTATCTATTTAATATTTCATTGAGTAAATGGGATATTACATGTGCTGTTTTATAATATTCTTTTTCCTTCAGTCTCTTTTGGACATAATGTCCTTATAAATTTCATCTATAAGGATTGCATCGCATTCCACTATGATTTACCATCATTTATATGAGCAACATACCCAATTTATAATTTATTTCCAAACTTTTCTATTATAAGCATGACTATGAGGAACATCCTTGATTTTTTTTTTTTTTTTACATTTAGGCACTTGTGGGATTATTTTCAAGGCTTAATTTCTAGAAGTGGAAATGGCTCTCTGAGTTATGAATCTTTGGAATTCAGAGAAATAAACCTCTTCTTTTGATGGCAGTTAGGCACTTCAGATCATTGAAACCTTCTCCTCCTGTTGAGATGAGTTGGTGGCCGTACTGTAGTTCTCACTGAGACTCTAATGCCTTAGTAGTAAGAGTGTGGAGGGCTGGATCAAAATCCTAGCCTTAACCTTGTCTATCTTTGTTATTTGAATTGTCACTGAAATTTTCAATTTTCTCCTTTCGTAAGGAGAAGATAATAAAATTTCCCTTAAACCAATTTTGGGAGAGGACAGTTTTGTAAAAAAGAGCTAGAATGGAGCCTAATGCACAGTAAAGCTCAGTGCATATTTATTTTCTCGCTACTTGAAGCTGAGAAGATGGAATTCAGTTAATTCCTCCTGGTTCCATGACTGTTTCCATTGCAGAAGAGATTGGGAGGTAATTAACTTTTCTGTTCTTGCTTGAGACCTCATTCTCATATCTCTCTTTCCGGGTAGCTGATATTTAATAAGATTTTGAATAAAATGAAATACCCTATTTACAAAAGAAGCTTCTTAACGTGTTTTGTCAGGACTGAAATATATTTTTGCAATGTTAATAAAACTTCCTTTGCAAAGATAACTAGCAAGACCATTTAAAATAGTTACAGTAGTGTGTCCTTTCTTACACGTACCATAAAACTTAAATGGGCGGATGTAACCACAGGGAAAATAAAATCTTGGAAAACACTTTAGAGTTCTGAATATTACACAAAGAGGCACTTGGGCTAAGATATAAAGTTAAGTATTAGCTTGTAGTATATGAGACAAGGAGGAAATGGATTGATTCAGGCAGAAACATTGTGCTTTGTTGAGTTTGAGTTGGTGCAACTTAGTGAAAAGGGTTTTTCCTCTGAATGAATAACTTTGTATAAATTGCATAGTTGTACATGGGATCCTACAATCTCTAAATATCACCTGGGAAGCAAGTTTAGAGACCATATAATCCAACCCCTTTATTTTATAAGTGGGCAAAATGAGACTCGGGGAGATTCTGATGTATTTGAAGGTTTATGGAGAAACTCGCGTTTTTGTTAGAATGAATTGCAGACACCAACTTCATTTTACACAAAGGGAAGCATGGCTGGAGAATCTGAAGTGCATTGTCAGTGATAAACCAGAATCCAGGGCTAGGACTCTTGTTCCAATGTTCCTCTAACACTGGTCAACACACATACTCAATAGGCAAGAATAATAAATGGTTTTATTCATTAGCCTGAGATTCTTCTATATATGCATGATAACTCAAAATCTATTGAAGTTTGAATCAAACAGTCTAGTTGATCCTTGGATATTTCTTGGAAGCTCTGCGTTCCTGAGAGCAGAAAGGTTTTTAGGGGTATCTTTTAAGGAATATTAGAAAGCCAGTCCCATTTTCCCTCAGGTCAGTTGGTCATTAGAAGACACACATTTCTTTAACTGCTAAGTTGCAGTGACCATTGTCCCTAGGGACTCAGCTGCTGGCCCTCTCTGGTTGTCCAAGTAAAAGCTGACCCATTCATTCAGCTCAATTATCCACAAGGTGCAAGCCCAGGAATTGTGGAAGAGCTACCCCCTCCCCTGCAAATAGTTCTGAGTGCACACCCTAGTAAAAAGCAGCAAACGTAAGAGAAAAACTCAATGTGAACAAATATCAGAGAGCAAGAACGATCCGTAATTCACTAGCTGTGTATAAATAAATGTTCGTTAAGTCTTCTCCTTTTTCTTTCCCCTGCACTTTTCAAAGAAAAGATGCACGTCCAAGTTTAAGACGTTGTTGAATTTACAGAGGATAGACGAAGACATCCATTTAAAATTCTGCTCTTTTTCTCTACGGAGGTTGGAGGTTTCTGGTGAGCCCTCCCCATTGCCCAGGCTAGCAAACCCTAACGGGGCGTGTGGCATCACAGAACAGTAACTTATTTCAAACTCCAGGTGTGTATGCAGTACCAGTGTTGGGCCTTAAGAAAATTTATTACAGATGTCTGGAATTGAAGACTGTTGACTAGGTGCAAACATTACCTCATCGTCCACTTGACACTAGCACAGTTGGGGGGAGATTATAAAGGTAAATACAAATGTGCTAAAATGTAAACGTGGGCTATTTCTTTAGCAAATTGGGTTTTCTTGTTATAGCCATCTCAGTGTTTTATGAGTCAGATAATAGAAATCCTGAAATTAGGGACAGATTTACAGCTTGTTAGGGAAGTTTCCATTAATCCCTTGAATATTTGATACTCATGGTCTCTTTCATGGACTTAGTGAGAATAGCTTCTTTTAATGTCACGTCTCTTTTAGTTGTCAGAGTCTCTGTAAATTTTGATGACAGACAAGACTGTCTTGCATAAGGAGATCTAAAGCAATGGCAGTAGTGGGTGCACCAGGGCAGTTAACACAGACTGGTGTTTCTATCATTGTGTTCATGTCATGTTTTTTTCCCCTCCTAATGGTGGGTCCCCACATGGTAAGCACCGTATTGTAATTATTTTAGAGGGCCAAGGAGGTAGGGCACTGAGGACAATGGATACCATTTGATGATTATTAGCAACAGAAAGTGGCTAAAGGTAACTAAGCAATCTGACCTTATTGTCATATTACATAGGTTGGAAAATGACATGCAGATCTGATCTGTACAGCTAAAGCAAAGAGGATTTAAAGAGAAATATTTATGGACGAGGGAGCTCCTTGGAATATTTGGATCATTTTGGACTCGTAGACTTAACATGTTTGGAATAGGTTACTAAGCAGCCTTTTTAAAGGGCTGGGCAGGGAGAGGCTATTTTGGCCAATGAAACCCCCTGAAATGTGCCTGTTGAAGCATCTGGTAATAAAAGAATTGATTAACCATCAAATCCTTATAGAAGTCAGCCAGCAACATGCTCGTGATGGTCTCTAATGCCTAGCTTTTGCTTTGAAGCCATTGAAACCTTCTCCTGTCTCTCTTTCAAGATCAGTGGAATCAAGTTCCCTAAATGTGTTGCTTGACTATTGGGGTCAAGTGCAGATTCAGTCATCAGGAGTTAAGTGGCTCTTGAAAGGGCTCCTATATTCTTGTTAATCTCTCTGTGATAACCCAGGATGTGCATGCTTGTTTCTGCTGAGACCCCAGCCCAGAAACCCAAGCACATTTGTGTAGCTTTCTGTCAATTACATGGCTTAGGATGGATAGGTTTTGGTCCACTAGAATAGTAATTGCAGAAGTGCAGTCTAAATTCAGTTCTGCGATGTTGGGATTTGCGTTGCCTGGTGTTGATCGTCGCTTCCCCTGTTCTGACATTTATGGCTGTGTTTCATCTTGGAAACAATGTGCGGTTGTAACTGGGAGTTGGCAGGTGCAAGAAAAGAGTAAGTGAAGCTTTATTGGCATTGTTTTATTCCTCAGGATTCCTTTCAGAAGGTGAAATAAGAAATATTGACGAAATTGGGAGAACTGGCCTGTTAAAGCCTGTTAAAGCCTGTTAAATGTGTGACCTGATTCTGAGTTCATATGTTACTTGCAGTTGCCATTGCTGTGGTGAAACATTTAACATTAGGTTTCAAATATTTACCTCAACAATTATTCTTTCCCTCAATGAACAGTAACCGGAATAAGAGATAAGATGGCCCCTAAGTGAATATACTGTAAGTTTCCCTAGGGATTATTACACTGATGTGAAAAATCATGTGTTCACACCAACCCATGTGTTACGAGTTATGTAATTCTTTTATACAAAGTCCCTTATCAGTCTTTAAAAAATCAATTTATTGGAGGAGCTGGCCAAGAGTACCATCATTTTAAAGTGAAATCTCTGACTTCACCTGCCAAGAAGAGCCAATTTGATATTAAGGTCTGTTAACGATTTAACTTTTCTTTGGCTGAAGTGAGCTTGAGTGTGATACTGCTTTCAATTATCAGTGAGACCTTTGCCTTTTTTCAGAGGAAGAGAATATACATAGAAAATATATGTTGGAATAATGATTTTAGTTTTGATTATAAATTATTTTTATACTTTATGTGCATATTGTAAAACAGTTTCAGCTTGATCTACTTCAGTGTTTCTCAACTTTTAAAAGATTATTGCCCCGAACAAGCTTATTTTTAGATATTTTTTTGTTCCAAATTGTTCTCCCTTACCCTCTGCATGAAATTAATACTAAGAATAAGAAGATTTTATTGCGTAGGGTTTTTCACACACTCCCAAGACCCAATTTTCACCCTCTTGGGAGTGATATGGCCCTCACTGAAAATGCATGGCTTACTTTAAATGAATATATATATATATAGTAAACTAATTTTTAAAAGAAACAATTTATGTTTAGTGCAGAAAAATCAGAATACAAACAAAGAGAACATAAAACACACTCATAATCCCACCTACTGAGACACAGTCCATGATTATTCTTTGATATACATATTTGCAAATCCTTGTCTTGATATGTTATGTTTAGTATTTTAGACAAATGAAAAAATAGATTACATGGTATGTAATGTTTTGTAACCTGCTTTGTTAATTATAATATTTGATGAACATTTTTTTTCAGGACAAAAATAGACTTGTACAACATCATTTTTACTGACTGAATGTTTCATTGCTTTGTCAAAATTTTTTTAACCCTATTATTTGATATCTTGGTTGTTTTAGAAATCATTGCATTGATTCAGAATCATTTAGGGAGCCCAGAAATAAACCCACCCACCTACAGTCAATTAATCTTCAACAGAGGCAAGAATATACAGTGGAGAAAAGACAGTCTCTTCAGCAGGTGGTGTTGGGAAAGCTGGACGGCCGAATGTAAATCAGTGAAGTTAGAACACTGTCTCACACTGTACACAAAAATAAACTCAAAATGGCTTAAAGACTTAAATATAAGACATGACACCATAAAACTCCTAGAAGAGAACATAGGCAAAACATTCTCTGACATAAATCATAGCAACATTGTCTTAGGTCACTCTCCCAAGGCAAAAGAAATAAAAGCAAAAATAAACAAATGGGACCTAATCAAACTTATAAGCTTTTGCAGAGCAAAGGAAACCATAAACAAAACGAAAAGACAACTTACCAACTTGGGGAAAGTATTTGCAAATGAGGAGACCAATCAGGGCTTAATTTCCAAAATATACAAACAGCGCATACAACTCAATAACACATAAAAAACAACCCAATAAAAAATGGCAGAAGACTTAAACAGACATTTCTACAAAGAAGACATACAGATGGCCAATAGGCACATGAAAGGATGTTCAGCTTTACTAATTATTAGAGAAATGCAAATCAAAACCACAATGAGCTATCACCTCACACCAGTCAGAATGGCTGCCATTAAAATGTCTACAAATAATAAATGCTGGAGAGGATATGAAGGAAAGAAAACCCTCCTACATTGTTGGTGGGAATATAAGTTGGTGCAGCCACTATGGAAACAGTATGGAGGTTCCTTCAAAAACTAAAAATAGAGTTGCCATATGATCCAGCAATCCCACTCCTGGGCATATATCTGGAGAAAACTCTAATTTGAAAAGATGCACCCCAGTGTTCATAGCAGTACTATTTACAGTAGCAAAGACATGGAAGCAATCTAAATATCCATTGACAGAGGAATGGATAAAGAATATGTGGTGTGTGTATACATACATATATATGTATATGTATGTATGTACATATATACACAATGGAATATTACTCAGCCATAAAAAAGAATGAAATAATGCCATTTGCAGCAACATGGATGGACCTAGAGATTATCATACTAAGTGAAGTAAGTCAGAGAAAGATAAATATCCTATGATATCACTTATATATGGAATCTAAAAATATGATACAAATGAACTTATTTACAAAACAGAAACAGAGTCACAGACATAGAAAACAAAGTTATGGTTACCAAAAGGGAAAGGGGGGAGGGATAAATTAGGAGTTTGGGATTAGCAGGTACAAACTACTATATATAAAATAGATAACAAGGTCCCTACTGTATAGCACAGGGAACTATATTCAATATCCTGTAATAAACCATAATGGGAAAGAATATGAAAAAGAATATATACATTATATATATAATATATATATAGCTGAACCATTTTGCTGTACACCAGAAACTAATACAACATTGTAAATCGATAATACTTAAATTTTAAAAAAAGTCACTGTACTTTCCTTGTAACTAAAACTTTTTGCACATTCCTTAAAATTTTTGAGAAGCAGGATTAAAATCCATGCACACTTTAAAACCTTTATCAACAATCTTGCACCACCTTACATTCCCATTCCCACGCATTAATTGAGGGCGTCCATTTTCCTGCTGCTTAACTAACAATAAGTTATTATCACTTTAAAAAATATTTGCCACTCTGATAAGTAAAACGCTTGTGTTAGTAGGTATTCTTTTATTTCTAGAAAGAGTAGTCTTTTTTTTTCCGTCTGTTTCTTGGCCATTTGCATTTTGTTTAGCCTTTTTCTAACTTAAAAAATGAGCATCTGATTTTTTCTGTAGCATGCAAATGTACAAGGTCAGTGTAAAAACTTATTGTGAGAACAAGCGGATCCTGAATATAAGTTCACAATAAGACAAAGCAGTTATTTGTATTTAAGACACAGATATATCAAATAAGAAGTAAGATTATTTAAACAGAACCTTCTTTGGGATGGCAGAGGATTAGGGAGACCAAGCAAGAATTATTTTCAGATTTAGGGCTTATTAAAATAAGTCATTTTTCTCAAAGGAGAAAGCATCTTTTAAGTTGCTAACATGGCACAGAGAAATTATGTTCTGTCATACGTCTGTAAGTTTACTTTTTATGTGACAAGCTTGACCTTTTGAATAGTGAGAAGAATAGCTCTTTTATTTGGGTGATTTTGTAGATGACCACTTACTTCTACGGTTGAATCCACATCATTGATCCTCAAAAGTTTACACACTTTATCATTGGGATGTTTGGACTCCTCTCATTCTGTTTTTATTCAATTTGTTGACTCAATGAATTTCATCCATTTACTGCCGCAAAATAGTAACTAATTTATATTATGACTCTCAGTGGCCATGAACTATTACTTCACAAGAGGAGCCTCGAGATCTTTGATTCTTTTCATATTTTTCAAGGTAGATTTATGTACCATTGTACACATTTTATTGGCCTCATCTTGAGTTGAGCTCATGACTTCCTAGGTGTCACAATGAATCATTAAGTCCTGTTTTCAACAACAAAACCCAGAAAGCCAGATGTGTTTTTTTTAACATCTTTATTGGAGTATAATTGCTTTACAATGGTGTGTTAGTTTCTGCTGTATAAGAAAGTGAATCAGCTATACGTATACATATATCCCCATATCCCCTCCCCTCTTGCGCCTCCTTCCCACCCCTCTAGGTGGTCACAAAGCATCGAGCTGATCTCCCTGTGCTATGCAGCTGCTTCCCACTAGCTATCTATTTGGCATTTGGTAGTGTTTATATGTCCTTGCCACTCTCTCACTTCGTCCCAGCTTACCCTTCCCCCTCCCCATGTCCTCAAGTCCATTCTCTACATCTTTATTCCTGTCCTGCCCCTAGGTTCTTCAGAACCATTTTTTTTTTTCTTTTTAGATTCCATATATATGTGTTAGCATACGTTATTTGTTTTTCTCTGACTTACTTCATTCTGTATGACAGACTCTAGGTTCATCCCCCTCACTACAAATAACTCAATTTCATTAAGCCAGATGATTTTCAATGAAATGTTGAGAAATGATTATAACCATTGCTTATTTCTAAGCTGAGCCATGTCTCTGGATAATATTGTTTCACTTTTGAAATGACGTTTTTCAAAGGACTGATGATTGTATTATTTCTATCCAAAACTATGACAGCTGTTCTCTACTCTTTGGCATATGAGAACTTAACTGCTACACCAACTTTAACTGGTAGAAAGCCCGTAGGTAGAAAGATGCATGCCCTTTATGGATGGTTAGAATCCTTTTATCAAAAATCTCAGTAACAAAGTGGATGATAAGACATTAAAAGCAAGGAGACATTAACTTTTAATAGAAAATCCCAAATATTTACTTAGTTTCATTAAACATTTTGCCAAGACTTGGTTCTAGATTATATAGCAGCAATAACAACAAATACACACACACACACACACACACACACACACACACAGAGACACACGCAAAGGGTATGTGAAATTCACACATAGACATGTGTTACTCTGTCCTAGATACTGTGCTAGGAGTTAGTCGAGTACATTTTATCCTCACAAAAATATTGTGACCCTTATTTAAAATGGGGAAACCAAAGTTCAGAGAGGGTTTATACCTTTCCAGCTCAATCTACATACTATGTGACTGGTCTGGAATCCGTGTTGCTGTTATTGCAACCCTCTGCCTTTTCCATGACCATCTATGTAAACACATAGACATACAACATTAGATGGTTATATATACAGGCAGGTGGGTCTGAGAAGTGTCTGGTAAAGAGGTTCTAAGCCTCTGGTGGGTTCAGGGACACTGGCGTGACCACTTCAGAAGTCAGCTCGACTACTATTGAGATCTCCGTCCCAAATACCTTAACCTTTTCTCAGACGTGGACAAGCCATGTCTTCTAAGGGGTGAATGGTTATGGTATAGCTCACATCTCCCAGATTCCCTCCCTCAATGGCCCCTGTTTGAGTCACTCAAATTTCCTACTGCATTGCCCAAGACCCATAAGGGAGAAGAAAGATAGCAACCTGAAAGTATTTGATTTCACTAATAAAATTTCAGTCTTGTATGAGAGCTGGGAAAGTGTTCCATCACCTCCTTCTGAGTTTTGCAGTTGTCTTTTTTTTTTTCCCCATACACATGCATACTTGTGTGACTTCTGCTAGCTAGCTTCACATTCTACAACAGTTTGAACCTGGGTTTTATTGGAAGGGAAGAAAACTTTATGCTCATTTAGTCCTTCTCCTTTGTCAGAGGCTTTCATATTCAGGTACTGCTCGGATTTCATGGTGAGACTCTTTCACAGGCTTTGTTTGCCTTTCATGTAACTTTTTTTTACTAAATAAAATGCAGTCTAATGAATGATTCAGCCAACTCATGAGGTTTTCTTGCTTACCTTGGAGGCACTTCCTTGGGAACATGGACAGCCCTCTTCATCCCCGATACCCTGTGTCACCTCCTTGCTCCCCTCCCCCTGCTATTTCTATCCTTTGGAATGGAGACCCCCAACCACCAAGGGCTCTAGGATTGACCTCTCTTCCCAGGAGAGGCCCAGGATGTGTGTTGCCTCTCCCTGCCCACCTTCCATCCCACCTAACACGTTTATTCTCGCCCCTTCTTTGATATGAGACCCTGCTTGCTCACAGGACACACAGAATGGTCACAGAAAGCAGTGACAAAGCCTCCTTTCCTGCACCCTTGTTCCAGGTTATTCTTCCCTGGTTATATACCAGACCCCTGTTGAGGAGAGGTTGACGAGAGAGCAGAGGTAAAGGCTGGAGTGGGTACCTTTCTAGGGGCCAGCATCCTGGGAAGGTTTATCCCTTCCTGCTGTGTTACCTGCACATGTCATTCATTTTAGAAGTGGGTGCCTTCTAATATTTTGTTGCTTGTAAAATATATTTAGTGCCATTCATAGTGTTTAATCCCAGCTATCCTTTTTTTTATTGATCTAAAAATTTTGATGAATGATTTTTCAGTACTTCTGAAAAATACTTGTGTACTTGGTCTCTTTAACCTGTAGGAAGTAAATATTACTATCCAACCTCTTATAATTGGAGAACTGGCAGGTCATACAACTAGGGAGTGAAGGCAAGATTAAAACCCAGGTTTGTGTAATTCCAAAAATCATACTTGGTATGTTATCCATGCTGCCCTCCCACATGATACATGGCCCATTACTGAACTTGAAAAGCAAACTGAATGGAAAATTGCAAATGTGGAGAGAGGAATATTCATCTATTTAAATTGATATGTGATGCTAAGTTTACTAAAGTGAATAGCCAACTTATGGCTTATAAATAACATGATATACCCTAATACTGTATTCCAAAGATGGCAGAGGCAAGTAATACATTCTTACCAGCATGGGATTTATTTCTCTAGGGATTTACATAACATCTCTTCATGGAAAGGAAGAAAGATCATAAAAATGCTGGTAGGTTATCTCGTTGGGTGGAGTTGTAAGAATGATGAAATCATGCAAAAGGGTGTGGCACGTATCTGGCCTTTTATGAAGTTAGGGGAAAGTGTGACATTCATTTCTATTCAGTATGTTAAGTTACATATTTTGTCATGAATTTTTCTCTCTTTCACTTTAAAGATTTTTACTCCACGTGTAAATGGTTCCCTTTCAGATTGTCCATAAAAAATGTAATAAGAGCCTGTCGCAGCTCCCAGAGTTCTATTCAAACAGAAATTCTTTGGCTGTTGGAAATGAATGTGTTTACATTCATGTCTATTGGTCATAAATTTCCATTTTGGGGCAACCTGTTCCAATCTAATAAAAGTGACAAGATTCCATCAATGTCAGGAATCTCAACTTGCTCACCATTAGCCTTTCTCTCAGTCACTTTGCTTGCAGGAATCACATAGTTAGTTATGCTTATTAATGGTGGGAAGTTAGGGAGTGGTTGATCCCTGAAGTTTTTCTAAATCAGTGTGCTGTTTGGATCATCACGTCTACGAATGAAATTGACTATCACATTCTGCAAATTTCTGTTTGTTTTCTGTAGCGTTTTCAAATTTCTTACTGTCCTAAACTTCATGACTGAAACTGTGCACCCACATCTTGTGGGATTTGGATATGCTTCTGTTGAAGAATAGTTGAGTCTAAGATATTCCTTAAAGTCTGGACCTTCGTATTAGTAGGAATATACTTCCTTGTCTTACTTACATTTGTCTATTTTATTGAGAGATCAGAGAGGTCTTTAGAAACCAACGTATGTTTGGATGAGCTGTATTTTGGTTTCCATTTTTAGACCTACAGTGATACTTTGCTGTATTTTCTGTCATTACAGATTATTTCTCCACCTTGGCAGAAATGCCTTAATTTTTTTTTTTTTTTTTGGGTCATTCTATATGATTGGCAGGAGTGATACTCAAAATATTTAGCAACTGGTTCGTCAAAGGCACTGACCAATCTGAACAGCTACTCTGGCCAGATACAAGGGACACTGGCTATAAACAGCTGTGGTAGCTGGGTCCATGCACAAGGGTTGAGTGTTTCTGGTTGGGGAAGTTTTTGGAGCATCTGTCTCAAATAACTCTTTTTGTTTTTTACTTATTGTGCAGTCAGTATCATAGATCACAGAAAATGTTGACAGAGAAACCATTGCAATTATTAAGATGACACTGATGAAAAAGTAATTAGGAATTAGCTTTTATGTCATATTCATGTGGACCTGTAATAATTAGATGGCTCAGTGCAATTCAAAAATGCATTTACTAGGTTTTTGGTGTATCCAGTTCTACTTTGTTTCACCTTTCTTCTGTGAGTGCAACAAACTTCACAAATACTAATTCGCAGCAGGTGTACATAATGTATGAGAGTTAACTACCCCATATTTAAGGTAAAGTTAACAGAACAGGGAGATTAAATCTGAATGCTATCAGATTAGTGGTAAATTTAGGGTCAGGGTTCAAAAGAGATGGTTCATTTACAGTTGTGATTTTTCATGTTCCTCTGATGTCCGGGCATGAGCTCTTCTAGGTAGGCAGAAATGTTTGTTTAAACACTTCACAGTGATATATTAAAGTGGCTACATCAACATTGTCTGTATGCATGTGAAATCCTTGAGAGATTACGCAATTAAAAAGGAAATAGATGAGACCCCTCCCTTCACAGGACCAAAATTCCCTTTAGCTGAATTCACGCTTGGAGAAAGAGATTAACCATTTTTAAAGAGGAATGTCATCTGTTTATGTTTATTTCTTTTTCTCTCCTGGAGATCCTTTCTCACAGTGAGAATGGGTTCTGTAGCACTGCCTAGGGAATCTCAAGCTTTTCTCCCTCCATTTTCTTTCTTTCTTTCTTTCTTAACAGAGAAGGGGAGACAGAAATTAAGGGCCAGCAGTATCTATTCTTTTAGCTACACTTTGCACTGGTACTTACATCTACCCTTTCTTGCTTAAGCTACAGGACCCATCTTTCCAATTTTTTTTTTTTTTTCCCTGAAGGGTAAAAAGAGGAGGTGAGAAACACCATGATCGCTTCATTCCCTTTTAAGTCTGATCAAGGCATGGGGAATCATATTTCTGGTGGGAAATAGGAAGATATTCTTTGAATATCTGCTTTGGCCTGATAGATGCTACTAAACAAGAGTGCTTCTTATCTCTGCTGGCAAAAGAAGGGCAGGCAGTAAAATGCAAAACAGGTAGGTTGGAGAGAAGAGTTATAATGAACCCAAAGACTCAATAGGGAGGAATTTGTATTT
Organism: Balaenoptera ricei; assembly: GCF_028023285.1. Taxonomy (NCBI): domain Eukaryota; kingdom Metazoa; phylum Chordata; class Mammalia; order Artiodactyla; family Balaenopteridae; genus Balaenoptera; species Balaenoptera ricei. Next base: position 55,555,240 of record NC_082644.1, on the reverse strand, counting down.
TTTGGAGAAAAGAGAGCTAAGTGCTTAACTATTACAGTATGGCAGAGTCACAAAGCCCTTTTATTTTAGATTAGTTGGGAAGAGTTTGGTCTGCAGTTTTGAAAAGACTCAACGGTAAAATTTTAAGTAACTTTAGTTTTATTAATGTAAAGATGAATTTGTTTTAATTCTAACTTTTTATTCTGCTAATTCCTTATTAAATTGTTTCTTCTCAGAAGGCATTAGAAAAAAAAAGTCTTGCCAAGATTGCTTTACTTAGTAGAAGAGATACATTTATAGTTAGTGGTATCTGTATAATAGGAGTTAGAGTGCTAAAAACTTAAACATACTCTGTTATCTGTGGCATAGTAGATAAAAGCGCTGGTTCTGGAATCAGATGATCCAGGTTTAAACCCTAGTTCTCCATCTGCTGAACTTGGGCACTGACTTAACCAAGCATTAATTAATACTTCAGTGTTCTCATGTCTAAAATGACATAGAATGTGTAGCTAAGCCAATGGGCTGGGATGAGGATGAAAGTAATGTAAGTGCCTCAGAATAGTGTCCAGCCCAAAGTAAGTGCTCTGTAAATGTGAATTGTTACCACCGAGTAAACATCAGTCTTTTTATAGTGCTAATATGTGTATCACTCCCTTTCTCATGGGTAAACTTGAGGCTCATCTCTATTAAATGATCACGTTGTAAATTACCAGTGTCCAAAGTGTGTTTTTCATTTTTTTGTTTGTTTGTTTTTTAAAAACAAACTCTTTTGCAATCTTCCCATTGTGCCCAGTCCCACCTCCACGCCCAACCCCCCCGCCCCCCCCCCCCCCCCCAGTACGCCTTCAGGACTGGACCCGGCACCATCACTGGCACCGTGTTCACTGGAAGATGAGTACAGGAATTCTTGGCTTGATTGCTTTTACCTTTCCTGGCACACAAGCCAAGATGTCAGACAAGATGGGTTTGGGGATAGCGGAGACCCTTTTAGTATTAGGCGAAGATGATGCTGATTACGCCACGATGTTATTTTCAGTGAAAGTAACTGCCTCTTTTGTTAACTGGTTCAGAAGGAGCAGGGAGGTAAAGATTAAATGCAGGAATCATTGGGCAAGGCCGAGTTAATTCTTGGAGAACTCGACAACACACTGCCCCATAGTTCTGAAAGGTCATCACAGTGCTACTTAATATTCTTCATGTACTGGGTATTGTTTTCCATATGGAATCCCCAAGTGCTTTCAGCAGCTCGCTTGTTAGCTGCTGACAGCTTTTCACCCAGCGTTTTCTATTCCTCCCCCCCCCCCCCCCCGCCGCCGCCCCATGTCCTCTGCTTTACCCAGATTCTAGATCTTTGCGCTCCACATCTCTTTCCCTGTACTCCCTTCTCACCACCACCACCCCCCTGTTGCATTTTTTATGGTAAATAAAATAATTGTGCAGTGTAAGCCCACTGGGGTAACAAGGCATTTGTTTTTGCATAGCTTTTTGGTAACATAAGCCAGAGGAGGATGGTGAATATTCTTTTATTTACAAACAGTCTACACATAATTCCATTTAACTGTAGATAACAGCGTAAACTGCTTTCTGATTTAACCCCCTTGCTATTTCAGATAAAGAACCTACACAAGCTTTCATTTGAGCAGGGATTTTGCCTAAAAATTGACCCTTTGATAGTGAGCGTCTCAGGGCAATTCTGCATTCCACTGGTGCCATTAGCCTTTAGTATGCGTGTTACAAAGTAGCATACAGAGTTGGATTTATCCCAATCGGTTTAGCATCAAGCTGAAACTTGCACGCAGTCTAAGAAGACAATTAAATCAAGCCAATGGGTCTAAAAATAGGTTCCCCAATTAGAATGTGAGGTCTGGGCTTGAGGGCACTTTCTTGCATTTTGATATTAACTGTAACAAATTAGGGTGTTGGTTACAATTTTATAGGGCCCAAATATCCTGTTGAATAAAGAATGGACTGACATTGGTTGTGATAAAGAGTTATTGTGGCATAGATGGGTGAGGGAATACATATGTATCATATTAGAATTGAGAACATTTGTCCCTCTTCAATACTCTAGCCAGGAAATTAATTCATTGGGAATCTTATTTACACATCTGTTGGTAATGTTTATTACTTGTTAATTCTATGTAAATGGCTCTACTTTTTTTAAAGACAAGTATCTATTTGAAAAGAAAAATGTTTCTCAGCACAGGGATGCCTGTGTGTCACCAAGCTTTATAAACAAGGGCTGGCTCTTGTGTTAACACATGACTGTTCTACACAGGAAAAAAAAGTACTAGTACTGCTTATAAGAATTCACTGCATTTTCTGTTCTGTGCCTTTTACTGTATTTTTATTTACTTGCTATTCTCCAAAGGTGGCCATTTTGAATTGCTTAATATATTTCGTCATCTGAAAATGTCAATGTACTTATGTAATGAAAATGCCAGTATGTATATGGAATTAGCATAGAGATGATGAAAGCAGTTCAGTATTGATCAATAATCATATTTGATTTGGGCTTTTTACTTTGCTTTCCTCAACCATCCTGCACTTTGTTACTTATTGCCACTCACTGAGATTCTGGTCCTGACTAAATAGAAATTGTTCGAGGAAATTTTTTTAAAAAGTGCTAATACTTACCTTCCAGGGGTCTTTTGAAGATCATCCATGTAATACATGGTATAATATATACTAGCATTTCACAAATGGCAGTTAGTATTATTTTAAGAAAACAGACTTTTCATAAAGATGGACACCCGTGGAAAAATCCATCTTTCATTCCGGATCTCTTGTCTTTGAGATCCTGACGCTCCAAATTAGCTGCTGCCACCAAATACTGCCCCTCACTGAAAATGCCATACTGACAGCTCTGTCTTCATCTTAGCTGGAATGACTGGCACCGCTGTATTTTCTGTTCACAAAAATAAAAATACTATTCACCATTAATAAAAATTGTGCCATCCTCCATTAATAAAAATTGGACCACTTGGGCATCTCATGTAGTTCTAGCCTTTCTGTTCTTAACAAGCTAAAAAAGGTCAATTTCACCCAATAAGTGGAAGCAGACATATATTTGAAGAATATGTATTTAATATATGCATATATGCTTACAAACGTATGTCCATACATACCTATACTTGTGCAAATTCGAGTACCATGCCGTTTATTAATAGCAACCAATGTCTCCACAGAAGGCAGGGCATAGTACTGAAAAATAAAATAGTAAAAGTGACAAAAGATAAAAATAATATGTTTAGCATTTCATGTGTACAGAAATGATAAGGTTGGGAGCAGAGCTAGGCACACGGGGGGAAGACTGAAGAAACACGAGTGGCTTGTTAGCAAAATAACCCCAGGCTTCTGGTCCGTGATACCAAGGAAAATGTAGGAATGGTAATACTCACAGATAAAGCTGTATTAATTGAGAGGCTTTTCTGGAGAGAAGAGAAGGAAGTATCTTCTACATGCCGTGAAGATTTACATGTGATTTCCGTAACATCAGGGTATGTTTAGCTAAACATCTTTTTTCTTTTAATAATCATCTGATATTACCAGGTCCTCTGGGGAAGGAAATGCTTTGGAAAAGGAAGTGGTAATGAGGAAGAAAGTCTTAGGAAGTCAGACTGTGGCGTGGGTTGGTGGGTTCTTTATAAGTATTTAATTTCCTGTCTGGGAGGTGGGTTTCTGACTTTGTGTCTTACAAGTGAAGTGACCTATCAAGCTATTTGCTGTGACGTCCGCTGCTTTCCTGCCTGTTTTATCTCCTGGATGCCTAGAATAATATGTGAGGAGACAACAGAAAGCAAGCATATGTTCAATACAAAGGCTCTGTGAAATCTGTGAGCCTGCTGTGCATCAAGCCGATGTAATTCATTTATTTTTTTAAAGCAGTGATGATACACTCTTTCCTCTGGATGACAAATTACAGAGCACTTCTGAAAAGCCCTCTCTTTCGGGAAAACATTCTGCCTCTTTTTTGTTCCTTGCATAGCATCTTTATTCTGTATAATGGAAAAAAAAAAAAAAAGCAACATTGACTGAATACTCCTAGAAAGAAAAAAAAATGATAAAAGAACTAGATTTGAATATGTGATTGTAATAGTGAGCACAAAGGCAATACACATACTGTATACATAACCTTAAGCTAAGAGAAGCAATCCTGTCATAGTTTTCCTGCAGCTATCTAAAATATAAATTATGGCTAAGTCTTGTTGTCTTTTCACTATGTTGGGACCGGAGACTAGAACTGGTTAAGTCTCTTGTAGCAGAGGTGACAGGCAAAGTTTATTTCTGTAGGATCTAATAGGTTAGCTGCAAATAATGATACCTCTCTAAAAAAATACACTAAGAGAATAGTTTTATTTTCCTCAAAGAATACTTTTACTAGTTAGTACTAGGATTTTTGTTAGCCATTGTAGATCTTTGTTATACTTGCAATAGGAAAGATTTACCACCGGTGCTTTCATATTGGGATATATTGATACTTGTCTTCAAGCTGCCCAGTGATCCGCATCACCTTTGATTGTTCAGTTTCCTCCCCAGACAACCATTTCAGATATTTTTCCTGTCTCCTAAAAACCCCTTATATCCCTTCCCTCACATAATTATCTCGTTCTCAAATAAAAATCAAGGTCTTCCAGACTGACCAGCCTCATCTGCTCTTTTTCTTTAGCTTAACCTTTCTCTCCTAGGACCAGAGCCAGAGGAAGGGGAAGGGTGCCTCTCCTCTGAGCCAAGTCCCTTTGGCATCCACAACTTAGATCTTCCTTCTTGCTGCCCCAGGGGTCTTCCTGTGTTCATTATCTTTCTTTGTAGCGTACTTGCTTCCAAACCTTCATACTTCTAGGAATTTATATGTCTTTTTTAACTTGGGAAAAACATCCCTTTGATTCACGTATTCATTCATGATTCATTCAGGCAACATTTGTTGACTACCTATGCATGACTTAGTGTTGGTTGTTTGTAAGCAACAGAAACAGACTTTGGTTACTTTGAACTGAGAAGGAATGTACGGGAAAGATATAAGGGGACCCATAAAATGGGTAGAAAAGTTTAAGGATCTGGTTTTGGAGATGACATAGGCCAGAGCGGTTCGGGAGAATCCAGGTGACAAAGGCTAAAGAAAAAATCGCTTCTGGGATGAATCAGGTTTAACCACCCTCAGCCTCTGTATCACTTTTCTCAAAATTTAAATTCCAGGGAGTGACTGTGTGATTGGCGTGGGATACAACCCCATCCCTAGATCTGAGAAGGGTGGGAAATCTGGATTGACAGACTCAACTAGGACTGCATCCAGTGGGAGAGGGTTAGTCTCAAGATGCTACCGCTAGGAGAAAGAAAATGGGTACCAGTGAGGCAAAAACAATGGCTAGCCATTATAGCCTACAATATGCCAGGCAGCCGGCATGCTGGTCTTCAGAATAGAAGGACAAATAAAGGAAAATTAACATTTATTAAAAGGAAAATCATATGATAAAAATGAGAGAATTGAATGTGAATTTGTAATAATGGGTTTAAAGATAGATGTTGTGCACATATCATGACATATACAGGAGAAATGGTCCCTATTGAAAGATGAAGGGATACAACTGCCAAAGCGTATGAATTGTGGCCCAATCACACTATCTTGTCCCAATGTGTGAATAAGAGACTGGAACTGGTCCAAGATAAGACAGTAGTTGTCCTTGAGGAGCTTATAGTCAGTGGCATCTAGGGCAGGAAGAGGTAATTTTAAGAAAATACAGAAAGCTACTAGTATGGAGACACTGAGAAGGTACACCTCATCTAAGGATGGGCTGATTCTGAGGAGGTTTCCAGGAAAAAAAAAAAAACAACCACACCTCATCTGGAATTTAAGAAGAAATTGTCTGTGGTAGATGGAGTGGTACAGTGGTGGGAAGGGTATTCCTGAAAGAGGGAATAGCAGGAGGAGAGGCAGGGTGACGTGTGTAAAAAGAGCTGTGGAGATTGTGTGGAGAAAGGATTTGAAGGAGTGGTGACTGGAGGTATTGAGTCTGGGCACCATCAACATCTACACAGTAGAGAGGCCAGTAGGATGGGGAGTGGAAAACGCCCGTTGGTTTTGGTAGGTAGGAAGCCAGGGGCGAGCAGGGAAAGAGCAGTCTGAGTGGAGGAGGGCAGACCGAAACCAGATGGTAGTGATGGAGGAGAGAATCGGGCCTGAGGAGGTTGACAGGAAGTGGAGGTTACCGTGTGGAGGGTTGTAGGTGAGAGAGTGTTCTACACTAAAAGGATGAAGTCAAGAAAGGAAGAAAGGAAGTTAGAGAGGAGAAGATTGAGGGGGAGAGTGATACTTAAAGATCAGAGAAACAGGAAGGAATGTTGGCCTTAAATAGATGGCTTATCCTCTGATACTGGAGATGAGGACATGAGAATAGGTGTCAGTATCTGGGAATCTGTGGGTAGGAGGATGAGGATGCTGAGGGAGGAGATTATGGAGAGTCTTGACAGGAAACTAGACACACTTTGGAATGAAAAGAAAACCTGAGTTCAAATTCTGATTCCGCAATATCAAGCTGATGACCTTTGGAAAGTTACTTAACTCCTCTGAGCCTCCCTTTCCCCATTTGTAGAATGAAAAGATGAAAGAACTTACCTCAAATGGTTGTGGCAAACTTGAAACACTGACTATTGTCCCTGACACCTAGTAAGTACTTAGTAGTGGTATCCATTATTATTATTATTAGCATAAGTATAATGAACATAGTATGAGTGAGTGACTTTATAATATACGTCATCGCATGTTTAAGACTAGAGTGTGTAGACTCTAGAGCCATGAGCCCAGCTCTGCCCACACACTTTATCAGCTTTGTGACCTTGGGGCTGAAAATAGTATCTACCTTATAGGGTTACTGGGGAGATTAAATTGATTCGTATAAAACCTTCAGTGAAGATCACATAAGTGGTAACTATTATTAGTGTTTTAATTTGTATTCAAGAGCCAAAACAGCACTCTTCAGTATAGATTGTTATCTCTGTTTTATAAGGGAGGGCCTCAAAGTGCAGAAGGGTTAAACGATTTATCCCGAGCCAGATAACTAGCCAATGGCAGGGTTGGACTACAATGCAACCCAGATTCCTTGTGTCTCCACATTCTATCCACTCAGCATTACCCTGTGACATCTGACTGACTGCCTAACTTTGACCTTTAGTACCTGTTTATCCATACTCTGAATGGCTTAACATCACATACTCCGTGAGTTCATCTTGACCATTAGCTTCCAGGCTCATCCTTGGGTCTAGCCAGCCAGCTTTTTGTCCTGCCTTTGTGACCCACTGCTCAAGCCCCAGCTCCTGGCAGTCTGTATGTATGTGAAGAAGCACGGAAGTAAATAGAAGTTTGATTCACCAAGGGCTGTTCTACAAGTACATGATGGAGGTCACAGATACTTGAGAGAGAGAGGATACCATCATGAGTGCGAGTATTGCATTCGTTTCTGTGAATGTAGTGAAAGAAATTTGTACTGGCCAGGTCCAAAGACGCTGCACACCTGTGCACGCTCTACCTACATGTCTGCATTGCTTTCTCATCAGCTTGGCGAATTGTTTTATTGCCATACGATTCGGTACTTTGGAAACACCCAGAGACTTACCATTTGGATTGTTGTATGGATGCTTGATGATAAAAGTCTGACTCTGTTTCTGCTCTTGTAGCAAATCTGAGGGGAAATCTCAGTTCCAAATGTTGTATAACATCATGACCTTTCTTTGATGTATCGTGGTGTGGCAGACAGATGTACATAAGCACCAACATCCCGAATATTTCAAACTACCCTTGTTCTTCATAACAGGATTAGGAGACAGAATGGGCCTTCTGTGCAATCCAGCTTTACCATATGAAAGAAAACATATATAAAAAGCAGATTTTCCGTATTTAGAAATGAGGTTCTTTGGGGTCAGGTTTTATTTAATTTAAAGACACTTAGGTTTTACATTCAAAATGTGTTCCCACTTCATGGCCTTAAAGAGTCAAACATTAAAGATTGAAAGAAGAATTCCAATAGTATTTTTAAAACAATTAAGCTGCAGAATGTCAATATTTGGACACCTAAAAAGAAAATATTTCTTATAATGAGTGGTAATGTAATCACTAATACACCAAAGGAAGAGTTCATAAGGAAACCTTGAATTCACTGATATTTGAAAGAAGGATAGTTTTAGTTCAACTGCTGAGGAAATGTTTTACTTCAACTAGGAATTAAAGGGTTTTATATACAAATGAAATGATTTTACAATATGGGAAGGATTTGGAGGTAGGGGAAAAAACCCTAAGGATCAGAAATGTTAAACAGGGAACATGAAGGGAAGGATGAGAATGAGAGGTGTGAAAGGAAGAGGGGGAGGGAAAGGGCTGCGTTTCAGACCTTTGGTTGCTTCCATGGGGTGCAAACTGGAAGCTTCTTCTCTAAGTCGTAATGGGACTCACAAAGATAGCCTATGGCCAGCCTGACACATGGGTGTGGACCCCCCAAAACACAGAGCAGATGCAGGCACAAAATGAAGAGGAGGGCAGAGCATGTGAACTGCCACATGCCAGAGAGAGCAGAAACATGCACGGAGGTAAACTGTACATAGGCCCCACAAAAGGTTTCTATTATACTCAGTTATCTGAAACCCATAGAATAGATGCCAATATAAAGCCAAATTTACTAACCTGGAAGCCTGGGATTCTTTGACATCCCCTCTATCTAGGGAATTAATGTCCACGCATCTCATAGGGGCTGTAGAATGGTGCCTCTGATGGGTTACATGGTATAACTAAGGATAAGAACTTAGTACCTGTATTTTCTTGGAAAATGTGGGAAACTAGTATCATTTGGTAGAAGAAGAATCATTGAGACAAAAAAAGCATTGACTGAAGGAGGAAAATTAAATAGAAACGTGGGTGCTAAATAAGTGAAGAGAGGTACCAGATGTAACCAACTGTCTAAAAAGATCTAATAAAATCATTCATTTACCCTAGCAAAAAAATTTAAATTACCTCCTGTGTGCTAAGCCCTGGGCTGGGCCCTTCGTATATAAGGGCAAGTAAGATAGGCGTAGTTTTTTGTTTTGTTTTTTTTTTTTAAACATCTTTATTGAAGTATAATTGCCTTACAATGGTGTGTTAGCTTCTGCTTTATAACAAAGTTAATCAGTTATACATATACAATATGTTCCCATATCTCTTCCCTCTTGCATCTCCCTCCCTCCCACCCTCCCCATCCCACCCCTCTAGGTGGTCACAAAGCACCGAGCTGATCTCCCTGTGCTATGCGGCTGCTTCCCACTAGCTATCTATTTTACATTTGGTAGTGTATATATGTCCATGACACTCTCTCACCCTGTCACATCTCACCCCACCCCTTCCCCATATCCTCAAGTCCATTCTCTAGTAGGTCTGTGTCTTTATTCCCGTCTTGCCACTAGGTTCTTCATGGCCTTTTTTTTTTTTTCCTTAGATTCCGTATATATGTGTTAGCATACTGTATTTGTTTTTCTCTTTCTGACTTACTTCACTCTGTATGACAGACTCTAACTCCATCCACCTCATTACAAATACCTCCATTTCATTTCTTTTTATGGCTGAGTAATATTCCATTGTATATATGTGCCACATCTTCTTTATCCATTCATCTGTCGATGGACATTTAGGTTGCTTCCATGTCCTGGCTATTGTAAATAGAGCTGCAGTGAACATTTTGGTACATGACTCTTTTTGAACTATGGTTTTCTCAGAGTATATGCCCAGTAGTGGGATTGCTGGGTCGTATGGTAGTTCTGTTTGTAGTTTTTTAAGGAACCTCCATACTGTTCTCCATAGTGGCTGTATCAATTTACATTCCCACCAACAGTGCAAGCGAGTTCCCTTTCCTCCACACCCTCTCCAGCATTTATTGTTTCTAGATTTTTTGATGATGGCCATTCTGACCGGTGTGAGATGATATCTCATTGTAGTTTTGACTTGCATTTCTCTAATGATTAATGATGTTGAGCATTCTTTCATGTGTCTGTAGGCCATCTGTATATCTTCTTTGGAGAAATGTCTATTTAGGTCTTCTCCCCATTTTTGGATTGGGTTGTTCGTTTTTTTGTTATTGAGCTGCATGAGCTGCTTGTAAATCTTGGAGATTAATCCTTTGTCAGTTGCTTCATTTGCAAATATTTTCTCCCATTCTGATGGTTGTCTTTTGGTCTTGTTTATGTTTTCCTTTGCTGTGCAAAAGCTTTTAAGTTTCATTAGGTCCCATTTGTTTATTTGTGTTCTTATTTCCATTTCTCTGGGAGCTGGGTCAAAAAGAATCTTGCTGTGATGTATGTCATAGAGTGTTCTGCCTATGTTTTCCTCTAAGAGTTTGATAGTGTCTGGTCTTACACGTAGGTCTTTAATCCATTTTGAGTTTATTTTTGTGCATGGTGTCAGGGAGTGTTCTAATTTCATACTTTTACATGTACCTGTCCAATTTTCCCAGCACCACTTATTGAAGAGGCTGTCTTTTCTCCACTGTATATGCTTGCCTCCTTTATCAAAGATAAGGTGACCATATGTGCGTGGGTTTATCTCTGGGCTTTCTATCCTGTTCCATTGATCTATATTTCTGTTTTTGTGCCAGTACCAAACTGTCTTGATTACTGTAGCTTTGTAGTATAGTCTGAAGTCAGAGAGCCTGATTCCCCCAGCTCCATTTTTCGTTCTCAAGATTGCTTTGGCTATTCGGGGTCTTTTGTGTTTCCATACAAATTGTGAAATTTTTTGTTCTAGTTCTGTGAAAAATGCCAGTGGTAGTTTGATAGGGATTGCATTGAATCTGTAGATTGCTTTGGGTAGTAGAATCATTTTCACAATGTTGATTCTTCCAATCCAGGAACATGGTATATCTCTCCATCTATTTGTATCATCTTTAATTTCTTTCATCAGTGTCTTATAATTTTCTGCATACAGATCTTTTGCCTCCTCAGGTAGGTTTATTCCTAGATATTTTATTCTTTTTGTTGCAATGGTAAACGGGAGTGTTTTCTTAATTTCACTTCCAGATTTTTCGTCATTAGTGTATAGAAATGCAAGAGATTTCTGTGCATTAATTTTGTATCCTGCTACTTTACCAAATTCATTGATTAGCTCTAGTAGTTTTCTGGTAGCATCTTTAGGATTCTCTATGTATAGTATCAGGTCATCTGCAAACAGTGACAGCTTTACTTCTTCTTTTCTGATTTGGATTCCTTTTATTTCTTTGTCTTCTCTGATTGCTGTGGCTAACACTTCCAAAACTATGTTGAATAATAGTGGTGAGAGTGGGCAACCTTGTCTTGTTCCTGATCTTAGTGGAAATGGTTTCAGTTTTTCACCATTGAGGACAATGTTGGCTGTGGGTTTGTCATATATGGCCTTTATTATGTTGAGGAAAGTTCCTTCTATGCCTACTTTCTGCAGGGCTTTTATCATAAATGGGTGTTGAATTTTGTCGCAAGCTTTCTCTGCATCTATTGAGATGATCATATGGTTTTTCTCCTTCAATTTGTTAATATGGTGTATCACATTGATTGATTTACGTATATTGAAGAATCCTTGCATTCCTGGGATAAACCCCACTTGATCATGGTGTATGATCCTTTTAATGTGCCGTTGGATTCTGTTTGCGAGTATTTTGTTGAGGATTTTTGCATCTATGTTCATCAGTGATATTGGCCTGTGGTTTTCTTTCTTTGTGACATCTTTGTCTGGTTTTGGTATCAGGGTGATGGTGGCCTCGTAGAATGAGTTTGGGAGTGTTCCTCCCTCTGCAATATTTTGGAAGAGTTTGAGAAGGATAGGTGTTAGCTCTTCTCTAAATGTTTGATAGAATTCACCTGTGAAGACATCTGGTCCTGGGCTTTTGTTTGTTGGAAGGTTTTTAATCACAGTTTCAATTTCAGTGCTTGTGATTGGTCTGTTCATATTTTCTATTTCTTCCTGGTTCAGTCTCGGCAGTTTGTGCATTTCTAAGAATCTGTCCATTTCTTCCAGGTTGTCCATTTTATTGGCATAGAGCTGCTTGTAGTAATCTCTCATGATCTTTTGTATTTCTGCAGTGTCAGTGGTTACTTCTCCTTTTTCATTTCTAATTCTATTGATTTGAGTCTTCTCCCTTTTTCTCTTGATGAGTCTGGCTAATGGTTTATCAATTTTGTTTATCTTCTCAAAGAACCAGCTTTTAGTTTTATTGATTTTTGCTATTGTTTCCTTCATTTCTTTTTCATTTATTTCTGACCTGATCTTTATGATTTCTTTCCTTCCGCTAGCTTTGGGGTTTTTTTGTTCTTCTTTCTCTAATTGCTTTAGGTGCAAGGTTAGGTTGTTTATTCGAGATGTTTCCTGTTTCTTGATGTAGGCTTGTATTGCTATAAACTTCCCTCGTAGCACTGCTTTTGCTGCGTCCCATAGGTTTTGGGTCGTCGTATCTCCATTGTCATTTGTTTCTAGGTATTTTTTGATTTCCCCTTTGATTTCTTCAGTGATCACTTCGTTATTAAGTAGTGTATTGTGTAGCCTCCATGTGTTTGTATTTTTTACAGATCTTTTCCTGTAATTGATATCTAGTCTCATAGCGTTGTTGTCGGAAAAGATACTTGATACGATTTCAATTTGCTTAAATTTACCAAGGCTTGATTTGTGACCCAAGATATGATCTATCCTGGAGAATGTTCCATGCACACTTGAGAAAAATGTGTATTCTGTTGTTTTTGGGTGGAATGTCCTATAAATATCAATTAAGTCCATCTTGTTTAATGTATCATTTAAAGCTTGTGTTTCCTTATTTATTTTCATTTTGGATGATCTGTCCATTGATGAAAGTGGGGTGTTAAAGTCCCCTACTATGATTGTGTTGCTGTCGATTTCCCCTTTTATGGCTGTTAGTATTTGCCTTATGTATTGAGGTGCTCCTATGTTGGGTGCATAAATATTTACAATTGTTATACCTTCCTCTTGGATCGATCCCTTGATCATTATATAGTGTCCTTCTTTGTCTCTTATAATATTCTTTATTTTAAAGTCTATTTTGTCTGATATGAGAATTGCTACTGCAGCTTTCTTTTGATTTCCATTTGCATGGAATATCTTTTTCCATCCCCTCACTTTCAGTCTGTATGTGTCTCTAGGTCTGAAGTGGGTCTCTTGTAGACAGCATATATATGGGTCTTGTTTTTGTATCCATTCAGCCAGCCTGTGTCTTTTGGTGGGAGCATTTAATCCATTTACATTCAAGGTAATTATCGATATGTATGTTCCTATTCCTATTTTCTTAAATATTTTGGGTTTGTTATTGTAGGTGTTTTCCTTCTCTTGTGTTTCTTGCCTAGAGAAGTTCCTTTAGCATTTGTTGTAAAGCTGGTTTGGTGGTGCTGAACTCGCTCAGCTTCTGCTTGTCTGTAAAGGTTTTAATTTCTCCATCACATCTGAATGAGATCCTTGCTGGGTAGAGTAATCTTGGTTGTAGGTTTTTCTCCTTCATCACTTTAAGTATATCCTGCCACTCCCTTCTGGCTTGCAGAGTTTCTGCTGAAAGATCAGATGTTAACCTTATGGGGATTCCCTTGTGTGTTATTTGTTGTTTTTCCCTTGCTGCTTTTAATATGTTTTCTTTATATTTAATTTTTGACAGTTTGATTAATATGTCTTGGCGTGTTTCTCTTTGGTTTTATCCTGTATGGGACTCTCTGTGCTTCCTGGACTTGATTAACTATTTCCTTTCCCATATTAGGGAAGTTTTCAGCTATAATCTCTTCAAATATTTTCTCAGTCCCTTTCTTTTTCTCTTCTTCTTCTGGGACCCCTATAATTCGAATGTTGTTGCGTTTAATGTTGTCCCAGAGGTCTCTGAGACTGTCCTCAGTTCTTTTCATTCTTTTTTCTTTATCCTGCTCTGCAGTAGTTATTTCCACCATTTTATCTTCCAGGTCACTTATCCTTTCTTCTGCCTCAGTTATTCTGCTATTGATCCCATCTAGAGTATTTTTAATTTCATTTATTGTGTTTTTCATCATTGCTTGGTTCCTCTTTAGTTCTTCTATGTCCTTGTTAAATGTTTCTTGCATTTTGTCTATTCTATTTCCAAGATTTTGGATCATCCTTACTATCATTATTCTGAATTCTTTTTCAGGTAGACTACCTATTTCCTCTTCATTTGTTAGGTCTGGTGTGTTTTGACCCTGCTCCTTCATCTGCTGTGTTTTTCTGTCGTCTCATTTTGCTTATCTTACTGTGTTTGGGGTCTCCTTTTCACAGGCTGCAGGTTTGTAGTTCCCGTTGTTTTTGGTATCTGTCCCCAGTGGGTAAGGTTGGTTCAGTGGGTTGTGTAGGCTTCCTGGTGGAGGGGACTATTGCCTGTGTTCTGGTGGATGAGGTTGAATCTTGTCTTTCTGGTGGGCACGTCCACGTCTGGTGGTGTGTTTTGGGGTGTCTGTGACCTTATTATGATTTTAGGCAGCCTCTCTGCTAATGGATGGGGCTGTGTTCCTGTCTTGCTAGTTGTTTGGCATAGGGTGTCCAGCACTGTAGCCTGCTGGTCGTTGAGTGAAGCTGGGTCCTGACGTTGAGATGGAGATCTCTGAGAGATTTTTGCCGCTTGGTATTACGTGGAGCTGGTAGGTCTCCTGTGGACCAGTGTCCTAAAGTTGGCTCTCCCACCTCAGAGGCACAGCCCTGATGCCTGGCTGGAGCACCAAGAGCCTTTCATCCACACAGCTCAGAATATAAGGGAGAAAAAAATAGAAAGAAAAAAAAGAGAATAAAATAAAATAAAATAAAGCTATTATAATAAAAAATAAGAAAAAAATTATTAAGAGTAAATGTATTCAGAAAAAAATTTTTTTTAATTTTTAAAAATAGATTTATTAATTTTTTATAGTAAAAAATAAGAAAAAAAATTTTAAGAAAAAAATTTATTAAGAAAAAAACATTTTAATTTTTTAAAATAAAAAATATGAAAAAACTTATTAAAAAAATTTTTAATTTCTAAAAATAGAAAATAAGGATAAAATTATTAAGAAAACATATTAAGAAAAAAAAAATTTTTTTAAGTAAAAAAAAAAAAAAATGGACGGACCTAACCCTAGGACTGATGGTGAAAGCAAAGCTATACAGACAAAATCTCACCCAGAAGCATACACATATACACTCACAAAAAAAGGAAAAGGGGAAATTAATATATCCTGCTCCTAAAGTCCACCTTTTGAATTTGGGATGATTCGTTGTCTATTCAGGTATTCAACAGATGCAGGCACATCAAGTTGTTTGTGGAGCTTTAATCCGCTGCTTCTGAGGCTGCTGGGAGAGATTTCCCTTTCTCTTCTTTGTTCGTACAGCTCCCAGCGTTCAGCTTTGGATTTGGACCCGCCTCTGCATGTACGTCGCCTGAGGGCGTCCGTTCCCCGCCCAGAAAGAACGGGGTTAAAGGAGCAGCTGCTTCGGGGGCTCTGGCTCACTCAGGCCGGGGGAGGGAGCGGTACGGAGGAGGCGGGGCGAGCCTGCGGCGTCAGAGGTGTCGTGACGTTGCAGCAGCCTGAGGCGCGCCGTGTGTTCTCCCGGGGAAGTTGTCCCCAGATCATGGGAGCCTGGCAGTGGCGAGCTGCACCGGCTCCCGGGAGGGGCAGTGTGGAGAGTGACCTGTGCTCGCACACAGGCTTCTTGGTGGCAGCAGCAGCAGCCTTAGCATTTCCTACCAGTCTCTGGGGTCCACGCTGATGGCCGTGGCTTGCGCCCGTCTCTGGGGTCTGCGCTGTTAGCCGCGGCTCGCGCCCGCCTCTGGAGTTCGTCTAGGTGGCGCTCTGAATCCCCTCTCCTTGCGCGCCGTGAAACAAAGAGGCAAGAAAAAGTCTCTTGCCTCTTCGGCGGCTGCAGACCTCCTCTCTGGCTCCCTCCCGGATCGCCACGGCACGCCAACCCCTTCAGGCTGTGTTCACGCCGCCAACCCCAGTCCTCTCCCTGCGATCCGATGGAAGCCCGCGCCTCAGCTCCCAGCCTCGCCCACCCCAGCGGGTGAGCAGACAAGCCTCTCGGGCTGGTGAGCGCTGCTCGGTGCTGAGCCTCTGTGCGGGAATCTCTCCGTTTTTCCCTCTGCGCCCCTGTTGCTGTGGGATCCGCGCTGATAGCCGCGGCTCGCACCCGTCTCTGGATTTTGTTTAGGCAGCGCTCTGAATCCCCTCTCCTTGCGTGCCGCGAAACAAAGAGGCAAGAAAAAGTCTCTTGCCTCTTCGGCAGCTGCAGACTTTTTCCCGGACTCCCTTCCGGCTAGCACCAAAGCCTGAGCCTCAGCTCCCAGCCCCCGCCCGCCCTGGCGGGTGAGCAGACAAGCCTCTCGGGCTGGTGAGTGCTGGTTGGCGCCGAGCCTCTGTGCGGGAGTCTCTCCGCTTTGCCCTCCGCACCCCTGTGGCTGCGCTCTCCTCCGTGACTCCGAAGCTTCCCCCCTCTGCCACCCACAGTCTCTGCCCGCAAAGTGGCTTCCTAGTGCCTGGAAACCTTTCCTCCTTCACGGCTCCCTCCCACTGGCGCAGGTGCCGTCCCTATTCTTTTGTCTCTGTTATTTCTTTTTTCTTTTACCCTACCCAAGTACGTGGGGATTTTCTTGCCTTTTGGGAGGTCTGACGTCTTCTGCCAGCGTTCAGTGGGTGTTCTGTAGGAGCAGTTCCACGTGTAGATGTATTTCTACTGTATCTGTGGGAAGGAAGGTGATCTCCGTGTCTTACTCTTCCGCCATCTTGCCCCTAGCTTAGGCGTAGTTTTTGACCTCATGGTGCATACGGACAAATAAGTAAGGGGTGACACATGTTTAACCTGTGTTCTGATGGAAGGTTACACTATAACAGGGCAAAGTGCTAGAGCACCTAATCAGGTTTATCATGTGTCATGGATAGCTTCTCAGGGGACGAGACGCTTAACTGATGCCTGAAGGGGAAGAGATATCCGGGCAAAGACAAGCACACCTGGAAGAGTGACCAGCTGGACCTGGAGAACACCCCAAAGGCCCACGCAGATCGCCAGAGAAGTTGGTGGGGAGGGTAGACCGTTGCTGCAGAAGGGACGGGAGGATGAGAAGCAGCATCTGCTGAGTGCCCATCGTGAGCCAGTGCTTTATGTGCATGCTCGTATTTCATCTTCAGTACAGCAGATTTTGCTTCCATTTCATAGATGAAGAAAAAAGAAGTGCAGGGAGAGTAAGTGACTTGGCCAAGGACACACAGCTTAGTGCCAACCCCATCTAGAACCCAGCTTCAACCATTCTGGCCCCTTAGCCTCTATGCTTCCCACTGTACTACCCTATCTCCCCTCTATGCTTCCCACTGTACTACCCTATCTCCCTTGGTTTCAAGGAAAAAATAACCTATCACATACAGATGGCTATTTAAATTATAAACCACCTAGGTCTTCTTCGCCTTTAAATAATACCAAATCTTTTTGGTGAAAGGGTTTCATGGTCACTCAACAAGTGGGTGGTAGGTATTCGGAGTGTAAGTATAAGAAGCATAATGACAGAAATATAATGGAAGCCAAATGGTATTTAGTTTCCTTGGATCTTCAGTGTATCACGTCATCCTTAGAAATCCAGATCAAATCCCCTCTTGTACCGTCTCGGCTGCCATGTAGATTTCATGGCTTCCTGCTCTGTCCATCTTGTGACCTTAGGACTTTTTTGTATTATAGTTAGTTTTGCATAGTGCTGTCTTTTATGAGTCATAAAATCTGTCTCACAGACTTATTTGGAAGAGTGTATGAGATCATGCATATGTAAATTCCTAGTCCTTCTGTAAAGTACACACTACAGTAAAGTGCACCCCATATGTATATTAGTTGAATGCAGTGGTGAGGTGGTAAATGTTGAATAGCCATCTCTGAGGGAAAAATGTCACTAATTTGCAGCATCTGCCAGTTTCCATTGTGTAAACGCTCCGCTGATTTCAAACTACCCGTGTGATATCATTGAGTGTAGACTTGGGAAGAGATGTGCCAGAGGGTTCCATTATCTAGATTTTCCACTGTACACATACGCTAGATGTAAATAACATTAAGAACACAGAAATGCAGTAAGATAATTAGAAAGTGCTGTGTTTTGAGTACTTGTTACCTTTAATTTCCAAATAATTTATTTAATTGTCAGTTTATGTAATTTAATTTTTAATCATAGCTATGTTTAATAATTGGCTCACAAAATTCTTGAGAATTTAACAATTGGCCCTTCTGGGCTGGTAGCAGCTGGTTCCAACACAGCACTGAATCATGAGCCTCTGAGGCAGGACCTTTTTGTGTTCGTCTTTATGTTTTCAGTGCTTAACTGAACTCAGTTAAGCCTGGAAC
The DNA here is from genome assembly GCF_028023285.1 of Balaenoptera ricei. NCBI lineage: Eukaryota > Metazoa > Chordata > Mammalia > Artiodactyla > Balaenopteridae > Balaenoptera > Balaenoptera ricei. The sequence goes on along the minus strand of NC_082644.1, from coordinate 55,536,936 downwards.
TCAGAAGATGTTTGGAATATCAATAAATGATGAATAAAAAATTGGACAAATGCAAATGTAAAACCAAGTTACTGCTGCATATAAAAAGGATCTTGGATATATCCCATAGCCTCTGTTGGCCTCAGTTCCTTCATCTATAAGGCAAGGGGCTTGGGCTGACCTAAGGCTCCCCCCATCTCTCACATTCTACCGGTTTTAATGGCCAGAAGCAAAGTCTGTGATTATGTTAACTCTTTTCTTAGCTGTGTGCTTGTATTGCGATGACAACATTATAACTACCTCTTTTAGGACTTAAGCACTAAGTGAATGGTAGATTCAGAACTTACTTTATCTTGAACAGAGATAAAGACTATGTAATTTGCTTTGGTTTACTCTTTGAATCATTAGAACATTTGTCTAGATTTGCTATAAATAGGACACTGTCATGTGCTCCTATACACTTGGATTTAATGGAAAAAAACCCCTATTTCTTTAAGTGATAGAAAAAAGAAATTAGAAACAGAGAAATTCCTCATTTTCAACTATTTAATAAAGCTTTAAATGCTAACTTTTTGGAGCTGTGAGCTTAAGATTAATCTTGCCAAGCATTTCCTTTGAGGGGGAGATCAGAATCAACACTAAAGATGAAGTCTTTAACATTAAGTCTTGTTCCTGAGACTCATCTGATCCTAGAACCCCTTTTCCCTGCAAATGGCAGTAAAACCTCACGGGACACTGGTGTTCCATGGAACCCAGTTTGGAAAATGCCGCTTTTGATGGTTTTCACTGATAACCAGCCATGAATTAGACCAGAAAAAAAAAATGGCTTTACTATTTGTCAACATATGTTGGATAATTTACAATTTTGAAGTTTCGTGTTTTTAATTATTAATTTAGAATTCTACCTTTTCAGGTGTCATACTACCAAATCCATTAACCTGATCTGTAGTAAAAAGCAAAACCAGATGGTAGATTAGTATAATCTCAGAGTAAATGTAGAAAGACTAAGACATTTTCCTCTTCCAGATTTCCTGAAGATATCTCCAGTATAATTTGCCACCTTGGTCACCGTATTGTAAAATGAAGCTGGTGGATTACATAGGCCTGAGAGTCTGTGATTGATACCATTAGCCATTGCAGCCACTGTATAGGGAGCTCTGGCATTGGGGAGGATTATGGTACTAAAGCCTTGAACACATTCACAGAAGTGAAGGGGGAACCAGAGAGGAGTTTGTTTAAGCTAAATGTTCTGATGTTTGAATGTTGACACACTCAACTGTACTTAGGTCCAGGAGAATTTAAAAAAGTGTTTCCCCTGGGAGGATAGACTTGATTTACATGGCACTTCTTTCATTAAATTCAGTGAAGCCTGCAAAAATTGCTAATGAAGGAAAATTATGAAGTATGCTGGCTCAGTTTATTTGCTCTTTCCATAATAATTTGGCCTCCAACCATCTTACACAGAATCTAAAGTAATCAGATTTCAAAGAAATTAACCCCTCATTCTTTAGCTTAAAATTCAAAGGAGGATATTTTGCTTTTATCAAAAAGATTAAGAAGATACGGTAAACCTGGATTGGTAATTTCACTTCATTGTGAGATATTGAGGTTACATTAGACATGAGATTTGAACGTATTTTTAGAATATTTTTAGGTGTCTCCATAGAGCTTTTCAACTTTTCTGAGGCAAGTTACTGCTGTCTCAACACTTTGAAAATAGGACTAGAAGAGATGTTAAACTAGTGGATGAAATGGGTAAGTAAGTCTTTGCTGTTCTGGAATTTGAGATTTTCCTGTTATCCCCTATAGTCCATTCTGTATTTTGCAGTCAGAGTGATCAATATTAACATGCAAATCTGATCAAAACCCTCCTTATATCCCTTTAAAGGACTCCCAGTGCTCTCAGCATGAGACACAAACTCCTCAGCAAGGCTGGGGGGCCCTACCTGATACAACTCTTATCTGCTACTCTCATCCTGAATAAGGTAGGACGCACTTCATTTTATTTACGCCTCTTCCATGGTGTCAGCAACCCCAGCTCTCAGATGCCCGAGGCACCAAGAACAACTCAGGTCAGCAGTGGGTAGTCGTCTACTCAGGGACTCCAGCTACCTGGGCATCTTGAATGTTGCTGGTGGTTTTGCCAGAGGGAAAAAGAGCTCTGGCAGGTCCCACCTCAACAGTTAGGTGCTCTAGCCTGGTAGTGACAACTCATGGCCACAACTAGCTGCATGGCCTCATCCAACCTCAAGAGAGCCAGGAAGACAAGACAACCCTCTGGTGTGTCCAGAGGGCGAGGGGGGACTGGATATCGGTGAGCAGCACTAATGACTGTCACAAGCTTCATGTCTCTTGCTGTTTACTCTCCCCTAGAGGTCTCCAGTCCAGATGCCAGGAAAGCATCATTCATTTAGTCGCTCATGCCCTTAATCATGTCACCGGGTTCATTCCCTCAGCCGGTTCACCCTTGCAATCCCCTCATTCATTCCTCTCTCCATTCTTCCTCCTCCACTTTGCACTGATGCTCAGAATATTCTTCCTCTTCTTCCCTTCATCTTCCTCTTCCCTCTTCCTTTACAATTCAGTGTTTCTACCACCACCTTCAGGAGGCTCTTTATCTGCACTCAACAAAGCTGGCTTATCAGTCCTTTGTCTGGTCTCCCTGTCGTAAATCTTAACACACTGCATTGTGATCGCTTATTTACCCGTCTCTGTCTTGGAGACTGTTGTACTCCGAGTACTTTGCATGATGCCTGGCAAAGAGTCAGTTGGTAAAAACTTTATTACCGTTTTCTGTTTGAGTGAATTAGTTACAAGAGATTCTTTATAGCAAAGAACTTAGCGTCATGGTGTATACGAGAAATTCCTTCACTCTGGTTTTCAGACTATTGCTTTATTTAAACAAAATTATCCATCTCTAGGTCTGTTGATTTTATTTGATGAGAACAGTTCAGAAAATGAATTTTAGATTTCCAAGTGGCTGAGAATATAACTAGCCACTAAAGCTAGTGGCATCAGAAATGGGGTTGAGCAGCAGTGTGTAAGATCAAGTTAAAGTTCAAAGCAAAATATTCCAACTTAATGGCCCTTACGAACATAAAGCAAATGGTCACCAAACAAATCTGCTTGTTCTTAGAATCCAGCCTTGCAGATACAGGTACTCAATGCAAACATGTCAATTTTCTTTCAATACATTATTTTCCTTCATGGAACATTTAGAAAATAAATCAAGGAAGAGAAAATGTAAACATTCCTTGTTCTTAACTTTAAAATCTTCAAAAGAAACTTCTAACCTATGCATCAGTTATATGGGAAATTTAAACTCAAAGTAAGAATAATTCTATTTCTCATTCCACAATTGATACTGTGTGTGGTTGAATTACCCTAGGGGGCAGTTTTGACCACCAGTCACTGTACACTAGCCTGTTTTTCAAATTCTGTCCCACAATTTGCCAAATTTCTCAGAAGAAGCTCAGGCAGCTCTGAGAATTAACACAATCGTTAAGGCAGATACTTAAAGTATACATTAAGGATTAGCTCTGAGCCTTACGTAGAAAAATTGCCAGAAAACTAGAGGGATAACAGCATATAAGCAGAAAGAAAGTTTTCTGACTACACACACATGCACGCACGTATATAATTATTTATATATACATTATATGATATGCTTTAAAGTCTGGAGAGATTGTCACTAGAATATGAAATACCAGGGAAAATCATTATATGGAAAAGGAACACATGCAAATAAAGGATTAAACAACCAGTAGTCTAATTCTATAAAATACTTTCCTCAGATTGTAAGGACCTGTACTTGTTTCCTTCAGAGCCAAAACTGGGAGAGATTAATAGTGAACTCAGTGAATAGGTTCTGAAGCCAGAACTTAACATCTGCTGAGGGATAGCTGTCAATTCCATGAGACGCTGGGGAAGAGGAAACCTATGAGTATCTGCAGTGCTGCTTCTCTGCTTTCTCAACCCAGGAAACATGCACAGCCCCAACAGAGTGGGTGGAGGGCTAGTTTAGCCAAACGGGACTCCCAGACCTAGGTTTGTTCCATTTGGTCAGCATAATCCTAGACCTAAGGGTATTCTTTACATAATTATGAAATCCAAACACTGCTTTGCAATGTACCCAAATCCTTTCAAGTTTATATGTCATACGTATAATGCGCAGTTAATTTTGCTTGTGAATTTTATGTGATCATTATATCTTCATATATAGTTACTTTGGTGTACCACATTTGTTTGGATTATTTTATAACTTCTAAAGGTAGTCAGATTCTCAAAGACATGAAGCATGTGTGGAATGAAAACTATAAAAAATGTTAAGACAGTGTCAGGTATCTTATGAATGGTAGAAACGTGGATAAGAAGAATAATGAGAACAAATTATTCACAAATGACGTGAAAGTGCTAAAAAAGTTCTCATGACTTTATAGATAGCCGAGAACTAATGTGTGATTTGGGGACAAAACAGATATAATTCAGAAAAGATCTTTCGTAACTATGAGATTAAGTTGAAGGTAATTTGAGAGCTACTATTTATGAAAAATAATAGCTCAGTTCTGTTTGAATTATTGTCATGATCATCATCTCAGTCAAATATTATCTATGCATTTTAACAGAAAAATGTTCAACAACTTAAATAAACTCTTACTGAGCCAGGGAGTGGGATAGGCACACAATGCTTACACCCGGTGGTCGGAATATTAACCGCCTGAAAGGGGTGGAGGAGGTCACTCTTGTGCCCATAAGAGAAGGACGATACATGGCAGGCAGCTGCCCCCCTCCCCCTTGTTGGAACTTAGATTCTCATAATTAGAGAAGGCAGGTCTATATGAGGTCACTGGCTCTGGAACTCTGCCTTCTCCCCTTCTTGACGCTTCTGCGAGATGCGTCTTGAGCCTGCCAGACTGAGTCCAGGACCTAACTGAAGCTATCAAATAGGGAACAGAGATCTAAAATTCAGTGTTTTAGAGCTCAAAGGAGTGGTAAGATCACTGAGCCTACCTCTTTCATTTTACAGATGGGAAACCTGAGGCCAAAAGGGATTCTGTGACTTGTCCAAGCTCACACAAGTGAGTAACACAAAAGCCAGACTCTTGACTTTTAGCCCAGTGTATTTTCCATGACACAACACAACACATGAGTCATCGGGAGAATGGAGCCTAGAATTATGAGGGTGGGGCCAGCAGTTGAAGAGAGGGTTAGGTATGTAGCTTTGGCAGAGTGTTCCCTCTAAGACAAAGGGGCCATTCTTAAGAAGACGTCCCTGGTGCGAGCACTGAGAAATCCAAAATACCCAATGAGGTCTTTAGCCGTCAGGATAAGGAGGTTCCTTTCTAGAGAAAGAAACAAGTTTGCCCTGGCGAGGGTCCAAACATTGCAGGTGTTCTCTGTGGGACCACAGTCACAAAATCTTTCCTTGGCTTGTTGGAGAGAACCCACCATGGAAGGGTCTCCCCAGGAACTCTGAGCTACAGGCCCTTGTGGCTGGTAAGGAGGGTGGTGCTTTCTAACAGATGGCTCCCATCTGACCACCAAGTCAGAACAGCTTTTATGAAGACTCTGCTGCTTTCCAGGGTTTCTGGCATGTGCATTCCAAACAGGATCAAGAACATCTGGAGAACTTGGAACCAGCAACACGCTTAGGGCATGGCCTCTAGGCAAACGATCAGCAAACTGAGTCACTGAAATCTCTCTTTTATGAAGCGTTAGATGTAGGTCTGGAAGCAGCACTGAGGCCAGCCCATGTCAGTGGAGTCTACTTTCCTTTGCCCATTTCCCTGGGTTGGGCTTGTCCTGGAGCCCAAGTCTCATATGTGAATGTTGCTTTCCAACAGAGGAATTTAAAAGCATGAGGAAAGAGGATAGCCATGGCTTCCTGAGGGATGCTGAGACAGGTGGCCAAAGACCCAAACCTAGAGCCTTTGCAGATGTCATTGGTGGGTATTAGGAGGGAAACTGTGGGGCGAGGGCTTCTCCCATGATATTGAGAGACGTCTGGAATATTTTGATCCTCTGTAGCATCTTCCACAGTTGATTGAATGAATATGAAGCAGGGGCTTCATTTTTCTTGCTCCACCTTGTGTTTTCTTTGCCTGGAAAGAAAGGAAGAAAGAATGACAAGACAGTTAGTGTGCATAACATAAATTTTACTCTGAAATGGCATTTGTAGATAGGTACCTTTACAGTTAGGACTTGGATTCCAAGATAATTATCTTAGTCCAAAATAGCTTCTTCCCTCCCCTACCATTTCCTCACACAGCAGTGATCATTTCAGCACATATTACTTTGTGATGTTCTGTTTTCTTGTTTGTCTCACCCATAGATTCTGAGTACCTTAAGGACTTTATTTCATGATCCATTCATCCTGTCCCCTTAGCACCTGCTGTTGTACATATTGAATGACAAGAAGTAATGATATTAACAAAGTAATAATTGCTAATGTGCAACATTTTATATGTAGCTTGCGCAGCACTTTCACATATATTGTACCGTTTCAAAGTTTCACTAAGCCCGTAAAGTAAAGAAGGATGATTTCCTTTCAGGAAATTGAACCTCAGATGGAAGTACCTTCCCTTGGGCTCGCAACTAACGACTGATAGAAATTTGATTCCAGCCCAGGTCTTCTGACTCCAAATCAGATGCATTTTTTCAACAGTCTGAAGGATATCTAGATTTCAAAACTATGTGTTCATCAGCGTATAGGCTGACTAAGGTTGATAGTTTTATATGTATACATCATGAGAGATGGAGGTATGTACAGTCTTGAGTGTTTAAGTAAAATTTCAGAGCAACATAATTTTGTAGACTTTTAAATGAAGGAGCTTTATAAGAGTGAAGAGCCAATTCAAAAATCAACCAACCAACCAAACAAAATTAAAGGGACTCTAAAACCTTAAATGAGGACATTCTTGAGTAAAAAAAATGGTCTTTCGTTTCCTGCTTTTGGTGTCACAAGCAATTATGTCTTTAGTTATATGACTTAACTTTTATTTTCCCATCTGAAAAATGATGGAGCTGAACCAAATCGTGTCTCTTTCATTTCCTGTCTTAGTCCATTTAGGCTGCTATAACAAAAATACCATAGACTGGGCGGCTTAAACATCAGACATTTATTTCACAGAGTTTTCACATTTTTGGAGTCTGTGAAGTCCAAGATCAAGGCCCCAGCAGATTTGGTGTCTGGTGAGGGCCCTGGTTCATACATGGCCACCTTCTCACTGAGTCATCACAGGGCAGAAGGGCTGAGAGAGCTCTCTGGGGTCTCTTTTAGAAGGGCACTAATCCCATTCATGAGGGCTTCACCTTTATGGCCTAATCACCTCCTAAAAGCCTCACCTCCTAATACCATTACATTGGGGGTTCGGATTTCAACATATGAATTTTGGGGGTCATCAGCATTCAGTCCATAACACTTCCCCTGGCAAAATTCCCTACTTCTGTTATTCTAATTAAAAGAGTTGGAAGTATTTAATTATAGCTGTACAAAGCATAGTACTCATTTCTAGTGGAAGAACTTCTTTTATCTGCCACTTGAGCAGAGTTACTGAGATGCTGCTAGTTAGGACTCAACAGATGAAGTTCTCCATATACTAAATGGTTAAAAATTAGAAGCCAAGATTTGAAAGGTCACTTTTCATCAGTCTGTAACTATGGGAAAATAGAGAAACTGGGGGTGGGGGGTGTATGTGTTCCTCAAGCATTTGAAACTCATACCCCTAGAAAGTTTTCTCATGCCACTGACCATTACCATCGGTCAAGGACATGGTCAAGCACAGTTGGTAAAACTGCACTGAAGATCGTATTCTGAAAATAAGAAGGTCCATTAAATACACTTTTGCACATCCTATTTATGCTGTTGCCTCTCCACAACCCCAGGACCTGTGGCTGCAGGGCTTTGTGCCACCACTTGACAGTGAGTTTAAGGATGCAACTTGTAAGCAGGACCAGTGCTCCGTTGGCAAGTTGCGGTGCTAACAAATCACAGGCAGAACCTGAAATCCAAAGCCGTGTGAAAATTTAGTACTGTTTCAGTAACCTCATGGAATGGATTTACAGTCACATCAAAGCATGATTTGGGAATGGACGCCTTGGTTCTTTAGGAAATATAAGCATAACAGTGGTTCTTATTCACTCACAGAATATCCTAAAGGGGATCTATTTAAATCTTCTGGTGAGAGAATTCAGAACCTAGAATTATTCCAGCAATAAAATATTGAAACAGCCTAGTGAAAATGAATTCACTAAGGGCTTGTACCTGATGTGTTCAAAACTCAACAATTTTTATGCAAGCTGGGTATGTGTGAAAGGCCCAGAAAATGCAGGCTGAGATCTTTACACAGCCATCTCTGCGTGTAAAATCCTTTTCACTACTGTTTCAAAGCAAACTTGTTAATGCTGGAGGATCATGTTGGATCGGTGGGAATTGCTTGCAGAGGAATAGCAGGGAGGCCAAGGCAGTGGAGACTGTTGACAGCTTGGGTCTGAATCATGCAGAATGATGTTGGCTGATGCACCCCAATACATCAGAACCATTTTCTCTGTGTTTCAGAGTCACTTCTAGGAGTGTATGGAACTTGTGGTAAAACACTCATTCTGTAGGGCCTTCCCTTCTCTATTAATATTTTTAATGAATAAAACTCAAGTATGGTGAACATCAAGAAAAACATGATAAAATTAGACTAGAGTGTAGACATCAGGAACAGCCTGTAAGTGGTAATGGAAATCATATCAATAACAGAAGTCATATTCACTGAATCTTTACTGTGCTGCAGAGAGTATGCTGAAATATTAATTTTTTAAAAACATATTTAGTTATTTGCCTGTGCCAGGTCTTAGTTGCGGAATGCAGGATCTTTAGTTGCAGCATGCAGGCTCTAGTTCCCTGACCAGGGATCGAACTGCTGGACCACCAGAGAAGTCCCTGAAATGTTAATTTAATCCTCACCACATCCCCATGGGGCAGGTATGAATGTTCCCATTTTACAGAATTAAGGAGCTGAGATGGGGAGAAAAGAAGAAGCATGCTCTAGGACTCATGCCCATGAGCTGAGCAGTTAGGGTTGGAACCCAGATGTGTCTATGTTCATATTCTCAATCTCTCTTTGTCTCTCTCCCTCTCTCCCTTTCTCTCCCCCTCTCTCTCGAACTTTGCCAGGAGGGATCTAACCAAAGGATGATAAACAGCCTATGAAAGTTCCTAGAGGGAAGTGGGGAATTTAGATGATGATGATCTCATTTCATGTGCTGATAGAAATTGATTTAAGTTTTCGCTTCCATTAATAGCCTTCTTTTCCTCCTATTCCTACCACTGCCTTGGGGTCACCCAAACCTTGGAGATTAACCATAGGGACATTTTGATGCTACAGCATATTTTGTTTAACACCATTTATTCCAAACTGCCTGTGGCTCGGAGGACTGTGTCACTCCCTTGACATGCATTATCGCTGTGAGCCTCACTGTGACTTAACTAGATGGGTAGCATTCCTATTTTACAGTTGATGAAATGGTCTCAGAAAGTGTAATATTCCTAACATCCTGTACTAATTTCCTTGTGGAGCAGGATGAGAACTGAGGGCTGCCTGACTCTGAGAACCTTCCCACAGGAGAGGACCAGTGCTTCTCATCCCAGGCTACTCAGTAGAAACACCTAGGACTTCAAAAAACAGAAATGCCTGGGTCCCTCCCCAGATCAGTCAAATCAGAATCTCGGGATGAGGGAGGACCTGGGCCTCAGTATTTTCCAAAAGTTCCTCAAGAGATTCTAATGATGGTCACGATTGAGAACTACCACCTCATGGACCACTGATTAAGGTATTTTGTGGAACATCATAATCTTACAGTCTCTTAAAGTATGGTGGCTGAGTGATTAGCTCTTTTTTTTTTTTAAGCTACTATGACAGATCCAGCCCCCTCTGCATAGCCTTATATGCCAGGTAAACAGGTAATCTACTAGATTCTTCAAGGATTTGAACAGGCAGGAATTTTCCTGGTATGAGGTAACAAAAGAGGGAGTCAGAGGAGGTACAGTGAATGTCTGTCTATTCATTCTGATGGCTGCTTCATCTTTCTAGTAGAAATAGAAATGGAATTAGGAACCATTGAATTCAGGACTGTTATTCCTGTGAATACCACAGTACCCAGCTTCCAGCTAGGCTAACAGAGCCTTAGGTGGACTGGGAAGAAAGTTCTGGTCATTGTTCTGACCTTTTGCATCAATGAGCCCCTACTATTGATGTCAGTAGTCACAGGTAATTCTTATCATAGTTTCCTGTATAAGTCTTCCGTCTGCAAGATGATGGTCTACATGATATGGTTTGGCATGTCATAAACTCTATTATATGCATGAGACTTATAGAATCACGGAACAAAGGGTCCTGTGAGTAAATAATTTTCCCCTAACAACATTTGCAAGATACAGGACTGAAGAGAATCCGATGTGTACAGTATTTTTTCTATTTCTTCCTTCCCACCCTTGACCCCTTTCCCAACTCTAAGCACATAGTAAATAATTAAGGAATGGAATAAAAATTCTGGGATAAAATTATTCTAGAAGTCAGAGACTCGGTTGTATTTTTAAAGCTTCCCTAAGATGGTTACCCCACATCCCATAAAGCTACCATGTAAAAAAAGGACCTAATGATTTGTGTTGGTAATTATGGTGTTAAATTTAATTTCACATTGGTGGATGGGCCAGCAGAATGTGGTCTCTGAGTTTAAATTATCAGTATTCTATGTCAAGTTTAAAATCAGTATACTCAAACTGTGGAAGCTGGCTTTGTAGTAGAATCTGTGACTGAAATGATATTTTTTCTAGGAATCACATATGAATACATTGGAAGAGATAATAACCCTGCATATTTGCATACTAGTTGGATGGCAGATACCTAGCATGTATACTCTTATTCTACCCTCTCATGCCCTGTTCCTGGAAGACATTACTAATGGGTCATGGTACTTTATCTCCTCTTTTTCTGGTTAAGCACAGGCATGGACTCAGAAACCCTTCCAACACTGTGACCTATGCAGTGACTACCAATAGAGCAGATTTAGCCCAAAAGATAAAACCTATTTTCCATCTCTATTATAGCAAGTTACAGTTTACAAATGATATTCAAGCCCAATACCTTGTTAATGTTGCTCTTTGCAAAGGTAAAAGCTCTACAAGATATAAGGTGGTAGTGATAGTTTAAAAGATGGCAGAGCTCCTCATATTCATTTTGAATGAGTCTACCTATCATTCTACCTATTTGAATGATAGGTAGAAGCTGCAAGTATTTTTTTTTTTTTGAACATACCTCTGTGTTCCTAAATCCAGCAGAGGAAGTATCCCGCTTTCCTAGACCCTGCTTTTAATAGTTGCTCAATTTCAGTGCTGATAGTTTATTTTATAATCCCCCCACATTGGAGGAGCCAGTTGGGAGAAATCACATTTAGGCCTTACAGGATTGACCATCAAGGAAATTAGAGCTCAATTCTCCCACAACTCATGGAGTCCTACCTGTGGTACCTCTTGTTCTTCTCTTGGATATGACACCAAAGCCACATACAAGCCTAATGATGTGCGCTGCAAGCATTTTTTGTTGGAAGCCGTGTCTTTATAATTGACCATGAAATCATGATCAGATTTTGTCTTGAGTCTAATAGGTTGCATAACCCCACCCCCATCCCGTATACTGGCTAGGTTTCAACTTAGGTAATTATATCCAGCTTCCCAAATTCCAACTTAGTTCATATTGTTCTGTTTCTTTACTTGTCCCCGTTAAAGCTGTATTGTCAAGGAAAAATTGTGGCATTCCACAGGAACAGGCTGCCTTTTCCTGGCATGTAAAGTAATGTCCCTTTGATAAATGACATCACACGTATCAGATCAGTGCACAAGTCATGGCGTTCTTTGTGATAAAAGGAATATCAGTCTCTTTGCTGCCCTCAAAAATATGTCTTAGTATCAGGAATCAGCAAAATATGGCCCATGGGCTAAATACAGCCTGTGACCTTCTTTTTGTATAGCTCTTGAGCTAAGAATAGGTTTAGTATTTTTTAAAGCATTGTGAAAAAACCTACACATGCAAAGAAGAATATGCAGCAGAGACTGTATGTAGCCTGCAAAGCCTAAAATGTTTACTAACTGGCCCTTTACAGAATAAGTTTGCTGAGTCCTGCTCAAGGTGATCATAATAATAATAGTAACAGTATGAATAAAAGCCCACTTACATAGCACTTGTTATATAATGTATTAAGCATTCTTCATGTTTTAACTCAGTTAATCTTCATAAAGACTCTGTGGGATAGTGTGATAGGCAGCCTTTAAGAATGTCCCCAATAATTTGGACTTGAGGACACGGTGGGGCCGGGGAGGGGAAGCTGGGATGAAGTGAGAGAGTAGCACTGACATATATACACTACCAAATGTAAAATAGACAGCTAGTGGGAAGCAGCCGCATAGCCCAGGGAGATCAGCTCGGTGCTTTGTGACTACCTAGGGGGTGGGATAGGGAGTGTGGGAGGGAGACGCAAGAGGGAGGAGATATGGGGATATATGTATACATATAGCTGATTGACTTTGTTATACAGCAGGAGCTAGCACAGCATGGTAAAGAAATTATACTCCAATAATGATGTTAAAAAAAAAAATGTCCCCAATAATTCCTACATCTGGCCTTCATGCCCTTGTGTGATCCTTCCTCCTTAAGTATAGGCTATATTTAGGGACTCCCTTCTAGTGAATAGTGATTTCCTTCTAATGGAATATGGCGTGGATATAGACTATATAGAATATGATTATAGGATATTACCGAGATTAGATTATAAAAGACTGTGATTTCTTCTTGGATTTTCTCTCAGGCTCTTGTGCCCTCCCTCCCTCCCTCCCCATCCTTTTCCTCATTCTCTTTCCTCCCTCCATTTGTTTCCCCCTCTCTCTCTTCCCCCTCCTCCCACCTCTCTTTCTCCCTCTGATTGATCCCTAGAGGAGAAGCCAGATGTCATGTAGAGATGTCCATGTAATAAGAAACTGAAGGCTGCCAGTTAACCCTCTGTGTGGACCAGAAAGCAGATCCCTCCCTCACCCCACTTGAGCCTTCACATGAGACCAAACCCCAGCCAACAGTTTGACTGAGACCTTTTGAGACACCTTGAGCCAGAGGAAGCTAGCTAAGTTGCATTCAGATTCCTGACCCTCAGAAACTGAGATAACAAAGATTTGTTGTTTGAAGTCACTAAGTTTCGGAGTAAATTGTTAGGTATCAATTGTTAGGTATCAATTAAATGCAGATTGTGTTACCTGGAAGTGGGAGTATTGTCGTAACAAATACATAAAATATGGGAGTGGTTCTGAATCCAGGTAGTGGGCAGAAGCTAGGAAGGATATAAGATTTTTAGGAGAATGTTAATGAAAGCTTAAAATACCTTGAATACATTGTTCATAGAATTTGGGGCTTTGCAGACACTGTAGGTGAGAAACTGCAGGAAAGTGAAGAATACTGGAGTAAGTGGGATCTTTGTTATTTAGTGGCAGAAAGTTTAGCGACACTGTGGCCTGTGGTTAGGAGGAAAGTAGAAAATGAGGCTAAGGAACTGGCTGATTTACAAGCAAAATCTTGAAGATGCTGCCTCATTTCTTCTTCTTGATAACAGTAAACTAAGAGGAGAGAGAGAAATTGAGGAATAAACAAAAAGGAGCCAGGACTTGATGGTATGGGGAATTCTTACTCTCCGTAAATGGCACTGATGCTAAAATTAAGAAATGTTTTCTAAGCAAAGATCAAAAACAGGGCAGTGTCCGAAAAACATAAAGACAAAGCTGAGGAAGTGACTGTCAACCTTTTGTTAAGACCTCAGAAAGATAAAATGTAGTGCCTCAGAATACTATTGAGCCACACAAAAGGCTCTTTGAAGAAATTAAGGATATACCTCACACATCCTCTCAATTAAACCACAGGGCCTCTGGGAAGTTTAGGCTGTTATCTCTCAGCCATCTCCTTAACAGCCCAAGGTGGAAAAGGACTAATTTGGAGGAGATTTGTCGTGTGAGTTTTGCCTAATGGGGAGAACTCAAGTAGATTCACAGGAGACTTACTGGGGTCTCGTAACAGCTACATATGCAGAAACATGAAAGCTTGAACTGAGGTGAACAGAGGGCAGAATGAAGAAACGCCTTTGGACCCTCAGAATCCTACTGGCAGGAAGCAGCCTGGGAGAGCTGTTCAGCTGCAAACATATGCTACCTTTCATTAATGAAAGGAAAGATGACTTAGAGTGTAGAGCCCGAAGCCCAGAGGACAGAGCTGAGAGCCATGGAGAATTACTCTCAGGCCTTGAGACCTAATCAGAGAGCTCTCGACATTTTTCTGGCTTGATTTCAGAATTCCTATGGACCAGTGACTCCTCTGCACCTCCCGTTTATCCCCCTTTGAACGGGAACACGTATGGTTATCCTACCTGTATCTCACCCACTGCATTTTGGGTGTATGTGGGGAAGAGAACTTTTCTCTTTAGTTTTGCAAGTCTAGGATCTACATTTGAAGAGATGCACTCAGAAACTAAATCTGAGGAGAGTCATCTGCACCTGGACTTGATTTACATAAACAGATTCTGGGCTTGAGTTGATACTGTCATTGGATGAAACTTTTGGGGGCTGTAGAAGGGGGTGAGTGGATTTTCCATGCTCTGGGGGTGTGAATCATTGGCGATCAGAGGGAGGACTGTGCTAGGCAGCTTCTAAGACAGCCCCCGTCTACTGGCCTTTATGCCCTTGAGCGTGAACAGGATTTAGTGACTCATTTTTAACAAATAGGATATTGCAGAAGTGATGGGGTGTCACTTCCAAGTTATAAAAAAAATTGTGGCTTTTATCCTGGGTGCTCTTTTATTCTCTTTTGCATCTCTTGCTCTGGGCAAAGCCAGCTATTGTGAAGAAGCTTTGTGTAGAAGGATTGAGACCTGCCAACAGCCAGGTGAGTGAGTCAGGAAGCAGATTTTCCTCTCCCCACAGGCAAGTCTTCAGGTGTCCCCGGCCAACTGCTTGGTCTCTGCTGGGAGGTTAAGTTAATTGCAACTGGATAACAGAAAGAAATTGTGAGGTAATAAATGTCTGTTGTTTTTAACTACTAAATTTTGGAATAATTTGTCACATATCAATAAATCACTAATACAGATAGGTACCATTCTTCCCTACATTTTATAGGAGAAATTGAGGTCTAGAAACCTATCCATTGCCATAGCATTCAGATTTGAGCTCAGGCAATCTGGCTGCAGAGCCTGCACTTTGAATCACAAAGATCGTAAGAGAGTGAAGTAAAGCAGATGAGAATGTACATTTGTTGAGTGAGTGACTAGGGCACATCAGCATTAAGAGTGCCTTTGCTGGTGTGTGTGTGGGTATGTGGTCAAACCACATGTATGGCTATATTCACTGTGAACATCTTGGAAAGCAAGGATGTTGCCTTCTGGGACCTTACTTTATTGCCAGGTGGTGCTGGGTACAAGCATATATTTTTAAGGTGGCCCCTTTCTTTCAAGCAATACTTTCTGGAAGTCCAGGCTAGCATTCTGCAACCGGGGGATTCCTGAAACAGTCTTTGGCCTCAAGCCCTCAAAATTTAGGGAGAATGTGGGAGTAAATAAGCCTAAAACAATGGGGTAAGTGCTATAGCTGAGTTCCCCCCTTTTCTCAACGTTTATAACATTGTACACATTATGAGTAAGATGTGGATGTCAGACTCCTAATTTAAGTAACTTTTTGGCCCATGCAAAGGAGGGTTGTTTCGAAGTCATGATTTGCCGGGAAAAAGAAGTCACTTACATTAGTCACTTTTGTATTTAAACTGATACCTTGAAAAGTTTTTATTAATAGACTTAATTTCCTCGAGCAGTTCTAGATTCACAGCAAAACTGAGAGGAAGGTACAGACAGTTCCCTCAGATCCGCTGCCACGACACCCTCTTCAAACTCATAGCCTCCAACTAATACCTTTTAAAAGTGAGGTTGAATCACCAAGTTCTCACTAAGAAATCTCCAATGGTACCATCACATATAAGTAATTTAGTCAGTTCATCATGTATTAACATGCCAGGGACACATGTATTTTCTTTGGTTCCAGGGCTACAATAATAAACTGCTAGGTGATAACTTCAATTTGAAGAATTTAACAAACTTCACTATTTTTTTTTTTTTGCACATTCTTGGTTCTTTCTTTCTTTCTTTCTTTCTTTCTTTCTTTCTTTCTTTCTTTCTTTCTTTCTTTCTCTCTCTCTCTCTCTCTCCCTTCCTTTCTTCCTTCCTTCCTTCCTTCCTTTCTTTCTTTCTTTCTTTCTTTCTTTCTTTTCTTTCTTTCTTTCTTTCTTTCTCTCTCTCTCCCTTCCTTTCTTCCTTCCTTCCTTCCTTCCTTCCTTCCTTCCTTCCTTCCTTCCTTCCTTCCTTCCTTCCATACAAAATGCCACCACCAGGAGACCAAGATTTTCTAGACACAGCTCAATAAATAGTTACACAGCTTAACTTCTCTTCTTCTAAAGGAGATGAGAATGGGGGTGGCAGGTTCTTGGTATGTGCGGTAAGGAGATATATGACTTTCAGCTCTGGGAGGCTGGTCCTGTCAGACTTCTGTGTTTTATTAAGGACATCTGTCAGTTGTCAGAGTGTTTTCCTGGGTTCCTTAGAGGAAGTGTTGATTGACACTGAATGGACCTCTTGAAATGTATATCCACCCTATTGTTGCTTCTGAGCCATCATTTTGGTTTGCTTGTTGATCAGCTACTGGTGAAAGAGTAAAGCATCAGAGACTTTGAAACTTATTGGCACTGTCACTTTTACAATTTCAAAGCTATGATTATATCAAGGAGAAAGATCAGATGCTCTTGGCAATGTAATTTGAACTCTGCTTTTCTTCTCTGAATGCCTAGTGATCGGGTGATAGGTGCACTCAGAAGGGGGCCTGAACACTGGTAGGTGATGGTCCACATCACCTGCGAGCTTATTAAAAAATACAAATGCTCGGGCTCCATCCAGGTGTAATGAGTCAGGATCTCTGGGGCTGGGCCCAGCAAGCTGTGCTTTGACCGGTGATTCCTACACACACCGAAGTTTGAGAAGCAAACTTGTAAACCTGGCCTATAGGTTTGATTAGCATCGTCACAGCTTTCTGAAAGCTGAAATATAGTTTTAGCTCTTCTGGCAAGAGTCACTTTGTTTACAGTAAATTTTTATCTTAACACTTCATTTAAAAATTCTGTATAGTATTGATATTTGACATGTGATTTGCAAGAAATCATTTAAACAGGGGGAAACACCTCAACAGAACAAGTGGATGCTCATATAACTCTCTTTTTCCCGGTGGGCCCTCCTGTAACTTTTGTCTGTCTCAAGATTAATTTTTCTTTTCATTTGAAAGATGCCATTAACTTTACTAATTGTAATAGCTTCAGAATTTAAATTTCTGGTTAGAACTGTAATATCTCTCCTTAAATCCCTTCTTTACAAAACAAGTGATTGTTGTCATGGTTCTGTGGTGCAAGCATAAACTTCCAGTGCCATTACAAAACAATTATTAGCAAGCTCTAATAACCGTTTATTATAGATAAAAAGTGATTTAGTTATATAACTTCTCAGATGACACTATTTAAAAGAAGATGGGTATCTCTTAATCTGTCTGGGGGTCTTCTTGTTAATTGTCAGTTGAACTGTGCCAGGAAATTATTCTGCCATTTATATACTATTTTAAGCTTATTACAGATGTGGAGCCTCATGTTAAGGCTGGAACATTCTTAATCTTTCCTGTCTCTTCAGAACGAGAAGATAATAAACATTTCTGACAAACTGTAATCAAGAACTGGCCTGGTAGTTAATGAACAGGTCAGAAGTGGCCACCAGGGATGTTTCTGAAGAATGTTCATAATGAATGATCATTGGCTTAGACCTACAGCTCCATAAAAGTGGTGATAAAGGGCATGGGGGGCGTGGATTAAAGAGAGGAGGATTCTACATGGCCTCTAAGAGTCATAGTACTCAGTCTTCTCTCATTTTATTAAGACTCCTTCAATATTTCAGGGAGTCTGGGTCTAAACCACCCATCCTGCACTGATCGCCACCTTGGAGAGCTAGGTTTGGTTTAGCACCTTCTCTGTAGCCCTACAAGAAACACCACCAGAAACTAGGAGGAAAGAATCTGAGGTTGAATTTGGATTTGGGCACTACCTCTGCCTCAGAGTGTCCTTAGGAAAGTCATAGCTATCTGAGCAGCTGGCCAGGAGGCAGGCGGCACTTAGGCCCAGGAAGAGGCAAGAGCTTTTGTCCTGTGTTTTCCTTCCTTTGGCAGTACTATTACTGAATACTGATGCTTTAACAGAGGAGGGTACCACACACTATCTTTACCCCTGCTGCCACAATATCCTCCCTCCTAGCCACCGAAAGAGGGCAGGGATCATAAATCCTGCAACAATTCTAGCCTCTCTTACCACTTCTTCCAGGTTGTAGCATACATGTAACACAATGCTTTTTTTTTTAGTTGAAGAAGAGTGTGTGATGAAGTTTGAATATTGTGCTAAATCTGATTTTTATGCGTGTCACATAAGGCTTGTGAATTTCAAATATATTACGTAGAAACAATCTCCCTTTTACTAAGGGATACCATAAAGCAAAAGCAATTTTTAAAAAGCTAACAAGCTTTATAACTCAAATATACACAGAAGCATGATTTATATATCTATGCTAAATTATTTCCATTGTGAACATGAACTCGGAATGTCTCCTCTATAAATATTTACCCTGAAAATGTTTTTTGAGCACCTACAATTTGACCATTTTGGTTCTGGACCATGATGCATGGTTTGGTGCCTGTCTTCTTAGGTAGGTGGAAATTGATCCCCCAGCTCATGGCCTCCCTCCCCAGCCTCTTCTTCCTGCCTCCCTGTTCCCCTTCTTTGGTCCTCTTTCTTTCCTGCTCCCTCTCCCTGCATCCTTAACATTTTTTCATGTGACTTAGTCATGCAGTGGTATGACTGGTTTGGAAGTCATTCTAAAGTGACTGCTTCCTGCAAGTACTTCTTATATTTATGGATTTCTAGATCTCTGTGTCAGAATAGTTTATGATGGGTATCTAAGTTAGCAATTTACCTAGGACAGTGGCTCTCAAATTCTGGGATGCGTTAGAGTCACCTGCAGGGCTTGTTAAACCACAGATTGCTGGGTCCCACTTCCAGAATACCTGATTTAGTAGGTCTGGGGAGGGGCGCAAGGATTCACATTTCTAATAACTTTCCAGTTGATGCTGTTCTTCCTGGGACCACATTTTCTGAACCGCTGACTCAGGACATTGTTTTAGGGGCAGTTTGTTTGTTAATATGTCCTTTATTGTGGAATAATTAGAGAAGAAAAACTTGTGGTAGGATATTTTCAAGGGATGAATGACCGTCTGGGGTTAAGAACCTCATGATCGTCCACTTTCTCCAGACTGCCCTTAATCTCCAGGAAATGCCCTGTGTCTGGCTCATTAACACTTAAATTTACACTCCTGTTGATGGAGCCAGGGTGGCTGTTGGCTTTGGGATTTTATTTTCATTGGGTGGGAATGGAGTTGTATGATGGCATATCATCTCCCCAGATTTCTCCTGCTGGGTGGATTGTGGCCATCTGTGCATAATATTCCAATTTAGGACACTTGTGTGTTTTTTCTGTTGCTTTGTATAAAAATTCCAAATAACTGCTCCGATGTCTCTTCAAAGACTAGTTTAATTATTTTCAATGAAAGCAAACAGGAAGTTTGCTAAATGATCTGGACATTCAAATATGTCATAATGTACAGACTTCACAAGAAGGTAGTTTGGTAAAATTGAATTGTGAAAGAATCTGAACTTATTAAACTGTCATGTTCAGAAAGAAAAGTGAAAATATTTATTTTTTAAAATAATGAGATATTCAATTAAAATACTTTTTCCTTTGTAAGTATTTATTTAAAGGTCTCCCCTCCCTCCCTTTCTTCTTTCCTGTCTGCTTTAAATTATTATTTTGTGTCTGGTTAGATCTTAAATTGATCAAATACTTTAATATAGTTTATTGCTTAATTTTGTATTAGTAAAAATGGATTGGTAGTGTTCTTTGTCTCGATAATAATAAATGTTTTATAATTTCAGTGGTCATTACAGTAATTTTGTTAAAATGACAACAAAGGAAGAACAGCATTTTAAATTTGTATGACTATTATTATTTCCTTTTTCCTAACCCTACTAGCCTGTGGCACACAGATGCCTCCATTCTCCACTTGACCCCTCCATCAGTGACAATTACTATTACTTTTCAAAATTAGTGAATAATATTTTTCAGATTGAGTTAGCATATTCTTCTTACGAGATAGGCCAGGGCTTGGTAGCAAGGTAGATCCATTCTTAGGGTACTAGTTCATGAAAAGAAATCACTTGCTAAAGTTTACTAAGTGCTGTAAACGTAATTTTGGCATATCGTTTCCCCTTCTTTCCAAAGCTCTTTCAGTTGTCCAAAGTCTGCTTCAAATAGAAATACTTATCTGTGAAAAAAAAAAAAAAGGGAAGTTTAAGGAAGGCCCCTCTATTTTGCCTGTTTCCTGGACACAGGGCTAGAAGTATGAGTCTCATTGTAGCCATTTACTGAAACAGAAATGGAAACAGCCTCTCAATATGGTGTCCAGTTTTGAACTTTGGGACAACCGAGTTTCATATTTAGTCCACAGTTAACTCTTACTCTCACCGTCTATTGACCTTAGTGCCAACTTTGCCCTTCGTACTGTAATAAGCATCTCCCATTTGCACCTCTTGAGTATACCCATTAGCCTAAGCTCCTTTAAGAAGGGAGTAACTTTTACATATGTCTGTCCCCCATGTAATACAGCATTGTAGGTGTTCAACACAATTTTATTGATTGTTTTTGTCTTTTCACTTTAACATAGATTATCCTAAGCCCTTTTCTCTAACTCATGTTTTGCCTATGTTCTCACACCCTGTGTTTTCCTTCCCTCTCTTAGAGTAAGAGGACAGAAATCAAAGCTAACAGTTCTTGCTCAGAGAATCTGTTTCTCTCTAGTACTTCTATCCCTCTTGCTTCAATGGCTTCCTTATTTGTCTCATTTTTTTTCTATGAACATACTTTTCTCTTTCCCACCTTGAACCAACCATAGAAAGTTTTGTTTGAATCCCTAGTCCTTTGAGTTAACACTCTTGCTTTCTACACCTTTCACTATCAACCTTCTGGAGAAAATAACCTCCACTTTCTTATCACCTGTCCATTCATTTTCTGGCCCTCTTGTTCCTCAGTGCCACTAAAATGACTCTCTTTAAAAAAACAAACAAACAAAAAAACCAAAAAAAACCCCACTACTCTTTTTAAACATTACTCTTGACTTTCTAATTCCCATAGCAGACCCTCTTCATCTCCCATCTTTCTTTCTTCAAACTCTCCTCTCCTGGCCACTTTGGCACCGTGCCATCTTGAGCTATCTACTCTCTCCATTGATCATTCCCTCCCTGATTTCAATATCACCTCTTCTTTCTATTATTTAAATGTGGATATGCTCCAGCCTTCTGTCTCCCATCCACTTCTGCTGTTTCTTTTTACTCTCTTTCTTTTGTTATTTCCTCTAGTTTCGTGAATTCAACTTTCACTTTATACAAGTAACTCCTACATCTTTATCTCAATCCCATAATTTTCTGCCATGTTCCTGTTCCATGTTTCTATCTGGCTCCTAGAAGTATTCATCTGGGTTTCTCCCCAGGATTTAAACTTAAGCATATATAAATGTAAACTCATAGTTTTCTGTCCCTTCTGTCAAACTACTTTTCCTTTGACTTCTGTACATCTGTGAAGAAAACCATCATTCTTTGTGTGACCTTAGCTCAAAACTTCGTACCACTTTTGGCCATTTTCTCTTCTTCTCCATCCAAATCATCAAGTCCTGGTAGTCTTTCTCTGTCACTCACACCTTCATTTTCAGATATACTCCCTTCACCCTGGCTTAGTCCCTCCCTAACTTACACTTGAACTATTGCTACCAAGATTACATAGGTGGTTTGGTTTCTGTTTTTCTCTATTTTCTACCCATTTGAGCCATCCTGAAGACTTTTTGCCTTATCTTTATAATACCACACAAAAGTTGTATCCTTTGCGGCTCTGCAAATCTCAGTCTCTCCTCATGTTCTAACAAGTAAATTTTAAACTCCTTGGTCAGGTAGTCAGCATGTTCTAGTCTAAACTTGCCTGTTTTACGATATGTAGAACATATCCAGTATTCGAACTGTGTACCCTGTTATCATTGTCTCACGTTTGATCCCAGCAACCCTATTGGTTCACCCAGACTATATAGAATGTTTCTTATAGAAAATGACATTAATTAAAATTATTTTAATAATTAAAGCCATCAACATTTTTTCAAAGACTATATTGTGCTTAAGTTAGTGCATTACTGAACAAAGGACTGTACAAAAAAGAGAACTTGAAGATTCCCATAGCTGTTCCTCTGCTTCCAAGATTCTCAGCTTAGACAAGGAGAGGAAAAATGATATGCTTCAGTTGAGCTGGGCCTATGCTCTCCTATTGGCAGTCAAATGGAGTAGAAGAAAGGCCAGATTGTGTCCCTGTCCTGTAGGGATTGCAATAGTGGGGAGGGAATGCAGTAGCAATAAATTATTCCAGAGAAAGCAGTACAGTTACTTTGTCTGGAATATCCGGTGAGGTGTATGGTTTACTCCCTCACCACCCTGTCAGGTCTGAGCAAATGGCCGCTTTCTCAAGGAGGCCTGCCTGGGTCATCTTATTTAAGGTTGCAACCTCTTTCCCTTGGACACTCCTACTCCCCTTTACCCTGCTCTGTTTTTTCCCCATAGTATTCCCCACCTTCTAATATTCCTTATAGTTTTACCTGTTTTCTATATTCATTGTCTGCTGTTCCCACTAGTATTTAATCTTTATGGGACAGGTGTCATTGACTGTTTTATTATAATGATGCTCCTAGAATGATGTCTGCCACCTAGTAGGTGCTTAGTTAATATATGTTGAATCAAGAAAAAAATTAACTTATTCAACAAATAATTTTTGTCACGCCAACTACATG
Organism: Balaenoptera ricei; assembly: GCF_028023285.1. Lineage (NCBI taxonomy): Eukaryota > Metazoa > Chordata > Mammalia > Artiodactyla > Balaenopteridae > Balaenoptera > Balaenoptera ricei. The sequence goes on along the minus strand of NC_082644.1, from coordinate 55,513,883 downwards.
TTAAGAACTATGCTGTTGATGGGGACCTGTAGTAGAGAACAATACAGACTTGGTCCTTGCCCTTGTCTACCGTACGTCTAGTCAAGAAAACCTAACACCAACATCACAATGAAATGAGATGAGTGTTTTGATCTGAGAACACTGAGCTATAAAGGGACCTTGTAGAGGATGTTGGTAAAGGCTTCCCTGAAATGATGACCAAGCTGAGACCTGAGGATGATTAGGAGTTGGCCAAGTAAAGAATGACATTAGAAGAAGAAAGTGGCCTCTTCCAGGCATAGTTTAAATATTACTAGTTCAAGGAGTTGCAAGAAGTCAAATGGCTGTACTATAGAGAGCGAAAGGAAAGCTGGTGCTGGAAAGAGAAGCAGGTAAGAGGTTAGAGAGGTCTTTTTAAGTCCTTCTAAGGAGTTTGTGCTTTTCCCAAAGGCCAGGGGTCTCTCAGTGCACACTCCATTACCCACAGAATAGAGTGCATTTCAGAGTATGAGTGTCTTCTAGTTGACTTAGCTCTTCAGTGGATTGGAAAAATACTTGGTAGAGAAGCATGCACTTGGTCACAGTCATTTTAGGTATAATGTCACATTTTTATTTGCTGCATTTGTAGCGGTGGAGCAGTCACAATTCTTACCATGGTACGTTTGGTTTGGTATTAACAACAGCTTGTTGTTTAAATAATATTCATATCTTACTTAAAATAGCATAGCACAATTTCACGTTAATCTCCACAGTAATCTGATCAGTGACACATATTGGCAAAGCAAAGAAAATAGTTTTAGGAGGTATCAGAGATCTTTCTTGGTAAGGTCCTACTGTGATACAGGTCTCCTCTAATTAATTATGTGTGAAAATCCTGCTTTTACTCTGCGTATAGGCCAAAGCCCAGACCATATTATTGATGTGAATAGAGGTTTGTTTTAAACTGTCTTTTAATGCTCTCCCTTTAGTCCCTCTCTGTTCTTTTAGAGTTCCCTTATGGAGTTTCCTTCTGTGATGAATGGTTGCCTAGAGGGACACTCTACCCCTATTATTACCTGGGATTGTCGGTTGTTCATCTGACTAGTCTGTATTCTCTACCACTAGCAACCTCACAACTTATCCCTCCTCTGTCCCATCCCTTTTGGGTCTTCCTAGGTGATTTGTTAACTAATCTCTACTAATTTTAATTTATTCTGTTGCCTCTATGACTACTACAGCTCTTGGAAGTATTTGCACTGTAAATGATGAAAGATGCATTAAATCAATTTGTACTCATGAAACTTCAAGCTTCAGGGCTACTGAGTTGGCAATATCTTGTTTTTCAGGAAAAAAAATAAGAGTACAAGGTGGGACTTGTAGCCACTTTAATCCTTATGTGTCTGATACTTGGTCGATTTCTAAGACCTGTCAATTTCCAGGGAATCTATCTCGATGATAAAAGTTCACAAGAGTTTTACTGTCTCCTGAGTGTTTGTGGCAGACCACCCTATTTTAGGTGAAACTGCTTAGCAGTGTAGAGCAAAAACACCCATGTTAAAGGTAGAGGAGCACTGATTCACAATAGTCACAAATAGTGATTTGCTGCCTAACTTCTTGGAAGCTTGTTTACTTTTTTCCTCCTTTTCTAAAATATACTTCTTTCCACTTATTTCCAAAAGATAAGTATGAAATGATTATCAAAGTATTTCAAAACTACACAGGATATACAAATAGGAGCCAGTATTTAAGTGCTCTCTTTTAGAGTTCTGCAGATTTTATTTGTATAACATTTAGGGTAGCTGCTCAAATGAAGAATTCGAGTCTATTGCAACTCATACTGATGTATATAATAAAATTTAAAAGGTTTATATTTGTATTTATTTAACTAGAACTCCAAGTTATAACTTTGTCTTTGACTGAAGTAAAATTGTTCCATGTAAGAGAAATATATCCTCTCCAAATAGAATGTGCAGAAATAGCATCTAAAGATTTATTACAGAAACAAAACAAATGGTGCACAATTAAAATAGCCATGTTCTCCAGGAAAAATGTCCCTAGCAGGCCTCAAAACACCGACTCTACTTTTGGATTTGTCTGGTCTGGCATATATACCAAGAATCAAAGGTATTTTTAGGGTGATGCAATCTTTTATTTTAGTGATCATGATACATGAAATCAAAGGGTGCTCGGGAAAGTGTGATTCAAAATGTGACCCAACAAGAGGTGGTATCCATGGGTGTCAGTGACCTGGCTTGACCCAACTCCTGGGCTGCCGCCATCATGGCCATTAATTACGCCCGTCTATCCCTGGAAGTGTCGGCCTCTCCTCTGTCATCAGGTAGATCATCTGCTCATGCTACTTGCCCATGTGAGCTTTGGTTGTTCATTCCAGGATGGCTAATAATGGGACAGCAGCTTGGGGACATTTCCAAGTGGCATTTTTGGCTGTTGTCCTCTCTGGGCCTCTGGGGATCTTAGAATAGTCCATTCTCCGTATACTCCAAAGCCAAAACCAAAATCAAAACCCAAACCGTTCCTGCCAGCATTTCAATTAATTAGGAAATCAAGAAGGCCCTAATCTCCTTGAAAGATCAACTTGGAAAGACCTTTTCCACTTTAAATAAGTCTGATTTCAAAAGTATTAAATACACTGGTCATCAAAATATCTTTCAACCTGATGGAAATTTAATATTTTTTCTTAACCTAGAACTTTCCTATCTGATATCTTACCTATAGGATTTCAAAGGGCGATAGAGAGAGACAGAATAGAGAAATCAGCTGGCTGGAGCGGCGCGACCTAGGGGAGAAGCACTGGCTCGGGGTCTGCCTGACATGGTGTGAATCCCAGCACTACCTGTTCCAGTCTGTCTTTAAAAAGTTACCGCAAACTTTTCACATGGAGTTTTGGATTAGGTAATGAACGTAAAACACCTAACAGTGAGGAGCAGAATACATGCTAGTTCTACGTCTCCACAGGAATAAAAATGTTATGGAGAGACCATTGTCTGAAATTTACTGATACCGTAACTTCCCACATAGCTCAAGGTCAGATTTTGGACAATAATTAGCAATGATACAGCTGCGAACACATAAGGAAGTTGAAGAATGGATGGGTCACCTGCTGTAAAAGCTATGCAGTTCTTTTCATAGGAAAACAAGGTGTTAACCCTAGAGCATAACCAGATATTCGTGAAATAAAAATGGAATCCCAGGACCTCAGGGATAACAGTGATAAGGAAAAGCTAGCCCCAACGGAGAAATGACTTTACAGGAAAAAAAAATGACACCAAATTTCCTGGGTCATTATTTTAGGAACAAACTGTGTAGCTAATCGCAACAGAATAGTTATCTTGTGCCATTAAGAGAAGAATTGAATTATGTTTGGTGTACTGATTTTATAATACCATGAACTGATTGAGATTTAGACACATAAATAGTTATCTTTATTCATCTGGAAAGTGTCATGTGGACATCACACTGACAGATTAATGGGATATAACTCTATTTTAATGACAAACAGTGTCTTCCTATAGATTATTTTAAGAAATCATTCTCCCCTCAAAGAATCACAGTAAATCAAGAGAGTCTTCCAGTACTTTGGGTGCATTCAAGAACTAACACGAGTGTATTATTATTTTATGAACTTTTCTTGTTATGGGATGGGGTTTCTTTCTGTAAAACAAGCATTTCTCACAAGGAGCTTTCCTCTCACAATACATTGAATGAACTAACTGAGTTAGTTTCCAAGGCAATTACTGATGGGAATTTAAAAAAATTTAGAATGGGAAAACTGTCAAGTTAACCCTGTGGAGACATGCACACATAAACACCCAGAAAAAAAACTTGATTATTTCATCCCATTTCTCTTAATGACTACCATAGATCCAAATAGTATTAAAATTAAGATTTTAGGATGCCCATTTAAAAAAATTAACTTTATTCCTCAGTCAGGGTAAAGATTAGGGAAGGAAGGAAGGTTGATTCTGAGGATGTTTGTATATTTAACTAGCTAATCAGATGTTGAATCTGATTTGTGTCTCTGCTTGGCATGAGGAAATTGGCAATTTTCCTTTGTAGGCATGTGCTGCTATATAGTGCTGTGACACAATGTATACGTAAAGGGTAGGGTAACCATATATTCTTGTTTCCTCGGGGCAGTCCTAATTTATGCCTTATGTCTTAGCATTTTGTCTGGTTTAACATTTATTCAGTATTTATTTTATTTTTTAACAAAGTGTTATCATTAATGGTATATTAAAAATAAACGAGGGTTTATTTTTAATAAAAAATAATAAATAAATTAACAAACCAGGGTTTATTTTTGAGGGGTTCTATCACAGTCTCATTCAGTAGCACATAAGATGCATTTGCAGTGAACGGAGTTTTCCCTTTAAATTGTGATTAAATCTGAAAAACCACTAGTGGTGACCTGCTGCTTTTTCCCAACCCTTTCCAGGACACCTCCCTTTCAATGACAGCATGCTCTCTGATAAAGACGTGGCCTCCTGGACCTGAGTAGATAAGGAGAGCTAACTGCTTCTGGTCTTAAGTCGTGGTAGAAGAAGTTCTTGACACTGCGGTCCCTGCTGGCTACTTGGCTTTCCAGCCAGTTGAGCTGTGGCCCAACCATGCAAAATGAACAAACCCTTCAGGCCACCAGGATGCAGGGCCAGTGGGAAACAGAGTAAATTATGCATTAGGAGTACCTGAACTATGTGTGGGAAATAGAGGTTGAGCAGTCCAGTGCATACAGAGAGAAATCTGAGTAATTCTGTGATTTTTAAAAAAAATAAGCGATTTTTGTCATTTACAGTATGGTACAAATCTATACCAAAGTATTTATTTTATCCACGTAGTCAGAATTATTTCAGGGTTATTAGAGTTCTTACAACCCAAATGGTTCACTGTTTCAACTCTTATTTGGTTTACATTTCTTTCTGGAAGCCAAGTGAAATGGAAAATTAATTTTGGGGAGATTAGATTTGTGAAAACCTGGAGATATAATTTCTGTTTAGTTGTCAAAAGAGTGCCCAATAAGATACCCCGAAAGTCTGAGGCTCAGTTTAAATGATCATTTGTGCTTTTGTTTTTAACCCTTTTATTAAAAATATTTCAATAAACCTATTTGGCCCCAGTGAGTTTTAAGTGTAGTGTAATGAAAATATCAATTTCTCAGGTAATTGCTAACGAATGGGAAAAATGTAGAGAATGCTTATTGACATTTACTTTCCACTGGGGGGGCTGTGGTGATATCAGTAACCACATGAAAACCAAGACAGAAATCTGCTGAAGGAGCATTAGAAGCTATTTCCGAAACTACTAGTTATGTTAAGAAGATTGTATGTGAAGAAGATGATTTAGCACATACAGCTGCAGAAAGTGCTTTTATCATCACTCTGTGAAGCAGGCCCTTTCATTTAGAATAAATGGCTGTTTCCCTGAGTTAATTTAGCTCATTTATTTCAAATTTTCTTGTGCAAAAAGTGAAGCAAGAAGAGTCGCTAATGTGTTAATTTCATTAGCTGGAGAAGAATTTTGCACATGTTAAGTGGTGCAAATTTTATATCAATGTCATTAGCTGCTTCAAATAGACAAGCAATTAAGCTAATTCCAGTAATGGTTTGATTATTTCATTCAATTTATGGAATAAAGGTAAATATTTGGAAGTTAATTCTGTTGAAGGCAAAACCCTTGACACTATTGTAAATGCTATTGTATGTTCAGTTAAAAATCCAAACATAATTGTGAGGTTTTTTTTTTGGCCATCCATAATAATACAATTACACATGGTGGAAGACTGAATCATCCTCAAAATGGCCTTGTTAAAGTAAGAAGCCCACTATCGCGGCCTCTCTTGTGGCAGAGCACAGGCTCCAGACGCGCAGGCTCAGTAGTTGTGGCTCACGGGCCTAGTTGCTCCGCAAGCTCGAACCCGTGTCCCCTGCATTGGCAGGCAGATTCTCAACCACTGCGCCACCAGGGAAGCCCCGGAGTGGCCCCCACTTGCCGCAACTAGAGAAAGCCCTCACACAGAAACGAAGACCCAACACAGCCAAAAAAATTAAAAAAATAAAAATTAATTAATTAATTAAAAAAATAAAGAAAGAAGCCCATAGCAAAAAATTACTTAGAATTGGTTTGGTGTGCATATAATTCATAATTTATGTCCAACCAAGCCGATATTCTACTAAGTATGGTATTCTACCAATTGATAGAGAAATTGTAAATTTCCAAATGTATAAATATTTTCTACATACAGAGGTAGTTTGAATAACTGATATCCACTGATGTTGAATATAAAAACAGATAAGATGCTACAACATGGTAATACATGCTTTCTCTCTTTGCTGTCCATAAATCAGATTTTAGGAATGTTTGAAACTTTGAAGACCCTCTTTGCATATCAACTTCAGTGTCCTATAATCACATTGAAATTTTTAGTATTCTAAATTTGGTTACATTTTGTTCAAAATCAGTTGGGTGAAGTCTTTGATCAAATTATTCAGTACACTAAATGCCAATTTTTTTGTTTTACCTTTAGAACTTTTAGTGAATTGCAATCACTGAAGAAAAAAAAACCTTGCAAACAGTATGAAATTGGAATTGATTTCTCCATAAATATGAGAGGTGCTGAACAAATTAAACCATGAGAGCTTAAATGATGTACAAATTGTAAGTCATAGAGATAGTTACATGTCATATGCAAAAGTCTACCTAGCTTGATTTAGGGAAAATTACATAATATAGCAAACACTAAAAACACTGGGATTCTAATTCTGACTGAACTTAGCAAAATCAATGAATTTCTACCAGAGGAAACTAAAAATAACATTTACTGAGTGTTGATTTTATGCCAGCAACTTTTCATGGACTACCCAGTAAGTCCTGATGACAGCTCTCTGAGATGGGTTAAATAAAATCTCTTCTCTAGATGAAGACATGAGGGGTTGAGATGTCAAGTCACTTGTGCAAGATCATCACTAATATATGAAGATCTGAAACCAGATCTGCTTGATAAGAAAGCATTCTTTATTACTACACTCTACGGCTTCTGAGTAGTTAGGATTATATCAGAATTATCAGAGAAAGCTCTTACAACCCCAGTGGTTCACTGCTACAGCTTTTATTTAGTTGGTGTTTCTTTCTGGAACCCAGTTGAAATGGAAAGTTATATTTTGGGGAGATTAGACTCAGGAAAGCCAGGAGATAAAACTTTTACTCAGTTGTCAATGGAGTGCCCAATAGGATATCCTTAAAAGTTTTGCATTTCAGTCTAAGTCATAGCATATATGTAATACAGAAGGATGAGATTGTCAGGTGACATTTTTCCGAGTTTGCAGTGGTCAAGACCTCCTTAATCTTAGAGATTTGCCAGCTGGGAAAAAACCCACAAGGGACCAGTGGAAATGTTTTGTGGTAAGCAGTGATGGAAGCCAACATTCATAGCTGGATAATTAAATGAGGATTCCTTCTGCAAGGCAAAAACTAGGAGGAAAAATCATTGAAAAGAACATTTATAGTCTAGAAAACCTGAGAGGCTGAAACTGATATAGGCCAGTCTTCTTCAAACATGCCATATACCAGAATTATCTGGGACACATAAAATAGTACCTACATGCCCCACTGAGAAGGGTTGTGTCTGAATTTCAGGCAGTGGGATCCATGTATGTTTTAAGAACTTCTAAGGTGATTTTTTTTTTTAACATCTTTATTAGAGTATAATTGCTTTACAATGGTGTGTTAGTTTCTGCTTTATAACAAAGTGAATCAGCTATACATATACATATATCCCCGTATCTCCTCCCTCTTGTGTCTCCCTCCCATCCTCCCTATCCCACTCCTCTAGGTAGTCACAAAGCACCAACTGATCTCCCTGTGCTATGCGGCTGCTTCCCCATAGCTATCTATTTCACATTTGGGAGTGTATATATGTCCATGCCACTCTCTCACTTCCTCCCAGCTTACCCATCCCCCTCCCCGTGTCCCCAAGTCCATTCTCTATGTCTGCGTCTCTATTCCTCTCCTGCCCCTAGGTTCTTCAGAGCCATTTTTTTCTTTTTTCTTTTTTTTTTAGATGCCATATATATGTGTTAGCATACGGTATTTGTTTTTCTCTTTTTGACTTACTTCACTCTGCATGACAGACTCTAGGTCCATCCACCTCACTACAAATAACTCAATTTAGTTTCTTTTTATGGCTGAGTAATATTCCATTGTATAAATGTGCCACATCTTCTTTATCCATTCATCTGTCGATGGACACTTAGGTTGCTTCCATGTCCTGGCTATTGTAAATAGAACTGCAGTGAACATTGTGGTACATAACTCTTTTTGAATTATGGTTTTCTCAAGATATATGCCCAGTAGTGGGATTGCTGAGTCATATGGTAATTCTATTTTTGTTTTTTTAAGGAACCTCCATACTGTTCTACATAGTGGCTGTATCAATTTCCACTTGCACCAACAGTGCGAGAGAGTTCCCTTATCTCCACAGCCTCTCCAGCATTTATTGTTTGTAGATTTTTTGATGATGGCCATTCTGACTGGTGTGAGGTGATACCTCATTGTAGTTTTGATTTGCATTTCTCTAATGATAAGTGATGTTGAGCATCCTTTCATATGTTTGTTGGCAATCTGTATATCTTCTTTGGAGAAATGTCTATTTAGGTCTTCTGCCCATTTTTGGCTTGGGTTGTTTGTTTTTTTGGTATTGAGCTGAAAGAGCTGCTTGTAAATTTTGGAGATTAACCCTTTGTCAGATGCTGCATTTGCAAATATTTTCTCCCATTCTTAGGGTTGTCTTTTCATATTGTTTATGTTTTCCTTTGTTGTGCAAAAGCTTTTAAGTTTCATTAGGTCCCATTTGTTTATTTTTGTTTTTATTTCCATTTCTCTAGGAGGTGGGTCAAAAAGGGTCTTGCTGTGATTTATGTCATAGAGTTCTGCGTATGTTTTCCTCTAAGAGATTTTTAGTGTCAGGCCTTACATTTAGGTCTTTAATCCATTTTGAGTTTATTCTTGTGTATGGTGTTAGGGAGTGTTCTAATTTCATTCTTTGACATGTAGCTGCCCAGTTTTCCCAGCACCACTTACTGAAGAGGCTTTCTTTTCTCCATTGTACATCCTTGCCTCCTTTGTCATAGATTAGTTGACCATAGGTGCATGGGTTTATCTCTGGGCTTTCTATCCTGTTCCACTGATCTATATTTCTGTTTTTGTGCCAGTACCATGCTGTCTAGATTACTGTAGCTTTGTAGTATAGTCTGAAGTCCAGGAACCTGGATCCTCCAGCTCGATTTTTCTTTCTCAAGATTGCTTTGGCCATTTGGGGTCTTTTGTGTTTCCATACAAATTGTGAAATTGTTTTGTTCTAGTTCTGTGAAAAATTCCAGTGGTAGTTTGATAGGGATTGCATTGAATCTGTAGGTTGCTTTTGGTAGTATAGTCATTTACACAATGTTGATTCTTCCATTCCAGAACATGGTATATCTCTCCATCTTTTTCTATCATCTTTAATTTCTTTCCTCAGTGTCTTATAGTTTTCTGCATACAGGTCTTTTGTCTCCTTAGGCAGGTTTATTCCTAGGTATTTTATTCTTTTTGTTGCAGTGGTCAATGGGAGTGTTTCCTTAATTTCTCCTACAGATTTTTCATCATTAGTGTATAGGAATGCAAGAGGTTTCTGTGCATTAATTTTGTATCCTGCTACTTTACGAAATTCATTGATTAGCTCTAGCAGTTTTTTGGTAGCGTCTTTAGGATTCTCTTTGTATAGTACCATGTCATCTGCAAACAGTGACAGCTTTACTTCTTCTTTTCCGATTTGGATTTATTTTTCTTCTCTGATTGCTGTGCCTAAAACTTCCAAAACTATGTTGAATAATAGTGGTGAGAGTGGACAAGCTTGTCTTGTTCCTGATCTTAGAGGAAATGGTTTCAGTTTTTCACTATTGAGAACGATGCTGGCTGTGGGTTTGTCATATACGGCCTTTATTATGTTGAGGTAAGTTCCCTCTATGCCTACTTTCTGGAGGGTTTTTATCATAAATGGGTGTTGAATTTTGCCAAAAGCTTTTTCTGCATCTACTGAGATGATCATATGGTTTTTCTCCTTCATTTTGTTAATATGGTGTTTCACATTGATTGATTTGCATATATTGAAGAATCCTTGCATTCCTGGGATAAACCCCACTTGATCATGGTGTATGATCCTTTTACTGTGCTGTTGGATTCTGTTTGCTAGGATTTTGTTGAGAATTTTTGCATCTATGTTCATCAGTAATATTGCCCTGTATTTTTCTTCCTTTGTGACATCTTTGTCTGGTTTTGGTATCAGGGTGATTGTGGCCTCATAGAATGAGTTTGGGAGTGTTCCTCCCTCTGCTATATTTTGGAAGAGTTTAGAAGGATAGGTGTTAGCTCTTCTCTAAATGTTTGATAGAATTCCCCTGTGAAGCCATCTGGTCCTGGGCTTTTGTTTGTTGGAAGATTTTTAATCACAGTCTCTATTTCAGTGCTTGTGATCGGTCTGTTTGTATTTTCTATTTCTTCCTGGTTCAGTCTTGGAAGGTTGTGCTTGTCTAAGAATCTGTCCATTTCTTCCAGGTTGTCCATTTCATTGGCATATAGTTGCTTGTAGTAATCTCTCATGATCCTTTGTATTTCTGCAGTGTCAGTTGTTACTTCTCCTTTTTCATTTCTAATTCTATTGATTTGATTGAGTCTTCTCCCTTTTTTTCTTGATGAGTCTGGCTAATGGTTTATCAATTTTGTTTATCTCTCAAAGAACCAGCTTTTAGTTTTATTGATCTTTGCTATTGTTTCCTTTATTTCTTTTTCATTTATTTCTGATTTGATCTTTATGATTTCTTTCCTTCTGCTAACTTGGGGTTTATTTGTTCTTCTTCCTCTAATTGCTTTAGGTGTAAGGTTAGGTTGTTTATTTGAGATGCTTCTTGTTTCTTGAGGTAGGATTGTATTGCTATAAACTTCCCTCTTAGAACTGCTTTTGCGGCATCCCATGGGTTTTGGGTCATCGTGTTTTTATTGTCAATTTTTTCTAGGTATTTTTTGATTTAAACTTTGATTTCATCAGTCTCTCTTGGTTATTATGTAGTGTATTGTTTAGCCTCCATGTGTTTGTATTTTTTACAGATTTTTCCCTGTAATTGATATCTACTCTCACAGCATTGTGGTTGGAAAAGATACTTGATATGATTTCAATTTTCTTAAATTCACCAAGGCTTGATTTGTGACCCTAGATATGATCTATCCTGGAGAATGTACCATGAGCACTTGAGAAGAAATTGTATTCTCTTGTTTTTGGATGGTATGTCCTATAAATATTAATTAAGTCCATTTTGTTTTATGTATCATTTAAAGCTTGTGTTTCCTTATTTATTTTCATTTTGGATGATCTGTCTATTGGTGAAAGTGGAGTGTTAAATTCTCCTACTATGATGTGTTACTGTAGATTTCCCTTTTTATGGCTCTTAGCATATGCCTTATGTGTTGAGGTGCTCCTATGTTAGGTGCATAAATATTAACAATTCTTATATCTTTTTTGTGGATTGATCCCTTGATCATTATGTAGTGTCCTTCTTTGTCTCTTGTAATAGTCTTTATTTTAAAGTCTATTTTGTCTGATTTGAGAATTGCGACTCAGCTTTCTTTTGATTTCCATTTGCATGGAATATCTTTTCCCATCCCCTCACGTTCAGTCTGTATGTGTTGCTAGGTCTGAAGTGGGTCTCTTGTAGACAGCATATTTATGCTTCTTGTTTTTGCATCCATTCAGCCAGTCTGTGTCTTTTGGTGGGAGCATTTAATCCATTTACATTTAAGGTAATTATTGATATGTATGTTCCTATTACCATTTTCTTAATTGTTTTAGGTTTGTTATTGAAGGTCTTTTCCTTCTCTTGTATTTCCTGCAGAGAGAAGTTCCTTTAGCATTTGTTGTAAAGCTGGTTTGGTGGTGCTGAATTTTCTTAGCTTTTGCTTGTCTGTAAAAGATTTAATTTCTCTGTTGAATCTGAATGAGATCCTTGCTGGTTAGAGTAATCTTGGCTGTAGGTTTTTCCCTTTCATCACTTTAAATATGTCCTGCCACTTCCTTCTGGCTTGCAGAGTTTCTGCTGAAAGATCAGCTGTTAACCTTATGGGGATTCCCTTGTGTGTTGTTTGTTGTTTTTGCCTTGCTGCTTTTAATATTTTTTCTTTGTATTTAATTTTTGATAGTTTGATTAGTATGTGTCTGGTGTGTTTCTCCTTGGATTTATCCTGTATGGGACTCTCTGCGCTTCCTGGACTTGACTGACTATTTCCTTTCCAATATTACGGAAGTTTCAATTATAATCTCTTCAAATATTTTCTCAGTCCCTTTCTTTTTCTCTTCTTCTTCTGGGACCCTTATAATTTGAATGTTGGTGCGTTTAATGTTTTCTGAGAGGTCTCTGAGAGTGTCCTCAATCCTTTTCCTTCTTTTATCTTTATTTTGCTCTGCAGTAGTTATTTCCACTATCTTATCTTCCAGGTCACTTATCCGTTCTTCTGCCTCAGTTATTCCGCTATGAATTCCTTCTAGAGAATTTTTAATTTCATTTATTTTGTTGTTCATCATTGTTTGTTTGCTCTTTAGTTCTTCTAGGTCCTTGTTAAAAGTTTCTTGTATTTTCTCCATTCTATTTGCAAAAGTTTGGATCATCTTATGATCATGACCCTGAATTGTTTTTCAGGTAGAGTGCATATTTCCTCTTCATTTGTTTAGTGTGGTGGGTTTTTACCTTGCTCCTTCATCTGCTGTGTGTTTCTCTGTCTTCTCATTTTGCTTAACAGTGTGTTTGAGGTCTCCTTTTCACAGGCTGCTGGTTTGTAGTTCCCGTTGTTTTTGGTGTCTCCCCCCAGTGGCTAAGGTTGTTTCAGTGGGTTGTGTAGCCTTCCTGGTGGAGGGGACTGGTGCCTGTGTTCTGGTGGATGAAGCTGGATCTTGTGTTTCTGGTGGGCAGGACCACATCCAGAGGTGTGTTTTGGGGTGCCTGTGACCTCATTATGATTTTAGGCAGCCTCTCTGCTAATGGGTTGTGTTGTGTTCCTGTCTTGCTAGTTGTTTGTCATAGGGTGTCCAGCACTGTAGCTTGCTGGTCGTTGAGTGGAGCTGGGTCTTAGCATTGAGATGGAGATCTCTGGGAGAGCTTTTGCCGTTTGAGATTATGTGGAGTCGGGAGGTCTCTGGTGGGGCAATTTCCTGAACTCGGCTCTCACACCTCAGAGGCACAGGCCTGACAGCCGGCCAAAGCACAAAGACCCTGTCAGCCACATGTTTCAGAAGAAAAAAAGAAAGAAAATAAAAAAGTAAAATAAAGTTATTTAAAGAAATTATTACAAATAAAAAAAGTTAAAAAGTAAAATAAAAAGAAAAAAGAAAGAAAGAAGAGAGCAACCAAACCAAAAAACAAATCCACCAATGATAACAAGTGCTAAAAACTATACCCCCCCCAAAAAAAAAAAAAGAAATGGATAGACAGAACCATAGGAAAAATGGTCAAAGCAAAGACGTACAGACAGAATCACAGAAAGAAGCATACGCATACATACTCACAAAAAGAGAAAAAGGAAAAAAAAAATATATATATATATAAAAGAGAGCCACCAAATCAATAAATCTACCAATGATAATAAACTCTGAATACTAAATTAAGATAAACATAAAACCAGAAACCAGTCAGTTGTATATAGCACACCCCAAGTCTATAGTTGCTCCCAAAGTCCACTGCCTCAATTTTGAGATGATTTGATGATGTCTATTCAGGTATTCCAGAGATGCAGGGTACATCAAGTTGATTGTAGGGATTTAATCCACTGCTCCTGAGGCTGGTGGGAGAGATTTCCCTTTCTCTTCTGTGTTCACACAGCTCCCGGGGTTCGGCTTTGGATTTGGACCCGCCTCTGCGTGTAGGTCGCCGGAGGGCATCTGTTCTTTCCTCAAACAGGATGAGGTTAATGTAGCAGATGCTTTGGGGGCTCTGGCTCACTCAGGCCAGGGGAAGGGAGGGGCATGGAATGTGGGGCAAGCCTGTGGCAGCAGAGGCCGGCGTGACGTTATAATAGCCTGAGGGGCGCCGTGTGTTCTCCCGGGGAAGTTGTCCCTGGATCACGGGACCCTGGCAGTGGTGGGCTGCACAGGCTCCCGGGAGGGGAGGTGTGGATAGTGACCTGTGCTTGTACACAGGCTTCTTGGTGGCGGCAGCAGCAGCCTTAGCATCTCATGCCCGTCTCTGGGGTCCGCGCTGATAACCGCGGCTCACTCCTGTCTCTGGAGCTCGTTTAGGTGGTGCTCTGAATCCCCTCTCCTGGCGCATCCTGAAACAATGGTCTCTTGCCTCTTAGGCAAGTCCAGACTTTTTCCTGGACTCCCTCCCGGCTAGCTATGGTGCCCTAGCCCACTTCAGGCTGTGTTCACGCAGCCAACCCCAGTCCTCTCCCTGGGATCTGACCTCCAAAGCCTGAGCCTCAGCTCCCAGTCCCTGCCCGCCCCAGCAGGTGAGCAGACAAGCCTCTCGGGCTGGTGAGTGCTGGTCAGAACCAATCCTCTGTGAGAGAATCTCCCCGCTTTGCCCTCTGCACCCCTGTTGCTGCACTCTCCTCTGTGGCTCGAAGCTTCCTCCCCGCCACCCCCCACGTCTACCAGTGAAGGGTCTTCCTAGTGTGTGGGAACTTTTCCTCCTTCACAGCTCCCTTCTAGAGGGGCAGGTCCTGTCCATATTCTTTTGTCTCTGTTTTTTCTTTTTTCTTTTGCCCTACCCAGGTACGTGGGGAGTTTCTTGCCTTTTGGAAAGTCTGAGGTCTTCTGCCAGTGTTCAGTAGGTCTTCTGTAGGAGTTGTTCCACATGTAGATGTATTTCTGATGTATTTGTTGGGAGGAAGGTGATCTCCACGTCTTACTCCTCCACCATCTTGAAGGTCTCCTCCCAAGGTGATTCTTTGTTCAGCCAGAATTAGGAACTACTAGGCCAGAATACTTTCAAGTAATAGAAGGTTGCTGCACTTTAGTTAGCTGGAAAAAATTTACCCTGGGAAAGTAGTTGAGTTCCTTTAAAAATTGTTTAGAGAGTTTTGGGTTATTTAGAAGTAGAGAGACTAGACAATTCATGTTCTTTCACCACTTGTGCTAGAGCAAGCAAAAGATAATTTGGATATATAAGAATAAATCCAGATTTTAGTGAATTCTCCTAAATTATACACTAGGATGATAGAAAAGGAAAGAATATTAATTTAGTGATAATGAATGATTTTCCTGGCACCAATACTAAATATTGGTTCATCCTGTTCCTTCATTCCTCTTCATCCAGTTTCTAGTGAGTTTTTACAACTGCCTCTCCTCATGTATGCTCCCCCTCCCACCCAGTAACTTACTTTCTATCATTTCCTCTTTTTGTCACCCTTGGGAACCATTATTATCATCATGATCAACACTAAATATTTATTAGGCACCTGCTATGTGTAGGCTATTGCACTGGGTACAAAAATAGGTCTATGTCATTTCCTGTAGAGAGTGGACTTTGATGTAGTTTGGGACAGAGGGCATTCATCAAGACTAAGTGCCAAGTGGCTAAGGATCAAACAGATGGTCAGAAAAAAAGATATTGCAAAGTAGTAGGCAGATGCTGTATGGAGTAGCTGCGGCTCAAGCTGGGCCTTGAAGGAAATATCAGGACGTGAGCTGATAGAAATAAAGAGGGTATTCAGCAAAGACCCAGAGGCAGGGAAGTTTATGGCTCTCTCTGAAACAACAAATAGGCCAGAGAGTAGGATAGTTTGCTTGTTTTTCTTAAGTGGGAGGGTCTGAGCTAGAAGGTTAGAACTAGACTTTATGGCTTTTGGTACAGGGAATTTAAGGTGGAGGACAATATTAATAATTTATTCAGCTGATTGTATTGGCTTTTTACTTCACCATCAATTTCTTTAGCATTTTATTACCAATTTATGAGAAGATTAGAAGATAAGCAAGATGGATAAATTTGAATTCATCTGCCAAGATAAGTGTTTAGTGATCTTTCTCCCAGTTTTAGGGTCATAGAACCAGAGCATGTAAGGAGCTTTTGAGAATATTATTTAATCTCTTCATTTTACATTAGCAGAATTTATCTTAGTCAACTCAGAAAGTTATTAGTTGAGTCATACCTGAAATAGAGATCCACTGGCTCCCCTTTCAAAGCTCTTTCCTCTGCAAAGTGCGACTTTCTTCAACTATGTAATATTAGAAAGTTTGGTTCTTTTTCATTTCCTGAATTGTGGCTAATTTGAAAGATTCCAACTCATTTTTACTCATTAGCTTTCATTCTTGATCTTCAGTGTAAAGCAGTGAAAAGTCGAGGTAAGAGCACTGTTGTGACATGGGATTCTGGGTTCTACAGCAGGCTCTGCCTTCTGCTAGCTTACAGTACCTTAGGTAGGTTCCTAGACTTCTGTCGGCCCTGGGTTCCTCATCGGCAAAAAAAAGGTTATATTAGAAGGGCACTACAGTACTGGAGTCTTTATTTGCCCTGAATTGAGTACTTTTTCATGTTGGAAGTGTCACTTGCCAGAAAGTTAGACTGTGTCACAACCGAGTATATGTAGTTGGAGAATTGCAAGATTTATTCTCTTGCTAATTGTATACTGATGTGGTGGGTTATTCTATTACATGTCAAGTATTTCTTAAATTAGCAGTTAGACTTGGCATTAGTGAATGGGGCACCAATGAGTGTAGCTCTGAAGTCTTAGCACAAAGAAAGTGATTTTGCCTTCTTTTGCTGACTCTAGGCAAATTCAGCAAGAAAGAAAAAATCTGCAGAGATGGTTTTGACTAAAACTTGGCATTTTGCTTTAAGTCTGTCCACAAAGATACCCATTCATGATCAATGAATGCTTATTAAATTAGATGAATGGCTAGGTCCCAGAGGGAATTTCATTGCCCAAATACAAAAGCATTGCCCTTCCATAGAAATTCTCACATATAGTGATAGGTCATAGCTTTCCACAGTGAATTTAACTCTATTTTACCCTCATACATTGTAGTCATCATTTTCCATGGATCAGGCTATTTGGCTTTCTAAAAAAATTTTTTTGGATTATTTTATTTAAGTTGCATGTCCCTTTCCTACTCTAGGCCCTGCCACTTGGACGGTACATTTATTTTCTAGACACTTACCTGGCATCTTTGTTTTCTACGTGATATTGTCATAGATAAATTCAAATATGTTAACATTTCTATCACAATCAACAGTTTTGGAGCCAAAAATTCCCTGTTCTAAAGAGAAGAGTAAAAGAAAAGGGGAGATAGGTTTCAGAGAAATCATCTGTAATTAAAATATCTCAGGGGAAAAATACCTGTTGATAGCCATTGTGGAGAGAATCATCTTATTCCTGGATGATGATTCCTGGATTTTTTTTTCTTGGTATTCAAATCCATCAAAACAAAACCACAAGGGCTTTTTAAGGAAATGGCACGTTGAGGCTAAGTTATGCGAGACATATCATAAAGGAAATGTACTAGTTAAAATACAGCCTTGGCTACTGTACTGAAGACACACTCAAACAATAGTGGGTTAAATAAGATAGCAATTTATGTCTTACCTAAGAGTCCGGCTAGTTGGTCCCAGGCTTCTGTGATGGCTCCACAATCTTGAGGGGCACTAGCTATTTCTGTCTTGTTGATCTGCCATCCTCAATGCATGGCTTTCATCTAGTGGTTCAAGATTGTTGTTCCTGCTCTGATCATCACATATACATTTCAGTCAGCAGGAAGAAGAAAAAGAGGCAGGCAAGCTCTTTCCTGTTAAGGACATGATGCAAAATTTACACTATCACTTCTATTCTCATCCGTTTGGCCAAAACCTAGTGACATGGGTCACATCTCGTTGCAGAGGAGGTTAGAGTAGTCTTTAGCTTGGTGACTATGTGCACAGCCAACTTGTTAATATGTTAGAAACGAAGAACTGCAGTCTCTGTCACAGGGAATAAAATGTATTGAATTCATATTTTGTGCAATTAGTTATCTATATAAATAATGACAACTGTAATAATAATAATACCAATAGAATCTACCATTGATTGAACTGCACCTGCCTCATTACTTACATTATATCTAATCTTCCAACAATCTTACAAGTGAAGCAGTAATCTTACAGAGAAGAAAACTGAGGCTGAGAAAAGATAATCAACTTGTCCGAAAATACAGAGCTAGAATAACATCTTTGGAATTGCAGATAAATTCTGATTCCTGGAGATCTCTGAAGGCCAACATAAAGAATTTGGATTTTCTTCTGTAGGATGTCACAATTGAAGAAAATGATAAAAATTAAATGAGCGATGTGTTTTAGGGTCAGGATGGATTGCAGAGTGGAGAAATGGAAGGCATGGAAACGGCTTAGGAACTGACTACCTATATCATGGAGCCTTAGATCCAACTGACAAGGGTGAAGATAAAAATACAGGGACAAATGCAGGAGATGTAATTAGAGAATACTGTAAGGGTCCAGCCAGGAGATGGAAACTATACCAGTTACTTGAACGAGAGACTTTCATATGAGAAGTGTTAACTAGGTGTAAAATTATTAACTAGTTAACCAAAAGTGTTAAAAGTAAAGTCTAAGATAATGATCCTCATCCCAGTGTGATTTTGCCCCCCGATGCAACCCCCAAAACATTTGGCAATGTCTGGAGACATTCTTGGTTGTGGGGAATCTGTGGGGAAAGTTATTGGTGTTTAGTGGGCAGAGGACAGGAATGCTGTTACACATCTTAAAATACACAGGATAAGCCTCAGTAACAAAAAAGTATCCAGCCCGAAATGTCAGTATTGCTGAGGTTGAGAAGCCCTGCTTTAAGGTATTGAGAGGTAGTGACTGCAAGAAGCAGCTACCACCTCTGGGCTTGCAAAGTAAAGGGAGGAGATTGGAATGGTTAAAATTGACAGGATTAGAGTGGGGGGCTTGCAGTGCTAGAACTCAGACCTCTGAGGAGGGGGCACTGGTTAGATGGTGCTCACATCTTGAAGGTGTGGGTGGGATGGTGAGGCTAGTTTGCTAAGTGTTTGAGAAACTACCAACTGGATTCAGCTGAACGGAGAGACTTAAAATTGGCATATGGGTATATAATCAGATGTAGGATGCAGGCAACGAGGAATAAAAAATGACTTTGAAGTAGAATGCTCACTACTACTAATACTGAGAGAAGTACTTCCCCGATTACTTGATTTGGGAAAAAGATGTGTTCAGTGTTTAGATTGTTGACCTCCAAGTGGAATCATCCAGTAGGCAGTAGGATGACAGTAGAGGTCAGGGAATGAAAATAAAGAAATGAGTCCTCCACCAGAGGTCAAACATGAAGCTCTAAGAGGAGGTGAAATCAACAAGGGAGAGACTGAATGGTGAGAGGAACAGAGCATGGAGCATGGAGTTGTCAGAACCAACGCCTTTAGGAATAGGGAGTAAACACATCATGTTCCTAGCATTTGTTATCTTGGAAGGGTTGTTAGATTTTTTATTTGGAAATGTTGCAGCTCTGGTAATAGTTATTCTGTGGTATCATAGTATTTACCAGGTCACTGTGGTTCTTATCTTTAGGCTATTCTTGACCAGAAGTTTATTTTTTCATCAACCCGCTTCTCGTTTATTTGTACTCTATAGAGTCTTTTTGTGATCCCATTCTGCCCATGTTTCCTTTATACGGAAAAGTGTGTGCATATACAAATTTCATGATGATTTTTTTTATAACATCTTTATTGGAGTATAATTGCTTTACAATGTTGTGTTAGTTTCTGCTTTATAACAAAGTGAATCAGTTATACATATACATATGTTCCCATATCTCTTCCCTCTTGCATCTCCCTCCCTCCCACCCTCCCTATCCCACCCCTCTAGGTGGTCACAGAGCACCGAGCTGATCTCCCTGTGCTATGCGGCTGCTTCCCACTAGCTATCTATTTTACATTTGGTAGTGTATATATGTCCAAGACACTCTCTCACCCTGTCACATCTCACCCTTCCCCCTCCCCATATCCTCAAGTCCATTCTCTAGTAGGTCTGTGTCTTTATTCCTGTCTTGCCACTAGGTTCTTCATGACCTTTTTTTTTTTTTTTTTCCTTAGATTCCATATATATGTGTTAGCATACTGTATTTGTTTTTCTCTTTCTGACTTACTTCACTCTGTATGACAGACTCTAGGTCCATCCACCTCACTACAAATAACTCAATTTCGTTTCTTTTTATGGCTGAGTAATATTTCATTGTATATATGGGCCACATCTTCTTTACCCATTCATCTCTCGATGGACACTTAGGTTGCTTCCATGTCCTAGCTATTGTAAATAGAGCTGCAATGAACATGGTGGTACATGACTCTTTTTGAATTTTGGTTTTCTCATGGTATATGCCCAGTAGGTGGGATTGCTGGGTTGAATGGTAGCTCTATTCTTAGTTTTTTAAGGAACCCCCATACAGTTCTTCATAGTGGCTGTATCAATTTACATTCCCACCAACAGTGCAAGAGGGTTCCCTTTTCTCTACACCCTCTCCAGCATTCATTGTTTGTAGATTTTTTGATGATGGCCATTCTGACTGTTGTGAGGTGATACCTCACTGCTGTTTTGATTTGCATTTCTCTAATGATTACTGATGTTGAGCATTCTTTCATGTGTTTGTTGGCAATCTGTATATCTTCTCTGGAGAAATGTCTATTTAGGTCTTCTGCCCATTTTTGGATTGGGTTGTTTGTTTTTTTGGTATTGAGCTGCATGAGCTGCTTGTAAATTTTGGAGATTAATCCTTTGTCAGATGCTTCATTTGCAAATATTTTCTCCGATTCTGAGGGTTGTCTTTTCATCTTGTTTATGTTTTCCTTTGTTGTGCAAAAGCTTTTAAGTTTCATTAGGTCCCATTTGTTTATTTGTGTTTTTATTTCCATTTCTCTAGGAGGTGGGTCAAAAAGGATCATGCTGTGATTTATGTCAAAGAGTGTTCTGCCTGTTTTCCTCTAAGAGTTTTATAGTGCCTGGACTTACATTTAGGTCTTCAATCCATTTTGAGTATATTTTTGTGTATGGTGTTAGGGAGTGTTCTAAATTCATTCTTTTACATGTAGTTGTCCAGTTTTCCCAGCACCACTTATTGAAGAGGCTGTCTTTTCTCCATTGTATATTCTTGCCTCCTTTATCAAAAATAAGGTGACCATATTTGAGTGGGTTTATCTCTGGGCTTTCTATCCTGTTCCATTGATCTATATTTCTGTTTTTATACCAGTACCATACTGTCTTGATTATTGTAGCTTTGTAGTATAGTCTGATGTCAGGGAGCCTGATTCTTCTAGCTCCATTTTTCTTTCTCAAGATTGCTTTGGCCATTCGGGGTCTTTTGTGTTTCCATACAAATTATGAAATTTTTTGTTCTAGTTCTGTGAAAAATGCCACTGGTAGTTTGATAGGGATTGCGTTGAATCTGTAGATTGCTTTCGGTAGTATAGTCATTTTTCACAGTGTTGTTTCTTCCAATCCAAGAACATGGTATATCTCTCCATCTGTTTGTATCATCTTTAATTTCTTTCATCAGTGTCTTATAGTTTTCTGCATACAGGTCTTTTGCCTCCTTAGGTAGGTTTATTCCTAGGTATTTTATTCTTTTTGTTGCAATGGTCAATGGGAGTGTTCCCTTAATTTCTCTTGCAGATTTTTCATCATTAGTGTATAGGACTGCAAGAGATTTCTGTGCATTAATTTTGTATCCTGCTGCTTTACCAAATTCATTGATTAGCTCTAGTAGTTTTCTGGTAGAGTCTTTAGGATTCTCTTTGTATAGTACCATGTCATCTGCAAACAGTGACAGCTTTACTTCTTCTTTTCCGATTTGGATTTCTTTTTCTTCTCTTACTGCTGTGGCTAAAACTTCCAAAACTATGTTGAATAATAGTGGTGAGAGTGGACAAGCTTGTCTTGTTCCTGATCTTAGAGGAAATGCTTTCAGTTTTTCACCATTGAGAATGATGTTGGCTGTGGGTTTGTCATATACGGCCTTTATTATGTTGAGGTAAGTTCCCTCTGTGCCTACTTTCTGGAGGGTTTTTATCATAAATGGGTGTTGAATTTTGTCAAAAGCTTTTTCTGCATCTATTGAGATGATCATGTGGTGTTTCTCCTCAGTTTGTTAATATGGTGTATCACATTGACTGATTTGCATATATTGAAGAATCCTTGCATTCCTGGCATAAACCCCACTTGATCATGGTGTATGATCCTTTTAATGTGCTGTTGAATTCTGTTTCCTAGTATTTTGTTGAGGATTTTTGCATCTATGTTCATCAGTGATATTGGCCTGTAGTTTTCTTTCTTTGTGACATCTTTCTATGGTTTTGGTATCAAGGTGATGTTGGTCTCGTAGAATGAGTTTGGGGGTGTTCCTCCCTCTGCTATATTTTGGAAGAGTTTGAGAAGGATAGGTGTTAGCTCTTCTCTAAATGTTTGATAGAATTCCCCTGTGAAGCCATCTGGTCCTGGGCTTTTGTTTGTTGGAAGATTTTTAATCACAGTCTCTATTTCAGTGCTTGTGATTTGTCTGTTTGTATTTTCTATTTCTTCCTGGTTCAGTCTTGGAAGGTTGTGCTTGTCTAAGAATTTGTCCATTTCTTCCAGGTTGTCCATTTCATTGGCATATAGTTGCTTGTAGTAATCTCTCATGATCCTTTGTATTTCTGCAGTGTCAGCTGTTACTTCTCCTTTTTCATTTCTAATTCTATTGATTTGAGTCTTCTCCTTTTTTTCTTGATGAGTCTGGCTAACGGTTTATCAATTTTGTTTATCTTCTCAAAGAACCAGGTTTTAGTTTTATTGATCTTTGCTATTGTTTCCTTTATTTCTTTTTCATTTATTTCTGATTTGATCTTTATGATTTCTTTCCTTCTGCTAACTTGGGGTTTATTTGTTCTTCTTCCTCTAATTGCTTTAGGTGTAAGGTT
This sequence comes from Balaenoptera ricei, assembly GCF_028023285.1. Lineage (NCBI taxonomy): Eukaryota > Metazoa > Chordata > Mammalia > Artiodactyla > Balaenopteridae > Balaenoptera > Balaenoptera ricei. Next base: position 55,490,938 of record NC_082644.1, on the reverse strand, counting down.
AGGTTGTTTATTTGAGATGCTTCTTGTTTCTTGAGGTAGGATTGTATTGCTATAAACTTCCCTCTTAGAACTGCTTTTGCTGCATCCCATAGGTTTTGGGTCGTCGTGTTTTCATTGTCATTTGTTTCTAGGTATTTTTTGATTTCCTCTTTGATTTCTTCAGTGATCTCTTGGTTATTAAGTAGTGTATTGTTTAGCTTCCATGTGTTTGTATTTTTTATAGATTTTTTCCTGTAATTGTTATCTAGTCTCATAACGTTGTGGTTGGAAAAGATACCTGATATGATTTCAATTTTCTTAAATTCACTAAAGCTTGATTTATGACCCAAGGTATGATGTGTCCTGGAGAATGTTGCCTGAGCACTTGAGAAGAAAGTGTATTCTGTTGTTTTTGGATGGAATGTCATATAAATATCAATTAAGTCCATTTTGTTTAATGTATCATTTAAATCTTGTGTTTCCTTATTTATTTTCATTTTGGATGATCTGTCCATTGGTGAAAGTAGGGTGTTAAAGTCCCCTGCTATGATTGTGTTACTGTCGATTTCCCCTTTTATGGCTGTTAGCATTTGCCTTATGTATTGAGGTGTGCCTATATTGGGTGTATAAATATTTACAATTGTTACATCTTGTCCTTGGGTTGACCCCTTGATCATTATGTAATGTCCTTCTTTGTCTCTTGTAAAGTCTATTTTGTCTGATTTGAGAATTGTGACTCAGCTTTCTTTTGATTTCCATTTGCATGGAATATCTTTTTCCATCCCCTCACGTTCAGTCTGTATGTGTTGCTAGGTCTGAAGTGGGTCTCTTGTAGACAGCATATATGAGTCTTGTTTTTGTATCCATTCAGGCAGTCTATGTCTTTTGGTGGGAGCATTTAATCTATTTATGTTTAAGGTAGTTATTGATATGTATGTTCCTATTACCATTTTCTTAATTGTTTTGGGTTTGTTATTGTAGGTCTTTTCCTTGTCTTGTGTTTCCTGCCAGAGACGTTTCTTTAGCATTTGTTGTAAAGCTGGTTTGGTGGTGCTGAATTTTCTTAGCTTTTGCTTGTCTGTAAAGGTTTTAATTTCTCTATAGAATCTAAATGAGATCCTTGCTAGGTTGAGTAATCTTGGTTTTAGGTTTTTCCCTTTCATCACTCTAAGTATGTCCTGCCACTCCTTTCTGCCTTGCAGAGTTTCTGCTGAAAGATCAGCTGTTAACCTTATGGGGATTCCCTTTTATGCTATTTGTTGTTTTTCCCTTGCTGCTTTGAATATTTTTTCTTTGTATTTAATTTTTGATAGTTTGATTAATATATGTCTTGGTGTGTTTCTCTTTGGATTTTTCCTGTATGGGACTCTCAACTCTTCCTGAATTTGATTCACTGTTTCCTTTCCCATATTAGGGAAGTTTTCAACTATTATCTCTTAAAATATTTTCTCAGTCCCTTTCTTTTCTTCTTCTTCTCTTGGGACCCCTGTAATTCAAATGTTTGTGTGTTTAATGTTGTTCCAGTGGTCTCTGAGACTGTCCTCAATTCTTTTCATTCTTTTTTCTTTATTCTGCTCTGCAGTAGTTATTTCCACTATTTTATGTTCCAGGTCACTTATCCGTTCGTCTCCTCAGTTATTCTCCTTTTGATTCCTTCTAGAGAATTTTTAATTTTATTTATTGTATTGTTCATCATTGTTTGTTTGCTCTTTAGTTCTTCTAGGTCTTTGTTAAACGTTTCTTGTATTTTCTCCATTCTATTTCCAAAATTTTGGATCATCTTTACTATCATTACTCTGAATTCTTTTTCAGGTAGACTCCCTATTTCCTCTTCATTTGTTTGGTCTGGTGGGTTTTTACCTTGCTCCTTCATCTGCTGTGGGTTTGTCTGTCTTCTCATTTTGCTTAACTTACTGTGTTTGGGGTCTTCTTTTTGCAGGCTGTAGGTTCATAGTTCCCATTGTTTTTGGTTTCTGCCCCCAGTGGCTAAGGATGGTTCAGTGGGTTGTGTAGGCTTCCTGGTGGAGGAAACTGGTGCCTGTGTTCTGGTGGGTGAAGCTGGATCTTGTGTTTCTGGTAGGCAGGTCCGTGTCCGGTGGTGTGTTTTGGGGTGTCTGTGACCTTATTATGATTTTAGGCAGCCTCTCTGCTAATGGGTGGGGTTGTGTTCCTGTTTTGCTAGTTGTTTGTCATAGGGTGTCCAGCACTGTAGCTTGCTGGTTGTTGAGTGGAGGTGGGTCTTAGCGTTGAGATGGAGATCTCTGGGAGAGATTTCACCATTTGATATTACGTGGAGTCAGGAGTTTTCTGGTGGGCCAGTGTCCTGAACTTGGCTCTCCTACCTCAGAGGCACAGGCCTGACACCCGGCCGGAGCACCAAGACCTTGTCAGCCACACAGCTCAGAAGAAAAGTGGGAAAAAAAGAAAGAAAGAAAGAAAAAAAATACAATAAAATGAAGTTATTAAAATAAAAAACAGAAAGTTATTAAATATACAAGAATTAATAAGTAATAAAAAAAAGAATAAAAAAAGATAGGAAGAAAGAAGAGAGCAACCAATCCAAAAAACAAATCCACCAATGATAACAAGCACTAAAAACTGTACTAAAAAAAAAAAGAAAAAACGGACAGACAGGACCCTAGGACAAATGGTAAAAGCAAAGATGTTCAGACAAAATCGCACAAAGAAGCATACACATACACACTCACAAAAAGGGGAGAAGGAAAAAGATATATATATATCATTGCTCCCGTAGCCCACTGCCTCAATTTCGGGATGATTAGTTGTCTATTCAGGTATTCCAGAGATGCAGGGTACATCAACTTGATTGTGGAGATTTTATCCGCTGCTCCTGAGGCTGCTGGGAGAAATTTCCCTTTCTCTTCTTTGTTCGCACAGCTACTGGGGTTCAGTTTTGGATTTGGTCCCGCCTCTGTGTGTGGGTCACCTGAGGGCACCTGTTCTTCACTCAGAAAGGACGGGGTTAAAGGAGCAGCTGATTCGGGGGCTCTGGCTCACTCAGGCCAGGGGGAGGGAGGGGTACGGAGTGCGGGGCGAGCCTGCGGCGGCAGAGGCCGGCGTGACGTTGCAGCAACCTGAGGTGCGCCATGTGTTCTCCCCGGGAAGTTGTCCCTGGATTACAGGACCCTGGCAGTGGCGGGCTGCACAGGCTCCCGGGAGGGGCGGTGTAGAGAGTGATCTGTGCTCGCACACAGGCTTCTTGGTGGCTGCAGCAGCAGCCTTAGCGTCTCATGCCCGTCTCTGGGGTCCACGCTGATAGCCGCGGCTCGCGCCTGTCTCTGCAGCTCATTTAGATGCTGCTCTGGATCCCCTCTCCTTGCGCACCCTGAAACAATGCTCTCTTGCCTCTTAGGCAGGTCCGGACTTTTTCCCAGGCTCCCTCCCGGCTAGCTGTGGCTCACTAGCTCCTTCAGACTGTGTTCACGCAGCCAACCCCAGTCCTCTCCCTGGGATCCGACCTTCAAAGCCCGAGCCTCAGCTCCCAGCCCACGCCTGCCCCGGCGGGTGAGCAGACAAGCCTCTCGGGCTGGTGAGTGCTGTTCGGCACCGATCCTCTGTGCGGGAATCTCTCTGCTTTGCGCTCTGCACCCTGTTGCTGCGCTCTTCTCCGTGGCTCCAAAGCTTTCCCCCCACCTACCCCCATCTCCGCCAGTGAAGGGGCTTCCTAGTGTGTGGAAACTTTTCCTCCTTCACAGCTCCCTCCCAGAGGTGCAGATCCTGTCCCTCTTCTTTTGTCTCTGTTTTTTCTTTTGCCCTACACAGGTACATGGGGAGTTTCTTGCCTTTTGGGAGGTCTGAGGTCTTCTGCCAGTGTTCAGTAGGTGTTCTGTAGGGGTTGTTCTACATGTAGATGTATTTCTGATGTATTTGTGTGGAGGAAGGTGATCTCCACATCTTTCTCTTCCGCCCTCTTGAAGGTCTCCCTAAAATGTTTATTTTAAGAACGAGATTGTTCCCGAACAAAGTTTGTGTGCCTGATGCACAGTGAGGCCAAACAATACTGAAATGTCAGAGTTTGGAGCAGAGGAAGATTTATTGCAAGACCATGCAAGTAGACAGGTGTCTCATATCCCCCAAATCCCAACCTCCTCAAAGGGTTTCAGCAAAGCACTTTAAAAGGCAAGGTGAGGGAGGGGCAAGGTAGGTGGTTGCAAACTTCTTGGTGTCAGAATCCTTTTTCCTTGCAGCTGTCCACATAGGTCAGGTCACGATCTTCCTGTAACCTCCAACAAAACAAATGTTATTCTCTGTTCAGCAACTTTTAATCTCTATATGCATGGACTCTTAAAGGTCAAAGCCCTGAAATAGGCTATCCTTTATATTTCAGGCTATAGGTAACATTTTTTTACAGAAGGTGCAGAGCCAGCATACCTAAGCACAAGCCACAAAGCACAAAGGTTAAAGCAAAAGGAACAGATCTAATATGGAGCCAGATTTGTTCTTCCCTGTTACAAGACTTTCTGAATGGCTGAAGTTCAAGAAACAGGAAAGTATCTATAGGACACATCCTTAGTTGCCCACCTCCCACCTAACCAGCTTTGTTCATACATTACTCTCTTCCGTGTCATCCTTTGCTTCAGAAAGGATAATCCAGCCCCAGAGAATAGACTCCATGTAACAGTTACCTAGGACTGCTGTAACAAAGTAGCACACCTTGGGTGGCTTAAAATAATAGAAATTTATTCTCTGGAGTTCAGGAGGCCAGAAGTTCAAGATCAAAGTGTCAGCAGGATTGATTCCTTTTTGAAGGAGAATCCAGTCCACAACTCTCTCCTGGCTTCTGATGGTTGCTTGCAGTCCTTTGTGTTTCTAGGCTTATAGCTGCATCACTCCAATCTCTGCCTCCATCTTTACATCACCTTCTTCTCTGTGTCTGCTGCCCCTCTCCTTTCTCTTGAAAGGGCACAGTCTTTAGATTCAGGGCCCACCCTAAATCCTGGATGATCTCATCTCAAGATCCCTAACTTAAATACATCTAAATGAGGTCTCATTCACAGTTACCAAGGGTTAGGATTTGGACATATCTTTTTCAGGGACACAGTTCAACCTACTACATCCTGAATGGTTAAAATTAATAGTAGTGGCCAGTGAATGTTGGTATGTCTAGATATTATGACTGGAATTACAAGGGCATTTTATGAGCATGTGGGGATCTTGTCCAGTGATAGACACTACATGGAGATACTGTAAGGGCAGAGCCAAGAATCAGAAACTTACTTAGAGCCCTGATAGAACTATACCTGAAGCCTCCTATTTTCAGACATCTTACTGTCTAAGACAAAAATATCTCTTTTTTTAAGGCATTTGAGTTGGGAGTTTCCATCTTTTGCAGCCAAAGGAAGTGCAACAGATACGCTATCTATGTTTACATATTTCTTGCAAGCAAATTTAATGGTCTCGGTCATCGAGTGGAAAATTTTAGATACTGTTAGAGTTTTCTCACAACCTAAAATGACATTGAATAAAAAGCAAATTGTATGGAGTTAAAATCTCATTATATAGAAGACATAAAATATCCTGCTTAAACTATTAAAATTAAAGTAAAAATATGGTCTAAGCATTAACTAGTAGGTTCTGATACACCAAATACCTTCTTTAAGTTTACTTTAAAATTTTCTGATAAGTGGGTAATACCTTCTAAAAACAAATATAGAGACTAGTAAACTGTTTTAGTCAAGTTTTCATATATCTATAACAAATTATTAAATACTTGGGTTTGAAGTCAGTAATCTGCTACCTTCCAGAAGTGACTTTTTAATAAGAATTCCCCCTGTAAAAAGAATAAAAAGTAATTTCATTATTATGTAAAGGATTCTAGCCTCAAATCATATGCCAAATCTCTAAACTGGCACAGCTGCTCCACATTGGAAGAATCTCTTTATTTTATCAAACTAAGTCCTCTGTGAAATAATATTGGAGCTTGAAATATATTTTCTCTAAGTCAGACTGTTGTGAAAAAAAAATGCTCTGGGAAATCTGGACTTTTGTAAGTCTATATAAATGCTGATTTTCAGGCTGATTTTACTTATTTTTAAAATTTATTTTCACTTATTTTTAGGCTGGTTTCAGGCTGATTGTTTTTTATTACTGATTTTATTGATATTATTATTTCCTGATTTTATTATATGACTTTACTGGTGTGAACATTTTGTGCTGAGACACTCCTATCAAGGCCCATAGGAACATCTAAAGGGACATTGCAGCAGGTGACACAGGTTGGGAGCCCGACTTACTTTGGTATAAGAGGGAGGGGGAGAGGTGTAGGCTGTGTCATCAACTGGGGTACCATGTTTCCGTGTCAAAACGATTGTTTTTTAGTAAAACAAGGAAATCCTTTTTTAATCCTGTTGTTGGTAAGATGACCATTGCACACCAATTGTGATGTGACATTTTTTCCTATACACTGGAACTTTACATTAGTGCTTTTAGAATTCATTCTAATCATTAAATCACCTTACTTACTCCTTAAAATATCCAGGATATAAAGACTGGGCCTCATTTATTGTGTTACTCTAGGTTGGAAGCTGGACCACATTGGAGAAAGTCATCAATGAAGGGAAAGGTAGGGATATTTGGAACATCAGGCCATGGGTAGATCCCAAGGGACCGTTTCAGTAGCTTGTATCCTCTTGGGATACATGGCTTCAGCCCCAGAATTGGGTTCTCCCTAGAGAGTGAGAAAGATGGAAAGATGCAGACAACTATTTAGATTTTTTTTTTTTTATGTACAGGGAACTCCTGGATTAAGTGGGCATTCTTCAAATACAGTTAGGCTATATGTTTTATATATTCTATTTAAATGGCACATGCCTATCAAATCACTGTCTATATAATACGGCATAAATAAAATGAGAAGAGGTTCTCATGTTGAACCTTTTGGAAAGAAGAGTGACTCTGTCAAAATTTTGATTCACATCTATATTCTAAGATAGCTCTTCTATTTCTCTCTCTGTTGGTTTATTATACTTTGCCTGTGTAAACAGAAGCTGGGTAGACCTAAGCAGATTTTCTCGTACTTCATTGATTCTCTGTGTCTGTTGACGTAGGGAAATAGTAGAGTCATTTCCAAATTTTTCTGTTAACAGCCCTTTGTCTAAACATCTTTCGAGTTAGTTCATGACATGAACAGACAAACATGGAGCTCCTGTGTTTAGAACGGGCAGAATACAAGTACCAGGAGCTCTTCATTTCTGTCTTTTGAAAATCATTGTTACACTTATTTCAGTCAGTGAGTCAATCAACAAATATTTATTTAACTATTACATTTGGAGACATGGCTCTTGCCTGTCTGGAACTTACGGTCTGGATCAGAAAGCAGGCACCATATGCATAACCACACAAATGAATACATACTTCACACTGAGGTAAATGTCCTGAAGGAAAAGAACAAGATGCAGAGCAAGAGAATAACAGAGTACTTACTTGAGGTTGAGTAGACTGGTAAGGCTTTTCTGAAGCAGTGGCATTTAAGCTGAATTTTAAAGGATGAGTAAGAGTTGTCCCAATGGAGAGATGGGGGGAGAATCTTCATTCAGAGGACCCAGTATGTGCAAAGCCCCTGAGGACGGACAAACTTGCTGGTAGTAAGGGATTGGGCTCAGAGAGGCCTAGACTTCCGGTTCTGGTTCTGTGCTGGGAAGGTCTGCGCCTCCTACCTGCCCACCTATCTGTGATCAGGCTCCCTGCCTTCTCTGTGCCTCAGTTGATTCAGGTGAAACGTGGGGCAATAATACATCCTTGCAGTGTTGTCCTGGGGATTAAAGAAAATGACGTAAAGCAGTTGCGTGTAGCAGACACTGTATTAACATCATCGTCATCGTCATTTTTATTAATTTACCTTTTGAAGAATCTTTTTCATGTTGTTTTTTAACTCACTTATGTTTTGTACTGTGTGGTGGTGGGGGGATGTCACATTTTTGAAAGTCAGAGCAGGAAATCCTCTGAACAAATTTTGAAAACTATTAGAATTAGCACAAACCAGAGTGAAATCATCTTTATCGCGCTCTTTATCGGCTACCATCTTTTCAGGAGCTAATAGGTTTGAACATGGGAATCTAATTAAGAAATGGATTGTCTTTCTTTAAATTTTGCCCCTTCTGTTTCCTCAACCTTTCAAGTAAACTTTAGGGAAACGTTTTGTTTTTTTGATCCTTGCCTGTGTCATACTGGGTCAAAATCAAAACCCATGAAGCTAAGAGAACACCAAGTATGTGATTCTGTTCTTCCACTTTTGTGTGGAAATGGGATCTCAGAGCTCAGGACTGTTTTTTTGGTTTTTTTTTTTAGGTATTCTGTTTAGGTAAGATTTTCTTTTTTTTAAATTTTATGGGAGCACAGTTGATTTACAATGTTGTGTTAGTTTCAGGTGTACAGCACAGTGATTCAGTTATATAGGTATACATATTATATATTCATTCTTTTTCATATTCTTTTCAATATATGTTATTATAGAATATTGAGTAGAGTTCCGTGTGCTATACAGTAAGTAGGTCCTTGTTGGTTATCGATTTTATATATAGTGGTGTGTTCAAGGCCTTTTTGCCTGAGTGTTCAGGCTTGCCTTCATGGAGAAGGTCTTCAGGTGGGGCAGTTGCACTGGGGGTAATGCTACTCTGATGCATACCGTCCCTGCTCCGGATTTTGTCCTAAATTTAATAATGAGATGGAGAGGGCAGGAAAGGGAGGAGGTATCTACTTCATTGCTCCTTATATTGCACTTTTATTTTCTAAAAAAATGTCCTCTTGGGAATTAAAATCTTTCATGCTCCTTCACAGTGAAGAGATGAATTTGTTTCCAGAAATTATAAGGCAATTGGTTCAGTATATTTCAGACATGACACTATCTTAATTTTTAAAAACATGGGATATTTTCTGATTTAATGAAAAGTTGTATATTGTAGTAATCATATAATGTACTCCACCTTCTTAATTGTCAACCATTCTTGCTCATTCTGAGTGTATTTCTTTGAACATTGCTTGTCCAAGTCTTTTTGTTAACAAGAAAAAAAAAAACTGAAACAAAATAGAAACCATGAAATCCATTATGATTATCCATTACTCCCATGCTACATTCATTTATTAGTTCTTTGAACAAATATTTACTGAGCATTTACAATGTACCAGGCTCTGAGCAGTCTTCAAGAATAAAACATGGGCAAGACTCTGGTTACTCTGGTCTGTATTTTGCAAACCATTACAGTTATCAGACCGTGTTTTTTGAAGTGAAGGTATCTTTTTTTTTTAAACTGTTGGTGTTCAGCTTTCACTATTTATGACATTTTGATCAATGTTCTGATAGTGTAAAAGTGTAGAATGTGGCATAACACTTTATTCACAGTGTTTTAGTAGTCTGTACAGCTCCAGACATAAAAGGACACAGATACTTATTTATAAGAGAAATTATTTGTCCACATCTTTTATCTGGCATATTTTTCTGATTACACAAGATATCTAGATATAGACATAGAAATATCTTATATATGTATGTGTATATACAGTATATGTGTACATGCACACACACATACACACACAAACACACTGTAGAAAATTGAGACTATGAAAAATCCCAAGGAATAAATTACGTGCAATCCTACCTCCAAGAGATAACCACAATTAATACATTGGATTACAGTCTTCCGTGTTTTATGCTATACCTATGTCGTCTAAGTATGTTGGGAGTGGAACTAGTATTTATTGAATCTTTCTTATTAGGTGCTATTATGCTAGCACATGCTTTCTCATTGAGTTATTCCAACCACCCTTGCAGTGTTATGTCCAATTTACAGATAAGGGACTTTGACTCACCAGTGTCTGTCTCTCAGCTATTAGGTAAAAGATTTGGGGCTGCACACACATGGATAATATTTAAGAAAACCCCTTTTCTATCAAAGTTGTCTTTTCATTATCTAGATAGTTCCATATATATTCAGATGCTTGGCGGGATGAGATTAAAATTAGAAATTGACATTGTCCTGGTGGTAGTGGGGGTGGAGGAGGGCTGCTTTGTAATACATGACATTTTTTCGTTGCTTCCTTTTACTTAAAGAAGCATTTTTATAAAACCAAATCCTTCTGAAGAAGAAGTAACTGAATTGGTCCAACTGCTTACTTGGAACTTCGTACAAAATTTGGAAGGACGTTGATTCTGACATGAGGGCATGTGCCTGGTCCCACCTGGCATCGCTGGAGAGAAGGGAGTGGATTTCTGGTGTGCAGGGCACCGCACCCAGGGAAGAAGAGTCAGCACGGGGTGGCCTGTCTCTCTGTCCCAGGGCTCAGACGCAGCACCCTGCATCCTGTGACTGGACCACGGCTGTCTCTGCTGAGCAGTTTTCCTAAAAACCTGGGTAAAATGACCGCATTTGGTATCTCAACCAAAATATTCAAGTAGTCACAAAGTTCTTTTCAGCACCTATTCTTAGTGTCATAAAAGCAGTTATGTAACTATTACAAACCGAGTTGTAAAATGTAAGACTTCGGGCCTCACAATCACAGCCTGGTTTTATTGGTTCTGTTTTCAAAGCATTTGTTTATAATCTTCGTACTTGCAGTACCTTTCCTCCATGTGGTAAGTGCTGCCACACCCCAGTCAAAGGAAGTGAGTAAAAGTAGGGTGAGGCTCTTGTGCTCTTGAGGATTAAAGTTTTCTCATGGAAACTGTAAAGACTTGCCTAAAAACCCTTCTATAAGCTCTAAATAAGCCCCTAAGACCTACTTGAATATCTATACATGAAACGCTTAATGTATGTTTAAAGACCAAAGTGGTTTTGCTTTCCTAGAGTTCCCTTCTAAAATTCCACAGTCTTTCTAAGTTACAACCACAAGGAATCCTGGATGCAGGCTTCATCTGTATGTCACCTAATCGCCGGTGTGTTGTGTCTTGGAGAGTGCCGTGTGTAAAATCAAGGGATCCACACGTGCCTCTGGCAGTTTAGAATATTTACAATAGAGAAGTATGATGAGGTAGATTAGGATGGAGCTCTGGCTTTGGTTTTATTTATTTATTTTTGTAAACTTTTTTTTTTTTTAACATCTTTATTGGAGTATAATTTGGCTTTGGTTTTAAATTTCCTAGATTTTACAAGTCCAAGTCATACTTTAGCCATGCTGACAAGGTCTAATATTCAGAATATAGGCTGGAAGTCTTTGTGAGAGTAATCAAATGTTATCTATACTTTAATGTTTAGTTCTTAAAGAGTTTTAAAACATACTCATTAATTTGAAATGCTACTACTGCAGCAAACATTTTCTGGAAAATTTTCCTGCCTGAGCTATTGACCAGATCATCATGGCAGAAGAACTCACCTAGGATCAGCTGCGTTTCACCTTGCAAGGGGAAAGGGGCCTTGGGAACAGGTGGGTGTATTCAGGAAGGGTGACATTTTTTTTTTTCCTTTCAGCAAAAGCAAAAACCTTTTCTCCTCCTTGGCCCTACTCCTAAGATATTAATACCATAAAGCAGTCTCTTATACTTAAAAGAAAAAAAAAAACCAAAACACAGAACAGTTTTTCCAAGTTGTAAAATGCTGCTCTGGAGGGGGGAGATTTTCAGTGAGGGGATCTGGGTGTCTGCTGTCACAAATATGGGAGCAGGCTTGCATTCCTTTAGTGTGTGACAGCCTGGACCAGGACTTGCTTCACCTCCTTGCTCTTGAGCGTGGGCTCCATTAGGGCCGCCCACAGCAGCAGCTTAGAGGTTAATGTTCCGTGCAGCTCCACTGTGGAGGGCAGATGAGTCATTCTACCTTCAGAGGGGGACCTGTTGGTGCTTCCTCCCATGGCCTCAGTATAAACAACACACAGGGAGCGGGTTCGTTGTTGGCAAGATCTCTTTCTGTGGGAGGTAGGGAGCAAAAGGAGAGGCAATAAAAAGAGACTTAGATAGTTGAAAACTACAAATCTCAACATGGCAAGCAGTTCAGAGCGTGGTAGCTGGCCAAGAGGAGGAATTTGAAGTGCACAAACACCCGTCTAATCTCGAAGACCCTCCAGGTAGCTCTTCAGCAGGGAACTGTCTGCTCTCTGGACCCCACAGGGGAGCCCCCTCTGGGTTTCTGCTCAGCCTGGTTGCCCTCACTGTCACCGTCTGCCCTTTCTTCAGTTCCTTTTCTCCACTTTTCATTTGTCTCCCTATAGAGGCTTCTTTGAAGACTGGAGCCTAACCTAGACACTCACTCCATCACTTTTTGCTGTGTCTGATTCTCCCTTTCATCAACCAGGACTCTCTCGTTATGGAACAGCTTTAAGGGGCATCTGGAAACATCCAGGTGGGCTTCACATTGTCTGTGTGGAGGAGAACTTCCACATTTGTTCACACGGAGGCCTCCCCTCCCCTACTCCCCGACCCAGACCCCCCAGTAGGTGGTTAGTAGCCTCTCTGGAAATGCGGTCTTTCTGAGGGCGATAGAGACCACAGGCTTTGCATTCTCCACATAAAGAATTACTCTGCACTTAGTCTTCCTGTGCATGGAATCGATGTGCAGTATTGTATCAGATGATTTTTCCCTCCATGATGGGAAATCTTTCAGAAATACCATAATGGGAAACTTAACTGTTTCTTTACTAACTCATTTTTGGGAAATTGGTTATATGGTGCTCGTTTCAGTAATGGTTTTACAAACATCATGTGTAAGGAAATGAATATGTTTTCTAAAAAGGGCAAAGATTTTTCTCTTCTCCCAATATATTCCTAAAATGCCCGTGAAGACCCAGGGAAAGTTGGCTACAGGTGGATTTGCAAAGTTTCTTATCCCAGCTGGGGGGTGTTTGTGACTCAAATATTGAAAACAAGGGAGGACTCATATCAGCAAATTCAGTGTCTTAATTCCCTGGAAGAACAGTTTGAGAGATGTTTTTTCAATGAAAATTGGATTGTGTCCTGACTATGGGCTATAGCTCCTACGTCATCTAGGCCTGGTCCAAAAATCATGTCTTGCCACTTCCAGCCGTGTACTTTGGGCTCCAGCCCTACCTGCTGAAAGCACCAAGCCCCTCTCTGCCTCAGAGCCTTTACACATGTTGCTCCCTCTGCCCCTGATGGTCTTCCAAGCCACTCTTATCTGCTGAATTCTTCCTCACTCGTGAGGATTGCATTTTTTTTAAATTGAAGTATAGTGGATTTACAATATTGTGTTAGTATCAGGTGTACAGCAAAGTAACTCGGTTTTACATATACATATGTACCTGTCTCTCATCTTCTTTCTTCCATTCGTTTCAATCCTAGTTTATTACAAGATATTGAGTATAGTTCCCTGTGCTGTACAGTAAATCCATGTTGTTTTATCTATTTTATATATGGTAGTATGCATCTGTTAATCCCCGACTCCCAATTTATCCCCTTTTCCCTTTGGTAATCATAGTTTGTTTTCTAGGTGATCCTGTTTTATAAATCAGTTCATTTATACTACATTTTAGAGTCCACATGTAAGTAATATCATATAATATTTGTCTTTCTCTGTCTGACTTATTCACTTAGTATGATAATCTCTAGGTCCAGAGGATTGGGTTTTAATGTCACTCTTTCAAAGTTCAAAGGCCATCTTCTTTGAACACCTAGTCTTGTTTAGATCCCCCATATTATCCATCTTAATTGCCTATGTATTTCTTCTTGAGAGCACTTATCTCTACTGTGAATGCATGGACATCTAGATGGTTGTTTTTCATCGTCTCCCTGGTTAGGACATAAGTTACAAGGGCAGGGAAACCTGCTTCCGTGTTCATCATTGTGTCTTCAGTACCCAACAAAGAGTATGGTACATAGAAGTATCTAAATAAATATTTGCCAGATGGATGGGTAAGAGAATGGATAGCTTGGAAGAGTAGATGAATGAAAGAATAGATAAAAGAATGCAAGGGTGTTTAGAACAGTAATCTATAATAATCTTTTTTTTCCTACTTAATTAGGGTCTGAGTACAATCACCATAATTAAGAGCAGGAGATAAACCCTCCTATCCCTTGATGAGATGACAGATGAGTCTATCTTGTGGGTACCTGAAAATAACATTTATACAAAGAGAAGAGACTAAATGGGCACAGGAGCTTCCTGGGAATCTTTGTCTAATATATAATGGCCCTATTTACTTTTGCCATTGTCCAATCAAAAGATTAATCATTGGAAAGAAAATATTACATCTCATTGGTATGTGTGCCATTTGTTACATTTCAGAATGTAATGCACCAACATTGTGAATATTATGAACATGCTCCTTTTTCAATGAATATAAACGAGGAATTGGGGATGAATGGACTTTCACTGATACAGTATAAATACTGGCATTGCTCACATAAGGAAAACAATGTAAAATCCCACACCTTTGACCCATGAAATGGTTCTCATTAATTCTTTCCAAAACAGAGAACTTGCTTTGTCCTTATGTTGTGAATGCACAGAGAGACCATATTAAAACACCTTTGTCTGTATATCTATTGTATCCCTACACCATTTTATTTTATGAATAAGCCCAGGAGGAAGGTTTTCCTCCCATAAATCTTTTACAAGAACAATTCCAGCAAAAGAAACCGCAGATGTAACTGCCAGTTTTAAATTTCTAACAAATTACTCCTCCAGCCCCACATGAGCTTCCAAGTTGAAAGTTTGCAATACTTGCAAATTTTATGGAGATTCCTGCATTTTAGCTTTGGGATGAACTTTGCCAGTGATAAAAGCATGTTCTTATTTAAGCCTAAGGAATACCGGTGTTTAATGTTTACTTAAGATTAACCTCTGCTACTTGGTCCCTGTCCACTATTTTGCCCTCCTTTTCCTCCTTCTTTCTCAAATGTCCCCAGTTTTCCATTAAATTCTGTGCTTCATTGCCTTGGAGGGTGTCACCAAAACAAACTCTTGCTATCATAACACTTATCACATAGTCTCCCCTGAGTAAGTTAATTTTCCCACTGGACCATTAGCTCCTTGCAAAGGTAGGGTGCAGGCCACCTTTGCACCTCTCAGTGCTGGGACAGCAACTGGGGTCTTGAGGATGCTCCGGAAGTGGTGGTAGAATCAACTGAACTGAATATCTTTTATTTTGTTGAGTCACTTATGGTACTAATTTTCTGTCATATATTTTGTAAAATTTTGAAATGTGTATAAAATGGCCATCTCTTAATATAGTGGAGAAAATGATGTTATGGAAGCAAGCATATTCAAGGCTAGTAATATTTTGATACACATGACATATTATTTTGATACACATGGCATATTATAATACAGTTTATGGTACAATTTTGATAGGCTTTAGTGAAACATGGAATTTTTTTCTCAGACACTGATAAAGAAGTGGATACTCTTTTACACATACACACACACACACACACAAACATGACAGTAGTTCAAGGACTGTGTATAAAAGCAAGTACAACAAGGTTTACTCTTAAATGACTGCTCTTGACCTTGTAAAATCTTACCCAGGGATGTTTGTGTATCCCATATTTTTATACTTTCTAAGCTATAAAAGTGAATTTCTACCTCACCTCATTAAATTTTGAAACATTACGGTTTGAACTTAAATAAAAATACAGAATTTGGCTTGATTTCTCAGCCTGTATTATAAATCTTACTTTGGTACCATTTTAAGTTCTCTTTATGTGCATTTTTTTCTCCTAACTCGAAAGTACTCAACAAACCCTTCTTTAAAACAACCTTCAATTTTATTTTTTTGAATAGGTAATACAGTCACATAGCACAAAATTTAAGAGGTGCAAAGTAGAATATAATGATAAGTCTCTTTTCCTTTGTTGATCACCAGCCACTCAGTTTAGCTCCTTGGAATTAACCACTATTGACTGTGGCACAGGTATCTTTTCAGAGTTGGTTTATGCTTATACACGCACACACACACGCATATTTTTGAAAATGCAAGTGGTAGCATACCATATATTCTTTGCACTTGCTTTCACTTCAGAGTATATGTTTAATCCTTTTTTCAACATGGGTCAAATGTTTGTGTTTACCAAGACTTTCCATTTGTGGGCTCACATCAATGTGTGTTGCAAGTCTGTTCGTTTACTGTTGTAAGTAACTCAGATCATCTGTAAAATGACCCTATGGGCTAAGTCACCTGCAATATTTTGTTTTCTTCATTTCAAATGGATGAGTCTGGCTTCTGTCCATGGAGGGTCAAAGTCTCTGTGATTATCTTTATTACCAGTTTCAGCTTCTGACATGTTGGGCAAGACTGAACACAAAGCTGCTTTAGTAAGCTGCCTATAGAAATTTGGCAAAGAAACAAATGCCTATCATTTATTGCTTCTTGTATTTGTCTCCTTAAAAAACGCCTCCTTTTATTTTCGCTCTGACATGTCTACCCTACTGATTTGAATCAGGTTAACTCACTAATTCTTCTCACCACTCTCACCCCAACTTGTAGAAATTCTCAGGTCCTAGAATCCCATTGCCAGCCTTTTCCCACACTTAGCAGATAGGAACATTACCTTACTTATTAACTTTGGGGCTTGTCCTTGCTGGACCAGAAAATGATTTTTTCCGTCCTTTTTATTTATTTATTTATTTATTTTTTTAACCACAGATGTTAAACAGGTACAGTGTCACCTAACTAAGAAAGTGACTCAAACTGAACTAGAGAAGTATTCTGCCTGTTAATAATAATAATGATTCTAACTGTGACTCAGACTCTTTTGCAATGAGGGTTTTAGTGTCATGTATCCTAAGAGTACTCTTCTTCCATTTTGGGGGGTTTCAGAAAATCCAAATTCTGTACCTTCCAACCCAGGAAGTGAGAGTCATACAAGAAAGAACATGACTTCTCATCAGACAGTCTTGATCAAATCTAAATAGTTGCACTTATAAACTAGTCTTGTGACCCTTGACCTGCCACCTAGCATCTCTGATGGTAGCATTAGCAACTACTGTGAGCAAAAGAGGGGCTATGAAAGCATTTCTGAAATGCTTGGGTGGTTAAAATTGAGTAGATTTTTCTTTCATGTAGCCTTCCTTTGTTTCCCATGGATTTCTCATTTTTTGGATGTCTTGTAATATTTATTTGCTTCCACCACAAATCATGGTAACTTCAGTTTTTATTCCCATGGAAATTGGTACTCCTAACCCTTTCCTTGACTATTTCACAGAAGTGCTGTGGAGATCAAACAAGGATAATAGATGTGAGATTTCCCCATAAACTACAAACATATAAAATATTAGTGTGCTGCTTCCTTACACTTGGACAGGAACTGGGTCCAGACTGCTTCATGTGACCCAATCTTGTTTTTCCTCAGTGAGGGTCAGGTTAGGCATTTCCATAGAAGCTGGAATTGTGCTGTATGTGCTGTGCTCATTGCGTTCAATACTCTTTGAAATGAATTTGTTGGAGGCTGGTATCATATCATCTGAAAACAAGCTTCAGTTCCCTGTCTCTTATAAGTCATTCTTTCTTGTATTTCAAAGAGTTCAGTTTGTGGTCAGTCTAGTTGAGTCTATGCAATAGGCAAAATGCATTAAGAGTTTCACAGTCTCTGATAATAGAAATACTTTCAATTATGAAGTGGCGTCTGCAGTTTTCAGTAGAAGAATGACCAGTCATTTGTGTACGGAATCTGAAGCCCAGTAAAATCTTTAAGTGGTTGCTTTGTCATTTACCGGGATATAGGACCTACAAGTCCAAGTTATAGTGTGGCGAGGTGGGCCCAGCTGCAAGCTACACACAGCTCTACCAGTCACCACTTTAGGGGAACTGTCAGTGCTCAATGGTGGATTTATAAAAACAGGAAGAACAGATATTTTATGAACCACATGAGTTCCTGAAAGAGACACAACTAAGGTTGGCCTAGAGAGAAGCTGGTAATGTAGAAGAACATAAAACAGGTTATCTTTATTTTCTGGATATTTCAACCTAAGGACTTAATTTCTGGAACATTTTAGGTTTATAACATTTTCTCCCTAATGAAAAGTGTCATGGTTGACTTATGTGTGAATGTCAGAGAATATGTTCATTTTATGTGAGTCTTTTCAGATAAAGGCAACTCAGAGTTTAACACTGAGTTAAAATTATCGAGTTACTGAACATGAAAATAGCTTGCAGAATATCGCAGCATGTATCTGAATGCTGCTGTAATGTTATTTAATAAATAACATAACATAATAGATGTAATACATAATAAATAGAATAGAGTACAATAAATATATGAGGGACATTGTACAGTAATCAGTTATCCTTTTATTCGGTAAATACTAATTAAACGTTGACCATGCATAAGCTATCTAATGTGTCATAAGCCATCTACCCTTAACTGTAAACGAGTTAAAGACAAAAGTCAGAAATTTATAAGAAGAAGATGATTTTGAATAGTCTGTAAGAAGAAGTGTCACAACATAGACATTTGGAATTAAGGAATTACACAAGATTCTAGAAATTTATAGTACCCCATTGCATAATTGTATTTTATTCATTCAGTCTGTGGGGCTGTAGTGATGGCACTGAAAAAACAATTCTAATCCTTTTCAAAATTCCATTTAAAAAATTATTTTTCAATATTTTCCTGTGATTTGTGACCAGAGACATTGATGAAACCTTCCATTAACAGATACTTAATAACATTATTTCCTCCTTGGTTTTGTTAATTTCCTCAAATTTAGTTTCATTTTGTTCCTTAGGTTGTTGAAAAGAAACTGTTTTGCATAGCACGATATGCCAAGAAAAAAATCACTTTATTAAATAAATTAAAGTAATATACTCTATTTCTATTACGTAAGATTGCATATTTAAAACAATAAATTGGTGTGTCCACCCTTTTATCTTAGAATAGTTAACTAACGGCAGCCTTTAGTTAAGGAGGAAAATATTATATTCTGAACCAAATAGCTTAAATCTGTTTTCTCTTTTATCTAAACATGTTTGTGGAATATTCATTTTCAGTCCTGGAGGAGGCCACAGGGACATGAAGTGTTCAAAATGGGCATAATTCAGTGCTCTTTTGTGGTAGTGAAGCCAGTACCGGGGAAGAGCCAGGTTGAGTGGGACACGTCCGAGGTGGGGCTATCACCCAGGAAAGGACAGTACTCCTCAGTCATTGTGCCGCAGAGAAGAGCTTGTGGATACTGCACACAGATCATATGCTTTGGTTTCTTACATTTAGATGAAAAAATGGGAAAAGTAAACCAGAATCATCTTTCGAGTATCTGCCCATGCGTAAAGTTTTGGGGCTGAGTGATTTGGCTGTCACGAAACACCTTCTTCTTGCAGCTTCCGCCTCTGGCTCTTGCAGAGACGTTTGGCTCTGCACCTCCTTTACGAGTGGGTGTCCTACACCAGAGCCAGGGCTCCAATTTCCATCCTGGTTCTGAATCAGTGATGGCAGGACTCCTATTTTATCCCTCCACTGCCTCCCTCGCTCTCCTCAGTTATGTGTATTTGTATCAATCCCCTCCCTTTTACAAAGTTAAAAAAAAAATTGGTAAACACAGATGCTTCTGCTGTAACTCCATATGGAAACCCACTTTCTGAAATGAGCAAGCTGTAGATCTAGAAAGTGCACTGAGCTGTCTCGAGCTTCCCCTCCTGGGAACGTGCAGCTGGATGGGATTCTTAATTCAAAAGAGCCA
This sequence comes from Balaenoptera ricei, assembly GCF_028023285.1. Lineage (NCBI taxonomy): Eukaryota > Metazoa > Chordata > Mammalia > Artiodactyla > Balaenopteridae > Balaenoptera > Balaenoptera ricei. The sequence continues at coordinate 55,471,382 of NC_082644.1, read as the reverse complement.
AGGAGAAGGGGATGTGTGTTTGGGAGTTGGTGCATACAACGGAATGATCAATGTAATCTGTAGGGACGTGCAGGGGGAAGGCTGCAAAATGTTAATCTGCTCCATCCCAGATGATTCTCAGTCTCTCCAGTTGTCAGTTTCCAGTAGCATTCTAGAGACACTTGGAATTTGAGAAGTCAGGCTTAGATGAACTTTCTGGCTGTTTCTTTGACCATTCACAAGTTAGGATTCCCATTTCATCAGAATTAATTCCAAAGGCCTCTCTGTAAGAACGTAAAGTCAAAGTTCTCCTACCACCTCTTTAATCCATAATTTATATTCACTTTTAAGAATCCAATATATTAATACAGATATATTAATATGTATTAATACTTTGATAGCAGGGATTCTCTTCCCTTTTAATATGCCCTATAGCATAAACCTAATACTGTAAACATTCATGAATGAATATATGGGTCAATAAAAGAATAATTACATGTAGCTTAAAATTAATGATCAATGACTAGATTTCTGTGAAATCTCATTGGCTTATTTGCTTCTTTTTGGTTTTTAAAAAATTTTTTAATTTAATTTTATTTATTTTTTTATATAGCAGGTTCTTATTAGTTATCCATTTTTTGCATATCAGTGTATATATGTCAATCCCAATCTCCTAATTATTTGCTTCTTTTTAACTTATAGATGCATACCTGTTTTTGAGGTTTGTAAATGCTTAATTTCAAATTACATATATGTTTTTGAAAGTTTTATAGACAGGTAGGCTAATATTTTCTGGAGACACCTTTGAGTCATGAAGTTGGAATGAAATACCGAATAGGATTGTAGCTCATCTCCAGCACAATCACACTGGTATTCAGAGATTGATTTATAAAACAGTATTTGCTATAGATTTTGTTTTGTGGGTTCAGAATAAATCTGGGAACAAGGAGAGGGTTGATAAAGATGCAGATTTTTAGTAAATATATTTGAAGCGATTCAGTACCTTGGGGAAAAACAATTTCAAATTCCAAGAGCTTCTCTGCAGCTGGGAAAGTAAATTTCTATAAAACCTTGTTCACAGTTAACTCCAGAACATGAAGACTGGCTCTGTACACTGCATTGACTCATGTGTGTTACCCAGAGGGACAGATTCCCATCTCTTAAGATGTGCCTGCAAGAATTTCCTGTACACAGAGATGGAATAGCTATTGTCTTTGCTGGCCATTTCTGATCACAGAGTAGGGAGACTGTCTTTAAGGATTTAGGTTTTCATCTTAATTACAGTGGGCTAAGCCATGATGTTTCATTATTCCCTTCTCCAAGTTCAGTCATTTGTATGCCTGCTTTATAATTATTGCCATTTTTTCAGGTACTATTATAATTTATTTCATTAAATCAGCTGACTTTACAATTCAATTCATTTAAAAGTACACTTTATATCACCAACAGAAACGGAAAGTCAGTACTACAGGCCATACATCAAAGGTAACTGTAAAAATGCACACAAAGAAAATAAAACAATGTAATTAAATGCTGTTATGTACTGTTGTCTGTCCAAGTCTCTGTGCTTGTGGTCTATTCACTTTTCATTAAATGGGAGATTATCAAGTGCTCAAGAAATTAAATAAATAGGACTACCACAATGACCCTTTCTCCTTCACTGGAGCAGAATGATTCAAAGAGATGAGGAAAGAAATAAGCTTGTGACTGTATTATATCATTTAATTTAGTGACACTGTATTCCTTCAAATCATCTCACATGCTCTGCAAAGCAAATTGAGCTAAAATCCTGTGTATAGTCAGTGGCAAGGGACCCCACATCTTGGGAAATCCTGTTTTCTGATGAAGAAAGGATTTCAGCACGGAAACTGAAAACAGTGATAATCAGGTTACTGGGTATATATTTCTCATATTGCTGGGATGCTAGCATCATCAGATAACTCGTTCTGAGTTAAGGGAAAGACAGTTACAAATGTTCATGACCTTAAGATTCAGAAGGGAGAATTATTTAAATCTGGTTAATTTTAAGGTGGCTTTAAGATATCTAAAATAATGATTTTATCTATACTCCAAACTTTTGAAAATAAATAGTTGATATCTTTACATAATAGGTGCCTGTATGTCTAGGATGCATATGATTATTAGAAGACTAGCACTTTACTGAAATATTGTTCCTATATTTTGGGGTAGTTAGTGACTACTATTCTCAGGAAGTGTTTTGTTGAAATATTTTGCTGGTGCTTATTCCTTTAATTACAGAAGCATCTCCTGGAGAGGTTGAAAAAACATGGCTGTGAGGTCAAAATAAGGATAGTAGCAGCGGGTTCAGTAAACACACTGTTAGATTAGAAACCAAAGTGGCTGAGAGTAAGGCAGACTCTTTGTATTCTGATCTCAGCTCTAACATTTACTATCCACGTAACTTCGGTCAAGTTACTTCATCTTCTTGTGCCTATTTTCTCATTAGTAAGGTGACAGTAATAATAATAGCGTCTACTTCATTTGTTTTATTTAAAAAGTTAATGCATAGAATTATAGCGTTAATACCTGGCGTGCCGTAAACATTCAAAAGCATTAGCTGATGTGACTACTGCTGTTGTTCAGCCCAGATGGCCCTTGGCCATAATGTGAGGTGAGCAATATGAATGCACGAAATGCCACGCAACTACACGGAAACCGTAATCATTGTCATCCCATTGTCATATTTTAAAAATAAAAGCAGAAGGCAGTTTAAGTTAAACATAACAAATTCCTGACTTCGAGAATTACCATCATGCTGATTCGAGTTTTCTTGAGGCCATTACACAGTACGAAGGGGATATTATTACTAGTAAGGCTGAAGTAACACTCAGAGCTGTCGGTAGCTCTAGGCTTTACAACAGCGGTAGGATGTAGGAACTTGGAGAGCGTAGTCTGGAGGCGTGCCACGTGGTGATTAAAAGCTTGTAAGAGAAGATCTATGGAGGAAGGCTAAAGAAATTTGGATTGTTTACCCTGGAAAAGAGAAGTCTTAAGGGTGATTTAATGCTGTTATTGAAGTATAAGAGGGTTCTTTTTTAGAGTCTCATGGTAATCTCTTCTGTAGCTCTCCTGAGATCCAAACAGGAGGAGGTGGGCTGACAGTGTGCAGCACGAAGGATTTAGGGTAGGTAAGAAAAGCTTTGCAACAGAGGGATTTTTTAATAATTTGAGTGGAGGACTATGCGGGTTTGTTTTTTTTTTTCTAGAAGTTTTAATAATAATCATCTGAAGTGGTTCGGTCTGGCCCTGCCTTGAGGCGTGGTGTGTGGGGTATGTTGCCAGAGGCAGCATCTTCTGAGAATTGGTAAAGGGCTGACACACAGACTCTCAGAAGTAGCTGCTTTATGAAGGTCACAACTCTTCTCATTAGTAAGAATGTAAGTTGCCCCAGATAGTAAAGCCCATGATGCAGGTTTATTACGTAGAAATGCAAACATCTCAGTCCTGGGGACCGAAGCTCTCAGCTCAAGCCATGACTCACTGTGTGTCCCCCTGGATCCTTCTATGTTTTTCGTGTTGTGAATCTAGACATTTTAATACACTCAACAAGTTTTCACTGAGTGCCCTCTGTGTGGTAGTAGCTGTGCTAAGTTCTAAGAACCTTCTTTGCCTGCAGGAACCTCATACTCTAACTAGGAAAGGCAGCATGTATTGAATAAAAGAACGATTCCAGTGCAGTATAGTATTGCCGTAGGAGCATTTTGCTCTAGGATCCTAGAGGAGAGTGTCTAGCTTGGCCTTGTGGATCAGTGAAGTTTCCAGTGGCTGTGGCCCTTGATGTAAATCTAAAAAGATGAGTCGGAATTACCAGGTGATTTAAAAACAAAAGAACAAAACTGAAGGGAATTCTAAGCATAGGGAACAGTATGTGAGAAGACATGAAGGTGTAAGGAAGAATGGATTGTTCAGGTAGTTAGCTACGCATCTATAACTATCATATGTTGAGTGGTTAGAGTATTCACTAACCATAGGTGACTACTGAGCACTTGAAATGTGGTATTTGAATTAAGATATGCATTAAGGGATTTCCCTGGTGGCACAGTGGTTAAGAATCTGCCTGCCAATGCAGGGTACATGGGTTCGAGCCCTGGTCCGGGAAGATCCTACATGCCATGGAGCAACTAAGCCCATGCGCCACAACTACTGAGCCCACATGCCTAGAGCCCCTGCTCTGCAACAAGAGAAGCCACCGCAATGAGAAGCCTGAGCACCGCAACGAAGAGTAGCCCCTGCTCACTGCAACTAGAGGAAGCCCGTGCACAGCAACAAAGACCCAGTGCAGCCAAAAATTAAATAAATAAATAAATAAATTAAAAAAAAATTTGTAAAAAAAAGATATGCATTAAATGTAACATACACATAAGATTTCAAGGACAATACAAAACAGAATATATCTCAGTATAATTTTTTTATTTATCGGATGTTGAAATGATAATATTTTAAATGTGTTGAGTTAAAGAAAACGTACCATTTAAACTAATTTCAGCTATTTTGTTTTACTTTTATTAAGGTGATTACCAGAAAAATTTAAATACATACATGGCTTGTACTGGTGGTTTGCATTCTATTTCTGTTGGAATGCCCTGGTCTAGGATATAAAGTTCTGGAAGAAGTGAGGCAAGTGATGGGAGATGAAGCTGGAGAAGTATTGATGGATCAGACTACCATAGAGCAGGAGATTTAGAAATATTTTCTGCAACCTCCCAGTATAAAACACATATTACACTGCCCTATCTATCTATCTATCTGTCTGTCTATCTCAGGTCTATCTATACATACACAGAAGCTTGCAAAAACTGAAACAGAAGGTTCACAAGTTTACCCTTCTACTTGGTAATACACTCTGGTATTGTCTATCCTATTCTATTTCATATTCTTTTAATACTGGTTGAAACTCACTAAATCGATTTTAAAATCCACTAATGGGTCACAATGTACAGTTTTAAAAACACTGAAATACAATCTTATCCACTAAACTGGGCTTTAGCCTTTGGTTGATGAAGTATTTTTTAAATCAGTACTCTGATATTATTGGCTTTATCTTTAGCAACTGTTCATATGTGTAGGGTGGACTGGGTAGAAATGAGGCAATGACCAGAATGCAGACATGGAGTTGAAATCACCGTAATAGTCCATGAGAAAGGTCAGGAGGCTCTAGACTGTAGCCATGGCATTAGTGGGGAAGAGAAGGGTATCTTGAAGGTATCTTGGTATCTTGAAGGTATCTTGAAGGTATCTTGAAGACAAAGGGAATATCTCGTAAGATGGTATATTAATGGGATTTGGTGAGTGATTGGACGTGGGAAGGGAGAGTGTAGGAATCTAGAGTTGAGTCTTTAGTGTCTGATTTGAGTGATGAGAGGAGGCAGTGCCCTTCACAGTGATAAAGAATACAGACAGAGCCAGTTTGGGGAAGGTGAGGAGTTCAGGTTTATATGTATTGATTGGAGATGTCTGCATGGCATCTAGAGTGGACCACTGAGCACAGTCATCAGTGTTCAGCTTAGACATGAGACTGCATATAAATGGAAAAATCCAAGGACACTGTGGAGTGAAAAGAGACTAGGGAAGAGGACTGAATTCAGAGAAATATGAACATGTGAAAAGTCAGAAGAGCAGTAAAAAAAGATCAGAATTGGAGAGCATGGTCTAATGAAGTCAAGAGAGGAGAGAGTGTCAAGGAGGAGTGGATCACTAGTCATTCTACAGAAAGGACAGCTCTGGGAAAAGCTGGTCGGACTTGGTCTAGGAAACTATTCAGAAAAGATGCTTACGTAGAAACATAGCGGGGCCCTGCAGTTGGTTGAAAAATTACAAGAAAAAGAATAGAGATGATGGACCCTTACACAGTTTTTCAAGAATTTTGATTGGAGAGGGAATATGAGATTAAGGAAAGGAGAGAGGGAGATAGGAGTAGGAATGCATGAATGAATGGATGAATGGTAGAAAGTGGAGGATGTAACTTTGTGCAAGTGTTGTGGACATCAAATTTGTCTTTTTTTTTAATTTTAAGAAGGGGAAGAATTTGGTACCCTTCTAAGTGAAGCTAAATGGGCCAATGGAGCGGGAGAATTTGAAGATAAAATCATGAGAGAGGATAATGAAGCAAAGCCCCTCAGGAGATAGAGGGACCTTAGAGCTAAACAGGAAGCCATGGAATGGTGAGTGAAGGGGTGGGACTAGATGGGGAGGATGGTTGTGGGGATGGGTGCTGAGGTGCTGAGCAGAATAGAAGGACTCCATCCCCACCTCCAACCCCACCCCGGGGATCAGACACTCTGTACAGCTGCTGGCCTCAGATACACGGGAGAGGCCTTTCTTCAGCATCAGCCTAGGTCCAGGGGCAAGAGAGGAAGGTGATGGGTTGATTCAGGATCAGAGTCAGGCCAGAGCTGGAGAACCTGAGCTAGACAGGACACGAAGAACAGCACAGCAACGGGAGAGAGGAGGGGCCGAGGGACTGAGGATCTGAATGAGGCCCAAGATTACGTGTATTTTTAATAAAAGAGGAAGAGAACAGAATGGAGAGAAGACTGTAGTGAGGGTTTATGGTTTTAAGTCCAGTTTCCTGAGACAGAGTTTTTGTGGAGAATGACATGTACTCAAGTAGATGATAATCCCATGAACACAAGTGAGCAGGATGTAGAGCTGCAATTTGTTGTCTGTTACTAGATGTTTTCTGGTCTAAAATATTCAAAGATTTGGTCACTCCAGAGAGTATCCATGTGAGCCCTTTAGAATTTGTTTGGATAACAAGGAGAAGAGAGAGAATGTGTGTGTGTGTGTGTGTGTGTGTGTGTGCGCACACCTGTGCGTGTGTGTGTTTCTTATTCTGTCCAGATATTTGGAATGACAGGGATTCCTGCCTTAACCAAAAGGATCTCCGTGGTGAAGAAATAAATAGTTAAGTGAACTGTAGTTCAGGATTCAGTTAAAAGATAAGGAAGTGGTTATATTATTTTTACAGATTCTCAAATATGAAAAATACTTTGTAAATTATTAGAACATGAGAAACATGCAAGGAATGCTAATATCCTCAGTGGGCGGTGATGATCAAGCTAGTGGCAGGTCCAAGTGAAATGGCACTTGTCAATGACATTCTGCTCTTATCCATACACCTAGTAGAGCGCAAGTGAAAATTTCTATTGAGAAGTTTCCCTGTATCAGCGTATGTCCTCAAAGGAAGGAGGTAACTGTCGTAAGCACGTGCCCATTCCTCAGAGCGCAGCCAGTGAATTATTTGATGTACTATGTGTTCCAGGATGACTCGATTTGGGGAGATTGGACATCAGTGCTGGAGAGATCTGGGGAAGGGTGCTAAGTGATGAGATTCATCAGCCTCACTTCCTATGTGTCCCTCGCTAGAACACGATCCTCAACTTAATCCACATTTGAGAAAAAGGACTCTGAGTGCTGTTTTAATATAGAACAAGCTTAACAGTTCCAAGCCATTGACAGTGCCAGAAACTTCCTAAGCCTCTTAGCTATTCTGGCAACTGTGCGAACAAGAACATTGCCCTTCAAGTGGCCAAGCTTGTGTTTTCTGGGTGGTCCCAAAACCATGGGCCTTGGGGATCCCACGTTTGGACTGAATGTGTCATTTTTTCTTGTTTTTCAGGGAAATGATAGTTGCAAAGGCAAAAAATGGGACTGATGGAAGGCCTCTCTGAGTATTTTTCATTTCTTTCAGTGGCAACTGGTAGTTTTTCTATTTCTCACTACTGTTATGCGAAGTGTGATTTCATGTCAGAATCACATTGCTGGAGGGGCAAAAACAGGAATCGAATAAGTGTGACCCTCCAATGTGAGTCACAGTAGAACAACCCAAGCCTGAAGCGTGTTCCAGTGTTAGGTCATTTGTCCAAGTTTTGTACAGGTTCCTGGATTTATATTTGAGGAGTTAAGTCCTGAAGGTCTTGACCCATTCTTCAAAACTCACACATTTTGCTAGTATTCTTTGTGAGCTGTGTGTGGGAACTCAGCTATAGTGTGTTTTGTTTTCGTTCTTAAAGTAGAGAACGTTATTTTCTTCCTTATAAATAATGTGCCTTTAACATTGCTGTTGCCAAAGATTGGTCATCAGCAGGTATCTGAGAGTCTGCATTGCTCAAACAGGAAAAAAAAATTCTTAGACCACCTGTATTTTTTATCAGGACATTTGTGGAAGGTCCACATCTCTTTGGAGGGTCGGTAGCTATTAGGCTGACAATTTTCAGTGCCTACTGAAGGCTGAGAAGGGTGATGGATACTGCTGTCCCCCACTTCACTCTAACAGGGACGGACATACAAAACCATCCTCTGGCTTATATAATATCTCTTCTCTTTTCCAAAGACAAAGTGATATTTTTCCTTACTAGTAAAGATTGTATCTGTTATCCATTTGCGGCTTAGGGGCAGCATGAAGGATATTTTGTGTGCTGTTCAGTTCAATGTTTGTTTCTTGTTCAGGAAGTGACATAATAAAGGTGATGTGGATGGAGATCATTTCCCTTTGGGTAGATTAACAGAATTCTCATCACAGTCATGGTTAACTTCATCAGCGAAGTGCACTGAAGTTCATGCCATCTTAAGAGGCACGGAACAGGCACCTCATGCCTGTCTCCACGTGTTTTCCGTTCTTCTAAATGCCAGGACTCCTTGGAATTTATGGATTGAATATACCTACTGTCAACTCTTCAAAGTAACCCCCAAAGTGTTTGATATACAGCAATTCATAACCTGCATTGCGTGCACTGTGCGGAGAGGGCTGTTACGAAGATGAGTGATTCAGTCCCGGCGGGCACCCAGCCTGTTGAGCATCTACAACTCAACTGATTTTGCTGCCTTCCACTTGGTCACATGTACTCTTGTGAAGCGCTGCCCTATAAATCAATCTGCATATATTTATAGAACTATTAGGATCTAAAGGGGTCACATGTTTTTTTCATTTATATCTTACACATTTGCAGAGGATATTAGATGCCACAGTGGTATTTGCAATCGAGGGATCGGTGAAGGCCTTTGGACAGGGCCATCATGCATATCCAGAAGCAGTGCAGTTCTGAAGAATCAGAATGCTCTCTTTGCAGAGTGAAAATAGGAATACTTTTACCCATGATTTCACTAAATCATGCTTCTACATTGTAAAAACATACATGCAATTTTGATACCCATGGAACTGTACTGGGATGAGAGACCACATGTGATGTACTTGAAGGAGCCCTGGCAAGGAATTAAAAACAATGGGTTCTGGTTCCCACTAAGTGAGTGACCACAAAGAAGTCACCTAGCTTCTGGGGCCTGGGTGTCATCCTTTGATGAATAAGGTAGTCTTAGACATAACTTCAAGATATACTTGAGGACTGAGAATTCTATATCAGAATCCTCTGGCCCTATTTTAGGTTAATTCTCTAAGACCTGGATTTGCGCAAAAGATCGCCAGTATGCCTGGCTCATAAAATTTGGAATTTCTTGTATTAAAGAGGGTGAGGTACAGGAGGAAGCAGATTTCTTTATTTTTCAGTGAATGGTGTAAGTTTTTAGGATCATTTCTCATTTCTTGAAGCATTTCAGAATTCCTTATACTTGGAGCATTGGGGACAAGAGATTGAAAATCCAAGTCCCTTGGCTCTGGTACAGGTCCAAGGTGCCTCCAGCTGATCCACGGCACATTGGCTCTAATGGCAGGTGGCTCGGGCTTTCCTTTGGCTTAACAAATGTCATTTGGAGCTTCTGGGGTTATTTCCTTTTACAGAACTATAAACACAATGCAGGAAGCACCATTCAGGATGTCCTTGTGCTGCCAAAGGATGCAATGATTGGGATGGAGATGCGCGCAGAAAAGTAGATGTGACTTGAACAGAGAAACAAAGAGAATGTAGTCTGTTCTCAGGTGGAGGGGGCTCAGCCATTGTAAGGGTGGGGGAGGGGAGCTGTTGGCTTTCTGTCTCCTGCACTGCACTTGACCCTGGTGAGCTGGGTGCTCTGGCGTTCATCCCTGGAGTGGTGTGGGGAGGTGAGCTCAGGAAGTTCCCGCGCTGCAGCTTGCATTGCATGAATCTCAGAAATCCCTCAGGTTCTGTGTGGGTCTGCTGTGTTTACACAGGACACATGCAAGTGTGGCAATAGCTTCCTTCTTCTGTAAGCTCTCTTGTGCCTCTCACTTTGGCCATATTTTTATTTGGCAAATTTATCCATTTCTCCACTTTGTGTTTTCCATCTTCAGTGAGGGATGCTATTCAGCCAGGCAGAACAAATTTATTTAAAATGAATGTACATTCCTCAATTCCCTCCCTCCTCTCCCCTCCCTCTCCCCCGCTTTCCTCCCTTCTTCCATCCCTCCATCTCTCCCTCCCTCCCTCGCTTCCTTCCTTCTTTCCTTCCTTCCTTTCTTCCTTCTTTCCTTTATAAAAGTTTTGTGAGGGAAAAATGAACTATTTTCTCTGAGCCTTGATACAAAATTTCTTTCTATAATTGATATTTGTATCATTTCTTACTTATTCTAATGCAAATATTGAAATAGCTGCTATTAAAGTTATTAAGACTCCTAGAAGTATGTATGGTAACACTTATATGCATTTTTAAAAATCAAGCACCTAATCTGAGGTTACAGTCAATGTCCAAAAGTTTTATTTGAAGCAAAAAAAGCCATGGCAGTTTAACCCATGTGGGAGCCACTCAGAATTCTGAGGACTCATTTCCCCCCGCCCCTCCCTTCTGAAACTGCAGTTTGATTACTGTGTCATAAAACAAGTTTAACATGTATAGTTTGAAGAAGTCAGTTTCAACATAAAAGCTTTATAAAAGTCAACTACATTACTTTACAACACACCAAAATCATTTACTTTTGGCATATACCCTAGCTGACTGCATTGATTTATCCAAGAAGGAATACAGTTTGATTTCTAAAGGAAGAAGAGGTAAAACCATAGCCAACATCAGAAAATGAATTAGGGAAAAAGAGTAACAATGTTGGCCCTGAGCCTGCTCTGAAAGGGCCGTGTGACCACAGCTCCTTAGAGCTGACCCAGTCTTTGGGGTATTTCCAAGCTGAGGGCTGAGCAATACAGGGAGGTTCCTGCTGAGGGCAGCCTGTGCATATAAAAGATGCTGGCTAAATATTTATTGATAAGCTATTAATGAAATCCTATGTACCCCCGACTGTCATCCAATCCATCTGAACTCCAAAGGAAATAGTGTTGTGTCTACACAAACAAATTGACCTAACTAAAGAACAACTTAAAAAATCGCACAATTTAAAGATCACTTCAGGTTGAATATCCGATTCAAGAACAAGGGTATTAGGTTTTCTTTTAATTAGGTTCCTGTTTCATTTCCCAACACAACTTGGCTTTAAGAATTGTGACTTCCTGAGATCCTTCAAAACAAAGGTCTGTTCCTGTGGTTTGGCTTTTTATTTTGGTCCCTTTCTTTGTGTGGATAGCTGAACCCTAATAAAATCATTGCTCAACATAGGGAGTAACTGAAATGTTTTATGAAATTTCAGTCATGGCCGTGTTGATGCATTACTGGGTGAATACATTATTCTGCACGTGTCATGGAGATCCTCCTGTAGGCCGGGTATGGTCCCCCTTGTTGGGTAGACACAGGTTAACAACACTGACATGGCTCGTAGCTTTAAGGAGCCTAAAGTGTGTAGAAAAAGATAAGTTGTCAACTGCACGCATGGTTACAAGTTGTTGTGAGTGCACTGACAGCGGTGGTGAGGACACTGAGAAAAAATAGCGCCTGATGGGGTGATCAGGAAAGGCCTCTCTAAGGAGCTGAGCATCAGGCTGAGTCTTGAAAAAGAATCACAAGCAGCCTGTGTTCAGATATGTGTGCTTTGTTTCCCTCCCGTTAGAGGGAACAGAACATTTCAAGGCCTCTTAGTGGCGTGTACAGGCAACTAATGTTGGCCAGTGTGGCTGCATCACGTGAGCAAAGATTTGGAGTAAATGCCTTGATGGGGACAGAATTTTGTTGAGTGAATTGAGAACCTTTATGTGTGTGGAGAGGTGTTGGGGATAATATATACGTTGTTGGAACATCACTTTTGATAACCTGGGGAATGTGGTTTGGTGGAGGATAGGAGGAAAACTGAGTAAAGAAGAGGCCTTTGCACTAGTCCAGATGCACCGTTTGATGGTGGCAGCAATGGAGGTGAGTAGCCAAGATTTGCTTGGAATTACCCATTGATAGATTGGCTATGGGAGATGAAGAAAAGGGAGGAACACAGAATGACTCCTAGGCTCCTGGTATATTTAAATGTCTTGACGTTAATAAGAGGGAAAGTATGAAAGAGAAACAGTCTGAAAGGTGGAGGAGGGTGGAGATCTAGTGGTCTCTTTTGGACAAGTAGAATTTCACATGCCTCTGAAATATCCAAATGGAGGTATAAAGTGAGAAGTTGGATATAAAACTCTGAATTTCCAAGGAGGAATTTGGGCTGGAAATATAAATATGGTATTTGTCAATACACAGATTGCGTTTAAAGCCATGGAGAGAAAGAGAGGGCAGAGAACAGAGGTAGGAAGCCTCAGAGGCAGGTGCTGAACCCTCCCACATTAATAGGCCAAGAAGAAGAGGAGGAGGTTGCAAAGGAGACGGAGAAGCAGCAACCAGGGAGTGAGGAAAACTAGAAGAGAGTGACATCATAGAGGTCAAGAGTAAGATAGGGAATGGTGATATGGAAATAATGAGTCCTATGGCCAAAAATAAAGCCCCTTGGGTTTACCAATGTGAAGTCACCAGTGACCTTGTTGAGCAGTTTCAAGGATGGGAATGGTGGTCAGAAGCCACAGTGGAGTGGCTGAGGAGTGAATGGGAGGTGGAGAAGTGTAGCTGTCAAGCAAATGCTACTTCCATGAAAAGATGACTCGTGAAGAAAAGCCAAGAAGTGGAAAAATAGCTGAGAATGAGTGTGGAACCCAAGGAAGATTTTTAAATGTGTATTGACTTTAAGGAGGTAAATGGATAAATAAACTGTGGTACATCCAGACAGTGGAATATTATTCAGCAGTAAAAAGAAATGAGCTATCAAGCCATGGAAAGACTTGGAGGGACCTTAAATGTATATTGCTAGGTGAAAAAACCTATCTGAAGAGGCTACATACTGTATTACTCCAACTGTATGACATTCTGGAAAAGGCAAAACTATGGAGACAGTAAATTTCAGTGGTTGTGGGGTAGAGCGGGTGAGATGAATAGGCAGAGCACAGCGGATTTTTAGGGTAGTGAAATTGTTCCATACGATATTGTAATGATGGATATATGTCATTATACATTAGGCCGAGCCCATAGAATGTACAACACCAAGAGAGAACCCTAAGGTGAACTATGGACTTTGGGTGATCGTGATGTTTCAATGTAGGTTCATCCTTGGTAAAAATGTACCATTCTGGTGAGTCATGTCAATAATGGGAGAGGCTATGTGTGAGTAGGGGCAGTGGGTATATAGGAAATCTCTACACCTTCCTCTCAATTTTATTGTAACCCCAAAACTGCTCTTTAAAAAAGCCTTAAAACATGTGTATGCTGATAGAGTGAGTAGGAGGGAGAGTCTGCTGAGGGGAGTAGAGGATAAACCCAGGAGGAGAAAAGAGATGGAGAGGGATTAGCCTTTTACAGAGGAGTGTCTTGGGGATGTAACGGGAGAAAATGCGGCTGATTTAGGCAATTTTGTGGATGAGAAGTTTGGGCATCACCATTTTGGAGTTTCTGGCATCTCACTGAAGTATGGGATATACTCATCATCTAAAGGTGAGGCGGTAGGAAGGGAGAAAGGTAGGAGATGTGAACCAAGAATGAAGATATAAAACAGTCAAATAGGAGAATAGTGGGAAAGCAAGCCTACTAGAGAAATAAAAATAGTAGCATTGCTGGGCTAGGCTGAGAGCTCATTCAGGGCTTGTGAAAATGGAATTAACATGAAACCAGTATAATCAATATATTTAAAAGCATGACTCATGACATAGAATAAGAATACAATTTTTAATTCTATTTTTCATTTTTTCTCTCCCATTATCCCTTTTATAGTTATGCAGTGGGAAAAGTTTTCTCTCTGTCACAGATTGGAAACTCTGGATAATCCCTATGTTTCCTAGGGAACAGAAGGTCCTACAGGTGTAGTAGGTTGAAAAACACTCTAGATTCAGAAATGAGAATGTTCAGTTCTACTTATTCATCAGTATTTCAGCCTTCAATCTTCATCCAAAGGGAAGACTTCTTTTCTCCCCACACCTCCTTTGTCCTCACAACCAGAGTTGTGTTGGCCTTGACTTTCTGGCTCATCCAGGGCTGGTGCTCAGCGAAAGAGAGAAAAGAAGTATCGAGGATTTCTGCTCTGCTTGACAGATGCAGTTGTCTAAAATGGGTAGATAATTTGGGGGCTTGGCATATATTTAAATCTGTATCATTTTCTGAGTACTTCTGTGGGTTTTCCTAGATTCCCCATTCTAAGCCCCTCCAATGGCAACTCCTGTGATGTAGGCATATTCCATTCCTCTGGCCAACTTCTCCTCTCTCAGCTTCTAGTTTTCCAGAAGTCTAGTCCACACATATTCTCTTTGGGAATCCCATTACCTTCCCAGTTGGTCCTCACACCCACAAGCCAAAAAGGCTTCAAGTCTGGCACTTTCCTTTGTGGCTCATCTTGGCCCTCAAAGAACAACAGTGCTTCCTTTGCTCTGATAAATTGCAGGGTAGTGGATTCCATCCAGCTACCTTTCTGTGGCTCCCACATCGAAGCAGTTTATCAGCTCATGTCTTTTGTCCTCAGTCTTTCCAATACAGGGATGAGAACCTTTGTCCACTGAGCTTCCATCCATAGGTGTGGATTATTGCGTTCTGAGTGGTCCCATAGAAGCAGCCCTCACTAGTGTTGACTTGGGGGGGGCGGTGGATATCCCTAGACACCCCTTCCTTTGTGATGGGTACTAGGCTCAGCGTTCTGGCAGTTCCCACCAAACAAATCCCCCTCTTCTGAAAATGCATCTTGAGTCTTTTACTACCATCCTTAGAGAGGAGGAGTTTTTAAATGTCTGGAATCATTTATACTCTTGTATTTGTTTGTTTGTTTTTTTGGCCACATTGCACGTGGCTTCCGGGGTCTTAGTTCCCCAACCAGGGATTGAACCTGGGCCCCTGCAGTGAAAGCACCAAATCCTAACCATTGGACCACCAGAGAATCCCCTACTCTTGTATTTGAAGATGTGCATTCTGGTTAACATTGGAATTTCATTTCTATCATTTCCTGGTACTTCAAAGTTCCAATGTAATAGCCTTTCAACTTGTTTGCATAATATTTTAAGTGAATCTTGGTACATATCTGAGGAACACCATGATAGAGAGTATCCAGATTTAGTTTTTTTCAGACAAATAGTACAGGCAAATGAGGGTTGGATGTGTTCCTGAAGGGACGATTTTATCAAAGGATCTTAGAATCCTAGCTGGCCCATAAGAATAACTGAAAACAGGAGAGGACTGATGGATAGTGAGGAAGTGGATGGATTGAAGGTCACAATGAAGTTGAAGAATTTTGTAGTGGAAGTTCTAGACCAGATGAGCTGGACAGAGAGGAAATGGTGGTTAGAGTAGATTGTTTACTGATGACAGCAAGAGTCAAAGGATGACCACAGGAGGGCCTGGTAGAGATAGAATGGAGGAAAAGATGATTTGTAGTCAAGTGATGAGAAACCAGAGTGATGGATGGTTCACATTCAGGATGTTCTAGTTCTATGATTTCTGAATGGGTTGAGCACAGGTGAGAAGAATAAACCAGAAGTTAAAGCCCTGAGTAGAGTAGGAGTAGTGACCATACGTTGGTAGAAACATCAAAGAGATATGGGGTGGAGGGTAAAGTATTTGGATGGTGAGAGGCTTAAAGGAGCAGTGTTTTTTTTGTTTGTTTTTTGTTGTTGTTTTTTTAAGACAGAAGGGGAGGCATGATGCAGAAGTAAAAAGGGCAAGCTAGAAGGATACACACAAAATGCCTCTGAAACAAAATTTTAAGATGCCATTATGCACTATGAATGATGATTAATCCTTTTTTCTGAGAATAGGTATATAATACAAGGGACAAAAGTACACTGTAGTAAAAAGGGTGCAGACAACAGCCAGGAAACCAGATTTCTACAAGTAACTGGCTGTGTGATCTGGGACAAGTCACATAACCCTGAATGCCAGAATGCTACTTTGAAAGAGCAGTTTACAAAGCACTTTTGTAATCAAGTCAAGTCATCATTTTATAGGGATAACCACTCTGTGTGTTACGCTTTATATTATCCTTTTCACAATTTGGATACCGAGGCCCAGAAACATTAATTTGCCCCAATGGTAGGATTGGACCTGAATGTAGATCTTCTGGTCCCAAGTTGTATACCATCCATTTCCACTCTAGAATCACCCTGTTATCTTTCCCTTTGGACACAGCAATGCCCATGTAGATTAGTACAGTTTGTATTTTGATTTTAAAAAAACTATTACGATGTCAACCTTAAAATATTTTAACTAGAATTTAAAAATATTTATTAATATTTTATATATTTGTGAGTCAGTATTTTTATGTTAATGATTTATCTGGTGATATGATATTAAAACTAAAAAATTAAAAACTAAAAAAGATTTCTAGTTGTGTCTTCAACAGAAAGACTACTGGGTATCTTGAACTGGTTATTCTTCTGGAAAAAAGGGAACGTTATACAGCTTGTTAATATTTCTTCAGCTTGCAACTTTGAGTTGTGGAAGACTTTGGGAAGTCTAGTCTATCAGAATTAGTAGGCAGAGAGTTAATGTGGTCTCAGAGTGGAAAACTGCTCTTTTAATTCTGAAGACAGCCGAGATGCCAGCCAATCTAGAGCTTACAGATATACGCTCCCTGATATATTTATTACTGTTTTTTCCACAGTTATGCTTTATTGTGAAAAAGAATTCTTTTAAGCTTGTAACACAAATAATTCTTTCCCATTGTTTTTCTGTCTTGTATTACTCTCACTTTATAAAACATTCCCAATTTTAAGAATAGTTCACCATCCCACAACTGACCTTGCACACAGGAATACTCAGGAGTCCTAGTAAACATTTAATAAGCCTTCATGAAAATTGTATGCAGGTGGATCAGAGCAAAACTTTTAAAAATCAATCTATCTGAATGACACGTTTTTGCATATTTTCATAGATCCAGTGCTTTTGTCATTTGGTAAAGCTCATATTCTCGAAGAATTTAAAATCAGGAAATAGAACCTTAAAAATGAGAAAATGACTTTCTTATTATGTTCTTGCCTCTCCCAAACTGAAGAGCTAAAGTAGAATCCCCGATTTTTGTTTATTTGCATTTTTGATGTAATTTTAAGAGTTCAGTTTTTTAAAGATTATGATGCAAGCATATATAAGTGCTATCTGTATTATTTTAACCATTTGTTTTCATACAATGGAGAAAAGCTATATATCTGTGAAAATACAAGGGTATGCTTTGTCACGGGTACACTCTAGATAAACTCTCTAGATGTGCTTATGGCATAAGTACAAGGTTGAGATTATTGAAAAGTCTTTATTATATGATACAAGTTATAAATTGGTAGCTTAATATTATTAAACTGCTTTTGCTTTTTTATGATATGAATCATTCTTTTGGTATACATCTGTTGAAGTAATTTTTTTAACAAAACAAAATGTTAGTAAGCAAATTTTCAACTATAATGATTTTTAATGTTGAAAATTGAATCACATTCTTTAGGACAGCAGGCTTATATAAGGGCATAGCAATACCTTTATGTTGTCAAATAGCATAAAGAGGATAAAGAGGGTGAAACTAAGTATGTGCCCATGTTAAGTTTTGAAGGAGTAGAAAATGTAAATTGAGGGGGAGATTTGCATTTTGCTTACTTCTGTTTAACCTAGATTAATCCCTTCTTTAAGGACACCTAAGGCAAATACTATTCTTCACTTGCCCTCTCTTTAAGCCTCCCCAAGCCAGATGACCCCCAAAGCTGTCCACAAGTCCCTGCACCTCTAGCCTGGCTCTAGATGACCTCCTACTGTAGACTCAAACGGAGGTTGGACTTGTTCCCCTGACAGCCCTCTGCTAGCTGATGTGAAGGAGCTGACAGAGGAAGGAGAAGCTGAGAAAAGGAGGAAGTAGAGAAGGAAGAAGTAGAAGAACTTAAGGGACCAAGGAAGAGTGTCTGGCCTCCATTATCTAAAAATCCTTAAATGACTAAGGACGTGAGAAGGTTGTGATAAGGAGGGTAGGAAAGTCCATAATTAGAAGTGAAAACTAATGTGACCAACTGTACATGGAAATGATATGTCACAGCTTATATTGCCAGGTGCCCTAAGGCTGGGAGAGCCACACTGCTGTCAGTCTTGAAATTTCCTGGTTTAAGTTCAATCTGTCTTTCCAGTTTAAACTGGATCAATTACTGGTCCTCCAAATGAACAGCATAATTTTAAAAATTATAATTCTCACTGATTATTAACACTAAGATGACGATGATGATGGGGAAAAAGAAGAAGAGGAGGTGATGGAGAAGGAGAAGAAGAGCCTATTAACTTACAGGCAATATCATAATTTAGGTGTATACACTCTTTACACCCATGATTTCATTTAACTGTGAAAATTCTAATAGGTAAATATTATTGTGATGCCCATTTCATAGATGGTAAATCTGAGAATTCAAGATGTTAAAGTTACTTGTCCACGATCACACAGTTAGAAAGTGACAAAACAGAGAATCTAAACCAGGAGTATCTGACAATAAATCTGTCTTCCTAACTACTATCCAGCTTCCCATATTAATAATAAATGTGCATTAATAATAAAAAAACTTATATTGCCACGAACTTGAACTCTGATACAATTAATTACTAAGCAAAATAGTATTAGATAAGGGTTGAAAAATGGAGAAATTAAAATCATGTCTTTACTGCAGTAATGTTACAGACCCATGGAATATAGGACTTGAGACCAATTAAAAAAACCTCTTTTTTTTTTTTTTAAAGATTGGGGACCAAACATGAAATTTTGTATCTTTAAATTTGACAACTGCTCAAGTCAGTATGTGAGGTCTTTAGGACCACTGAAATGCTGAGAGTCTAAGGCACTTATGAGAATTAGGAAAGCACTGGTAAGTGTAGGTTCAGGCACTTTAAAAGCAGATATTTCTTGTGTAAGTTCAAGCCTCAAGGTTAGAACTCTGTAAGACTGAAATAATGCCTCACGGTATTCATCTACAATTGGCTAAAGTCATTGAAGAAGAAAGTTATTGTGTTAGGAAATCTTTCAGTGCCAGTGAGACTAGGCTTTTCTGGATAAAAATGCCCATAAGCTTGACTATGGCATACATCACCCAAGAAAAATCTTTGTCTGGTTTTAATGTTTGTATTTAGCCTTTGGCTAGGTTCAAATGCTTTAGGTAATTTCAGGCTTAAACCCTCACTTGTGTAAAGCTCTGAAAATCTCAGAGCACTTAAGAGTTATATGAAATACAGACCTGCAGTCATCTGGAATTCTAATCCTAAACCTGGTGCAACTAGGGCTCTTTATGAGGGACAATTTGCTGTTTTGTACCTGCTCTTCAGAATTGTGTGAATAACCTTGTCCATAAGACATTCATTTTAAACAGTGTTTCTGGATATTCTGCATAACTTGTAAATATTATTCCTGATACTAATGTTAGTTTACGCCTGCTCCCAACATGACATTCTTGCTCTAGCCCTAAAACTTGGGTTATTTCTTCTTTTTTTAGGGTTTACTACCTTAGAAAACTCTTTGCCCCAATTCTCACTTCTAGAGAACTAGACCAAGATGGTAGTCCTGCATTCTCTGCACTCAGTGAATTCTGGATAGGATTCAGTCAAGATGAAATAAAGCATTCTGAAAATTAAGGGAGGCCGATTAATGTATTCACAATGGAAAAATGCTTGCTTCTGATTAGTAAGAAGGAGAGGACTTCTCTCTTCTCCTTTCCCATTGTAAACAAGGTTCCCTACTTCCCATGTGACTTCCTAGAGTGAGCTCCAATTCTTTGCCTTAGCTAAACCCAAGACTCTTATCTTGGGATTACAGATTAGGTGAGTGGGGTCCACTCTTGGGAGTCAGATCAGGAGGTAGTAATGGAATTCTCTTAGCTTCTCATTAGTGTTTATTCATAGACTCATTGGAAAAAAACTGATCAATTACAATCAAGCTCTCTTTCTCCCTGACTTCTTCCTCCTTTCTCTCTCTCTTCCTCCCTCCCTCCCTCTCTTTCCTTCCTTCCTTTTCTTTCTTTTTCTTTCTTTCCTTCCTTCTTTCTTTCTTTCTTTCTTTCTTTCTTTCTTTCTTTCTTTCTTTCTTTCTTTCTCTCTTTCTTTCTCTCTTTCTTTCTCTCTTTCTCTCTTTCCCTCTCTCTCTCTTTCTCTCCTTCCTTCCTTCCTTCCTTCTTTCTCTCTCTCTCTCTCTCTCTCTCTCTGTCTCTCTCTCTCTCTCCCTCCCTCCCTCCCTCCCTCCCCCGCCTCTCACTCTCTCTCTCCCCCAAGTGCCAAACACTATTCTACGTGTTGGAGACAACGAGTGAACAAAACAGACAAAAATCCTTACCTTCATGTAACTTACATTGCAGTGAGGTGAGGCAGAAATATACAACTTAAAATGTATATCTTGTCAGGTGATGCTAAGTGTTGGGGATAAAAATAAAGCAGGCAAGGGGGGATAGGGAGTGAAGGGAGAAGTGATTTTATTTTATTTTATTTTAAATCTTTATTTAAAAATTAATTAATTTATTTATTTTTGGCTGTGTTGGGTCTTTGTTGCTGCGCGTGGGCTCTCTCTAGTTGCAGCGAGCAGGGGCTACTCTTCAATGCAGTGTTCAGGCTTCTCATTGCGGTGGTTTGTCTTGCTGTGGAGCACTGGCTCTAGGCGCATGGGCTTCAGTAGTTGTGGTGCACAGGCTCAGTTGTTTTGTCTCCCAGGCTCTAGAGCACAGGCTCAGTAGTTGTGACGCATGGGCTTAGTTGCTCCGCGGCATGTGGGATCTTCCCTGACCGGGGCTTGAACCCGAGTCCCCTGCATTGGCAGGTGGATTCTTAACCACTGCACCACCAGGGAAGCCCCAAGGAGGACCATGATTTTAAATAGGGCTGTTAGGTGAGTCTCTACTAATCATCTGACATGTGAGCAGACCATGTGGGTATCTGGAGGAAGTGTGTTCAAAGCTGGGGAAACAGCAAGTGTCCATATGCTGAGCGGGGAGCCTGCTGGTGTGTTTGAGAAAGAGCAAGGGGGTAGTGAGACCAGAGAGGAGTGAGAGAGGAAATTAATAGGAGGCATGTTGAGAGAGGGCCAGATTATATAGGACCTTGTAGACTTTGTTTTTACTCTGAATAATATGAGCGTCCTCTGGAGACAATAAAGGTACTAATGCGCAGACTGCCTGGGTTTGAATCCCAGCTTTGCCACTTACCAGCTGTGTGACCCCAGGCACAATACTTAACCTTTCTGGATCTCTATCGTCTCCTCTGTAAATAGGGATGATCATAGTTCCTTCTTCATAGAGTTGTGATGATGAAATGACTTAATGTAAGTAAAGCATGTTGTACAGTGCCTGATACCCAATAAACATTATATATGTGTTGACTGACTGGTTGGCCATTAGAAGGCTCACTCTGGCTGCTGTTTGGAGAATGATGAGAACAAGATCAAGGAAGGAAGCAGAGGTGGCACATCATAGATTGTTTGTGTAATGCAGGCAAGAGGGGGACAGTGGCTCAGACCAGGGCAGTGGCAGTGGTGGTGGTAAGAAATGGTCAGATTATAGAGATATTTTGAAAGTAGAATCAGTGAAACCAGCTGTCAGATTGGGTGTGAGCTGTGAGAGGAAGAAGAGAGTCATGAGGGCTCCAGGACTATTGCTCTCAGCAAATTGTCATTTACCAAGATGGAGGAAGAATATGTGAGAAGCAATTTTTTTTGGGGGGGGGGTGGAATTCAGAAATTTAATTTTTTTGGCATGAGTTTGACATGCCTGTTGGTCATCTATGGGGATTGACTGGGCAGAAGTTGTCTTTGTTACGGAACAAAGCGGGCATCAGATGGAGCCCGACTGAAGGAAGAGCAGACCTCCCCAGAGATAGGGACCACCAGATAGGGGAGTGAAACCTTCAGGCATTTGAGAGTTGCAGTTGTAGTTTGAAGGGATAGAGCCTAACCTTAAATAAAACAGAATGACCAATGACTTGAATTCTCTTGCCTGTGCTTGGTACAAGAGAATTTATAATGAATAAAAAAAGCAAAATAAACAACCCAAATCAACTTCTTAAGAGCCATCACATAATCCTAAATCTCCTTAAAAGTTAGATGAGAATCTCCCTAATGCTGCCTTTCTGAATTCCATGACTATGATAACTACATTCTTCCACATTCTGATTTATTGCCGTAAAAATAAAACATATTATTAAGCAGTAAGATAAGAATGTGTGCTGTACACTCTGATACACAGCATATTAAATACAATCTTAAGTGATTGGTTAACTGTGGTGCTTTGGTTAATTGTACTTTAGAAAGCTTTTAAGTGATTTTATATGACAAGGATGGTTATAGTTGATTAAAATGCTGCTTATGACAAATTCTATAAAAAGCTGAGCCTTGAACCTTAATTAGGAATGACTGTCTTTTAATTTTTCATGTGTTAGCTTTATCTTTTTTATTTGAGTTCAAGGACTTTGAAAACAGTCAATATTTATGCTTTTTATGTTTTCTATATTCAAGACTTAAAATTTTGATGACTTGAAATTGCTGATTGCTTGTAATTTTAAGAAAACGCAAACATTGACCAATTACATAGTTCCACAATCAACTCTTTTTTTGTAAAGCCATCTCCCAATCAAAATTCTCATGAGGTTGAGTTAATTTTGCTATTAGACATTTAATCCTGGCTTTGTTTGACTTGGGTTAGATAGCTACTTTGTTTTATTGATATAAACTTTATTTTTTTGCTTTTGTTTTTCTCATTTATCACAGCTATAGTTAATTTCAGTTATAACCTTCTTTTCACTCCTTCCCTGAATACTTTAAGATTAAAAAAGGGCTGTCAGCCAGAAATTTTTCATGCTTAATTTCATCTCAAAGCACAATCTTTTGGAAGTTTGAGCAAAATATACTTAACATAGGGTATATTTTATAGAAGAAAATTAACTTTCCATTTTTAAAGTAATTAAGTTTTGTGCATGGATAGTTTTTGAATTGACAAACTATAGATTGGAACTATCCATGTGTTTAGCTAGTTTTTAATGAGAAATTCTGGGTCACTTAAATTGGAACAATAGGAAAGTTGTCAGTTCTACAAATCAGCCTGAAGTCTCATAAATTAAAAAAAATTTACATATGTTTCCATAAAATATACTTTCTTACCAATAGATCTAGATCCATGTTGCTCTGTAGTTTTAGACTTGCATTTCATGATAGAAAACTTAAGGTAATGTAAAATGGTACAGCTCCTTTGGAAAATGATGTGGTGGTTCATCAAAAAATTAGACATAAGATTACCATATGACCTAGCAATCCACTTCTGGGAATATACCCCAAAGAGTTGAAAGCAGGCTCAGATATTTATACACCCATCTTCATAGCAGCATTATTCACAATAGCCAAAAGGTGGAATCAACTCAAGTGTCCACTGATGGATGAATGGATAAACAAAATATGCTGTATACATATGATGGAATATTATTCAACCTTAAGAAGGAAAGAAATTCTGGTTCAGGCTATAACATAAATGTACCTTGAAGACATTATGCTAAGTGAAATAAGCCAGTCACAAAAGGACAAATCTCATATGATTCCACATATATGAGGTACCTGGAGCAGTCAAATTCATTGAGCCAGAGAGTAGAATGGTGGTTTCCAAGGGCTGGGGGTAAGAAGAATAGGGAGTTAATGTTTAATGGGTACAGAGTTTCAGCTGGGAAAGATGAAGAGGATTCTGGAGATGGATGGTGGTGATGGTTGCCCAACAATGTGAACATACTTAATGCCACAGAACTATACACTAAAAAAAATGGTTAAATGGTAAATTTTACATTACATATATTTAACCATGATGAAAAGATTCCTTATAAAATAAAGCCTACTCCACTCCACTTTAGCTTGAAATTTAAAACCCTTACCAACTTTATCTCTACCTTCTTTTCTTCATGTCTCTCGGATGTGAAGATGTTTTTCCTGCTGTTCTTCATAACCACCCCACCATTCTCTTTCTCTGCTTATATATACCTGGAATGCTCTTCATGTCACCTCCCTCTCTTCCCTACCCTTTCTGATTCTGCTCACAGCTGCCTCTCCATGAAGCTTTTCTTTCCAGTTGGAGAGAATCTCTTGTTAAGTTGGTAGCACTCTGTGTGTGTATGTACCTAACATCAAAATGGCCAGTCACTTGTTGAATATCATTGATTGCCAACCATTCACTCCACTGCACCATTTTTATTTTTAATTTCTTTGGTATCAGACATAATTTTTCACTTTAAAAATGGTTGCTTCTAGGGAATTCCCTGGTGGCACAGTGGTTAAGAATCCCCCTGCCAATGTAGGGGACATGGGTTCGAGCCCTGGTCCAGGAAGATCCCACATGCCACGGAGCAACTAAGCCTGTGCGCCACAACTGCTGAGCCTGTGCTCTAGAGCCCGCGAGCCACAACTACCGAAGCCTGCGCACCTAGAGCCTGTGCTCCGCAACGAAGAGTAGCCCCCGCTCGCTGCAGCTAGAGAAAGCCCGCACAAAGCAATGACGACCCCACGCAGCCAAAAATTTTAAAAAATAATAAAAAAGAAAGGTTGCTCCTGTAACATTGAAATGGTGTCTTACCTATCCTGTTGTTGTATCTGTGTTTTGCAGAGTCATGCTGAAGTGTGATGATAGTAAATTATCATCCATATTTTTAAAAAAGAACATCAAGAGGGTGAGTCTTTGAAGTAATAAACCTGTGTAGGGACTTGACTTCTACCCTTGTCTCTGGTTGTGCTTCTCTAAGATCTTTGAATGCACCATTTAACTTCTCTCATCCTGAGGTTTTACTCTGTGGACTCAGAATCTTCCTTGTACCGCAAGAATAAGCTATAGCATCATCAGACAGTGTTTAGGACACTCTTGTCTGAGACATTAGAGAGTCAAAGATATTTTGGTCCTGATCCCAGCTTTGTCATTTATCAGCTGTGCAAACTTAGTCCAAGTCACTTAATTTTCTCGATTCTCAGTTTTCTCATTTGCAAATGAGGATAGCTGCCACAATAAGCTTATAGAACAGTGTGACTAACAGAAATTTGTAAACACAACATGCTATGAAAAAAAGTCAAGGAGCGTTATGATTATTAAGGCACGGCCTCATCCATTAGTACAGAGGTAGTACTTGTATCTAAAACGATAAATGAAAAACAAAGCTCACAGAACACTGTGAGGTGTGTGAATAGTGAATGCTGGAGAGGTCAAAAAAAATCATAAAGGTCCAATAAAAACTTTTTATTTTAATAAATCTCATGAAGTTCTCTCCTGATTGAGTTCTTTGGGAATAGTCCGTGTCAGTTTCGAATCCCAATTTGATATTTCACCTGATATTTTTGTTCATCTGTAGATATTTCTTTGATACCTATTCCCCTATCAAGTTGGGATTACCTAGGAGAATAGTCATCCAAAAGTGTTTCCTAGGCATTGTGTATGCTCTAGGTTTGCCTCTTAGGGACCATTAGATGAATAAAACATTGGCCTTACCCCATGGATCTCATAGGACAGTAGGGGAAGAGAAACACATAAAGGAACAATTACAGTTCAACAGAACATATGCCATGTAGGCATAACACATGTAGGCGCCCAAGGCTGTGAAAGCACAGGAGAGAGAGAGATAGACATTGATTATCTCCCTGGGGAAGGCAGGGAAGACTTCATAGAGGAAGTGACATTTGTATCTGGTCATAAAGGATGAGTGGACCTTATCAGGCAAACTACAGTGGCAAGTCTTCCCAGGCAGAGAAAACCGCTTAAACAGAGTTGAGTAAGAGAAATGTGCATGTGTGTGTGTGTATGTGTACACGTGTATGTTCCAAAGTCAAACGCAAATAATTTGGGGATTATCTGCCACCTTTGCTCCATACCACTACTTCTTTTTTCTTAATGTGGATAATTGAGAAATAACTCTCCTGACATTGGAGCTTTTAGAATAAGCTTTTATGCCTGGCATTTGCACTTTGGATTTTCTCAGTCTTTCCTCAGTGCTCAGCCAAGGGGATCCTAGTAAGGAATTTTTCATTTGCTCTAGAATCCCCCCAATTCCACCTCCCACAAAGATAGTCTGGTCAGGATACTTTGGGGCCACCAACAGAATAGCAAGTTGCCAAAATAAATGTTTTCCATCAAGATTTCACACTTGCACTTAATGAAATAGACATTTTCCAAACTGTTTCTTTAGAGCTAAGTTTTTCTTTAAGATTTGTAATGAAAATATTTCATGACCTGTTGACATATTCATATGGTGGTTTTCAAAAGGCAGATTTCGTTTACAAAATGGACTTGGCAACAAGTAGGAATATCTGGGAAGTTGAACAAGGCTGTTGACAGGGAAAATTAGGGCTGAATCATAACTGACATTGTTTTGCAGCTGTGCCATTTTTTAAGACTGACCAATGGGACAGGGTTTATAGAGGCTTCGTGGTAATAATGCTGAGATTGGCAGCTAATGACCATTCATAATGGAACTGCATAGCTGTAGTAGCTGACAAGCACAGAAGAATTAGGTTCTGTAACTGATTTTTTTTTTTTGGTGAACGCCAAAGGAGAAATTATGCCATTTAGAAGAAAGATACTAAAGAATAAATTCTGTAGTATTTTTCTAAGGAGCAGATTAAAAATCAGAAAATTTTCTTTGTAAAATCTGTTCTATATTTTCTTTATCTTGTGTTACCTCATTCAGTTAGCTCTTTTGTTGCTTGAACTAATTGACTAACAGATATCTAATTTAAAATTGTAGTTGCAGTGCAGTTCTGAGCAGAATATATTTTGTTCCCTTCAGTAGCTGAAGATTAAGAAGGGATGTTCAAATTCAGATGTCACAAAGCAGCACTGGAAATAGTTCTAAAAATTAATCAGTTTCAACTGTTCCTTTAGGTTTACAAAATTTGTATTAGATCTATTCTCATTTTTCTAAGTTTCTGCTCCTTATTTCAGTAGACTAAGAGGAAATAAGAAAAATGTAAATATTGTTACTTAGAGTTCTCTAGTGACAAATATAATTATAAAAATCTAATCAAATTCTTTAGGAACTGAGAAACAGGCATGTCTAAAGCTTTCAGCCATCCCTGGAAATGGTATCATAAGACTTTGCAAAGAGTATAGTATGTGAGCTTTGGTCTTGGAAGAGAAATCACTTTTCATAGAGCAAGAGGTCACAGAGGGCTTCTTGGAGAAGGTGGAATTAGAACCAGGTTCAAAATAGGGAGGGTGAGGCTAATTAATGATGGGATTCACTAGGGAGAGAAATATGGGAAGGTCATCGTGCAATGGGGCAACTCCAAGAGGAAGGGAAAGAGGTAGGTAGTTACAAGTCATGAAGGGTACTGGAAAAGTAAGAAGGTCTGAGGTAGAATTCTCAGTTTGGAAGTTGATAGAGTATTTCATTTTGTCAGATACTGGGAAATCATTGAGACAGTAGTTTTCTTGGATAATTTACCCAGAGTAAAATTTAGAATTTAGAAACAGGAGGCCAGGAAAACCTATTGAGTAATAATAGCTGCCATTTTTGATTTGTCTATTAAATACCACTCACTGTGATACAAAAATTGGAAGTATTTTTAAAAAACGCTTTTAAAAAACATATTTCAATTTTACAGATGAAGAAATTAAAACCCAGAGAGATTAGATCTCTATTCTATGATCACTCAGCCAGTAGGTGACAGGCTGAGACAAGACAGCTTTATCTGACTCCATCACCATGTCCCTGACCACCAAATATACTACCGTGTGTGAGCTGATTAGTTATGATCTTGGTATTACAGTTCTCTGCCTACTTCCTTCCTTCCTCCCCCATACACCTATCACCTATATATTTTATTTGATTTTTTTGTACACCTGCCTGATTTTTTTCCATCTTTATTGAGATATAACTGACATATAACATTATGAACATTGCATAAATTTAAGGTGCACAACGTGATGATTTGATATATGTGTATATTATGAAATGATTACCACAATAATGTTAGTTAACATCTCTGTCACCCCACATAATTACCTTTTTCTTTGTGTGTGTGTGTGTGGTGAGAACATTTAAGTTCTACTCTCTAAGCAAATTTCAAGTATATAATACAGTATTGTTAACTGTAGTTACCCTGCTATACATTGTATCCCTAGAACTATTCATCTTATAACTGGCAGCTTGTACCCTTTGACCAATATCTCTTCATTTCCTCCACTCCCCAGCCCCTGGCAATCCAATTCTACTATCTGTTTCTATGCGTATGGCTTTTTTAGATTACATGTGTAAGTGTGATTATACAGTATTTGTCTTTCTCTGACTTATCGCACTTAACGTAATGCCCTCAGGTCCATCCATATTGTCACAAATGGTAGTAGTTCCTTCTTTTTGTGGCTGAATAATATTCTATTATATATACATACTACATTTTCTTTATCTTTTCATCTTTGATGGGCATTTAGGTTGTTTCATACCTTGGCTATTGTAAATAATGCAGCAATGAACATGAGGGTGCATATACCTCTTTAAGATAGTGAGTGAATTTCTTTCACATA
Organism: Balaenoptera ricei; assembly: GCF_028023285.1. Taxonomy (NCBI): domain Eukaryota; kingdom Metazoa; phylum Chordata; class Mammalia; order Artiodactyla; family Balaenopteridae; genus Balaenoptera; species Balaenoptera ricei. The sequence continues at coordinate 55,442,637 of NC_082644.1, read as the reverse complement.
TATACCCGTAAGAGGGATTGCTGAATCATATGATAGTTCTATTTTGAATTATTTGAGGAACCTTCATACTCAGTTCCATAGTGGCTGCACCAATTTACATTCCCACCAACTGTGTACAAGTGTTCCCTTTTCTCTACATCCTCGCCAACACTTCTTATTGCTTGGCTTGTTGAAAATAGCTATTCTAATGGGTATGAGGTGACATCTCATTGTGACCTTGATTTACATTTCCCATATGATTAGTGATGTTGACTGTGACCTGTTGGCCATTTGTATATCTTCTTAGGAAAAAAATGTCTATTCAAGTCCTTTGCCCATTTTTTGGTTGTTATTTTTTTGCTGTTGAGTTGCATGAGTTCCTTGTATACTTTGGATATTAACCTCTTATCAGATATGTGATTTGCAGATATTCTCTCCTATTCCACAGGTTGCCTTTTCATTTTGTTGATTGTTTCTTTTGATATGCAGTAGTGTTTTAGTTTGATATAATCCCACTTGTTTATTTTCACTTGTGTTACTTGTGTTGCTTGTGCTTTTGGTGCCGTATCCAAAAAATTGTTCTCAAGACCAATGTCAAGGAGCTTTTCCTCTATGTTTTCTTCTAGGAGTTTTGTAATTCCAGGTATTACATTTAAGTCTTTAATCCATTTTGGGTTAACTTCTCTGAGTGGTGTAAGACAGAGGTCCAATTTCATTCTTTCACATGTGAATATTCAGTTTTCTCATTGAATATTCTTGGTTCCCTTATCAAATATTTGTTGACCATATATATGGGCTTTTATTTCTGAACTCTTGATTCTGTTCCTGGTCTATGTGTCCTTTTTTTTTTTTTTTTTAATGCCAGTGGAATACTGTTTTGATCACTATAGCCTAGTAATATAGTTAGCTTTGTTCTTTCTCGAGATTGCTGTGGCTATTTGGGGTTTTTTGTGGTTCTGTATGAATTTTAGGATTGTTTTTTCTGTTAATTTGAAAAACGTCATTGGAAATTTGATAGGCATTACATTGAATATACAGATAGCCTTGAGTAGTATAGAAATTTTAACAATATTCTTCAATTCATGAGTACAAAGTTTCTATTTATTTGTGTCTTCCTCAATTTCTTTCATTAATATCTTACAGTTTTCAGTATGCATTTCTTTCACCTCTTTGGTTACAGTTATTCCTAGGTATTTTATTCTTTTTTGGTGCTATTATAAATGAGATTATTTTCTTAATTTCTTTTTCAGATAGTTTGTTGTTATTGTATAGAAAGGCAACTGATTTTTGTATGTTGATCTTGTATCCTGCAACTTTATGGATTTGTTTATTAAGCAATTTTTTGGTTGAGTCTTAATGTTTTCTATATATAATATTATATCATCTGCAAATAGTTACAGTGTTATTTCTTCCTTTATGATTCAGATGTCTTTTATTTCTTTTTCTTGCCTAATTGCTCTGGCTAGGACTTCCAGTACTATGTTTTTTGTTTTTTTTTTTAAGTATTTGTTTTATTTTTATTTTATTTATGGCTGTGTTGGGTCTTCGTTTCTGTGCGAGGGCTTTCTCTAGTTGTGGCAAGCGGGGGCCACTCTTCATCGCAGTGCGCGGGCCTCTCACTATTGCGGCCTCTCTTGTTGCGGAGCACAGGCTCCAGATGCGCAGGCTCAGTAATTGTGGCTCACGGGCCCAGCCGCTCTGTGGCACGTGGGATCTTCCCAGACCAGGGCTCGAACCCGTGTCCCCTGCATTGGCAGGCAGATTCTCAACCACTGCACCACCAGGGAAGCCCCTCCAGTACTATGTTGAATAAAAGTGGCAAGAGTTGGCCTTCTTGTCTAGTTTCTGATCTCAGAGGAACAGTTTTCAACCTTTTACCATTGAGTGTAATGTTACCTGTGGGTTTGTCATATATGGCCTTAATATGTTGAGGTACATTCCTTCTATACACAATTTGTTGAGAATTTTTAATTGTGAAAGGATGGTATATTTTGTCCAATGCATTTTCTTCATCTGTTGAGATGATCATATGATTTTTATCTTTCATTCCATTACTGTGGTGTATCACATATTGATTTGTGTATATTGAATCACCATTGCATCCTAGGGATAAATCTCACTTGATCATACTGCATGATCATTTTAATGTGCTGTTAAATTGGGTTTGCTAGCATTTTGTTGAGAATTTCTGTATCTGTATTAATCAGAGATATTGGCTTACAGTTTTCTTTTCTTGCAGTATCCTTATGTGCCTTTGGTATTGGAGTAATGCTGGACTTGTAAAATGAGTTTGGGAATCTTCCATCTTTTTCAATTTTGGGGAAGAGTTTGAGAACGATTGGCATTAATTCTTCTTTGAAATTTTGGTAGAATTCACCATCTGGTCCTGGGCTTTTCTTTCATGGAATTTTTTGATTACTAATTCAGTCTTACTCATTACTGGTCTCTTCAGATTTTCTATTTCTTCATGATTCAGTCCTATTATATTGTATGTTTCTAGGAATTAATTTATTTCTTCTAGGTTATCCAATTTGTTGGTGCACAATTGTTCATAGTAGTCCATTATGATTGTTTGTATTTCTGTGATTTCAGTTCTAATATTTTCTTATTCCTTTTAAAATTTTATTTATTTAGGTCCTCTCTTGCTCATGGGAGCAATAGTTTCTAAGATTTTTTAAAATCATCTTTTACTGAAGTATGATTTATATAAAATGCACCCATTAAGAATTCACTTTAATGAGTTTTGACAAATGTACATATTGTAAATTCACCACCCAAATGAAGGTTAGAATATTTTTGTTACTCCAGAAACTCTCCAAATTCCACTTTCCAATTAATTCCTTCTTATCCCTGCTCCAACTAATGACTGATCTGATTTCTATCACTAGAGATTAATTTGACCAGTTCTAGAAGTTTACATAAATAAAATAATATGGTATGTACTCCTTTTGTGTCAGCTTCTTTTACTCAGCATGTTTTTCAATCCATTTTGTTGGGATATAGTGTACATATAATAAATGGCATCCATTCAAGTATACATTTTGATGAGTTTTGACAAGTGTAAATACCTTTGTATCAGATACACTGTTAAGATATACAGCATTTCCATTATCAAAAAGTATTCCCTGTTTACCTTCCGAGTCAGTTACCTATCTCTACTGCAAGCAAACAGTGATCTCTGTCACTCTAGATTAGATTTGTCTTTTCTAGAGTTTCATGTAAATGGAACTGTGTGATCTGCACTCTTTTGGGTCTGGCTTCCTTGGCCAGCATGATGTTTTTGAACATTGTGTGTATCAGTATTACTATATAGCCTTATATTGTAGGCATGTATCAAATTTTGTTAGTCCATTCACTGGTTGATATTTGTCTGTGTTTTTTTCTAGTTTTTGGCTATTATGATTAACACTGCTATGAACTTTAGTGTACAGTATCTTGGTAGTTGTATATTTTCCTTTCTCTTGGGTAAATATTTAGGAATGGTATTGCTGGGTCACATAATAACTGTGTATTTAACTTTATAAGAAACTTCCAGACTATTTTTCAAAGTAATTGTACCCTTGTATACTCCTAGAAATGTATAAAAATTGCTAACATTTCAAATGGTCAGTCTTTCAAATTTTAGTGAATCTAATGGGTATGTTGTGGTACCTCACTGTGGCATTTTCCTGGTTAATGATGTTGAGCATCTTTACACATGAGTATTTGCCATTAATATGTCTTCTCTTGTGAGTCTTTACAGATTTTTTAAATTAGTTTTTGTCTTCCTATTACTTAATTGTAAGAGTTCTTTACATATTCTGGATAGAAGTCCATCATCAAATAAATTTTTTATAGTTTATCTTTTTTTCTATTATGATTAGTGCTTTCTTTGTGTACTGAGAAATCTTTCCCTCCTCCTAAGTGGTGAAGAATTTCTCCTATACTTTTTCCAGAAAATTTATAGTTTCAGCTTTTAGCTTTAGGTCTTTGATCCATTTTGAATTAATTTTTATATATGATATAAAGTAAAGGTCAAAGTTTATTTTTTCTCCAGAATTGGTATCCAGTTTTTACTGAATTTATTGAGAAAATAACCCAGTCTCCTATTGAATTATGTTTTTACCTTTCTCAAAAATTGTGTGGTCGTTTCTGGAATTTATCTTGTCCTATTTATTTATATGTTTATTTTTATTCTAATACTAAACTGACTTGATTAATATAATCTTATAGTAAGTCTTGAAACCAAGTAGTGTAAGTCTTCCAACTTTGTTCTTCCCTTTTCAAGATTATTTTGACTGTTCTAAGGCGTTTGAATTTTCATATGAGGTTTAGAATCAGCTTATCAGTTTATGCAAAAAACGTGCTGAAATTATAATTTGGATTGTGCTGACTCTATTGATCAATTTAGAGGAAAAGGAAGTCTTAACACTGGCGTTTTCAAGTGTCTGTTCTTTGACTTAGATCTTCTTTAATTTCTCTTGGCATTATTTTGTAGTTCTCAGTGTAGAACTTGGATATCTTTTGATAAAGTTATTCCTGAATTTTTAATCTTTTTTGATGCTATCGTAAATGGTATTGTGTTTTAAATAGAACTTTCCAGATGTTGTTGCTAGTCTAGAGACATGCAGTTGATTTGTGTATATTGACCTTGTATCAGGCATCCTTGCTGAATTAACTTACTAAATCTAAGAGTTTATTTTTACAGATTCCTTAGTGTTATTTATACAGACAATGATGTTATCTGGGAACAGTGACAGTTTAACAACTTCTTTTCCTATCTATGAGCCTTCTATTTCTGTATCTTGCTCTATTGCATTGGTTATAACCTCCAGAGTACAATATTGAATATTAATGGGGAGAGTAGATATTCTTGCTTTGTTCTTTATCTTAGGGGAAAGCAGTATTTCATCAAGTAGGATATGAGTTGTTTTCTCTGTCAGTTTATCAGGCTAGAGGAAGTTTCTATCTATTCCTAGTGAGTGTGCTGAGATATTTTTCATAAAAAGGCATTGAATTTTGTTACATTTGTTCCTCTGGAACTGTTGAGGATACTGTTTTGTATTCTGATAATATGGTGAATTATCTTAATTAATTTTCATTACTTTAATTTGTGCATTCTTGGGACAAATCTCATTTGGTCACGATGTATTATCCTTTTTATATGTAGATGAATACTATTTGCTAATTTTTTGGAGAGTTTTTGCATTGATGTTCATGAGTGATATTGGTCTATAAACTTCATTTTTTAAATATCCTTTTCTAGTTTTGGTATGAGGGTTTTCCTACACTCATAAAATTTGTTGGGATGCATCCCCTTCTTCTCTATTTTTTGGAAGAGTTTATATGAGACTTAAGTATTTGATCAAATTCACAGTGAAATAATCTGGACCTGGAGTTTTGAGGGAGGAGTTCTTTAAAGATGAATTCAATTTCTTTAGTAGATAGAGCTCTTGATATTTTCTAAGTATTTTGTGTTTTCTCTCTTTTTTGATTAATCTTGCTAGGGTTCATTAATTTTGTTAATATTTTCAAATATTCCACTTTTGTTTTTTTAAGTTCTCCATTGTTTTCCATTTCATTCGCTCAATTCAGCTCTTTATTATTTCTTTTCTTCTTATTTTGGTCATACTCTTCTCTTTAAGTTTACTTGCCAGCTTTTTAAGGTAGAATCTTAAAAATGAACATGGAAATCACTTACTTTAAACTTTCTTTCCTAATACAAGTATAATATTTGGAGCAGTATTTTTTCTATACACTTTTATAGCTATGTCTCATAAGTCTTGATATTTTCCATTTCCATTAAATTTGAAATATTTTCAAATGTTCCTTGTGAATTCTTCTTTGATCCATGGTAGAAGTTTGTTATTTAATTTCCAGTCATTTGAACATTTTCTAGTTGCCTTATTTTTATTGATTTCTAAGTTAATTCTGTTGTGATCAAAGAATGCATTAAGCCTTAGTTTAGGATTCAGCATAGGGTCTACCCTGGTGTACTTTCCTGGGCAAGCCTCATATAGTTTCTCTCTCATGCACAGTCTAGCCCTTAGCTAAGAATTCAAGAGGGAAACCTCCCCTGCCCCCTCCCCCAACATTCACAGAATTCTGGGCACTTTCTTTGTGCCTCTCTCTTCTCTGGTGTTCTGCTCTGCAGATTCCAGCGAATTCACATACTTTGAACTGTGGTCCATGCCTTCTAATCTCTGCAGGACCACAGTGCTCAGCTGGGACTACAGATCACTGAACTGTAACAGGGAATTGACAAATGTCCCTATACAGAGTCTGGTCAATTCTGGGGCTTACATCGTGAGCCTTTTCTTTCAGGGATTACAGTTTTATGCTGTCTGTATATTAATGTCTGAAAATAGTTTCCTTATATATTTTGTTCAGTTTTATCATTTATGGTAGGAGAATTAATTCATTTATTCCATCATATCTGGAAGTGGAAGTCCATTCCATGAGTTCTTGCATGTTGACAATAATTTTTCTGTGTGTGCCCTTTATATTTGGGAAGTCAGTTTTGCTGCATATGAAATCTTTGGCTCACATTTTCTGCCCTTGAATATTTAACTGTGTTACTCCATTTCTGGCATAATGTGTTGCCCTTGATAAAGTCTGATGACAATCTAATTTCCTTTCCCATTTAAGTCACTGATTGTTTTTGCTTTGATGCCAAATGGATTTTTTTTTTAACTTAAAGTCTGGTAACTTTACTAGGATATGTCTTGGTTTTGGTCATTCTGGAGGTTGATATTCTCTAATATGGGGTATGTTTTTCCAATAGGAAGCTTACATATTTTCCTTTAATTTCAGGAACTCCTTTAAACAATATAGTTTTAGTATTTTTTCCATTCTCTTGTGGTTTTCTTCATTGACTCATTTTATCTGCATTTTAGATTTTCTTTGCCTAACTTTTAATCTTTGTCACTTGCTCTTGAAACCTGTTAATTTCTTCCATCTTCAATTTTAAAGTTTCCTGCTTTTCACCTTCCATTTGTACCAAGGCATTGTCTTCTATGATCATATGTTTGTGTTCCCCCTAATTTAGTTTCTTTTCTGATATAATTTTTCTTATATTTGTAATTATTTTCTGATGCAGTCATTTCATTTATGAGCTTTTCTAATTCTGATTTATGTTATCCTTTGTGTATTGTATCATCTTCTTAATGTGCTTTAGCCTAGTTAAATAGATAACCTAGTTAGTTAAATAGAATTTTACAGTTTTAAACTGTTCCCTTGTGTATTTTTTTCAGCCATGTTTTCTTTGTCTGCAGGAGTGTCATTCAGTTCTTTCATCCTTTTTTGTTCTCAGTAATTTGCATGGGAATTGACCTCAATATTTTTATGTTACTTATTTTTATGTGAAATTTCTTTCTCTGAAGTTTTAGAAGGAGCATCAGGTAGTTTTTCTGACTTCACAGAGCTCCATCTTGTATAGTTTTTATGTGCTATTAAAAATATGGCAAAAGTACAAGTGAAAGACTGGAATTTAAATGAGACATCAAGACTAGTGAAACTGATTTGGGAGTTGTTTACACATAGAGATAATAGCTGAAATGTTTGGGATGGATGAGATCTCCAAAGGAAAACGTGAAGAAAAAGAACAAAGGTCCAAAACCGGGAAATGCTGAAAATCCACACTTTTGGAAAAAGAAGAAAAAATAAGCTTGAGAAAGAAAGAAGGTAGTCTTACAGTCAATAAGAGAAATGGGATGATGCTTTGGGAGTTGAGACGACTGTGACTAAAAAGAGATGGCAGTGGGATTTAAGAGGACATAAAACAAGTTAGTAAAACTAGGGTGGAGTATCCTTGATTAGAGGAGGTGACAGTAGCAGATGTGAAACACTCATTTGGCAAGTTTAGGGTTGGAGAGAACAAGGGAGGTGTTGACATGAATGGTAGAGTTGAATGAAGTCTTTTTTTCCAAGATAATTATAATTTGATTATGTTTGAAAGCCAGGAAGAAAAAAATCTGTGAAGACAGGAAAATTGAAGATGTTAACAAGAGAAGATAAATGAGAAGCAAAGGAAGCATGAGGAAATTAAAGGAAATTTCTTCCTCTGAAGTAGGAAGAAAAGAAGAAAAAAATACATAAGGGATAGACTTGCAGTTAAGAAGGCCAGGAAACATATTGAAAGATACTTAATCTAAAACAATAAAAGATGACAGCTTGCTTTCTGAAATTTCCTGACTCTACTTCTCTCCTCCACTTTTTTCTTTACCTTTTCTTCCCTTCATCTTTGTTTTCCTGTCCTTGCTCAATTTTGAGTCCATTCCATTCTAATTTCTTTTCCGTGTGGGACTCTTTCCTGGAAGGGAGACCTGGCTGCTTAGTATTGAATGCTCACGGGGGCCAGCCTCTCCTACCTTCTCATGGACCCCTTGTACTAGCCTATTATTAGATTGGTCAAACCCTTCTCAGTTCAGCTTCTGTTCTGAAATGGGCCTGCCATCTTTTACAGTAAATACCTGTTGGATATTTGGGGATTCTGGGGATTCTTCCCTTCTCTGATGTTTCATATATCCCGTTTTTTCTCTCTGCTATCGTTCACACAAACGCTAATGCCATGCCAGTGTTTTTTTGTTTTTGTTTTTTGTTTTTTACTGTTGGTGGCTTGTACTCGTCTGCTTGTAGTTGGGGACTCATGGGGATACCTTGTCATGTACTTCTGTTGTATATGATGTCCATGTGGTTTCTTTTCTCCTCCTTCCTTCCCTTCCTTCCATCCATCCATTCATTCATCTAGATGCATTGTCTTTTTAAGTCTACCATGGTTTCTGCCATCTTTCTAGAATTTCTGTAGAGTCCTTTTATTTAAAAATGAACCCTAACTGAAATCAAGTACGGAGAAATGCATTAAATGTGGACTGTGTTTCTTGGAAAGCTTGTTAAACCACTTGCCCTAGGTAGCACAATCCCATCAAAATGTCTGCTGGTTGAGCTACTTCTAAGGGCTCCTAGTCTGGTTCAGCATAGGTCCTGGGAAGAAGGATCACTCTGAACTTGGATGTAAGGGCAGAGGATGGGGGTCTAAGAGATGACAGAGATAAGGCAAGGCAGATAGTTATTATAGGTAGGAGCAAATGCATGCACTATGTTCAAGTAAGAAGGTATAGTTGAGAATCCACCTAATCAATAAAAGAATAGAAGAACTATAGCCCTTAGCTCTTGTGCTGCTATTAAGAGCTCTACATCTTGACTCTAGGTCAGAGGATGAGGTGCCTTGTCTCACAATGATGTTGATTCTATATAGAAGTTAGATAGTGGTGATGAGAGGGCAGAAACACATAAGCAAAACTTACTGTGTTTAGTGCAGGGACATAAATTTCCATTTAACCTCAAAAGATGTGGCAGAATATTTTTATGTTTCTTTTGGATTTTTCATTGAGTGCCTTTTGGGAAAGATGTTACATAAACATACCGTTTTTTAAATATATACTAGAGAAACTTCTCAAAGTTATGCCATTCTAAATCCTGAGGAATGTAATTTGCTACCTTCCAACTTAAGTTGATCTTTTCACACATTGATTTTTTTTTAACATCTTTATTGCAGTATAATTGCTTTACAATGGTGTGTTAGTTTCTGCTTTATTACAAAGTGAATCAGGTATACATATATCCCCATATCTCCTCCCTCTTGCGTCTCCCTCCCACACTCCCTATCCCACCCCTCTAGGTGGTCACAGAGCACCAAGCTGATCTCCCTGTGCTATGCAGCTGCTTCCCACTAGATATCTATTTTACATTTGGTAGTGTATATATGTCCATGCCACTCTCTCACTTCGTCCCAGCTTACCCTTCCCCCTCCCCATGTCCTCAAGTTCATTCTCTATGTCTGCGTCTTTATTCCTGTCCTGCCCCCAGGTTCTTCAGATCCTTATTTTTTCTTTTCTTTTTTTTTTTTTTAAGATTCCATATATATGTGTTAGCATATGGTATTTGTTTTTCTCTTTCTGACTTACTTCACTCTGACAGACTCTAGGTCCATCCAACTCACTACAAATAACTCAATTTCGTTTCTTTTTATGGCTGAATAATATTCCATTGTATATATGTGCCACATCTTCTTTATCCATTCATCTGTTGATGGACAGTTAGGTTGCTTCCATGTCCTGACTATTGTAAATAGATCTGCAATGAACATTGTGGTACATGACTCTTTGAATTATGGTTTTCTCAGGGTATTTGCCCAGTAGTAGGATTGCTGGGTCATATGGTAGTCCTATTTTTAGTTTTTTTAAGGAACTTCCATACTGTTCTCTATAGTGGCTGTATTAATTTACATTCCCACCAACAGTGCAAGAGGGTTCCCTTTTCTCCACACCCTCTCCAGCATTTATTGTTTGTAGATTTTTTGATGATGGACATTCTGACTGGTGTGAGGTGATACCTCATTGTAGCTTTGATTTGCATTTCTCTAATGATTAGTGATGTTGAGTATCCTTTCATGTGTTTGTTGGCGATCTGTATATCTTCTTTGGAGAAAAGTCTATTTACATCTTCTGCCCAGTTTTGGATTGCGTTTTTGTTTTTTTGATATTGAGCTGTTTGAGCTGCTTGTAAATTTGGAGATTAATCCTTTGTCAGTTGCTTACCAAGTTCATTGATTAGTCCTAATAGTTTTCTGGTAGCATCCTTAGGATTCTCTATGTATACTATTATGTCATCTGCAAACAGTGACAGCTTTACTTCATCTTTTCTGATTTGGATTTCTTTTATTTCTTTTTCCTCTCTGATTGCTGTGGCTAAAACTTCCAAAACTATGTTGAATAATAGTGGTATGAGTGGACAACATTGTCTTGTTCCTGATCTTAGAGGAAATGGTTTGAGTTTTTCACCATTGAGAATGATGTTGGCTGTGGGTTTGTCATATATGGCCTTTATTATGTTGAGGTAAGTTCCCTCTATGCCTACTTTCTGGAGGGTTTTTTTTTTTTTTTTTTTTTTTAATGTCTGAAACATTTATATTAACATATTTCCATACAAATACAAATATGATTTTTAGAAATTTCATGTAATGTCTGAAACATTTATATTAACATATTTCCATACATATTTCCATACAAATACAAATATAAGATTTTTAGAAATTTCATGTAATGTCTGAAACATTTATATTAACATGTTTCCATACAAATAACCCAATGAAAGTTTAGTATTAGTTGTTTTGTTTGTTTTTTTATACTGCAGGTTCTTATTAGGCATCAGTTTTATACACATCAGTGTATACATGTCAATCCCAATCGCCCAATTCAGCACACCACCATCCCCACCCCACCGCAGTTTTCCCCCCTTGGTGTCCATATGTCCATTCTCTACATCTGTGTCTCAACTTCTGCCCTGCAAACTGGCTCATCTGTACCATTTTTCTAGGTTCCGCATACATGCATTAATATACGATATTTGTTTTTCTCTTTCTGACTTACTTCACTTTGTATGACAGTCTCTAGATCCATCCACGTCTCAACAAATGACTCAATTTCGTTCCTTTTTATGGCTGAGTAATATTCCATTGTATATATGTACCACATCTTCTTTATCCATTTGTCTGTTGATGGGCATTTAGGTTGCTTCCATGACCTGGCTATTGTAAATAGTGCTGCAATGAACATTCGGGTGCATGTGTCTTTTTGAATTACGGTTTTCTCTGGGTATATGCCCAGTAGTGGGATTGCTGGGTCATATGGTAATTCTATTTTTAGTTTTTTAAGGAACCTCCATATTGTTCTCCATAGTGGCTGTATCAATTTACATTCCCACCAACAGTGCAAGAGGGTTCCCTTTTCACCACACCCTCTCCAGCATTTGTTGTTTGTAGATTTTCTGATGATGCCCATTCTAACAGGAGTGAGGTGATACCTCATTGTAGTTTTGATTTGCATTTCTCTAATAATTAGTGATGTTGAGCATCTTTTCATGTGCTTCGTGGCCGTCTGTATGTCTTCTTTGGAGAAATGTCTATTTAGGTCTTCTGCCCATTTTTGGATTGGGGTGTTTGTTTCTTTGATATTGAGCTGAATGAGCTGTTTATATATTTTGGAGATTAATCCTTTGTCCGTTGATTCATTTGCAAATATTTTCTCCCATTCTGAGGGTTGTCTTTTCGTCTTGTTTATGGTTTCCTTTGCTGTGCAAAAGCTTTGAAGTTTCATTAGGTCCCACTTGTTTATTTTTGTTTTTATTTCCATTACTCTAGGAGGTGGATCAAAAAAGATCTTGCTGTGATTTATGTCAAAGAGTGTTCTTCCTATGTTTTCCTCTAAGAGTTTTATAGTGTCCAGTCTTATATTTAGGTCTCTAATCCATTTTGAGTTTATTTTTGTGTATGGTGTTAGGGAGTATTCTAATTTCATTCTTTTACATGTAGCTGTCCAGTTTTCCCAGCACCACTTATTGAAGAGACTGTCTTTTCTCCATTGTATATCTTTGCCTCCTTTGTCATAGATTAGTTGACCATAGGTGCGTGGGTTAATCTCTGGGCTTTCTATCTTGTTCCATTGATCTATGTTTCTGTTTTTGTGCCAGTACCATATTGTCTTGATTACTGTAGCTTTGTAGTATAGTCTGAAGTCAGGGAGTCTGATTCCTCCAGCTCCATTTTTTTGCCTCAAGACTGCTTTGCCTATTCGGGGTCTTTTGTGTCTCCATACAAATTTTAAGATGATTTGTTCTAGCTCCGTAAAAAATGCCATTGGTAATTTGATAGGGATTGCATTGAATCTGTAGATTGCTTTGGGTAGTATACTCATTTTCACAATGTTGATTCTTCCAATCCAAGAACATGGTATATCTCTCCATCTGTTGGTATCATCTTTAATTTCTTTCATCAGTGTCTTATAGTTTTCTGCATACAGGTCTTTTGTCTCCCTAGGTAGGTTTATTCCTAGGTATTTTATTCTTTTTGTTGCAATGGTAAATGGGAGTGTTTCCATAATTTCTCTTTCAGATTTTTCATCATTAGTGTATAGGAATGCAAGAGATTTCTGTGCATTAATTTTGTATCCTGCAACTTTACCATATTCATTAATTAGCTCTAGCAGTTTTCTGGTGGCAGTTTTAGGATTCTCTATGTATAGTATCATGTCATCCGCAAACAGTGACAGTTTTATTTCTTCTTTTCCAATTTGTATTCCTTTTATTTCTTTTTCTTCTCTGATTGCCGTGGCTAGGACTTCCAAAACTATGTTGAATAATAGTGGTGAGAGTGGACATCCTTGTCTCGTTCCTGATCTTAGAGGAAATGCTTTCAGTTTTTCACCATTGAGAATGATGTTTGCTGTGGGTTTGTCATATATGGCCTTTATTATGTTGAGGTAGGTTCCCTCTATGCCCACTTTCTGGAGAGTTTTTATCAGAAATGGGTGTTGAATTTTGTCAAAAGCTTTTTCTGCATCTATTGAGATGATCATATGGTTTTTATTCTTCAATTTGTTAATATGGTGTATCACATTGATTGATTTGCGTATATTGAAGAATCCTTGCATCCCTGGGATAAATCCCACTTGATCGTGGTGTATGATCCTTTTAATGTGTTGTTGGATTCTGTTTGCTAGTATTTTGTTGAGGATTTTTGCATCTATATTCATCAGTGATATTGGTCTGTAATTTTCTTTTTTTGTAGTGTCTTTGTCTGGTTTTGGTATCAGGGTGATGGTGGCCTCATAGAATGAGTTTGGGAGTGTTCCTTCCTCTGCAATTTTTTGGAAGAGTTTGAGAAGGATGGGTGTTAGCTCTTCTCTAAATGTTTGATAGAATTCACCTGTGAAGCCATCTGGTCCTGGACTTTTGTTTGTTGGAAGATTTTTAATCACAGTTTCAATTTCATTACTTGTGATTGGTCTGTTCATATTTTCTATTTCTTCCTGGTTCAGTCTTGGAAGGTTATACCTTTCTAAGAATTTGTCCATTTCTTCCAGGTTGTCCATTTTATTGGCATAAAGTTGCTTGTAGTAGTCTCTTAGGATGCTTTGTATTTCTGCAGTGTCTGTTGTAACTTCTCCTTTTTCATTTCTGATTTTATTGATTTGAGTCCTCTCCCTCTTTTTCTTGATGAGTCTGGCTAATGGTTTATCAATTTTGTTTATCTTCTCAAAGAACCAACTTTTAGTTTTATTGATCTTTGCTATTGTTTTCTTTGTTTCTATTTCATTTATTTCTGCTCTGATCTTTATGATTTCTTTCCTTCTGCTAACTTTGGGTTTTGTTTGTTCTTCTTTCTCTAGTTTCTTTAAGTGTAAGGTTAGATTGTTTACTTGAGCTTTTTCTTGTTTCTTTAGGTAGGCTTGTATAGCTATAAACTTCCCTCTTAGAACTGCTTTTGCTGCATCCCATAGGTTTTGGGTCGTCGTGTTTTCATTGTCATTTGTCTCTAGGTATTTTTTGATTTCCTCTTTGATTTCTTCAGTGATCTCTTGGTTATTTAGTAACGTATTGTTTAGCCTCCATGTGTTTGTCCTTTTTACGTTTTTTTCCCTGTAATTCATTTCTAATCTCATAGCGTTGTGGTCAGAAAAGATGCTTGATATGATTTCAATTTTCTTAAATTTACTGAGGCTTGATTTGTGACCCAAGATGTGATCTATCTTGGAGAATGTTCCGTGCGCACTTGAGAAGAACGTGTAATCTGCTGTTTTTGGATGGAATGTCCGATATATATCAATTAAATCTATCTGGTCTATTGTGTCATTTAAAGCTTCTGTTTCCTTATTTATTTTCATTTTGGATGATCTGTCCATTGGTGTAAGTGAGGTGTTAAAGTCCCCCACTATTATTGTGTTACTGTCGATTTCCTCTTTTATAGCTGTTAGCAGTTGCCTTATGTATTGAGGTGCTCCTATGTTGGGTGCATATATATTTATAATTGTTATATCTTCTTCTTGGATTGATCCCTGGATCATTAGGTAGTGTCCTTCCTTGTCTCTTGTAACATTCTTTAATTTAAAGTCTATTTTATCTGATATGAGTATAGCTACTCCAGCTTTCTTTTGATTTCCATTTGCATGGAATATCTTTTTCCATCCCATCACTTTCAGTCTGTATGTGTCCCTAGGTCTAAAGTGGGTCTCTTGTAGACAGCATATATATGGGTCTTGTTTTTGTATCCATTCAGCCAGTCTATGTCTTTTGGTTGGGGCATTTAATCCATTCACGTTTAAGGTAATTATCGACATGTATGTTCCTATGACCATTTTCTTAATTGTTTTGTGTTTGTTTTTGTAGGTCCTTTTCTTCTCTTGTGTTTCCCACTTAGAGAAGTTCCTTTAGCATTTGTTGTAGAGCTGGTTTGGTGGTGCTGAATTCTCTTAGCTTTTGCTTGTCTGTAAAGCTTTTGATTTCTCCATCAAATCTAAATGAGATCCTTGCCGGGTAGAGTAATCTTGGTTGTAGGTTCTTCCCTTTCATCACTTTAAGTATATCATGCCACTCCCTTCTGGCTTGCAGAGTTTCTGCTGAGAAATCAGCTGTTAACCTTATGGGAGTTCCCTTGTATGTTATTTGTCGTTTTTCCCTTGCTGCTTTCAATAATTTTTCTTTGTCTTTAATTTTTGCCACTTTGATTACTATGTGTCTCGGCGTGTTTCTCCTTGGGTTTATCCTGTATGGGACTCTCTGCGCTTCCTGGACTTGGGTGGCTATTTCCTTTCCCATGTTAGGGAAGTTTTCGACTATAATCTCTTCAAATATTTTCTCTGGTCCTTTCTCTCTCTCTTCTCCTTCTGGGACCCCTATAATGCGAATGTTGTTGCGTTTAATGTTATCCCAGAGGTCTCTTAGGCTGTCTTCATTTCTTTTCATTCTTTTTTCTTTAGTCTGTTCCGCAGCAGTGAATTCCATCATTCTGTCTTCCAGGTCACTTATCCGTTCTTCTGCCTCAGTTATTCTGCTATTGATTCCTTCTAGTGTAGTTTTCATTTCAGTTATTGTATTGGTCATCTCTGTTTGTTTGTTCTTTAATTCTTCTAGGTCTTTGTTAATCATTTCTTGCATCTTCTCAATCTTTGCCTCCATTCTTATTCCAAGGTCCTGGATCATCTTCACTATCATTATTCTGAATTCTTTTTCTGGAAGGTTGCCTATCTCCACTTCATTTAGTTGTTTTTCTGGGTTTTTTTCTTGTTCCTTCATCTGGTACATAGCCCTCTGCCTTTTCATCTTCTCTATCTTTCTGTAACTGTGGTTTTTGGTCCACAGGCTGCAGGATTATAGTTTTTCTTGCTTCTGTTGTCTGCCCTCTGGTGGTTGAGGCTATCTAAGAGGCTTGATGGGAGGCTCTGGTGGTGGGTAGAGCTCTCTGGAGGGTTTTTAACATAAATGGGTGTTGAATTTTGTTGAAAGCTTTTTCTGCATCTACTGAGATGATCATATGTTTTTTTTTTTTTTTAAAATTTTATTTATTTATTTATGACTGTGTTGGGTCTTCATTTCTGTGCGAGGGCTTTCTCTAGTTGCGGCAAGTGGGGGCCACTCTTCATCGCGTTGCGCGGGCCTCTCACTATCGTGGCCTCTCCCGTTGCGGAGCACAGGCTCCAGACGCGCAGGCTCAGCAATTGTGGCTCACGGGCTCAGTCGCTCCGCGGCATGTGGGATCTTCCCAGACCAGGGCTCGAACCCGTGTCCCCTGCGTTGGCAGGCAGATTCTCAACCACTGCGCCACCAGGGAAGCCCCAGATCATATGGTTTTTATCCTTCAGTTTGTTAATATTGGTGTATCAAATTGATTGATTTGCGTATATTGAAGAATCCTCGCATTCCTGGGATGAACCCCACTTGATCATGGTGTATGATCCTTTTAATGTGCTGTTAGATTCTGTTTGTTAGTATTTTGTTGAGGATTTTTGCATCTATGTTCATCAGTGATATTAGCCTGCAGTTTTCTTTTTTTGTGACAGCTTTGTCTGCTTTTAGTATCAGGGTGATGGTGGCCTCGTAGAATAAGTTTGGGGGTGTTCCTCCCTCTGCTATATTTTGGAAGAGTTTGAGAAAGATAGATGTTAGCTCTTCTCTAAATGTTTGATAGAATTCGCCTGTGAAGCCATCTGGTCCTGGGCTTTTGTTTGTTGGGAGATTTTTAATCACAGTTTCAATTTCAGTGCTTGTGATTGGTCTATTTATATTTTCTATTTCTTCCTGGTTCAGCCTCGGAAGGTTGTGCTTTTCTAAGAATTTGTCCATTTCTTCCAGGTTGTCTGTTTTATTGGCATATAATTGCTTGTAGTAATCTCTCATGATCCTTTGTATTTCTGCAGCGTCAGTTGTTACTTCTCCTTTTTCATTTCTAATTCTATTGATTTGAGTCTTCTCCCTTTTTTTCTTGACGAGTCTGGCTAATGGTTTATCAATTTTGTTTATCTTTTCAAAGAACCAGCTTTTAGTTTTATTGATCTTTGCTATTGTTTCCTTCATTTCTTTTTCATTTATTTCTGATTTGATCTTTATGATTTCTTTCCTTCTGCTAACTTTGGGGGTTTTTTTGTTCTTCTTTCTCTAATTGCTTTAGGTGTAAGGTTCGGTTCTTTATTTGAGGTGTTTCTTATTTCTTGAGGTAGGATTGTATTGCTATAAACTTCCCTCTTAGACTGCTTTTGCTGCATCCCATAGGTTTTGGGTCGCCGTGTTTTCATTGTCATTTGTTTCTAGGTATTTTTTGATTTCCTCTTTGATTTCTTCAGTGATTTCTTGGTTATTTAGTAGTGTATTGTTGAGCCTCCATGTGTTTGTATTTTTTACAGATTTTTTCCTGTAATTGAAATCTAGTCTCATAGCGTTGTGGTCGGAAAAGATAGTTGGTACGATTTCAATTTTCTTAAATTTACCAAGACTTGATTTGTGACCCAAGATATGATGTGTCCTGGAGAATGCTGCATGAGCACTTGAGAAGAAAGTGTATTCTGTTGTTTTTGGATGGAATGTCCTATAAATATCAATTAAGTCCATCTTGTTTAATGCATCATTTAAAGCTTGTGTTTCCTTATTTATTTTCATTTTGGTTGATATGTCCATTGGTGAAAGTGGGGTGTTAAAGTCCCCTACTATGATTGTGTTACTGTCAATTCCCCCTTTTATGGCTGTTAGCATTTGCCTTATGTATTGAGGTGCTCCAATGTTGGGTGCATAAATAATTACAATTCTTTTTTTTAAATTTATTTTTATTTTTTATTTATTTATGTCTGTGTTGGGTCTTCGTTTCTGTGCTAGGGCTTTCTTTAGTTGCGGCAAGCGGGGCCTACTCTTCATTGCGGTGCGTGGTCCTCTCAGTATCGCGGCCTCTCTTGTTGTGGAGCACAGGCTCCAGATGCGCAGGCTCAGTAATTGTGGTTCACGGGCCCAGTTGCTCCGCGGCATGTGGGATCTTCCCAGACCAGGGCTCGAACCTGTGTCCCCTGCATTGGCAGGTGGATTCTCAACCGCTGCGCCACCAGGGAAGCCAATAATTACAATTCTTATATCTTCTTCTTGGATTGATCCCTTGATCATTATGTAGTGCCCTTCTTTGTCTCTTGTAATAGTCTTTATTTTAAAGTCTATTTTGTCTGATATGAGAATTGGTATGCCAGCTTTCTTTTGATTTCCATTTGCATGGAATATCTTTTTCCATCCCCTCACTTTCAGTCTGTATGTGTCCCTAGGTCTGAAGTGGGCCTCTTGTAGACAGCATATATACGGGTCTTGTTTTTGTATCCATTCAGAGAGTCTGTGTCTTTTGGTTGGAGGATTTAATCCATTTACATTTAAGGTAGTTATCGATATGTCTATTCCTATTACCATTTTCTTAATTGTTTTGGGTTTGTTATTGTAGGTCTTTTCCTTCTCTTGTGTTTCTTGCCTAGAGAAGTTCCTTTAGCAGTTGTTGTAAAGCTGGTTTGGTGGTGCTGAATTCTCTTAGCTTTTGCTTGCCTGTAAACGTTTTAATTTCTCCGTCAAATCTGAATGAGATCCTGGGTAGAGTAATCTTGGTTGTAGGTTTTCCCCTTTCATCACTTTAAATATGTCCTGCCACTCCCTTCTGGCTTGCAGAGTTTCTGCTGAAAGATCAGCTGTTAATCTTATAGGGATTCCCTTGTATGTTATTTGTTGTTTTTCCTTTGCTGCTTTTAATATTTTTTCTTTGTATTTAATTTTTGATAGTTTGATTAATATGTGTCTTGGCATGTTTCTCCTTGGATTTATCCTGTATGGGACTCTCTGTGCTTCCTGGACTTGATAGACTGTTTCCTTTCTGATATTAGGGAAGTTTTCAACTATAATCTCTTCAAGTATTTTCTCAGTCTCTTTCGTTTTCTCTTCTTCTGGGACCCCTATAATTAGAATGTTGGTGCATTTAATGTTGTCCCAGAGGTCTGTAAGACTGTCCTCAATTATTTTCATTCTTTTTTTTTTATTCTGCTCTGTGGTAGTTATTTTCAATATTTTGTCTTCCAGGTCACTTATCTGTTCTTCTGCCTCAGTTATTCTGCTATTGATTCCTTCTAGAGAATTTTTATTTCGTTTATTGTGTTGTTCATTATTGTTCGTTTGCTCTATAGTTCTCTTACGTCCTTATTTAACGTTTCTTGTATTTTCTTCATTCTATTTCCAAGGTTTTGGATCATCTTTAGTATCATTACTCTGAATTCTTTTTCAGGTAAACTGCATATTTCCTCTTCATTTGTTTGGTCTAATGGGGTTTTACACTTCTTCTTCATCTGATGTGTGTTTCTCTGTGTTCTCATTTTGCTTAACTCACTGTGTTTGGGGTCTCCTTTTTGCAGGCTGCTGGTTCATAGTTCCTGTTGTTTTTGGTGTCCCCCCCCAGTGGCTAAGGTCGGTTCAGTGGGTTGTGTAGGCTTCCTGGTGGAGGGGACTGGTGCCTGTGTTTTTGTGGATGAGGTTGGATGTTGTCTTTTTGATGGGCAAGACCGCATCTGGAGGTGTGTTTTTGGGTGCCTGTGACCTTATTTTGATTTTAGGCAGCCTCTCTGCTAATGGGTGGGGTTGTGTTCCTGTCTTGCTAGTTGTTTGTCATAGGGTGTCCAGCACTGTAGCTTGCTGGTCATTGAGCGGGGCTGGGGCTTAGCGTTGAGATGGAGATCTGGGAGAGCTTTCGCCATTTGGTATTATGTGGAGCCGGGAGGTGTCTGGTGGACCAATGTCCTGAACTCAGCTCTCCCACCTCAGAGGCACAGGCCTGATACCCGGCTGGAGCACCACGATCCTGTCAGCCACACAGTTCAGTATAAAAGGGAGAAAAAAGAGAGAAAGAGAGGAAGAGAGGAAGGGAGGAAGGGAGGAAGAGAGGAAGGGAGGAAGGAAGAAAGGTAATAATAAAATAAAATAAAATAAGAAGTTATTAAAATAAAGAATTAAAAATTATTAAAAATAAAAAACAATTTAAAAATAATAAGAAAAGAAAAAAAAAAAAGAGAGGAAGAAAGAAGAGAGCAGCCAAACCAAAAAACAAATCCAACAATGATAACAAACAGTAAAAACTATAGTAAAAAACAAAAAAACAAAAACGGATGGACAGAACCCTAGGACAAATGGTAAAAGCAAAGCCATACAGACAAAATCACACAAAGAGGCATACACATACAGACTGACAAAAAGTGAAAAAGGAAAAATATATGTATATCTATATATTAAAAAAAGAAAAGGAAGACAGCAGCCAAATCAATAAACAAATCTACCAAAGATTATAAACTCTAAATACTAAACTAAGATAAACATAAAACCAGAAACAAATCAGTCACAGACAGCAACCCCAAGTCTACAGTTGCTCCCAAATTCCACTGCCTCAATTTTGGGATGATTCGTTGTCTGTTCAGGTATTCCAGAGATGCCAGCTACATCAAGTTGATTGTGGAGATATAATCCACCGCTCCTGAGGCTGCTGGGAGAGATTTCCCTTTCTATTCTTTGTTCTCACAGCTCCTGGCGTTCAGCTTTGGGTTTGGACCTGCCTTTGCATGTAGGTCGCTTGAGGGCATCTGTTCTTCCCTCAGACAGGATGGGATTAAAGGAGCAGCTGATTAGGGGGCTTTTGCTCACTGAGGCCGGGGAGTGGGAGGGGTATGGAATGTGGGGGTAGTTTGTGGCAACAGAGGCCAGTGTGACGTTGCAACAGCCTGAGGGGTGCCATGTGTTCTCCCGGGAAAGTTGTCCCTGGATCATGGGACCCTGGCAGTGGTGGGCTGCACAGGCTCCCTGGAGGGGACGTGTGAAGAGTGACCTGTGCTTGCACACAGGGTTTTTGGTGGCTGCACCATCACCTTTAGCGTCTCACGTCCATCTCTGTTGTCCGCACTGCTAGCTGCGGCTTGCGCCCATCTCTGGAGCTCATTTAGGCAGTGCTCTGAATCCCCCGTCCTCGTGCACCCCAAAACCATGGTCTCTTGCCTCTTAGGCAGCTCCAGACTTTTTCCTGGACTCCCTCCCGGCCAGCTGTGGCACACTAGCACCCTTCAGGCTGTGTTCACGTAGCCAACCCCAGTCCTCTCCCTGGGGTCTGACCTCCGAATCTTGAGCCTCAGCTCCAGCCCCCACCTGCCCCGGCGGGTGAGCAGACAAGCCTCTCAGGCTGATGAGTGCTGGTCGGCACTGATCTTCTTTGTGGGAATCTCTCCACTTTGCCCTCTGCACCCCTGTTGCTGCGCTCTACTCCGTGGCTCCGAAGCTCCCCCACCCACCCCCCATCTCTGCCAGTGAAGGGGCTTCCTAGTGTGTGGAAACTTTTCCTCCTTCACAGCTCCCTCCCAGAAGTGCAGGTCCCATCCCTATTCTTTTGTCTCTGTTTTTTCTTTTTCCTTTTGCCCTACCCAGGTACGTGGGAAGTTTCTTGCCTTTTGGGAGGTCTGAAGTCTTCTGCCAGCATTCAGTAGGTGTTCTGTAGGAGTTGTTCCACATGTAGATGTATTTGTGATGTATTTGTGGTTTGGAAGTTGATCTCCACATGTTATTACTCTACCATCTTGAAGGTCTCCACACACATTGTTTTTTAAAAGTGTTTGTGCATTCATCTGTCGATGGACATTTAGGTTGGTTCCATGTCCTGGCTATTGTAAATAGTGCTGCAGTGAACATTGTGGTACATGTATCTTTTTGCCGTCTCATTTTTTTTTTTTTTTTATGAGTGGGATTGTGTTCCTGTCTTACTGGTTGTTTGGCCTGAGGCTTCCAACACTGGGGTTTGTAGATTACTGGGTAGAGCTTGGTCTTGGTGCTGAGATGAGGAGCTCCATGAGACAGGGAGGATGGGAGGGAGGCTCAAGAGGGAGGGGATATGGGGACATGTGGGTGCATATGGGTGCACCCATATGCATATGGGTGATTCGCTTTGTTGTGCAACAGAAGTTAACACAGTATCATGAAGTAATTATACTCCAATAAAGATCTATTTTAAAAAAAGTGTGTATGTACTCTATTTGATACAAAAAATCTTAAAGTTCACTTATTTCTGAAAGTATTATTTACCAAGTATCTGAGATAAAGACATGGTATATATCATGGTCTTTTTCCTACATGTCATATACAATCATGGCAGATAGTAAATACTTCAAAAAAGTGTTCAAGATGGGAAGGGGTTATTGGTTCAGTTAGCTGTCACATCTACATGAAAGAAACAGAATGGTTAACGCAAGACTTAGAAATGAGCAATGTCTTGGATGATGAATGCAATTTTGACCAACATGATATGGAAGTGGGGAATGAAGAAAGAACAGAGTGTACCATTCAGCCAGAAGGCTTTCTTGAACAAAGGTACAAAGGCAAAAAGCATAGGCTGTACTTGGGCAACACCAAGTAGACGAGGTTGGCTGGAATATATGACATGTATAAAGAAGTTGTGAGAATTAGCCTAAAAATCTTATACATATTATCAAGGGATGAATGGCAGGTAGAGGAATCTTCACTTAATCTTGTAGATAAAGGGATCGTTCAGAAGTTTCCAAATAATAGATTTATGTGATCAGAGCTAGAAGATGACTCTCTGGGGAGGATGGGTCAGAGAGGAGAGAGTACAGAAGTAAGGGGCCCCCAGTTATGATACCTTTGAGTTGAATAACAAAGCTGGTTGTTTTTGTTTAAATTTGAACTGATGGCCTTGAGTCTTAGTATTCTCTTCTCCTTTTACATATATACACATGCTACATTGATGTCTGTTGTCTGAAAAGTAGAGTGTCCAGTGGGAAATGGTTTCTCTATATTTGTGGGCCGTTTCATAGTAAGCAGAGTTGCCAAAACTTTCCAGGATAAAGAGATCTTTAATGATATGTAACAAATTAGATTGTGAAAGGTCAGGAAAACACATTTTTTTCATTGAAAATTAAAGACACCTGGGCTTTTCATTGTAAATATTTTATATGCTTAGTACTAGGCTAACTGATAATTTTAGGGACAATTTGCAGTAAAATATAAGATGTTTAAGCTCATATGCTACATATATTTTGAAAATCAGAGTTGGAAATTTATAACTATGTTCTCTCAAGAGATGATAGTCTTTTCTGAGGATTTTTATGATGTCAAGAACAGGAACGTATTTTAAGAAATAATCTCCTCAGGCTGGCACTATGAAA
This sequence comes from Balaenoptera ricei, assembly GCF_028023285.1. Taxonomy (NCBI): domain Eukaryota; kingdom Metazoa; phylum Chordata; class Mammalia; order Artiodactyla; family Balaenopteridae; genus Balaenoptera; species Balaenoptera ricei. The sequence continues at coordinate 55,419,130 of NC_082644.1, read as the reverse complement.
TTCTGAAAAATAGATACAGGACCATCTTAGATTCCTATGGCAAGTAGGCATTACAAGATTATATTCTCTGCTTGATCAACAGTTTTTAAGTGTGAGAATTGTATATTTTAGGCTTACCAGCTGTAAAGTATCTATTACTACACATTTATAGTAGCATCTGCATGCCTGTTACAAAAAGAGCAATGTTGTATGTGATGTGGGCATTTTTTTTTGGAAATAAAATTTAGATCCTTCAACCTACATTCCGTGGAATTGTATATAAGAATTTAAGAGCTGGAAGGGGCATTAGTTATCTTCTTGGTCAGTGTTCTGAATATATGCTCTGTAGAACACTAGTCCTATAGATGGCCTGTAAATAAGAATTTCTGAGGGCATTGCTGCGTACTGCACTTCTCACCTTGCAGATACACATGAATATTAATCTATTGAAGGCTCTGGGATTTTCCTAGTGATAAGCCAGTTTGACTTTTTATAACCCAGAGTTTCTCAAACTTATTTGATCATGTGTATGTGTTTATGAATGTGTGTATGCGCATGTGTGTGAGTGTTCATTCAGTAAATTAACATCTTGTGGCACTCATGTTATTTAGAATATGCTTTGGGAAACTAACTGTTCCTTCTCTTCATTTTGTGGGAAACTGAAGGCCAGGAAGGTTTATTTCTCTCTGCAGGTCACACAGCTCTTGACAGAACTGTGAACCCTATTTCTCAATTCCCATATTGCCACTTCCCTTTTCAGTGATCTCACGGATCCATATGTGATATAGCACTGGCAGTGCTGTAATTATCCTTCTCCTTTTTCCTTAGTTACTAGAAACTTTCCTGCCACTGATAAACTTTTCACTCAAATGGAAGGATGAACTCAGGGATGAGCAACTCCATCCTAAAGACAAAGCCTTTGGCTTGATTCTACAGTGCTTAGTGCTGGAAACTGGAGTCTCCATCATCTCCATTTTGAATTTTGCCCTGATCTGCCCTCTTCCAACTACCACATGTGCTTCCTATACCTGCATGTGACCACAGTCAGGTTATTGGACCGCCTCTTTAATTGGACCGCCAAAAGTAATTATTCATCCCTTGCAAATTCCACTTGTGAATCACTAGTGCTGTATGCTTGCTTTATCTTCCTGTGCCTATTTGTCATTTTATCACTTCCATGATGCTCCAAAGTAAGGATGAACAGGGGCAAAGTAAGGCAAATCAGACTTAAAAGTGTGAGTTAGGGTTTACTCAGCACCTGTGCCCCTAAGAACTTTAGTTTGGGGGAAAGAGGTCAGGGTTGTATCTTAAAAAACATAAATAAATAAAAATAAAGCCTGTAAAAAGAATTCATGGGAGAGAGTAGAAAGAGAGACATAAAGGGTAAGTCAGAAACTCAGTTCTGCTCTAGGCTCTACCCCTTATTAGGTGTGTGAATTTGTTCAAGACACTTAACCTCTCTGACCTCGGTTGTCTCACCTGTAAACCAAATAAATTGTACTAAATGCTCTCTGACCTCCCTTCTAGCTCTAACTTTCTGTGAGCCTATGATCTTGGAGTGTTAATTGTCCATGACCTGATCTCTATGGATAATCAAGATTTGGCTGCATCTATTCACACTGACAGCATCTTGATGGAATGGCCTGGAAAGAGAAGGAAAAGCAGAGTCTCTGTTATGTTTTGACAGCCTTCTAAGCTACACATTTTATTTCATTTAATATTGCAAAATTAAAATCACCTTACTGTTTGTGTTAGAGTATTTTTAAGCCCTTCTTTTTATAAGACACCATCTTCTTAATTTTTGGAGGGTTCTGGATGAGAGAGAAGAATATGGTATTTGAAAGAATGTCACTGTACTGGAGAAATCACATAGCAACAAGAAAGCAGAAAGTAAACTGGCCTCCCAGAGAGTTCTTAGCAGACCTCACCCGTAATGCCAAATGCAATAAAGGACATGGGCTGTTTCCATGGAAAAGGTGTTGCAGAAAGATACAACCCATTAGAATGTATACATAGGCATATTTCTATTTAAGTTAGTGACACCTTATACGGCATAGTCATTTTTCCCTTTGGGAAAAACCATACTGACATATTAGTCAACTAATCCTCCCTGGAGAGTAGAACAAAAAAACACGGGCCCTCTGGACCATGACAGGGTTCTAAAAATTAGGGAAGATCATCAAACAAATTGGCTGCAGGACAGTTTTAGTTACAGCAGTTGGATGCTCCCTTCTGTAACTGAACATGTGCTCAATTCTGCAACATTAGTCAGGAGGTTCTTGATTTATTCTCTGTACAAATACTTCTTTTTTAAAAATTGAAGTATAGTTGATTTACAGTGTTTCAGGTATACAGCAAAGTGATTCAGTTATACATACATACATACATACGTATATATGTTCTTTTTCATATTCTTTTCCGTTACAGGTCATTACAAGATATGAATATAGTTGCCTATGCTATAGAGTAGGTCCTGGTTGTTTATTTTATATATAGTAGTGGGTATCCATTATTCCCCAATTCCCAATTTATCCCTCCCCACCCCCTTTCCTCTTTGGTAACCATAATTTTTTTTTAGTACAGTACTAGAAATTTCTTATCTTTGAACTCCTAGGTGACTCTCAGCACCTCATTTCTTCCCTGGGAGCTTCGTGCAGTGCTCATTCTAAGTTCTCCAATCTATTGCTAGGTGGGCCAGTGATGAGAGGGTTGTGCTTGAAGGGGTGTAGAAGAAGCACACTGCTGAAGGCTGGCATCTCACTTTAGCCCCCCTTACTTTACATCCTGTTCTCCCAGCTTCTCAATGAAAGCAGCTAACTCAGAGAGAGAGGGAGGCTCCCATGAATAGACATTTGTTTTCACATACAATGCCAAACTGGGATGGCTGGCCCATGCTGTTTTGCATCAGCAGATGCTTTAAGAGTGCAGTGAAAACATCTTATAAAGTGAAAACCTATCATTTGTAAAGCTGTAAAGAGAGAGCTTTGTTTGCCCACACAGCATTTCTCAATGGAACCCCTGAGGCTATGAGTTTTTCAGGACAAGTTTCAACTCTGCTTAGGGCACACTTATTGTGCTAAGGAGAAAAGGTCCAAATAAGCAGGGCATACTATTGTGACTCTTGTAAAGACTGCATGAGTTTAAGATCTCTGTCCTTCTGGCTTTGAACTAGAGCCAATTCACAATTACCTGTGATCAAAAAGACAAGAGTGTAGACAAATTAAAATGGAATCCACATAATCTCTTCCTGACATTGAAAATGCCACCCTCACCTTTGCTTGTTTAGTTATTTGCAACAGCAGCTTGCAAGTAGCAAGAATTGTATATTTGAGCTTTGGGGTGAGATTCTAGCCAACAAGAAAAATGGTCTAAGTTTAGATAATAAGAATGGGCCTGATGTCCAATCTAGACATAATCAAATAGACTGTATTTTGCCAGGGCCATGTTTTAAAGGGAGGAAATTTCAAAAAGATACAGTAATACCCACATCAAAACTTTCTTGACAAATTAACAAGAACAGGTTGTAGACTACATAGGTTTGGGATTTTTTAATGCAACTTTTTCCAGTCATTTGGGAATAGAATTTGACTTTTTTCGCAATTCTTCTGATATTCCTTATTCTTCTAATCTCCTATTCTATCTTTTATTAACCCCACATCTAATCTTTCTTGTATACCTGCAGTGCCACACGTGTCCTAGGGGTACAGAGAGGCTGGATTAGATACTTAAGATAGATATGTAAATTACTTTCGTGAGTTGGAGGTAGAATTAATCCACATATAAGGCTATAATAGTTCTCATCCTCTTTCATGATCTGTAAGCTGGATGGCTCCCAACCTAGCAGTTTTACATTGACTGGGTCCAGGAAATATATAAATTTTGCAATTTCAAGGATCTTAACACAGATTTTTAATTGTATTAGTGATAGAATTTACCTCTGACTGCTGTAGTAGAAGTATTTCCTCGCATGCGTAAAGCTGAAACAAAACTTCCTGTGTGGAAATCCACAGTGAGAGAAACTGTTAAACGAGAACGATGTTTTGAAATTGTGCTGAGCATGGCAGTACTTTGGGCTAAAGGCACTGAAGTTCTAGACGATTATGGAAATAACATGATTTTTACAGCTAAGCTCTGGGTCTTAAGAAGAATATAGACTCAAAAAGAAAAAAAAAAAAAGAAATAACACTTTGGAGATTTGAAAATAATTTAAGCAAGAAAAATAAATGAACAAAACAAAAAACAAAGACTCATTTCCTTGAGCTTTGGAGCAGAAAAACACCTGAGGTTTAGACTGTGTTTCATATGCTGCCTTTTCCCCTAAACATTAAATCATCATTGTGAACATGATGTCAACTGCATACCGGCAGACTTTAACCGTGGAAGGCAGGTACATAACCAGGATGGATTAGAACATTACACCACCAGGTGTTAAATGCTGAGTATGGAGTAAGTCTTGGATAGACCAGCTCTTCTCACCCACAGTGCCGAGCCTCTAGTGCAGTTTCCTGCCACTGCACCATTGCTGATTTCTGGTGGGCAAATCGAACAAAATGATGCCTGAAAGAACCCTGTCTCTAAAGCATGTAGCGAGTGGCTTTACACCTCGTGGTTTTAGAAGGGAGGTTGTTATAGACTAGAGCAAAGAATTTCCAGAGCTAAAGCCTCTTTTGAAGAAAGAATCTGTGGGGTTTACATTCCTCCAAGGCCCAAGAATCTTAAATTTGAGAGAAGTGGGCAAAAAAAGTATTCATGTTAACTCTTAAAGACAAGAGTTTTAAAAGATAAAAAATAAATAAATAAATAAATTAATTAAAAAAAAAACAAAACAAAACTGAAGGGCTTCACACCCCCACCTGTTTCCTCCATTGTAAACTTCGTGTATCATAAAAAAAAAAAAAAAAAAAAAAAAGACGAGTTTTGAGAATGGTGATTTTATAGATTTTGGGAGGCCAGATCATGGAGAATGTTACAATGAAAAATAATGGTTTGTCATTAGTAAATAGGAGGTTACGGAGCACCTGGAGTCCTATTCTAGTTTCTTGCATTTATTTAAAGAAAACACAACACTGCACCCTCAATATCAAAGACGGTATTTAGAGCTGTTTTTAATTTTACGCTTATAATCTACTTGAACATAGGTAAGTGAAACCCAGTCACTGGGATGAACCATTTAATATCCCCTGTTATGAACATTGGAGGAGAGGGTTATCTGAATTTTTTTCTTTTTAATTGTATAATTCTTTATATATTGAGGTGAAACTCTTTTCAGTACTAAAATAAATATTACAAGGATGCATTTGCAGTTTAAATTCACCAGAAGTTCCCCGTGAAAGCGCTGGCATGTACAAGGGGGAGAGGGGATACATTTTATTGCTTTCCCTGACAGTGGTATACAATTATTAAAAGTTTGGAACCATAATGAATTGATAGGCCTTAGTCAATCCTACAGTCTTTTCACAACCCACCATCAATTTCATAAAATGACCTAAGAGAATGTTTCATGAAAGACTCTTTTCAACTGCATGTGTAGATACTAGAAGTTTAGGACTTATTTAATACACATTTTGGGGGACTAATTTCCATCCCTCACCTAATTTGCAGTTTGTTGGAAGAAATAAATTCTCCTGATAATATTCCTCCTTTACATTTGTATCTGTTTGTTCCTATTCTTGTACCCTCTTTGTGTCCCCACTTCCCCTAGAGGGGCCCTGGTGTTCTGTAAGGCACTGCCAGGGATCACTCAGGAACATTCAGATGTTTTCTCCTATACAGCAGGTCATTCAGGAAGAGTTTTGATTCTGTGCACATTAACCTGGGGCACAGTTGACCGCAGGCCTTCCTTGGATCATATGCTTGGCCACCTTGGGGACATTCTGAAGAAGGTAGGCGCCCAGGCAATGAATCACCCTCCTGCTGCATATAATCCAACTTCAGCTTAGGACTCATGTGTTCCCTCTTTCCTGAGCATAAATTTAAGGCAGAGCCCTGTGATCTCTTGACCATGTCTTAAAAATTCAAAGGGTATGAATAGAAGGACATCTTTGCCTTAGAACTTGGAGTCCCTGAAACAAACAGATTCATGATGTAACAATAAAACGTAGCCTCTTTAGGAGGTTGGGATTAATATATACACATTACTCTATATAAAATAGATAACCAACAAGGACCTACTGTATAGCACAGGGAACTCTGCTCAGTACTCTGTAATAACCTAAATGGGAAAAGAATCTGATAAAGAATCTATCTATCTATCTATCTATGTATATAAATGAATCACTGTGCTAACAGTGATTAGCTAATGAAACTAACACAATATTGTAAATCAACTATACTTCAATAAAAAAAATATATATATATATAAATTTTTAAAAAAGTGACACAAAATTCTGGGTATAAAATAAATAAGCAACAAGGATATATTGCACAGCACAGGGAAATACAGCCATTATCTTGTAATAACTTCAAATGGAGTATAATCTATAAAATTTTGAATTATTGTACTTTACACCTGAAACTAATGTATTGGCTGGCCAAAAAGTTCGTTCAGGTCTTTCTGGAAGATGTCATGGAAAAACCCGAATGAACTTTTTGGCCAACCCAATAATATTGTGTATCAACTATGCTTCAATAAAGCAATAGAGAGTAGTGGGAAAAAAAGAAAAGAAAAGAAAAAAAAAAATAGCCTAATTCTTCAGCACTGTGAACCCCAGGTCCCTCAGAATTCTTAACTGTTGGCAGCATGGTAATGCTCTTACAATTGTGCGGTGCCCACAGCCCTTTGAATGTACATGGGAGTGACTTATCATTACACTGCTGCTGCCTCTTGCTCCTGCCCATAAAACCAAAGCAGAGAGAATGACAGACTGATACCATATTTCCTTTCATTAACAGTGTCACCTTTTGCTGCTCTGTGTAAATTAATTTATTTCATGAAGGAAAGAGAGGGTGACCTAGATGAAAGAAGGAGGGACTGCCCTCCATGCCTGGCCACTCAAGGCGGATGATGTGCTAATATTTGACCTCTTTCCATGAATCTGAATGCTCTTTATGGCATCTAGAATGGTGAATCTTTTCTGGAAGTTTTCAATTTACTTCCAGATGCCTTTTCTTTATTCATCAATGCTTTAACTTTTTTCTTTCCCCAAAGACTACTTTTAGTTACTCAGTTATCCTTGAATTGGGTTCTCCTCACTGGTGCCCAAGGGCTCCATTTCTCTGAATATTTTCCACAGGCATATATTGTTTGTTTCTGACCTGGATCTGAGAGCTGTTGGCTATAGAGTATCTTGTTCTCAGCTCTCAGGCATCTTATGGCTGATCAAGGCTTATCCCTGATCATTCATTTTTCTCCAGTTGACAGTGATTCCAGGTCGGTCAGTGGATCATTAAGAAGGACATGGTTCTGAGAGCTGTGGTTCAGAGAATGCTATGGGTAGGGAAGGTATAGGACTAGGGAGATTTAGAGAATCTCTGAGAATTCAGGCCACCAGGGTCTAGGACTAAAATCAAGATCCTCAGTTCAAGGGTTGAAGCCTGAAGATAGATGATTTCCTGGGACTTCCTTCCTTTGCATTGTCCTTTGAAACAGCTGCAACTTCCAACCGGGACATCCTAAGCCAGAAGCTTTTATGGGTCCAGAGTTGAGCCTGTCATCCATTGTGTGTCTTCTGCAGGAGAAATACTGGTGGGATGGAATTGTCAGTGGCCATTTTTTTTTATGGCGACCACAGAACTTCAGCTCAGGCGTGAGGACTCCCCAGGCTAAATGGAAATAGGCCCTTTATACTTACTAGGAAAAGCGACCAGTTTACACAAAAGCCACTTAGCTAGGACCCAGAGCACAATTCTCTTTTGATCTTACTTTGCTATGTCTACTTGTAGGTGACAGTTAAGGGGCAAACTGAATCTGGCTGCACATGAACAGTATAAGTTAACCCAACCCTTCCCTCACATCATATGCATCAGTTGATATGGGGGGAAATTAAAACTTAGTTTTTGATCAACTTTGTTTGACAAATTTAAGTGAAGCAAATACGCCTCTCATCTACCTCTGAAGTATAATCTGGTTTTAGTTGATGTAAAAAAAGTAGCAACAATTTCATTCTCTACATTGATGCTCTTTCCATGTGTTTATTCTTCAGTGTCAAGTACAGAAATATGTTGCTGTAAGCTTCCCTTGCTAAAAATAACAGCAAGAAAATTGACCTTTTTGCTTCTAAATGAGTGAAGAATTTTCTCCATCTTAGGTCAGTGCTGAGTTCTCATAAATGTTTATCTATACTATCTTCCCAATCATTATATGACAAGCATTATTTTATAAATCAAGAGCTTATACTCAAGCTAGACACATTGAATTGTAATTTGTCTTAATATCCAAAACTGAAAATAATTTTTGCAGTGGGCAAAACCCCAGATGTGTTTTGTCAGTCCCTTTTTTCACTTAATGTCTAAAGCTTTATGTATTTAAGGAAAATTTTATCCATGTGTTTCTCATTTATTTACACTTAACTCATCAGTATGTTTTGTTTGAGTTATTTGATGTCCAAGAAGTCTTTTTAACCATTTTATGTGCTTACTTTATGTGCCTATGAAATAGGAAGTGATTTTATGCCACAAAAGCAAACTGCGCAAACCTATCATTGTCGACAAATATTTATCTCTGAAAGTTCATGATTGATTTAAAAGTCTGAACAAGAAATTTCTGAATAGTTCTAGACTGATCAACATAAAACTTATGTCTCTTTTCTACAGGCAGTCTTGTGTGTTCAGGGGCTTTTGTAGTTAAATACAGCCTTGTTTAAAGAAAGAATTGGGGGTCAGGGACTTCACAGGGGCATGTATATCAAGTCACTGGCTATTACCATGCAACTCTTTCCTGATACCATTGGTGAACCCACCTCACCATTACCATTCATGTTTTCCAATGTGGTTGTCTTAGTCTGCTCAGGCTGCCATAACAAAATACCATAGACTGGGTGGCTTCAACAACAGAAATTTATTCCTCAGAGTTATGGAGGCTGGAAAGTCCAAGATCAAGGTATGGCAAGGTTGGTTTCTGGTGAGGACTTTTTCTGGCTTGCAGACAGCTGCCTTCTTACCGTGTCCTCACATGGTGGAGAGAGAGAACGAGGGAGCCATAGAGCACTCTCTGGTGTCTCTTCTTTTAAGGACACTAATCCTTTTAGATCAGAGCCCCTCACGTTTATGACCTCATTTAACTTTAATTACCTCCATAAAGGCCCTATCTCCAAATACAGTCACATTGGGGATTGAGGCTTCAACATATCAATCTGGGGCAGTGGGGGACCCAAACAGTCAGTCCATAACAATGGTCACTGGTTAGAAAGAAAGAAAGAAATCTTTTTAGGCATCTTATCAATGAATTTCATATCTGGTATTTTACCAAGAAAACTGTGTCCCCAATAGGTACCTCTTCCCCTGGGCCCTTTTAGCCTTCAGTGTTGCAGAGCAACAAGAATCTTTGAGAGTATTTATTTTTTCATGTTATGGAGGTTCGTCCATTCGTTTGGCACACAGACTGAGCGGGAACTCTGGTAAGTTCTATGAATAGGAGGATGGGTACTGTACACTTCTTGCAGTGCTCAGGCTGGTAAGGGAACTGGATAGTGTAGGAGATGTTATTGAGGTCCTGCCATTCTTGCCTTGGTCCATTTGAATTGACCCACATGCAAGTACAGGCTGGAAGTACAGTGGAGTTAATGTCCCCAAGGAGTCACGTTTCGTTAATAGAGATGAGGTGCTCCGGGTCCCATACCACCTGGTGTGATGGTTCTGAGATATATAATTTCTCAGCCGGATTTCAGGGGCATTGAGACCCAGTTGCCCTCTGCTCATTAAAACGCCCCTTACTGGGTTTCTTCCCTTTCTTGTCTCCCTTTTCCTCATCTGTGCTTCCTGAGATCATTCCCCAAATAAACCACCTGCACCCAGGTTCTTGTCTTATCATTTCTTCTGGGAGAAACCTAAGCTAAAGCACACAGAAAACCAGGAGTTGCAATACAGCGATATGAGCTATAATAGGAGTAGGTGCAGTAAGAGGAGACAGTGGCAGAACACAGACAAGTTATTTCTTTTGGTAGAGATTTGCGGGCGATTTACAAGCTCAAAGTCAATATCTCTCCCTACACTGTAAACCTAATGAAAGCAGAGGTATCATCTATTCACTGCTATATTTCTGGAGTCTACCACAGGACTGGCATATAAGATCTTAACACATATTTGTTGAATGGATAATGCTTCTTTGACAGAGGAAACACTGAGGTTTAGAAGGGTACAATCACTTGTAAGGTCCATCAATCAGTAATGATACTGAATTGCTCATGTTCTAATTCAGAGCTTTCCCTCCAACCAACTCTAAAAGGATAAAGGGTTAGCTAGAAAGTTATGAGGATTAGGAAGTGGGGTAGTATGTACTTAGCCTGGCTTTTCTGAGCAATGATGGTATACTTTGGAAAACAAGTCATTTAGATAGGACTGGATTATAGAAGGTGACTGTTGGCTGGAAAAACAGAGATGAAAGGCAATAGATAGGACAGGTGGGAAGACGTGGTATGCCATGCTAAGCATTTGGACTCTCACTGAGTAATGACGGTGGTAGTGGCATTGGTAGGGCATCATAGAAGGATTTTGGGGGGAGCTCTGTCTGATTACCTTGTAGAAAGAAAATTCTAAGTTTTCTAAGTTTTCTCCTCTGTAGTGAGGCGGATAGATAAGATTGGGCAAGGTTGGAGATAGAAGGATGAATTCCAATTAGGTCTAGAAAAGTGGATTAACCAGATGGATGGTGAGATGTGTAGGTTGAGGTGGAAAAGAGAGTCAAGGTCAGTGTCCTGGCATGAGGTGGGTGGTGCCAGTTCTTTAGACAGAGCAGTAAGAAAAATCATATTTGAGAGTTAACAGACCTCATGGTACCCATGGGGCCTCCAGGTGAGGATATCTGGGTTCTAGAGAGAGAGAGAGATCCTGGTTGGAAATGCAGATCTGGAGAGTCATTACTACCGGTCATCACACGTGGTGATTTGAAGCTATGGGAGTTAATGAAGGAAAAAATAAAGAAACAGTTAAATAGTTCTTACTCTATGCCAATGACTGTTCTGCATGCTTATAAATATTAATTCTATTTAATTATTAAGTATACTTATTATTAAGAATTTTAGGTATTAATTAGCTCTATTTAATGATTAATCACTATACTTATCAATTAAGATACTAAATATTAACTCAGTATCTAACACAACAACCTTAGGCAGTAGATACTGTTATTCCACTTTGTCCATGCGGAAACTTAGGTGCAAAGAAGTTAAGTAACTTTCTCAAAGTCACACAGCCAGTGAGTGATGGAGCTAGGATCAATCAGTTGAGTGAACAGAGAAACAAAAGACAAGTGTCATAACTACAGGGAATGGAATGGGAGCTTGCAATCCTTTAAGACCAATAATGACCATCAAGAGAAGTGAGAGAGGTATCAGGAAAAATGTGGAAACTTAGGAGATCAAAAAAAGGGCTTTCCTTGGGTCATATGCCACTGAGAGATCAAGCAACACAAAGACTAAAAGATATTCATTGGGTTGATTTTACATTGGAAATTGTCAGTTTTAATGAAATGATGCAGGTTGGCCATTCAACTCAAATATTATCCCAGGGTCAGAAGAAACAGCTATGGGCAAAGCTATAAAAACCAAACAGGTTAACCAAACTAGAGGAATCGATTCTAGAGAATTTGTTTGACCTGACTGGTTTGTGCTGCAGATATTATATGAGGAAATTTTGAATGAGCCATGCTTTCTGGAGGCTGCAGCTACCTACCCTGATACCAGAATGGGCAAGCCTTAAGAAGCAATCATGCTAAAAAAGGAAGGAAGGAGGGTGGAATGGAAACCTGAGTGAAAACCACAGTAAAACTTAAAAATTGAAAAAGTTACCCCCATAAAGAATGTTCTCGAAAGTATTTTTGAGACCTAAATTCTTTGCTTTTGATATTGCTCATGTATGAAGAAATAAGTGTTACAAGAGCGTCTGGAGCTCAAAATATCAAGAATAAAAAGAAGATTCATGTTAAATCCCTTGCTGATGGATATTGGCAGCCTACAAGAAACACGTGGGAGAAAGTTCTCAAGCTTGGAGTACAAGGGGAATGACTTTTGCACATGCAGGAAAAAGCATGTCCAAAGACAGCGGTGAAGGCTGGAGGGAATGTGGGAGTTGGAAATCAGTGTAGGCAGGCCTAATGAGGTGGAGACAGTTCTTTCCTCGGTCATGTTTTAAGGTAAGTCAAGAGTGTTTGGACATAAGCTGCTGTGGTCAACTTTCTCCATAAGGGACTTTCGCTGATACCTGCAGTGAATTCATTAGATGTCAATGATAATTGAATCAATTTGGGGTGTTTGCCTGGAAAAGACTGTACTCTCCTTCTGACAAGCCAGGTTTTAAAAAACGAAGCTTTAAATCGGTCAGCTGAAATTGGTTTATGAATTGCTGGAAATCCCTAGACGGATTTCCATCAATTCAAAACATCAGAGACAATCTTGTATTTGCAGTGGGCTTTGAGTTATTCATGAAATCCTATTGAACATCTTTTTTGCATTAATTTAGTGATATTTCTCACTGACGTCAAGGTGATGAAAAATCACGCTAAACCTTACTTGGCTGACTGGAGAGAACTTGGAAACCCACCAGGCATGCTGCAGGCAATTTCTGGAAGGCAGGCAGGGAGACCCGGCATGCCTCAGAAACTATCTCAGAGATGAGTTTTTGAGAAGAACGAGTCTACAATTATGGGAATAAAACTCAAATATATTTAACTGCTGCCATCAGTTTCTGAAAAGTTATAAAAATATGAAAAACATGCCCCAGTGGCAGAAGTAAAGCAGAAGGAGGTATGCTTTAAGAGAAAAATCAGGATTTTATTTACTTACCAAACACTTCTGTAGGTTTTACTATGTTTCTAGCACTTTTCTAATAGCTTTATAAATAGTAACTCATTTAATGTTCTTGACACCCCTTAGGAGGTGGGTACTGTGATTATTCTCATTTTATATACAGTGGTGGTGTGACACAGAGAGGTTACGTAGCATGCTCACACTCACACAGCTGGGATTGAGCTGGGTTTTCGAATTAGGGATCCTGGCTTCAGAGTCTATGCTTTTAGCTACCTTGCATGCTCTGTCTCTTAAAAGAAAGCAGAGGAAACAACATTTCCTTTCAAGAGTCTGTACCTATTATCTCTAATAATACTCAGAATGACTTTCCCATGGGGTAGCTTCTTCTTGATTCTAGTTTTACTACATTGTGCCTTGTAAAACTGTCCTCTGGTATTGTGGAGTGAAGCAGAGACACGACATTGGTAACCTTACAGTGTGGTGTGGTGTTGGTTTTCTTTTCTGTTCTGAGGTCTTCAGCATATGTTGAAAGATTATAAATAGGAATGATTCCCATTGTATAAACTGTGAACGCAAACATTTATGAACAATATATGGACTACATTATTCTCACAGACTGTCCGCAGACAATCAGTAGTTTCAAGAAATTGTGAGAAGCCAAAAATGAGAAAGGAAATATGGGTAAATACCTTCTACAAAGAACTTTTCTCTTGAGACATACATTTTTTTAAAACAAAATCACTATATTTGCACCAGTTATGTTGGACTATTTTGAATAAGATTTTTGCTTTGCAGTGACTTGAAAAGATATCTGCACCCAGCAGCATTATTTCTAATAGCTAAGACCTGGAAATAACCTAAGTGTCCTTCCTATTGAATTGATAAGGAAGTCGTGGTGTATGTATATACAGTAGAATATTATTCAGCCATTAAAAAACAAGGAAATTCTAGAAACCCTATTGTTTGTAACAACATGGATAAACCTTGAGGGCATTATGCTGTGTGAGATAAGTCAAACAATGAAAGACGAATACAGTATGATCTCACATGTGGAATCTAAAACAATAACTCATAGAAAAAGAGATCAGACTTGTGGTTCTACCAGAAGTGGGGCGTGGGGAAGGTAGCACTGGAGGATGGTTGTCAAAAGCTACAAACTTCCAGCTATAAGATATGTAAGTCCTAGCAACATAATGAACACCATAGTGATTACAGTTAACACTGATGGGTGATACATAAACTAAGGGTTCTCATCACAGGAGAATTTTTTTTTCCTTTTTTCTTCTTTCTTTTCTTTTTATTCTATCTATTTGAGAAGATGCCTGTTAGCTGAAGCTTTTGTGGTAATCATTTCACAATGCATGTAAGTCAAACCATCGTGCTGTATACCTTACACTTATATAGTGGTATATGTCAATTATTTCTCAAAAGTGGAAAAAAACTGTGTTTGTGACATAAAGACTCTTGGTTGCTGGGTTTTTAATTTTTTTTAATAACATACCTGTCCGTTTGATTGACAAATTACTTGGAAATAGGGTTCTTCATCTGTTATTGTGGAGATTCTCTATTGATTCTTTTTTTTTTTTTTAATTTTTTAAAAAATTTATTTATGTTTGTGTTGGGTCTTCGTTTCTGTGCGAGGGCTTTCTCTAGTTGTGGCAAGTGGGGTCCACTCTTCATCGCGGTACGCGGGCCTCTCACTATCGCGGCCTCTCTTGTTGCGGAGCACAGGCTCCAGACGCGCAGGCTCAGTAATTGTGGCTCACGGGCCTAGTTGCTCTGCGGCATGTGGGATCTTCCCAGACCAGGGCTCGAACCCTTGTCCCCTGCACTGGCAGGCAGACTCTCAACCACTACGCCACCAGGGAAGCCCCTCCCTGTTGATTCTTTAAAGCCAATAGTAGTTCTCCCAAAAGTCTTTCAGCTCATTATGGATGGGTCTTGTGCTTTACATTGTAAATGTCTCATATAGTAGCCAAAACAATAGGCAATTTTTATTAAAATATACTATCTCCAGTCCAGACTTCTCTCCTTAGACTCTGGTACCCCACTGTCTATTCAGTATCTCCACTTGGATTTCTAATTGATAATCTCAAGTTTAAGATGTCTAAAACAACCATCCTTTTTACCTGCAGCCTTCCCCATCTTAATTGAAGGGAATTCTGTTCTTCAAATTGCTGAAGCCTAAAACTTCAGAGGCATCTTGACTTCTCTCTTTTTCTCCCACCCCTCGTCCAGTCTAGCAACAAATCCTGGCTCTACTTTCAGAATATGTCCAACATCCATTCAATCCTTACTTTACCTCATGCTCCCACCTGTTTTGAACCACCATCTTTACTCAGATTACACTAGTCTGCTAATGGCCTCTGTTTCTCCTCTTATCCCTCTATGGCAACCAAAGTTATCGAGTAAAAATATGCTGACAAATGTCACTTCTCTGCTAAAACCCCTGTAGTAGGTTCCCTTTCAGAGTGAACAGCACCCATTATCTCTTCTCCAACTACTTCCATTCTGGCTTCTCCGCGCCAGTCACCCTGGCTCCCCCATCAGACCCGCTCCTGCCTTGGACCCTTACTTCGGCTGTTTCCACTGCTAGAAAGCTCTTCTCCTGGATATTCCTTCTGCCTTTTTAAAATCTTACCTGAAATGTCACTTCCTTAATGAGGTTCATCCTGACCATCTTGTTTAAAATAGGTCTTTCCTTACTTCCAACTCCCTTTCCCCTTTTCTTTTCCCACAGCACTTGTCAACTGACAAATGGTAGAATTTACTTATTACAATTGATCATTTAGTATCTGTGTCTCCCAACTAGAAAGTATATTCTTCAGGAGCATGAATCTTTGTCTGCTTCGTTCACTGAAAAATCCCAAGTGTCTAGAATAACATCTGACACAGAGTAGATACACAATAAATATTTGCTGAATAAACAAACAAAAGGATTAATGAAAAAATGTGTATTGCATTGGACCTCTCTAACGGAACTATCCCGGACTGCCTTGCCTCTCCACTCCTCCATGGTTAGCCACACGAGGGTTACAAATTTATACTACACATTTTGCTTTAACGCTGGACTATTTAAAGCTTCGCATTCTTTAAACTTCCATTGAACATACCTATTTGAAATACAGTCCTAAAAATAGCATCCACCACTTTAATTAAATCCATCGTGAATGCATCATTATCTAAAACACAAAAATAAACTCCTAGAGAAACATCTGGCAGGTAGGGCTGGATTTGCCATCATGAGTGTCCTCAATTGTCTTTCTATTCTGAGAGTCAAAAAAGGATCACTTGCCTCTTGATTAAAATAAAAAAGAACTATTGCTGCTATTTGAAAACGGAGCTGATGAGCAACAAGTCTGCTTCACTCAATGATTCTTATTAAAGAACAGATTTGCTCCTTGCCTGAGGAGATGTACCTGGGAAACAGTGTGAAATCTCCTTCTATTTTGATTTAAGATGATGAACAATAAACAGTCCTTGAAGCTTCCAGTATCCAAGGACACAGATCTAGTGTTTTCCACCTTGTTTGAATGTTCAGTTTAGGCAACACATGGCAGCTGGACTCAATCCTGTCGTTAGAAACATCCCTAAATGAAAGTGCCCGGTCATTACTCATGATCCAATTGGTATACTTAGAGCAGTGGACCGGCCAGCTTTCAGTCTGAGATGGCCTTTAATGGGGGAGAGGGAGAAAACTTTGGAACGAAGAGGCAGAAAACAAAGATAAACATAGAAACGGCATGGCCAAGTGTTAAAATCGCAAAATGCAGACAGGACAATTTTGTCTCTCCATACTCAGCGGTTAGGATTAGGTGGGACTTAAAAAGCTGCAGTGTCATCTGCCCTGTCAGTTTGACACAGAGTGGAGGCGATTGTCACAAGCCTGTCTAAGCTAATGAGTCTTCATTGGAAACTGTAGTTTATTTAAAGGTACTACTGTTCCCAAGCTGTCTAGGATCTGTGCATTTCCTTTTTTTTTTTAACATCTTTATTGTAGTATAATTACTTTACAATGGTGTGTTAGTTTCTGCTTTATAACAAAGTGAATCAGCTATACATATACACATATCCCCATATCTCCTCCCACTTGAGTCTCCCTCCCACCCTCCCTATCCCACCCATCTAGGTGGTCACAAAGCACCGAGCTGATCTCCCTGTGCTATGCAGCTGCTTCCTACTAGCTATCTCTTTTACATTTGGTAGTGTACATATGTCCATGCCACTCTCTCACTTCCTCCCAACTTACCCTTCCCCCTCCCCGTGTCCTCAAGTCCATTCTCTATGTCTGTGTCTTTATTCCTGTCCTGCCCCTAGGTTCTTCGGAACAATTTTTTTTTAAGATTCCATATATATGTGTTAGCATACAGTATTTGATTTTCTCTTTCTGACTTACTTCACTCTGTATGACAGACTCTAGGTCCATCCACCTCACTACAAATAACTCAATTTCGTTTCTCTTTATGGCTGAGTAATATTCCATTGTATATATGTGCCACATCTTCTTTATCCATTCATCTGTCGATGGACACTTAGATTGCTTCCATGTCCTGGCTATTGTAAATAGAGCTGCAATGAACATTGTGGTACATGACTCTTTTTGAATTATGGTTTTCTCAGGGTATATGCCCAGTAGTGGGATTGCTGGGTCATATGGTAATCCTATTTTTGGTTTTTTAAGGAACCTCCGTACTGTTTTCCAGGGTGGCTGTACCAATTTACATTCCCACCAACAGTGCAAGAGGGTTCCCTTTTCTCCACATCCTCTCCAGCATTTATTGTGTGTAGATTTTTTGATGATGGCCATTCTGACTGGTGTGAGGTGATACCTCATGGTAGTTTTGATTTACATCTCTCTAATGATTAGTGATGTTGAGCAGCTTTTCATGTGCTTCTTGGCCATCTGTATGTCTTCTTTGGAGAAATGTCTATTTAAGTCTTTTGCCCCAACTTCTTCATTTGTAAGATAAGAATATTTGCTGCACCTCCTTCATGAATTTGTGAGAATGACATGAGTTAATCTATAAAAAGGGGTCAGCACAGTAATGGTAAACATTATGTATACATTTACTATTATTCCAGTGAACAATTTTTGTAATCATGATACTCTTACTTTTGATGTAGGCTAGACATTATTATTCGTACCTAAGAATGAGTTCTTGCCTCTCCAAATATCTTTAACAAGATTGTAATGTAGCATGCCAAGGGAGGGACACAGATAAGGCAGTGTGCTACTTTCTACTACTGTAAGTCACTGTTTGGTTTTTGGAGGAGTCTACGCCAGGCTGCTGAATTGGGGGAATGTAAGATGATAACACCACCGGGTTTGGGGTTTAGGGCATGCGTGCATGAGGGTGGCTGGCTTCAGTCTCCCCCTCTTCCATCACTGCTCTGTGAACAGAGACAGAAGGAGATTGATAAGACATCCTAGACCATTATACTGTGTGTTCTTTTAACTGTGGGAGGTCAAAAATTCCTATTTGAAAAAGTTTGAGTTCTATTGAGAAACAGACCAACTTTCTGTGGATTTATTACTACATATATCATTTTTGCCCATGTGTTTGTTATCTATTGCTATGTATATACTCCTAAACTTGGCAGCTTCAAACAGCACACTTTTTTGAAGTCAGTGTTTCTGAGGGTCAAGAACCCAGGACTAGCTTAGCTGGGTGATTCTGGATCCGATTCTCTCTGAGGTTGTAGCCAAGATACATGCTGGGGCTGTAGTCATCTGAAAAGTTGACTGGGCTGAAGGATTGCCTTCCAAGTTCACTCACATGGCTGTTGGCAGGAGATCTCAGTTCCTCACCATGTGAGCCTTTCCATAGGACAGCTTATACCATGGCAGCTGCTTCCCCCAGAGTGAGTGATCCACTGAGCATGCAGGAGAGCCCAAGAGGGAAACCACAGCATCTGCTATAACCTAATCTCAGAAGTGACACAGCATCAGTTTGGCTCAATTCTACTGATCACACACCAACTCTGGTGTAATATGGG
This sequence comes from Balaenoptera ricei, assembly GCF_028023285.1. NCBI lineage: Eukaryota > Metazoa > Chordata > Mammalia > Artiodactyla > Balaenopteridae > Balaenoptera > Balaenoptera ricei. Next base: position 55,400,255 of record NC_082644.1, on the reverse strand, counting down.
AGGGGACACAGGAAATGTAAGTACCAGAGGCAGGGATCATTGGGAGGCCATCTTGAAGGCTGGCGACCACAGCTATATTTAACTTTTTAAGAGGAACTTATATTTCCTTTTTATAAATAAGGAATAAGGCTATAGCCTTAGAATAGTCTGAATTGAAAATAAAATGACAAAAGTTATATCTAAAAGCATGTTTTCGTCATTAAACATCATAATTTTATCTGTGTATGCATACTATTACTGTTTGTGCACACACACACAAAAACACACATATTAGAAATGCAGACTATTAGCCCTTCTCAGATTTACTGAATCAGAATTTACATTTTAACCAAACCCTCAGATAATTCTTATGCACATTAAGTTTGAGAAACACCAGTATAGGATATATTTTAAACTTTTTGTATCATAAAACCTAGTATGTCTTGAAAATTAATAGTGGAATGGAACTAACAAAATTACCTATTAAATTAGTATTTGTTACTAAAGCTCTCTATTCTCTCTGCCCCTCCCCCCAACCCTGACTCCTTTCCTACACACACTCTACACAGAAATACAGTCTGGCTTTCAAGAATATGGAAGTCAACCAAAGCTTTTTTTATCCCCCCTTACAAGAAAATAGGTGGAGTACTACAATGACATTTCAAAAAACCATGTTTTGAGATAAGGTTGTTTTTATTGATGGCAGATGGGAATAGACTTGCAATGGATACAGTTGGCTCAAGGAAAAAGAAATAGTTTTGAAAATCATCAACTGGTATTTGCAAAATGTCATCAGGGACCTTGTTTTTCCCTTGCCGAAAACAAATACAGACAATTCTACATAAAGAAAAAGCTGTGTGTAAAATTCAGCCATGTGTTTGAAATGATTCTCTTTTTTATAAGACAGCTTGAAGTACCGTGACAGTTGTGCATACAAAAAGCTCAAACTAATTTGTTTTTGTGGTATTAATGAATTGGTATTAGTCTTGTTGGCACAGGGATTAATACCTACCCACTATTTCCGTACAGGGTCAGTCCCTAGAGGGGAGACCTTGAAGTAAAAGCAATTATGCAGCCTGCAGCTTATTAAACAAACCATTAAAATGTATTTTTCTCTGATTACAAAAGTAATACAAATTCACTGCAGAACATATGAAAAATAACAAAAATATAAGTTATTTAAAATCCCACTGAAAGATAGCTACTTTAAAAAGAGATAACTTCTATTAATATTTTGACCTGTTCCTTACAGTGTTTTTCTATGGTATACCTCATATATATGTACAGTATACGGATGACATATACACACACATCACACAAGAGGGAAATGCGCAAGACTTCTGCTGTGAGGAAGAAAATTAAAATGATAGCATATTTTTACCATGTAGACACAACTTCCGAAACTGTGGCGAGTTTCTGGGTGACCATTTCCTGCCATCTGTACACTGCCAAACTGACTTTGCACCCAGTGTTTACAACCATCACCCCCTTAGAAGTTTCTAGAACATTTTAGTCACCTCAGAAAGAAACCCCATACCAATTAGCAGTCATTCCCCATTCCTTCCTCCCCCAGCCCTAAGTAGCCACTAACCTACTTTCTAACTCTGTGGACTTGCCTATTCTGAACATTTCATATTAGTAGAATCTTACGACATGTAATCTTTTGTGTCAGCTTCCTTTCACTTAGCATAATGTTTTCAAGGTTCATCCATATTATACCATGAATCAATACTTCTTTTTTTTTTTAACATCTTTATTGAAGTATAATTGCTTTACAATGGTGTGTTAGTTTCTGCTTTAAAACAAAGTGAATCAGTTATACATATACATATGTTCCCATATCTCTTCCCTCTTGCATCTCCCTCCCTCCCACCCTCCCTATCCCGCCCCTCTAGGTGGTCACAAAGCACCGAGCTGATCTCCCTGTGCTATGCGGCTGCTTCCCACTAGCTATCTATTTTACATTTGGTAGTGTATATATGTCCATGACACTCTCTCACCCTGTCACATCTCACCCCTCCCCCTCCCCATATCCTCAAGTCCATTCTTTAGTAGGTCTGTGTCTTTATTCCCATCTTGCCACTAGGTTCTTCATGACCTTTTTTTCCCCCTTAGATTCCATATATATGTGTTAGCATACTGTATTTGTTTTTCTCTTTCTGACTTACTTCACTCTGTATGACAGACTCTAACTCCATCCACCTCATTACAAATACCTCCATTTCATTTCTTTTTATGGCTGAGTAATATTCCATTGTATATATGTGCCACATCTTCTTTATCCATTCATCCGATGATGGACACTTTGGTTGCTTCCATGTCCTGGCTATTGTAAATAGAGCTGCAATGAACATTTTGGTACATGACTCTTTTTGAATTATGGTTTTCTCAGGGTATATGCCCAGTAGTGGGATTGCTGGGTCGCATGGTAGTTCTATTTTTAGTTTTTTAAGGAACTTCCATACCGTTCTCCATAGTGGCTGTATCAATTTACATTCCCACCAACAGTGCAAGAGTGTTCCCTTTTCTCCACACCCTCTCCAGCATTTATTGTTTCTAGATTTTTTGATGATGGCCAATCTGACCGGTGTGGGATGATACCTCATTGTAGTTTTGATTTGCATTTCTCTAATGATTAAGGATGTTGAGCATTCTTTCATGTGTCTGTTCGCCAACTGTATATCTTCTTTGGAGGAATGTCTGTTTAGGTCCTCTACCCATTTTTGGATTGGGTTGTTTGCTTTTTGTTATTGAGCTGCATGAGCTGCTTGTAAATCTTGGAGATTAATCCTTTGTCAGTTGCTTCATTTGCACATATTTTCTCCAATTCTGAGGGTTGTCTTTTGGTCTTGTTTATCGTTTCCTTTGCTGTGCAAAAGCTTTTAAGTTTCATTAGGTCCCATTTGTTTATTTGTGTTTTTATTTCCATTTCTCTAGGAGCTGGGTCAAAAAGGATCTTGCTGCGATTTATGTCATAGAGTGTTCTGCCTATGTTTTCCGCTAAGAGTTTCATAGTGTCTGGCTGTACACTTAGGTCTTTAATCCATTTTGAGTTTATTTTTGTGCATGGTGTCAGGGAGTGTTCTAATTTCATACTTTTACATGTACCTGTCCAATTTTCCCAGCACCACTTATTGAAGAGACTGTCTTTTCTCCACTGTATATGCTTGCCTCCTTTATCAAAGATAAGGTGACCATATGTGTGTGGGTTTATCTCTGGGCTTTCTATCCTGTTCCATTGATCTATATTTCTGTTTTTGTGCCAGTACCAACTGTCTTGATTACTGTAGCTTTGTAATATAGTCTGAAGTCAGGGAGCCTGATTCCTCCAGCTCCGTTTTTCGTTCTCAAGATTGCTTTGGCTATTCGGGATCTTTTGTGTTTCCATACAAATTGTGAAATTTTTTGTTCTACTTCTGTGAAAAATGCCTGTGGTAGTTTGATAGGGATTGCATTGAATCTGTAGATTGCTTTGGGTAGTAGAGTCATTTTCACAATGTTGATTCTTCCAATCCAAGAACATGGTATATCTCTCCATCTATTTGTATCATCTTTAATTTCTTTCATCAGTGTCCTATAATTTTCTGCATACAGGTCTTTTGTCTCCTCAGGTAGGTTTATTCCTAGATATTTTATTCTTTTTGTTGCAATAGTAAACAGGAGTGTTTTCTTAATTTCACCTTCAGATTTTTCATCATTAGTATATAGGAATGCAAGAGATTTCTGTGCATTAATTTTGTATCCTGCTACTTTACCAAATTCATTGATTAGCTCTAGTAGTTTTCTGGTGGCAGTTTTAGGATTCTCTATGTATAGTATCATGTCATCTGCAAACAGTGACAGCTTTACTTCTTCTTTTCCGATTTGGATTCCTTTTATTTCTTTTTCTTCTCTGATTGCTGTGGCTAACACTTCCAAAACTATGTTGAATAATAGTGGTGAGAGTGGGCAACCTTGTCTTGTTCCTGATCTTAGTGGAAATGGTTTCAGTTTTTCACCATTGAGGACAATGTTGGCTGTGGGTTTGTCATAGATGGCCTTTATTATGTTGAGGAAAGTTCCCTCTATGTCTACTTTCTGCAGGGCTTTTATCATAAATCGGTGTTGAATTTTGTCGAAAGCTTTCTCTGCATCTATTGAGATGATCATATGGTTTTTCTCCTTCAATTTGTTAATATGGTGTATCACGTTGACTGATTTGCGTATATTGAAGAATCCTTGCATTCCTGGGATAAACCCCACTTGATCATGGTGTATGATCCTTTTAATGTGCTGTTGGATTCTGTTTGCTAGTATTTTGTTGAGGATTTTTGCATCTATGTTCATCAGTGATATTGGCCTGTAGTTTTCTTTCTTTGTGACATCTTTGTCTGGTTTTGGTATCAGGGTGATGGTGGCCTCGTAGAATGAGTTGGGGAGTGTTCCTCCCTCTGCAATATTTTGGAAGAGTTTGAGAAGGATAGGTGTTAGCTCTTCTCTAAATGTTTGATAGAATTCGCCAGTGAAGCCATCTGGTCCTGGGCTTTTGTTTGTTGGGAGATTTTTAATCACAGTTTCAATTTCAGTGCTTGTGATTGGTCTGTTCATATTTTCTATTTCTTCCTGGTTCAGTCTCGGTAGGTTGTGCATTTCTAAGAATCTGTCCATTTCTTCCAAGTTGTCCATTTTATTGGCATAGAGTTGCTTGTAGTAATCTCTCATGATCGTTTGTATTTCTGCAGTGTCAGTGGTTACTTCTCCTTTTTCATTTCTAATTCTATTGATTTGAGTCTTCTCCCTTTTTCTCTTGATGAGTCTGGCTAATGGTTTATCAATTTTGTTTATCTTTTCGAGGAACCAGCTTTTAGTTTCATTGATTTTTGCTATTGTTTCCTTCATTTCTTTTTCATTTATTTCTGATCTGATCTTTATGATTTCTTTCCTTCTGCTAGTTTTGCGGGTTTTTTTGCTCTTCTTTCTCTAATTGCTTTAGGTGCAAGGTTAGGTTGTTTATTCGAGATGTTTCCTGTTTCTTGATGTAGGTTTGTATTGCTATAAACTTCCCTCTTAGCACTGCTTTTGCTGCATCCCATAGGTTTTGGGTCGTCGTGTCTCCATTGTCATTTGTTTCTAGGTATTTTTTGATTTCCCCTTTGATTTCTTCAGTGATCACTTCGTTATTAAGTAGTGTATTGTGTAGCTTCCATGTGTTTGTATTTTTTACAGATCTTTTCCTGTAATTGATATCTAGTCTCATAGCGTTGTGGTCGGAAAAGATACTTGATACTATTTCAATTTGCTTAAATTTACCAAGGCTTGATTTGTGACCCAAGATATGATCTATCCTGGAGAATGTTCCATGAGCACTTGAGAAAAATGTGTATTCTGTTGTTTTTGGGTGGAATGTCCTATAAATATCAATTAAGTCCATCTTGTTTAATGTATCATTTAAAGCTTGTGTTTCCTTATTTATTTTCATTTTGGATGATCTGTCCATTGGTGAAAGTGGGGTGTTAAAGTCCCCTACTATGATTGTGTTGCTGTCGATTTCCCCTTTTATGGCTGTTAGTATTTGCCTTATGTATTGAGGTGCTCCTATGTTGGGTGCATAAATATTTACAATTGTTATATCTTCCTCTTGGATCGATCCCTTGATCATTATATAGTGTCCTTCTTTGTCTCTTGTAATAGTCTTTATTTTAAAGTCTATTTTGTCTGATATGAGAATTGCTACTGCAGCTTTCTTTTGATTTCCATTTGCATGGAATATCTTTTTCCATCCCCTGACTTTCAGTCTGTAAGTGTTTCTAGTTCTGAAGTGGGTCTCTTGTAGACAGCATATATATGGGTCTTGTTTTTGTATCCATTCAGCCAGTCTGTGTCTTTTGGTGGGAGCATTTAATCCATTTACATTCAAGGTAATTATCGATATGTATGTTCCTATTCCTATTTTCTTAAATATTTTGGGTTTGTTATTGTAGGTGTTTTCCTTCTCTTGTGTTTCTTGCCTAGAGAAGTTCCTTCAGCATTTATTGTAGAGCTGGTTTGGTGGTGCTGAACTCTCTCAGCTTTTGCTTGTCTGTAAAGGTTTTAATTTCTCCATCAAATCTGAATGAGATCCTTGCTGGGTAGAGTAACCTTGATTGTAGGTTTTTCTCCTTCATGACTTTAAGTATATCCTGCCACTCCCTTCTGGCTTGCAGAGTTTCTGCTGAAAGATCAGCTGTTAACCTTATGGGGATTCCCTTGTGTGTTATTTGTTGTTTTTCCCTTGCTGCTTTTAATATGTTTTCTTTATATTTAATTTTTGACAGTTTGATTAATATGTGTCTTGGCGTGTTTCTCCTTGGCTTTATCCTGTATGGGACTCTCTGTGCTTCCAGGACTTGATTAACTATTTCCTTTCCCATATTAGGGAAGTTTTCAACTATAATCTCTTCAAATGTATTCTCAGACTCTTTCTTTTCCTCTTCTTCTTCTGGGACCCCTATAATTTGAATGTTGGTGCATTTAATGTTGTCCCAGAGGTCTCTAAGACTGTCCTCAGTTCTTTTCATTCTTTTTTCTTTATTCTGCTCTGCAGTAGTTATTTCCACTATTTTATCTTCCAGGTCACTTATCCTTTCTTCTGCCTCAGTTATTCTGCTATTGATCCCATCTAGAGTATTTTTAATTTCATTTATTGTGTTTTTCATCGTTGCTTGGTTCCTCTTTAGTTCTTCTACATCCTTGTTCAATGTTTCTTGCATTTTGTCTATTCTATTTCCAAGATTTTGGATCATCTTTACTATCATTATTCTGAATTCTTTTTCAGGTAGACTGCCTATTTCCTCTTCATTTGTTAGGTCTGGTGGGTTTTGACCCTGCTCCTTCACCTGCTGTGTGTTTTTTGGTCTTCTCATTTTGCTTATCTTACTGTGTTTGGGGTCTCCTTTTCACAGGCTGCAGGTTCGTAGTTCCCGTTGTTTTTGGTATCTGTCCCCAGTGGCTAAGGTTGGTTCAGTGGGTTGTGTAGGCTTCCTGGTGGAGGGGACTAGTGCCTGTGTTCTGGTGGATGAGGTTGGATCTTGTCTTTCTGGTGGGCACGTCCACGTCTGGTGGTGTGTTTTGGGGTGTCTGTGACCTTATTATGATTTTAGGCAGCCTCTCTGCTAATGGATGGGGCTGTGTTCCTGTCTTGCTAGTTGTTTGGCATAGGGTGTCCAGCATTGTAGCTTGCTAGTCGTTGAGTGAAGCTGGGTCTTGATGTTGAGATGGAGATCTCTGAGAGATTTTTGCCGTTTGGTATTATGTGGAGCTGGGAGGTCTCTTGTGGACCAGTGTCCTGAAGTTGGCTCTCCCACCTCAGAGGGAGAAAGAAAGAAAGAAAAAGGATAAAATAAAATAAAATAAAGCTATTATAATAAAAAATAAGAAAAAAAATTATTAAGAATAAATGTATTCAGGAAAAATTTGTTTTAATTTCTAAAAATAGATTTATTAATTTTTTACAAGAAAAAATAAGAAAAAAATTATTAAGAAAAAAATTTATTAAGAAAAATTTTTTTAATTTTTTATAATAAAAAATATGAAAAAACTTATTAAAAAATTTTTTTAATATCTAAAAATAGAAAATAAGGATAAAATTATTAAGAAAACATATATTATGAAAAAAATTTTTTTAAGTAAAGAAAAACAAAAACCAAAAAAACGGACGGACCTAACCCTAGGACTAATGGTGAAAGCAAAGCTATACACACAAAATCTCACCCAGAAGCATACACATATACACTCACAAAAAAAGGAAAAGGGGAAAAATTAATATATCCTGCTCCCAAAGTCCACCTCTTGAATTTGGGATGATTCGTTGTCTATTCAGGTATTCAACAGATGCAGGCACATCACGTTGTTTCTGGAGCTTTAACCCGCTGCTTCTGAGGCTGCTGGGAGAGATTTCCCTTTCTCTTCCTTGTTCGCACAGCTCCTGGGGTTCAGCTTTGGATTTGGACCCACCTCTGCATGTAGTTCGCCTGAGGGCGTCTGTCCCCCACCCAGACAGAACGGGGTTAAAGGAGCAGCTGCTTCCGGGGCTCTGGCTCACTCAGGCGGGGGGAGGGAGGGGTACGGAGGAGGCGGGGCGAGCCTGCGGCAGCAGAGGCCGGCGTGACGTTGCAGCAGCCTGAGGCGCACCGTGTGTTCTCCTGGGAAAGTTGTCCCCGGATCACGGGAGCCTGGCAGTGGCGAGCTGCATCGGCTCCCGGGAGGGGCGGTGTGGAGAGTGACCTGTGCTCGCACACAGGCTTCTTGGTGGTGGCAGCAGCAGCCTTAGCGTCTCCTGCCCGTCTCTGAGGTCCGTGCTGATCGCCGCCTCTCGCGCCCGTCTCTGGAGTTCGTTTAGGCGGCGCTCTGAATCCCCTCTCCTCCTCGCGCACCAGGAAACAAAGAGGTAAGAAAAAGTGTCTTGCCTCTTCGGCGGCTGCAGACTTTTTCTCGGGCTCCCTCCCGGCTAGCTGTGGTGCGCCAACCCCTTCAGGCTGTGTTCACGCCGCCAGCCCCAGTCCTCTCCCTGCGATCCGACCAAAGCCCGAGCCTCGGCTCCTAGCCCCCACCCGCCCCGGCGGGTGAGCAGACAAGCCTCTCCGGCTGGTGAGTGCTGCTCGGCGCCGAGCCTCTGTGCGGGAATCTCTCCGTTTTTCCCTCTGCGCCCCTGTTGCTGTGGGATCCGCGCTGATAGCCATGGCTCGCGCCCGTTTCTGGAGCTCGTTTAGGCGGCGCTCTGAATCCCCTCTCCTTGCGCGCCGCGAAACAAGGAGGCAAGAAAAAGTCTCTTGCCTCTTCGGCAGCTGCAGACTTTTTCCCGGACCCCCTCCCGGCTAGCACCGAAGCCCGAGCCTCAGCTCCCAGCCCCGCCGGCCCCGGCGGGTGAGCAGACAAGCCTCTCGGGCTGGTGAGTGCTGGTCGGCGCCGAGCCTCTGTGCGGGAATCTCTCCGCTTTGTCCTCCGCACCCCTGTGGCTGTGCTCTCCTCCGTGGCTCCAAAGCTCCCCCCTCTGCCACCCGCAGTCTCTGCCCATGAAGGGGCTCCTAGTGTGTGGACACCTTTCCTCCTTCACGGCTCCCTCCCACTGGTGCAGGTCCCATCCCTATTCTTTTGTCTCTGTTATTTCTTTTTTCTTTTACCCTACCCAAGTACGTGAGGATTTTCTTGCCTTTTGGGAGGTCTGACGTCTTCTACCAGCGTTCAGTGGGTGTTCTGTAGGAGCAGTTCCACGTGTAGATTTATTTCTACTGTATCTGTGGGAAGGAAGCTGATCTCCGCGTCTTACTCTTCCGCCATCTTGCCCCTCTGATCCCAATACTTCTTTTTTTTAATGGCTGAATAGCATACCATTGTGTGGATATTTTGTGTATCCATTCATGAGTTGTTGTTACCATTTTCCACTACTATAAATCATAATTCTATGAACAGTCATGTGCAAATTTGGTATGGACATAGGTTTTTATTTCTTTTATGTATATACCTAGAAGTGTAATTACTGTCACATTATCGCCTGCTTTTTAAAAATTTTTGCCATTCTACTGAGTATGAAGTTGTATCTCGTTGTGGTTTTGATTTGCATTTGCATTTCCCTAACGATCAATGTTGTTGAGCATCTTTTCAAGTGCTTATGCACCATTTGTATATTTTCATTGGAAAAAATGTCTACTCAAATCTTTTGCCCAATTTTGCCTTTTTATTATGAAGTTGTAATAATTTTTTATATAAATTATATGGATCGTATGGCTACTAGGCCCTTATCAGATATATGATTTGCAAATATTTTCTTTTATTCTGTGGGTTGTGCTTTCACTTTGTTGATAATATCCTCTATACAAACATTTCTAACTTTGATGAAGTCCAATTGAATATGCCTGATGTATGTGATACAGAATATGGATGGCATAGATACACACACATAAACATACATAAAATTAAGGTCATACTTGAACAGGCCTTTAAAAATGGTAATAATTTAAAGAGAATTTCTGAGTGCTTAAGATATGTTATTTCAGCAGAAAAAAAAAGCGCCATTTTAAGGCAAGGCATACTTGACTCCTTTGCGATACAAAGGGCAATTCAGTAAGTATAAACATTTCCTAATGGCTTCAAAAAATAGTTTTCTGGTCCTAAGTTCTCTCTCTAAATATTCTCTCCTTTGAATATATTAAGGAGAATTCCTAGTGACTAATGCCAGAAGCACTGTTGAACTCAAGATATGAAATAGAACTTTCTTCTTTCTTATGAATAAAACTTTCTTCTTTCTCATGAATCTGTTGGAGGGACTCATTCACCAAGTTTGGTATTGGAAAGAAAAATGTTTCACATTCTTAGAGCAGGTTCCGTCTTTTGTTGTTAAAAAAAAGTTAATGGAAGTGCAACTTCATTATTTCTTTGGTTGCTTGTGCTTTTGTTATCATATCTAAGTCATTGCCTAATCCAAGGTCATGAAAATTTACACCTATGTTTTCTTCCAAGAGTTTTATAGTTTAGGTCTTTGATCCATTTTGAGCTAAATTTTCTATATGATAAGGCAGGAGTCCAAGTTCATTCTTTTGCATATGGAGATCCAGTTGCCCCACCACCATTTGTTGAAAAGCCTGTTCTTACCCCATTTAATTGTCATGGTACTTTTGTTGAAAAGCAATTGTCCACCAATGTAAGGGACTTTTCTCTATTGAATCTTTTCTCCACACTGTTGCCAGTGGTTATTCTAAACTGTATATTTGATCATGTTTTTCTGCTACTGAAATGCCTTCAGTGGCTTCCAAGGATTATAAGAAAAATGTTAAATCTGGCCATGTGCAGTGTGCTAGAAAGGGCAGGGGCTGTGAGTGAGGCATAGTTAGTTTTGAATCTGGCTCTGCCTTTTAAGTGTGACCTGGGACAAATTATTCAGTTACAACTAGATTGTGAACCTCACACCAGCAGCGACCTTGCGTGATTTGCTCACCACCAAAGCCCAGCACTGTCACAGAGCCCAATATATCACACACATTCAGAAAGTATTTGTTGAATGGTGAATAAATCTCAGTTTCCTCATCTACAAAATGGAGATTATTATCTGTATAACTATTTCATAAGGTTCTGATCATTGTTAAATTACATAAGATACCCCACTGATCTTTTAAAAATGTTCTTCTTAAATTACTTTCAGAAAAGGGCACAAATCGTAATTGTAAGTGTGATGAATTAAAGTGAACACACTCCACTCACATAACCACCACCACCCAGATCAAGCAACCCAGAATCTCCCCACAAACCCCTTTTTATCACTGCTTCTATCACTCTTCTCTCTATATAGCCAGGTCCCTCTTAGATTTAGTTTTAACATTACCTTCTTCCTGGAAATCCCCTTGGAGCTTTCCATATGGGGCTTAATACCCTTCTATATGCTTCCAAAGCTCCTTTGACATCGTCTTTATCACACTGTACTGTAGCATGTTTTTACTTGCCTGTCTCCCCTGTTTATTGCCGTATCTACCACACTCAGCCGAGTACCCACCGTTTGTAGCAGCCATTCAATAAACACTTGGGGAATGAAATCAGCTGATGTTACTTAAGCCTATTTAATTTCAACCTATCATTATAATATTTTAGAAAACAAAGTGACAGCAGTTTGGCAGAATAACATAGAAATGGCAGAAGATTGGGTGAACTCATGATTTGGGTAAATCTAATAGTAAGCAGCTATCCAAACAACTCTCCATGGGTCTTAATGAGTTATCTGTGAATCTTTGAAAAACGTGTCTATAGTTAGGCCTCTGGATGTAAACACAGCGTGTTGAAAACCCAGATTGCAACAAATAGTTGCAGTGTGGGAAGAGAGAGGGAGCTTCCTACATGAGTTATTTCAGTTTGAGTTATTTCAGTTTGTCGACAGCAGCCTGCATGATCGCAACCGCAGTGCCTTTGCCAACCTGGGTGGGGAAGGAGGAGTGACAAGGCTGACCTTCTAAGCTGTGTGTCCACCAGAATGCAGGGCAGCCAGCAGGGAGGTAGATACGGGTTGTATAGACAACATTTCAGTGGGTAACTAGAACACACTGTTAATAATGTGTGACACATGGCATAGCGGTGAGGGTTTTGTGCCAAGCAGGGTGACCTAGTGGGAAGGCATGTGGAGACAACCAGACCATTTAGACCTGAAGAGAAGCCTATGCTGCTAATAGGAATGATACCGACCAGGGTTCCTGGCCTTCCCCAATCAATAGAAATTGATAAGAGGCCAGAAACTCAAGGCATGGGTTTACTGGGGCCCCTGCTGCATCAGGAGAGAGTGAAAACAAGTAACAGGTTCCCTTGCTCGCTCCCTGAGCGGGGGTGAGCTGGTTCCTTATATGGGGTGAGGATAGGGGTGTGTCCAGGGGTCAGGCCGGAGGGGTGCCTTAGGTGTTTTGCCCACCCCTTTGATGGTGTTGAGGTTCAGGGGGTATGCGCAGCACCCTGCTTTTGCTCCTGACACCGTGTTTTTCGCTCCCGGCTCTTCAGAAGTGGCAACTGGGTGTTTTGGTCTTTTTGTATCTTGTTGTCCATAATTTGCCCCAACTGTGCATGCATGCAGTTATTTTTAGTCCCTTATAGTTTCTTTGTATTTTGTTGCTCGAGGAGAGGTGTGTCCAGTTGCAAGCATTGCAGCACTGCAACAAAGGGTCCCAGGTCCCAGCCTGTCTCAGGAAGAGCAGGTGATAAAACTATTTTCCTTCATAGCATAAGGAAATCCCTTTGTGATTCACTATCTAGGCCACCAGATGCATCGTACTGTACTACAGACAGCATTTTCTGATGTAATAGCAATGTAAAATGGGTGTGGGTGTGTGTGAATGGAGTGGGAGTGGGTTGGGAAAAAAATGAAAGGGGGTTTTTAAGTAATGGAGTGTGTGGGTGTGTGTGGGGTACGTGCACAGGCACATGTGCATACGCACATACACCCCCCCACACACACACACGCTTTAATAGAAGGAGAATACATTTTCATCAGAGCCAAAATGTTCCTCTAGCTTGGTGGGCTTGAAAAGTAATACTTTCAGTTTAGGTGTTAGGCATGCTGCACGTGGAAAGTTTTCACATTTTGTCATCCTTCTTTTAAGGAGTCCTTGCTGTCAGCGCTGAGAAGGTTAGCGACCTTGGGGCTGGGTGGGGAGAGAGGAGAGGTGCATGTCAGTTTCGTTCAATAGAGAGAGTGGAAATGGTCACCAGAAACTCACCACCATACCGGAAGGGCTGTCTACAGCAAAGCCTCCAAGCCCACACCATCTGATTTTCTTTTTTTCACTCACACAGCAGGAGTCTTACATCTGTTTCCCTCGTGTTTCTATGGCAATAGTGTGGCAATGCAGCATATGAAGATTGGACCTTTATTTTTGTTTAGAAGAGGCATGTGCAAATAGATTAGGGCTTCGGTAGATGACCAATTTTAGATGTTTTTCATGTAGAGATGACAAGTTGCCCAATTGTTGCTGAGTTTTACGTACATTTTTGGTCTATCAGATGACTAGTCACATAAAGTTGTCAAGTAGTTTGTATCATGGGAGAGTTTGAGTTAGGTAGAAAGACATAAGCATATAAAGTCTCAAATACAAGTTAAATTTGGGGAGCTTTCTATTAGACTATGATTCTCGTGGGATGTGATCATGGAAAATCAGAATATTGCTTTCTATTTCTTCTTCAGCTATCAATGTCCTCCGAGGGTAATGAGATTTGCATTTATTAACATAGCACCAATGATAGTATTTCTGGATGTCTTCTGTGTTAGTGGAAACAGCCTCAGGTTGTACAATTTGAACTAAAATATTGAATGTGGTACATGAATCACCGTCTTTAATGAAATAAGGCATCACTAAGATTCCACAAATTTAGCACTTCAAATATAAACATAAATTAAAGATCTCTCTCTCACTGTCTTCCCCTCTCCTTCCCCCTCCCCACCCCAATTCCTATTCTCCCTTTTCTATACTGGCTGAGCAAATAAATAAGAAGGTAGTTATTTAGGCTATAGAATAACCCTAACATACAGATAACCATAACAACTAACAGCAGAAGGTAAGTATAGGAGGCTTTTGTGGGTCTTATTAAAAGAACACCAAAGTACAACATTATTTCCTTTTAAAAGGAAGAAGCAGTATTTTGCATTCATTATTCATAAAAACATGGAGACAATCTATGAAGTTTTTTGTAAGACTGACCACAAATACATTAAGATTATGTCTCCTCTTTGTTTAATCCAGATAATGTGCAGAAATTTCTCATTTTAATAACACATTATTTTACCAGTGGTATAATCTGTTTTATATCTATGTCCAGGGAAGAATAAACTCTGGTCAGCCTAGTGTAATGTTATGATGAAAGGAGACAAAAGACCCACCTGCTAAATATATCTTTCCCTCTGAATGCAGTTCTTACCGGTGTTAAATTGTGAAATCCTAAAAGCCTCTTGCAAGCAAATGCGTTTCCAGGAAGTTCATATTATCTTATTGTCACAGAGGTGAGGTGCAGAATCAGAGACTGACAGAGCTGGAGGAGAATTTGTAATCATCTTTGGACTGCATCCTTTTTAAAGATGAGAACATTGCAGTCCAGAGGGGAACAAGGGCCCATCCTAGGTCACATAGTTTGGTGGGGCAGAGTTGGGACTGGACACAGGGTTCCCAGAGGAACACAAGACACTCAGAAGAGACTTTCTCTTTTTTGCCTCATTTATTTCCTCATTATCTTTTCAGTCTCATTCCTTTTCTGCAGGTACATATCTTTCTTCTGTATCAATATGTAGATGAGGGATGGGTCCATAACAAATAAGACATAAGGACGGATACGTTTCTTAAACTTTTATGTTTTTATTTAGTTAATCATATTTATAATAAAATAACAAAATATTAAGCACATCATAAACAGAAAAGCATCCATTCTTTTGGATGAACATGTAACACCAGCTTTTTATGAAAAAGATGGATGACTGTTGAATTCCTTTCAACCCTGAGATTCTGTAATTCTGAGTCAGAACTGCAAAATGGCTAAAGTAGGGGATGTTAGCTGGTATGTGCTTCCCAGGCCACAGGTAGTAGTTTGAGGTCAGGAGAGGAAGGGAATTTTGATCTAGGGAGATGTGTTTAGTAACTGGTTCTTGTCCACATTTCTTACTCTGAATTGCCCATTGTCGGTCCATGTTGGCCTCTTTAGGTCCTGCCCACTGGGGTCTTTGGCAACAAGGTGTGTCCTTGCAGGCACGCCCATCCCACCACAGGACACTGGTTCAGAAAGAGAGGAGTGTAGGGCCCCGCCTCCTGTGGAACTGCCAGCCTCCCGCTAAATTCTCACCATCACAACAACCTCTACAGTTTGTCTCTCTCCTTGTCCCACAGGTCTTCCTCAACCTACTCAGCTGTATCTTTACCTGGTGTCACCTTTTCTGGGAGGGTAGGAAGCACCATGGCCATCAAGCAGCTTTTGCTTGCTGGATATGTTCTTGAAATGGAGAAAGAAAATATTTCAACCCATTTTGAGTTTATTTTTGTGTATGGTGTTAGAGAATGTTCTAATTTCATTCTTTTACATGTAGATGTCCAGTTTTCCCAGCACCACTTATTGAAGGGAATGTCTTTTCTTTATTGTATATTCTTGCCTCCTTTGTCATAAATTAATTGACCATAGGGGGCTAGGTCTACTTCTGGGCTTTGTATCCTGTGCCATTGTTCTGTATTTCTGTTTTTGTGCCTGTATCATACTGTTTTGATGATTGTAGCTTTGTAGTATAGTCTGAAGCCAGGGAGCCTGATTCCTCCAGCTCCGTTTTTCTTTCTCAAGATTTACTTTGGCTATTCAGGATCTTTTGTGTTTCCATACAGATTGAAAAAATTTTTGTTCTAGTTCTGTGAAAAATGCCATTGGTAATTTCATAGGGATTGCATTGAATCTGTAGATTGCCTTGGGTAGTATTGTCATTTTCACAATATTGATTCTTCCAATCCAAGAACGTGGTATATCTTTCCATCTGTTTGTATCATCTTCAATTTCTTTCATCAGTGTCCGATAGTTTTTGGAGTACAGGTCTTTTGCCTCCTTAGGTAGGTTTATTCCTAGGTATTTTGAAATTAATATAGTATTTTAAGTCAATTATATTTCAATAAAAATGAATATTAAAAAAATAAAAATAAAAATAAAATATTTCAAGAATAAACAAATTATTTCACAAGTGCTGCTACTACATTCTCTTATTTTCCAGCTTTCATTTCCTTAATCCTTATAACCAGTTGTCATGATAACATTTCTTATGAAATCCTGGCCAGTTGTATATACATATTCATCATGCCCTCCTGGGTGGAATCAGGCTGGAATAGAATGTTCATTCCATTGTCAGATGAGGGTCAAGACTTTAATCGGCCTGATGGCAAGATTTCCTCTGTTTCACAATTATTGTTACAGAGAGAAGCTAGCAAGTTTTTTAGGGACACTGATGAAGTATTTTAGATGGACAGGAAAATACGTTATTAAGGCATTTAGTGAAAATTAGGAATACAGACTACTAAATATGATATAAAACCCAGCATTATCACTGGACACATAAGGAACACTTTTTTTTTTTTTCCCAACAGACAGTAGTCTGTTCCAGTGCCCTTAGGATCCAATGAATAATCAGTTTCTCTACCGCAACCTTAGAACATGAGCAGAAGCAGTGCAAGCAAGGGCAGCCCCCCTGTGGTTTGGCAGTATATGTCTCTATCATCCACTTTTCTGGACTTTCTTGAAAAGTGGTTGCCATTCCTGGCTCCTGGTTTTAATCAGTTCCATCAGAAACCAACACCTGAGTGGCCTGAAAGCCTCGAGAGCATGTTAAGAACTGAAAGAAACCAGTGTCCCCAAGATATTAACCAATCATAGAAGTAGAAAATGTCTTAGAAAGGGAGTTTGGCCTGGAGCCTTGCTATCCCTGAGAAAGGGTTTATTTGGCTCCAAATCCTGTGTTCTTTCTATAACATCACTGTACCTTAAGTCTTGGTGTCACTGGTTATCTTTGGGTCTTAATTATTTTGACTAAGTTATTTAAGGAAATTTTGATAAGTTATTTTAACTGTTCTCCCCACGTTTTATGGTGTAGTAAGGCATTTGGGGATTCTCTGGGAATAACACCCAAAGTTATACAAATATTTCTATGGGAAATTTGTCTCTGAATAATACTGTTTTAAGTAAAGCTGGAATCTCCAAAGTCATGGCCACAGCATTATTGTAGTAAAGATTATGTGAGTGCTGAGGGATCCTGTGGCAGAGATGTGGTTACTGTTTATGAAGGATTTTTGGAGAAGGACAATGGTGTGCAATGCAGACATCAAGTGACTCAGAGGGTTAATGGAAATGAGGCAGGAGGTTCTTTTCTGAGCTTTCATTTTGAGCTTCCAGGTTCACGTTCTTCTTGAAGTTCTCTCTCCTGTGTCCTAATGATAGACCCTCTAGGGCCTCTCATTTCTTCTTCCTCTCTGGACCTGTTGGTGATGGCCATTCTTTAGAGTAACCATCACCTCGCTCATCCTTTCCCTCAATCATCTTTCTCAAGGAGTTTATGTTTTTACCGAATTTCGGATGATCACTGCTGGATAAATAAAATGAAGGGGAAAAGGTTGAGGTTCAAAAAGCCTCATTCACTCCTGGGTGACCTTGTCTGAGCCACCCCCCTTCCATAAGGCTTGGTGTTGCCATCTGTAAAAAAGAACAGGTGAGATCAGATAATCATAGTAAATTCTTCATAAGGAAGAACCCTAGGCTTCCATTTGGTAACATCGCCGATCATTTCTGAATCTATAGCATCACTGCTGATTGTCACTCAAGTTCTGGGCTGCATTTCCATCTGTTAAAGAACAGTCATTTTTCCTTATGTGTACTTCCAGCCCTAAACTGCAAATTGTCCACCATTGCAATCATGATCTTCCCCACCTAACAAGATACTCTACTTCACTCCCCATTTTCCAGAAGTGCTGTCCCCGGGCACCCAGGCCTAAGTCCCCATGGTCTGTTTTTTGGGCTTTTAAAATTTTTTATTTATTTATTTATTTATTTTTGGCTACATTGGGTCTTCGTTGCTGTGCACTGGCTTTCTCTAGTTGTGGCGAGTGGGGGCTACTCCTCGTTGCGGTGTGCGGGCTTCTCATTGCGGTGGCTTCTCTTGTTGCAGAGCACGGGCTCTAGGCATGCGGGCTTCAGTAGTTGTGGCGCACGGGCTTAGTTGCTCTGTGGCATGTGGGATCTTCCTGGACCAGGGATCGAACCCATGTCCCCTGCATTGGCAGGCAGATTCTTTACCACTGTACCACCAGGGAAGCCCCTCCATGGTCTGTTTCGATCTATTTTTTTTTCACCTACATCCTTTCAGTCATCCATTCTGCCATATTTTTCTTTTAAAAGACCTTGTGTGTTTGTGTTTATTTCTTCCTGTCTATTCTGTGTGTGTGTTAAAATATACATGACACAAATTTATTATTTTAACCCTTTTAAAGTATATGATTCATTGGCATTAAGTACATCCACATTTTCTGCAGCCATCACCACTATTCATCTCCACAACTTTTCCATCATCCCCAACTGAAACTGTTTCCATTAAACTTTCTTCATGTCTACTCTAAATGGCATGTCAGAGTGTCTTAGAATATCAGAGCTAAATAAATTCTTTGAGATCATCTACCACAACCCTTTGACAGCTTATGTAAGGCAACTAGAGCCCAGATGGGTTAAAGCATGTACTCACCAGGCCTTCATTGCACTACTCCTGGATTACATTATACTTTCCTAGCTGGTTTCTTTGCCTCTGGCAACTCCCAACTTCCCATCCATCACATACATTACTTCGAACTGAATCTACTTATTATACTTTTTTTCCTTTCACTCTCTGCTAAGAAACTGTAAGGCTCACGTCCCATTCCCCACCAAACACCAATTTCCCACCATTTTTGTTGCATATCATATATGTCATGTTGGTGGCCTGCCTGCTGCCACGCCCAACACACATACACAAATATACATTCTTTTCTATGGTGGTTGTAACCTATTTATTTTATGTCCCTCTGATTTTCAGACCGGTTCAGGAACTTGCACAGGAGTGCAGAGCTAGGGTTCAGATTCTCTCCCAGGGGGCCCTGGGTAGCCTGTATCTCCTCTGATGCAGTGAGGTGGTCACTGAGATCAGTGGTAAGGGGCCGCCTCAGTCCGCTTTGCTCCAGCTCCAGATGGCCAGGCCAGCTCTCATCACTGCTCTTTCTCTATTTCCTGCCTTAACAACAGTACCCACCAGCATTATTGAGCTGTGTCGGCATGGGACTGGGCCAACCCTTTTCATAAAGTATTTCATATTTATCTGTATTTTACAGATCCAACAACTAAGTATTATACTAGTGATTTTCAATCCTGGTTACACATTAAAATCACTTGGGGTGCTATTAAAAATGACCCATCTTTAGGCTTTATCCCTTGAGGTTTTAATTCCATTGGTCTGGGATGAGAGCCAGAAGCAGTATAACTTGTTCAAAGTCATGCAGCCAATAAATGGTGGAACCCGCATTCAAACCCAGCTAGGGTTCTCAATCCTAGCTGTGGATCAGAATTACCTGTGAATCTGTAAACATTGTACATAAGGGAGGTTATGATGGAGCTAGGGTAAGAGATACCTATAATATTAAAAAACATAAGCAAATAAACAAATTAAATGATTTTAATAGTCAACTAGAATTGAGAACATGGCCATAGCCGCGATGCAATATTACGTCTCTTTGGATCTGATTCAACAAATGCATAACTTCCTCATCTATTCATAAAAAGGCGTTCGTGGGCAAGGTGGCACATTGGGAAGTGTTGGGAGAAGATGGAGTAACAGTAACAATATTGTATTGTTGAATGAAATGGGAATGAAATGAAAATGGGACATGTAATTCTTTAAGTAACCTACATTTGCAAGCCATTATTTGAAATAAACTCCCATTAAACCAGATCTTTGCAATCCTAATTTGGCATAATGCAATTCTGATCATCTAATAGGAACTCCACATGTGGAAGTAAGTATCCATTGTGAGAGGAAATAGGACTCTGACCTGAAAGGTTTTAGTGTAAAGATTTGTGAGTGCTCTGAATGCAAGAACTGACAGGGACGTCCAGCGTGATGCTACTTCTTTGAACTTCTACAGGGACTCGTGAGTTGTTGCTGCGTGGCGTGGGTACCATTTGATTATTAATATCATTAAGCTGATGTCTTGGGAGCACACCCATTATCCTATTTTGGCTTCAGATTCAATTCTGGTTATTGACAAATGGTGGGATGGAGCTGAAATGAACTTTGCTGTTCGAAAGAGGCCCTCAGAGTATAATGTCTCTCAGGGCCCTGTAAAAAGTGCAGTTATATAATTTGTTGAGATGAGTTAAGTGCTAATCATCCTAATGTTTGACATTTACAGATTCTTCCCATAGTACTAAACATTTCACTTAACCACACATTTGACACTGAAAAAGTACTGTTCTATGTAATGTACTCAAAACTTGCCAGTGGGTGAGGTGGTTTTTTCCTTAAAGTAAGCAAACAGCCTGAGATTTACCAAGGTCATTATAGAATACAGGGAAATGAACTCAGTGGAGAAATGAAGCCCAAGCGTCTGAAATGATACTTTGACCTTCAAAATAGGAAACAGAATGGCAGGGTTTGCTGGGGAGACAGACAGCTCTTTTAGCGGTGACAGCAAGGCCATCAGCCAACATAGCGGGATTTACTGGGATAACTAGGATGACTAAACATCCACAGACACACCTTCAGAAAGTGTAGGAAAGGCATTGTCAATACAGAATCGCAGTGATATTCCATCTGGTTAATTACGCTGGTCTCTTCACTTAGAGAAAAGTCACGGCTGGACAAAGGAAGCAATGCTGTTTTTGCTTTGCCTTCTGTCATCATTAGTAACAACTGGTTTTCACCTGGGGGCACATTCGACCTCTGTTTATTTCCTGGTTAAATGAGATATTTCACTACTGCTGATTATAAACATCTGACTTAAAGCTGACCTGCATGTGCAACTCCATATGTGGAATTTGCTTTGGTTCAGTGAGGAGAGTAAAACAGTACAAGAGACAAATAGGTCAGAATTGACTTGTAACAGAGCACGTCATACAAATTATACATTCAGATCACATTTTCAAGGATAAACTTCAACACAGTGTTTAATAAGATTCATGAGATTATCAGGAAAGCAAGTGTTGCAGAATATAAGATCAGAGACTCAAATCTTAAATGTCTTTGAAAGAAATTACTTACTAGGAACTATATTGTATAAAAAGAAGGTGGGCAGTGCTCACCAGTGAGAATCTCATTAAAACAATAAGAGCAATCTGATATTTGAAATCTGCTACCAGTGAGATGGCTGAAATAAACTTAATTTGAAAACAGAATAGTGAATATTTAAATAACAAACTACAGTTTAAAGAATGCATTGCTTATTAACAGCATCTTAATTGTTTTTTTTTTCCACTGAGGGGCAAAGAAAGCACTTAATCATTGCTTCCCAAAATTTCAGTTGTATTTCAGTTTTATCTAGGCTGTTAAGTTTCAACTTCTCATGTGAATCCTCTGCAGGTTATTCATGTGTGTTTACTTGAGCCTTGATTTTTCTGCAATCTAACAGTATGTGAAGGCAGGGGACTCTTGCTGCTGGGACACGGTGACAATACGGTTCTCCTGCTTTCTCTTCTTTGGGCCTCTTCTCTGCCTCCTTGCCTCTGCATCCTCCTCTCCTCTCCCACCACTATCATCACTGCCCTTGTCACTTCTAGCTCCTGTATTGTGTAGCCCTTTGTTAGATTTTACAGAAAATGTTACATCATGAGACTATCAGGAGAGCCAACTATTGTGGAATATAAGACCAGACACACACACACATTATATATATATATATCAGAGGAACAGGCTCAGACATTCAGTTGCAAAAGGAGCCCTGGTGATACTCACCAAAGGAGAGCAGGCAAGCCTTGTGCAAATTAGCACATTTTTAAACGGTTACCTGCAAAGTATGATGATAGAATACATTTACAAAGGGTCACCATGTTTATCCTTAAAATTTTAAGGATATACTGTTTTGTTATGACTTCCACTCTCCCTCTCTAACTCTGGACACGCAGTGCCGTCTTCCTAATGAGGGCCAATGTCACCATCACAGCTCATATTGAGCCCTTTGTTCACGAGATGCTGTATACTAAGGGCTTTTATAGGCTGCCTTTCACAAATAGCCCTCGAGAGGCATAGCATTTCTCTCATTTAAAATGAGAGATAAAAAATAAATAATAAAAAAAATAAAATGAGAGATAAATTAGGAGTTTGGGATTAACATATACACACTACTATATATGAAACAGGTAAATAACAAGGACTACTGTATAGCACAGGGAACTACACTCAATATCTTGTAATAATATATAACAGAAAAGACTCTGAAAAGGAATATATATATATATATGTGTATAATTGAGTCACTTTTTTGTATACTTGAAACACAACATTGTAAATTAACTGTATTTCAATAAAATAAATTTAAAAAATGAGAACTCCAAGGCACAGATTAGTTCATTTCTTTGCCCACGTAGTCTAATAGTTAGAATGCATAGAACCAAGATTCAGACTGTCTTACTCCGTACCCTGTGCCCTACACTGCCTCCCTTTCAGCCGTATAATACTGATGGGGAAGAAGGTAGGGAGAGCATTGACAAGACTCAGTAAGTCAGGTAAGTGGCACAGTGTTTCCCAAATCTGGCTGCACATCAGAATCACCCAGGAGCAATTCTGAAAATGATTGCCAAGGCAGACCTCTGACCTCCTTAATCAGACTCTCAAAGGGTATTCCTTGGAAATCTTTATTTTTAATACATTTCCCAAGTGATTCTGATGTGGGCAGTCAACACAGCATTTCAGAACCGCTGAGTTAGATAATGCACAACAACAAGGGGCATTTAGGCAACAGGAAGTGGCATTCTCTAAAAACACTATATTCAAGAGGTATGTTGGTGTATGTTAATCCCAATCTCCCAATTTATCCCTCCCCCCATTCCCCCCTGGTAACCATAAGTTTGTTTTTTACATCTGTAACTCTGTTCTGTAAATACGTTCATTTGTACCATTTTTTAAGATTCCACATACAAGCGGTATCATATGATCTTTGTCTTTCTGACTTACTTCATTCAGTATGATGGTCTCTGGGTCCATCCGTGTTGCTGCAAATGGCACTATTTCATTCCTTTTTATGACTGAGTAATACAACATATGTACACTACTATATATAAAATATTGATAGATAACTAATAAGGACTTACTGTATAGCATAGGGAACTCAGTGCTCTGTAATGACCTACATGGGAAAAGAATCTAAAAAAGAGTGGATATATATATACGTATAACTGATTCACTTTGCTGTACAGCAGAAACTAACACAGCATTGTAAATCTACTATACTCCAATAAAAAATTAAAAAAAAAACCCAAAAGGTATATTGGTAATAGGGATATAACATGAATTCTGGAAACAGCCCCTGACATGGTAGTATGTTAGGAGAGACAGCTTGGTCAACCAGAGCGCACAGGTAAAGTGCTTTATTCGAGGTGGACGAGAGAATTGCACCAACATGGCACAGGGGAGAGAAGGACTACCTCTGTTTGAGGAAGTCAGCAAAGGCTTCACAGAAGGGCTATCAGTTAAGTGAAACTTTACATTGTCTCTACAGAAGAAAAAAGGATTCTTTCATGTGTCTGTTGGCCATCTGTATATCTTCTTTGGAGAAATGTCTATTTAGGTCTTCTGCCTATTTTTGGATTGGGTTGTTTGTTTTTTTGATATTGAGCTGCATGAGCTGCTTGTAAATCTTGGAGATGAATCCTTTGTCAGTTGCTTCAATTGCAAATACTTTCTCCCATTCTGAGGGTTGTCTTTTGGTCTTGTTTATGGTTTCCTTTGCTGTGCAAAAGCTTTTAAATTTCATTAGGTCCCATTTGTTTATTTGTGTTTTTATTTCCATTTCTCTAGGAGCTGGGTCAAAAAGGATCTTGCTGCGATTTATGTCATAGAGTGTTCTGCCTATGTTTTCCTCTAAGAGTTTGATAGTGTCTGGCCTTACATTTAGGTCTTTAATCCATTTTGAGTTTATTTTTGTGTATGGTGTTAGGGGGTGTTCTAATTTCATACTTTTACATGTAGCTGTCCAGTTTTCCCAGCACCACTTATTGAAGAGGCTGTCTTTTCTCCACTGTATATGCGTGCCGCCTTTATCAAAGATAAGGTGACCATATGTGCGTGGGTTTATCTCTGGGCTTTCTATCCTATTCCATTGATCTATGTTTCTGTTTTTGACAGGGTGAGAGAGTGGCATGGCCATATATACACTACCAAATGTAAAACAGATAGCTAGTGGGAAGCAGCCGCATAGCACAGGGAGATCAGCTTGGTGCTTTGTGACCACCTGGAGGGGTGGGATAGGGAGGGTGGGAGGGAGGGAGATGCAAGAGGGAAGAGATATGGGAACATATGCATATGTATAATGGATTCACTTTGTTATAAAGCAGAAACTGACACACCATTGTAAAGCAATTATACTCCAATAAAGATGTAAAAAAAAAAAAAAAAAAAGAAAAAAGGGAAGGGATGGCATTCCAAGCAGGAGGCTCTGAGATCAAAGGCTGTGAAGCCGGAGAGCAGATATTTGGGCAGCAGCCCCAAGTTGTAGTGTGGTTGGCCTCATACACTGTGGCAAGAAGTGAGAACTGTAGTAACTGGCAGCCATTGGCGTATTTAAACAGGGTAGTGAAAGAAAAGGGCTGCATTTGAAAAAGGTCCAGGGGGCTGAAGTGTGGGGGCGTGGCTTAAAGGAGGTGAGGTTGGAGGGAGGGAGATGGAGATGGGTGGGGAAGCTGAGTAATACTTAAGGTGAAATAGGAAGAAGCTCTAATTGAGGCAGAGCGAGTGTGGAGGAAAAGGAAGGGGTTAATGCAACATGTCTGTGAGAACCTCCGAAGAAAAAGAGAACTGATTGGATGGGGTGGGGAGGGGGAGGCCAGTGAGGGATGAGTCAGGGATGAGGCTACAATTTCTACAGACAATGATGGTATCCCAGGCTTCTGGAAGACTATCTGTTGTTGCTGGAGAAGCACAGTCTAATCCTAGGTTTTCCTTCTATTTTCTTGGCAGAGTCCATCATTTTAATAGAAAATAAATTAAGTTTGAAGACAAGTGAAAAAGGAATTTTATTAATGAAATAATTATAATATTTATAGAAAGAGAAGTGTGGGTCTTTATACTTTTATTCATGCTAAATTGGGACTGGTCAAAGTCTTGGGCCTTCAACAGTCATCTTTGAAAAAGACATGGGGATCTTTTAAGGTATTTTTGTTTGTTTGTTTGTTTGTTTTTACAGTTTTCTGATAGACTAATATTGAAAGCCCAAGCTCCATTAGTCCCAGTGGTCAATCTTAAATTTCTTGACGTGTAAGTCTTTCTGTAGTTGCATTCTAGTAATAAAATGCGTGATGGAATTTTTAAGAAAACACTTTATGGCTCTGCAATATATGAATTTTTCCACCGGGATATATATAATGATGTTGGAGAAAGCTAAAACAATGTATAAAATAAAACCCTGTGGAAGAAAAATAATTGCAAAGAATTCCCACCTGAAATGTTGGAATTTCTATAATGGTAGAGTTCTGTATTGTGTTTCACTATCTATTTTATAATTAAGGGGCCCTTTTAGTAACCAGAAGTTGCGTTTTCAAGCACATTATTCTAGGGCTCTAAGAATTCCATTGGTGGAAAGCAATAACTTTTTCCAAATGTGGGGAGTGAAACATTCAAAAGAGAGGTGCCCTTGGCCTAAGATTCAAACAAGTGAATGCAGACAGGGAGGATTGTTCTGGTTGGGAGGAGGACTTCTCAAGGTAGGGGTTACCTACTGGACAGCTGGACCAAGAATTGAGAAGTCCTGACATACACAACCTTTGGCTCTGGCTTTTGAAATCCTGCAGAGTTGAGTGTGGGACCCTATTGTGCCACATGCTGGCTGTGTGTTCTCAGGCAACCAATTTAAATGCTTGAACCTCATTTTCCTTCTCTATAAGATGAGTTGATAAAACTTGCCTAATGGGAATATTGTCAAAACTATTCAATTAAATGAGGTAATATGTGTTCACATTGCTTTGTAAATTGGAAAGACTTGTGTAGTTGTAATTATTATAGTTTTAGAACTTTCTTAAGTTAAAACCAAGTTGTGTTTATGTATATATCTTGCAAATGTTTTTTCTGGATAGATATCTCCCTGATTATGTATTCTTTACCCACATCGCCAGCAGCTAACACTTTTAAGGCTGGGTATGCTAAGTTTAGGGAAGAATGAACATGAGAAGGCTCTAGGTTTGTGTTATTTGCATTTCAAAATGAGTTACTTGCAATTTTTAACACAATTTGGAGCTTCCAGTGCTAAAGCTGGTGTGCTACCATGGGGTCTGGCTACTAAGATGAACCATAGCTTCTGCTGTGCTGTTCTACCTATGGAAAACCAACTTTGAAAACAAGTGTTCTTGTATTATAAGTGTTCTCAAAATACCTGGCTGAGAAAGGAAGCACTGTAGAGACACAGCAAGCCAGTTCTAGGAGTCCCAGAGAAAAAAGGAGGGTGGAGTTGTGCTTTTTGTAGCATATTTATTAACTCATGCTGGAGCACTAGCATTCCAATGAGATTATTTAGTTTAAAGTAGATCTTATCTGGAGTGGTTAAATTGTCAAGACCTAAGTAACATTGCCTTGAATGGATTGTACCATAGCCATGAGCCTCTTATATGTCCCCATTGACTATGGGTGTGTGAGTAGCTGAGAGTACACGTGTGTATATGTGCATATACTAGGAAGACTAAGAAGACATCGATGAGAAGACGTCTGGATACATGGATCCTACTCTGATATCTGTCACTAAAGAACTATGAGACCTTGGGGGAAATCATCTCACGTGTCTGAATCTCATTTCTTTCCCTTGGAATAAAAAGGGCAGAATATGATGCTCTAACATTTTATGGTCTTGTGACCAACCGACTCACTGATTGATTCAGCAAACCCTGGACTTCATAATATTTTCATTCTAAATGCAATGTTGAAGGGGAAACTGTCATCAGCCTGGTTTACGTGTTCAATATTGAGGCAGCATATTGTATTCCCTAAGTCAGTATTAGATTCTCTCCTTCCCCTCCCAAGGCAGCAGAGGGATCACTGGGGGGGTGTATACACCTGATTCTACAAGGTCCCCCATACCTTAAAGCAGAACAAATGACATCGCTTGTCAGAAGATTTTTTTAAAAATCAAGAGTATTTTCCTTTGTAATGCAGGAAAGCTTCCCAAGCAAGTGATAGAGAGCAGAGTCGAAGAAAAAGGAAGCCAACTTTCTTCTGTTACAATCCATCCTCTTTTAATTTTCCTATTCTGAAAAATCCCTTGCAAATCCACAGAAGAGTTTTCAAATCACTCTAGATGAGAATCCTCCCAAAACAAGTTCCATCCAACTTTAAGGCAGCCAGGAAGTGATGAATTAAGATACTAAATATATGCTCTGTTACCTAACCCTTGTACAAAATGGTAAAAATGGCCATCCTATGTGATTGCCGTGTGTGTAATACTTTAATCTTATAAACTTCATGAGTCAATACAAGCTATACGCATGAAATCACAATTTTTCCCACTGATACTGGGCTAGTGAAGTTTGAAATTTGACACTTGAATTCTTCATTAAGAAATTTCCAAAATATATCCTGCATTTCTTCCCCTAAATTGAAATCTGATTCCTCCTTATTGGTTTCTTATGATAATCAGCCAATCACAAAAGGTCATATCTTTGTCTTCAGAGACTTATGGAATTATTAGAAGCTCTGGAAGTTAGGAGATGCTAATGACCTCACTTCCAAACAGGTCAAATAAAAGTATACAGTATTTTGAGCCAGGGATTGTAATTGAGAGAAATAGCTAAGTGACATTCACCCAGTCAAGTACAAACTATTTACTAGGTATATTCTTTGTATAAGGCACTGGACCGGATGATACAAAGCTGAATCAAGCCCTGGCTTACTCTTACGGAATTAATGACCTTGTAGCAAAGTTAGGCTTGGACAAAAATGACCTAAGTACAACGAAAAAGAGCTGAGGCCATAAAAGGGATACAGTTGAAACAGGAAAAGTTTCTAAGATTTTAGAAAAGCTTTTTTTTCTTCATCTTCTGTGTTGGGGGTCCCTAAGACCACCTTCATGTTCAATGATTTGCTAGAAATCACAGGACTCAATATGTGGTCATAGTCACAGCTATGATACAAAGTAAAATCAAAGGTAAAAGGTGTATATGGCAAAGTCCGGAGGAAACCGGAAGCAAGCTTCCAAGAGTCTTCTCTCCTAATGGAGCCACATGGAATGAGCTGAATTCCTCCAGCAACAAGTTGTGAAAAAGTGTATGAGGTATTGTCCACCAGGAAAGTGGACAATATTGTCCATCAATAGATACTCAGCACCAAAGGATTTGGGGGTCGGGGGCTGGTCATGTAGGCACCCTCTCCCTAGCACATTCCAGAATTCCAGCCTCCCAGAAGGAAAGCAGGTGTTCAGCATAAATCACATTGTTTTGTACAAATAGCCAAGGCCCAGTGAGCCACTCTCTAAGTTCTGGGAATGGTGGGAACCACCCCCGTCCGCCCCTGCTCCCCCTGCAAATCCACCTTCCCAGATGCCAGCCAAGGACCAACCTTCTAAGCAGGCTTTTCGAAGGATAGCAGTGTTTGGGCTGATAAGTTAACTATTTTTTGTACACCATCAAGATCTTGTCTCAAAAAGTATTAAAGGAGAAAAGGTCCCAGAATAATTAGCTTATACTGAATAGAAAAGAGCCGTTCAAAATTGGGCTAACTTGGAACACATTCAAAAGGAGGTACAGTTCCGGTAACGTTCACTCATCTATGCATTTTTTGTGTCCGTATATTATATGGTGAGCTCTGAATAAAGGAGTGAAAACCACTTATTTATTTAAATCTATCACGTGAGTCAACACCCTAGAGTCAGAATGAGATTTCACTTAGACATTCACAAATTTTCACTGAGTGACTGTTTTGTGCCAAACACTATGCCAGGTGCTGGCAGCATGAAGCAGTCAGAGCAGGTTCCTGACCTCACAGAGCTCACAGGTGCACAGACTCCCACCTCCTGGACCCCAGCTCAGTGATGCTGAGCTCATTAAGAAGGGAAGGCCAGTGAAAGAGCGGATGAGGAAGGTTTGGATTTCTCATCAGGTACAGGGAACACCGCCCGCTGGGACATCAGTGCCTTTACATTCCAGAGATCTCTAGGTTGGGATAGAAGGTTCTAAAGAATCAGCTCTGGGCTCCATCGACACGCTGTGCTGCGTCCCAGAACACGGGACCAGTGCTGGGACAGACTCATGAGCCGTGAAATTAAAGCAGTTGAAACAAACACCAGCTCCCACCATTGGAGAAAATGATAGACCTCTCCCTCCACTCCAAGTAGCCAGCTAGAGGCAACACAGTGGCGCCCGGCAACCCAACCACACAGGTGTGGCTGACCCGTCCTCCAGGTAGCCCTCCATCTCCAGGTTGGTGGCCTTCTCTTGGTGGAGGCACCTCTCACTGGATCGGAGAAGTACTTCTTGACGGTGCATTGTTGGCAAATTCCTCACGACAGCTGCCCCGCAGCATCTTCACCCGTCAGACATCCCCGTTGACCTCTGTCACTTTCTCCAGCAGGTGTTAATGAGCAAGGAGCTACTACTACTTCAAACTTAGGAGATTGGCCAGATGCTACATCCCCACAAATGGCTGTGCAGCTGTAGGCAAGTGTCTTAACCTTTCTGAGTAGCCGTCTTCTACTTAGAAAAGAGGATAATCGTATTTCTCAGGGCTTTGGCCAGGTTTAAATGAAACAATGCGTTGATGTCACCCAGCATGACTCCTGAAGAGTAAGCAAACTCAATAAATAGCTCACTTTGTTGGGTAGAGGACACAGAGGGCGATTCCTATAGCTATAGGACCAAGGGCTCCAGGCTCTTTTTCTCCTGCCTGTAATGTCTTCCACAGTTGAGTTATAGAATGAATCTGGAGAGGACTGTTGCTTTTGTTCCCTGCTCCACACACACAACTTGCTGGATACATGAGGACATTGGATGCCAAGCATCGCCCATGTTTCTGTCCCCCACTGTGATTTCTTCAAGTTTCTTGCTGTCATTGTCTTTGCTGCCAAAGGACAAAGAAAAAATGAGTGGGTCAGGAAACAGTGAAATTAAGCTAGCTTCCTTTACCCTAATGACATATGCTCTGTTTTCTTTAAAACTTAAAAATAACCAAAAAACAAAACCTCTCTTGCCTGTAACTCCCATTACCCATCTTTGATCTTCATGGAGGGTGCATGTTCGAAGTCCCCACTGTAGAAGCTGAAGGGTAGGCTTAGGTGAGGGTTTTGGACCTCTGGTGTCTAAGCTGAAGTGTGTCTGGAAGGATGAGTGTGGTCCTTAGAATAGGCCTCTTGTGTTATGTTCTCTCTTGACTGGAACTGCAGTGATCTCCATGGCGAGGGCAAACCCATGGTGAAATGTTGGGATGGCCGCATTATAGAAGGTAACGCTTCTCCCTCTTCTAGACTGAAGCTAGAGTTAGGGTGTTGTTTTATGACAGAGTCCGGCCCTCACGCCAGCAGATGGCTAGAGTCGTTTTCTGCCTCACTTGCTGCTGACACAACCACAATCCGGGGTGTTAACAAATGACCCAGCCCTAGTTAAACTTCCCTTGCAATGGTTCTTTATATAACCTTGAGAAGCAGGTTGGGTCCTCAAGCGTGGTTCTGAGCAACCGTATTCATCACAATTTTTGTTTGGTGGGGAGTTGAGCGGGGGCAGGGGGAGGACGTACTAAGTTAGAAAGCCAAACTGGTAATGTTTGTGAGGCTGCATGCACATTTATCTTGGCTATGTTAAAAAAAAAATAATAACAAACTGGTGTGACTTGCTTTTGGTTCATCTTGACTCAACAGGTATATTTTTATGTGAAAGGTTTATTTTTTTTCCCCCATGATTTGAAGAGTGAATGACTTCCCAAACATAGCCAGGAATGCAGTCAAAAGAAAGGCATGACTCGAGAGGAAGAGGAGAGGATTGAGCATTGGGAATTATGGGCTGTGTTTAGTCTCACTATTGATTTAACCTCTGAGCAAGTTACTTAACCTCTTGTTCTCAAGAACTCTTCTCCACCTCTTGTATAATAGTTCTTGACTAACAGATGTTTTAACAACATTAAAAAAAAATTGGCAAGGCGATCGGCTGACTTCAAATCGATTGGCCCTGTCCACAAGCACAGCTCAGAGCCATCAGACCTTAAAAGTCATGACATGACAGGACTCAGAGCTGATGCTGGTGTTTTCCAACTTTCTCTGTAAAATCTTTGCTGATTTGCAGTACATTATGTTTCCCTCTCAGCAAATCATGAGCATCAGGATTGTGTTTCTGTGTCTTGCTACGTCTCATCTTCCTCAGACTCCTATGAGGCAAACAATAATAGAGAAGATTTCACGAGTGGCCTTCTACATGCCAAATGCCCCTCTAATAGTGTTACATTTAGTGATCCATCCCAGCCTCATAAACAACTTACAGAGTAGGTGTGGCTGAGGAAACTGAGACACAGAGAAGAGAAATGACTTGCCAAAGTTCCTCAGCTAGCGAGAGATAGAGCTAAGGTTTGAAACAAGAAAGTGTGGGATCTCTACACTCATCTACAACACTGTACTGCCTCTCTAAAAAGAGAGTGGCCTTCAACAGGAAACCACAGCAGGGTC
Source organism: Balaenoptera ricei (assembly GCF_028023285.1). Taxonomy (NCBI): domain Eukaryota; kingdom Metazoa; phylum Chordata; class Mammalia; order Artiodactyla; family Balaenopteridae; genus Balaenoptera; species Balaenoptera ricei. Next base: position 55,368,432 of record NC_082644.1, on the reverse strand, counting down.
ACGTCACAAACCCAGCCTCCTAACAAGTGACCAAGGCCATGTGCATGTGTTATAGCTAGTATATAAAAGTGTGAAAACCTACAGACTTCAGAATGAGGTAGGCATGAGTTCAAATCCTACCCCAGCCAGTTTTTACCCTGATCTTTCTGAGCATCAGTTTTCTGGTCTATAAAATTGGGTGAGTAATGTTACCTTTTTGGTATGATTTTGAAGATTAAATGAGCTAGGGTACATGAAGCATTAGTTTGGGTTCTGGAGTCCAGAGGAACTCAGTAAATACTAGATGGAGTGAGAATGATGGTGGTCTGTAGGGGGCAGTCTCAATTCAACCTTGACTGGACAGCCCTGAGCCTGGATAAAGTAGGGCTGATTGGAGTTGATCAAGCTTGGGATCAGAAGTTTTAACCACCGCCCCCTCTCCGCTGCCATCGAGGAGAATGGAGCCAGAGCCACAAGGATGCACTCATCAATGTAATACTCACATTTGGCATGTTCCCTGTAAGGGGTGTGCTCAGAGGGACCCCCTGGGGCCCCTGAAGCAAGTTTCCTTCTCCCTCACTTAGCAATTACATATGAGCTTGGGTCAGCTGGCTCTAATGGGAGGATTTGAAAGAGCAGGTTTGCAGCTTCTCTCCAACCTGAGTCCATCTTCCTTTCCCACAGTCAGTAACTTTCACTTTATTTTTTATGGCGGTGGGAGGGGGTAAGGGCTGGGGAAGTGGGAGGCAATGTTGCTTAGCAGCGAATCTCAGAGCTGCCATGTGCCTTTGTGTTTTTCCAAGCCCGGGTTTTTGTCGCTCGGTCCGATGGAATCATACTGGCGTTCTCCCTTGTCCAAAGCCCATGGGTCAAGTGGAGGCGTGTGCATGCTTCATAAAAGAGTCCCTGTTCCTGCCTGGAGGATGCTTGCTGCTGGGTTTGTTTAACGGATACTTCATGCTGCAAATTCTCCAGTGCAAATCACCTTTTGTTTCTTTTATCCCTGGCAATAACGAAGGGCTGAACTGGAGCTTCAATAATTCTTTCAATGAATCCATGAAGCAGACTCTTTCATTATGGATGTTAGAGGAATGAAAATAATCCGCACAAAGCCACATTTCATTCACAAAGTTTTAAAAGAAGTGAGGGGACTGCCAATGAGGGAACAGTTAATTTTGTTTCTGTAGGAAAATGGGGAAGGGCAGATGAAATATGTTTCAGGACTTTCAAAAAGATTTCTGGTGGGAAGATTTAACAACTGAGTAAAACATTCCCTGGGGAAAGACAGTGTTATTTGGATCTGTGTTCTTCCTGCCTTTGAGAGCTAGAACTTACGACAGAGACAAATTTTGAGAATGGCATTTCTGTAAAGGCTGTGGAAGCCACTTAACATGTCATAATATTGTCTGTTTCTTTATGGCTGAACCTATGCAAAGTTGGCTATTTAAACCGTCTTTCTCCTATTTCAATGCCCCTTTCATCCTTCCTACTGTTTTCTTACTCCTAGGGTGCTTTCTCATTATTTACTTTTGTTTTTAGTTGAATTAAAAACTAATTTTTGTTGCTTATCTATTTTATATATAGTAGTGTGTACAAAATAGATAACCAACAAGGACCTACTGTATACCACAGGGAACTATACTCAATATTTTGTAATAACCTATAAGGGAAAAGAATCTGAAAAAAATAGATACATATGTATGTATAACTGAATCACACCTAAAACTAATGCAGCATTGTAAATCAACTATGCTTTGATTTTTAAAAATCTAAAAACAAAAACAAAACAACAACAGAAACTAATTCTTGCCAACTTACGGGATTTTTTTAGAAGCAGGGAATTTGAAAACTTTCTCTTAAATGAAAGACTTAAGACTTACGGGAATGAAATGCCTGACCCAGATTGGTACCTCAGCATCTTTCATTGAGTCAGTGCTCCTTTCACGATACCAGGCTGAGGATGTTCTGTTTGATTAAAAACGGTGGGACTTTGGTGATGTTACAGGGAAATGAACTCTGACTCAGTATGATGATGAAGATATCCCTCCCTGCTAATATCTGGAGCTGTAAGCAGGCTGCCTCAGGAAGTAGCAAACCCATAGGTAATAGAGTCCCCACAAAGGCTGTGAGAGCTGCTGTTTGAGTTGGGGAGGAGAGGAGCCTCATTCCGGCTGAGGGTCTACAGTGCTATGTATGCTATTTAGGTATAACCTGGGAATTCTAACTAAAGAAGTGAAACGACTCTCAGTGGTATATGTGTGTGTTAAAAGTGGACTGCTGAAGACAGAAAAGACTTCAGAAGCTAAAAGAAAGAAACCCTAAAGGTATAGTAACAACAAGAGCTGAACCTTCTTGAATAATGCTCCATAGGTACTAAACACTTATGACCACCATTTGTTCTTAGTTCTCCAAGGACCACGTAGTGGCTGACTTTAGTCAATTACTACATCTACTGAGCCTCAGTTTCTTTGTAAAAGGCTCATGTTGACAACTCCTAATACTTTACAAACTCAAAGGCATTTTTATCATCATGTTAGTTTTATTTATTAATCCATCAATAAGCACATATAACCTAAAGAATCCATTCATTCTTCTGATATTAAATTGCACTATTAGGGTGCTAGAACAATTGGATGTCCATATGTTAAAAAAAAAAAAACGACCCCAGACACAGACCATACATCTTTCACAAAAATTAACTCAAAAATGAATCATTGGCCTAAATGTAAAATGCAAAACGATACAACTTCTAGATTAAAACATACAAGAAAATCTATGTGACCTTGTATTTGGTAATGAGTTTTTAGATAAAACGCAAAAAGCATAATTCATGAAAGAGAAAGTTGATAAACTGACCTTTATTAAAGTTAAAAGCTTCAGCTCTGCAAAAGAAACTCCTAAGAAGCAACCTAAATGTCCATCGACAGAGGAATAGGTATAAAGAAGATGTGGTGTGTGTATATATATATATATATATATACATATATATATATATATATATATATATATATATATATACATACACACACATACATATATACATACATAACAGAACATTAGCCATAAAAAAGAATGAAATAGTGCCATTTGCAGCAACATGGATGGGCCTAGAGATTATCATACTAAGTGAAGTACATCAGACAAAGAGACAAATATCGTATGATATCACTTCTATGTGGAATCTAAAAATAAAGATACAAATGAACTTATTTACAAAACAGTCCCACAGTCATAGAAAACAAACTTATGGTTACCAAAGGGGAAAGGGGTAGGGAGGGATAAATTAGGAGGTTGAGATTAACATATACACACTACTATATAGATAACCAACACAGGGAATATAATTCCCTGTGCTATATAGTAATGTGTGCGTGTGTGTGTGTGTATATATATATATATCTGAATCACTGTGCTGTACACCTGAAACTAACACAATATTTTAAATCAACTATACTTCAATTAAAAAAATGGCCACAAACTGGGGCAAAACATTTGCAAAACATATATCTGATAAAGGACTTATGGGCAAGAGCTCTGAATAGACAACTCACCAAAGAAGATATGCAGAAGGAAGTAAGCATATGAAAAGGTATTCAACATTATTTGTCATTGGAAAAAGATGCGTTAAAACCAGTGTTACCACTACACACCTGTTAGAATGACTGAAATCCCCAAACCTGACAGTACCAATTGCTGAGGAGGAAGCAAAGCAACAGGAACTCATTCATTCAAGCAGGAATGAAAACTATTACAGCAATTTGAAAGATCGACTATTTGGCAGTTTCTTTCAAAGCTAAATAGAGCCTTACTGTATGACCCAGCAATCATGCTCCTAGGTATTTACCCAATCTATTTGAAAATGTACATCCACATTTGAAAACTCTGCAGGTGAATGTTTAAAGCAGCTTTATTCATGATCATCAAAACTTGGAAGCCACTGATCTGGTGTACGGAATTAGGTGAATGGAGAACTATTCAGCAATAAGAAGAAACGAGCTATCAAGTCATGCAAAAACATTGATGGTAATCTCAAATGCATATTGCTAAGAGAAAGAAGCCAATGTGAAAAGATTACATATTGTATGATTCCAATTTCATGACATTCTCCAAAAGGCAAAACTATAAAGACAGTTGACAGATTAGTGGTTGCCCGGGGTTTAGGAAGACAGAGGAGGGTTTAATAGGTGAAGCACAGGGATATTTTAAGGTGGTGTGTTCTATATGATACTTTAACGATAGATACATTACATGAAGAACAAATATTTTTTAAGCACATGCCATCTGCAAAGCGTCTGCTCAAAAAATATTTGTTGAATGTTTTGGTCTTCAGTGAGCTTGGTAGTGTGCCCTTATAAAGAAGATATGGGATTCAAGGGTTTAGTAGATTTTCATTTTATAGTCTCCATATGCTTCTATATTATTGAAAACAATTTTTAGGAATGTATTTATATGTTATATATATTAAACACAAAATTTATTATGTAGCTTTTTATGGTGATAAAGCAAATTCATTCTATTCTACGTTTCTAAGTGGTTAACACCTCCCTATTCCCCTTTCTCCTTTTAGATTCTCTTTGAGGGTAAGGATCTTATCTTTGAATTATTTACAGCTTTTAGCACAGTGTTCTTCATGTACTTATGTGCTCAGGAATATTTATTTAAGTAAATATTATGCCTTAATTTCTACAAAAACATAGTCCTGGTTTCAAATCGCAGCTCTACTATTGGGCAACGTATGTAACCTCTCTGAAACAGTTTCGTCAACTATTGAATAAAAATAATAGTGCTTAATTTGACTTATGAGAATTTGAAAAGATTCTTAGAATGTTTAGACCAATTCCTAATATAAGTTAGGAATCCAATAAATGGTCTTGAAGAAAGTAATGACTACAGATTGGTAAAAAGAGATTGTATTTCAATTAATCAGGAAAAAAAAAAGGCTGAGTAACCAGAACAAGAAAGATGGTAGGTGGTATGGTGAGGAGGTGGGATGGCTCATCATTCAGCACCTATTGGCCATAATCTTGCTTTCTAGCAGCCCATTGGTTGCTTAGGACCAAGTTTCAGCTGGTCTATCTGCATTATTGTAGAATGGCTGTAATTATTGGGAAATACCTCTTCTTAGGTGTTGTTGACATTGGCGATAATACCCAAGGAGTAGATGTGCTTGACCTTTTATTCATCTTATTTTCACAGCCACCCAGCAAGTGGAGTAGGACTTTTTATAGACTCTTGCACACAGAGTGGAGGCTCAGTGCTATTTGTTGATTGATCCATCCCTGAGATTGTTGCAAAAGACCAAGACAACCTAAGAAATTGTTATTTAGACACTCTTCCATTCATCAGTTGAACTTCAGCGATTCACATTAGCAAGCTTGAAACTGAACATGAATGGTTTGTAGTTCTCAGAGCACGTGTCATTATACTTTGAGAGAACATTCTATTCCACTATTTTCTACAGATCCAAGGCATGGAGCTTGTATCTCCATGTAGCAGATATCACTGTGTTTTGGGCATTTTGACATATTGTTACTACTACAACTTAAGGAAATAAAAATCAAAACCAATGAAGTACACCTACCTACTATGGTACATACCTATCATTCTCTTTCTCCTACTAGACTGTAAGATCGTGAAGGCCAGGGACCATATTTATTTTTGTGTCCACCCCTTCCAGCACCTAGCACAGAACCTACAACATAGCAGAAGCTAAATCAATATTTGTTGAAATAAAATAAGGTAATAAAGGACCAAAAGCTCCTTCACAAATGTAAAGAAGGCTTAAAAACCTTAGAAACATAATAATGTTTTAGCAATGGAAAACATGACAAACTTTTAGAGTTTAAAAAATATAGTTTTGGAAGTGAACAGAGTGGGCTTTTTGAAACCAAAGGAAAAACTCACATTTTTTTTTTCATATTTACATAGTATAAACAAATGGAACATCCTATTTTCAGTGTGAATTTGAAAAAGAATGTTTATTTAACATTCAGTCACCTACACTTCACTGACAGAAATAGAAATGATTAATAGGGTACAGGAATTTATTTGGTATCTATAAAACAGAAATGTCTCTTAAAGTCAAGATCACATACTAAAGTTGAGTCAAATGGGAATCTGCAAAAATATAATTAAAATATGCAACCTTTATAAAGAGTAAGCAAAATATGAAAGCATCCATGAGTTGTGTCTAGGAAAGACAAGAAGGACAAATCATAACACTCTAAGGAATCTTAGCTTTAATAATAAATAAATGTTGATTTTATTTTATTTAGTTTTTGCTTTTCCCAGGGTATTGATAACAGTTGATGATTAGGTTCCAGGCAATGAGGCTGTAAAAATTGATAAGCAGGACCCTCAAATGACTCAGTGGCTAATCCTTCATTATTATACATTTAACACATTTAGTAATATGCTCGGGAGGCACATTTAAATGCAAGAGTTTGGTGAAGCAATTTGAAAAACATGAAAATATTTTTATTAGTGATAAATTTGCTTAAATTCCAGTTGATCAAGTGGAAGACAGGGTCTAACTCTACAGGTAATATGTGTTTACATTATAGGTTTTTTTCCTCATCTACTCCCACTTTAGTATTTGTTTTGACTTTTAGCACTCCACTAGGAAGTTTTTAAAGAGTGGTGGGAATTTTTAAGAGTCTTGTGCTGTAGACAAATAGGTTGTAGACTGATTCACCAAACTTTGGAGACTAGCTTCTCTGGGCCAGGATACTCTACTAGGTGAGGACCTTGAAATGAACCAGACTCTTCTCTCAGGGAGCTCATTGCCTGGTGTGGAGACAAACTTGTGAAGATAGAATTGAGTTCAGTAAGAGTGAACCAGTAGACTTCTATAGGTGGGCATGCAAAGCAGATGGAACTGAAAGTGTGTAGGCATAGAGGAGAGAAGCTGATGATCATAGTGTATCTGGACAGCCACAAGCCATTCAGTGTTGCTGGAGCATTAAAAGCAAAGAAAGAAAGGGTTGGAGAAGAGGGTGCAGGGGCAAGTAGAGGACCAAAAAAAAAAGGCTTTGGGGGCCTTTAAAAGGAGATTGGGTTATAATCTGTAGAATCTGCTACTGGAAATGTGGTTGCTGGACCCCAGCATCAGCATCATCAGGATAAATGTTTCCACCAATCGCTGAACATATGTTCTGTGTCTCCTATTATAAAGGAGGTGGGGAATGACAGCGGAAATAATGGAAATAATTTTAGCTAATTAACCCACAGATTCTCAGAGTTAGAAAGACTCTCAGAATTCATCTAAATGCTTTCTTCAGATCCTGAGTGAAAGCTTACAGTGTCAGAGTCTTTATTACCTACTAAGTAGCCAATTTCATGATCAAGACACCATACTTAATTGTCTGAAAAGTCTATTTTTTCGGGATAAGTTATGGCTAAATTCCACTTTCTTGAAAGCAGATGTGCCAAATTTATTTTCATTCAATTCAACAAATATTGTGCACTTACTAAGTTTAAGGTGTTGTTCGTGGCCTTCCAGGATGATCAGTAGGTCAGGGTCTCTGACCTTGATATCTTTACAGAGGTAAGACAAGTTCCCAAATGACCACAAGAGAGATGAAAGTATGTGCCATTAGAGAAGTAATAATGTGCTGTGCTCTTTTTTGTTTAAAAATGAAGTGCCAGGACTCATATCTCAATAAATTATGACATGTGTCTCCTACACCCCCTCCCCAATGCTGTTTACATTGGAATGTCCACATGTTTTCCCAGCCAAGTGAGTCAGTGAAGATGGAAATACTAATTTATTTGACTGGACATACTCTGCTAGCTTATACTGTCAAAAAACTCCCTGGTTGTTGTAATGATACTACCAAACTCTGTATAGCACTTGAGTTTACAAATCACTTTTCATATGTTAGCTCATGTAATCATTGCAATGACTATGTAAGGTAAGTAGTAATGTTCTCTTCCATTTACATATGAGGGACCTAAGACTCAGTTTAAGCAATTTACCCAAATTATACAGCAGGGAAGTGGTGAGCTAAGACATCCAGGTCCCAAGACTCCAGATCTCAATTAGAAGAGCAGAACCTCTGTGGATGGCAGTGGAGGAGAAATTATACATGCTTAGAGGGTATGGGGAAGATGCAGAGAAGAAGCAGTCTTTAAGGATTGATGCAATTTCAGTACAAGGAGATGGAAGGAAGGCATTCTAGGCAGAGGACATGGCAAAGTTCAAATCATGGATGCAGGAAATGCAGGATGTGCTCATGTAAGAGCCATGGTTCCATGTATGGGTTTGGGAATCATCTGTCCAGAAGAGGTGGCTGACTCTCTGAGCACTAATAAAAATCCCAGGGCAAGTAACAAAAGAGAGAAGAAAAGATGCCCGTGGACATAGCCCTGGAACCACCTGTGGTTAGTGGGTGGGAGGTGTAGAAGGAGCTACCAAATGAGAAACCAAAGGAATGGCCAGAGAGTTAAGATCATTCGAAATGATTATAGAAACCAAGGGGGGAAAGACTTCCAAGAGAGAGTATGTGGTCATTACGGATGGTGACTGAGGACAGATGGGTGAAAGCCCAACCTTGATGAGCTTGGAGAGAGCAAAGCAGTGACTATAGTATTCAGAATGTAAGGAGCAGGTGGGTGAGAAGGAAATGAAGATCAGGAATGGGGTGAGGAAGACCAAGGCAAGTAAGTTTCCTCTCTCTTGGAAGGGGCCCTTCAAGACTTAATGACAGTTCTCAAATCTTCTCCTTCCCTTTGTCAGGCAAAATGCCCTTAATTAATTCAACTGATTGTCTTAGGCTTTCCAGACAGTCACAATCGTATTTTCCTTCTTTAGGAATTGTTGGTTTATCAGTTGTCCTTCTTAATGTTTGGGATCTAATAACTTACTCTGTACCCCATGTAAATGGTTAGTTGAACATGGAGTAGAAGACAGCTATCCTACGTTTCGTTTCCTACACTGTATTTTTAACCACAGCCCCAATTTAAATTAACCACATTTCACTGTTGATTGATTGAGCTTGCAGTCAGTTATGATTCCATGTCATCCACATCCTGTACTTGCCAACTATTGCGGGAGACAACCCAAACGGGGGAGAGGGACCCTGGAGCCGTGGGGTGGAGAGGACACGGGACTGGCGTCCAGAAATCTACATTTTAGTCTGGACTTTGACACATGAAATCTATGTTCTTGGGAAAGTCAGTCAGTTTCTCTCTGGGCTCCAGAGGGAGCTAGATTGGATGATTTCTAAGCCTCTTTCAAGCTCTAAAAATTCTGAAATTAGTAACCGAGAACAATAAAAGATGTTCATTAATTTACTACTCAGATATCTATAGAACTCAACTCTCTGCCAGGCACTGCTGGATTTCAGAACGTAGTGGCGCACGAGACAGAGGTGGTTCTCATCCATGGAGATTATAGTCTCACGGTGACATTCTGAGACTAAAAAGTACTTGGTCAAATGCAGGGAAGAATGGAAAGGATTCACATGAGTATCAGTAGCTTCCATGACATACCTGGCTTACTTTTGCCCTACCTTTCACTGTAGGCCTTTCAGGTCTTTGCAAGCCCTTCTTCTTTTCCTTTTGGGATGCTTTCATGAGGTGGACCTACAAGTAAGTCCTGTTAGCTACCTCTCCTGTTCCAGCCCTTATGGTGATGCCCACTGCCAAGGCCTCTGTGCCTGGGATGCTTGGTGGAAGCACCACATGGCTGCCTGCAGTGTTCACCGCTGATACATTTCCTGCCACTACCCCCCTTTCCTCCTGGCTATCCCTGCCCGCTCTGCACGTGCTTTTTTTTTTTTTTTAACATATTATATCTCCATTTATTTAGATGTTGTTTGATTTCTTTGTTCAGAATTTTGTAGTTTTTTTTTTTTTTGCATTTTCAGTTTTTTTTTTTTTTTAAACATCTTTATTGAAGTATAATTGCCTTACAATGCTGTGTTAGCTTCTGCTTTATAACAAAGTGAATCAGTTATATATATACAATATGTTCCCATTTCTCTTCCCTCTTGCATCTCCCTCCCTCCCACCCTCCCCATCCCACCCCTCTAGGTGGTCACAAAGCACCGAGCTGATCTCCCTGTGCTATGCGGCTGCTTCCCACTAGCTATCTATTTTACATTTGGTAGTGTATATATGTCCATGACACTCTCTTACCCTGTCACATCTCACCCCACCCCCTCCCCATATCCTCAAGTCCATTCTCTAGTAGGTCTGTGTCTTTATTCCCCTCTTGCCACTAGGTTCTTCATGACCTTTTTTTTTTTTTTCCTTAGATTCCGTATATATGTGTTAGCATACTGTATTTGTTTTTCTCTTTCTGACTTACTTCACTCTGTATGACAGACTCTAACTCCATCCACCTCATTACAAATACCTCCATTTCATTTCTTTTTATGGCTGAGTAATATTCCATTGTATATATGTGCCACATCTTCTTTATCCATTCATCTGTCGATGGACATTTAGGTTGCTTCCATGTCCTGGCTATTGTAAATAGAGCTGCAATGAACACTGTGGTACATGACACTTTTTGACCTATGGTTTTCTCAGGGTATATGCCCAGTAGTGGGATTGCTGGGTCGTATGGTAGTTCTATTTGTAGTTTTTTAAGGAACCTCCATACTGTTCTCCATAGTGGCTGTATCAATTTACATTCCCACCAACAGTGCAAGAGTGTTCCCTTTCCTCCACACCCTCTCCAGCATTTATTGTTTCTAGATTTTTTGATGATGGCCATTCTGACCGGTGTGAGATGATATCTCATTGTAGTTTTGATTTGCATTTCTCTAATGATTAATGATGTTGAGCATTCTTTCATGTGTCTGTAGACCATCTGTATATCTTCTTTGGAGAAATGTCTATTTAGGTCTTCTGCCCATTTTTGGATTGGGTTGTTCGTTTTTTTGTTATTGAGCTGCATGAGCTGCTTGTAAATCTTGGAGATTAATCCTTTGTCAGTTGCTTCATTTGCAAATATTTTCTCCCATTCTGATGGTTGTCTTTTGGTCTTGTTTATGGTTTCCTTTGCTGTGCATAAGCTTTTAAGTTTCATTAGGTCCCATTTGTTGATTTGTGTTCTTATTTCCATTTCTCTGGGAGCTGGGTCAAAAAGAATCTTGCTGTGATGTATGTCATAGAGTGTTCTGCCTATGTTTTCCTCTAAAAGTTTGATAGTGTCTGCCCTTACACTTAGGTCTTTAATCCAATTTGAGTTTATTTTTGTGCATGGTGTCAGGGAGTGTTCTAATTTCATACTTTTACATGTACCTGTCCAATTTTCCCAGCACCACTTATTGAAGAGGCTGTCTTTTCTCCACTGTATATGCTTGCCTCCTTTATCAAAGATAAGGTGACCATATGTGTGTGGGTTTATCTCTGGGCTTTCTATCCTGTTCCATTGATCTATATTTCTGTTTTTGTGACAGTACCAAACTGTCTTGATTACTGAAGCTTTGTAATATAGTCTGAAGTCAGGGAGCCTGATTCCCCCAGCTCCATTTTTCGTTCTCAAGATTGCTTTGGCTATTCGGGGTCTTTTGTGTTTCCATACAAATTGTGAAATTTTTTGTTCTAGTTCTGTGAAAAATGCCAGTGGTAGTTTGATAGGGATTGCATTGAATCTGTAGATTGCTTTGGGTAGTAGAGTCATTTTCACAATGTTGATTCTTCCAATCCAGGAACATGGTATATCTCTCCATCTATTTGTATCATCTTTAATTTCTTTCATCAGTGTCTTATAATTTTCTGCATACAGGTCTTTTGTCTCCTTAGGTAGGTTTATTCCTAGATATTTTATTCTTTTTGTTGCAATGGTAAACGGGAGTGTTTTCTTAATTTCACTTTCAGATTTTTCGTCATTAGTGTATAGAAATGCAAGAGATTTCTGTGCATTAATTTTGTATCCTGCTACTTTACCAAATTCATTGATTAGCTCTAGGAGTTTTCTGGTAGCATCTTTAGGATTCTCTATGTATAGTATCATGTCATCTGCAAACAGTGACAGCTTTACTTCTTCTTTTCCGATTTGGATTCCTTTTATTTCTTTTTCTTCTCTGATTGCTGTGGCTAACACTTCCAAAACTATGTTGAATAATAGTGGTGAGAGTGGGCAACCTTGTCTTGTTCCTGATCTTAGTGGAAATGGTTTCAGTTTTTCACCATTGAGGACAATGTTGGCTGTGGGTTTGTCATAGATGGCCTTTATTATGTTGAGGAAAGTTCCCTCTATGCCTACTTTCTGCAGGGCTTTTATCATAAATGGGTGTTGAATTTTGTCGAAAGCTTTCTCTGCATCTATTGAGATGATCATATGGTTTTTCTCCTTCAATTTGTTAATATGGTGTATCACATTGATTGATTTGCGTATATTGAAGAATCCTTGCATTCCTGGGATAAACCCCACTTGATCATGGTGTATGATCCTTTTAATGTGCTGTTGGATTCTGTTTGCGAGTATTTTGTTGAGGATTTTTGCATCTATGTTCATCAGTGATATTGGCCTGTAGTTTTCTTTCTTTGTGACATCTTTGTCTGGTTTTGGTATCAGGGTGATGGTGGCCTCGTAGAATGAGTTTGGGAGTGTTCCTCCCTCTGCAATATTTTGGAAGAGTTTGAGAAGGATAGGTGTTAGCTCTTCTCTAAATGTTTGATAGAATTCACCTGTGAAGCCATCTGGTCCTGGGCTTTTGTTTGTTGGAAGATTTTTAATCACAGTTTCAATTTCAGTGCTTGTGATTGGTCTGTTCATATTTTCTATTTCTTCCTGGTTCAGTCTCGGCAGTTTGTGCATTTCTAAGAATCTGTCCATTTCTTCCAGGTTGTCCATTTTATTGGCATAGAGTTGCTTGTAGTAATCTCTCATGATCTTTTGTATTTCTGCAGTGTCAGTGGTTACTTCTCCTTTTTCATTTCTAATTCTATTGATTTGAGTCTTCTCCCTTTTTCTCTTGATGAGTCTGGCTAATGGTTTATCAATTCTGTTTATCTTCTCAAAGAACCAGCTTTTAGTTTCATTGATTTTTGCTATTGTTTCCTTCATTTCTTTTTCATTTATTTCTGACCTGATCTTTATAATTTCTTTCCTTCTGCTAGCTTTGGGGTTTTTTTGTTCTTCTTTCTCTAATTGCTTCAGGTGCAAGGTTAGATTGTTTATTTGAGATGTTTCCTGTTTCTTGAGGTAGGCGTGTATTGCTATAAACTTCCCTCTTAGCACTGCTTTTGCTGCGTCCCATAGGTTTTGGGTTGTCGTATCTCCATTGTCATTTGTTTCTAGGTATTTTTTGATTTCCCCTTTGATTTCTTCAGTGATCACTTCGTTATTAAGTAGTGTATTGTGTAGCCTCCATGTGTTTGTATTTTTTACAGATCTTTTCCTGTAATTGATATCTAGTCTCATAGCGTTGTGGTCGGAAAAGATACTTGATACTATTTCAATTTGCTTAAATTTACCAAGGCTTGATTTGTGACCCAAGATATGATCTATCCTGGAGAATGTTCCATGAGCACTTGAGAAAAATGTGTATTCTGTTGTTTTTGGGTGGAATGTCCTATAAATATCAATTAAGTCCATCTTGTTTAATGTATCATTTAAAGCTTGTGTTTCCTTATTTATTTTCATTTTGGATGATCTGTCCATTGGTGAAAGTGGGGTGTTAAAGTCCCCTACTATGATTGTGTTGCTGTCGATTTCCCCTTTTATGGCTGTTAGTATTTGCCTTGTGTATTGAGGTGCTCCTATGTTGGGTGCATAAATATTTACAATTGTTATACCTTCCTCTTGGATCGATCCCTTGATCATTATATAGTGTCCTTCTTTGTCTCTTGTAATAGTCTTTATTTTAAAGTCTATTTTGTCTGATATGAGAATTGCTACTGCAGCTTTCTTTTGATTTCCATTTGCATGGAATATCTTTTTCCATCCCCTCACTTTCACGCTGGATGTGTCCCTAGGTCTGAAGTGGGTATCTTGTAGACAGCATATATATGGGTCTTGTTTTTGTATCCATTCAGCCAGCCTGTGTCTTTTGGTGGGAGCATTTAATCCATTTACATTCAAGGTAATTATCGATATGTATGTTCCTATTCCCATTTTCTTAAATGTTTTGGGTTTGTTATTGTAGGTGTTTTCCTTCTCTTGTGTTTCTTGCCTAGAGAAGTTCCTTTAGCATTGGTTGTAAAGCTGGTTTGGTGGTGCTGAACTCTCTCAGCTTTTGCTTGTCTGTAAAGGTTTTAATTTCTCCATCACATATGAATGAGATCCTTGCTGGGTAGAGTAATCTTGGTTGTAGGTTCTTCTCCTTCATCACTTTAAGTATATCCTGCCACTCCCTTCTGGCTTGCAGAGTTTCTGCTGAAAGATCAGATGTTAACCTTATGGGGATTCCCTTGTGTGTTATTTTTTTTCCCTTGCTGCCTTTAATATGTTTTCCTTATATTTAATTTTTGACAGTTTGATTAATATGTGTCTCTCTGTGTTTCTCCTTGGTTTTATCCTGTATGGGACTCTCTGTGCTTCCAGGACTTGATTAACTATTTCCTTTCCCATATTAGGGAAGTTTTCAACTATAATCTCTTCAAATATTTTCTCAGTCCCTTTCTTTTTCTCTTCTTCTTCTGGGACCCCTATAATTCGAATGTTGTTGCGTTTAATGTTGTCCCAGAGGTCTCTGAGACTGTCCTCAGTTCTTTTCATTCTTTTTTCTTTATCCTGCTCTGCAGTAGTTATTTCCACCATTTTATCTTCCAGGTCACTTATCCTTTCTTCTGCCTCAGTTATTCTGCTATTGATCCCATCTAGAGTATTTTTAATTTCATTTATTGTGTTTTTCATCATTGCTTGGTTCCTCTTTAGTTCTTCTATGTCCTTGTTAAATGTTTCTTGCATTTTGTCTATTCTATTTCCAAGATTTTGGATCATCCTTACTATCATTATTCTGAATTCTTTTTCAGGTAGACTACCTATTTCCTCTTCATTTGTTAAGTCTAGTGTGTTTTGACCCTGCTCCTTCATCTGCTGTGTGTTTTTCTGTCGTCTCATTTTGCTTATCTTACTGTGTTTGGGGTCTCCTTATCACAGGTTGCAGGTTTGTAGTTCCTGTTGTTTTTGGTATCTGTCCCCAGTGGCTAAGGTTGGTTCAGTGGGTTGTGTAGGCTTCCTGGTGGAGGGAACTAGTGCCTGAGCTCTGGTGGATGAGGCTGGATCTTGTCTTTCTGGTGGGCACGTCCACGTCTGGTGGTGTATTTTGGGGTGTCTGTGGCCTTATTATGATTTTAGGCAGCCTCTCTGCTAATGGATGGGGCTGTGTTCCTGTCTTGCTAGTTGTTTGGCATAGGGTGTTCAGCACTGTAGCTTGCTGGTCATTGAGTGATTCTGGGTCTTGATGTTGAGATGGAGATCTCTGAGAGATTTTTGCCATTTGGTATTACGTGGAGCTGGGAGGTCTCTTGTGGACCAGTGTCCTGAAGTTGGCTCTCCCACCTCCGAGGTACGGCCCTGATGCCTGGCTGAAGCACCAAGAGCCTTTCGTCCACACGGCTCAGAGTAAAAGGGAGAAAAAATAGAAAGAAAGAAAGAAAGAAAGAAAGAAAGAAAGAAAGAAAGAAAGAAAGAAAGAAAGAAAGAAAGAAAGAAAGAAAGAAGAAAGAAAGAAAGAAAGAAAGAGGCTATAATATAGTGAAGTAAAATAAAGCAATTATAAAGCAAAGCTATACAGAGAAAATCTCCCCCAGAAGCATATACATATACACTCACAAAAAAAAAGGAAAAGGGGAAAAATTAATATATCCTGCTCCCAAAGTCCACCTCCTGAATTTGGGATGATTCGTTGTCTATTTAGGTATTCAACAGATGCAGGCACATCAAGTTGTTTGTGGAGTTTTAATCCACTGCTTCTGAGGCTGCTGGGAGAGATTTCCCCTCCTCGTCTCTGTTCGCACAGCTCCTGGGGATCAGCTTTGGATTTGGACCCGCCTCTGCGTGTAGGTCGCCTGAGGGCGTCTGTTCCCCGCCCAGACAGGACGGGGTTAAAGGAGCAGCTGCTTCAGGGGCTCTGGCTCACTCAGGCCGCGGGGAGGGAGGGGTACGGAGGAGGCGGGGCGAGCCTGCGGCGTCAGATGCCGGCGTGACGTTGCAGCAGCCTGAGGCGCGCAGTGCGTTCTCCCGGGTAAGTTGTCCCCGGATCACGGGACCCTGGCAGTAGCGAGCTGCACAGGCTCCCGGGAGGGGCGGTGTGGAGAGTGACCTGTGCTCGCACACAGGCTTCTTGGAGGCGGCAGCAGCAGCCCCAGCGTCTCACGCCCGTCTCTGGGGTCCGCGCTGATAGCCGCGGCTCGCGCCAGTCTCTGGAGTTCGTTTAGGCGGCGCTCTGAATCCCCTCTCCTTGCGCGCCGCGAAACAAAGAGACAAGAAAAAGTCTCTTGCCTCTTCGGCAGCTGCAGACTTTTTCCCGGACTCCCTCCCAGCCAGCTGTGGTGCACTAACCCCTTCAGGCTGTGTTCACGCCGCCAACCCCAGTCCTCTCCCTGCGATCCAACGGAAGCCCGAGCCTCAGCTCCCAGCCCCGCCCGCCCCGGTGGCTGAAGCCGACAAGCCTCTCGGGCTGGTGAGTGCTGGTCAGCGCCGAGCCTCCGTGCGGGAAGTGCGGGAATCTCTCCGCTTTGCCCTCCGCACCCCTGTGGCTGCGCTCTCCTCCGTGGCTCCGAAGCTTCCCCCCTCTGCCACCCACAGTCTCCGCCCACGAAGGGGCTTCCTAGTGCGTGGAAATCTTTCCTCCTTCACAGCTCCCTCCCACTGGTGCAGGTGCCGTCCCTATTCTTTTGTCTCTGTTATTTCTTTTTTCTTTTGCCCTACCCAAGTACGGGGGGAGTTTCTTGCCTTTTGGGAGGTCTGACGTTTTCTGCCAGCGTTCAGTGGGTGTTCTGTAGGAGCAGTTCCACGTGTAGATGTATTTCTACTGTATCTGTGGGAAGGAAGGTGATCTCCGCGTCTTACTCTTCCGCCATCTTCTCTCCTCCCTCCTGCAGGTGCTTTTGTCTCCCCTGGTATAGCCACTGTCCTTGCTGGGCACTCTTGCTGGTCCATATAACTGATACTCCAAGACTTGAGGGAGCCAGAGCCTTCACCTGGTGAAATGGGAAAGCAGACTTCTATGCTCTATTAGAGGAGTTTTTAGCACCATGCCTTTTTTTTTTTTTTTTTTTCTCTTAAAGATTCCCTCCACTGAGTGAAATCTGAGTAGTACTCACTATGCTGAGTATAGAATTGTTCTTTATTTCTTTGATATCCAAGGCTCTGGGACTAGACCAAGCTGAGATGAACTCTCTCTCAAGAGACTTTTCCATCCCTCACTGAGATAGACCCATCATCTATCAGGCATGCCTAGGTCTCACAATTTAGTGTCCCACTGGGATCTCTGCTACTCACACACACACTTACACACACATACACGTTCATACATAAATATGCATACATGTGCCTATCAAGTACTTTCATTTCCTTACAAAGAGCATACTTCTTTAAAAGGAACAAAATATTTTTAATATAAAAGAATGATAAAGTCATAATAGACAAATATATTCAGAATTCCACTTCTCTTTCCCCAAGAAATACATGGACTGAATTTCAGAAATAACTTGGGGGTTGAGAGACAAAAACGTTTTGAGGAACCAGCTGCCATCGGTGTGGAGTACATTGAGAAAGACAAAAATGGGTGAGGAGGAAAGAGTGGACATTTAAGAATGCTTGCTATGCATTAAGTATAAACCTCCCCATTTCTTGTGTATTTTCTTGAGATACAGAGTAAATATTTGAAATTCTTGCAGTTACATATGCAATATAAATACTGATATAAATTCTCCCAATTTTTTGAGTTTACATTTTTCAGAGACCGGGCCATGGGGTATGTGTTTGCAGTGGCGAGAGGGTATGGTGAACTCAAATATATCTGAATTACACTAAGGATACCATTAAAGCACTATCCAGAGAATTGTGCCTTGAATATTTTTTTTAATGGGGAATAAATTTGCATGGGTCCAAGCTATCCTATTTTTTCTTCTCTGTAATATGGCACATGTTGGTGAGACTTCTAGCCAGGGAAAAGAGAAACTTCTCAAGTTTGTGAAACAATGAAAGCTTACTTGCTCACAAAATAATTTAGTTTATTACCTTGATCTTTTTTGTCTGTAATTAAAGTCATTGAGCCAGCTGTGGGTATCTGCTGTACATCTGCATTTCAGGGCTAGGGTGAAGAATGCTAGAAAAGGAGTGAACTTGGAGCCAGGTAAAGACATTCTGGGTAAGGATCATGGATCAAAATCAGAGCTGTTTCTCATCCACCAGTTCTCATCATTATTTCTCAGTTTTGTAGAGAACTAACTGAGACTTCAGTGTAAAGAGAGCAGAGAGAAGTGTTCCCAGCATTTCTTTAGCATCATGGAGACTGGGTGGCCTTTTTTATACAGATAGGGGTGGTGAATTGGAAATATTAGGTCCAGTCCAGTAGTACTTGGGTCAAAAGAAGAAAAGCTGTTTTAGTTTAGGTCCAGAGCAGGTGCCAACACAGGATGAGGAAGCAAGAGATTTATTGGTGAAAAAGGTGAAGAAGACAGAGGAGGTCAGAAAAGCCATCAGTCTGTAACTTGGACTACCCCTAGTGAAGGAGAGACAAGACCCACAGGTTCGATAGGAAGAGTCTCAGACCATAGTGCAATGCTAAGAAAGGTTTGGCCAGACTGTGGGGGGTCTTTGAGCAGAGGTCACCTGTCAGAGGGGCTCTGCATCTCTCAGGAGTGGACTTGCTTTGGTATCTCTGCTGTGCTCAGTCATTGGCTGGGAGCACCAGTGGGCAACAAGGATGTGAATTCAGAGGACAGCATCTGGGGTCGTCTGTCCATTAAGCTCTGCAGCAAGGGATCTGGGTGGCACATCATTATGGCCTCAAAAGAGCTAATGTAAATAGTAAGCAAGGGGGAAGAAAGACACTCCTGCCCTAATATCTTCATCTTGGTTCAGAATACGAATGGTACCCTGACTTCATATTCCTCTTAGCTAAGCAACTCTCTTTAGAAAAACCTGGGTAATAAGGTTGATCTATATAAACATTTGCTAAGTAAACAATGAAAAGAGTTGATTTCTATCTACCACTGCATGTGTACATAGTCATCTTTATGTTCTTTCCTTTTTTTCTTAAAATTCTCCTCTAGCTGCTCAACTCTCTCCCTGAATTCTTGCCATGAGTGAGGGTTTCATTTTACACGTCAAATTTAAAGCATACACACACACACACAGGTGCACAACTTGAAGACTATGCCTGTTTCTCTGTGTCATTAGGAGATGTGACAATAACATGCCCATTCACCTAGGAGCAGAGCACAGAGGATTCCACCTTTTCTGTTTCATGGGTTCTTTCATTATTTAAGTGTAGATCTGAGTCACAGCTCTTATCAGTGTTCTGAAGCCTAGTGTCTTTTGAATTCTGGAAATTGTACTCTGTTCCCCTTTTGATAGGAATGGAGTAGGATGGTCTTAAAATGTTTGAGAAAAATCAGGGAGAAGAGAGTTGGCTTTATATTTTGGGGAAGTTATTTAAGTTTCTTGAGTTATTTGGCTGTTTTTCCATCTTACATATGCCAAAGGAGATGTCTCAAAACCCACATATTTTCTCTTCCCTATACTTATGAAGGCGATTTATTTCCTCATCTGAAAACATAAGAGCTTGGTGAAGATGGTCTTTAAGTTCTTCTTAGCACTTTCATTTCAGCAACCATGTTTCTGACAAGTGATGGAAATGCCACAGCTTAGCTATAGATCAAGCCCCTATTACACACAGTACATACCCTCTGATGGAATTCCTGGTGTTACCTTTTCTTTCCTTTTTCTTTACCCACTAGTACTGTGAGGGTAGACTTCTCTACATTGTTCGTTTGTTTCACTTATTTTTTTGTAAAAGAATCCTTGTCTCCTCAAGGTAGATATCCATCTACCTTAATGATAAAGTAGATTATTTTTTAAGCATAACTTTTTTCCCCCCTCCTGTAAAGGTTTGCTAGGGTAGTAGAGTTTCTTTTCATTGACATTCTGGGACAGATCTTTAAATTCAACTACATCTGGTCACTTTGTCTCAAACCGTATTATAGCTATTTCTCTAAATCAGACCTGAACTAAGTAGGAACATCTGTACCAAGAATTATGAGGCCCAGCTGAACATTTTGGACCAGCATGTCCCATCTCACTTCTTTCTGCTTTAACCTTTTAGCAATTATCTTTACAATCCTTAGAAATAATAATTAAAGTTGGTAGAAGAACAAACAGAATACTAAAATGGATTTCAGCTCCAAACAGCAGGTATATATAAATGTCAGTGGCTTAAATATGGTTATAAGAATGTTTTTATTAACTTCCCCCCACCGGTCTTCTTGAGATCATGTTTAGCCTTTGCTTCAGGGAGTATAACGCAGCTAATCAGCTTGCATAGTTGGCAGCCATTAACTGGGACACCTGAAGGTACTTTAAGACTTGATTTTCCCAGACAAACCGGCTGTAGAAGTAGGTATGAATATAGGTCTAGGGGCATTGTGAAGTCTCTCTCTACAAAGACTGTCACTCCCCAACACAGCAACTGAAAATACTTTCAAAGTTAAGCCGATGGTTTTCTAAGTGGACCCTTTCAACAATGAAAGTGGGTTCTTCAGCGACACTGCCTCCCCGCTCTCTGTACAAATCTGTGAATGTGTGCAGACAGAATTGCTGATTCTCAAGCATTATAAGCTGGTTGAGCCTTGTCTGGTGGGCGACTATGAGTTTGGAGACATTTATAAATATTTTGGTGCATATTCTCATATACCTCTGAAATACTTCTCCTTCTGCATTTTAATGAGGACATGTCTTTAAGTGAAATTATATGCTGATAATGTTTTCCTATCTTTTACAATTGAATTACTCTTCACTCATTTCCCCATTTTACTATATTTGAATATTCCAATCAGGAATGAGGTTATTGGGATTAATGGAAAGGGACCACTGAGAGTAGATTGGATTCTTTTTCCATAGCGTTTGAGTCCATTAGAATAGCCAGAGACAGGCTGTCAAGTGATTGATTTCCTTCCAAAAATCAGGGACCCTTGTTCATTGCCAAATAGAATTTACTTATATCAGGCAAACGCAGTTTGTTACCAAATGTCAAGATCTTTAATCAAGTTGAAAAGATCTATACTTTTATTTCAAATCTACTTCTTAGTTGATATAATCCCGAAATTTCGTCTGGGGCTATTTGCATTTTTGGCCTAAGCTAAATATATCAATATTTTAAGGGCTAGTGATAGGATATTCATCCTTTGGCTCAGTTTCCTTCAAACCAGAAGTTACTTATCCTTTCACATTGGGAACAGATTTTCTCTTTCTTCCCTTGGCCTCTGAGTAGCGTTGATTTTGGGGATCAGATGGTAATGATATTGGGTGGCAGGGCTACGTTGGGGACCTTTGATTGAGTCCATGTAAGGTCTCATTATTTCTCCCTGTTACTTAGCAGCAACTCTCAGAACTGGAGCTGGAGATTTTTTTGGCTCCAAGAAAACTTTCTATTCAGTATTCAGTAAACACTGAGTGACCTCCTTGTGCCAAGAACTCATAACCCTGACCCAATCATTTCACTACCCACTGGTATTTAAATATAGGTGTGTATTCAGATAACACAGTGGCCAGTTACTTAAGTTGTTTAAATTATTATTCTAATCTGATCAGAATTTACAGCTTCACTATCTTAATTCTTAGTAAACTATGAACCAGAATATGGGCATAAATATACTTTGCAAAATCCTTTTGGTAGGAAAAAAATTTAACAGTGTGGTTTTCAGTGCTGTACTTTATGAGTAATGCTGTAACCTAAATCCTACCCATGGGACAAAAGCTTGGCTACATTTACGTTTTCACAGAAAAACTAAATGAAGAAAGAAGAACAATAAAATGATAATGTGAGGGCATGTTTGTATGTTTAAACTTCTGTTATTTCTACATCCCTTTCTCTCAGCCTGGAAGGAAATGGCTGCCTCCCCTGGAGTTATAAGAACATTATAGCCGCTTAAAAGCTCTGGTCTTAATCCACGCCCATCATCAACATTACAGTTTCTATAGAGATGATGACTCTTCCTTAATGCTGTAGAAGTCCAAAATGTGAACCAGTTGCTCTGAATTGTAACTTTCCAAATTCTAGTCACAACTCACAGAGCAAACTTGTAAGAAGTAGGAAATTCTAAGGCGGGGGTGGGGTCATCTTTTCTTACAACAAAATGTGCACGGGTGAACAGAAAAGTCAGAATACTAACTGGTATTCTCTGGATCCACTGAAAGGCAGGTCAAGCCAAGGAGGACGTCTGGTGCCAGGTTGTGATGGGTGCAAGCTTGAAGTAGAAGACGAAAGTTATCACAGACATAGTTTCTGACTGTGTCCAAAAGCCAAATGCAAGAACTTTTCTTATTATTCAGTGACTTTTGTTTTAAGCTACCTTTATCTTCTTTTTCCCTCTAATGGGGTAGAGAAGACACAGTTATTTGGAAACTCCCTTGTTTCCTGTATTTACCTGTGTCCCTCCCTAAGAGCTCTGTAAGGTATAGAGAGAGAACATATACCACAACAATAAATTGCTTCCATGCTTTCCTGGATCTAATGAGATTCTCTTTTGGGAGCTGGTATTTCTACATTCCTGGATTCTCTAAGGAGTACTCTGGTGTGCCAACGGGCAGAAAGAAAGTCGCTGTTTGCAGCAGGAAATCAGACTGCAATTGGAGAAGCAGTCTTCATCATACGGTACAAATTCTAGCACATGGCAATCTTCATGCTTCCTGAGGAGCAGTCCTTACGAGTCTAGAAATCCTATAGAAACAGATAGGTATCTTAGAAATGATTTTTTGTTTCTTGCCCTATTCCTCTGGATGAATAACCGGGTTTGAATCTAGCAGAGATTTGAGTTTTTAAGAGACACTGTCTCTGGTCCTTAATCCTAACATAGCCACTGGCCACGTACAAAATTCTTCAACTTCTCACATTTCTGTTTTCCCATCTGTGAAACTAACACTGTTGAACCGTAAAATGCCATGGGGTGCCAGTTTTGATGCATTTTTATGATATGCTAACTACCTTAAAACTGCAAGGGGAGTTTTGACATATCAAATGTAAAGTAACCATATTTTCCAAACCCCAAATCAGGAAACCTGGTCTGACCATCAGAAATAGAATTTTTAGTCTTAGTTCTCCTGGAAATTTTCAAATTTCATTCAACATTTAGTTGAATTCAGAGGCTGGGATTGATAGATCAATGAGACATGTTCTCTGTTCTCAAGGAACTAAATATTTGTAATAAGTTGGGTGTAGTGCTGTCATCAGTGTATTTTCATAGAAAACCAATGAAAGGAAGCCTAAAAATGATGGAAATCTGTTAAAGTTGGAGTTCTCCTTGTTGATATTTTCTGTGGGCATAAATGGACCATTGGAGACTGGAACCATGTTCCATGTTAAATATCAGTGCTCCCAGGGTTCTTAGCTCTCATATCTTCTCATTCTCCAACTTTCTCTTGGCAAGCTCATCCATGCCAACCATCATCTACTCCCCACATGATGCCAACACTTCCATATCATCTCCAGACAAGTTTCTTTCCTAGGCACAGAACTCTGCTTTCTTTCCCCAAGGCACCTCATTCTCCGCTTCTCTGGAATCAGATTCCTAATCTAACCCATATACTTGCTTCTCCTCCTCTGTTTTCTATTTTCTTGAAGGTGATACTATCCACTCTGCTATTCTGCTCAAATCCAGACTGAAAACAGGCAGAACCTGAGACTTATCCCCTGCATTCAGTTGGCCACCAAATCTTATGACCATTTCCTTCCCCACCAGCCCCTTGGGTCTTCATAAATTCTCATCTGAATAACTGCAACAATCTGAAACTGGTCACCTCATCTCTATCTTACCTCCTCAGGGCCACCTGCACACACTTCCAAACTCATAAGTCCAAGCAAGACACTGGCTGCTTGAGTCTGTCAGTGACCATGATTCATGATCTGGCCCCTGCCCACTGTACACGTTCTGTTCCCATCACTTGCTCTCATGTACCTCATGCTTCTGTCATGCTAGATGACTTAAAACATACTGAACAGAATCAGATATCTCAAGCCTCCATGCCTTTTCCCAGACTGTTCCCTCTTCCTTGAACAAGAATCTTCCCTTCCCCACTCCCATTCCCCTTGTTCAGCTAGTAAATTCCCACTCATCCTTTAACCTCACTTTAAAGTCTTTCATAATCCTTCCCGGGAGAGGTCATTGCGCTTGCTCTATATTCTCATGGCATCCTTGGCTCACCTAGATTTTTCATTTTATTAATTAAGGTAGCTTAACTGCAGTAAGAAATAGTCTCTAAAATGGATAGTGGTTCAAACACGGAAAATTGTTAATTTCTTTTTTTTACACTTTTCATTTTTTATTGAATTATAGTTGATTTACAATACTATATTAGTTTTGGGTGTACTACATGGCAATTCAATACTTCCATAGACTATACTCCATTTAAAGTTACTATAAAATAATGGCAATATTTCTCCGAGCTGTACAAGACATCCTTATTGTTTGTTTATTTTACATGTAGTGGTTTGTATCTCTTAGTCTCCTATCCCTGTTTTTACCCCCTCCTCTTCCCTCTCATGTTACAGTATTAGGTAAGTGAACAGGTCATGGGGTGGGCTTCTTGCATGCAGTCATTCAGGAAACCAGCTAATGGAGCCTCTGTGACCTTTAACAATGGACTCCAAGATTTTCCTGAGACTCTCTCCATTCCAAACAGACTTGAGGCAAAAGAGCCTGGAGGAGGGAAAGCGGGAGATTTTTATGGGCCAGGCCTGGTGGTATCACCCATCACCTCCACCAGCTAAGACTCAGTCTCAACCACCTTATCTGCAAAGGAGGCTTGGAAATGTACTCTAGGTGTGTGCCAGAGATGATGAGAAGATGGTGGCTTTTGGGAACATCTAGTCATCTCTGCTACATCCACGTACTCATTCGAATGGCTATGCCCTGAAAGGAAGAAATATGTGCTATAGTCAAATATGTGCTATAGTCATGGAGCTCCTGACACATGATAATACTTGAGTAAATGTGTGTACACATGAATGAATGAAAGAATCAGTAAGATAAAGGACTACTCTGGATTTAAATAATAATTCTAAAAATCAGCTTGAAATAGAAGTATAAGATTTATATTTTTATATACCTTTATATATTTATGTATCTCCTTCATTGAAATAGTGTTTGTAAAACACACAAAATATAATTATTATTGTCCATGGTTGATACAGATATTCAAAACTAACTTAAAATTGACCAAATTAATTCGGGTAGTTTAAATTGTCTAATTAGTAATAGCAGTCATGGATAGAAATTAAATTAAAAACAGATATGCACACGATATCTATAGGGGTAAAGTGGTTGTAATTACATTCATCTAACTTATATATTCTTATCTGTTTCCAGGATTAAATTGAATTTTAGTTTAATGAAGACCTTCTGCCTTGGTACATAAATAAAATCAAATACATAAAAGTATTTGATAAGTTGAGCATCTTGGTGAGAATTGTATGACTTAGAAAATGTCAACATTCTTGGGAAAAATAAACAGGCAGAAACTTTCTAAAACAAATACACAGTTATGATTGAGAATTAAAATATAAATCGAATGCACAGGGTGTTTGCTGATTGTTCTTCATTTTTGTAGTGTTAGTGAGTATTCCGTCTTCTTATCTGACATCTCACTGTCTCTTTTCGAGGATATTTGAGTCATTTTTGTCTATTTCTTTAATCAGTTTAACAAAAAGAAACGTGATTTTCACAGGCACAGAAGTTCTCACAAAGAAAGTGCACTGAAGTTTATTAGTCTTATCTTCTGATTGTAGCTTTTAAAAACTATGGCATTGCATGACTAAAGATGGCCACCATTTTGAATAATAGAGTTAGATTCAAAATAGCGTACACTTTTTGGAGAAATAATTTGTAAAATGTCAGTTCAGTAGTGATCAGCATACATTAGTCTTTTTGAAAGCAAGAAAGTAAAAACACATCAATTCTAGGTTACTTTAAATTTGGGTCTTGATCTTTTCCAGAAAGAGAGTTGCACGAGTGTAGCTAGTCCATATCTAGAACTTGAAGAGCCGTGAGTGGTCCTGAATACCAAGTTCATGAATTTGGAATGTACCCAGCAGGAGGTGGGGAATCCTGCAAGCTTCTGAGCAGGGAAGTTACATAGACAAGATGGGTTGTGATGTATATTTAACTGTAGACTCAAGGAATGGTTGACCCTGATGAGAAAAGAACTAAGAGAAATTAATTTTAAATGTAACACGCATTAGGTTAGCTGGAAGGATACATTTCCAAGAATTAATCTTGCAATTCTACCTCTACTTGTATCATACTGGTTAATTCTTACAAAGCAATGTGGGAGAGGAAATAAGATAACCTTTCATTGCACCCTGCCTCTTGATGATTCTATCAGATTTCTCTTACTGCCATAACGAATTACCACAGATTTGATGACTGAAAACAATACAGAAGTATTACCTCACAATTTCTGTAGGTCAGAAGTCTGGCAAGGCATGGCTGGATTCTCTGCTCGTAGTCTCACTGGGCTAAAATCAAGGTGTTGGCCAAAGATGTATTTTTCTAGGGCAAGGGTCATCTTCCAAGCTCCTTCATGGTTGTAGAACTCATTTTCTTCTCATGCTTCCCACATGGCCCCCTCCATCTTCAAGCCAGCAGTGGCGGGTCAAGTCCTTATCACCCTTTGAATCTCCCTGACTTCCTCTTCTGCCCTCAGCCCAGACAAAGCTCTGTTTTTAAGGCTTCCTATGATTACATTGGGCCCATCTGGAAAATCCAGGATACTAACCCTTTTTTGAAGTTAACAAATAAACTTAATTATATCTGCGAAGTCTCTTTGCCATGTTAAGCAATATATTCACAGAGATGACAGTAGGGAGTGAAGGGCCCAAGATTCTGTCCCCCACAATGATACTGACTGTACTGTATAACAACAGAGGCCATTTATATATAAATTATAGAAAATTATACTATCCAAAAGACTGCGGGTTTAAAATTATTTTAATTTATTATGAACTATTGCAGACATTCAGGAAGGATATGATGAAATTAATATGATGAACACCCATATATTCCTTACCAATATTACCAATACCATAAAAAGGTATAAAATTCAAAATGTATAAAAGTTGAAAAGTTAAACTAATATGAAGATAATATGGAGATAATATAATACCTATTGTAGTATTCATTATAGATATTATAAATATGGTCAAAGAGCTTCATGTATGTTAAAAGCTTAGGTTTTTATTTGTTCCTTGAGCAGCATGTGCTTATGATGATAGTAATGGCTGTTATTTACATTGCTGTGCTTAATTTCTGTTGTACAGCACAGTGACACAGTTGTACATATATTCTTTTTTATATTCTTTACCACTATGGTTTATCACAGGATATTGAATACAGTTACCTGTGCTATACAGTAGGACCTTGTTGTTTATCCATCCTGTATATAATAGTTTGCATCTGCTAATCCCAAACTCCCAGTCCTTCCCTCCCCGACTCCCCTCCCCCTTGGCAACCACATGTCTATTCTCTATATCTGTGAGTCTGTTTCTGTTTTGTAGATATGTTCATTTGTGTCACATTTAGATTCTACATATAAGTGATATCATATGATATTTGTCTTTCTCTATCTGACTTACTTCCCTTAGTATGATAATCTCTAGGTCCATCCATGCTGCTGCAAATGGCAATAATGGATGTTATTTATTGAATGCTTATTATATGCAAGTCACTGTACAAAGTGCTTAAGATATATTATCTCCTATCTTCTCAGCGATCCAATAATACTGTTATCTTTCCTGTTTTATGGTGAGTAAACTGAGGCTCAGAGAGGGAGGTCGTAGGAGGCCTGGGTGAAGAGATTATTCCTTGCATTTCTAGGATTTACTTAACAATTTGTTCTTCACCAGAGGAGGTTTGAGTAGCTCAGTGGCAAAATGAGACAGTGAACAGAAAAGGGTTTTAGATTCAGACCTGTATTTGAGTGCTGATTTCAACACTTACTAACTCGGCAAATTCCTGAAACCCTTTCACCTCCAGTTCCTCATTTGTAAAGCATGGCTAATAACAGACACCTCCTGGGGTTGGTGCAAGATAACACGTGTAAAGAACCTGGTATGTGATAAGCTCTAGATAAAAATTCTCCAGTGCTTCCCTCTAGAGTAGCTCAAGTGCATCTGGTTCTAAAGCCCTGGAATAACTCAGGAAGTCAGATGCGGGTGCAGGCCAGCTCCTCCTTATCTGGTAGATATGTAACAGGATGACAGGATCCACATAGAGGCTCAGATCCATAGGACCAGAGGTGGATCCCTGTGGGTCCAAGACCCCTATGTGATGTATACACATGGATATTCCAATGGAATAAGTCTAGGAGCCTGACCACGCTGGACGTGGCCTCGAAGACAACTTATAATCACTGAATTTTGACATTGTACACCAGTCAATTAAGATGTGCCAACTTAGCAGGAGACTTTCCTGGCATCCATCCAATGAGCCACATGCCAGAATGTTCTAGTGGCTCTCGCATTAATATGTATTTCTGTGTGTCATTTTTGATTGCTCTAATCAGACTTGAAATGAATCCAAGAGGTTTCTACAACTCTGAGACATTAATTCCTCAGTGCCCCCTCCCTCCAGGCTCGGTCTGAAGGCTTAATTCGGCTCTCTTATCTCTCTAGGTATGTGGAGACCAAAGCCAAGGGGCTGTTTTCCTGCGGGAATTTACACTGATTCGAAGAGAGAGCCTTCATGAAGATTTCCTGTCTGACCTCTTGAATAGTCACAAAACTGAAGACCCGGTACAGTGCCTCTTCTATTTATTCTTAGAAACACAGAAGTTCAGTTGCTAATTCTGCCTTGTGGTGGTGGTTGGTTTTAGCAAATCTGAAGAGGTTTGGATGGTATTTTCTCATATCTATTAGCAGGGGAGGGAAGCAGAGTGATAGGGCAGTGGACAGACTGTATCGGGCAACTTTCTAACTTTTCCTGTGTCTGGTGACCTTCAAACATTTTACTCGAGTGGTAAAGTTTGTTTGGGGCAGCATGTGGAGAATTCACATTAAAATAACTGATGTTTTGCCAGCGAGTCTGAACGTGAAATGGTAATAATTTAAATGAGTGAAGAAAAAAGGAGATTTATATGTAAAGCCCAAATTGTTGTATGGGTCAGTGGAAACGCCACCATCTTCCAATCCTGGCTTCTTTGTGGATATTTTTACTTCGAAGTATTAGTCGTATTTATTTTATGAAAGTTTGTTTCTCTGGTTGTGGTTTTAGAAGAAAAATGAAAGTCTAGAAAATGAGCTCTCAAATGAAAACAAGTAGTAGAGTTGGAGATGTCAAGATATAGATCCCGCTCTACTTGCAAATCAAGCTGTGATTTGTAATTTGTACTTGGTGTGAGAATTGGATGGATAATTTCTAAAAGTTCTAAGTGTGGCTCTTCGTGGTGATGACCTTGTACTCAGAAGTACATTGAAATTAGAGGATGCTGTATGCACAGCAAACCAGTGGATTCCTTGTCCAGTCGTAAAATGGTAGGATCCCAGGAAATAATGCCTTAGAATACCTCCAAAGCAAATACACCTCCTCTACCCTGCCTTCTTACAGCCCTCTCTCAAGAAGGTGTTTTGGCATCTTTATCTCATAAACTTCTCTTCCAGACACTGAGTAAATTAGCTCTCTCAGTAGCCACTCACAGGCTACTTCTTACTGTTTTTGTCATTTCCACCTTCTCTATGATGGACGTTCACATCCTTTTCAGAGCTTGTGCCCCAGCTGTTACCAGCCAGGGTTCTTGGCCTCCTTAATCAATAGAAATTGATCAGAGGCCAGATAAGAAATTTAGGCAAGGCTATACTGGGGCCCCTGCTGCAGCAGAGGGAAGTGAGAACAAGCAACAGGCTCCCTTGCTAGCTTGCTCGCTGAGGGTGGGGCCAGCTGGTTCCTTATATGGGGTAGGGGGTTTGTCCAGGGGTTGGGCCAGAGGCGTGGCTTAGGTGGTTTCCCCACCCCTTAGGTGGTGTTGAGTGCAGGGGGCATGCGCAGTACCTTGCTTTTGCTCCCTACCCCCTGCTTTTGCTCCAGGCTCTTCAGAAGTGGCAGCTGAGATTTTTGGTCTCTTTGTATCTCATTGTCCAGAATTTGCCCCAAGTGCACAAGTACTCAGTTATTTTCAGTCCCTTATAGTTTCTTTGTATTTTGTTGCTTGAGGAGGCTTTTGTCCAGGTGCAAGCACTGCAGCAAAGGGTCCCAGGTCCCAGCCTATCTGACAGCGTCCGTGGGTAGGAGCGGTATTGAAGTTTCCCAAGGGCGCTATAATTAATTTTCAAATGCTTCTTATAATATATATTATATATATAATATACATATTATATATACATATTATATATATTTTATATATATATGTTTTAAGCTCTGAAAATGCAGAGACTGCCTTTTAAACTTTCATTGTTTGCTCAAGGCAGTTTTGGTGATTCACTAATGGGACACACACATTGCCACTGAAGTTTTATTACTTCTTAAGTGAATTCACGGTATCTTGTAATTATATTTTAATTTTGTCCCGTTTGATGTTATTCAGTATCTGAAGTAGGTTAGCTCATTTTGGATTTGGTTTATGCAAAGTCCTGGAAGTGCTGCTATGAGATACTATATGCAAACTTCATGAGCTAGTCTAATTATTACATAATTTATACCATAAAGGAAATTGAATAATATGAACTAATTATGAACATAATGGAATTATCAAAGTGGTGCCACTAAAAATAATTTTTGTCACCTGGCAAGCATTGAAGGGTGTTGCGAACATTATTATTACAAAGTATTACATTGATTTACATCATGATAAAAATTGCATGCTGGGCTTCCCTGCTAGTGCAGTGGTTAAGCATCCGCCTGCCAATGCAGGGGACACGGGTTCGAGCCCTGGTCTGGGAAGATCCCACATGTTGCGGAGCAACTAAGCCCATGCACCACAACTACTGAGCCTGGCTCTAGAGCCCGCAAGCTGCAACTACTGAGCCTGCATGATGCAACTACTGAAGCCCACACACCTAGAGCCCGTGCTCCGCAACAAGAGAAGCCACCACGATGAGAAGTCCGCGCAACGAAGAGTAGCCCCTGCTCGCAGCAACTAGAGAAAGCCTGTGCGCAGCAACGAAGACCCAATGCAGCCAAAAATAATAAATAAATAAACTTGTTAAAAATAAAACAAAAAACCTGCATGCTGCCGAATTTTCTCAAACTTACTGAGGTCGTAAGTAATTGAGTGGGTGGAAGCATTTAAGCCGAAAGAGAAATTACCGACCAACACAGAGAGTCAGACCTGGAGCTGTACAAGAAAATGTGAGGGAAAAGGAAAGAACAAAGCTTCCTGAATACCAGAAGGTAGTTCAGCCTTCTAATAAGTTTATGACATTCTAACAGTTTCTTTGGAGGGTGTGTCTCTCTATCTGAGAACTTCATTTGGCCCACAGGCTATAAAACTTTTAAAGTGTCACTTTATTTTCCAAAGAGACATGAAAAGATGAATCACCATAATCTCTGTGTTTGTCTAAAGGAAAGAGTTCAAACATGAGTTGTTACTTGTATTCAGAGCCAGAAAAGTGAAATTCCTTTTGTGCCTCTTTTGTGTGTTTCTGCTACATTGGGAGGAAGCAGAATGGTAGAGTCATGAACAAGAAAATTTCCTGGTATGGGTCACAAAAACCACTTCACAAAGGCAGGTGAGTGAGAGAGGAAAAATGGTTGCGCAACATTATCTGTACAGTTGTACAGGCTTTCACGTAGATCCTCCCTAGTAGCCCAATGACATTTATGCACATATTTTACCTCCTTACCAGATTAGTAGCTCTGTTCCTTGAGGCCAGGATCCATGTAGATTCTCACCCCCTTAGCATCTTACCCTGCTCTTGCATATGATAAATGCTTAGTTGTGTTAAGTGTCTGTTGATGGAAGAAGCCCACCATGACTATTCTCTATTGCCCTATGGTTAACATTTTTATATTGAAAACACTTACAGGATTCTATCACAGACTATGCATGAAAAGAGTCTTATAAATGAAAATCCTTCTAAATACAAAGTGATTATTGCTAAAATGGTATGAAAGACTTCAGTTTTTAATGAGGTGATAAACCGTTTGGGATTATTTTACATATGGTCCTTTCAAGCCAGGGTATGTGAATTTGGGGATGTTTGCCTACTAGAAATTTATAGTTGTGGAAGTAACAAATTTATCCCCAATATGTCTAACATTTTGGACAGAGGTAGCATTAACTGTGGGAAACACCTTGTCATACTTCTGGGTAAAATTATTGCCATCCTCTTTTTAGGTGTTTACTTTTTCTTTGCTCATATTCTTTCTTTATCCTTTCAAATAACTTTTGAAAACCAGAACAGCCTTACTTACAACTTGTTTGTGGAACTCTTTCACCTAAAAGCTTAATTTTGGGGGGTCATTTTTGACCTTTAAATGTCACTTCCTCAACTCCTCCTCAGCTAGGGTTTTTCGGCATGAATTGACTTTGACATTGCATTAGAAAAACTTTTTAGTTTTCAGTTTTTCTGCAGGGCAGAAATAGAGACACAGATGTAGAGCACAAAAGTATGGACCCTAAGGGGGGAAAATGGTGGGGGGGGTGTGTGATGAATTGGGAGATTGGGATTGACATATATACACTAATATGCATAAAATGGATAACCAATAAGAACCTGTTGTATAAAAAAATAAATAAAATAAAATTCAAAAATTCAAAAAAAAAGATAATTTGTTTATGACCTCACAGTTGGGAAGATTCTCTTAAGACGTAAAAAGCCCAACCTGTAAAGGAAAATATTGATGCTTTAAATTACATTAAAATTTAATATATCATTAAACATTTAATGTCTAAAAACTTCAAAAAGTAAAAAGTAAAAAGATAAGATACAAGCTGGAAGACATTTTTTGCAATGTATATAACTGGCAAAAAATAATATCTATAATATATAAAGAACTCCTAGAAATTATATTTAAAAAGACAAACAGTCCAGTGGGGAAAAAAACCCAAAAGTCATCAGAAAGAGACATGGTTAGCTAATACTCATTAAAGGTATGTTCAATCTTACTAATCATCAGGGATTTACAATGTAAAATAACAAGGACATGGCATTTGATGCCCATCAGATTGGCAAAAAATTAAAAGAACTGACAAAGGCAGTGTCAGTGAGGAAGAAGTAATTAGAAATACTCCTGTTTTGCTGTTGGGGTATAAATTGGTCTAACTACTTTAA
Organism: Balaenoptera ricei; assembly: GCF_028023285.1. Lineage (NCBI taxonomy): Eukaryota > Metazoa > Chordata > Mammalia > Artiodactyla > Balaenopteridae > Balaenoptera > Balaenoptera ricei. Next base: position 55,335,064 of record NC_082644.1, on the reverse strand, counting down.
AGAGTAACTTTCCAATGTCTCTAAAGTTGAATATGAGCATGTGCTACATCTCACCAATTTCCCTTTAGGAATCTACCCTGGAGAAACACTTACACATATGTTTAATGCAGTGTTGAATGTTATAGCCTAAAGTTGATAGAAAATCTTAAATATCCATCTGAAGGTAAATGGATAAATAACTTGTGGTTTATTCTTATAATAAAATGCTATCAAAGCAATTCAAATGGATAACTAGATTGACATGCATTAGTATAAATATCAAAAATATAATGTTGAGGGGGAAGATGATACCATTGTGTAATATGATACCATTTATATCAATTTTAATATCACATAACTATTTATTAGATATTATTTAGAGAAAATGTTTATATATAAAAGCAGAGGTGGAAAAATATGCTGCAACCTTGTAATGTTGGTTGCCCTCTGGACAGAGAGAAAAGAAGGGGAATTGGATTGGGAAGGTGTGCATTGTTCACTTTAAGTTTATAATATCTATAATATTTTATTTAAAAACATATGGTGAATGGTAATATATGTTTAAATGGCTAGTGGTTTACAGAACAGTTTACTTTATTATTCATTTCAGTTTTTATGGTTCAAGTGTCTTTAAATACATGCATAATAAAACTTTCAGGATAATATTTGGCAAGTAATCAGCACAAAATAAATGCTGTTTTTATTAGCAATGGTTGAACTGACAAATCTTTGAGGCATAAAATGACAAACCTCAGTGCCCAAGATTTAATATATACACTATTCACATTTTTGCCTCACAATATAATTAAGGAGTAGTCAAATGTAGGACAACAGACCATAAGATCATGGGGCCTCCTATCAGTTCATGAACTGCAACTCTGGTAAATAATGTCAAGATGATGAATCTCAGTATTTAAGGAGAGGGACTACTTTTTCACACTTGACCTTTGGAATTAACTGAAAAAACCATTATCATTTAAGAAAAAAATTTTTTTTCTATATCCAGTTCTAATTTACTTACAGCTTATACAGTTCCTAGCTGCTGAGATGTCCTCCATTTGCTAGGATTCTGTCGTTAACTCCAAACAACAAATAGATAACAAGATTAATTATCTAAAAGGCACCGAAAGTAATAAAATGTGAAACACTAAAAATCCTAACTCCCATGCCAGCAGATTTTTAAGATCAAACAACCTCTCAAATAAAAAACATAATTCTCTTTAAAAATTTTAACATCAGTTAGAAATACATAAATAACACATGTGAATTTTAGGACTCTTTTTGAGCACATTTTCAGGTTTCATACTGTAAGGTCCTTCTCCAAAAAACTTTGCCAGAATGGTGAAATTTCAATATTTAATAAACTATTCTAGGCATGAATTCAACTTTATTCCTCTAAGCTAGTATTCAAATTCCTGAGGTAGTCTCCACTTATAGTTATCCTAAAGTAAACTAGCACACTTTGAAATAAATATCAAATATCTCTAGTAAAAGTTATAAATGTGAGGAGTTGACTATTTGCTGCTTAACTTTGGAACTTTCCTAATAAGCTTAAACTAACTCTATGGGCTGTGATTTAAATTACACCTCAGAAAATCACTTTGGGCACCAAAGAATAATTTATTGCTTCCTTAATATAAAGAGCTAATGTATCTCATGGAAAGACAAATCACTTTCGAAGGAGTTCCTTAGTTGTTTATAAGGTAGTGCTCAAACTATTAGCCCGTGTGATGAGTTTAAATGCCTATCTTTAATACGCCATTTATGACTTAGTTTTGCATGGAGGTCCATCAGTAGTTGAAGGCAACTAGAGAGGAATGGTTACTGACTCCTCTGGCAGCTGGACAAGGTCATTTGGCCAGATATCTGCATAGAGAGGTGCTGAGAACTTTCTGAGAGGTTAGAGGACAGCCTAATGGAATCATGTGACTAAGAGTCCAAATTCTTTCACCGGAATTTAAGAAAATATGAGAGGATATGTGGGTTGTGAGTAGGGGCAAGATGTCCCTTTGATGTAGCACATCGTCTTAGAGGTTATTTTTAAATTTTTCTAATATGGAGAGATGTGGGATTTTTTTAGAGTAGATTCTATTTCAGGGTAGGTAGAAATGTAGGCTTTTAAACAGATTTTAATTAGGTTGGACAATTGAAGCAAAACATTAAAACAACATTATTTACTAGCATGGTATTATTGATTAGATGTAGTCTCTAAATGTTGATTTTAAAATTCCGTATACCATTTTGCTTTTGTTAATAGTAATTTTTAGGTAAGAAGAATAATGTCATATTTTTGTTTAAAAAGCTAAAAATAGAACTATATAGAACTACTATATGACCCAGCAATTCCACTCCTGGGTATATATTCGAAAAAAACAAAAACACTACTTCAAAAAGATACATTCACCCCAATGTTCATTGCAGCACTATTTACAATAGCCAAGACATGGAAGCAACCTAAATGTCCATCAACAGATGAATGGATAAAGAAGATGTGGTATATATATACAATGGCATACTACTCAGCCATAAAAAAGAATGAAATTTTGCCATTTGCAGCAATGTGGACAGACTTGAAGGGCATTATGCTAAGTGAAATAAGTCAGACAGAGAAAGACAAATACTGTGTGATATCACTAATATGTGGAATCTAAAAAGTACAACAAACTACTGAACATAAAAAAGAAGCAGACTCACAGATATAAAGAACAAACTAGTGGCTACCAATGGGGAGAGGGAAGGAGGGGGGACAATATAGGGGTAGGGAATTAAGAGGTACAAACTATTAGGTATAAAATAAGCTATAAGGATATATTGTACAACATGTGGGATATAGCCAATATTTTAGAATAACTATAAATGGAGTAAAACTTTTAAAAATTGTGAATCCCTATATTGTACACCTGTAGCTTATATAATATTGTACAGCAACTATACTTCAATTAAAAAAACAGCATAATTACTCAGTGAAAAGTTTTGAAAAGGGACACATTTTAGTTTTCTTTTGTGTTATCTTATTTGATTTTAACTTGATGTTTACAAACAGGAGAATGACTACTAAAAGAAGGAATAAAGGTCTGTATTACTTAAGTATATATATGTAACTTTTGCTAAAAGAAAATATCATTATCTACAATTAAATTGTTTTACCAAAACTAAAAATGTGGAATTTGATGTACAAGTGTCGCTTATAGAGACAAAACTTGAGGAGTGGTTGTTTTTTTGGGTTGAGGCTTTATTTCCAACTGGCTGTGAGACTTCAGGCAAGTCATGTACTTTCTGAACCTTGTTTTCCTGACATTTATTTTATTTACTTATTTTTTACTGAAGTATAGTTGATTACAATGTTGTGTTAATTACTGCTGTATGGCAAACTGATTCAGCTATTATACATATATATGTTCTTTTTTATATTCTTTTCCATTATGGTTTATCAGAGGATATTGAATATAGTTCTCTGTGCCATACAGTAGAACCTTGTTGTTTATCCATTCTGTATATAGAAGCTTACATCTGCTGACCCCAACCTCCCACTCCATCCCTCCCTTAATTCCCTCCCCCTTGGCAACCACCAGTCTGTTCTCTATGTCCATGATTATGTTTCCGTTTCATAGATAGGTTCATTTGTGTCATATTTTAGGTTCCACATATAAGTGATATCATATGGTATTTGTCATTCTCTTTCTGACTTACTTCACTTAGTATGATAATCTCTGGTTGTATCCACGTTGCTGCAAATGGCATTATTTAGTTCTTCATGACCTTTAAAATAAACATGTTCTGAATGATTCTGCAGCCTTGGATACTGTGTTTCAAATTAGATATTTAATGGAAACTTCAAATTCCTTACAGTTGCTGTTTGATGAACCTCTTTTGATCTCTACTCAAGTCATTTTTTATGCCAAAACCAATTATGTGTTTCTGGAGTCCGGTCTTCCCACCTCCAGTAGACTCGCTTTCCTTCCAATTCTTCACAAACAACTGGCTGCCATTCATTCTCCATGTACCTTTAACAACATAATATTCCTAAAGCTCCACTTTGCCCTTCACACAATGTGTACTTGTATGTCAAAGCTAATTATCTCTTTTGGGAAAGTCAAGCTCCTCAAACACAGTTTAATGTCAAAACCCCTTAGTGTGGCCCCTGCTTAACTCTAACCTTGTCTCTGATGACATCCACTTAGATTTTCTTCACTCCAGCTTGTTCAGACCACACTTTGTTCCTGTATCAAATGATCAGTTCAGTGTTTTGCTCACAGGGCATCTTTTACCTAGAATGTCCTCCTCCGCTTTTCACTAGACCTTCCTTTATTAACCCAACCCTACTCTCCCCCTCTCCAGGAAGCATTCCCTCTGAACTCTCCTATAGCACTCACTGTCCTAGCTCATGGAACCAGCCAGTGCCCCGCCTTCTCAGGCTGCCCAAAGGACCCTATACAGATGTGGAGAGTCCTTGGTTCAAGCTTCAGGGCAGCCCACTACTAGACTCTTAATCTGCAGGGATGATCTGCCAAGAGGGGAGTCTGAGTGCAAGTCTGGGAAAAGAAGCAGGAAATCATGAGATCTCAGAGATTAGGTTATGGTGGAGGAACTAAGAAGGGACGAGGGGAAAAAGGGAAGTGAGGGTTTGGCCAGAAGTGCAGTGGGGCACAAGGGAGTCAAAAAATCAGACTAGGAATTAATTCTGGGATCCTGTTCCAAGAACGTTGTCCATTTGTTGTAGCATCTCTCCTACTCTGCGTCCTCATTTATCTTTTCATACATACAGACCATCTGCCCTGGAAATCTTTCAGGCAAGGAGTATGTTTTACATTACTTTGCCCAGCACACAGAATAGAATTTTAAGCAGAGTAACAATGACATAATAACAATGAAAATATCAATAACTGCAGTAATGAGGATACCACCTATCATTTATTGTCTTCCTCTTCTGCACCAGGTGCTGCCTAAGGCACTTTGCATACATATCTCATTAATCCTAGGAAGAGGGTGATCCCTACCCACCCCCAACAGATGAAGAAATGAAAAAGCAAAGGAATTTAGCCAAGGTTGCAAAACTGATCTGTTACTTAAATGATCATAAAACACTGTACATATGAAGAATACTGATTCATCTCAGCACCTACTATACTCAACACACTAGTCCAGGTGCTACCAGGAGATATAAAGATAAGTTGAACTGTCCTGGCTCTCTAGGGGTTTAGAATATTGACATTTTAATTCTGTTGAAATGTTTTGTTTTTAGATAAACTCACCAGAGTAATGGCAGAATGCTTAGATTATAGGTATCATTTTAGGATACCTCATCCTTTTAATAAGAAAGTCTTCAGAAATAGCACTTGATTTATTTTTTTAAAGGTTGAACCTGATTATACATATATGAAGCAGATTCAAAGGAGCTGCTGAAAATACAGCATTTCAGGTGGACTGTATTTTATTGTCGTTTGCAGTTAGATTCCCACATAGAGTTGTGGCTTTGCATACTCCATTGCCCTTCAATGGGTTTGAGTGTGGATTATGTATGTTCAAATGGCTGCTTGCCTCCAGTTTGAAAGTACAATTTAGTAGACCACTTACCACTGTTGGTTAGTATTCCAAGTTTCTATGGGGACTATTGATCTTCATGTATTACACAGGCCCCAAAGTATGAATTAGTGAGTGTATGGAGAATATATGCAGGAGGCTAAGCTAAATAAGTTGCTGAAAACTATGGTGTCCTGTGCTGAACTCCAATTTGGTATAATTCTTATGAAGAGCAAAAAAACTTGGCTTTAGCTTTTCAAGTACTCTACCTTCTTGGCACCTCAAAATGTATGACCCTCATGGGAATATGGCCAAAAGGTTGTGTCATTTAGTAGCAAATTTACTGTATGTGACTGAAAGCTCCCCAAATAGAGATATTTGCTTCTCTCTTATGTAAGAGAAGTTTTCTAGAGAGAGAAATTTGAGATCCATTATGATCAAAGGTACTAGGGACCCAGGCTCATTCTATTTTTCTCCTAAATCCTTCTAGCCTCTGACTCCCATTGTGTTGGATACGTTGTGATGCTAAATGGCTGCCAGAGCTCCTGCCATTACGCTCATTCTAGGCAATGAGAGGGAGGATGGGACAAACAATAAGGTGCTAATGAAGAAAAAGGCATAAACCAGCGGGCTCACAAGGGCTTTCCCAGAAGCTGCCACTTACTATTTCCTTTAATAGCTCACTGGTAAGGGCTTAGTTACACAGCCATGCCTAGGTGCAGGGGAATCTGAGCCATGCAGTCTTTACACGGTGCAGCCATGTTTTAAGGAAGTTTAAGGAAGAAGGGACAATAAATTCTGAAGTGAGCAGCTAAGATTTTCACCCACAGTGAGATACTAGGTGAAACAATAATTGTAATAAAATTACCACGGTTTGCATACTGAATGCGAAATTCATTTCCCAGTGGCTTTTGCATTTTGGAGGATGATTAAATCGTTTTGGCATTAGTGGTGATGGTTGCACAAAATACTAAGAACCACTGAACTATATACTTTAAAATGGTGAATTTTGTAGTACATGCGTTACAACTCAATTACAAAAATTTGTAGTCTATAAGTTTCAATCTAAAAGGAGAGGACACAGATGTAAAAATCTATATTTCCCAGAATGTAAGGAGGGTAGCTCAAAAGAGAGAGCAAAGGCTATCACAGCATGTCTCAGTGGTTCTCTTTTCTGTAAGGACAGCTGCCTCCCACACCAGGACTCTGCCTGATGCTGGAGTGGAAGGAAAATGCAGGATAACTGGCTGAACTGTGGAGCATTTGGTGCTGATGGTGATGGCTATGAGTATAGCGACAGCAAACGTTTATCATCTCTCAGATACTGGCTATATTTGTTATGTATATGAGAATCATAATAGCAAACATTTTAGATAATACCAAGATAATCTTATGAGAAAACTGAGGCCCCTGTTGGTTAACTAATTTGCCAAGGTCACACCCTTTGTATGGAGTAGAGCCTTGTTTCAGATCCAGTGGTCTGGGTCCATGGTCCATCCTCTTAACTGCTACACTACACTGAAAGGCTTTCTCTTGCTGTCAAAAATGAGCTCTCTGATTTGGAGGAAGAAGTCATCATCTTTTACGGATTTTGTGATTTTTATAATATAAAAATTATATGTGATGATAGTTATTCAAGTGATTTTATGAAGGAGGACTGGACGGCATCTGTCTCAGGATTGCCTTATTCATTTTCATACTAAAATGCTCTCCTGGAGTAATTAGGAACGTGAGATCAATTATCAAGCCACATGTGCATGCGCACGCGTGCGCGCGCGTGCACACACACACACACACACACACAGCTGAGGAAGGTGACCTGCTATGCGAGCCTTGCTTTTAATTAGATATTTAAAGCACATACTTCCTTTATCAAACCTCACCTGATACAATAAGACAAATTTCTTTCACTTTTTTCTTCCAGATGATCCGTTATGGTCCTGGTAAGTGCATGGCTTGCTTTTGACAGGCATAGCATCTTCTTTTAAAATTGAAGTTGTTTGCAGTTTTCTGACCATTTAGGGTACAGATGTTTATTGTACTCTTATTGCTATAATTAAACAATACACGTGAATCTGAAGATTTATTTTTTCACATTTATTTTTCAAGGCAGTTCAAAGCTTGGGCAGTCCTACCTTGGAGCAGAAATATTCTCTTTCAAAATGTATGTACATGGAGCTCTTTTGTATGTAATCAGGGTACATGGATGGGCTGAACACATCAAAACTTGGGGAAATTTACATATTCGTAGAAGTATAACTTTGACTGAGTGTTTTCTTTAGATGGGTGCTGCCTTATGCTATGAATAGTGGATGTTTTTGTATTTATGGCATATCTGTTTCCATACCATCATTTGACTTATTCTGTGACTATCTTAGGGCAAACATTAGGACAAAAATTGTTCAGATATCTTAATTTCAAAACCAAAAATCACATATAGGGACATATGATCTCAACAGAGATATAATAAAAGGATGGTTTTAATGGAAAGACAGTAAGACTCTACCTGGCTTCTTTAAGGAATATCCATTATCTCCAAAGAAATAGAATGGTTCTGGCACATTTTTAAAAGTATTTCAGAATTTATAATTGTGCCTACTCAAATACAGACGTGGTGCGTATAAATGTGAGTCCCACACTCAGGTGTGCAAAGGAGTGACTTCGGTTCTTTTTGTAATCAAATTTAATTTTTCTCACACCACTCTGTTTGGTCTGATGCAGGAAGTTAATTTAGTCCCTTGCAGGTAAATTTAGTCCAAGTTAGTAATCTGGGTGCACAATTGTTTGTCTGTTGTATGCGCACTCATCCCCATCATCTGAGAAGCATGTATAAATAACACCACAGAGAAGAGGCGAAAGGTGCATGGTATATGGTTCTAACCTGGCCTCTCACTCAAGATGTTACCCATCCCACCGGTTCTCGGCATAGATGGGGTTTATGGCCACTCAAAAGAAAACTTGTGGTGGAGGGAAAGGCAGCCTGGACCTCCTGCCAGTGCTGACTGAGCTCTGGGTCCTTGCTACTACCTCCCTGCCCAGGAGCAGCCTCACCCATCACATTCCCGGTGGGAACTGTCCAGGTCTTGTCCATCTGACTAAGCATTATCAACGATAAACATTCTGGCAGACAGGCCACCATTTTCTCTTTCTCTGATAATCCCTGAGTCCCTCTGGAATCCATAGGATATGTTAGATGCTACTCTAGAGCCAAGTGAAACCAGAGTTGAGGGTGTGGACACGTGAGTTGCCTCTTTCATTCCTCGATCTGCACGTCATACCACCATTTCTACTCTGGCCACCAGGGTGACATGAGGACTTTTCTCGGATGCCTGACATCCCCTTCCTCTGAGACAAAGTGGGCAACGTCTTTTCTTCTATAAGATCCCCACACTTAAAGTAGGGGTACGTGCTGCCCTTTTTCCCAAGCAAGACCCTTTCTGGTGGGTGAGAAGGGCATCCAATTTCCAGACTTGTCTCACTGTCTTGAATTCTCTCCATACTCTACCTCCTCAGCTTCCATAGAAGGGTCTCATCATGTGGAGGTAGTTAGGAGAAGGATGCATGGGGAAAAAATGGTACACTAGGTCACATCTACTATCAAATATTAGATTTTTAACCTGAACTTCAGCATTTGAATTTAGAACTCAGGAATTCAACATCTTTGTTCTGTCGTGGTCTGATACTCTTTTACATGGGATTAATGGCGACCTCCATATCTTGTGGAGCAAATGAAAAAAATCAGTTAATATCTCAAATGATTATTCCACTGCACTAACTTATGTGCAACATTCCGTAAATTATATAAAAATGAATTAGCCAGGTTGTATTTACAGATTGGGTGATTTAGGGCATAATTTCATTGTTCCAGTTGAGTTTTGAAGATTCTTGTACTGCTAAACTCTCTACTATTTTGAATTTGCACTGTGGAATTAAATTTTATAGTTCTAATGAGCACAAGGTAATTAAATACCATGACTAGGGAAAAAAACATTTTAACTGTGATTTAAAATAAGAGATATTGTTTTACAGATAGGATTTGGAATCAGAATAAACTTGCCCTGTTGCCTTGTTCCCCAGTGTTGTCTAAAAGAGGGAGAGATTATTTCATCATTCAACAAATAATTCCTAAATGTAAAAAATGCTGACAGAAGTGACAAGCATTTGATTTTCTTTGAATGAATTCCAAAGTTCATTCCACTGCATACATTTCTTGTTCTCCAAATAACTGCTCCGAAAAAAAAATTAAAGTCTGATAGCAACTTTGGTCTAAAAGAGTTATGCACATTAAATTTGATGCCTATGAGCTCTACCCATGGTACCAAAGAAGGCATAGGGATCTTATCTTTTAACTCCTGGAAGAAGAAACTAATTTAAACAAGTTCCAGACTGGTGGGTATGGTGAAGGTGATGTCAATTTTGTTCATTTATGTAGGATTTTTCAAGGATTTCCTACACAGAACCTTTACAAGGACTTTTTAATCCTTACCTACCAATATCAAAATATTTCATTGGTAGTCAAACAGCACAGAGCCTAAGAGCATAATCTTCCTATTTGTCAGGATCAGAGAAGGAAGATTCCTACTTTTACTTTGCTTAGTATCTTGGGAATTTCATAACAGCAAATGCCTGGTCCTGACCAACTATGGTGCTTAGGCAGTCTTTAGTAACTGAGCAGTCACCAGAGACAGACTCAACCTACTTAATAACAAGCTGTTTCAATGTAGGAATGCCAGTGAATTGGCCAGCATTTCCACAACCTATCTAGAGAAGAAAGAAAATAGGAGGCAACACTGTTATTCTTTGAAAGTTATTCCTTGAAAAAGCATCCATATATGTAAAAATCACATACTGAATAGCCTGGACTATCCAGAACATGGTCAAAAATCAGAAAATAAGTAAAATGGATGTCCTAAAAATAGTTATAGTTGACTCACAAAGGCCCCTTGGTCTCTTGTTTTGAGTGTATTATTCTAACTTTGTGTTTGATTTTAAGTGGATTAATTGGTGTGGTTGTCAGATTTTAAAGTAACCTACATGTTCCCTAACTCCTGGTGTTTATGGCCTTGTATAATTCCTTTCCCTTGAATTTGGGCAGGACCAGTGACTTGCTTCTGACTAGTAGAACATGGCAAAAGTGATAGGATGTTATTCCTGTGATTATGTTACATAAGATTCCATCTTGCTAGAAGACTTACTTGAGAGTCTTGCTCTCCTTCTTGCTGGCTTTGAAGAAACCAGCCATCATGAGTCCTATAGACAGAGGAAATGAATTCTGCTAACAACCTGTAAGCCCAGAAGTGGACCCTTCCCCAAATGAGCCACCAGATGAGAAGCCAACCCAGACTGGTACTTTGCAGCCTTGCAGAGGACCCAACTAAGCCATACCCAGACCTCTGACCCACAGAAACTGTGAGATAATGAATGTGTATTGTTTTCAGCCTTTAAGTTTGTGGTAGTTGTTACACAGCATAGCAAGCTAACACAATTTGTTTCTTAAGCTATAAAAGAGAGGTATTGCTACATGAAACAGGTTTTGATTGCAACAAGGGAGGAGACAACTGACAGGTAACAAAACAAAAGATATGAAAACATAAAAGATACGAGATACAAGAACAAAAGATATGAGCTCAAAAATATCACATAGCTGTCTGAACCAAGTTAGCTCAGAAACCAGTAGCCTTATACACCAGAATAATCTCTGAAGGCATAACTGAACAGTAAATGGTATTCATAGTTATCACTCTGAATCCACAAGAAGAGGGTATATCATGCAAAATATATTCTGTGCAAGAAGATAGAGGTCTATGTAATAAAAGTCATGAAAAAATTTCATAATCATTGATGTAGCATTGCATATGTTTGCCCACAGATCTTGGAATTATTTGAGAATTTGATATTTATTCTAGGATTAATTCAAAGAGATCATAAAATAAATGTTTATTATCAGAGTTACATATGCCTTTCTCACAATGTGATATGTCAGAATGCTTATAGAATCTGAAGTGAGAATTTTAAGTTATGAATAAATACTTGAGCTAAAAATTCAAGTATCACTTGTCCATGTAACCTGTGGACAGTTTGGCCTCTGTTTCTGAGCAGGAAAGGTACCTGGAATTGGAAGCAATGAAGAAAGGCTGATATGGTGGTGGGCTGTAGGTTGGTTTTTCCTTTGGCTTGCACGGTACAGGAGGGAGAGAGTTGCCTTGGTCTATGGAAGAGCTAGTAAGAGAAACAACAACCACCATCTGTTTCTTATTAAAAAGACCCAAAGTTCAAGCATATTTTTATAACCATGCCATAAATCTGCTTGAGGTGATTTTTTCATAGTCTTCTCTGCATCCCATGAGATTTGGAGTAGGAAGGGGTCATGTGAGTAAATATTGGAAATGCTCTGGATTCTGCAGATAATGAAGCCCTGTAATCTAGTTCCAGCTCAAACACCTACTAGTCATGTCACCTGAGATTTAGTTTTAGCAGTTGTAAAATGGGGATAATATTCTCTACCATAGAAGTAGACTATGCACCATCAACCCCTTTGACAGACTGTTTGTAGAACAATTTTGTTGCAATATTTTTTGTGAATGGTGCTGTTAAAAAAAAAAAAAAGCAGCTGTCAAACATGTTTATAAAGTCCATAAGATGAGGAGTTTTGAGAAGGATCCCTTTATATAGTTTGGATGTGGGATCCCATTTCAGTTTACAAAGCACTTTTCATTGCAGCCAGTTGTTTGATCTTCTTGGTCATTCTGGGAAATAGGTATTATCATCACATCAAGTCAGCAGTGTCTCCTATTGCTATGTAGTACACACATACAAACACACACACACACACACACACACACACACACACACACACACAATTATTGATTATTGAAGGATGGAGTTGCCCAGTGTCCCATAACTGGTGAATGGTGAAATCAGGACTGAGGGCAAAGACTTTTGACTAGATCCCACGTCTAACTCTGGAATATTTTGACGGAAATCACTTAATTATAAGCAGCAGTAGTCATCTCTTGAGAGCAAAGATGCTTCTGAACCACCATGCTGCCTTTTCATCAGCAACTGTTATGTCATGTTCTGAGTTACTGACTCACGTTTGGAGTGATGAGCAATTCAACCTCAGGCCTAACTGCTTTCTGTCCATGCAGAGTTCTAGGTAAACAGGAAGCCCTTGTCATCAGCCTGTTTCTAGTAACTCCTCTAAGTGGAGTCCATTCCTCATAGAAGATGGTAAAAACATGGCTTTTCTCCTTGTCCCTGGAACCCTGAAGCTAATTAACTCACGTTTAAAGTATTGATACTCTGTGAAAAACTATATTAGATCTAATCAAAGAACTAAAGTTGAAATACAACCTGCCCATGCATTCATGTTGGGGATTATTTATTCTTTAAGTTATTTATTTAGTGATGTAAAGGGTTTAAATATCTAAATATAATAATAATAAATAAAAGAATAAGCTTGCCCAAAAATGTATATAACATGGTCTCTGTTTTGGATCAAAAGTAAAGGAAAAGAAAAAGAAATTTAAATATGTGTATGCATTTATAGGAGCATAGAGAAACATGAAAGAAACAGCTAGATTATTTGGTTTCTCAAGTGTATGAGAAAAGTTAGAATTTATTAACTTTTTAAAGTATATCTGGAGTTTTTTCACTTGTAGCAAGGATCAAATAATAATTTTGTAATTTAAAATTATCCAGTAAGTATAGCAATAGGAAAGAAGGAAGGAAGGAAGGAAAATGAACAATCATTCTCACAGCTGAGAGGGACTTCATTTGCTAACTCATAGATATAATTTATCTTGTTTGTCATTATGAAAGAAATAAGAATATATTGTATATAATTAGGCAGTGTATTTATCCTATGCTTCAATAAATGTTTTAAAATGTCATTTATACATTCTCTGTGATATCTATTGCTTATGTTACAGAAATTTAAGAATTTGAGACTATGGTGGATACTGTAGAGTGTATAAAATGTATGATAAAAAAAACCATTCATCATTGCAGCTAGGTGCAGGGGAGCACAGGATGAACAAACTGTGATCCCGAACTTGAAAAATAAGAAAGACCTAGGAGAGCTCACAGCCTGTTTAATAGTGATGATAAGTGGTTGGCATTCCTACTACCTTCTCTGGCTCCCCTACCCCCATCCCATGTAAAGTCTCTAATATGTTACTTGGCTACTGAAGTCAGAGCATCCTTCAGGTGTCCTCTTAACCGCAGGTTAAGCATCATTAGGAATTGGTTGGCATTGGTGCCAGCATCATTAGGTGCCAGCAGGTGCCAGCATCATTAGGAATTGGTTGGCATTGGTGCCAGCATCATTAGGTGCCAGCAGGTGCCAGCATCATTAGGAATTGGTTGGCATTGGTACTTAACACTTCTTAGGAAATTGAAGCCTATGAAGTCTTTCCATTTGGCTTGCCAGTTTTGTTTTCTCATTGGTCCATGAAAATATGAACTACACTGGTGACCTTAGATGAGACGTTGTTGTCTGGGAACATGGTAACTATCTTCCAAATAGCTGTCATGTAGAAGATGAATTTGACTTTTACTGTATAAGAAAGGGGACAAATGGGTAAAAATCAATGGAGGACAACTTATAGAAATTTTTTTTTTTGCTTTTATTTATTAATTTTAAATTGAAGTATAGTTGGTTTACAATGCTGTGTGCTTTTATTTTATTATTATTTTTTTTATCATAGAGACTTTTAAGACTTATTTTTAAGGGAAACTAGTGCAGGAATTAGAACTGTCCCATGAGGTGTAGTGAATACTTTGTTGCCAAAGCTATTCTGAAGGATTCAGGGATATTGTAGAGGTGATTCATGGGTTAACCCTCCTTGGTGCTTTCACTGTGTCTTATACATACCTTTTATGATTTCTTTATTTCATTGTTTTGTAGTTATTTGTTTATCTGTTTACTCACCTGTTTACATGATGATGATTAATTCATTGGACACTGTTATGAGCCAGGCAGCCCTAAATCTTGTTAGCATGTTTCTTTTTCATTCAATATTCACGATAAGAATTTGAAGCAGAAATGAACATTGTCTGACATGTGAGGAAACTGAGGTGTAGGAAGATTAAGTAACTTGCTTAGCTCACTATGTTAGCAAGTTTGGGCCCTTTACCCCTGCACAGTACAGCTTCCCAAGGCAATTAGTGGCTGAGTGATGCTTGGATGAGAATGATAATAGGCTTGAGTAAGTGGGAAAAGCTGTATCTTAAGTAAATCATTTCTATTTCTCACCAGCTAATTGGAGACAGGCATTAAGAGGAAGGAATTAGTTCCGCTCCAGACTTGCCAGGCTCAACTGTGTATTACCTCCACCAGAGGTGGGGGAGTGGTAGGCACAAGAGCATTGTTCTAAGGGAGATCATAGAGGAAATTGCTCTTCAAATGGCTGTGAATAGCTATATTGAAATTTTATGTGCTGTAATTTCATTAGCTTTCAAAGCATATTTAGTAGGTAAATTTTGCCGTTGTAATTTGCAAAGCAACAAAGTTCCCAGTTGCTCTATAGGAGGCTAGGAGATGTCTAAGATTTTTCTCAAGATAACCGCCAGCCAAATATAAATCTTTATATGGAGCCAGATCCTGTGAACCTAAGGAGTCTTTATACTACTCCAGAGGGCAAGATTGAAGGCCTTTCCCCCCCAATTTTATTTTAAAAAATTAATTTAAAAGTTAGGGATATGATATAGTTTGAAATATGTATGCCCTTCTCATTCTCTGTGCCCATTGGTTCCCCTACTGTACAGAGTAAAAGCCTCATAGGAAATATTTTCTCTTAGGAATTAACTCTTTAAGTTCCCAGAATTATACACGGCTTCTACTCTATTACAGAACTGTTTGGAAGGTACGGAATTTTTTTAATACTTCTCAAATTCCTTCTTTTATGCAGCCCAGTTTTGTGGACTTTTCAACTCTGGGAGAACTGCCCTTTGAAAAGTTTTGTACTCTCTATCAACTATTATTCAATAAATCATTTTCAACAAGTAAGTCAAATAAGCATATTAGTCTATGTGTTGCATTTAAACAGCCCTGTTAAACTGGCTGCATTTTGGCAGGGTGCCCAATTAAAGGTTGTCATAATGAATCTATCTAGAGCAGGAATGCGCTGGGTCAGGTTTCAAATGAAATGTATGTTTTTGTAGAAGTAACCTCTGAGGGGATCCAGCCCTGCAAATTGCATAGTGTGATACAATAGTCACAGAAGCTCAGAAATTTACGGGAATGAATAGACTCCGAACTATGTCATATATTAATCAAAATGGTTTAGTGTCAGCTCTTGCTTTTAAATTCCAGTGAATAAGAAGACAGCTTATTTTCGTAAGGATATCGTGATGTGTGTGTGTATTTTAAGTGCGATGTTATGTGAATGAGTTACGCTTGTCTAACCAACTCCTTTTAATCCTTGACCATTTAAATGGAAAATCCATCTAAGCTGACTTTATTCCATGGAAGTCACTTTTCAGTGGGGGAGATTAGGAGCTGTCATTGTGACCAGCACACTCTAGTACTTTAAACAGAGGGCTGTTATTATGCTTGTCTGAATTTTATCCTTTATTTTGTTAATTAGAGTGACTATTTCAACCAGATTTCAAGCCAGGCTTTTATTGATTGTCCTTGAACAGGGAGAGAATTCAGCTATTTACATAAGAATTAATTTCTGGCCCTGAGTCTAAACGACAGGCTTCTCCGGATTTGAACCCATTAAATAAATCATGGGGGTCCTGCTGAAGAATTACAATTGTTCTTTGAAATTTGACCAAAAGAATTTTTATTGTGTGTTAATTTTTTTGAATAAATTTATTTTATTCGGTTTAAAACCCATCTCTTTGGTTTAACAAACTGTGCCTTCTCATCAGTGTTCATGGCAAGACTGGAAAGAACAGTTCTGACCACCTACCACACGGTGGCGCTATGTCTTTGCCATTCCAGAGTACTGGTGGGTTTTGCTCGGACCCACCCGTAGGGCAAATGAGCTTACTCATTTTTCTTATTAACCTGCCTGCAGGTGTCAAAACAATCCAAATTTCCACATGAAATCTGGGATGATGTTACAAATAAGCAGATGAAAATTATCCTCTTATAATCGTTTTTACAGTGGTAAAGGGAACAGGAGAGGACTCCAAAAGAAATATTTTGGTCATATATTTCTGCTGGAAGATGCCAGTTGGGGAGTGGGTTCCGTGAGGAATGCTTATGAACAGGCCTTGATATTTTGCCTGGGCGGCTGCCTGCCAGACAGTCATCTGGCCTGACAGATGGGGGTGAGGGGGAAAAGAAGTTAGCTTGTGTGCTTGTCCCTCCCTCCCATGCACTCTCAGAAAATTACTAGTAGGAGCTTCCGTTGAGTATGCCTCAGGTCTCCCCACCCAAGGGGCTGAGGAGGACAGGCCTGCTTTTACGAGGAGGCCCAGACACCATGGCTTGGAGATTGGTGGTTCCTCTGGCAACAGAGAACACACCCATACTAGGCCTCGGTTTTCCTCAATCCCTGGAGGCACAAACCTCAGTCAGGGAGTCTAGCAGACTGAGCCCACAGTCTGGAGAAAGTGACCTGTTACCTGGGACCAGAGAGAGGCCTCTTAGTTGAGCATCAGAACCCTGAATTAAAAAAAAAAAAAACTTCTTAAGGGCTCCAGCCTTGGCAGGAAGGCTTCTTCCCTGAATCTAATTATCAGCTTAAAATGCAGTTCCCGGCACAGAGACCCAGCTTCTATGAATCTACAGGCCTGCTTATTAAGATGTCACTTAAGGACTGCAAATAATTGTGACAACTGGCATCAATTCTTAGAGGGCCTTGTGAAGCTTATTATTCCAGAGACTTGTCTTTATTTCTTGAAATATTTTATTCCGCTTATATTCTCTCTCTACATTTCTTGAAGTTATAATACAACATTAGAAAGAAGAGAGTTATCAAAGGAAATTGTAGGATCTTGCAATGGAAACTTTATTGTTATTTTAGTCATGATTGTGTAACTGGCCCCATGATAAATGCAGTTAATATCCATTTGTGATGAAGGAAACTGTACTGGAGTCAAGATATTTGATATTGATGGTTTAGTCTTTCCTGAAAGTGGTATATATATATACATATTTTTTAAAATGAGGTTAGACCTCTTTTTTTTTTTTTAATTTATTTATTTATTTATGGCTGTGTTGGGTCTTCGTTTCTGTGCGAGGGCTTTCTCTAGTTGCGGCAAGCGGGGGCCACTCTTCATCGCAGTGCGCGGGCCTCTCACTATTGCGGCCTCTGTTGTTGCGGAGCACAGGCTCCAGACGCGCAAGCTCAGTAATTGTGGCTCACGGGCCCATTTGCTCCATGGCACGTGGGATCTTCCCAGACCAGGGCTCGAACCCGTGTCCCCTGCATTGGCAGGTGGATTCTCAACCACTGCGCCACCAGGGAAGCCCAAAGTGGTATATTTTTAATGGTCATTTTATTTTCTCATCTTACTGTCTTTGTGCTTAAAAGTAATTGTTTAACTTTTCTAACAGGAATACATGGATTCTTGGTTGCTGCCCTCTATTCTTACGATGACTTATTCTGCTTCTTTCTTCTATATTTTAATAAATCAGTAATGGTGTTCCTAAAAGACCTGTTTCCTCAGACTTTGTTATTGAAAATGCTGTTACTTGGAACATCTCAAGAAGGCACAATTTTAAATTGAGCTGTTCTCTGATCTGGGCAAAAACGTTATATTTCAGTTTCTTCAAATGTACTAAAGAAATGTTATCAAGTTAACTGTGTGAATTGTGATTATTAACAGATCAAATGTAATACAAATTAAACATTTCATGGGAGGTGGTGCCCAGAAATTCATCCTGCCATGTGTGTCCAGTGTTGAGGAGAACATTAAACTTGCAGAACCCTCTTGTGATTTAATTTTCACAATGATTTTTGGAGAAAAGAAATAAGATTTTGGAAACTATAATATTCTCCAGTGGTAAATGAGAGTGACCTTTGGTTCTTGGAGAAGACGCTTCTAGATTCCTCTCACTATAATTTATGAACCACTTCACAGATGTTCAGTGCTACATTTTTACCAGACTGAGGAAATATTTAGAGTATGTTCTGAAGAGAAATTGATGCAGAAGAAAATGTAAAAACATAGAAACACTCAATGCATGGCTTCAAAGAAAGGAGGAAATGCTTGACCAACTTAGAACATTTATATAACCCTATTCCTAGAAGGTTTTATTATTCAACATGTATTTATTGGGTACCTCTTACCTCGAGTACTGCACTAAACACAAACTTTAAAAGTAGATTATGCCTGCTTTATATACTTCCTATTTTAATTTTATGTGTAATATACACAAGAATTATCTAACCACAGACATGAAGGGTATAATGAATATTTAGATTAAAAGTGCTGAAGAAATCAAAGGGACCAGTGGCCACTGAGTCATTGTACCAGATCTGTATTGCCTTCTCCAAGGTTTTTTTTTTAATGATTTTTAAAATAAATTTATTTATTTTATTTATTTATTTTTGGTTGCATTGGGTCTTCGCTGAGGTGCGCAGGCTTCTCATTGTAGTGGCTTCTCTTCTTGCAGAGTACGGGCTCTAGGTGCGTGGGCTTCAGCTAGTTGTGGCACGTGGGCTCAGTAGTTGTGGCTCACGGGCTCTAGAGCGCAGGCTCAGTAGTTGTGGCACACGGGCTTAGTTGCTCCGCGGCATGTGGGATCTTCCCAGACCAGGGCTCGAACCTGTGTCCCCTGCATTGGCAGGCGGATTCTTAACCACTGTGCCACCAGGGAAGTCCTCCAAGGTTTTTTGTTGGGCAAAATCAATAAAGCTACTGTTGTTTAGGTTTTCTATTCCTCTCAGAACATATTCCCAACAGATTCAAACTATTTTCCAGGTCGTATTTGAACCTCAAGAGTCACTGTATATTTCTCAAGTCACTATAAGATGAGAATGATTTTAAATGGTTTAAACGGATGGCTTTTAAAGGATGATCTGATCTGTTGTGAGATTAAGAAGGATAACTAGGAATTTGTAGCAACCTAATCTCAAGTGGGTTAGGAAACTGGGAAAGAATCATATAGAAACAATGTTATGGCAGACAAAGCAAGGGGACCCAGTGACACAGAATATGCAGGATGAAAGGAGTATTATGAAGGGTTCCAGTTTGCTGAGAAACAAGGGAGTTGATGGTGCCTTCACCAGTGATGTCACTGCAAGGAAAGCCTTCTTTGCCTTGGATAAAGGCCTTCTCCCCTCTCCTATGCCCACTCCTTTTCCTTTTTTTTTCTTCACCTGTTAGATTTCAGGTATTGCTATAATGTCCAAATGTAAATGTGAGGAACTAAAAGGAAGAGGGGACAACAAAATAGAAGAGTTAATGGAGAAATGGAAGGAGAAAGAAAAGCACAATTTGCCACGCATATCAAGAGAGAAGGAACAGGCCTGTCTCTTTGGCCAGCCCTCTTGCATGGCAACTCACACAATTTTCCTACAATTGACTGAGCCCCCCAGTATGGGATTTCTTGGGGGAGGATTAAATGTACCTTTCCTTTTCCTCCCAGCCCAGTACTATTTCAATCCCTGTATTAAAATTGTTTGCACTCACTTATCTTTTATCACATTTTTTCCATGAGGATGAAGTATCTGCTTAATAATTCCTCATGTTGTCCTTCTCACTCAGTACACTGCATTTAATTGTATTCAGTGGCTACTCTTTACTATGGACCATAACAGCTACCAGAATTACAGCAGAGAAGAGCTATTGGGTTTGGCTAGAAATTTTTCATTGATAAACCTAGTAAAGAGGACAACTGGAGCAAGAGTTTAATTGTAGTTGGGAAAAAAATAAGGTGCTAAGAGGTGAGGGATGTGGGGAGAAAAAAGACCATTCTTTTGAACTTAGGTACTGAAGTAGTGACCTTAGATTTCTCCTTAGTCCCGGGAAAAAAGCAGAATAAACCGTGATAGAAAAGGAGTGGCAGAGTCAGATGATTTTTCATTAAATAAGAATTATGAACATATTTAAAGGCAGAAAAGAAGTTCCACTAGAGAAGAGTTGCCCAATGTTGGCTGGGGAACAAGTGGTTATCATAGAAGGAGATGAACAGAATAGAAAATTAACAAAAGTCACAAGTGCCGCCTCAGAGGCACTTTTCTCTCCCTCTGACCCCACGCATCTTATGGTCCCTTCCACCGGTCCCGCTACTTGGCCTGGTGATAATGTTGAGATGTCTTGCTTTCTCACCCCACCCATCCCCGTACCATGAGTGGATGGCGCCTGACGAAGGAATGGACAGCATCAGTTCAAGGGGATCAGAGAGTCCTGAGGAGCAAGAATCTCACTTCTCCTGCTGCAGAGGCCACTGTCCCCATCTTCTTTCTTCTCCATGCTTTTCCATCAGCCCTGGCAGTGTACATAACTCATGGCCCAAGTGTCAAGGATTGTGCAAAAGTGATGTTGGCAGAACCCCGGCACCTGAGCCAAAATGGCCAAGGAAAGGCAGCACTTCCCGTGTGCTGCTGCTTCCCTCTCCCCTCCTCCACCCCCCATTCCATGCTGCCCACTCATGCTTCCCTTACACCCAAGTTCTCCAGTTTGGACCCCATTTACTTCCTGCCAAGTCCTCATTTCTTACGATTCACTTAATAGGGGAGTCAGATGATTCAAGTACTTCATACTAAGGAATGAGGGAACCATGAGCTCAATCTTCTCAGGAATTATTGGCTTAGCAAAAAATGACATTGCTACCTCTTCATAATGTCCAAGTTAAGAATGAACGAAAAAAAAAAAGAATGCACGGAAGACTAGTAACCAGTTAGTGCTTTTAAAATCATAGTACCTATAAATTATGAGGGTTAAATTAAATAATACATACAGATACTTAATACTGTGCCTGCCATATAGTAAGCAGTCGATAAAAGTTAGCTGTTATTATTTATATTATTTTATGTTATTTATTTTTGGAGGTATGGGGGATTTCGCCACCAATGTCCAGCAGGAGTAAAATATATAGCCAGCACACTTGAGTTCACCAGTTCTTAACCAGTGAAGTGGTTCTACCCTCCAGTAGGCTGTGTCTAGTTCTTTCTGTTAGAACAGACAGCGTTCTGTCTGTTCCAGCATTCGAGTGTCCACGGGGTGACGTCTCCAGCTCTGTCCTTCTGTATGGCCTTGTCTTTGGTGGTAAGGATCAAGGCAGCCTTTGGGAAGACCTTCTATGTGCCAGGCTGTGTGCTAGGTACTTTCCTGATTTCATTTCATCCTCCTGACAACCTTAAAATCAGGTCTGCATAGCCTCTTTTTATGGATGAGGAACTAGAGCCAAGGGGCTGAGTGACATGCTAGTAAGTGGCAGGACTGGAAACAAACATAAGTTATCTGATTCCAAGTCTCATGCTACTTCTAAGGACATGGCTGAAAGTTTAATAAATGGTTCTGAAGAAGTAATGATGCATTCACATGGAGACATTGCTCTTACTGGTGTTTTCTTTGGCCTTATAATCTGAAAAGAACTGGTACTTGTTGATCTTTGTTTGATAGTTGAATCCATCACTGTAAGACAATTTAGGTACAAGCAAATGCCATGAGCCATAAGCCGTATTTGTAATGGGCATCAGGCATTAGCTTCACACTTGAAAACTTGTTTATTTCAATGCCATTTTAAGTTATTTCTGTTTTCTTTGCTAAAATGGAAGTCATGTGTTCATTTGGTAAGATGTTTAATAAATTGTTAATTAGATGTCCAGATAAAGTGATTTTCTCCGTACGTTTCTCCAAACAATTCATATATCACTTTCCATTTTCTGTTTAGGACCAGTTAAATACATTTGTGTATTTGAGGACATTGAATGTAACATGCTCTGGGTGGAAGTTTTGTAATAAAACTCAAATCCCAGGGACTTTGTCACTCATCTACAGCATAGAGCTTTAGTTCAGGCACATCTTGCATGAAGTTAGAGTTCTCTATATTTACATTCCTTTTTCCACACACCCCCTCTCAAGCCAGTTTCTCTAAACTAAATTCAGTTGGCTGGGAAGTAGATGAGCTACTGATGTGAATAATTTAAGAACTAACGTGAGTTTACTTGCATTTGAAGGTGTGTATATCGTATGTGCATGTGCGTTATTTTATTCTTTGCCTCATCGTAGAAGAAGAGTTCCTTTAATGGAATAGATGAATTTAAGCTCAGTTTTAGAAACCTGGCCACTGAAGCCAACCAAGCTGAGTCGATGGGCCTCCTTGGAGATTCCTTGATAAAATTTTAGGAAAAGCAACCTAGTAGGGCAGGGACGCAGAAATCTGAGAGTATGGAGAATAATCTGCATGAGTGATTCAGAGATGGTTTTACTAAATCTAATTGCAAAAACATTAGTGTATTTTTAGCCTCAGTTTCTTCAATGGTCAAAATCTCTTTAATTCCTCCCCCTAAAGAGTCTATAGATGTCCTTGAAATATTGGTCAGTATTTATATACGTTGTAATAACTATTAATTTTATCCTGGGAAAGTATCCTGAGCAATAATGATCAAAAACCCCTAAAAGTTATACCAAGGATAATAAGCCCATATATAATACCTTTCTTGCTGTGTACTATCATTGAAGTTAGCAGCAGCAAACATGGGTTTTGCACACATCACCTGACTTTGGCTGCTATGATACAGTAATTGTTCACTCAGATAGCATACCTCTCGTGATTTTGTTTTTCAGGGAAACAATGCAACATATACATAAATGTAAATTAATAGAGTACTGCTTCAAGGCATACTTTCTAAATGAATTATCTTTGCGTTGAAAACTTAGTCTAATGCATATAAAAAATTTCGTATCTCTTTTTCCTCTTATTTATGTGATCCTAGCAATTGAATAAGAAGGTAAATAAAATAGAATACTAATAAGGATGAACAGTTATGATGTCTTCTTTAAATGTACTTTTCTTATTCTCCAGAGATAAACACAGTGGCCCTCAGACCCACATAATTTACATGAATTAGAAACACAATTATGCTACCTCTGATGCTGGAGTTCTAGTCTTCATCTCTGCTGATCTTTTTTAACACTGAGAAATGTTATCAAGCTATGAAATATTCAATCTGGAAAAATTCCTGATTGTATCCCTCTGAAAATTCATTTATGTCGCTTGATGTCCTATAACTTAAGATGACGTTTTTTAAAAAAAAAACTGAAAGCATAGACAGTTTATCAAACAGCGTTTCAGAGTTTGAGGAAAGAAGTTGATTTCCCACAGAGAGTGAAATCTGGTCCAGAAATGAATTCAGCACATTGGCTTTATTAAGGAAATGCTTGGCTGTATCTATTTGGGAATCTCCTCGAGTGATAAATTTGATGATTTAGGCATGAACCTTCCAATATGTCTACTGTGTCAGATGATGTTATCTCTGATTAGGGGGAGCATGGTTCGTTATGCTAATAAGTTGCTTTCATCATTATTCATTTTTTAGCCATTTTCATGTATTCTCTTGATATTTTCTCATTAATATTCAAAGTCAACTTGGAGTTTGCCAAACATTTTGAAAGGTTCCTAAGAATATTCCTCTTTCATTTTTTCTCTGCCCCCATCATCCCTACTATAGACTATACAATATCCTGTCCTTAGAAGGAGCAGTGGACTCAAAAACTTTTCATCTTGTTTTGTTGCGATCGGAGCAGGAATTTAAGGGAACAGATCAGGAATTTGAATATGTAAAAACTAATTAAATAATAGAAAAAGTACCGTTACCTCTAGTCTTGTTCTCATAATATATAAGACCATGGGGTTTGAAATCTTAAAGACCTAAATTTGCATCCTTGATCTGTAACTTATTGCCTTTATGCCTTTGGATATATTATCAAACTTACTAACCTTCAGTTTCTCTATCTGCAAAATAAGAATAATAATATCCATATCTTTCTTTTGCTTTGAGAATTTATTGTGAATAATATAGATGAGGTACTCAGTAATACATGACATGTATATATTTAACAAAAGGGGATTTTTGCCTTTTGTAAAAATCTTATATATTAAATTAATATACTTCCTAAACAGTATTTTGTAAGAAAATCACTCAGTATGATTTGCTGTTACCATTTTACTCAGGATTGTGATTGTGATTGTTGGGTAATCTGCAGTGATTGTTATGATAGATGAAATAAAGTGGGTTATAAATAAATAGATAAAATCCATGTGTTTCCCAGACAAACATGAAGTTATAGAGGGAAAGCATGAATGTAGCTTCAGATAGAGTTAGTTGTTTTTTTTTTTTTTTTGGTAAATTTATTTACTTATTCATTTATTTATTTATTTAGTTTTGGCTGTATTGGGTCTTTGTTGCTGTGCACGGGCTTTCTCTAGTTGCAGCACATGGGCTCAGTAGTTGTGGCTCGCGGGCTCTAGAGCACAGGCTCAGTAGTTGTGGTGCACGGGCTTAGCTGCTCTGTGGCATGTGGGGTCTTCCTGAACCATGGCTCGAACCCGTGTCCCCTGCATTAGCAGGCAGATTCCTAACCACTGTGCCACCAGAGAAGCCCAGATAGAGTTAGTTTAAGATTCTGTTTCTAACATAAGCTGTGTGACCAAGAGAAATTTAATTAAACAGGTTTATTTGGTCTTTAATTTGAAAGAACAAAAAAAGATAAAGCTATATAAAGAATTGTTTTGAAGATAATATATGTTAATACTTAAATTAGTGTTTGGGACTTAATATAAAACTCAGCTAATGTCCTTTCAATGAATCCACTCAGTCTTGAGCAGAGCTGGTATACAGTCCTACAAATGGTGATCCCTGATATATCCTAATTATCTTTCAAGTTGGTCCCATCATTGGACTTCATCTATTGCTCTAAGCCCATCTGCCCACTGGAATGTTATTCTGTCTCCCAAACCTCCCTTCATGCCCAACCTGCAGGTACACCCTCATCTGTCAAGAGCCAGACGAAGGCTTTCCTGACTCCTGGTAGAATGGATGACCTTCTTCTGTGCCTCCACCACACCCTGAACACACCCCTACCTTTGCACTGCTAACACTTTTGTCCCCTTATTCATTTGTGTATACACTTCCCTCTTTAAGACTCAGTCCACTCCTTGGAGGCCAGGATCATGTCTTATCTGTTTTTTGTCTCCAATGCTTGTCACAGAGTAGATATTCAGTCTTTTGCTGAGTGGGTTGGTGGATGGATGGATGAGAGAAATAAGCAGATTGGCAGAAAAATGATCCCAAGAGCTCTTTCTAGAATGCCTAGAAATTAGCCAAATGGAACTAAGGATGCTGCCTCCCAACAGGCGTGGTTATATGCAAACTCAGTTATTATGGGACACAAGGTTCTGGGGCTGCCAGGGTCTGTAGGTGTCAGGTGACCACCTTTCCCAGCTCTCCCCTGATCAGGTTATATCCAAGCTTAGACTTTGGTTCCAAAGCCATCCATGAATCCCACAAGGCCATACCATGCTTGCTTTATAAAAAGAGGATGGTGAACTCTTCTGGAGGCCCCCTGCTGAAATCCAGCACCACAGTGCATACAGCTGCATCTCAGCCCTAGGATACCTCCAGTGGGATGCTGAGCGAATGGGGGAGGGGCTGCATGCACCCACTGACACTTCAATGTAGACATGGGTTCCAGGTTGCACAAAGAGATGCTGTTGGTGTTTTCTCCAAGTTCCCTTAAGGATAGACAAGGTGACTTCACAAAGCCATACATATTAAATCTATTAAATGATAATGAAAGAATACAGAGTCTGTGTAATGAAGGAGTTTGGGTGATAGAGAAAAGCAAGTCAATAACTGTACCAAAAAGCCTAGGCTCAGGATAGATACTGGATTGGAAGTGAAATTTGATCACCAGAATTCCCAAAACATAAGAGCTAAGCCCTCAAGAGAATAAAACATATTTGCTCATATATCTATGCATATACATATTTACTCAAAAAGGATTTGAGGTATATTACAAGTTCACATATAATAAGATAGAAAAATATAATAGAAAATCAAAGACAGGGGAAAATACAGACTGTCCTGAAAGGTAAGTTTGGAGGAAATGAGAATGAAGTTATGTAGGCCACAGGATCCAAAGTGGTTAATGCAAGTGTGTCTCAGATTCAGTCCAAACTTCACAGACAAACACTGTCAGTGAAAGAATCTGGTCAAAAGGAGACTTTGCCCCATGTTTATGTGCTAGAAATAGAGTTGAGAAGGAAATAACACCTCCTCCATGACCTCCGTGATCGGCACATTAGCAAAAGAAACACTGAGGAAAAGTTAGGAGTGCCTTCAAGATGGCAGAGGGGTAAGACGTGGAGATCACCTTCCTCCCAACAAATACATCAGAAATACATCTACATGTAGAACAACTCCTACAGAACACCTACTGAACACTGGCAGAAGACCTCAGACTTCCCAAAAGGCAAGAAACTCCCCACGTACCTGGGTAGGGCAAAAGAAAAAAGGAAAAACAGAGACAAAAGAATAGGGACGGGACCTGCACCTCTGGGAGGGAGCTGTGAAGGAGGAAAGGTTTCCACACACTAGGAAGCCCCTTCACTGGTGGAGACGGGGGATGGGCGGGGGGGAAGCTTCAGAGCCATGGAGGAGAGCACAGCAACAGGGGTGCAGAAGGCAAAGTGGAGAGATTCCCATACAGAGGATCAGTGCTGACCAGCACTCACCAGCCCAAGAGGCTTCTCGGCTCACCCTCAGGGGTGGGTGGGGGCTGGGAGCCAAGGCTCGGGCTTCCGAGGTCAGATCCCAAGGAGAGGACTGGGGTTGGCGGTGTGAACACAGCCTGAAGGGGGCTAGTGCGCCACAGCTAGCCGGGAGGGAGTCCGGGAAAAACTCTGGACCTGCCTAAAAGACAAAAGACCATTGTTTTGGGGTGCGCGAGGAGAGGGGATCCAGAGAACCGCCTAAATGAGCTCCATGGATGGGCGTGAGCCACGGCTATCAGTGCAGACACCAGCGACGGGCATGAGACGCTAAAGCTGCTGCTGCAGCCACCAAGAAGCCTGTGGGCAAGCACAGGTCACTATCCACACCTCCCGTCCTGGGAGCCTGTGCAGCCCGCCACTGCCAGGGTCCTGTGATCCAGGGATAACTGCCAGGGATAACACACGGTGCGCCTCCGGCTGTTGCAACATCACGCTGGCCTCTGCTGCCGCAGTCTCACCCCGCATCTATACCCCTCCCTCGCCCTTGGCCTGAGTGAGCCAGAGCCCCCTAATCAGCTGCTCCTTTAACTCTGTCCTGTCTGGGTGGAGAACAGACGCCTCAGATGACCTACATGCAGAGGCGGGTCCAAATCCAAAGCTGAACCCCAGGATCTGTGCAAACAAAGAAGAGAAAGGGAACTCTCTCCCAGCAGCCTCAGGAGCAGCGGATTAAATCTCCACAATCAACTTGATGTACCCTGCATCTGTGGAATACCTGAATAGACAACGAATCATCCCAAAATGGAGGTGGTGGAATTTGGGAGGAACTGTGGACTTGGGGTTTGCTTTCTGCATCTAATTTGTTTCTGGTTTTATGTTTATCTTAGTTTAATATTTAGAGCTTATTATCATTGGTAGATTTGTTTATTGATTTAGTTGCTCTCCTACTTAAAAAATTTTATATATATATTTTTTTTTTCCTTTTTCTTTTTTTGTGAGTGTGTATGTATATGCATCTTTGTGTGATTTTGTCTGTATAGCTTTGCTTTTGCCATTTGTCCTAGGGTTCTGTCTGTTTTTTGTTTTGTTGTTTTTGTTTGTTTTTTAGTATAGATTTTAGTGCTTGTGATCAGTGGAGGATATGATTTTTGGTTTGGTTGCTCTCTTCTTTCTTCCTTTCTATTTTTTTCTTTTTTTAAATTACTTTTTAATTTTTTTATTTTTAATAATTTTTTTTATTTTAATAACTTTATTTTATTTTATTTATTTATTTTTCCTTTCTTTCTTTTTTATCTCACTTTTCTTCTGAGCCGTGTGGTTGACAGGGTCTTGGTGCTCTGGCCAGGTGTCACACCTGAGCCTCTGAGGTGGGAGAGCCGAGTTCAGGACATTGGTCCACCAGAGACCTCCTGGCCCCATGTAATATTAAATGGCGAAAGCTCTCCCAGAGATCTCCATCTCAAGGCTAAGCCCCAGCTCCACTCAAGGACCAGCAAGCTGCAGTGCTGGACACCCTATGACAAACAACTAGCAAGACAGGAACACAACCCCACCCATTAGCAGAGAGGCTGCCTAAAATCATAATAAGTTCACAGACACCCCAAAACACACCACTGGTTGTGGTCCTGCCCACCAGAAAGACAAGATCCAGCCGTATCCACCAGAACACAGGCACCAGTCCCCTCCACCAGGAAGCCTACACAACCCACCGAACCAACCTTACCCACTGGGAGCAGACACCAAAAACAACAGGAACTACAAACCAGCAGCCTGTGAAACGGAGACCCCAAACACAGTAAGTTAAGGCAAATGAGAAGACAGAGAAATACACAGCAGATGAAGGAGCAAGGCAAAACCCAACCAGACCAAACAAATGAAGAGGAAATAGTCAGTCTACCTGAAAAAGAATTCAAAGTAATGATATTAAAGATGATCCAAAATCTTGGAAATAGAATGGAGAAAATACAAGAAACGTTTAACAAGGACCTAGAAGAACTAAAGAGGAAACAAACAATGATGAACAACACAATAAATGAAATTAAAAATTCTCTAGAAGGAATCAATAGCAGAATAACTGAGGCAGAAGAATGGATAAGTGACCTGGAAGATAAAATAATGGAAATAAATACCACAGAGCAGTATAAAGAAAAAAAGAATGAAAAGAATTGAGGACAATCTCAGAGACCTCTGGGGCAACATCAAACGCACCAACATTCGAATTATAGGGGTCCCAGAAGTAGAAGAGAAAAAGAAAGGGACTGAGAAAATATTTGAAGAGATTATACTTGAAAACTGCCCTAATATCAGAAAGAAAATAGTCAATCAAGTCCAGGAAGTACAGAGAGTCCCATAGAGGATAAATCCAAGGAGAAACACGCCAAGACACATATTAATCACTATCAAAAATTAAATACAAAGATAAAATATTAATAGCAACAGAAAAGCAGCAATTAACATACAAGGGAATCCCCATAAGGTTAACAACTGATCTTTCAGCAGAAACTCTGCAAGCCAGAAGGGAATGGCAGGACATACTTAAAGTGATGAAAGGGAAAACCTACAACCAGGATTACTCTACCCAGCAAGGATCTCATTCAGATTTGATGAAGAAATTAAAACCTTTACAGACAAGCAAAAGCTAAGAGAATTCAGTACCACCAAACCAGCTTTACGACAAATGCTAAAGGAAATTCTCTAGGCAGGAAACACAAGAGAAGGAAAAGACAAACCCAAAACAATTAAGAAAATGGTAATAGGAACATACATATCGATAACTACCTTAAATGTAAATGGATTAAATGCTCCAACCAAAAGACATAGACTCCTTGAATGGATACAAAAACAAGACTCATACATATGCTGCCTACAAGAGACCCACTTCAGACCTAGGGACACATGCAGACTGAAAGTGAGGGGATGGAAAAAGATATTCCATGCAAATGGAAATCAAAAGAGAGCTGGAGTAGCAATTCTCATATCAGGCAAAATGGACTTTAAAATAAAGACTATTACAAGAGATAAAGAAGGACAGTACATAATGATCAAGGGATCACTCCACTCCAAGAAGAAGATATAACAATTGTAAATATGTATGCATCCAACATAGGAGCACCTCAATACATAAGGCAAATGCTAACAGCCATAAAAGGGGAAATCGACAGCAACACAATCATAGTAGGGGACTTTAACACCCCACTTTCACCAATGGACAGATCAACCAAAATGAAAATAAATAAGGAAACACAAGCTTTAAATGATACATTAAACAAGACAGACTTAATTGATATTTATAGGACATTCCATCCAAAAACAACAGAATAAACTTTCTTCTCAAGTGCTAATGGAACATTCTCCACGATAGATCATATCTTGGTTAACAAATCAAGCCTTGGTAAATTTAAGAAAATTGAAGTCGTATCAAGTATCTTTTCCGACCACAATTCTATGAGACTAGATTTCAATTACAGGAAAAACTCTGCAAAAAATACAAACACATGGAGGCTAAACAATACAG
Source organism: Balaenoptera ricei (assembly GCF_028023285.1). Taxonomy (NCBI): domain Eukaryota; kingdom Metazoa; phylum Chordata; class Mammalia; order Artiodactyla; family Balaenopteridae; genus Balaenoptera; species Balaenoptera ricei. Next base: position 55,304,426 of record NC_082644.1, on the reverse strand, counting down.
TACTAAATAATCAAGAGATCACTGAAGAGATCAAAGAGGAAATCAATAAATACTTAGAAACAAAGGACAATGAAAACACGATGACACAATACCTATGGGATGCAACAAAAGCAGTTCTAAGATGGAAGATTACAGCAATACAGTCCTACCTCAAGGAAGAAGAAACATCTCAAATAAACAACCTAACCTTACACCTAAAGCAATTAGAGAAAGAAGAACAAAAAACCCCCAAAGTTAGCAGAAGGAAAGAAATCATAAAGATCAGATCAGAAATAATGAAAAAGAAATGAAGGAGACGATAGCAAAGATCAATAAAACTAAAAGCTGTTTCTTTGAGAAGATATAGAAAATTGATAAACCATTAGCCAGACTCATCAAGAAAAAAAGGGAGAAGACTCAAATCAACAGAATTAGAAATGAAAAAGGAGAAGTAACAGCTGACACTGCAGAAATACAAAGGATCATGAGAGATTACTACAAGCAACTATATGCCAATAAATTGGACAACCTGGAAGAAATGGACAAATTCTTAGAAAAGCACAATCTTCCAAGACTGAACCAGGAAGAAATAGGAAATATAAATAGACCAATCACAAGCACTGAAATTGAAACTGTGATTAAAAATCTTTCAACAAACAAAAGCCCAGAAGAGATGACCTCACAGGCAAATTCTATCAAACATTTAGAGAAGAGCTAACACTTACCCTTCTCAAACTCTCTCAAAATATAGCAGAGGGAGAAACACTCCCAAACTCATTCTATGAGGCCGCCATCACCCTGATACCAAAACCATACAAAGATACCACAAAAAAAGAAAACTACAGGCCAATATCACTGATGAACATAGAGGCAAAAATCCTCAACAAAATACTAGCAAACAGAATCCAACAGCACATTAAAAGGATCATACACCATGGTCAAGTGGGGTTTATCACAGAAATGCAAGGATTCCTCAATATACTCAAATCAATCAATGTGATAAACCACATTAACAAATTGAAGGAGAAAAACCATATGATCATCTCAATAGATGCAGAAAAAGCTCTCGACAAAATTCAACACCCATTTATGATAAAAACACTCCAGAAAGTAGGCATAGAGGGAACTTACCTCAACACAATAAAGGCCTTATATGACAAACCCACAGCCAACATTGTTCTCAATGGTGAAAAACTGAAACCATTTCCACTAAGATCAGGAACAAGACAAGGTTGCCCACTCTCACCACTGTTATTCAACATAGTTTTGAAAGTTTTAGGCACAGCAATCAGAGAAGAAAATGAAATAAAAGGAATCCAAATTGGAAAAGTGGAAGTAAAACTGTCACTGTTTGCAGATGACATGATGCTATACGTAGAGAATCCTAAAGACGCTACCAGAAAACTACTAGAGCTAATCAATGAATTTGGTAGAGTAGCAGTCTACAAAATTAATGCACAGAAATCTCTTGCATTCCTATACACTAATGATGAAAAAAATCTGAAAGAGAAATTAAGGGAACACTCCCATTTACCATTGTAACAAAAAGAATAATATACCTCGGAATAAACCTACCTAAGGAGACAAAGGTCCTGTATGCAGAAAACTATAAGACAGTGATGAAAGCAATTAAAGATGATACAAACAGATGGAGAGATATACCATGTTCTTGGATTAGAAGAATCAACATTGTGAAAATGACTATACTACCCAAAGCAATCTACAGATTCAGTGCAGTCCCTATCAAACTACCAATGGCATTTTTCACAGAACTAGAACAAAAAATTTTACAATTTGTATGGAAACACAACAGACCCTGAATAGCCTAAGCAATCTTGAGAAAGAAAAATGGAGTTGGGGGAATCAGCCTCCTTGACTTCAGACTATACAAAAAGCTACAGTAATCAAGACAATATGGTACTAGCACAAAAAAAGATATATAAATCAATGGAACAGGATAGAAAGCCCAGAGATAAACCCACACACATATGGTCACCTTATCTTTGATAAAGGAGGTAAGAATACATAATGGAGAAAAGACAGTCTCTTCAATAAGTGGTGCCAGGAAAACTGGATAGCTACATGTAAAAGAATGAAATTAGAACACTCCCTAACACCATACACAAAAATAATCTCAAAATGTATTCAGGACCTAAATGTAAGTCCAGACACTATCAAACTCTTAGAGGAAAACATAGGCAGAACACTCCATGACATAAATCACCGCAAGATCCTTTTAGACCCACCTCCTAGAGAAATGGAAATAAAAACAAAAATAAACAAATGGGACCTAATGGAACTTAAAAGCTTTTGCACAGCAAGGAAACCATAAACAAGACGAAAAGACAACCCTCAGAATGGGAGAACATATTTGCAATTGAAGCAACTGAAAAAGGATTAATCTCCAAAATTTACAAGCAGCTCATGCAGCTCAATATCAAAAAAACAAACAACCCAATCCAAAAATGGGCAGAAGACCTAAATAGACATTTCTCCAAAGAAGATATACAGATTGCCAACAAACACATGAATGGATGCTCAACATCACTAATCATTAGAGAAATGCAAATGAAAACCACAATGAGGTATCGCCTCACACCAGTCAGAATGGCCATCATCAAAAAATCTACAAACAATAAATAGTGGAGAGGGTGTGGAGAAAAGGGAACCCTCTTGCACTGTTGGTGGGAATGTAAATTGATATAGCCACTATGGAGAACAGTATGCAGGTTTCTCAAAAAACTAAGAATAGAACTACCATATGACGCAGCAATCCCACTACTGGGCATATACCCTGAGAAAACCGTAATTCAAAAAGAGTCATGTACCACAATGTTCATTGCAGCTCTATTTACAATACCGAGGACATGGAAACAACCTAAGTGTCCATCGACAGGTGAGTGGATAAAGAAGATGTGGCACATATACACAATGGAATATTACTCAGCCATAAAAAGAAATGAAATTGAGTTATTTGTAGTGAGGTGGATGGACCTAGAGACTGCCATACAGAGTGAAGTAAGTCAGAAAGAGAAAAACAAATACCGTATGCTAACACATATATATAGAATCTAAAAAAAAGAAAAACCAATAATGGTTCTGAAGAACCTAGGGGCAGGACAGGAATAAAGACGCAGGCGAAGAGAATGGACTTGAGGACACGGGGAGGGGGAAGGGTAAGCTGGGATGAAGTGAGAGAGTGGCATGGACATATATACACTACCAAATGTAAAATAGATAGCTAGTGGGAAGCAGCCGCATAGCACAGGGAGATCAGCTCGGTGCTTTGTTTCTACCTAGAACAGTGAGATAGGGAGGGTGGGAGGGAGATGCAAGAGGGAGGGGATATGGGAGTGTATGTATATGTATAGCTGATTCACTTTGTTATACAGCAGAAACTAACATACCATTGTAAAGCAGTAATACTCCAATAAATATGTGAAAAAACAAAACACTGAGAACTGATTTTTTTTGAGGGGGGTCAGGGAGGAGGGGAGGCCAGAGAGAGAGAGAGGAAGCAGCAGTGTAACTTACTGAATTATTTCATAGATGTTAGCAGGAGCATCTGAGATTCTGTCGTCTTGAGCTGGACACTAAGTATTATCTTTGTTTCTTTTCCTAAGAACCTGTAACAATATTAATAACACTCTTTAGTTTCCACTGCAGGTTAACTTCTCTTTGGAATTTTCTCAGGCATTCATTAAATAACCCTGTTGCACAGATACAGTATGCACTTGAGAAAACTGAGAAATCTAGTGACTTCCATGCTGAGGAAGTAGATGTACACAGACTCCTAGCCCACCATCATACCATAATGCTTCCGGATAGACCCCTCTGAACTTCTGAAGACTGATTTGCCAGAACCCTTCTATTGTTCATCATGATGTATTTGGGTTCAACCAGAAATTTGCAAGGGAGGAAACTCTACTGGCTGCGGTACAGCAAATCGTTTCCAAAGCCAGCAATCCGATTGCCCTGGATGATAACTTCAACGTAAGATTTGAGAGGCTCTCTCTGTTCAGACTTGTTTGTTTGTTCTAGAATAAGCTTGCAAGAGCATCTATGTTCATTTTAATGCACTATTGTGGCCCTGGTGAGGAGGAATGAGTATGATTAGGTTGATGTTAGAATTGGGCATTCCAACAGGCAAAGTGCATTCCAACTTTGGAATTGGGCATTCCAACAGGCACAGTTTTACCAAACTCATCTTTTGTAAGGTTCCCACAGACTGCAGAGGGTGGAACCCAATCCACAGTGGAGCCACCAACATGAGTTAGGAGTTGTGGGCACACCTTGCATCTTGTTGCAGGGTTCGCTTCCAAGGAGGGATCAAGCTCAGCCCTGTTTTAAGGGGATCTGACAGAATTATTGCTTGGGGTGGCATGTAAACACTGATTTTACTCTTTTAAAACAATTAAAAAGCCATCAAAAGATTTTAAGCATCTGTAATAATTATATATAGTATAATGCTTTTAGAAATACGACTTACCAGTTTAATTGATCTCAGAACTAAGAAAGGTAAAAATGAAAGTACACAGTAACTTCTTAGGATATGATTTTACAGTTCTCAGAAGTTGTATTTCCAAAACAAACATCTTTTATTTTTATTATTTTCAATAATGGATTTATGATCTCCCTTTCTGTTTTGAGTTAGCCACAAAAAAATGTTCTAGTGTCTCTTATATTTCATCTCTTTTAGATGATTTACAGTTACTGGGCTTAATTTTCATGTCTACCTTGAGAAATCTGAGGCACAAAGAGGCCAGGAACCACAGTCAAGGTCCCACAGGGGAAAAGCAGACCCAGGTCTCTCTGGTTCCAAAGCCTGTGCTTCCCCCATAATCCATGCTCTTCATCCCTGTGAATTCATTCACATACTCTGGAGCAAATAAACACCAGAATTCTCTTCTGAAATCTTAGTCTTGTGACATTTGGAATCAAGAGGGTTCTTCACAAAAGCCAAGTTCTCAAATTTTTACATGGAAACTTCCCAGCATTAGTTGTGATATCTTGTTCAGTAAGGATCATCTTTTCATTGCAGAAGCCAAAAGTTGGAACCTCTGGCCAGGAAAGGGTCCGTTAGAAGCTGATATACTTTCACTCCTTGACCCCTGCCATCTTCTTTGATGTGAGGCATTTGCCAGTGTAAAGTGTATAGTATGTATTTGATTTACTTTCTCAGTGCCCTGTAGGTGCTTGATATGGAGTCCAGGGAGTTGAGGGTCCTGGAGTGTTTTTGCTGCACACGATCCTGGATTGCCCTTTCCTCCTATCTTCCCTTCTTTCTCTAGCTACTTCTCTTTAATGAAGCTCTCAGTAAAAACAAACAAACAAAAACCCCTTTTTGTTCTCTTTTGACTTTATGAAGTGTGTTATTATAATTTTTTATTATTGTATGTCGTCCCTCTCATCTACATGCTCCTGAAATATCCTCTGCAGATTTCTAGCCCTTCCTTCACCGTATCATGCCCCAAATGATCTATTTACCAGTGCCTGTTTCTTTAAGCTTCTTTATCCAGTCTCATATCCTCGGCTGGTAGGCAGTAAAATATATATATTTGTCAGTTCTTTGTGAAGAATATGAATTCCTTATACCAGAAGCCATGTTTACTTATTTCACATCCTCACTTTTCCTTAGCTAGTACTTGGCTATCTTAGATAGCGCTTTAGAGCTGATCCCTGAAGTACTTAGAAATCTCTAGACCTGGATGGAATTGAAATAAATTCTCTAGGTGACCGGCGAGAAAAGGAAGGGGAAGGAAGAAGGTGGGAGGGAGAGAGAGAAAAAAGGAGAAGAGGAGAAAAGGAGGAAAGATTACAAGAATGTTGTCCTAATAGCTACTTATCAATTATTGAGTTCTTATTATTTGTCAGACAGTATCCCTTACAGTACAGTCACTCATTCAGTGCTCTGAATCACCTTGTGAGATAAATACTATTTTACAGGTGAGAAACTAGCTTAAGATCACCCAGATAGTTAATGGTCAAATTGAAATTAGAAGTTAGGTTTGCTTGGCTAATTAATGGTGGTTTTCGAATGGTTCAACACCGCTGTATTCAACAGTACCTAACGTGTGCTTAGACATACCCTCCGCCGGGGCCCTACATAATCTTAATGTTTCATGCTCCTCCCTCAGTAGAGGGAAAGGAGTTAACGCTTCAGCGCTGATGGGAAGTTGAATCACGGTCCAGTACTAGCCATTTTCACCCGCCTTTATCTCATGAGTTTCATAGGCTAACTTTTTATCCGGTTTCCACTCTGTTTTCTCTTTTCTGTTTTTCATCCTCTCAGAAAATTGTTATTTAGTTCATATATTTGTATAAGGAATTTCAGGTCCTTGTGAAACAATGCAGAACATAAAACAAAATAGGATCAATTTGGTTTTATTTTAATATAAAACAAGATAGGACGTATGAATATTGCATGATTTGGCCCTTGGAGGAAACACTGTATTATGTCAAGGGCAGAGCTTTTGGAGTCAGACGACACCTGTGAGCCAGCTAAATGTGGGTTTGACAACTTGCTGTGTCTTTGGGTAAACTAACTCCTTAGAGTCTCACTTTTTATTTATTTATTTATTTATATTTATTTTTATTTTTAAAATTTATTTTATTTATTTTTTGGCAGTGTTGGGTCTTCATTGCTGTGCACGGGCTTTCTCTAGTTGCGGCGAGCGGGGGCTACTCTTCATTTGTGGTGCGCGGGCTTCTCATTGCGGTGGCTTCTTTTGTTGCGGAGCATGGGCTCTAGGGCGTGAGGGCTTCAGTAGTTGTGGCACACGGGCTCAGTAGTTGTGGTGCATGGGCTTAGTTGCTCTGCGGCATGTGGGATCTTCCCGGACCAGGGCTCGAACCCATGTCCCCTGCATTGGCAGGCGGATTCTTAACCACTGCGCCACCAGGGAAGCCCGAGTCTCACTTTTTAAATGGAGGTAATGGTGCATACTTGGTAAGGAGTACAAAATGGCTAAAAACACCTAGCACAGTGTTTTACGTGTAGTAGTTGCTCAATAAGAGGCAGTGGTTATTGTTTGCAACAAATTAAAATAGAAGAGTGTAACTGCTCAAAATATACTGTATAATTATTACCCAGGGCTAGAAAGAGGCCCTGAGTCCCAAGTGGCAGAGTTCCTCCATGTCTTTGGATAGGACACTATGAAATTGCTCAATAAATGTGGAGAAGGGAGCTCCCCAACCCCTCAGGGCAGGGTTCCTGGGGAGCATGTGGGCATCAATGCTGGAAGCTCCATCTGACTGCAGGTGTCCGGGCAGTGAACCAGGCACTCAGGGTCCATGTGTTAACTTTGGTTTGCTGAAATTTGAAGAACTGTATTTTATTTTCTAGGTGCCAGACACTGTTTTAAGTGCTTCATAAATATTTTAATTCTTGTGACAATGCTTAAGACAGGTGATACTGTTATCCCAAGTTTAGAGCTGGTGAAATAGACCCAGAGAGGTTAAGTAACTTGGCTAGAAACACATAGCTAATAAGTGGTGGAGTTGGGACTCTAATCCAGGCACTGTGAATTGTTTTCATTGCAACAGTGAACAGCATGTCATAATGATTTTTGTTTTACCTGGGTGAGTTATGTTTAGAGGATAAAACATGAAAATTGGAAACAGAAGACCTTGATTAGTATCTGACCTTGCCTCTTTTCAGTTCTGTGGCCACAAACCAGACTTCTAACCTTGATTTCTTCATCTGTAAAATGGGGATGATAACAGTGAATGACCTTACAAAAGTGTGAGGAAGACGATGTACTCAGAGATGTTTTGTGAACTGTGAAATGCTATCTAAAGGAAAGCATTGCTTATTGCTTATAATTTAGGTTTATATTATGCCAGGATGTATGCATGTGTGTCTGTGCCTGTTGCAGATTCAAGTCTGTGTTGTATGAACTTGTAGGAACATTGTACAAGTTGCTTTTTTTGCCTTTTGAAACGTTGCTATGTTTGCTTACAGTTGAAAAAAATCTTTGCAATGAAAATGCATATAAAATTCGTGCCAGACAGTCTTGATTGTGATGACTGCAAGAAAGCACTTGGGTTTATTATGATGCATTATATCATGGGTAGAACCTTCACTATTGTTCTGCTGAATATGGCACATTTATGCATTTTATGTTACTGCTGGAATGTGTAGCATAATGCCTTTTTGTTGTAGAATCAGTACCTATTACTCAGAGTTATGTGAACACTCATTTGAGACCTATTATAAATATTTAGACCATGGAACCAAAACCAAATTCTGCTCAGACTCTGTGTCCAGATTTAGTAAATGGAATTTAATTTTATAAAGCTATAGGGAAGCTCTGATTAACTTAATTTTTGAATTGAAATAAACCACCTGAATTCAATTTAAGGATCTTAGCCATTCCAATTAATAGGTTGGTGCTGTTGAAGGTATGCAAGTTTTAGCTTTAGTGATGCCATTTTTTTCTTAGTGAAAGATACCCTTGCTCATTTAAATACATTTCCAATTGCTTTTTGCTAGATAATACTGACTTTTCGCTGTAGGACTTCCTCTGTGCTCTATTTGAGTGACATATCATAATGGATAATTAGTTCATTTTGTTAGTAGGTGATTTTGATGGGAGCTACATAGGACGTATGCCAGCTTGCAGGTGGACAATGGAAAAAAATAGAACTTTCTTCTGAATCGTCTCTGAAGCTGTGTCAGGTCCTCTAAGCTGTAGATTCTAAAAATGGAAAGCCTTGCCAGTATAGAATATATGGAAGGAACAGGTATTGGTTTTCACGTGTTATATTTAGGTTTATGTCTCTGTTTAAAATAAACTCTTGTTTCTAAGAGTGCTACATTGCTGTCTCTGGTTAAGCTTATCAAATGAGCCTTCTTTCTGATGCCTTCCGTCTCTTTGTTTCATCAGACTCTTTCTCTTAATATAACCACAACTGGGTCACACCAGTCCTCAGCCATGGGCACGTGTTCTTTCCTGCTAGCCAAGGCTCCATTTTCTTTCTTTCTTCCTTTTCCCCCTCCTATTAGGATATAATTTTTTAAAGATAAAATCATGACTCTCATACAAATAAAATGAACACATATCGAAGATTTTATATAACTTCTTAGTTAATGAGAGAAATGTGAACATTTTACAACTGATTTAAAAAGAAAACTCAAAGAATACACTAGGCAATTAGGAATGCTGAGATGAACTTGTTACTAATGCAAAATTAGTCAGTATCCATGGGTATTAATCAATTGCATATTCACCAAAACCCCTTGCGTTTCCATGGATGAGAATCATTTGCATTATTATCAGTTTTCTGCAACATACAGAATAAAAAATAATACAGGCAGTGAACTTCTCAGAAAACACAGAAGGGTGAGCTAGTCAGGACACCCCATAGTCTTTGTTGCCCATCTAAAATCTTTCACAATTTCTCCTGCCTCTCTGGTCCTTAAATGAGAATTGAATGCCTTGCAGGCATTATGTAGCAATCAACACCAGAAGTAAAACCTGACCTCTGAGTTTAAAGTTCATTTAGAAACCAAGAGAGAAACATTAGATAAACACGAATGTGTAATTGTGGTAAGTGCTATAAAGGAAAGGTGAAAAGCAGAATGAGAGATTGTAACAAAAGGAGCAGCAAGGAAGATCTGAGGGAGCGATGTCTAAGCCATTTGTAGGAAGTGCCAGAGTTAGCTGGGCAGACAGAGGAAGACATCCCAATTTCACAGACGGATGCTGGTTGAATCAATACTGTAGGCTGAAACCCTGGAATAGTATTTAATGGTCCCAAATCGTTAAATCCTCTTTAGTTCATCTTCTATCTCTTTTTCTCCAAAGCACTGAAATTTTCATGTCACCAGTATCTCTGCATTCGTAAAATGTCTTCAGCTTTCTAATTCAGTAGCTTTTTTGGTTAACTCCTATGTCAGCATTTTTTTCAAAAATTTTGTGACCATGACCACCCAAATAGTAAGAAATACGTTGCTTCCCTGCTTCCCACATACACAAAATGAAATAGATATTTCACGAAATAACATTCTTAATATTCTCAGATATTTTCTTTCTGTTTTGGTTTTTTCCTATTATATTTTATTCTAAAAATGCTAGTCTCAAGACCCACAAAATGGATTTCATAAGCCAAATGGGTAACCGTTTCAAATGTGAAAACCACTGTTCTCAAACAAATGTTTTATTTATTTAGCTTCAGTATCTCTGTCATAGGATGTCTTATTAAAAACACAGCAAACAAAAAAAAAAACCCTCTGGTTCCAGGACTGAGAATCTCCTGATTGTTTTTTGTGAATGTCCAGCCTGGATTCCCAAACTGAACATTCAGGTCCATATCAACAATTCTGGACTTGTGACCAAAAATCTAACCTTGATGCTGAAAAGACCTTCCTTTAACTTTTTGCAGGGGGAATCATTAACATCTTTATTTATATCGAGTATTCAAATCTATAAAGTACATGGTTTTTCCTTTCATTTATTATATCTTCTTTTATGTTTTTTAGCCATTTTAAAAATTGAAGTATAGTTAATTTACAATGTTGTGTTAGTTTCAGGTGTACAGCAAAGGATTCAGTTATACATATACACGTGTGTGTGTGTGTGTGTGTGTGTGTGTGTGTATGTATATATATAGATATACTTTCCTTTTTCAGGACCCTCCTTTAGCTTTAACTTCAGTTCCCAAGTATTCCATGTTTATTCAAATGCCTGTGCATTTGGGCACGCCCTTGCAGCCTCCTGGACCCTCTCTCCGTGTCATTATCATTCCACTGGATAACTCATATCCCATCCTTCAAGTTTCAGCTCAGAAGACTCTCCCAGCAAGGCTGGGGCTCCATCTCTGACGCTTGTTCTGCCCTATTGTAATAATTATGGCCCTCAGAGCTGCGTCAGTCCTGTACCCTAAATGCCTTTGGGAAAGTTGTCTCCCTGCTAAGAATTCAAGATTTGTGAGGGCAAGAATCAAAGCTATTTCCCACTATCATGGGAGAGTGGGGTGGGATGAAGGCCCCTTGGTCCAGCCCTCACATGCTCAAAAGGCTTCAAATAATATCATCATCAACTACGAACTTCTATACACAGAGATACACTAAGAGAACTGAAAGGTATTCATTATATAACTGTAGATCTGTGTCCTTTTACTACATCATATAGCCGGTAGGGTACTATAAACTAACTGTTTCATATACTATTCTGTAATTATCCTACAAACAGCATAGTTGTACTGTGACTTTATGGTTTTAATTTATGAGATGTAAAGACTTAAAGTGTACCACCGTTTTGGCATTATTCTTTTTCCATTTCTTCATTTTTGAAAATAGGTGTGGGAGCTTAAAAATATAGAAGTGAGCTGAGCCACTGCCCACCTCTTAACAGGGTAACTGCAAATATTGTTGGTGAATGAATGAATGATTCAAAAATCATATCAGTCTGATGTTGGGCGGGAAGTAAGGTTCAGGGCAAGAATAAGGAAACATTATTAATAATAATTTTACCCTTTACCTTTAGGACAGCATTTCTGTGTATATTGAGACCATGATTTTTTTTTGAACTCCTGAACCAGTGTTCCTTATGTGATGTGACTAAATTCCAAGTGTGCCCAAGATTTTAAACTTTGTATAGGTCATGTTTGGCAAAGGTATTTGTAACTAGCTTGTGTTGACCGACCAAAAAAAAAAACTTCATAGAAATATTTTACCCATCAGTTTTGTCAAACACCAGGTTCAATCTGCTGGTCTTGAAGGAGACTAAATTGATGAGGCTCAAGTATAATTTAAAAAGTTGTTGTTGTAATCACCCGGTACAATCTTCCCTTTGTAATTTTATATGCAATTGCAAATAACTATGTAAGTTAATGTTAGTCCTTTTAAAAAACGTGTACATATCCAAAGTATAAGAAGCTACTAAATTATACATTTCCTCTAATATGTAGTTTGTCTTCCATCCAAAGGCAAGACAACTTCTGGCCCTAAAGCAAGTTTTACCTTTGTGGTGTGAACAATGGCCCTTAGGCAGTCAGGCAATGAATGAGACCAGGTGAGACATTTTTCCACTTAAAAAAAAGGTTTTTACATCAGTCATAACACTAAAAAGATTTGGGACAGAATATCTGAAAGTCATATTTCCATTTTGCCTTTTTTTTTTTTTTTTAAATAAAATTGGCAGCTCATGGTCCTAAATGCAGATTACTTGCCCTTAGGGATGTTATTATAATGGAATCTTCTATATTTATGTTAACAGTATTATGAAAGTTCAGCTCAGTCTGAGTTTAAATAATGCAGTACTTGACCATTTGTACATGTTTTTAAAGGTAAATGACTGTTTGATATTTTGGCAGAAATTCTCATACACACTCATACACACTTTTACACGCGCCAAAAATGTACTAATCTGCACGACTTGACCAAAAGAAACTGTAAGTTACAAGCTCTGCTCTTGCCCCTTTGCTCTCTTTGGAATCTGTTTAATATCTTTTTCACCTGCTTGCATGATAGACTGTAGACGATCTGCTAGAGCCAACGAGATTCTTGTTCTCTCTTCGAGTTCAAGCAAAACACATTTATAGGTTCGTAATCTTGTTTCGTTGGAGCCCTGATGGTTAAGGGTCTTTTTCAGGGACTGAATTAGAATTGATGTCTGTCAGGTACAACGCTGGGTGTTGCTGGCGGAGCAGCCTTTAAATTGCAAACTCCTACCGCCCTCTAGTGTTACTTTCCCTCAGAGTTTGGCAAGAGCCGAAGCTTTTGCTATAGTGAAAAGACGCTGAAAAGGAGATTGAGGTTGGAACTCTTGGATCCAGTGATTTGACAATAAAGCATAAGGGTCTTTTTTATTTTCTGCTACTCCATAGCTGTAACTAGGAAATTAGGGTATTCTCTGCCCACTTTAAAAAAATTCTAATGCGTAAAACAGTCTTATGTCTCTGCAGGAACTTAAAGGTTTTCAGGGTAGTATTTACATATGGGGACACCAAGGTTAGAGGATGTTATACCTGGGATACCTAAAAAATAGAATCTGTTTCCCAAGAATTTTAATTGTAATTTAAAATTTTACATTTATTTACTGTTTGTAGATAATATTACAAGATACATGGTTAGCTCTTAATGTGACTGTAAGCTAGTTTTTCATGGTCAAATTATCACCTCACATTTCCTTCTTCTCTTTCTAACAACCATATTTCTCTATTATGTACATCATTCTACCCAGAATCATATTCACAGAGTAGATTTTCATTTTTCTTTTTTATATGAAAAATAAAGAGGAGTGTAATTATACTATGAGTTATCATAAAAGATGCTCCAAAGTCAAATACGATTTATTTCCAAGTAGCTTGTTTGAAATTATTTAGGGTATTTGTTATTAGAAAGTGTAGCTTCTAATGTGCTCATAGCAATGACACCCTTTGGAACAATACAGAGATTATACATCATGTTTTTTGGATTGGTTCAAATATGAACATCTTGATGAAACAAATGCCAAAACTGACCTTATAACCAGTGTGCCAGATGGCTGGTAATGCCGACTCAATGTTATTAAAATATTTAGATTAAATTTTTAAAAGATACACAGAACAGTTATGGGATATCACAAAAGATGCATAAATGAAGAGTTAATCATGGCCTTTTGCAGAAACTAATTTTGAATTTTTGGTACCCATAATTATTTAGTATGAACTCTTGCTTGCTATTCATAACATTTGCAGAAGTTTTATTTTGTAAAAACCCAGAAATATAAAAGTTTGTTTACTCCATTTGTAAAGGACTTAAAAATATTTTATTTAGGGAATGATTTTACTGAATAAAAATAAACTGGGAAGCAGCTTAACAAAAGTGGCACTCCAATAAATGTGATGAACACTGTAAAGGGAAAGATTTATGTATGAGTAGTCCTGAAACTAATTTGTATCACCGTTATTTTCTGGCTACCATGGATCAAAGGATAGTCTTAATTGCAAGAGGATTTTAACAAATTGATAAACCTACTGCTGGCTTTGGTTTTCTTTATAATAGCATTGAAAAAATTGAAAGAAGAGAACCTAAATGCTTTACAGATCTAGATACTGCTTTAAGAGATAATGGAAGTTGAAAATGCGATGGTGGTTTGAATGATGAGATTAAAATATTGTTATATTTTCCACAAAAATGAAAAATTATCATATGTGATTTTATTACAGCGTTTGAATATTAAAGCAATGTATAAAACTAATGGGGCATTTAAAAATCTGATTTACGTTGAGAATTTTATTGACAATTCCACGTTATTGTCTCAGCAGAAAGAAAGTTATCTAAATTAAAATTAACAAAACGAATATAAGAACTACCATGACTCAAGAAAGATGATCTAATTTAACGTTACTGTCAATATAAGAAAATCTATGTGAAAATCTTAACTATGATAACATATTTATTTTACAAAAATGGAAGCCAGGAAAATGAAATTTTATGTAATAAAAAATATCTCTGAGTTATGTATGTGTTTATGACTCATCTAAACATTGTTGGCCCATCAACAGAACCCTAAGACATACACAATACTAATGAACATTAGTCATCTTTGATGTCTCACTGACTAGAATTCATTAAAAAAAAAACAAACATAGTTTTACACTTGTTCAATTATGTTGTCATGGAGGTTTATTTATCACGGTGAGGAGGTAGAATATTTTACTGGTTTATTAGCTTGACTTAGAACCTTTGAACCAGTTAGGTTCATGGTGTGAGAGCCCCCATGTGTTCCCTTGGTCCTGCTGTTGTAAATGCTAGAGCTGACCTGCAGAGGGAGCTTCTGAGCATGACCCCAAGGCAGGGCCGCCCATGCCTGCTGTCCCCACAGAGCATTCTGATTCACAGATAAAACAGTGGCCACAGGAGCAAGACAGACACCACAGGCAAGTTTTGTCAGTTCACTGGAAGTTCAGGGTTGTGAATTCCCTTCTTCCTGATTAAGAGACAGACTCCATCACGAGGACAGCATTAGAATCTGAGACCTACATAATAAGAAAGAGTCTGTGGTAAAGTCCTGTGATAGTGCCTCTTAGAACACCACAGTTCCTGGTAAAACATCTTAATTTATATTTGTTCCGTTGATTACTTGAATCAAGGTGTGTCTCTAATAAAAGGGTCCTCAATGCAGCTACATCAAAAAAAAAAAAATACTAGGCTTGTGCTAATTGAGAAAATGAGATCCAACTTCTGTTGTTCCTTTTTAGGACTCGTTACACACCCTCAGGCATGTCCTGTTTTGGAGGAAAAGGTTGGCTTTAATCTGAGATTGGAACACAGCATGAAGTGTAGTCATATAGTATTTCATTTTAAGTAATTTGCAGATAGGGCTGGAAGTAAAAACTCTGCCACGTTAAAGCTGTTGATCAGGTGGCTTTCATCACAACTAATTCTTTTACACTTGCACGAATGTCTCCAAAAGAAAAACATATAAGAGTATCAGCAGGAGAAGAATTTAGCATAAGCACGAGGGAAGCAAACACCAGAGCATTTGGAAGGTTGGCGGCAACATCATACTCACTCTGACAGGTAAGTCCCTGAGCCAAAACAGGGAAGCCAGGACAAGCCAGCACTTCCCCAGACTGATTTGGGCACGCAGCAACAACACTTACTTACTTACACCCTCAGATGATAATCCTGCATGCCCTCCTTTAAAATTTTTGTTTGGTTTTATTCCAAGAAAACAACCATTTCATAATTCCTTTCCTTCTTCCTTTAGTCTTTTTCTACTCCCTTCTTGGGTTTTAAACTCCCTTCTTGTTTAAAACCCATCCTCTTGGTGAATGATGAAGCCAGATAATAATATTTTTGTTTTGTTTTGTCAATTTCCATCTTTTATTCAAATTCTAGATCAGGGAATATAGCATGGGAGTTAAAAGCAAGGACACTGGAGCCACAGTGGCTGGGTTCAAATCCTGGCTTTATTCCGTACTTGCTGTGTGGCCTAAACTTTTCTCGGACTCAGCTTTCTCATCTGTAAAAGGGGAGTATTGATAGCACCACCTCATTAGATTGTTGAGCACTGAGATAGGGCTATGAGGAAAACAATTACTAAAAGGCCAGGTGGAGAATAACAGACACTTACTCTAGGTAGGTGATCAGAGAAGACTCTCCAGGGAAATGTCACTTAATCTCAGCCTTAATGGAAGAGAGAAGGGGCCAGTTATTACCATCCTGAGAGGCATTTTTGTCACGTCTGTTTTTTCAATTAGAAAAATTAGTGCTTTCACATGTATCTTTTTACCATTTATTTTTCATAACAACCCTGTGAAGTTTTGATGTAGAAACTGAGGCTCGGAGAAGTTCATTGTTTTGCTCATGTGTTGTTTCTAAGATCACCATGGCTCCTCATCCTGTGCGCTCTCATGCAAATGCTTCCTGAAGCTCTAGGAAAGTAGCACTACCCTCACTCTCCTCCCTGCCCGCCTCTCACTTCACAGATCTTGGGATCTTGTATTTTCTTTCCTGCTTTCTGGAACCAGTGGAGGATCCTATGGCTTTCTTCTTTCCAAAGACCTAGTCAGTTGATCTCATCTCCTTATTTCTTAACATCACATATCTCTGAGGAGTTGTGTGTGTATCGTTGTGGACATGACTCATGACATCTAAAATGTAGTTTGGGTTCATATGCATTCAACTCTTTCTCTCTTGACAAATCATCTCTTGTGTTATTGCCAAGGGCCATGTGTACCTGACCCTTTGGTCATTGTGCCTCTTAGCCAGGATGGATGCCAGCTTCACCAGAAGAGTGAGGTTTTCCAGAAAATGTGGCTGATGGCTGAATTCTTCACCACAAAAGGCTTCCTTTTGATTTAGACTCAGGGAAGTTTTTTCCCCCTGTACCCTAAGTACATGCAATGTTGAGAAGCATGTGGAGACCTTCAGCTTCAGGGGGGCATAACTGCTAATGGCTCGAATTTGAAGTTCTTTTTAGCAACCAACAAGTTAAATCATAATGAACTGTTAATATCGAAGTGGGAGAAGGAATCTATTTTAAAAGAGAGATGAAAAATTAAAAAGTTTAACTTGACTCTTTCCTGACATTTTCAAAATGCTTGCTTAGTGTAAGTGGAAAACAAATGCTTTTTAAAAATCCCCCGAGCTACAGCTGTCTTACAATTAGTCATGATCATAAACTGAATCATAGGCTGAAGATACAAATCTTATACTAGATATTTGCTCTCATTTTTTCTGACATGTCCAACTCTACAGAAAATACAAGTCCTACCAAATATCAGTACCCTTTTATAATCACATACATGATTTTTTCTGGCGTCACCATTGAAAAAGGCATTTCATTTAAGTTAATTTTGGATATTAAATCCATACTATTTGGCTGCTAATTTAACGTAAAGCTTTTTCTGTCACAAATATATTGACTATTTGTTAATCTTTATGATAAAATTAATCATTCCTTCAATTTTTAAAAAAGGTTCAAATGTTACAGAATGACATGAAATAAAAAGTGCAGCTATAAAGACTCTCTTTGATTAAAAATGATGTTGGGAATCATTATATATGTTTATTGACCATTTCTGGGTTTTTTTGTTGTTGTTGATTGCACATTGAATCTTTCGCTTGTTTTTTTTTATTAGGTTGATTGTCTTTATCTTACTGATTTGCATGCACTCTCTGTATTCTGGACACTAATCATTTCTCCGTATATGAAGGTATCTTCTTGTAAGCTGTGGCTTATTTTTTATTTTTGTCTTTGTAGAATTTGTCTATACAAATGTTTTTAATGTTAATGGATTCAGTTTGTCAGTCTTTTCCATTATGATTTGTGCTTTTCTGTCTTGTTTAAAACCTTTCTTTATTTTGGTTCATAAAGATATGCTCCTTTATTCTCTTCCAAAACTTTAAAGTAGTGATTTTTACATTTAGAAGTTCAATTAATCTAGTATTTATTTAATGAATAATTTGATATAAAGATTTAATTTTATCTTTTCTAATGTGAATTACCAACTTTCCCATCTTCTTATCCATGTTAATTTGTAATGCTACATCTGTCAAAAATCAGAGTATATTTCTCTATTTAGTTCCATTACTCTGTTGGTTTATATTTGTTCCAGTATTTTACATTGTTGTAATTGCTACAGGTTTATTGAGTCCTGCTATATTACCCTTCTCAAACTTGTCTCATCTCTAAATGTTCAATGTGTATTACACTTGGCTTTTCAAGTTCCATTAAAACAAAACAAAACAAAACAAAACAAAAAAACCCTGTTGGAATTAGTATAGCATGAGATTTATAGATTAATATATGGATAATTGATATCTTCATGATATTTTATCCTCCTATCAACCTAGCATATATGTGCAGTTAAAGTAATTTTACATCTTTTATTAAAGTTTCCTAATTTTCCTATAATGACTTTGAATACTTTGTTAACTTTATGCCAATGTTATTTATACTTTGTAGTGTCATTATACAAAATTTTTTTAAATTAAATATTTTGTTTGCTGGTGAATAGGAACACAATTGATATTGGTTATACTGATCTTGTATCTAGCAATCTTGTTAAACTCTATTAGGTTTTCTTCTATACAGTTGCCTGGATTTTCTATGTATATAAGCATGATGTCTGAAAGTCTGGACAGTTTTGTATCATCCTTTTTGATCTTTCTTTTTGTAATTTAATTCATCCATTTTTATTTCATCGATTAGGGCCACCAGTCATATTGATCTTATTTGTTATTTTAATGGAAATCCTTTTAATATTTTACCATTAAATGACTATTTTATGAGCATTTGTCAGGTTAAAATGTCTCATATCACTCTTAATTTGTCAAGATCAAATCTCCTATATCTTTACTAATTTTTCACCTGCTTGATCAATCCGTTTTTGGTGAAATATGATAAGGTTTTCCTTTATGACAATGGATTTATTGATTTCTTTTCATGAGACTCTTTTTTTTCTTTATATTTAGGATCTATTTTTAAGTATAGAGAGGCTCAGAATTTTTTAGCTTCATGGTGAATTGTTCTTTTCCACCACTGTGTAGTGACCTTCATTATCCTGATAATTCTTTTCCTTAAATTCTATATTGTGTGATATTAATATATCTATAATAGCTTTTTAATTAGTAAGATTCATCTCTTAGGTAATTTTCAATACTTTACTTTCATCATTTAATGTCCTTATGTGTATTTTTTCTAGACATCATGTTGGATTTTTTTTTAAACTGTTTTTAAATCAAGTATGGAGAATCTCTTATTCTTTAACTGGTGAACTTAGTTGGATTATGTCTGTGAATACTAACATATTTTGGTTTATTTTTTCCATCTTACTTTGTACTCTCTATTTTTTATGCATTTTCTCCTCTCTTATCTGCTACTGTATGGATGAGCTTTTCCTTATCCTCTTTTCTGCTAATTGTTTGTTAGCTATACGTTCTAGTTCAATCTTAAATTTTAAACATGCATACTCTTTTAAAGAAAATCTAAGTGAATACGATGCTTTCCTCTTAATTTCAATTGTCTCACTATTTAGTCATTCAGTTTTGCATTGTTTTTGAACGTCCCTAGTTGGACAAAATTATTGCTGTTGCCAAATACAACAACTTGACCAGGTATAAATTCATTTTTATTTAATCTGTTTGGGATTCACTGTATATTAATGAGGATTCCATAATTTTCTTCAATTCTGGGGAAATCTCAGCCATTATGTGTTCAAATATTGTCTTATTCTAGGACTCTATTAGATGGGTGTTGATATGTCTTATTTATCTTTCACATATTTTAACCTATTTTTTCCATTTTCTTTTTAAAAAATATCTCACTATACCACAGTAGGTTGAGTGCTTAGTGCATTTGTTTTTAGGTTTATCTTTTTTTTAATATAAGAGTTAAGTGTATAAATTTCCCTTTAATACTTTTATGCTACATACCACACGTTTATTATCATTTAATTCTAAGTATTCTCTAATTTCCATCACATATTCTCATTTAGAAGTGTGTTTATAAATTTCCAAACATATGTAAATTATCTTTTTGGTTTTGGCCTAGCACATGGTCAGTTATGTTCTGTATATGTCCTTCATATTGTTATTTTATTGTTGGTACTGTTTTCATATCTATATCCTTGTTGTTTTATTTTTGTCTACTTTATCAGTTTTTCAGGCGTGTTAGAATCTCACCATGATGAAAAATTTATAATTTTCTTCATGATTTGTTCAATGTTTGCCTTTTATATTTCAGGTTATAGTATTAAATGCATGGAAGTTTAGAATTGTATCTTAAAAATTATATAAATATCCTCTACTCTCTTTACTTCCAGTAATGATGTTGCCTTGAAGTCTGTTTTAGTTCCCTTTAAAATAGCTATCTATGATTTATTTTAGCAGTATTTTCCTGTTAAATAATACTATCCTTTAACTTGCAGCATTTTGTTTCCTATATTTTAGATGTGTCTCATATATAGCATATAGTTAATTGTAGTTTTGCTTTTTCTTTTATTAAGTCTGATCAACCTTTTTTTAAGTTTAATTAGTCTACTTATATTATTGTTATTGTCATTTTGATTCATTTATAATTTCTATTTTTTCTGTTACTTTATGTTATCTTTTTTCATACTTTCTTATCTTCTCATTTGCCTAATTCTGTGTCTTCCTTCAATAGTTTGGAACTTAAGTCTCTATTCATTTTTTTGATATCTTGGAAATTATGCAAAATTAAGTTCACAAAGTCTAAAGTTAATGTCTTTACTCATCTCAGAAACAAGGCCATTTGGAATGCTTTCCCTCCAGTCACCGTCTCCCACTTTGTTTGTTGCTTTTGTCTGGTATCTTAGTTCTATTTTGATTTTATTTTTACTCCATGAATTAGTTATTAGTAGTATTATATAATACAGTCAGTGTTTCAGTTTACTCATGTACCAATATTTTTCTTGCCATTCCTTCTTTCTTCTTGACTCTTAATTCTGGGATCATTTTCCTTTTTCATGAAATAGTTCAGGATTTCATGTATTGAAAATGTGTAGGAAATAAATACTTTCCTTATTTGTTTGCCTGCAAAGATCCTTGTTTCACCCTGACTCTTAAAAAGTAGTTTTCCTTGGTGGAGAATGTACGTTGCCAGTTTATTTTCTCTCTGTCCTCTCCAGAATTTACTACAGTGTGCTTTATCTCCCATAGTGGTTATTGAGAATACAGCTGCTGGTTTAACTGTAGTTCCCTTAAAAATAATCTGCCTTTTCCCTCTGTTTTTAAGTCTTTTCTTTTGTGGTTGCTTTGTAATCTCTGTGCTATATCTCAGTATAGATTTCATTTTTATTCATTCTTTATGGGATGTTTTTGAACTTCCAAAATTTGAAGATTGGTGGTTTTTTTTTAATCAATTTTGGAAAATTTTCAGTCAATATAGTTTCAAAATCTGCCTATTCCCCAATATCCCTATAGTTTCCTTTAAGAACTGTGGGTTTATAGGTCAGAACTTTTCATTTTATTTTCTAAGTTTTTTTACTGTATTTTTGTTTCTTTTTGAGCCTTTGATTTAATATCTCTATTTCAGTTCATTAATTCTGTCCTCAACAGTGTATAATTTGCTCTTTAATCTGTCATCTGAGTTTTAAATTTAAATAGTTACACTTTTTGTACTTTCCTCGGTGGAAGTTCTATTTGGTCATTTTTCAAATATGCTTGGTCAATTCTGAAAGTATCTTGTTACTTAATACATTCAAGAATTTTATCAATATTTCATTCCTTTAAGTATATTAAACATGCCTGTTTTATACTTTGTACCTGAAAATTCTAATATATGCAGTGTATCTAACTCTAATTGTATACATGTTGCTTCTGCTGACTCTTACTCATGGTGGCTTGTTTCCTCATAAATTCAGTGATTTTTTTTTTCCATTGTGAGTTCATTTTCTTTTGAATTTATCTGTGAGAATGTTTTGAAACCTAGGTTTAAAGTGCGTTCCTCCACAGAGGTTTTATGTTTGCTTCTGTTAGGCATCTGGGAGCATTGCCAACCCAGGACTCTTTTGTATTCATTTTTTTGTTACCACAGAGGTATTATTAATCCAGGTTCTAAACCAATATGACTAAAAACTGTGTCCTTTCTTTTTTTCTTTTCCCACTCTTCCAGAGACAAGGCTGAGACTGAAACATACCCCACCCACTCCTCCAAGAAGTCAGGGTTTTTTCCTGGTTCATCTGTTGAGCAAACTCTAGAGAACCAGAGTTATGTGAGGTTCTCCAGTTCTTCAGTTTATTTCCCTTGGGCCTCTGGCTTGGCCTTCTGTTACCAGAATGAATAGCTCAAAAAACAAACAATAACAACAACAATACACACACAAGCTCAAGGCTGTTAGCAGTTACCTGCGTAGTAAATACCAGCTTCAGAACTCACTTACTCCCCTTAATTTGTGCTTTCTGAAGTTTCTGGTTATGATTGCTGTACTAGGAGGATATCTCTGAACATCAAGGATATCTCTGAATATCATGTCCACCAAATTGTTGGGGAGGGAAATCCCTACCCTCTTAAATAGAATTACTAAATATTGTTCGATCTTTTTTTGTTAATACTTGGTTATCAATGTAAATAACAGTTATTGTATCGCATCAAATACAGTGAGGCACATAGCATATAGTAAGAGCACAATAAATGACAGTTGGATAAAGGGTATTCTCAAGATTGATTTATTTATGTAAACTACATTATATTGTCCCAGATTTCTATGAGTTTTGATCTAAATAAAATGCTCTTGGTGCTTGTGGGTGTACCTACCTATAGGAATACCCCACTTTCTGACTCTAAAATTTACCAAATTTTCCCCATGTATATGTTAAAGATAGCTTTGTATTCTATTTATAACACATTTTGAAAAGAAAAGAGGTAGTCCTTGAAATTCCGTCACCATTTATACTCGGATGATTTCCTGTACCCTTTTTGTCTATGTGTGCCCCATGTACCTATGATTGACCTCTTAGGCCATCAAAAGGGAAAGGAGAGTTCTTTACCCAGCAGGCTGAAGAGATTACTCAGAGCTCCCATCAAGTGACAAAGGGCACCAGTAGATGGAGCTTCTTCCCTTCCTGAAACCATGGTTCTTCCCAGAAAGTAATACTGATGAAAAAACAGGTAGAACAACTCAGTTAAACAACTGCATTATTTATTATTGTCATAGAATTTATCAGTCAGTGGGGAAAAAAAAATTTAAATCAAGAGTAGACCCTCATGCTGGCAGACTTGAAAGTATTTTTACGTTTAATTCAAATTCTCCAGCTTTATTACATCATTCTTTGTAGTGTATGTGAACTTCTCAGATCTTGCCCTAAATAGGCTACCTAGGACACAGGGGCAATTCCTCCAAGTATTGTGTCATTTGCATATGGTTTTTCTTATTATAATACTATTACCATAGGTGAGAGTAAAGTACATGTATAGTTAACATTCCTACTATTAGACACTGGATATAGTTGATGTTTTACCATACTAACAATCTTATAACCTACTGTTTTCATTTAACAACATGTGATGTCAGACTGTTACAATATAATTATTTTAACAAATGTATAGCATTCTGTCATATTGGTGTTCGGCAATTTATTTTCTTTTTTGGGAAGGGGTTGTTTTTTTTCCCCAATTTTTTACTGTTGCAAATACCTTATTATGAACATCTTCATACATAAAGTTTTTTCTAAGTTTATGATCTTTTTAAAGTACATAAAACTGTTGCTATAAACTACTCATTTGCTGCTTCTAACTGCTCTGGGATAGGAAACCCGTTAAGTAAGCTTGTTAGAAGTAAACCTAAGTTAAAAGTTAATAGGATCTGAGGGAAGATTAAATCCATGGACTTTGTGACATTCTGATGTCACAAAAGCCTTTCATGTTTTTTTTTCCCCCTCCTTTCAGGCTGGTCCAGATGGTGAGTGTGGCCTAATAAATGCCTTCCCCAAAAATGAGGCACTGGATTTCTGTAGACCTGGTTGAAAAGCAAAGGACACTTTGTTGTACAGGTTGTTGATTTAGTTTAGAAGCAGAGACATAAAATAAAACCTGATTTGTGGAGATCCCATTAGGTCATTATATATATGTGTGTGTGTGTATATTTATATATGTAAAATTATTCTAGGCAAAAATTTACCTTGTCCTGACAATTATCTCCATAATAGAAATAATGTAAGCATTTTAAAAACTTAGTGTTTGCAAAAAGTATATATTTATCCATTAGATGTAATTTTGCTAAAAATCATCTACTGGGCAATTCCTTATTAGCACAGTTTGAATTATTCTTTGTATTTGAAAGCAATAAAAGCATTTTAAAAATATTAAAAAATGCTGAACTATGACCCATTCAGATGATCCTCAATTATTCTAATTACTGAATTTTTACAATATTAGCTCAGTAGAAATATTGCTTCAGTTGGAAACACTTTTAATAATGCTGAGGATAATTAATGCAGAAAAGAAAAAATGAGTTTGGCTCCTAGGCAGTTTAAATTAAATATTATCATTTATAGAATAATTATTATTTTGCATAGTTTAATGAAAATCTCTAGATACTTATCTTGCTTTATTCTTGCCTGAAGAATACATTAAAGTAACAAAAGTCTTTTTGAATTGGAGGCATCTATTTTGCTTCTGTTTATGTCTGATTAATTTTCTTTCTGTCTTTTTCTAATTATTTGCTAAACCAAATATGTGGGTGCTGACTTTATAGTAAAATTTACGTTTTTGAGAGTAAAGGTTTGTGGTAGGCACATAGCTGTTTTCTTTAGTTGCACCTGCCTTTTATAAAAGAGTGGTGGAGAGGTCAAAGTAGTAGTAGAGAGCTAAAGAGAGTATCATATTTAAGGCAACCTTATGTTTAATGTGTTTAATAGTTTTTCTGATTGTGGAAATATATTTGTACCGTTCATCCTAGCAGACTATTTCCATCACATACACTCATCCTCTTGCCTTCCCTGTCCTGGGCTTGCCATTCTTCTGGTCACCCTGGTTCGAAACGACAATTATTTCCAGAGCTTCCACCCTTCATCTTCCCACTCAATCTGGCTTCAATTCTTGCAGGTTCTATTTCCTTTATAACTCTTCTGTTCATCCTCTTCATACTGTCTCCCAGCTAAGGGTCTTTTACATTTTTCCTGGATAATTGCAATCATATCCTAGTTAGTCCTTTTGTTTCCAGAACTTTCCATGTCTTTCTAGATATTTTCATCTCTAGCCTTTCTTCCCATGGCTCTAATCATGTCACTCACCAATTTATGTCTTTACTTGCCTTCTTTTGACCTTAGCATGGCATTTGAGGCTCTCCTCATTCAGCTTTGATCTGTCTTTCTAGATTTATCTCCTCCTGCTCCATTTATCTGTAAGGCCAACTTACACTGCTTACTGCCTGAGCTACTTTTAGGGGTTCATGAAAATGTTTTAATTCTAATGTATTTTAAAATCAAAAGAGAAAAATGAATATGATGATAGTAATGGATAATAATCATGATTCTAGCCTGAATATATTTAGCTTTATACTGACACAGTTATAAAATATAATTTTTAATGTGTTTTAGTGGAGAAAGGGGTTCACAAATGCAATGCCTAGGGCCCGTGAAAATTACAGTGCATCCGTGTTTGCGTACATTAAATTCCAACTTTATTAGATTTGTCACTGTTCCTTACACACCTTTCCTGCTTCTTTGATTTCATCACTGTTGTTCTCTTTACCTACAAGATGTATCCAGACTTAACCACTCCAGTTTTTCGTAATAAAACCGTACCCATACTTCAAAGCACAAATGGCTGTTTATCCCTCATCTTTTCTAATCTCTCATCTGTTTTACATTCTTCCTAAATCAATTATGTTCTGCATTGTTATACATTTTTAACTCAGTAATTATTTATTGAGTACGTACTATGTATCAGGCTCTGTACAAGACTGTGGAGTACAAGAAAAATCAGACACCCAACCCTCAATGGATTCTCATCTTAATGGGAGCAGAAAGATAGGAAACAGATAATTATTAGACTCTCATGTGATAATGCTGTAGTAGAAGTACATTCAGGGTGTTCCTCTTTTGTTGTCTGTAGATTGCAAACTCACTGGAGGCAAGCCCATCATATATATTAGTGTGCAGACAGTTATTACCCTAGAAATAAGTCGTGTTCCAAATTATTTTTAAGCACACACCTCACTTACATACTAGACCCAACCCTATGTAAGGTGGCCATCTATTCCCTGATTGGACAGCAAAAAAATGCCCAGACCTCAAACCTCTATCTTTTTCATGCAGGAATGTATGAATACTCTTAGGTCCTTTGCTGCCTATTGAAGATTTAGCTTGAAAATCTCTTTGAAATCTTCCCTAACACCCCAGGTAACACTCATTTCATCTCCTTGTTTCCTGTAGTGTTCTATATGGATGTATTATAATGCGATATATCATAACTGTTTCAGAATGGAGAAGAAAAATGTGTGGTTGGTGCTCTTTGTGGGTATTCTTCCTTTCTCCCTTCCCTCCTCCCTTTTTTCCTCCCTCCCTCCCTTCCTTTCTTCCCTCCCTCCGTCCCTCCCTCCCTCCCTTCCCTCCTCCCTTCCTTTCCTCCCTGCCTCCCTTCCTTCTTTCCTTCCTTCCTCCATAGAGTCTGGTCTGTACAAGGTACTCAAGTCATGTTTCTTAAGTAAGTTCCTCAAAGCATAATAAGGTCAGTTGTTTGGAATTCAGAATATATTTTTCCATTTTAACATAGAAATGTATCAGGTAAGGAGGTAGCTCCTCCAGCCCAGGTTACAAGTAACTCTGTAACCAATAACACAACTGAAAATCCAATAGTCAAACTCCACCTAAATACTGTGGATTGAGTAACAGTGTTTCTAGGCAGAAGTTACTCAAAATGTCAGTGGAGGACACCATAACTTTTCTTCCTTAGA
This sequence comes from Balaenoptera ricei, assembly GCF_028023285.1. Lineage (NCBI taxonomy): Eukaryota > Metazoa > Chordata > Mammalia > Artiodactyla > Balaenopteridae > Balaenoptera > Balaenoptera ricei. The sequence goes on along the minus strand of NC_082644.1, from coordinate 55,277,591 downwards.
GAGAGGATATTGGCTTTAGCACTTGTTGGCTGGTTGAAGTAAGAGGAAAGTCTTCCAGATTGTAAAGTTTGATGATGATTCCTGTGTATCCTGGACCCCAGACTCTATAGTGGTTGGCTGTGGACACATCGGTATAGAAGGATCAGAACTCTAGACCCTTGAAAAGGTGGAAATGGTGGGACTGAAGACCCCCATTATTTACCAAAAATCTCATCGCACCCACCCCCATCACCACCTCTGACCAAGGCAAAACCCAAATGTTCTTGTCCTGTTTGAATCTGTGTTCTCATACAAAGCTAAATCCTACTTCTTCCATCCTTATACCTCTCTCAGGAAACAGCTGTATGATTGGCATTGAGTAGTTCCACTTTTTTTTTTTCCTCTGCTTCCCTTAAGATTAAATCATCTGCTTAAAACAGCAACCTTTTGCCTCTTCACTGAGTTACATTTTTAATATCAGCATAAGAAATAAAATCTTTTGAGTGTTCTTAGCACATTTGTGCAAGTCTTAACTATTCTTATGTGTTTATAGATTGATGTCTGTTTTATATATTCATCCTTGATTATGTATCCCTCCTTCCATCTTTGTAATGTGCCTTTTGTGTTTAAATTCACCACTGCCTCCCAAGCCAGTTTGCAGTGGTTACCATCATCGTCAGCACCATTAGAGCTAACATTTGTGACATACCTGTTAGATGCCAGTGCTTAGCAAAGTGTCCCAAAGTTATCATCTCATTTAATCCTCACTTAAAAGCACAATGGTCAATTTCCCAGACAAACATCAGTTTCCCCCCAAAACTTCTTGAATCCCTCATCTTCTTTCTTTATTTTTATTGAGACATAATTGACAAATAATATTATATTAGTTTCAGGTGTAATGATTTATTACTTGTATATATTTTGCATTGATCACCACAGTAAGTCTAGTTAACATCTGGTACAAAATATTTTTGCTTGTGATGAGAACTTTTAAAATCTACTCTCTTAACAACTTTTAAATATACAATACAGTATTATTAACTATAGTCATCATGCTGACATTATATCCCCAGGACTTATTTATTTTATAGCTGAAAGTTTGTACCTTTTGACCTCCTTATCTGCTTTATATTCATCCTAAAGCACTTATAATATTCTTCATTGTTATCCATCTTTGGAAAGTCTTCCAGATCTTAAGGCTTAATGTGCTCTGGATCTTAAACTCTAGAAAGGCTGCTTATGGGCACACAAAGATAGAAGGACCAGAACTAACTCCAGGGCCTTGGGAAGGAGTAAATGATGGAGACCAGAGCTCCTTGTTGCCTTGCGTGACACTCCCCTTCTCCATGACAAGGACAAGTTCTGTCATCCCAAGGAAAACTTTCCAGAGATGGTGATGTCTCCATAGAGTCCACGGTGACAGTTGGAAGCTGACTGGGGGAAGAGTAGAGAAAGGGCCTCCTAGACTGAGGAATAATGTGAATCAGATCTGCAAGCCAGGGAGATAACCTCATACTTGGAGAACTGCCCTTATGTGACTGGAACATAGAATCCAATGGGAAAAGGAGATGGGTAGGGTCCTGGCACACAGTGGGTGCTCAGTAAATATTATGGAACATATGAATGAGACTGAAGAGAGAAGAGAGGTGTACCATGAAATCCACCTTCCTAAAATCTAGGGAGGAATTATTGCAAGAGAGATCCTTGGAGTCACATGCATACCAAATGTTATCTGGAAAGATAACGCAGAGTGTCTCAAACATGTGCTCTACTTTTTTTTCAAATAGTATTATAATTAATAAAATACAAACTTGAAATAAAAGGATTACTTAACTCATGGTAGCTTTTTGTCATAATTTTTTAGGCTAGAAGCTAAAATTACATCCTTCCAGTGACAGGGAATATATTTTTTAGTAAATCAGACTTGAAAGGCTGAAATTTACTAATTTGTTGAGGCGATCTCCTTCTGTTCCTAATTTGTTGAGAGTTTTTAATCATGAAAAAGTGCTGAATTTTGTCAAGTGCTTTTTCTGCATCTATTGAGATGATCATACAGTTTTCATCCTTCATTTCGTCATATGCATTGATTTTCTTTGTTGATGAAATTCACCAATCTGTTAGACACATTTGTGTGTAACACTCCCCCTTTGGGACATTTTTGTATTGTCCAACAAGATGCCATTTATCACTTTCTCACTTCTTTTCTTATACCTCCTCATCAGACTGGGCAGCGCTTTCTTGCACTGAACTTCCCAGCATTACAGACCAGATCTACCTTGATGTCTTTTTTGTAATTCCCAGGAAATTTTGCTTCTTCTCCTTTAGGGGAACTGCTTGGAAACTTTCATTGCCCACCACACCCCCCCAACCTGCTGTTTACTTCTCTGTACTCCTTGATACCAGACCTTTCAAACATGTTCTATACTCACTGTTTCCATTTCTACTCCTCTCTTTCTTAATCTCATTTTAGTCAGGCTTTCACCCCAACCATTCCACCAAAACTATCCTTGTTAAGGTCACCAGTGATTTCCACATTGTTAAACCCAATGGCCGGTTTTGGGTCCACATGTTCTATGACCTAGAAACCTAACTGGTTTCCATACTTCCACCCTACCCTTGCCTAGTGGTAGCATTTGACCAGTTGACCGATAATCCTTCCTCCTTGGAATCCTTTTGCACTTGGCTTCCAGTCACACATTCTTTTGCTTTTCCTCCTACGTCTCTGGTTGTTGCTTCTGAATTTTCTTTGCTTGTTCCTCCTTATCTTCAGGGCTCAGAACTTGGATTTTTTTCTTTATCTACATTCATGAACTTGGGATCTTAGCCAGTCTCATGGCTTTAAGTATAATCAATGCACTGAGACTCCTAAAATTTCACTCTGCTCTGAATCGCTCCCCTGATCTCCAGACTGGTATATCTACTGCCTACCTGATAGCCCCATTTGGATATCTGTTAGCGATCTCCAACTAAACTGAACTAAACTCCTGATCTTCTCACCATGCCAGTGTGTGGCTACTCTATCCTTCCAGTTACTTAGGCCAAAAATCTTCCAGTTATCTTTGACTCTTCTTGGCCAGGCCTATGGCACATCCTATTGTTTTACCTTTAAAATATATCCTAAATCTTGCCATCATAACCCGAACCACTACCACTTTGGTCTCAGCCATTATCACCTCTGCCAGGAGGCAAGAGCCTCTTACCTGGTTTCCATACTTCCACCCTCACCCTTGCCCCTAAAGCTTGTTCTCAATGCAGGAGCCAGAGTGTAACAGTAATGTCATCAAAACACAAGTCGGATCATGTCACCTTTGGCTCTCCATTTGACTCAAAGTAAAAGCTGAAGTTGAAACAGTGTCTATAAGGCCCTGTAGGAGCCAATCCCTTATTTCCTCCCTAACCTTTTTTCTCCTTCTGTTCTTCCCCAGCTCACTCTGCTCAAGCCACACTGGTTTCTTTGTTATTCCCTAAAATATCCTCCCTGGTCCTTTATACTTGCTGCAAAGTTCCTTCTACTTGGACTTTTCTTCCCCAGGTATCTGCATAGTTTGCTTCCTTGCCCAATTCAAATCTTCTTTGGTGAGTCATCTTTTTGGCAAGACTCTCTCTGGCCACCGTATTTAAATCGCAACTTCCTACCCTGGGCTGCAACTTGTTTTATATTTCTCCATTTATCACTTCCATGTAATCTACTCAGTTATCTTGTTGATTCCACGAAAGTATTATGTTTGTCTGTTTTTTTTTTCACTGCTGTATATGTAGGACCCAGAAAAGTGCCTACCGCATAGCTGAATCTCAATATTTGTTCCTTGAATGAATTGGGTGAAATAGATACTTGTAGTCAGACCTCTAGGGTTTGATTCATTCACATTCCTCCTATCTCCACTCTGAATCATCCTACCAAAGAGAATGTTTGGGTCACCAAACCTCTTTCTTTCTGAATTTACTTGACAGCAGTGTCATTATTAACCTACTTGGGGGAGGGGCATCTTTATTTAGAGAAGTAGCATCTTGCTCAAGTGTACATAGTAACTGATAGAAAAGCCATGCTGGTTGTGGAGAAAAGCTGCTTTCAAATATATTTATAAGCAGAATATTTTCATCTCTTCTGAAATGTTTTGGTAGCATACAGGCTAGACTAGAGGGGAATTAAAACAACTACATTTTTTTGGTACCCTATAGTTCACCAAAGACAAAGGTAGGGCAGGCATTATTATCATCATCTCTATTTCTCATCCAAGGAAACTCTTCAAGGTTTCTGTTTGTCAAACACAGAGTGAGTCAGTGCTGAAATTAAAGCAAGAACTTCAGACTGCAGAAACCATGTATTTTACAGAATAAAATAACAAGAATATCCTTAGATTGCAGTACAAAAAAAAAGACTGACTTACCCAGAAAGCACCTTATACTTCTTATCACGAGTTCATTATTCTATAGTTTAACATAAAATAAAATTTCTTTCCTAGCATGTAGGTAATACTCATTAATGCTAGAGATATTGTAAAGTACAAAAATATGAGAAACAAAATTAAAATAAACTTTAACTCCATCAATAAAAGGTAATAACCATAACTATTTTGGTAAATTTTATCTTTATTTATATGTATTTCTCATATATTTTATTTACATAAAATTGGGATCATGCTATGAGTCTACATTTTTGTGGTGCTTTTTAGTAGAATTGAAAGATACCTTACTTACCGATTCATTCATTCATTCCGTCAGTCAGTCAATAAATTGGGCACCTGCTGTATGCCAGGCAGTTTTCTAGGCACTGGGCTTATATCAGTGAATAAAAAGGCTCCTTCTCTTCCCTCTAGAAACTTGCAAAATTGTGTGGTGAAACAAACAGCAAACAAACAAACAGAGATAAAGCATTATAAAACGTGGAAACTGCTGTGAAGAAAATGAACCAGGAACAATGAGAGAGGGGTAGACAACCCTTAAAAAATCTTATTGGAACAGATGATGAGAGAAGCTGTCAATCTCTAGAGGCTAAGCAGCAGCCAGTTATGGGAGGTGCCTGGGGAATAGCATTCCCAACAGAGGGGAGAGCACAGGAGGCTGAGAACGGTCCAAGTGGCGCTGGGTGGCCATTGGGAAGAGTGAGGTGCTATGGTGCAGGGATTTGACTTTATTCTGAAAATTACGAAAAGTCCTTGAAATCTGTTAAGAATGGGGATGACATGCCCTGATGAATGTTTTTCAAACTGCACTCTGGCCGGTATGTGGAAAATTGATTGCGAGGAGCAGAAGTGATTGAAGAGACCTGTAAAGGCATTAATTACTTGAAACAGAGGTGGAGGCAAGGCAGATGGAGAGAAGTGGTCAGATTTGAGAAATATCTCGCAGATGGAAAGGACAGGACTTGCTGAAGGATTGGATGCGGAGGGTGAGAGTGAGAAAAAGGAAGGAATCAAGGACGACTCCTACACTTCTGGCTTGAGCAACTGGGTGTCAGGTGGGCTGGTTGTGCCATTTACAGAATTGGGAAAGTCTAGGAGAAAAACATGTTGGCAGGGGAAGGAGTGTGCGAGGGGATGTAGGATGAGTCGGGAGTTTAGTTTGAAACCCGTTAAGTTTGAGAAATATGGGAGATATCCAGGCAGAGATGTCAGAGAGGCAGTCAGATGGTAGCCACTGAAAATAGGAATGGAAGGGGAGGAAATGGATATTTCTCGAGCATCTGCAATGCTAGATACTGTACATATGTTGCTTAATACTGCCCAGAACATTGAGAGATGAGTAAAGCTGTTTAATAGACACAGAAACTGAAAATCAGGGTGGTGGACCTGACTTTTCCTAGATGGTAATATTGTTAAGTGTCAGGGCCAAGACTTGAATCCCAGGTGGCCTGGCTCCAAAATCCACTCTGTTTCCACCCCACCGAGACTGACAGTTGTTCTCGTTGGATTGACACTTAACTGAGCTAGAATTATCTAGATGGGCATTCAACTAGGATGAGTATTTAAGAACGTAGCAGTATATTTATTCATTTAATACAGCAAATTACAAAAAATCTGCCTGTGGATGATTTAGAAACAGACTTGTCCTCAGGCAATCTCATCATTGCACTTCCTAGCCTTTTATTAAGAGTTCAGATATGTGCCACAATAGGTCAAGTACCAAATTGTCTATGGAGCCTATTTTTAAATAAATATTTTGTTTTAGAACAGTTTTAGATTTATGAAAACATTGCAGAGTTAGTAGAGAGAGTTCCCATATACCCCACACAGATTCCTCTGTGGTTAACATCTTACATTGTTATGGTACATTTGTCACAAATAAGGAACCAGCATTGGTCCATTATTATTGTTAATTAAATTCTAAGTTCTATTCAGGTTTCACTAGTTTTCCCCTGGTATCTTTTTTCTGGTCCGGAATCCCATCCAGAATCCCACATTATATATAGTCATCATGTCTCCTTAGGCTCCTCTTGACTGTGACAGAGTTTCAGACTTTCCTTGTTTTTCATGACCTTGACAGTGTCGAGGAGTACCAGACAGGCATTTTGTAGAATTTCTGCAATTCGGATTTGTCTGGTGTTTTTATCCTGATTAGAATGGTGTTAGGGTTCTTGGGAGGGAAGTGCCCTCCTCAGCACATCATATCAAGGGTACCTACTGTCAACAAGACTTATCACTGATGATGTTGACCTTAATCCCTTGGCTGCAGTGGTGTTTGCCAAGTTTCTCCACTGTAAAGTTACTAGTCCTTCTCATGGGGCATATTTTCATTGTCTTGGATTTCCTTCATGTGCTTCTGGGGCTGACATGTTATACCTACAAAGGTATTAGATCTGGTAATTAACAAAATATTGAGTACTTGCCAAGTACCTGGCATTGGGCTAAGTGATTACCTTGAGATAATCCCATATGGAGTATTAATATTTCTGTTTTATATGTGAGGAGAGGTTATGTAACTTGCCCACAGTTACACAGTTGTCAGCTCCAGGCAGTGGGACTCTGTCCATTTTTCAGGGGTGGAGCTGACCCCTCACTCTGCCTTGTTTCCCACTTTGCAGAGCCCAGGACAGAATAGAAAGGCCAAGCTGAAGGCCCAGAAGACTTGCCATCCTCCTGCTGGGAATTTCTCCCTGCCTTTGGTGAAGTCTTCAGCTTTGAGTTCTCTCTTCCTTTCCTTTTAGCATTTGTTGTTCATGACCACATTGCTAGAAATTAAGGAAAAAGTACATTCATGGGGGAGATGGTACATTTGCCAGGTTTCTACTCTTAGAAAAGAAGTCCAGAATCTCTCACTTTGATGTTTTCAGATTCTAGCGGAAGTGATGTTTTGGGGAAGATCCCATCGTGATTGATGCCTTTCTATATAAATTCCAAACAATCAGTACCCTCTCCCCAAACTGACCAGTGGTGTTTTCACTATGCCACTCACACCCTTGTGTCTTAACTACATCTGTACACGTCAGATTCCAGGACCCAGTTAAATATCTCTGAATGAAAAGGCTCATACTGTTCACATCAAATGCTATTTCATCCTTAGCAGACCTACTTCCCTTTCCTGTGATAATGATGGAAAATGTGCATTTGCACTTTTCATCAAAGTTGGGTAGAAATTCCATCCAGTTGTTATTTTTAGGTTGCTAAAAAAAGATAAGCTACAAGTCTGTCTACTAAATCTAATACATATTCATACAACCAAGATTAGATCTCTTTGGTTAATTTATCTCAGAAGCACAGCAATTAAATTAAAGCTTTGATATATTTTCAGGAGACTCTAAAGAAAAATATACATCTCATTCACATATATTATTTTGGAAAATGCAAAATGCAGTACAATGCAGACAATGGATATTCTTGCAATTCCAGTGCTATTCAGTTTCCCATAATGTAATACACCTTTTATCTTCAAGAGTCATAAAGGATATGGTTCAGAAAACTTTGAGTTATGTGCCTTTAGAATTTCAGAAGTAATCAGATGTTGTTCAGTTTGTCATATTTTATTCCAGTGTGAGGGGCTGAATCTTCTCACAGATTATCCCTCTTTCAGAGACTGAATCTTGTCCTATGTATTTTTTTTAATTATTTAAAAATTTTTTTAATTGAAATAGAGTTGATTTACAAAGTTGTGTTTCAGGTGTACAGCAAAGTGATTCAGTTATACATACATATATATATTATATATATAAACATATATATTCTTTTTTTACATTCTCTTCCATTATAGGTTATTACAAGCTATTGAGTAGAGTTCCCTGTGCTATACAGTAGGTTCTTGTTGGTTATCTATTTTATATATAGTTGTCCTATGCATTTTTAAACTGCCTAATATTTACTAACACTTTTGCATCTCCAAATGAAAGCAGATCCAGTTAACAAACAAACATCACTTTTTGATAATCTTTGACCCTATACCCCCAAGATATCCAGAAAGATGTCATGTGTCAGGAGGTGTGTCTTGCTTGGCAGATCATGAGCCCTCCAATGTGGGGGAAGGGTCACCTGCCCACTAGCATCCCTGGAATTAGCACTGTTTGCCCTGTATCACCACATCCCCAAGTGGAGTGATCTGGTTTGGCATATCTGTGTACTAGCTCAGGAGTGACAACATGACAGTAGTGTTTACAGACGTGGGGAACTGTGTGCAGAAAGGATTGATTTACTCCACGTTGGCATTTTTAGATCTATTTGCATCTACATGTCTGCTCTTATTTTCTCACTGTTCTCACGTTTCATGCTCACCTGTTTACCTGAGTTGCTTTTGGCATTTTGAGAAGCATTTGGTATTCTTTATATAAGTGTTTTGGATGAGGCACTTTGAGCTCTTCAGAGGAAAATCACTGTATAAATCTAATATGTCTAAAATGTCCTCTTGTACAGAAACCTAATACAGACTACCTCTGAGATACATACATTTGATTGACTTCTATGTGAGAGAAATGAAAAGTGGGTATTTACAAAAGCCTAAGGAAACACTGAATCATTTTTGTTGCACCCTGCTGCATTGAAAAGACTCTGTCACCCTAATAAATTGTTCTATTCCATTTTACGACGGGCATCACTACTTAACATTCTTTCTTCGCTTGTTAAAATTTTTTATTTTAAACTCTGTATTTGATGCATCCTTTGGTTAATACAAAGGAAAATTAAATGTAATTGTTCTGCTAAAAGTCTTTCTTTTTTTTTTTTTTTTCATTTATTCTTCAGATCTTTCATGTATTAGCCCATGAGCCAGTCACACTGGAACCTATGTGGGAAGGAGGTAGAATCTCCCGGTTTGGCCATTACTCACCCTGTATCGCCCTCTAGAGGCTTCCCTGAAGAACTATGCACTTTTTATCTGGGTTCTAAATATTTCTCTGAAGAAAGCCACTTTTCATCAACCACTCTGATTTAGATTCAGAGGCCTAGGAGATGTTGACTACAGCCCTCCGTAGAAATAATTGCCGCACGGTTTTCTTTAAGAGACTTTAAATGAATGAATATTGGGATTGTGTGGACATTCCCTGAGATGTTCAAGATGGTCGCACATAATTTTGAAATGGGGTGATTGCAAAAGAGAGGAAAATGAATTAGGACCCTGTCATTACACTTCCATCTTCTGTTGTCTGCAGTGAGTGAGCGAGCGGCTCGTTCATCCCATGGCCCCTTTGGGAGCAGGAAAATGCGCAGTTTGAACCACCCTACTTTGCAGGCAGCTGAGTACAGGTAGAAGGACTGGACTTTAGGGCTAGACCTGGGTGCAGATCTTGCCTCTGCCCTCTAGCTGTTAATCTGAGTGTGTTTCTCCATCTGTAAAACGGGGTTAGAATAGGATTGTTAGGAATGTTAGATGAGATTAATCAACACAGTGCGTGATGTGTAACAGGTACCCAAAAATGGATACTTCTCTTTCCCAGCCCTTCTCTAATATTACAGAAAGAAGGAAGGAGTCAAAGAAGAACAATGATATAACTCTAGTGAAGAGAAACAAGGAAAAAAGGCCAAAAGCCCCTTAAAAATTGTCTAGAGATGATCAGGGCTAGAAGTTTCCAGAGAGAAGCCAGTATTTGGAGAAAAGTTGTGATTCCCTCAAGTGAATGGAAAACATTTGTTCCAGATAAATTTGCTGTATCAAGATTGTTTCCTGATAACTTGTTTGTGTTCCAGAACTGGTCAAATAGTATGAGATAAATAAGGAACACTTTGGGGTTTTTTTTTTTTAATTTACTGGAACTTTAACACAATTGACTTTTAAAATCTCGATAGAGATAACTTTACATAGGAATAAACCTCAGTATTCTAACATAAAGGGGACATAGCGGAATGTTCTGATTGAATTTAGGGGAACATTTAGAACATTAATCATAAATTGGTAATAATGCTAGTGTTTTTTAATAGATGATTAGGTTCTCCAGAGAAGCCAAGCAGTAATAATAAAGTTGGCTAAGGCTGCCTTAAGCTCTAATGGAGCAAGTGGTAATCCCAGGAGTAAGATTTTAAGAGGACCAGATATGGCCTCTTTTTTCTATTATATCCTCAACTTAGGTATAAGAGTTAGTTCCATTAGAGAGTCATTCCCAGCATTTGTCTCCTTTTAGCAGATGCTAAAAATGCGACAATACTAGTGGGTATCATTAAACTGATTTACAGTAAAGTGCTAGTGTTGGTAAGGATTTTTCCAACTCACTGTCTTGTACAAAGTGAGATTAGGATTGGGAGCAGTATGGAAGAGAAACAGATCAAGAGAGATAAAGATATCAAGATATCAAAGTCAGACTGAGTTGTAGAGCAACAGAATGGGCTCCATGTACACTTGTCTGTTCTTACCTGTAAAAATGTTGCAAATGATTTTTCTTCCTTATGCTTAACGCAGTAACTACTAAGGAATGTTTTTACTGGCAGTGAATTTTGTTGTTTTTATTGTGAGTAAAATAAATGTTTGATTTCAATATTTTTTTGTAAACAGAAAATATGTGGGAGAAGAATTAAAGAGAAGCCTTTTTTTCTCTGGTTTTAATGAAGCACCGTTTAAAACAGTTTTTAAGTCATATATTTGCATTTTCACCACTCCTCCCTTTGAGACCTGTATAACAGTATTGTTGGCATGAAAATGTGGGTGGTTACTGATACTGAAATAAGCGGCAAAATAAAATACAGTGGTGAAGGATAGACGGTAGACATGTTGAATGAATGTTGAACCTTTTTTCACTCTAAGTTGTTACTTAGTATTGCAGACAATAGTTTAATATCAGGTGCATTCTAAAAAAGTGCAATGAACTAGTCTGCCTTCCTCCCCACTTTGGAGCCTGTGTCATACCTGCTTGTGCTTGCCAGTCTCTTGACTCCACTGTGTTCGGGGGTTCATGGTTGGCCAATGGATGTGTGTCCACACGGGCTTTTCCACCTGGCCGCCTGAATTGGATGGAGCCTTGAACCGGTCTGAATGGCCAGCATTGTGTGTTGCTGGAATGAGAGAATATTAGAGAATGATATTTTCAGTGGTGAATAAACATGTTGCCCATGGTCTTATAACATCTACATCTAAGGTATTGTACAGTAATAATCAATAGTCACAATGATTTGGTCATTCATTAATTCGTATGTTCAGCAAACATTCAGCCCCTTTCTGTCTGCCAGACTCTGTGATGGAGGATACAATTTAACCCTCCAAGGACTCAGGGTACCGGCCACCAGCCTGGGCTTTGGAGCCAGGTGGGCCTGGACGAGAATCATGGTTCCCCAACTTAATGTAGTGACTAATGATGAGTTATTTACCTTTCCTGAGTTGCTAAATATTCCTGTGTCTTTATTTTCTCTCTCTTTCTTCACTATTGGCTCAGAAGGTCAGGCCTCTCCTAATTTCACCCCACCTGTGCCCTTGATCACATTTCCTTAAGCTTCCTGGGTTTTGTTCCATCCATGATACCTTTTCCAGGTTATATTAATCTTGCCCTTTGCATCAGAGCCTTCCTTTCAGCCTATGAATATACCCATTTCAAGTCTTATGTAGCCTATGGAAGTCAAAATGCATTCCTTCTCTCTTGGAATTTTTTCAAAATAGCGTTCCTTTTTCTACTCTCTTTTGCTGTGCTCAATGCTTTTATGCCCTTAATCATCAGCTCACTCCATTGTAGACTTGCTTCCATCTTCACCATCTCTAACACTGAGGACCCTCTCAAAGATGATCAGTGATCCCCCAGTGAGCAAATGTGATTGTCGTTTTACCACCTCTACTTATTCTGACCTTTAAAGCAAAGAATCTCCTTAAAATTCTCTTTCCTTCCTCAGTCTCTAGGGAACTCCATTAGTTTTGTACTCTCTGGGACTCTCTGATCATATGTGCACTATACCCACCCCTTCATCCTGCACACAAACGTAGGCATGCTCTGAAATTCTCTCCTCCCACCTTCCCAGGTAAGCCCGTGTTTTCATCTCTGACTTCTGGGTAGAAGACTCTCCAATCAAGACCTTCTGACCCATCCTCTGTCCATAGCCCCAGGCCTGCACATCCCAAAACTTCCTGGGCTTTTCTTTCTAAATGATCTAACACTGTTTCATATGCAATTTAACGACAATGAAACTCATCATCTTTGATGGGAAGACCACAGTCTTTAGGAGCGTCTCTGTTTCTATCTGTGGCACAAATATTATCTTAGTTAAGAAGGCAAGAATGCTCAGTGCAGTCATATTCCCTCCCTCCAATGAGATGCCAGAGGTATATATTCAACATCTGAGATGATTTTGTATTTTTCCTCTTCTGCCAACATTGCTACCACCCTAATTAAGGGTCCTAACACGTTCGCTAAATAAAGCATAGGGAATCAGTTTTCTTCCATATGCCAATGTATAGCTTCCCGCAACATTGTTGAGAAGAATCCAGAGGTTGCATCTGGGAAAGAATGCCATGATCAGCTGGCAGTATGTACCAGGAGTATGGAAGGGAGAAGGACAAATCCCTGGCATAGATTATTTCAAGACTCTTGTAATTGGTCTCTTCCCTTCTAGCCTCTCCCTCGTTTCACTTCAACTGTACAACATTATGATTGTTCTCCCTAAAGCATAGCTGTGGTGGCTCCCACTGTCCACCACGGTAAGAATCCAGCCCAGAATCCAGTGTTTCTACATTCTCAGTCCCAACCTTTGCTACCTCTCCAGCCTTTTGGACCCTCTGCTGCAGCCAAACTCAATGACTCATTCTTCCCTAAACATTCTCTACACCTCCCTGCCCTCTTCCTCTTTACCGAAAATACTTGATCCTTCACTCTTCCACCCCAGCCTTCAAGCATGAGCTCATTTGTTATTCCTGTCATGAGACTTTTCCTGATTTCCCCACCTATCTGGGTTTTCTCTCATTTCTAAATCCCTGTGGTGCATTGTAACTTTCTGATGCAAACAAGCAGTGGTGATGAATGGGATGGTGTGTAAGAACCACATCAGCCTGGGAACTCATCTCCCTATTGAATCATGCCCTTCCCCTTCCACTTGCCTGGAAGCTCATTGCTGATGGAAACTGCACCTAAGCCCTACCTGGCTTCTTTGTAGTCTACGCAGTGCCTCGCATAGTTTCTGGCATGATGGCATTGGACTGAACTGTCACAAACAATTATTACAAAATAATGCTGCATATTACTTTTCATTTGCATTTCATTTAGAAGTTCTGAAATGGAGCCCTTGTGTCTGGCAAAGAGCCTGACCATCAGGGTGGGGGTGAAAAGTGGAGATCAGGTGAATTCCTGCTTCCTGCAAGGGAAGCAAACAGCCTTAAACGATATGGAAAGCTGAAATCCAAAACATCATTAAAGGAGCCTAGCATAGTACTGTCCAATGGAAATATAATGCAAGCCACATATGTAATTTAAAATTTTCTAGTTGATATGTTTTTAAAAAGAAACAAATGAAATGAATTTTAATAGATTTTCATTTAACCTAGTATATTATAAATATTATTTTGACATTTAAACAATATTTTAAAAGTATTAATGAGATATTTTATAATCTTTTTGTTAAAGTCTTAGACTTCCAGTGTATATTTTATATTTATAACACATCTACATTTAGACTAGTCACATTTCAAATGCTCTGTAGCCACATGTGGCTTATGGCTGCCTTACTGGGCAATTCAGGTCTAGAGCAGCGCTAAAGGCACTGTAGGTTAATACAGAATCTGGAGTTCAGAACTAGGAAGCTAGAAATTATGGGGATGAGAAAAAATGTGTCAGGATATAACTGCTGCCCCAGTTGGGAAGTCAAGATGGGAGAAGTGAGTAAGGTCCCACAGGCTCAACCTTAAGTTATCTGTGTAACAGTTTGTTCCAGAATTGGTATAGTGCCCACATAAGCAGCTCATTCAAATTTTGAGAGCCAAGAAACAAAATTGACCCCAAGCACTGATTGCAAAGTCTCAGGCTCATGAGCTCTGCAGTATCTACCTTTTGCTAGAAGGTTAAAGAAATTCAGTAAGTGATCAGTTCAGTAAGTGATCGTTTGAATGGTTTGGAGGAACTTATACAACCACGGATATTTACAAAGGAACTTGGTCCAATGTTTGCTTGGTTGGTTGAATTTTAAAGGAAGAATTTATCTGCTTATTTAAATCACTTATTTTGTTGCAATTGTATATATATGCATGACTGCAAGTCAGATTAAAGGGAAAGAAATCTCATTAAAGGAAATGAAAAAGCAAAACCTTCATTTTTCCTCACTAATCCCTTTCTCCCTCCCACGCCCTCCTCTGCAGGGGAATGAACACTGTAATCCCATGAGGGCAGCCCATGTCTATTTTGTTCTTCATTGAGTCCCCAGGACCTAGAACAGTACCTGGCACAAGTAAGAGCACAACCTTCTTTAAACAAGTATTATTTATGTTAATTTTTCACTTTTTTCACTGAAGGAGTAAAATAAAAGGGCAAAGGAATATGGCCTGAGGTTTTTACTCAGATGGTATTTTGAGTAGCAGCACAATATACCACTCTGAGTTTTTAAATTGAGCATCTACAAGCAAAATCTAATTTCTTTCTTGTCCTTTGACATCAACTAGCCCTCACCTTAGAAACCCGAGTGTCACCCTTTTTTTTGTCTACTTTGAAATCTTCAAATCTTTTTAGACAAATTAGCAGAGACTGTAGTTCTGAAAAGCATGCAGAATTGTTGCTATTACCATCAATTAAAATACATTTCACTCTTGTATCCCTCAGTTGGTTGCTGTGGGTAAGCTACAGACACAGATTAGACACAGATTTTGCCCTTGGGGAATCTATAAACAATCAAGACTCTTACATTTTTAATAACCATGTCACCCTAGAGCCATCTGGTGTATATTTAGAGTAATGTAATTTCTACTCTTGCTTGATGATACTGATGGTATGCAGCAAATATATGGCCATTTTGAAGAATAATTGGGTTAATGTCTCCTTATAATCCAACAGTGATTTAATCTTTCATTCTGGGTGAACTGCAATAAATTCTGAACTAGTTCTATTTTTAGAAAAGTCGTCAAAAGGCCAATGTGTATTACTGTGTGGAAAATCAAAATGATTTTTAAAATATGTTCATCTAGTACATTGGTCTAAGGGTACCCAAGTAAGAGGGAGATGAGAACATCAGACAAAAGAAAATCCTGCTTATGTATCTAAGCAGGATTATAATAGTCATTTGCTGTGTGCTTACCTATGTCAGGTACACAGTACCAAAGAGACTTCACCTATGTCTTCTTATTGAGTTTTTATAACAGTGCTCTAAGGTATATCCTATTTCCCTCCTTTTAAAGATAAGGAAAATTAATCAGAGAAATTAAATTACATGCCTGCAGTCAAACAGCTGCAAAGCGACATAACTGATACGCAAACCAAGTTCTCCCCACGACTTCTTAATATGTGAGTCCTATGGAAACACACACACACACACACACATACACACACACTCACATACACACATATATACACACGAACCACTACCAACACCACTGTTGCCACCATCAACCCACGTTAAAATTAAATAAGTATCTCCAGAAAATGAATGAGTAATTCAGTAGGACCAATTTAATGAATATACTGTTGTGGAGAAAAGACACTCTAATTGGTAACTCTGCAAGACATTGCATATCTAGCTTTTTCTAAAGCTCAATAACAGAAACATTTTACCTTTGCTTTGGTTACACTTAGGAGAGTTCATTAACCCGTCAATTTTCTAGAGAATTTAGGCTTGTATGCATTTTTCTGGGTATAGGATCCAAAAGATTTAATCAGATTGGATCAGATTCCCAAAGAGATACAAGACAACAAAAAGGTTAAGAACAGCTGTATTAACAAATGTAAAGAATGCTGGAGGCACAAGATGAATTGTATAGCGTTTTATTCACAAGTAATGAAGTATAATATGGATTATCATCCCGAGTTCTAATATTAATAATAACTAGTAATAGCAACAGTAGTATTTTTTTTTTAATTTAGTTTTTTTGTTGTTGTTGTTGTTGGCTACGTCAGGTCTTAGTTGCGGCACGTGGGAGTCGTTGAGGCATGCGGGATCTTTCATTGAGGCGCACGGGCTCTTCATGGTGGCGCGTGGGCTTCTCTCTAGTTGTGATGTGCATCTCTAGTTGTGGCATGCAGGCTCCAGAGTGCATGGGCTCTGTAGTTTGCAGCACGCGGGCTCTAGTTGAGGCGCACGAGCTCAGTAGTTACGGCCCGCGGGCTTAGTTGCCCTGCGGCATGTGGAATCTTAGTTTCCTGACCAGGGATCAAACCTGCGTCCCCTGCACTGAAGGCCGATTCTTTACCACTGGACCACCAGGGAAGTCCCGCAACAGTAGTATTGACAGCTAGTTACTAAATGTGACATTATGACATCCCGCTTCTCAGTATAAGACTGCTGAGAAGCGGGATGTAATCATTATGTTGTTTGCTTTAGTTTTGAAGAAGCAGGAAGAAAGTGTCATTTATTCATTTTTCCAACGATATTTCATTCATGTCTTTAACAAATGCATATCGAGCGCGGATGTTCTGGGTGTTGGGGATACAGCAGGACTCTCAGAATCCTCTCTCCTGTAGAGTTTACGTTGGCAGAAAGCACAGGTAAGAGAAGGAAACCCCCGATGCTCTTTTGGTGGGAAGTGCTCAACTGGAAATTGAGCAAGTGAAGTGCAGAGCGTGATGGCAGATGACGGTCTTGATTCGGTGGTCTGCGAAGGTCTCCCTGGTAAGGTGATGACTGAGCAGAGGCCTGAAGAAGGAGGGAAGGAGCCATGAGGATGGACAGCACAGGCGCTGAGGAAACCTAGGAGATGGTAGGGAGGATAGGAGGGGCCGGGCAGGATAAAAGATGAAACAGGCAAGTGTGAGAAGGGTGACCCTATAGGGCCTTGCTGGCTTGGTAAGAAATTCAGATTTTATGCTAAAAAAAGGAAGGGGATGGA
This sequence comes from Balaenoptera ricei, assembly GCF_028023285.1. Taxonomy (NCBI): domain Eukaryota; kingdom Metazoa; phylum Chordata; class Mammalia; order Artiodactyla; family Balaenopteridae; genus Balaenoptera; species Balaenoptera ricei. The sequence continues at coordinate 55,260,263 of NC_082644.1, read as the reverse complement.
GAATTTTGTCCAGAGGGTAACTTGACCTGTCAGACCAGGTAGTAATTTTATTTTCCTTCTCCATGGACTGGGAATGATATTCCAAAGCTGATTGTCTTGTAATTTGAGGGCTGCAACTTTGAAAATCTCTAGATACTCTAATTTCAGTATTTTCAAAATATTTTCAATATTTTGAAAATCTCTAGATACTCTAATTTCAATAATATCAGTGCATTTTTCACTGTTTAATTCTCAGCTTGTTACCTGAATCTCCCGAAAATTGTCAATTCTGTCAATAAGAGTCTTTGAATCTGAGCACTCACCCTGCCCACTATGGATGGTCGTGTAATACGGAAGCCATAATTCTAACAGCTGGGAGGGCAGAGGCTAGCATGCACCCCATCCCTTCTTTCTGAAAGCAGTGTCAGGCAGAATCAACGATGCTGGACCGTGGATTGTGTAGTATGTAAAAAGCTTGGCTTCCCACACTGGCTATTCCAGCCTGCTGCATAGGAACCGGTAAGCCAAGGTGTATCCAACCGGTCCAGGGGCCTCGGGGCAGTTTCCAAAACACTGTTCTGTCTCATATTCAGAAATGCTAAGTCTGAACATTATGTAGTGCCTTGAGTCCCTGACAGTGATGACCTTTAGTATAAAAAAAAGGAATTAGTGGCAATTAAACTCATTACTCAAATAAAAGGAAAGGAAGGAAAATGAAGTGGTAGTATGTAAATAGTATGTATGTAATAGTATGTAAATATCACAGTCAGAAGATTTCAGAGCTGCTACAGGGCTTGGATTCTTTTAAAATTCTGTTCGATTCCTGAGCTGCAGCAAAAACATCCTACATTAGGGGGTCTCATAACCATGCTTTGGTCAGTGTGCCTTGTCAGTAAAGAGATTCATATTCATTCTCGCTCTCTCCCCTGCAGTTTCTCTCTCTCTCTCTTTTTGAATATCTCCCTGTCTCTCATTGAAAAATATGCTAACAATGTGTTATGTGTCTGTATTTTTTCCTAAATTGTTGTATAAGGCTCAACATTTGAGCAAAGAGAATACAGTACAGTGTGACACAGCAAGGAAAAATCATGAATGTGCCACCTTGTTGTACATAGTCTGGGCATTGATATCATTGGGTTTTGCACAGTTTCAAAATGGATTGAGAGATAATGGACTATTATAAAGAAGCTTGGCTATTGTAAGGAATGGAGAGGTCTGTTGTGGTAAAGAGCCTTACTTTACCTCCTTCACCTTCAGACAGGGAACAAGGAACCCAACTACGTGGTTGTTTCCTTAATCCTGAGGTCAGAAGAGCAAGTGATCAGCAAAAAATAAAAATGATGGAGTATAGGTAGGACACTGTAAAAAACACCCCCATTGGCTCACATCACACACTTACATTCTAGAATCACCAAGTGGAAATTAGCAGCTTATCAATGCATTTTTCACTGTTTAATTCTCAGCTTGTTACCTGAATCTCCCGAAAATTGTCACTTCTGTCAAGAGTCTTTTGAATTTAATACAAAATACTTCAAACCTACAGAATAGTATAGAGAGGGACATCACAAACACCAATGTGACAACCCTAAATTTAACCAATCTCATCATTTTGCTATATTTGCTTTATATTCTTTTTTAATGCAACAAGGTTAAAAAAAATTTTTAGGCTACTTTGGCCTTCTGCTAATGTTTCATGCCTGGTTAGAAGATTTCATATTTAATGGAAATTCTTATGTGGTATCGCTAAGGCACTGTGAGTCAAGAATAATCAAACATGATATTTTTGAAAACCCTGAGGATACATAGGTCTCAAGGCTCCTCATGTTACCTTCACCAAAAGCCAAAACCAAAAGGCATGACTCAGAAACTATTAGACTGAAATATTCTTTGGAAGGAATACTTCAGGCCAGAGAGGTTGGCCTGGACTTGGTGATTGACGAAGATGTGAGTCACGGTCAGAAAGGGTTTCTCTCAGAGGAAGCTGCCGAGCTGTTTGGAATCCCTGATATATTCCCTGATGGAATCATATGCCGTGAGGCTTCTCAAAAATATATACTTCCTACCAGTAATAATGGCATACCCATATTTATCTATGCTAAATACTTACTATCCAATCTTCTGTCCCTCTGTTCAGAAGTGTGAAATAGTGACGAAGTAGAAAAATATCCCCAGCTTAGGCTACATAAAATATCAGTCTGATTCTCTGTGATTGGAAAATAACTGTCTGACAGTAGCATAGATGTCTACTGTTGGCTCTCTCCAGATCTAATTATGGATCATGGGAGGAAACGATGGAATACCTCTTCCTGCTTCCCTTTTCAGGAGGGGCTGGAGGGCACCTATGAGGCTGTGGTTCTCTTGGGATCCCCGGAGACTAAGCAGGTAGAGAATGATTGTTCCTGGTGGCCAGTGAGAGCCTGAGGAAGAAGAAAAGATTGTCCTTTTCCAAGGCAAAGACCCACCCTTAGAAACTACCTTCTGAACCCTAGGGATCCCCTGCCCTCAAGCAGGAGTCTCACCTACCCAGTTGCTCCACGTGACCTGGTTGTTAATACCAGCGGTGACTTCCCCCTGGAAGGCAGAAGTGTTCCCAGGCCTTGCGAATGGAAAAGGGGGTGCCTGCCCTGGGGAGAAGAGTGGCAATTCTACACGTGCCCCCCCGACACCCCAGAATACTAACAGTTTGTGAACTGATTTACTGGGAGATAGTAGGGGGAGAAGCTCTCGTCTGCCACTCCTGGCTGGTTTGTCACTTCTCAAGAGACTTTAAAAACCTGAGCTCTGTGAGTCCTAAAGAAGCACAAAATCCTGGTCAGGAGAGAATCATGACAACTCACTAAAGAGAAATGTGATCTTGAGAGCATGTGACGATCTTAGGACAGCAGGTCTCGAGGAAGTTCAACTAATGGGAGAAACAGGAGAGAACCTTAATCAAAATGGCAGGGAAGCAGCAGGAAGATGTAATTCGGGCACCAAATTAAATTCTAAAACTAAAAAAATTAATAAATAGCCTGATTAGGAGAATGATTAATGCAGAGAACTGAATTTGTGATGTAGAGGATCAAAAAGCAGAAATACCCCAACATGGAGTGAAGGCCCAGAGAAATTAAAGTCGTGAGAAAACAGGAGACTTGGAGAACATATTTAGAGACATAACGTGCAATAATAGAAAAAATTCTGGATCAAAAAATGAGGATAGAAGTTGGAGAAATAATTAATAATAGAAAAAAAAAGTTTTCCTGAGCTAAAGAACATTTTGAATCTCTAGACTAGAGAGGTTTATTGAGTCCTGAAAGAGGATGTATATTTCAACCTTTCCTAGTAACTTTCTAAACTCCAAAGAGTATGAAAAAACAGTCTTCCAGACAGAAATCACAGTTACTAACAATGGACATTCCTATATGGCAGGACGTTGTTATGAGTGCTTACCCTTTTAAAATTATTGCGTAAGTTGAATTCATTTTCTTGTAGACCATCAGTGGGCTTTTGTTTTGTTTGACTGTGCAAAGGGACTGCATAAAATAATTTCAAGGCTCACATATAAGAAAAATGGTGTGAGAAGAGCCAAGAAATTGATGGGGGAAGAACAGTGTGAGGAAACTTATCTTACTGGACGTCAAATGTTTCTATAAAACTACTGAAAACCAAGCAGAATAGAACTGGCAAAGGCATAGACAGAGACGTTAATGCTGCATAGTAAATGTCCAGTAATAGATGCAAAGATACCTGAGAAATTACATTTGACAAAAATGGTATTTCAGTCCAGTGAGAAAAGTTTGGTTCAGCTAAACAGAAAATTGGATAGCATTGCTGACATACTTGAACATCCGGCATAGGAGAAAACAAACACTAAATACCAATGCATTTTACAAAATGAATTCCAGATCAATTAAAGGTATAAATATAAAATATGAAATAATGAAAATGTTAGAAAAACTTTCCTAGCAAGACAGGAAACCATGAAGCCCAAAGGAAAAAATACATTAAACTGTGTAACTTTTTAAATTGGATGGTAAAAGATATTATAGGAAGAAAAAAGAAAAATGAGAGACTGGGAGAAAAGTTTCAGTGCATATGAAAAGCAAAGGGCAAATATCCCTAATATTAAAAGAATGTTCAGAATTTTTTAGAAAGACATATAACCCAATAGAAAAACAGGCAAAGAATATGGATGTGGAATTCAAATAGCCTATAGACAAGAATATGGTCAACCTCATTTACTTGTCATAGAAGAAGTGCAAATTAAATACAAAATGAGATATTTTAAAATTCATCACATTCGGATAACTTAAAGAGTAAAAGTATGCATTACTGGTAAGAATATTAGGAATCGGGCAGTCTTACACATTACTAGTTGGATAGTCAGTTGTTATCATTTTTGAAAGATCTTGCAATATCAAATAAAATGTAAAATACACATATGCATATGCTTTGACTAAGCTGTCCAACTTTGGAGAGTCTCTTGAAAGCAAGCACCAGGGAGTAAAGATGTATGTTACAGGTCAGTTGCCTCAGTGTCTCCCAGCGCTCTAAACTGGAAAGAAAATCAATTTTCACCAACACGGAAATATTAGAATTAATTATGGCATATCCATACTAGGAAATATTGTGCAGCTATTTTAAAAGAATCTTTTGTTGATACCGGTCAGCTTGGAGAGGTGTCCATGATATAGTGATGAGTGAGAAAACCAAGTTGCAGAACAATATGTATAGGACATTTTATTTATAAAACATGAGATCTTGCATATGTCTGTATATGAGTGTGTCTGTCTGGGTATAGAGAAAGTAGTGGAAGGACGGGCATCGAATGTTAACATGGGTTACCTCAGGGAATAAAGGGAACTCTGGGTAGATGGACATACTCACTTTTCCTATGTACATCTTTTGATGATTTTACTGGTAACAATGACCATGTATTACTTTAGTAATAAATAACAAGAAAGTAAAAGAAAATAAATAAAACTAGTTATCTATCTTTATCAAAGATAATATAAAAAGCTAAGCCTTTATTTCTTATCTAAAGTTAGAGCTAAAACTCTCACTTTCTCCATTACGATAGGAACTGCCATTAATTACTTTCCAAATCCCAAGCACAGAAGAGGCTTACAAAGAAAAGTCAAGTGTATTCTCAATGATCTGGGCCATCATCTCTGGTTGCTCTGCAGGAAATTGAGAGAAAACACTTATTTTCAGAGGCTGTCAAGCCTCTCTGGAGTCAGGGCTCCAGTATTTTCAGCATGCATTTAGCTGGCCCCTTGTTTCTAGCCAGAACTACTGTTCAAGATTTTCATTTTACCCTGATTTTATGCTTTAAGAAATGCCAACTGATAGGAGCAGCCCCTAAATTTCCACAGAGATCTCCCCTTAAATAACCTCACCTTAAATCTCACATTAAGTAACCTCAGGAGAGAATCTCATCTCAAAAGAGCATTGTAGGGGGTCACAGCTGTAGTTCAGAGGTGGTAGAATGAGGCAAACACCAGTGGTGCATAATGACACCCGATTTTCAAGGTCACTGTTTGTACACAAATTCTCAAACATGTCACCATTCCCATCTTGGGTCCTTGGCAACAAAATTACATGCCGATTCATGTGCCCGCCCATCTGTATCACCTTCCCCTGTAGACTCTATGTTCTATTCCTGCCTTTGGGGGACAGAATATTCCAGAGTGATTCAGAGCTTGAGCGATGGAGTCAGACTTTCTGGGTTTGACTCTTCCCTCAGCCACCCCCTTGAGCTGTGTGGCCTTAGACTTGGTTTCCTTCCTCCCCTATAAAACATGGGAGCATGTGCCCACCTCACTGGTTTGTTATGAGATCATTTCTAAAACTCCTAATAACTAGTATGTAAGTTATCCTCATCATTATTATTATTGGGACATGAACATTCTTTGAGAGGTAGTCAGCTTTTCTTTTACTAATATCTTAAACAGCCATAACTATGGACCTACATTTGACACTCTGATTAATAGACTTATAATAAGGAGAAAGTACAAGAAGAAGGGAAATGTGAGAGCAGCATTTTAAAATCTACCAAGATACCTCATTATTTAAAAAAAAAAAACACTTGGAAGATATAACATTAGCTAGCTATGTGACAAGAAGGGGAAAGCTTGATCTTCTCTACTGATTTACTCTTTAATAAATTTAAATCTGATATAAAGGAGCTAAATGTATCACATTACCTAGAGCAAAAATCAGATTAGTCAGCTCCCCTTATCCTGGCACCAGGGACCCAGTTTTTGAAAGCCAACTCACCTTCACCTGATAACCCATAGGTGTATATTGTTCCTGTATTCCGAGTGTTGCTTACTGGATGTGCAAGTAACATTGCGTTCGTCTGCGTTGCAATTGTAAAAATTGCTAATTAAAATGTTTGGCTGAAAGTTCCTATTTCTGATTTGTATTCATTTTTCCTTTTAACAAAACTTCATATTGCTTGTAGTTGGGTTAGGAATTATAATGTTAACAAATCCAAGCTTTTGGGTTTGGGTGTTCTGTCTGTCTAGGGATGAGAATCGAAGGGTCCCATACTTCATACATTCCTGGACTGCAACTGGACTCAGCGAGCACTAGGGGGCGCTGGTACATTCTCTACCCTGTGCTGGGCATGTCAGCGTTCATGAGCATCTTTAAGCATGATGTGTGCATGCACATACTTAGACAAAAAGAATGAGGCTTTCAGAGTAAAAACAGATGAAACTCTCAGCAGGTTTCACATGTCGATACTTAATTTCTGCAGAGTCAGAAAGAAGGCTTTGTTTTTTAGGCTGTACTCCTGTGACCAACTACTTATGTGAACTTCTCCTAGAAAAGCTTTGAGCTTTTCTGTGAATCCCCAGTGCATTTAGCATTTCCTATGTAATAAGAAATAGACCTTTTACATTACAGGATATGTATGAATACAGGTGTGAAATATGAACCAATCATAAATACTGTGGTTTCCTCTCTAAAGGAAATATCTAGTGTGCAAATCCAGGGACAGGTGAAAATGAGGGCTTTGTCTTTTCATACCCTGTTATTAAATCTTATTTATTTGGATGCAATTCATCGTCCTGTCAAAATGCTACCGTCTCCCTGCCCACTTGCTCCCACCTCCCTGCCTCTTTCCTGATCTCCAGCAGGCCCTTCATAAGCTTTACCATTTACTCTATTTGCCAGAAGACCTGTGGAGTCTTTTTGACAACAAAACTGAGAAAGAGAGATTGTAATCTGTTTCTAAATCCGCTTGCAGTCTTGTTTGTCAGATGCCACTGACTTTGACTTCATCAAAGGGCCCTGTGTTTGATTTTTCATGTCTGAATGACTGTAACATTTTCTTTGCCAGTCTTTCTTGTTCTCTATCCTAAAATACTCTTCCAACCCCGAAGTATGATTTCTCACGCTCTTATCATGTGATTCCGTTTCTTAAAACTTCCCTGGCGACACTGTAGTTCTCTGAGCATTGTCTACATTCTGTACCTCTGTACTGAAGGTCCTGTCCCTTCCAGCCTTCCTCAGCTTCCATGGTACCTCAGACTTGGCCTTGAGCTGGGACAAGGTTTTTGCTGAGTTGAGACAAGGCCAAAGGGCATCATGCAGGCTGAGAGGTTTAGCTGAGCGTGAGGTCCCTGATGAAGATGGAAGACGCTAGGCAGGTGATAGATTGGTTATAACAAGGAGGAACAACTTGGACCCTTGAGATCTTGATAAGATTTCCAAGAGTTCCTCAGAGGTAGGATGTGAATACAGGAAAAGAAGCCAAGTGCAAGGTCTAATGGGCCCTAAGGTTAGAGTATGTAGGTGCTTGAAGGGCTTCCGAAAGTTCAGTGTAGACCTTCTCTGTCCAAAACACTATTCTAGGTGGTAGGTGGTGTAATAAAAAAAGAGATGGGTATAGAAATGGATAGAACATGGTCCCTGATTTCCAAGGAGTTAACAAGCCAGTGGGGAAGACCAGAAAGTCATTTCAGTGGGAGTAGAGGGAGGCTTAGAGCTAATTCTGGAAGCTACTAGCCTCACGCACTTTTACTTCTAGCCCCAGGATTCATTGCTTACACATGCACCAGATGAGCCAGCAGCGTTGCCCAGCGACCATAGTAATGTACAGCCCGGGTGCTATGACGGTGACGTCCTCCTGTCAGCACTGCCTGTTCCCTAGGAATATTTTCTTTGATTAATTTTCCCAAGAAATCTCATTAAGGCATGTTCAAAGTAAAGGAGCTAACCCCCCACTGACTTTTTTTTTTTTTTTTTTTTTTATTTATTTATGGCTGTGTTGGGTCTTCGTTTCTGTGCGAGGGCTTTCTCTAGTTGTGGCAAGTGGGGGCCACTCTTCATCGCGGTGCGCGGGCCTCTCACTATCGCGGCCTCTCTTGTTGCGGAGCACAGGCTCCAGACGCGCAGGCTCAGTAGTTGTGGCTCACGGGCCTAGTTGCTCCGCGGCATGTGGGATCCTCCCAGACCAGGGCTCGAACCCGCGTTCCCTGCATTAGCAGGCAGACTCTCAACCACTGCGCCACCAGGGAAGCCCCCCCCCACTGACTTTTAACCCTCTTCTGCTCTTATACTTTATCTGCCAGAGAAGTCCCAGAGACAGCTGTATCCCTGCCTCAACCTTGCTTATACATTTTATGAGACTGCGTTTTTTATTCATTAAAAAATTATTTCTTGATATCTATAACTTATTTTTGAAATGTACCCACAGAATAACCTTGACTGATAGACAGGTAGAAGGTTGGATAGATGATAGATAGGTATGAGGTAAGTCAAATATAATAAAATGTTAAGTGGGAAGAATTACACTTCATTAGGTATAGGGATGTTCACAGTGTAATTCTTTCCACTTTTCTGAATATTTGAAAGTTTTCATATCGTCTCGGAAAAAAAGCATTTTTTAATTCATTCGTTTATCAAGAGTACCTAACTATGGACTAAAGGGAATCTGAAAAGATAATACAAAAGGCAAAGAGTTCCACAAATAAAACCAAAACCCTCAATTAAAAAATGGGCAATGGACCTTAATAGACAGTCATCCAAAGAAGATATACAAATGGCCAAGAAGCACGTGAAAAGATGCTCAACATCTTTAGTCATTAGAGAAATGCAAATCAAAACCACAATGAAATACACCTTCACATTTATTTTAATGGCTATTATCCAAAATGATAATAAAAAATAATAATAACCGAAAATAAGTTTTGGTGAGGATATGGAGAAATTGGAACCTTCAGCCATTGCTGGTAGGAATATAAAGTGGTACAGCTACTATGGAAAATAATTTAGCAGTTTCTCAAAAAGTTAAACATAAAATTAGCATAGGATCTAGCTGTTCCTCTCCTAGATATATACCCAAAAGAACTGGAAGCAGGCATTCAAACAGATAGCTGTACCTCCATGCTATGGCAGCATCATTTACAATAACCAAAAGGTGGAAACAAGCCAGTGTCCACCAACAGATATATAAATATACAAAATGTGGTATATCCATGCAATGAACTATTATTTGGCCATAAAAAGAAATGAAATTCTGATACACGCTACAGTATGGATAAATTCTGAAAACATGCTAAATAAAATAAACCGTATAAGAAAGGACAAATATTGTATGATTGCACTTATATGAGGTACTTACATTAGCCAAATTCAGAGAGACAGAAAGTAGAATGCTGGTTACCAGGGCTGGCGGTGGGGGAGGGCAAGTTACTGTTTAATGGGTACAGTTTCTGTTTGGGGTGATGAAAATTTCTGAAAATAAATAGTGGGGATGGTTACACAACACTGTGAATGAGTGTACTTAATGTCATTGAATTGTACGCTTGAAAATGGCTAAAGTTGCAAATTTTATATTATGTATATTTTACCACAATATTTTAAAATGCAAGAAGTTCCTTTCCCAAATTGTATACCTAAGAAAAAATTACAGTATGCTGTTATGCCAAGTGAGGTAAATGAGTATTTATCTGAAAGAATTGAGAGAAAATAAGCTGGAGGCAACAAAAGAACCAAAGAACACCATGGGGGATGTGGCTTCTGTGCCAGGTATCCAAGCGAAGGAACAGGGCTGGGGAATGCAGGGAGAGATTTGCCAAAAGAGCTTTTCATCTGCAGCTCTGGGAGGGTTCTCTGTTCTTCCCTTCATCTGCCCATCCTCGCCTCTTGCCATCCGAAGCAGAGGTCCCACCTGGCAAAGGCAAAAACGCTTGTGTGGAGCCTGGACCGCCACACCTTCTTTAGGACCTGGACCCCGAGTGATCCTCTCCCAACATCAGTCCCTTCCTGGCTCTTGGATTCTTCCAACAGCACTTAAGTCTGTTCAGATCGCTCTCCAAGTAAACAGACCAGCAAAGCCTGGAAATCTTTCCTGTGCCTTCACCCACTTGCTTGTCTCCCATCTTTTTCCTCCCCTTCATGACCAGGCATCTTCACTTGCCATCTATACTTCCTTCATTTTTATGGAGCCTTTAACTATTCTAATCTGGTTTCTCTCCTGCTCATCCAGTGGAGTTACCATGGCCCAGGTCAGCAATGACCTTCATCTCACTAAGTCCAGTGACCACGTCTCAGTCCTTGTCTCATCAAAACTGCCAAGAAGGGTCAACACAATGGATGATTCCCTTCTTGAAATATTCTCTGTCCTTGGCTTCCGGTAAAGTTGCCTGTTTTTCACTCTGTCTTCCTTGCTAGTTTTGTTTCTGCACATTTCTCCTGGTTCAATGTTATGTCCTCTTCTCTTTACATTTACTTCAGGGGCAATTTCATCCCCTCACATGGCTTAAAATACCATCCATATGCTTACTGAAGTCATAGTCTCAGCCCAAACTTCGGGAAGAAAATGAGTCCCAATAGCCAAACTACCTACTCCCCATCTCTATTTAAGTTGCTCAACTAGCATCACAAACTCAGTGTGCTCCTGTAATGCAGGTTGCAAAACTGAGTGAGCACAGCCCTACCCTCTTTTCCCTACTCATTCTGCATCAAACCATCTTCGACCCACTGGGTTTCTGCCACCATGTCCTTTCTGATCCCCAAATGCGGCAAATTCTAGTTTTCTCTGTGAATGGGGATCTAATAATACCTAACCTCTATGGTTTTATAAGGTGAAAAAATATCTGAGGTGCTTAGAGTAGGAAGTGTTACAAGTGTTATTATCATTTTTTATCCATGCTGGTCTACTCAGGTTAAAAAAAAAAAAGAAAAGCAGAACAATTAGCAAAACAAATTCATAATTATGATTGTTTTCTAGTCACTGAGAGAACAGGTATCTTTGGTAACTGCTTGGCATTTTTAACTCATTAAAAGAGTTGGGAATAATTTGTTGATTCTCCCTCCCCCCAGAAATCTTAGAAATTTGTTTTTATCCATATCTTAAAATAGAGAAAACTGAGTCTGGCAGTTAGGCCATCAAAGGAATCAGCCAATTCTGGGCAAATAGTCACACTATTATGTATGATTTAGCCTAGGGAAAAGCTTTAATTCCATTTCACTTTTCCAGCTAGCAATGCTAGTATTGTGTAGACATCAGCATAGATGCTAAAAATGGTGACTGGCCAATTAAAGCCCCCTGCTGAGGCTTCCACCCACTGAACTAGATTCCTTACTCTTTCATGCAGCTCAAAGCAAGAATGTTTCAAGTACCAAATCATTTGGCAGTCTTCAGTGGCATGAAAAAACAACTGTTTGTATCGCAAAATATTTTCCAGAACTAGAAGCCCATAAAGATTATTGCCTTCTTTTTAGTACACAGAAATATTTCACAAACACGACTCTCTCAGCTTTTTGCAATATGGTACGCAGAAGGGAGAAGACCCTCTTCTCCTCCTCTGTGGCATTCTCTGCTTTGTCATCAGCTCTTGGGCTACCTGGGTCCAGGACCTTCCATGGAACCTGATCAATCACTGCCCATCCTCCCACCAATTGGGCTGATTGTCATCCAACCCAGCCTAATGAGAGAGAAAATCCAACTTGGCGAGGTTGGCCCCTCCCTGCTGATGTTGGGGCCTTGGCATTGCTTTTGCTGCCAGTCGGGTTGCTTCCTTGTTGCCTTTGGAAGCCTGCATTTTCTCTGTGGCTTTTGTGGTCGTTTCCATCCGCCAGTGTGGTCCCTCTTAGAGGCGCTAGCGTGCCAGACCAGCCTATTTGAATTGGTGCCAGGCCACTTACTGGGGAGGTGAAGCCAAATCCCATATATTTAAAACTGTAATGCTTTGCTTGTCTACCTAGCTCCTGTCTCCTGAAGTCATTAGTTGTGGTTTTACTTTACTGTTAAAACACTCTTCTTTTTTTTCCTTTCTCTCAACTCTGGCTATTTTCTGCTCTATATATTTAGCAAGTTGTATGTAGGTAGAGATTCTGCTGTTCTACTTAAATCTCTTTATTTTTTTTCTTTCTTTCTTTTTTTTTTGGAGGGGGGTGTGTGTCCTAAGAAAAGAGAATGTGTTTCTTATTAAATGGGGGCGGCTGGGGGGAGAAGATAGAAAGACCCGATATTTGACCAGAATAGAAAGTGAGAGAACAGTGGTAGCCTGTCCAGCAACACAGGAATAGGAAGAAGCCCATTTACATGGCCACAGGACAGATGTCATCCCTGATCTTGAATTTCTCCAGGAAAATAGACCTTTGGTTTCTGGAGAGAACCCTTTTGTGCTCCATTTTGCTTGGTATATTTGAAGATCCTTAGACTGTCGTGGGATTCCCTTTGCATGATGCCACATCCAAGGCTTTGCAAAGATCGAGCATGACTGTACAATGTACGGCAGATAAATAATAACATTTCCACTCTACACCTGAATTTAGGGAAGTTAAGTGATTTTCCTGAAATCCCACAGGAAGCTAGAGACACATCTCAGGACACAACATGTGCATTCTGAGTTTCAGACCTTTCACCTGTGGCCACATCACCCTCTCTCTATTTATTCTAGAATTCGACACATATGTTTTTCAAGTAAATATTTGGTTCTGGGGAGATTTACGATGGAACAGTCTTCTAACCTTTGCCAGTTCAAGGTGCTGGATTAACAGTGCTGTAGACCAAAGTCTGCCATTTATCAACAGGTAGCTACAGTCTGAATAGCAGCTGTCTCAGCACTCCTAGAGGACTACACTGCAGTAAAAACAGAACACACATTTACCAAAAGCAAAAAGAAAACTGCCTTCGCTGGCATTCATATATTATGTATTTTTTGGAAGCAGCCTAAATAAAATCAAGAATGGAACTCAGAGCATGGAAAAAATAGCCTTCAACAGGTGATAATAAAACAGTTTGTTGATGATCGGTAAATGAGAGTGCCCCATGAAAGAACCAGGTGTTAATGAGTCTCCACCATAAAACCTCTAAAGCTCATCCTCAGCAAAATATGTGAATTTCTCATCTGGCTTGAAAGATACAATTATAATATAGATGGTCATTTTAGACATGCCAGAATTTATAAAAAGTGAGAATTCGACTAAAGAGTTGCATGATAGATACAGTTGAGCGAACCCTACAGCTTCCTTGTAGATGTGTCTTTCCAGAGGGAGGGTCATAAATGCAAATATTTGAAGAGCCCGATAAGAAATGAAATGAGAGCAGTGACCTGTGGAGTACAAAGGAGCTGGGGGTTGTGTGTGAGGAGCGGTGGAGACTGTGGCACATCAGAACACCTATGATCCTGGTAAAGGCTGCAGGGCCCACGGCACTAACCAGTGCTTGGCAGGCAGGATTGTGGTCAGATTGTCTGATTTTTCAAGAGAACATCGAAATCCAGATTTTTTTTTAATGTAAAAAAATTCCCGATTTTTAAATGTGAGAAACTAGTTGTTTTAAATTTACAACACTGTGTTGGCCAAAGAAAGCATATTCTACAAGACCCGTTCAATGGATAGACTGCCAGTGAGTTTCTCTTACTCTTGAAGGTGACGATTTATGTGATGAAATACGGAAGCTTCTGGGCGAGTGAGTAGAGAATCTGAGAACCAGGGGAGGGATGGGATGATTTGGTACAAGCCAGAGATTCTCATATGACACCAACAAGAGCTGGATACTGACGTACGAATATCAAGTCCACCAGGAATATTTCAAACAGGATAAAGGAAACCCAAGAGGGATCATTGGGGTATGCGGGCTCAAAAGATAAACTGGTTCTGGTCGAGTTCTGCAAGTAGGGGAGCAAGAGACCATATGGATTATTCACGTGACTATAGAGAGAGTGCTTTCAACGCGGGTACACCTGGGATCCACACTGAAAGAATATCTGAGCAGGTTAAGAGCAAAATTTGGAACTAGGAAGTGAAAATATACATAACAGCCTGTTACACATTTGATTAATGAATTAGGCTGGGCCAGAATAGTTAGACCAAGGAGACTGGGTACAAGCCCTGTACCTGTGTGCCCAGGACTTGTAGCTCAGAGCTTTCTGACAGCAGTAAAGTAAGTGTTTCACTATTAAGACCCTGGAAGGCATATGTTATTTATCTTTTTCATCACTGCCCCTAGCACGGTGGTTGGCACATGAGGAGCTCAGTAAATGATTGCTCAATCAAGAAACTATAGCCGTGTGATAGCACATGTTGTGTTGAAGGGATGCAGGTTACTAATAACACATTTGGTACCATATTTAATGGGTATTTCTCACTGCACATACTACTCAGAGAAGGGGTTTTAACATTATTCAATCTCCAGTCATCCTCTCCTTGAATGCCTTAGTATTCCTCCTGCCTGGTCGTACCTTTACCTTTCTGTTTGTTTGTTTCCTTAATTTCCTGGCTCCTGCTGCTTCCTGCATGTGCTTCCTCAATGTTGGCATCAGCTGGAGTTGTAGAACCCCTCAGCACTCCTCTTTCTGCAGTGTTCTTCAGTAATCTCATCAACAGTGATTGGTTCAGTTCTCATTTATAGGTTGACATTCTCACATTCCAGCCTGAACTCAAGTTCCAAAACCAAAATCCCACATACTGTTATGAACTGAATGGTTATGCCCCCAAACCCCATCCCCTCATATGGTGAAGCCCTAACCCCTGTGTGGTTGTATTTGGAGATGGGGTCTCTAAGAAATTTATTAAGGTTAAATGAGGTCATAAGGGTAAGTCCCTGCTCTGATAGGATTAGTGTCCTTATACGAAGAGACATCAGAGAGAGTGCTTTCTCCCCTGCCTTTCTTTCCCATCCCCCACCCCAGGCACACATGGAAGAAAGGCCATGTGAGCACACAGTGAGATGGTGGCCACCTGCAAAGCAGGAAGAGAGCTCTCACCAAAAACCAAATTTGCTGGCACCTTGATCGTGGACTTCTGGCCTCTAGAACTGTGAGGAAATAAATGTCTGTTGTTTAAGCCACCCAGTCTGTGGTATTTTGTTATGGCAGCCCAAGCCTCCCCCACCTGTATTTCAGGATCTCATCATTTCTTGCCTGAGATTTCTCTAAATTGATCTCTAAGCTCCATTCTCTCCAGACTTGAATTCATCTTCCACCTTGCCTCCAGAGTTACTATTCTAAAACATCTGATCATCTGTCAGTCCTCATTAAAACACTGTCTTTCCTACCAAGTCTAAATTCCTTGGTGCAGTATAGGAGAGCTCTCAGCTGAAGAGGTGTGTCATCCAAAAGAAGAGCCTGTAGGGGTGGGAAGTGATATCCACAGACAAGAGGTGGAGGCATTCGGAAGCCAGGAGCATGGTCTAAGAAACCCCCTTCCAAGGCCCCAGAGGGAGCTGAATGACTCCTCATTTCCTTACCCAACAGGAGTGAAGTGAAGGACATTAGAAAGTATGGTGCCTGAGTGACATGGTGAATTTCTACTTAAAATTTAATGACAATGTGTTTGAGGATATTTTTAATGTTAGTAATTTTTTAAATTTTCAAATAAATAAAATTATTTATTAACATTTTTAAAAAATGTGTTTTATTGTGGTAAGAACACTTAACATGACATCTTCTCTCTTAATTTTTAAGTGTATAACACAGTTTATTGACCACAGGCACAAGGTTGTGGAGCAGATCTCTGGAGTTTATTCATCTTATTTAACTGAAACTTTATGCCCATTGATTAGTAATTCCCCATTTCCCTTCCCCATAGGCCTTGGCAACCGGCAGTCCACTCTTTGATTCTATGAATTTGACTATTTTAGTTACTTCAACGTAAGTGGAGTCATGCAGTATTTGTCCTTCTGTGACTTGCTTATTTCACTTAACATAATGTCCTCAAAGTTCATCCACGTTGTCGCATACTGCAAAATTTCCTGACTGAATAATATTCCATTGTATGTATATTCCACATTTTTTTATATCTATTCACCCATTGATGGGCATTTGACTTAATGTTTATTACAGGTTATTTCCTGATGATTAGTGAACAGACATATCAAAGTTGGTTTTGGCATACAACTGGTAAAGAAGTAGGCAAAATTTTGAAATCTCTCTCTTTTACACACACACACACGCACACACACTCTGAAGTACAGGATACTGATTTGTATTGGAGGCACTGGATTGAGAGTCAAACAGCCGAGATTTAAATTCTGACTCTTATCACCCACGGTGTAGCCTTGGACAAATGACTTTATTTTGCCAAGCCTTTCCTCTCTCTGTTATATGGTTATAATAACAGTATATTTTAATAATAGTAACTTGTTTTACAAAGTTGCTGTAAGGGTTAAGTAAGACAAAGTGCTTAGCACACTGCCTGGCTTGTAAGTACTCAGTCACTGTTTATGCTGGTATTAGAGGTAGCCACTATTGTAGTATTTTTCTCATAATCTTTGAGTAAAAATGCTATCAAAAGACACTTTAGAATCCTAGGGATCAAGGAACCCAGTTTGAGAAACACTGACTTAGGCTCTAGATACACTGGCCTCCTGTTCCTTGACTTTGCCAGGCATGTCCTACCTCGGGGCCTTTCTCCAGATGCTCTTCTTATTTTTTTGAGTTTCACATTTGAATTTTTTTTTTATTGGAGTACAGTTGCTTTACAATATTGTGTTAGTTTCTGCTGTACAGCAAAGTGAATCAGGTATATGTATACATATATCCTCTCTTTTTTGGATTTCCTTCTCATTTAGGTCACCACAGAGCATTGAGAAGAGTTCCCTGTGCTATAGAGTAGGTTCTCATTAGTTATCTATTTTATACATAGTATCAGTAGTGTATATATGTCAATCTCAATCTCCCAGTTCATCCCACCCCCCCTTCCCCCTTCGTATCCATACGTTTGTTCTCTACACTGTGCCTCTATTTCTGCTTTGTAAATAAGGTCGTCTATACCATTTTTTTTTCCTAGATTCCACGTATAAGTGATATTATCTGATACTTGTTTTTCTCTTTCCGACCTACTTCACTCTGTATGACAGTCTCTAGATCTATCCATGTCTGCAAATGGCACTGTTTCGTTCCTTTTTATGGCTGAGTAATATTCCACTGTATATATGTACCACATCTTGTTTATCCATTCATCTGTCAATGGACATTTAGCTTGCTTCCATGTCCTGGCTATTGCAGATAGTGCTGCAATGAACATTGGGATGCATGTGTCTTTTTGAATTATGGTTTTCTCTGGGTATATTCCCAGTAGTGGGATTGCTAGGTCATATGGTAGTTTTATTTTTAGTTTTTTAAGGAATCTCCATACTGTTCTCTGTAGTAGCTGTATCAATTTACATTCCCACCAACAGTGTTGGAGGGTTCTCTTTTCTCCACACCCTCTCCAGAATTTATTGTTTGTAGATTTTTTGATGATGGCCATTCTGACTGGTATGAGATGATACCTCACTGTAGTTTTGATTTGCATTTCTCTAATAATTAGTGATGTTGAGCATCTTTTCATGTGTTTGTTAGCCATCTGTATGTCTTTTTGGAGAAATGTCTATTTAGGTCTTCCGCCCATTTTTGGATTGGGTTTCCAGATGCTCTTCTGCCAGGTATCTGCACAATTCATCTTGATCCTCAACTCATTCAGGTCTTTACTCAAGACAGCTTCCTGATGAGGCCTGCCCTGACCAGCTCATCTGAATGTCAATACTACCCCCACCCCAGCACCAAAGCTTTATATCCCTCTTCCTGCTTCATTTCTTCCCTTGAGTACTTATTCCTAGCATACTTTTTATTTTACTTACTCATCCTTTATTTTCTCTTTCTCCCGCTACACAAAGTCGGGGATTTTTTGTCTGTTTTGTTCCCTCGCACTAATAGGTTCTTGGAAAATATTTATTGAATGACTGAATAAATAAGCTACAGTAAAATATTCAGCATGTTGTCCACCCTGTGAACACGCTATATTCATTTGACAGTCTGCAAAGATAATAACTTTTTACTATTCATTTTTAAAACAGACTATGATAGCTATTGTCTTTACATGAGCATTGAGAAATTTTTGCAAAACTGCCTTTTAAAATCATCTAAAATAGAATATTTTCACACACATGGTATACAACTCTAAAAGGAAGGAGGATGCTTAAATGTTTAAGAAAATGAAATTATGGGAAAACTGGGCTGTACTGCAACTTATTATAAATTTGCAGATATGGCACAGGATGGATGATGTTACCTGAACCATACCCATCATCCAGAATGAAAACCCAGACTGTGAAGGTTAGACCTGCCAATAAGGGCACTAGAGAGCTCACTGTTTTTAGAGTGATATTTTTGACATTAAAATGAAATATTTTAAATTTAAAATAAAATAACTAAAATTTAAAGCAAAAATATACGAATTTAATAATTTTTAAAATATTAAAAATTTTAAAAGTACATCCTGGTTTGTAGCATTATTTTTATCAGGCATTGATATCCCTAATAATATTAATATCCCTAACATTTAGCAGGACAGCAGGAACCACTGCTTTCTCTGATTGTGTGCTTCTAATTGCCTTGCCTTTGCCTAGAAAACATTGATCATTTTCTCATTTGTGTTTCTTTTCTAGCATAACTTTTCTACCTGGGTGAATTGTGGTTTGCTAGGAAGGATGTTGTAGTGAAGGGGATGGGTCTCATCTAGGAGGCCATCACCTGAGCGAAGTCACTGTGGACCAGGGTCTAGTCCTCAGTTTAAAAATAACTGTGTTGGGTAGTCCAGAGTCAATCATCCAAGAGAACTGAATGAGACTTACTAATCGAACTGATTTAAGTAGACAGAGATGAATATGGATATCCATTCATAATCAAAGATGATACTTCATGATTTCCTGGTGTCATATAAACTGTCAAGTAAGGGTCAGGCACTCTCTCCCTGTGGATGAGCTCTGGGAAAGCTGAAACTAGAATAAGAAGTTTTATGTGTTTACTGAGCTTTTATAGATATAAAGCCAGAACAAAGGAATCCAGGTGTCTCTAAGGGGTCACCCTCAGGGAACATGACTTGCATCCATCTTCTTCACTAAGGTGATCGTTTCACTTCAGGGGCTATAATGATTAACCTTGTTGGCCATAATTGAGTAAACATGACCAACCTCTGACTCTTTGGAATTTTTCCATTTCTGTGCCTTGCATCATTGGTTCATTTTTTTCCTTAAACCTTTCTCTGGACAAGTGAATTACAGTTGATGAGGCTTGGGCTTGCCAAATTGCAATCACGCTCCAGGCCCAGTATCCTTGAGATGAATACTCCTGGGTCCTCACCTTTGGAATTGGATTGCCTCTAACCTCTTCAGTTCCTCACCTGCAGACACTGTGCACAGCAAGGATGAGCTTGCTCAGGTACAGGATGGATTACAGGTCGCAGTATCTTGCTACTGCTTCATTTGATCTGACGTCTGTGTGCTTTGCCTGAAGAATTGCAGTGACATCTAACAGTTCTACTGTGCAGGACTTTACAGACATCACTTTATAATACTCTTCTCCCAGGTGCACTGGAGCTATTTTGAATCATGTCTGGGCTCCCAAGGCCAAGTTAGGTGCAGTGTCATTTGGGGACTATTTTTGGAGGCAGTATAGTCAGTCATGCAGTGATTTCTTACCTCATTGTATGGGTATCAGCCAAGCTCAGTTCCAGATGGTGTTTAAAGGGTAACGTTTTGAGCTTTTATCTTTTATAGTTCTTACAGGTGAGAGAGCTGGTAAACACAAGACCTGAGTCTTGCAAATGACCAAATTGAATTCAGATTAGTTCATACTCAGAAATTTATCAGAAACACATTTTTCTTGCCACCAGAAGAGAGGACAAATGGCAGGAAATGTAAAATTTGTGCATTACCCATGCTTCAGCGCATGGCTTACAGAAATGAACCTGTCATTGTATTCAACCCACAGAAGTTCTTAGTTAAGGGGAAAGCACTCTATGAAAAGTAAAGAAAGAATAGACAAAATTCAATCTCTTCAATCTGTAAATGTTCTAGATATAAAGAACTAGATTCCTAAACTATCTTTATAAGTATATTTTAAAATTTTAATTTCAGAAAAGTAGTAGGAAATTAACTTATGCATTATAAGCACTTAAGCTTTTCTCAGCTTACTCAAGGGCTATCTATCTACCCCTTAAAAAAAACTCTTAGAAAAGTAGGACACTGATTCCAGAAGCCAAGATATTTTCTTGCGGAGTCTTTGATGCATACATTCCTTTCTGAATGAAAGTTTCCTTAGAAGTCTTCTACCCTGGGTTCTAGTTTTTCATAATCTCATGCATCTCTTTCAAAGTAAACTCTAGAATCAGTTTTAAACATTTTGATCTAGCAATTTCTAAGTTGTATTTTACAAAATAAATGGTCAGATTTTTAAAATGCAAGTATTGTACTGAGAACAGAAATTCATTTAAATAGGAAATATGTACTGTTCTATTAAATTTTTAAAAAACCAGGAAGATATGAACCTTCTATTTGTTTAATTTGCCACGTTAAATTATGTGTCTTTTATCAGAAGCTTTGGAAGTTGAATCTTATACTCAACATTTGGAATGCTTTTTACTAGATGCTTTTGGTCATTGTATTTATTTTGCTATCTCTTTTCCTGTCAGCTATATTCAAGAGTCTGGGGTTGGGGGTCACTGGTACCTGTATTTATTGTAACAGCATATAACTCATGAACACAATAACCTCCTTTTGGTATTAGTCCCAAGATCAGTGACTTATTTTCCCTTCTTGCTAGTTTCTTTCTACTTTGATTTAATTACTCAGTTTTAAATTACAGATCACAGTAGCTCCACAAAAATATGCTTGATAAGATTTCAGAGTCATTCTTTTATGTCATTTGGTCAGATATTAGTCATTTAAAAATATTTGGGGGAAGAGAGAGGAGTGGACATGATGAGAAGAAGATGATCAATGTGTGAAGCATTCCTGTCCTCTCTGGGCTGACAATGCCTCCATTCATTTCTCTAGGCCCTGAGCAGTATGTTTTTCCTTTCTTCCAGGAGTGTGGGTTGGCCAGAGAGAAAACGGAAGAGAGAAGGGCAGTGGAGTCCTCTCTAAATCACCAAATACCTTTTCAGCTGACAGACTGGCTCACTGTCAGTGTGTACTTTCAAAAGAAGGAAAGCTGCAATAGGTTCTTTCTATACAGCACATGGTGATTCCCTTGCTAGTAAGATCTTTTGTCTATTCATGACATTGGAAAATAAGGCTATTTGGTGATACCTCATTGGGGTTTTTATGTTCTTTTTCTCCTATGGCATATAAAATTGAATATCAAACTCCTTCAGAAATGAACATATATCCCTCAATAAGCTAAACTTTCAGTAACATTAAAACTTCAAAGGATCCTATAGAAAGAAGATTGTTGCCTACAGAATGGTATTTCTTAGAGTTCTGAGAGTCTATATAAAGTGTTGGGTATATCCTAGTCAGTCTATACTGTTACATAGCTATACAAGAAGAAAATCAGATATGTGTTAAAATGTTTTTGGTAAACATTTATAGAACACAGAATAATAATCCTTCTTGGACTCATATTGGAAAGTAGTCTATGGAACGAGGTGATGCGATATGATATCATGCCCAATAAAATGTGTAGACTCTTGCTTTATAGTTATATAAATATCACCTCTCTCCAGCTATATTGTAAACTCCTTGCGGGGTGGGGGCGGTCAATTTACTTTTATATCCTTTAAAGAATTTAGCCTGGTGTCTCTACGTCGAAAGTGCTCAATAAACATGTACCAAATGAAGGAATGATGCTGTAGGATCCCTATGCATGGATTTCTTGAGACCTTCTCTATAGGTCTTTCTAATAAACTTGAAACTTGGAGATCTATGAAAGTACATAAAACATCAAATAAAAATACCTGAAAATTGAATGCCAGTAAAAAACACCAAAAGGAGAATATATAATGGTTTTCTAAGAATGGATCAGTGTTGTCTCATTAGTGATAAATTTGGCAATGGATTTCCTTTAAAATATAGAAACAATTAGAGCATAATCATCTTGGCCACTAATGGGTTTTGCAAAAATGTCTCTTTTCATTTTATAACTGACCTACTTGAAAAACATGGTGAACCCTAAAGGGTCATTGCCTTGGAAAAGAGTATGGACAAGCCCCTTGTAGTTTTGTTCAGGTGCTGTTCAAAGCCATACTCTAAACTTTCCCCAGAACTAGAAACAAATGTGTTACCACAAACCAATGTGGGAGACTCCATGGAGGGATTGTTTCCTCTTCATCTTTTATTATTTTGTTTGTGTGTCCTAACCGCTTATTTAGATTTATCCCGCTTTCTTATGGATGAGCAACTAGCTCTGTATGGTGACATCTCAGGGACCAGGATTTAGGAAGAGCAGCTTTTGGGAGATTTATTATTAGGTGCTGTCTGTACAAGACTATTTTCCGTAAGAGGCCAGAGGGACTTCTAATGAGACAATTCAACTAGAATACCAAAATCTACAAAGACAGAATTCTCTTACTATCCTTCCCTAGAGCCAGAAAGACTTTGCTGAGGAGCTGAATTTCTGATAAGTTCTTTTTTAGGGTGATCATTGAATGGAATGAATGCCAGCTGAGAAATATGAGTAGTAATCTAAGAATGATTCCTAGGTAAGCCTTATTAATATTTCTATCATAATCCAGTTGACCTATTGCTTTACTGGAAATTTTTCCAAAAATGCAAGATCATTTAGACATAATGGCCTAATATATATATATATATATATATACACACACACACACGCACACACACACACACACACACATTTGTAGAGGTGTGGCAGGAACAGGTAGCTGACTATCAAAGTTTCATGTTTCCCTTCCACAATGTTGAGTTGTCATGGGGTAGTAGTCCCTGTCCAACTAGGAACTACATTTTCCAGCCTCCTTGCATCGAATTAGGACACTGTAACTGGTTGTAGCCAAAGGACATAGGACATATGAGTGGAAGTGACACATGTCATGCTGGGAAGTGCTGAAGAGGCAGATGTATCTTCTCCATGGTCTCTTTCTGAATGAAGAGGAGTCTAAGACCCTAGAAGGGGGTGGGACTGCAAGATGGAAGGAGCCTGAGTTTCAGAATGATCAGGTGGTTGGTGGGTAGAAGGCCACCCAACTTGTAGCATCTACATTGGTCTGTATTGTGAGCAAGACAGAAATGTTTATTGTGTTAAGTTAATGAAATTTTGATGGTTTATCTGTTCCATGATCTCACCTCACTTTAACAAATACAGGAGGTAAATAAAAATGTCCCAAACAAAGGTCATTGTAAAATGGCAGATTTGTTCCCATTTTCTATTAATGCTAAGAGTTTAGGATCTGTGCAGTTGAAGGTAGCCTTTAAGAGTCATTTTAAAACTATAGGACTTATACATGGAGAAGGCACACATGTTCCCTGAGTGTTGAGCCCCGCATCAACTCCTCCCCAGAAAATGGTTTTCCTAGACATTACTAAGATCATCCTAGACCCTTATCTCTCTTTGATCTACCTGCCCCTTTTCTATCCATTTCGCACTCAAGTCCCATCTCCTCCATTATGCTTTCTCTTACCACTAAAGATATCATTCCTTTCTTTGAGCTCATAGCAATTAAAGTCTGTACCAATCTTTGTACTGTCTCATATGCTGCCTAGTGAGAGCAGTCACATTGTTACATTAGTTTTGTTTTGTTTTCTTTTATTTTTGGCTGCATTGAG
Source organism: Balaenoptera ricei (assembly GCF_028023285.1). Lineage (NCBI taxonomy): Eukaryota > Metazoa > Chordata > Mammalia > Artiodactyla > Balaenopteridae > Balaenoptera > Balaenoptera ricei. The sequence goes on along the minus strand of NC_082644.1, from coordinate 55,236,295 downwards.
TCTTCGTTGCTGCACGCGAGCTTTCTCTAGTTGCGGTGAGCAGGGACTACTCTTCCTTGTGGTGTGCGGGCTTCTCGCTGCAGTGGCTTCTCTTGTTGCAGAGCACAGGCTCTAGGCACGCGGGCTCAGTAGTGTGGCACACGGGCTTAGTTGCTTCGCGGCATGTGGGACCTTCCTGGACCAGGGCTCGAACCCATGTCCCCTGCATTGGCAGGCGAATTCTTAACCACTGCACCACCAAGGAAGCCCCTGTTACATTATTTTTAATGAGTGAAGGCATCATTTGTCTAAATTATAATGTAAAGGTAGGAGAGAAGAATAAAATTTTTTAAATAATAAGTAGAATTAGGATACCGGAAATAGACACACTTATCCTTTTGCCTATAGGAAGATGATTACAGGGGGAAGAAGGGTTCAGGACATACACTTCACTGTAACATCGGCGTTCATAGTAGAACACTTTTAATGTTATATCCCAGAAGTCATATAGCAGTCACTGAGCCTTTTACTTTCCTACAAAAATTAAGACATTTACTTATGAGCAAAGAAGTAGAAAATTAGTCAAGAGCAGTGCAGGCATCTCTAGTAATTTTGGCTATACAGGCCCCCTGGCTACAGTCATCTTCCAAATTTGAGAGAAAAATTTTCAGCTAATTTAGTTCTTGGCATCATTCTTATTCTACCAGTGAGAATGTCAATTGTGTACCATTAGGAGGGCAAGTTTTATGTGTTGATCCCACCTGAAAGTTGAAACCAGATTCATTCCATCCACAGTGCCAGCCATGTGGTAAACCCCATCCAGTTCCTTGGATGGGACCTACATTTCAATGGACAAAATGTCATGTGAAGGCTCCACATCCTGTTACCCAATTGTGAGTGATCAGTCCTCCACAGTTGAGTATCAAATGTCTACATTTATCGTACCAGATCTTAATCATTGTCAACTGTGCAGAAAGACCCTTAGAGATTTTTATATGCTCTAAATTCAGGAAATTCTCACGTATGCTTCTCACAACAATGTAAGTCATGCCCCTTGTGTGCACACATGCAAATCATAATTTGAAAGACCTATTTAACATTTAGGCTTAAATAATTCGGACGATGAATCCCAGATGAAGCCATGGAAAAGAAACTTTAAATGAAAGGTTTAAATATCTCACACATGCATTGCTAAAGTAAGAACTGTGAATTTTCTTCCATGCAGTTTAGTCCAATTATTTCAAGTATGTTATAGAAAGGCTTGAATCATTAACAATCTCTCTAGACATGGTTTATTTGAGGCATTTTTAAAAATATACTTGCTATCTAGTGCTCTTTCCTTCTATGCATTAAGTTTCAGATTAACATATAGTAATAATGCAGCATTGTTTAGTTGTGTGATTCTTCATATAGCAGGAAATATAAAGTACAAAAGCACACGTGAAAACTGAGCTAATATTTCTTTCACCCAAATAAGTAACAATTATTAATCTAGATTTTTTTCAGTTACAGAAATTGATGATATCTTCTTGAAAGGAACTAGTAGTTTAAAAAGAATCCCACAGTGTTTGAGTTATTTAATAAGACAACAGGAATGGATGAAATGAAAAGAAAGTTTGTACTTGATGCAAACAAAATACATAAAAGATCTTATTATGCCAATGTAGGGAGAAAAAAGTCTGAAAATCTTCCGCACCAAGGTTAATTTTTATATAATGAGTGCAGAGAAACAGAGTGTGGAAAAGACGTGATCTTCAGTCACTTTTCTCACATAATTCTACAGTAACAACAGAAACTAAAATGAGTTGAATTGTTGCAAAGGAAGGAGACTATCATAAAAGATAGTAAGTAGATTTACCCACCATTTATTATATCATCCTGTTCACAGCACTACATTTGAGATTGTGTCAGCACTTCCATTATAAGCCTGTACTTTGAGGAATTTGGAATGTGGCCAATGAAAGATCATTCTGAACTAAAAGTTGGCACAGCAAATTTCCTCCCATGAGCAAAAGTTGTTTTCATTATTTCTTCTTCATCGTTGTCTTCTTTTTCCCCCTCTCTTTACAAAATTCCATAAAACTTCATCTGGTTGCTTTTAAACTTGGATATCTGAAGTAAAAGTTAAGTATAAGAGAGCCAACCGAGTGGTTTGAAGACAATACATCTTTTGTCCATCTGGGCAGAATTTGTATTTGGTATTTTAGATGAAGGAACCACTACTATTCAGTTGGGAGTATTTAGAGAAAGAGTAAAAACTAATTTCAAAAGCCCTCTTAGTCATTGCCTCTAGTAATGAAGTTTAAAAGCGATGAAATGAGGGTGAGAGAGAGCTTGTTCGCTTATTCCCATTATTGTGCATACTGCTTTATAGCTGTTTACAAAAACTGTTGTTCACAGCACTCCTGCATAGTTTCATACCCTTTACTTAACAGTTTTATTGATGTATAATTTACATACAATAAAATTAATTCAATTTAAGTGTACAGTTCTATTAATTTGGGTAAATACATGTAGTTATCCAACTACCACCAACCACAATCAAGTTTCAGAATGATTCCATCACCATGAAAAGTTATCTTGTTTTATTGGCAATTGTTTCCCACCCCCAGCCTCAGGCAACTACTGATCTTTCTGTCACTATAGATTTGCCTTTTGTAGGATTTTAAATAAAATCAGATGCTGTATAATTTCTGTTATTTCATTATTTCTATATCTGACTTCTTTCACATAGCATGATATTTTTGAGGGTCATCCATATTCTTTCATATATCAATAATCCATTCTTTTTTTTTTTTTTTTAATTATTCCTGAGTAGTATTCCATTGCATGATTGTACCAGTATTTGTTAATCCATTCATGAGTCACGGACATTTGCTGCTGTTTCCAGTTTGGGACTATTATTAATAGAACTGTTGTATATATTTGTGTACAGGTCTTTATGTAGGCATGTTTTCATTTCTCTTGGATAAATACCTCAGAGTACGATTACTAGGTTTTATGATAAGTTTATGTTTAACTTTATGTTGAGCTGCTAAACTGCTTTCCAGGGAGCATGCCTATTTTTCATTTCCATCAACAATGTATGAGAGTTCCAACTTGATCACATGCTCAGTAAGTCTTTTTCTTTGAGCTTTTCTGGTGCGTATGTACTGATATCTCACTGTAATTATTGGCCATTTGTGTTTTTTCTTTGGTGAGTTGTTTTTTCAGATCTATCCTCTGACTCCTTTCTTATTGGGTATTTGTGTTTTTATTATTGAGTTGTAAAACTTCTATATATTTTAGAAAATAATTCTTAGTCAGATAGATATTTAGCAGATGTTTTCTTCCAATATACGGTTTGCCTTTTCATTTTATTAATGATAGTTTTTGATGAGCAAAATTTTCGTTTGAAGTCCAATATATAAATATTTTTTCTTTCATGATTCATTTATTTTTGTGTCCTAAGAAATCTTTGCCTAACTCACAGTCTCTAAGATTTTTTCTGTCTTTTCTTTTAGAAGTTTTGTGATTTTTAGCAGTTGGGTTTGGGCCTCTTATCCATTTCAAGTTAATGTTTATGGTATGAGGTAAAGATAGAAGTTTACTTTTTTTCCCATATAAAAATACAGTTATGCTGGCAGCATTAATTAAAAAGACTATCCTGTCAACATTAAATTACTTGGCACCTTTCTCAATAAACATTTCATATATCAAATCAAATATGAGTCTATTTCTTGACCTTAATTTTTGTTCCCTTGATCTATGTGTAAGTTCTTATTCTAAAACCACACTGACTTGATTATAGTAGCTTTATAGTAAATCTTTAAATCAGGTAGTGTAAGTCCCCTGACTCTGTTCTTCTTTTTTAAAATTATTTTGGCTATTCTAGTCTTCTGAATTTCCATATTAATTTTATAGCCAGCTTGTCCATTTCTACACACACAAAAAAACCTATTGGATTCATGCTGGGATTGCATTATATCTGTAGAACAGTGTGGCAAAAATTGCCATATGAACAATATTGTCTTCCCATCTGTGAACCTAGTATATCTTTTTATTTAAGTTTTCTTTAATTTATCTCATCAATGATTAGTAGATTTTAGTGTTCGAGTCTTATATATCATTTATTAAATTTATTTCTAAGTGTTTTGTTTGATGGTATTATTAATGTATTTTTAAATGTTATTATCAGATTGATCTTTGCTACTGACTAGAAATATGATGACCTTGCTAAATTCATCGTGTAATTCTAGTAGGTTTTTGTTGGATTCCTTGAGATTTTGTAATATAAGCATTTAAAGCAGTAAGTTTCCCCATAGGCATGGCTTTAGCTGAATCCCACAAATTTTGATTTGATATTTTGTTTTCTGTCAATTTAATATATTTTCTTATTTCTTCTTTGACCCGTGGGTTACTTTGAATTGTGGCAATATGTGGAAATTTTCCAGATTTATTTCTGTCATTTATTTCTAATTAAATTCTGTTGTTGTTGGAGAACATAATTCCAGATCTTTGAAATATATTCAGGCTTATTTTATGATCTAACATATGGTCTATGCTAGTCATAAAATGAATAGAATTTTCTATATGCACTTACAAAATATATCTATTTGTTATTATCTGGAGCTTTCTATAGATGTCAGTCAGATCAGGTGATTTATAGAATTTTTAAATCTTCTGTAGTTTCATTTACTTTCTGTATATTTGTCCTAACAATTGCTTATAGAGATTACAGTTCACATCCTTCACTTATCACAATCTGCTTGAAATTAACTGACTTACATTAAAATATAGGAACTGTATATCAATATAGCTCTTTCTCTTATTTTGTGTTTTTTTTAATTACATCTATATAAGTCGTAAATCCAAAAGTACAATGTTACAATTATTAGCTTAAACAGCAATATATCTTTTAAAGTAATTAAAAGAAGAAAATAATATACACATACAGATACATATACATAGGTACACACATACACACCCCATTTCTGTGGTTCTTCATTCTTACTTGTGAATCTAAGTTATAATCTGTTGTCATTTCCTTCCATTTAGAGAAATCCCTTCAGCATTTCTTATAACAGGTCTGCTAGTGACAAATTCTCTTATCGCAAAATGTCTATATTTCACCTTCCTCTTTCTAGGATACATTCAATGGATATAGAATTCCTGGTTAACACTTGTTTTATTCTCAAGCACTTTAATTATGTAATACAATATCTTGTGGCCTCTTGTGTCTGATAAAGAGTAAGCTGTTAGTCATGTCATTATTCCTTGTGTATGATATGTTGTTCTTCTCTTGATACTTTCAAGAGTTTTTTTGTAATTTTTGCTTTCAGCATTTTAACTGAGATGTCAAACTAAGTGTGTCTTTCTTTAATTTATCCTACTTGGGGGTCTTTTGAGCATCTTAGTTAACATGAATTAAGTTAACGAGTTAATTAATATTGGTTAATTTAATTAGTTAATTTAGTTAACAGTAGTTAATATAACAAATTTGATAAGTTTTAGATATTATTTCTTTAAATATTTTTCTGCCCCCTTTTATATCTCTTCTCTTTTTGAGATTCCAATGACATACATGTTGAAATACCTCAGTTCCATGTTCATTGTCTTTAATATCTTTTCTCTGCATTCTTCAACTTGAATACTTTCTATTGCTCTATCTTCAAGTTTACTGATTCTTATTTCTTCTCAAATCTGTCAAGCTGATTTAGGTTCATGTTTATGGTTTCTTTTAGATTATTTCTATAGTTTCTATTTTTTTGTTGGCATTCTCTGTGTTTACTTAGTAATAGTATATGTTTTCTTTAATTATTTGGGCATAATTTTCTTTAAGTTTTTAAACATATTTATAATAGTTGCTTTAAAGTTTTTGCTAAATTCAACATGTGGGCCAGCTTGAAGTCAGTTTCTATTGAGTATATTATTCAATGACTGTGAATCATTCTTTATGTTTCCTTTGAATATCTAGTTATTTTTGGTTGAAATGTGGACATTGTAGGTAATATGCTGTATCAGTTCTGAATTTCATTTTGTATTAGGAGGGAGCTAGTGGTTTTGTTTCACTTTGTAGGTAATTAAATTTTCTGTACTGAAATATGTCTGAATGAAATCTGTCACCTTCATGATATGCAGCTGCTGGTATCTCTGCTCAGTTTCTTTCTTTCCTGCTTCTTGCTTTTAGTATGACTTCTTAAGCATCTTCCTTGCACTTATGTAATTTAGTGGCTAACCAGCCAATAATTGGGCATAGGCTATATTAAGATAGTCAAGCCAGTAAAGTTTCCATTGTTGCTATTAAGCTGTGTGGGGGTCAAGGACATAATGACACAGCATATTCGTATGTGTCCTTTTGTCAGGCATGTATGGGTTAGCCGTCATACAGGGGTGTATGGAGAATTTATCATCACAACACTTCTATAGTTCTTTCACTTCTAAAATCCCTTCTCCCTTAAATTTCTAGCTACTCTGTCCCCTGCTCCAACTCAAGTCCATCATCTTCAACTGGTAAAGCTGTAGATTTTTGCCACCCAAGCTTGAAGGGGATGGAAACACTCACAAGCAAGAAGGCTATAAATTCACAGTTTTTAATCAAATACAGTAGCCGTTTTTCATGAATAAACACTTTTCAAACTGTTGCCAACTTTTGTCTATTTCCGCTCCCTAAAATAGCTGTATTGAATAATCTTATCCGGTTTTATACTTGTTTTCCCCTGAGAGAAATTGCCCAGGTTCATTGCACTGACCATTCCCAGAGGCTGGACTTACACCTACTTTATAAAGCGAAGTAAAATAAGCTTATCCTTTCCTTGATATTCTTAGATACTCACTAGACAAAAAAGAAAAAGAAAAAAATACCTACTCTTGGATGAGAATGTAGGTAAGAGGCACTGCTGTACAAAATTTTGACACACTTTCTGAAGGGTGTTTTGGCTATAGCCTTACAAAGATGGATACCCTTTGATCCAAACTTTAAATTGTAAACATCTTTTGACCTAGCTATTATATTTCCAAGAATTATCCTAAAGAATAATTAGAAATGGGACCAAAATTACAAGTACAGACTTACTTACTAAAGCAATATTTGTAACAGTGGAAAGTTGGACAGAACCCAAATGTCCTACAATAAGGTTTTTGGTGTATCTATAAAATAAAATGCCATGTTGCCAGCATAAGTAATGGTATAGAGTAGTAGATGTGTTTTTATTACTATATGAGCAAAGCAGGGCACAAAGCAATATAGCAATGTAGTTCCACCATTCTCCTACTTTTTAAATTTCATATAGATACATTGTAAAAACAATCTGGAAGTCCATATATCAAAGGTTATTCTAGATACTGAGTTTATAGGTGATTTTTGCTGTTGTTCTTTACCTATATTTCATTTTTTTTTTTTAATTTATTTTTGGCTGCATGGGGTCTTCGTTGCTGCTCGCGGGCTTTCTCTAGTTGCAGCGAGCAGGGGCTACTCTTCGTTGTGGTGTGAGGGCTTCTCATTGCGGTGGCTTCTCTTGTTGCAGAGCACGGGCTGTAGGCACGCAGGCTTCAGTAGTTGTAGCACATGAGCTCAGTAGTTGTGGCTCGCGGGCTCTAGAGTGCAGGCTCAGTGGTTGTGGCACACGGGCTTAGTTGCTCCGCGGCATGTGGGATCTTCCCGGACCAGGGCTCGAACCTGTGTACCTGCAATGGCAGGCAGATTCTTAACCACTGCGCCACCAGGGAAGCCCTATATTTCATTTTATTTTCTATAGTGAACATGACTTTAAGTATAAAAGAAAATGGTGGCATCACTAGTTCCATGATGAGCCCTGTGGTGGTTAGATCTCATTAAGTCATACATTTAAATAGAATCACTGCTTGATTTGCCTATTTTGTCAGGGACTAGAGTTGATCTCTTTCTCGAAAGTTGCTCTGCCAGAGAACTGGGTTTGCCTGGTGCTGCAGCAGGGTGGAGAAAGTAGCAAGAGCAAGATGGCAAAACTGTGGTAAATCACAGCCAAGAGGAGTCCTGCATCACACAGTTTGATGTGTTAAGGCTGAGTTCACCATAGATCCATATGGACACCAAAGAAGATGGCTGGGCTTGAGCCATCTTGTAAGAATCTCTTTCCCCTGCCATCCCCCTTCCCAAGCTACTAGCCATGGTAGAGGCTTGAGATAGGGTAAGGAAGAGCTCAAGCCTAAGATGGATCTCTCATAAAGGGACTGTGGAGCAAAAGGCCACAATAGGATCTTCTCCCAAAACTAACGCATGTACCCCACAAAAAGAATTAGGATTCAGAAGTCAGCCACATACGTAGATCCTGTGCCATTCAGTGTTAGACCCAGAAATGACAACAACGAAGTCACCACAGGCAGTGTTTTCCCTTCATCCTACTCCATCATAGGGTAATAAGAGCATGGGGTCAAAAGTTGATTTGTGAATTGGATGAGAGATCAGATTTTACCCCAAGTCATCTAGCCAGGGCTGTAGGGGAAGTGAGCAAGAGGAGAAGAACAGAGCTTGGAATTAAATATGAGACTCAAGTTCTAAAATGAAACAGATTAAACTCTAAGAACTGGAATGAAGCTCTATACCCACTGGGAGTAATTACTGGAAAATGAAAACTGATTTCATATTTATGCCTGAACAAGTCAAGACCCTTCCATATCAAGACCCTTCTGCTATCTGTTCCTCAGGTAGCAGAAGCCAGTTTAAAAACTAGAGGCTGTTATGCTATCATTCATTCATTTGCTCAACAAATATTTACTAAGCACCTATAATATGCCAGACACTGCTCTAGGTGAAGGTATAGCAGCGAGTATGGATCGTAGGGACTGGCTTTCCCAACCCGCTATCCTGAAATATCTACTCCAGCCCCAAGAAGCTTGAACCATCTCATAAGCACCTTATGTGGACTCTTTGTTTCCTGTCTTTATACCCACAACTGAGGATCTGTCTACTGGATTCTTGCCACTAGTAGGCTCAAAGCCAAAAGACAACCTCCCCCATCCTCTGACATACACAGACACACAGACACTTCCATCTCCAAGGGAATCTCTTTAAATTCTCTTCCATAATCCAAAACACGTACCTGTAGATACTAAGAATGACTTTATCTTTTAGGTAAGACTCTGCCCCTTCATACAAGGATGTGCCTTTACTCTTTACAGCCAATAAATGTTGATCATACAAGATCTCACATCCATATTTCAAGAATCATATACATAAGATAATAAGAATTGTGTGAGGTAGGTTGTGGGCCCGGGGAAACTGGAACAAATGGAAGAGAACAGTAGGACTGAGACTCAGAAGCAGGGCTTGGAACAGGCTGGTTCAAGCTAGTAGTGGGCACTGGAACATTACCCAAGTCAGGAACTAGTCATTTGATAAATGGGATATTAATCCCAAGAAAGATCTGGATTTGGATGATCAGTCCTGAAAGGAAGCTTCAGATAACTCCCCAAGAACCATTAATTAGAAAGTTCAGATGAAGTTCATATCCCGGGCAGGGCTAGAGCACGTGAACAGCAGGTAATCAGCAGAGGTCTGGCCCAGCTTGCCAACTTGGAGGCTAGGATTCCCTGAAATAAATAGGGTGCAGAGCAGTATGATCAAATGGCAAGCAAAGCAGTTAATAGGAAACCAGGGTAGCAGGCAAGTTCTCAGTCTTAGGGATTTAAGGCCAATCATAGTTATTGAGGAATTGGAGGTGTCAGGATTAGAGTATAACCAGCTGGGAAAAGAAGAAAAAGCGTATTTATTGAGGGAGTACTAAGTGCCAGACATTTCCTCCTAACAACTCATTTTTATCTCTCAGAAACTTTGTAAAAAGTTGATACCTTCCTTTTTCACATCCTTCCTCAAACATGGCACAATTATATACTGAGCACTTTCTTTAGGGATGAGCAAACTGTGCCCCAGAGAGGTTAATAACTAGCCAAAAGTCACACAGCCAGAAAGTTATTGAGCCTGGAATACAGTTCAGATCTTTCTGACCCCAGAGTGAATGTCTCCCACTTCATCATTCTGCAAAAAAGATGAAAACAGGAAATAACTATCCCATGGATTCTTAGTCTATGTGAATGCAAATGACATTCAGAAACTGGGGCCAGATCACACTCACAGTGGAGAGGTTCACAGGTATGCATAGCCAGCAGGCAGCAGGTTATCATGTTATCATACCAGCCTTAGAAGTTGCCTATAGTTTCTACCACTGGAATCACTCCTTTGAGTTGGGATATGGCAGGCAGTACCCAGATATATTAATAAGGAGGATATACAGTGAGGATGGAATCAATTGTAAGTAACAAAATGCCAGATGGCTTGGGTTCTGTACATCAAAAAGGAAGAAAAGAATAGCTGTTATATTGATCAGGGTTGGTTGGCAAATTTTTTCTGTAAAAGGCAAGAAAGTAGATATTTCAGGCTTTGTAGGCCATATGATACAGTCTCTGACACAACTACTCATCCTACTCATCACACTGTGGTATATAAGCAGCCACAGTTTGTACATAAACAGGTGTCCCAATAAAACTTTATTTAAAAAAAAAAACAAAAAACAAGCTGTAAGCGGGACTTGGTCCACAGGCTGTAGTTTACAGTCTCCTAGTCTAGAAAACCTGTAGTATCTACCACAGTGGAGGCAGATGTATTTAGCTAGAGACTAGTTAACTTGTAAAACTATGTTAACTGATTACACAGGCAGCCATCATCTTAAAAAGGAAGTTGCCTGGGCCAGCCCAGTGCAATGGGGCTCCTGTTAACAAGGGGACCCCAGGTTCCTGGCTCAGAGGAAAACACTGAAAGTCACACATAAAGAGCTCGGTGGCCAAGAAGATGAACTCTGCTCTCCTCACGGTTTGTCTCAGGCTGTGCCAGAGTGAGCAAATGAAGAATCGTGGGGAAAATCAGATTCTGAGAACCTCATGTGGTCTTCGGTCATTCTTCCCCTCTGCAGGACTGCAATACGGGCCCTGGCCCCATACAGGAAGGAAAATAACTTCTGCTTAACTAGTTACTGTCAGGATGTATTACCTTCTGCCCAAAGAGTGGGTCTTAGTTCTAGACACTGCATGAGTTACATATATAGACCCTACAACTGAAAGATTTGCAAGTACTAAATAAGGAATACGGTGCTTCCTATCGGCCAAAAATGGATTGGGGGTAGAGTGGAGGAGGAGCTGATATACTGTAATAGCCATATCAAACTGTACTGAACTTGAAATAATGGGGAAAATATTTCCTAAAGCTAATAGGAAAAATCAGTTACCAGACTCAGAACCATGAATCTAAGTTGTTACCCAGCTGCATGGGCAAACAGAAAGAGTTCCTGTGCTGAGGTTTTCATTATAAAACACAGAGGCATTATTGGGGATAAATGAACCAATATAAATGAAATACCTGTAATGGCCGACCTGAAATTTCACGCCCCAAATCATCTGAATCCCAGTGTTTTTTCTTAAAGTCAAAAAGACTCCACTTTATTAGTGGAGTGGGATACGTAGCAGGAGTATGTTTATAAGCCTGGATTCTTCAGCTTTCCTCTAATGTTGGAAACAGAGGAAAGGGAAGTTCTTCCTTGAATTGTTTTCCCTGAATCTACTTATTGGGGTCTTTTGCTTGGTAGGCTAAAATAACAGTAATTGTGTAATGGTGCCCAGCCACCAGGGTGAGGAGAGCCAAGATCCTGCCAGGCTCTGGTGGCCCAACTGAGAACCAGTGGGACTGTCTGCCCAGCGTGGGTTCCTTCGTCCAATTCATCTGCCCTGATGGGTCGCCTTTCTCCACATTTGCATACAGGAGATGCATAGTCTGATGGTGGCTCTCCTGGTGGTACCTACTGGAAGGCTGGGCACATCTTGGACTTATTGGGAAGGGAGAAGCCTGTGGGAATGTTTGAGGCCTTTCCAGTGAACCGGCCCAGGAACATTCAGTGGGATCCAGAGGGGGATCTGAACTGAGCCCTGCACCCCCTTCTCCCACATCCCAAGAGCAGAACTTTGCACAGTGAAGTCACATGATTATAAATAAGGCCCAATGGAAGACTAATGATAAGAGGGGGTTGACTAAGCAAGTGTTTTATGGGAATCCACATGGGTTGTAAGAGGAGAAGGCCTGCCACGCTGCTTCTCATTTGCTTGTATTTGATAGATTTCTGTGCCCTTCTCTTCCCTCCTCCCCTTTTCCCCTTCCTTCTTCTGCCTTCTCTACGTCTCCCTTCCTTTTATCACTACTGAGATCAGCTTAGATCACAGTATTTGTCTGCCTCTCCCTCTCCCGTCTCCCCTCCTCTCATGGACTCCCTCCTATTTCCCCTTGCTACACCTGTGCGCCATGTTGCCGTTTCAATAAAGCTTTTAAAATGTCTTTGTAAGGTATCAACCTATATGTTTTACTATATATCATGGTCCTAATAGGAATGGGTCATACAGCTTTATGGTCCCAAAGTGATGAGTTAATTAATTGTGACGGTGAGTCCACACGTCAGTAAATCATTAGCTTTATTGAGAGGTTCCAGTCGGTGTAGGGAGCACCAACTTGCCAGAGTAAGGAGAGGGCAAAATGGGTGGCATTACAATATAATTCAAGGATGAAGACACTGACCTGCAACCATTGTTCTTAGTCACTTTTGTGTCTTTATCCCCTTTGAAAATTGCTTGAATTTCATATTCCCTAGGCGTAAGTATATACATAACATTTTGCAAGCAATTTTAAAGATTTCATGTACATCCTCCAAGCTTATCCATGGATATGAGGTTAAAAATTCTTGAGCAAGATAAATTGGTAATGATTTATACACAATATATTAATAATTTAAATAATCAATTAATTAATAATCAAAATAGATACAGATTTTTAAATGTAATAACAAAAAGGGGAAATGTACTTACCGTGGGGAGATCAGTCCATTATACCTTAATTAAATGATTGTACTCAATGTCTCTAATGTCACTGTCTTGAGAAAGTCAAGATCTTTAAAAACCAAACAAATAAACAAAACATCTGTGAGGACTGTTCTAAATTAAAAGAAACTATAGGAACATAACAACCAAAAGCAAATGTGAACTTTGATTGGATTCTGGTTCAAATAAACAAACTATGTAAAAACAAACCAACAAATATTGGATAACAATTAAGAAAAATTTATTATGAGCTAGATAGTAGATGAAATTAGGGAATTATTGTCATTTGTGTTAGATGTGATAATGGTGTTTAATACATATTTACATATTTGATACGTATCAATACATGGATGCATATACATTTAAATAAAATGCATATGGAAGAATCTTAACGTAATGATACATCATTCTTTCAACTTTTCTGTATGTTTGAAATCTTCAAAATACAAATAGAAAAAAAGAATTAAATTTTTTTTTAAAGTAATAGCACAAGGAATTATGGTTCTTAGTCATGTATCTTATAAACTTAAAACCTTTTGCTGAAATAGCTGGTTCTGAATAGCTTGGCTTCACAGAGCCAAGACTGAGCATTTTACAAAAGGTGATCACATACCAAGATATCACAGTGAAGCTCTGTCTTTGTTTCTCCCATTCATACTAGAGGTAGATGTGGTTAAAAATCTGTGCTTTTAACACGAAAAATGCAGCATTGCTTTGGGGGGCTTTGTATCTCGGAGGCTTAAATAATGCTTTCTGGCAAACGCTAAAGTTGAGTACTTTTTAAAAGAAAACATACCAGAACTGCCACTGGCCACCACCTCCAGCACCACCACGATCCTCTGATGTAATAAAAGGAGATACATAAAAGTTAAGGAAATGTTATCACCTGAGATCATATTTTCCAACTGGAAGTCATTGAGAAATGACGAAGTTGGACTTACAGAGTCACGATATGCCGGCATCCCGCAGTCTAAATTAAGTCATCCCGTATTATCTCATGTCCCGTCCGGTGCAGTACTATGTAATGCTGCAGATTACTGGGGATTGCCAAGGACTTACTGCACAGTATTAAATTGTACAGATAATGGCTTTTGGCATTTTTGTTAGAAGGGACTGGTTTCAATATGCAGTAAGGCAACATCGTTGTACTCTCAATGGTTAGTTCATCACCAACTTCTTTCTTTTTCCTCTTTTTTTTAAGTCCTGAAAATAGCTTACCAAAGATTTGTCATTTCCTGCCTGGAGAAAGTTCTGGAGTATTTGTGTTTTTATAAATATCAGATGTGTAATCTCAGACATGAACTTATTATAACTAGCCCCAAGGCATCGTGAGCTGCAAGTTGCCACACGAAAATGAAAGGGGTCAAATTCAAAAGGGATGTGTGTCAGAAGACTCTGGAAGAGGGCACGGGCTTAATAAGCACCCCTCAGATGAACCTGTGATTGCTGCAGAGCCTGCCATCTGTCTTCTGCTGTTGATTAGACTCCCAAATACCTTTTATAGCCCCACAGAAGTGAATGGGGTCCCCTGGGCTCAATTGGAAGAAAAATATATTAAGTTGGCTCCTCTTAACTGAAGGGGAAGGGAGAGAAGTGTTTAAAAGACTTACTATCTCTTGGGCTCTATTTACTCTGTTAAAAAATATTGTACCTAGTATTTCAGAAATGGGAACTCTTTGAACCTCAGTAAAAGTCTTTTGGGGGTCATTTGGTATCCTTTTGGAGCAGGGGACTTGATGCTATTGTTTTACTGGCAGCATTTATCATTCAGTTCCACTTCCTCTTTCACCTTTTTCTTTAACGTGGGATGATAAAGTAGCATCATAAAAAGAGACTTGCAGGTTTGAATTAGTCTGCATTCAGCTAACCCATCATTTCTCAATTGGAGTCTGCTACAATCAGGCGCAGGTTCTTGGTGCTGGGATATATTCCCAGGGGAGGGAAGAAAGTGGCTTAAACAAGTGGGATGAAGGCAGTGATTAGAATGAAGAGGAAACTCTAGGGAGGCTAGAATTAAAGTAAGGGCATGGAGAAGTGCAGGTACTTACACGCAGGCAAGGAGAGACCAAATACCAAAAGAGCCAAAGACTGGTGCAGTGGAAAAATAAAGAAATATAGCCCATGAGTCATCGAGAGGACAGATTCTTCTTTTTTAATTGAAAGGGATGCCAGGAAAAAAATCAGGTGACAGAAGGGCTCATGTCCAAAATAAAAGGTGGGTGGAGCTACTCTGAATCCAGTAGCAGTAACCATGGGGCACAAGGCACTGAATGTTGACTCAGAGGTACTGTCTCTGGCCTGGGTAGGTCAGCTCAAAGTATTTGATAAAGAGTAGCATGTGTGTGTGTAGCTAACTAACTTTTCTGAAGTACTTAGTGTGCAGGTACTGAGCAGTACTTTAGTATCATTTAACCATTTGTTCTTCAAAATCACCCTATGAAGCAAGCATTCTAAGTATTCTCATTTTCCAAATGAAAAACAAGACTTGGGGTAAGCACTTTGCTCAGTCACAGAATTAGTGCCAGCCGAGGACAATAGTAATAGCTGCCATTTCTGCTAGGCAACATGTATACTTACCTCATTTAGTCCTTACAATAACTGCATGATATAAGCACTGTTATTACCACCATTTGGCAGGTGAGGAAACTGAGGCTGAAAGGAGTTAGGTGAATTTCATAATATCCTGCAGCTAGTAAACGTGAGAAACAGAACTCAAACCGAGGAAATTTGAAGACAGTGCCTGGCCTCTGAGCCGCCACACTATTCTGCCTCTTCATGTAGTTTTTACTGTATACATTTGAGCTTTTTCCTCCTCAGTGTCAGTCTGTATCTTCTCCATTGGTTGAGAAAAGGACTTGGTAAAAATCATCTGGTATGTCTCAAATTAGTTAGGTTTTAAACAAATGCCATAAAACAACTACTACTATCATCAGTTGAAATGGCAGTTCATGTTGCTGAGTAGATAAAGGTATTAATAGTCTCTGCTGTTGCTTAGAATTGAACTTGGGAGTTCTGACTGCCACAGATGAGAAGAGGAGTCTCAGAGACAGAACTGAAGACACTGGCTTAGTTCTGAGTCCTGCCATGTTGTCTCTGGGGAAGACAATCATGGGACCGGGGTACACACTCACTATTTTCAAACATGCAATTCTTAGCTTGCATCAAAATTGGCTGAAAGCTGAGGCTGACAAACCTGAGTGATGAAGCAGAGCGTTGGTGTGAGAATCTTCAAGGGTCACAGGTGACTGACTGGAAGCTGCAAAAATAGGTCTGGGGACCCAGGGCCAGGCCGATAAGAGCCAGAGAGTAACACAAATCTAGAGCCTGTAAAATGAAAAAAAAAAAAGAAGATCCACACCAAAGCATACTAACTGGTGAAATTTCAAAATCTCAGGGAAATTGGGGCATTCTTACAATATTCCAGAGAACTAGGAATCAGAATTATATCCGTCTTCTCATCAGCAATATTAGAAACCAGAAAACAGTGGAACAGTGCTTTCAAAAGTCTAAGTGAAAATGATTTCTAAGGGAGCTATTAGTGGGTGTGGACCACAAAACAAGACATGAGATCCTGTGAGCAGATGACTCAATACAGGAGAAAGGCAAAGGAAACTTTTAAGATGAAGGCGAGAAAAGTCCCAGGATGACAGCTGAATCCAAACCTAGAGCACCCAGCCCAGATGACAGTAAAGTGTACAGGGTTCCAGAGGGAAATTTACAAAAATATTAAACTAAAGATTACTTGATAGTTTGGGGCCATGTAGGAAATTATATTGATAGGCATTTTATCGATGTTCAGGATAAATTAGGTATAGGTTAAAAAAAAATTGGACAGTTATTTCAGTGTGGGTGAAAAATTATAGAAGAAAATATGTAATCAAGTCACTACTTAGCTCCACAGTACACACTAATTTTGTAGACATAATAATGAAGTATGGAATATGGATATAATACAAAATTATTTTATCAATCCAAGTTACCTTGAGTTGTAAGATGAACCGTTAATCATAGGTACCTACGTAAGGAAGAAAAAAGAATGTATGACACATTCATTACAAAATGCCTATCAATTTCAGAGACATTAAAATGTATGAAAACAATTCAACTTAGAATTGATGAAATGCAGTTTATTAGAAGTAATGAGAAGTGTAAAAAACTAAAACCCTCATCTAACATGATCAGAAGTGAATATATATTATTTTGATTTGATGAATCAAGATACTGCAAAACTGCAAAACATACTTATAATTTAGAAAAATAGAGCAAATAGCAGAAGAAATTACTAAGATAAACTGATTGCCTTATTTAGGGCGATTGGAGGATGAAGGGAAACTGCGCTATTGTTTGCTAGTTTGGTTACAAATCTTTGAGCCTTTTTTATCTTTTTTTTTTTTTTAACATCTTTATTGGAGTATAATTGCTTTACAATGGTGTGTATCTTTTTAAATGGTGTGCGTGCATTATTTTGATAAATATAAAAATTATTTAAATTTAACTGTTTCATATTCCACATATGTGGGAAAAGACTCTTGTTCTATGCTATTGGTAAATCCTCTAAACTTCAGACACATGATCGTAGAGGCCTCAGATTATATTCCAAAGGAAAAGTATGAAGCATTGTATTCATTTCCAAAGAGTTGAGGCTGTACCATCTTTAAAAGTTCAGTGGAAGTTCTGTTCCATTAAAGCTTGTCATAAGTTCTGATATTATGTGACCTCTACCTTTTCTGAGTTCCTGTTGTCCTTGAGCTGTTCCATGAACTCTCCATGGGGAGGACAGGGTTTGGGCAAAGGCGGAGAGAGCTCACCCTGCTGGTGGGGACTGTTATAACACCACACAAATGAGTCATTGATACTTTTCCAAGATAATACTCTGCATCCCACCCCATCAAGGCCCTGTTGTCTTGAGTCATTGCCACGGTTACTGATGAATGTATTTTATATATTTTTTTATCATGTTTGGGCACAAAAAATTTGAGAGCCATATCACTCAGCCCTTCATTATATGGGTTTCTATTTAGATATCTGAATAGCGACTTATTTCTCCTTTTTTTCCATATGTTTAGGTCTTGCCTCTGTAATAAAACTGTAAAGTATTTGAGGGTCCAGACTCCTAATGTTCTCGTGCTAAACAGAAAACATATAAATATGTAAACAGATAAATAGCAGGTATGCTATAAATATTTACTGGTTGATTTTAATATGATTTAAACCTTTTCTTGGTTGAGGCTGATAAGAGTTAATTGCGTATATAACAGTCTAATAACCAGTTACTCATATTGTCTTTTAATGCCTTGTATCAAGTTTCTTACTAATAATTAGTGATGGCTTAGATTTTTAGGCATCTTTTAAATCCTATACTTGCAATGTTTGTAATGAAAGAATATTCTTTGAAAAGAGGCCATTTAATTTTTAATGTTAACAACCCACCAAAGATTTTGGTATTTTGGTTCCCACTTTTGGAATGAGTGTGTGTAATGTACATTAAGAAAATAGATCTGAGTTAATGAGATATCTTGGGCATGAAATTATCTGAATATCATTCCCATGATAGAAAGTTCAGTTATTAACAAGGGTGATTTAATACATAAGGAAGGATTCATAGAAACTCACGCTTTTGTCTTTTCCATTCATCAAATATATTCAAACAATTAAAAAGGATAGAGTATGGGAAGTGTCTGGCATTGTCCAGGGAGTCAGTAGGCACTTATTTAAAGAAAATAATGAAGTAGATGCTGAATAACAGCTTTGACATGTAAAGGAATCAATAACAGCTTTGACATGTAAAGGAATCAAGAAAAGATCATGGAGTGTTCGTGTACAAAGTAAAAAACTGAAGATAAAGAAACTATGTTTCTTTCTTCTTTTGGGAGAGTTGCCCAGTTCCCCGGGTGGAATTGCTTACCTTAGAGACCTGTCTCCAAGCTGTCACTCCTTTCAGGAGGCAGAGCTTCTCTGATCCTGCAGCCTGCACCAGGTAATGATGCAGGGCTTATTTCCCTAACACCTGCCTCCCCTACCCCCCACCCCAGCCTCCTCTACTTGGGCTGCTCCACAGGGAATGGGGAGCATTGGTCGTTCCTTTTTGCAGCACATGCAGGTGTGGTTTATTCCACTCAGCTCAGCCCTGATGCCTTCACCTTCCAGGGGCTTCTGTAGCTACCATGAAGGTCAGCAGAGTCACCCTGAGTAGATTTCTCTCCATACTTGCTGAAATATACAGCTGAGGGCTCAAGGGAGCCCTAAGAGAAAGGGAACAACAAGGAGAAGGAAGGTCAGGAGAGGAATAGAGAGCTCAAGAAAGGCAGTAATAAAATGAAATCAGAACACTCTCTAACACCATATACAAAAATAAACTCAAAATGGATTAAAGACCTAAATGGAAGACTAGAAACCATAAAACTCCTAGAGGAAAAACATAGGCAGAATACTTTTTGACATCAATCACAATAAATTGTAGCAATATTTTTTGGATCTGTCCCTCAAAGCAAGGGAAATAAAAGCAAAAATAAACAAATCAGACCTAATTAAACTTAAAAGCTTTTGCACAGCAGAGGGAACCATCAACAAAATGAAAAGACACCCTGCTGAATGGGAGAAAATATTTGCAAGTCATATGACCCATAAGGGGTTAATATCCAACATATATAAACAGCTCATACAACTCAATATCAAAAAACAACCCGATTAAGAAAAAGGGCAGAAGAACTGACTAGATATTTTTCCAAAGAGAAAATGCGGATGGCCAACAGGCACATAGAAAGATTCTCAGCATCACTAATCATCAGGGAAATGCAAATCGAAACCATAATGAGGTATCATCTCACACCTGTCAGAATGGCTACCATCAAAAAGAACAGAATGGGAGAAAATATTTGCAAATGAAGCAACTGACAAAGGATTAATCTCCAAAATTTACAAGCAGCTCATGCAGCTCAATAACAAAAAAACAAACAACCCAATCCAAAAATGGGCAGAAGACCTAAATAGACATTTCTCCAAAGAAGATATACAGATTGCCAACAAACACATGAAAGAATGCTCAACATCATTAATCATTAGAGAAATGCAAATCAAAACTACAATGAGATATCATCTCACACCAGTCAGAATGGCCATCATCAAAAAATCTAGAAACAATAAATGCTGGAGAGGGTGTGCAGAAAAGGGAACCCTCTTGCACTGTTGGTGGGAATGTAAATTGATACAGCCACTATGGAGAACAGTATGCAGGTTTCTCAAAAAACTAAGAATAGAACTACCATATGACCCAGCAATCCCACTACTGGGCATATACCCTGAGAAAACCATAATTCAAAAAGAGTCACATACCAAAATGTTCATTGCAGCTCTATTTACAATAGCCAGGACATGGAAGCAACCTAAGTGTCCATCATCGGATGAATGGATAAAGATGTGGCACATATATACAATGGAATATTACTCAGCCATAAAAAGAAACGAAATTGAGTTATTTGTAGTGAGGTGGATGGACCTAGAGTCTGTCATACAGAGTGAAGTAATTCAGAAAGAGAAAAACAAATACAGTATGCTAACACATATATATGGAATCTAAGGAAAAAAAAAAAAGTCATGAAGAACCTAGTGGCAAGACGGGAATAAAGACACAGACCTACTAGAGAATGGACTTGACGATATGGGGAGGGGGAAGGGTAAGCTGTGACAAAGTGAGAGAGTGGCATGGACATATATACACAACCAAACGTAAAATAGCTAGCTAGTGGGAAGCAGCCACATAGCACAGGGAGATCAGCTTGGTGCTTTGTGACCACCTAGAGGGGTGGGATAAGGAGGGTGGGAGGGAGACGCAAGAGGGAGGAGCTATGGGGATATATGTATATGTATAACTGATTCACTTTGTTATAAAGGAGAAACTAACACACCATTGTAAAGCAATTATACTCTAATAAAGATGTTAAAAAAAAAAAACACAAATAACAAATGGCAACAAGGATGTGGAGAAAAGGGAACCCTCGTGCACTGTTGGTGAGAATATAACTTGGTGCAGCCACTGTGGAAAATAGTATGGAGGTTTCCCAAAAAACTAAAAATAGACTACCATATGACCCAGCAATCTCACTCCTGGGTGTGTATTCAAATAAAACAAAAACACTAATTTGAAAAGATACATGCACCCCAATGTTCATAGCAGCATTATTTACAATAGCCAAGACGAGGAAGCAACCCAAGTGTTCATCAACAGATGAATAGATAAAGAAGATGTGGTATATATATATATACAATGGCATACTATTAACCTATAAAAAAGAATGAAATTTTGCCATTTGCAGCAACATGGATGGATTTGGAGGGCATTATGTTAAGTGAAATAAGTCAGATAGAAAAAGACAAATACTGTATGATATCAGATATATGTGGAATCTAAATAGTACAACAAAAACTAGTGAATATAACAGAAAAGAAGCAGACTCACAGATATAGCAAATGTGGGGAAACGGAAGGGAGGAGGAGTAATATAGGGGTAGGGGAGTAAGAGGTACAAACTATTAGGTATAAAATAAACTACAGTGATATAGTGTATAACACAGGGAATATAGCCAATATTTTATGATAACCATAAAGGGAATATAACCTTTACAAATTGTGAATCACTGTATTTTACATCTGTAACTTATATAGTATTGTACAGCAACTATACTTCAGTAAAAAAATAGTAAAAATAAATAAATAAAAATGTTTTCCTGGGAAGGGAAGGCATTAATAAGACTTAGAAGTAACTGACATTTGAAACCAAAGAGAATAAAGAACAATCCTGTCTAATGAGAAGAAGGGTGACATTTTTATGACCATAAATGGATTTAGCAGCAAGATTTCACTTTTTCATCATCATGGAGTCCATTTGCAAGTTTCACTTGGGCTTGGAATATCCAGCCGTCCTCTTCTGCCCCCTACTAAGCTCGCTTCCTTTCTTCCTCCAGCCTTTGGTCTTTCTTCCTCTGCGGAGCCTTCTGGGGTAGATCCGTGGGGAGGTGACAGCTCCCTTCCCACAGCTGTCTACCCATTTAGACAGCTACATTGCTCCACACCAATAAAATGCATTTAACCTTGGCCAGCAGGTGATGTAAATCTTTCAGGGTCTATTTAAGTATCAGTTTAGTATTTTTATTTTCCTGTCTAGATGTCCTCTACTTGTCTGTCACTGTTGTAACAGTGGCTTTCAAACTTTTTTTTTTCTGTTATGGAATACTTGGTTCAAACTTGTTCTCACACGGAACCCAATTTTTCTGTGAGGCAACATGAACCTGGGCTTTTTGATGTGAAGGTGGGAAGGAAGGGGTCAGGAACTTGGCCTACTTCTCCATTCCCACCCCTACCCCCAGCAGGCCCTGAGGGGCCTCAAGAAGCAGAATTTTGTAAAGGCTACTTTAAAAAAAAAAAAAAAAGCCTTATGAGCCCCTGAACATTGGAAATGTCTATTTTATTTCCTCTGTACTATGTCCAGGGTTGGTTGTTGTGTGATATTAAGATAGCAAAACCTCAATTGATATTTGGAATCAATAATCCTTCCCAAAGGATACAGGCTCAAATTTATCTTTTACTATCAGTGAAGCAAAGGATTTTCTCAAAAAACCCACAATTATAAAAAATACAAGAAGGTTATTTACCTACATTGAGAAAATAAACTATTTCCAAACACATTTGGTGCTATTAATGTAGGTAAGCTTTGTAACACAAGGGCCTAAGCTTTTTTTGGAGGACTCTTTAGTAGGCTAATTATAAATCTTTTCTAATGAATAGTATGATTTCCAAAACGTCTTATCTCTTTTACTTGTATGGATTTTAGGACTATTCTGTAATTCATATTTGCATTAATCCAAAGTTGCTTTCTCATGAGTCTTAACTAGTGAAGTTTTACTGTAAATTACTTTTATAAGAAAGATTCAGGAAAATGTTTCTTTTGTACATAAGGAAATATACACTTAAAAAGCATAAACCTTCAGAATGGTATGGTTTTATTATTCTCTTCTTCCAGAGCCAGTGGAAGCAACTATCCTGTTGGTGTGTTTACCGAGCCAGAGTATCAAATGACACTAGGTAACAAGTATGGTAGCTATCGCTGTGCCTGGAAATAGTAGAAGCTTTCACAGTGGTAGCTCCTGGTCTTCCCCTTACTTCAGACCCAACCCAGCTCTCCTCCTTGCTTGTTCAGTGTGGATCTGTACCTTCAATGTTGCCCCAGATCTGAACTGATGAACATCATAGCCAGTTAATAATTGGTCTGGGAAGCCCACAGACCATAGAATCCTATTGAAATCACTTTCTGGAATCATTCACCGAAAGTACCCTATTAACAAAGAGTTGGTGCCTGCCCTCAGATCCTCACAAGCTAGGGGGGGAGGTTGAAATGCGAATACTTATAACACAGCTGCAATAAAGAGCGCCCTCTGCCTACAGGGGGCTGGGAATGCGACCTAATGGCCAAGAAGGCATTTGCCAAGTAGGGGAGTGTGCAGAGTACATTCCAGGAACAGAATAGAACAGGGAAGGGCACAGGGAATTACATATTTATTGAATGCACTGGTTCAAAACAGGAATTAAAACCAAGTCCCAGCTCCCATGAAACTCACATCCTAGTAGCATGAGAGGACATGAAGTGTTCAGGTAATGGCCAATCATTTAGTGTCAATAAGAGGAAGTGATGAAGATGAGGCTGGTGATACGGGTTAGCTCCCATGTGAAGGGTCTTGAAGGACAAACTAAGGAGTTTGAACTTTAACCTGTACGGTGGGTCCAAGGGGTACTGACCAGTTTGGCCTCTGGAGAGCAGGAGGGATGATGACTTTCTGTGGATGAAATTAAAACCACATGGTGTGTCTAAAAGCGCAACAGTGTTCATCTTGGCATTTGCTGGAGCAAAAGTCCTTGAGCTGATTTCATAGCCTCTGTTGGGTGGAGATTAAAATGCCATACCATCGCGTGTAAGAGGATTTAAAGGGAAGAAAAATTGAAGTGAGAGCGGGAGTCACAGGAAATGGCTGCAAAGTGGTGGCCTTGCACACTGGACTTGGACTTGAACCTGAATTCCTGTTGCCTGCCAGTGCCTTGGAGTGTGTACACGGCTTCACCTGAGGTGGCCAGATGAATCACAGCAAATGCTATGCCAAAATGTTCCCACTGGGCACTTTAAATGTTCCTGGAGCAACACAAGGCTTCTCTGCAAAGCCTGGAAACGTGTATTCTGGGAACCCATTTTTCATCCTCAGTTTGAAAACACGAATGAAATCTGTTGACAGTTGTCTACCCACTATCCCCAGCCACAGCCTCTCCCACTGTGTTAAAGTTCCTTGAAAGTGCTCCCCATACAACTTTCTGCGAAGATGATTGCTCTTTTTTTTTTTCCTAATGGCGGTCACACTAATAGCTTTGTCTACAGTAGAAAGGGTGTTTTTAAAGATATTTATATGAGCGATGTGCTGCTTCTGGCCATTACCCACCGAAGCGTGCACTTCTGTTCTTTAGAGTCGTAATAAGGGACAGCGATTCACTCACACTGCCTTTGACCAAAGGCCTGGATTAGAAGTAGAATCTGTAGCAGCAGACATCATCACATCACTTTGACCCGACACAGCTCGTTAACCAGTGGTTCTCAAATTTGGGGTGTGCATCAAAATCACACGGGACTTTTAAAACACAGACTGCTGGGCTGCACTCCAGAATTCCTGATTCAGTGGGTCTGGGGTAGGGCCCAAGAATTTGCATTTTAAACACGTTCTCAGGCAATGCTAATGCAACCTGGACAACACCTTGAGAACCATTTATCTTGTATCCCAAATTTACCTGACCTACTGGAACAGAATTTGCAGGGGAGGGGTCCTCAGATGTTGATTTTTTGTTCTCCAGAGGGCCCAGGTGCTTTCAGCCATCAGGGAAATTTCAAAAATACTGCTAACAGCCCCCAGGTGAATTATGTGATTATTATATCTAATAACCTATTTTAATAATCATTTAGGTCAATGGTTCTCAACCTTAAATGCATAGTAGAATCACTTGGAGAGGTTTTTAAAAATACTGATCTCTAGGTCATACTCCCAGAGATTCGGATTTAGCTGGTCAAGGTAAGCGCGGACAACTGTATTTCTTAAAAGCCTCCCCAGGTATTTCTCATGTGTAGCCAGGGTTTGGCTGAAAGCCTGTTAGAAGGCCTTTAGCCTCCTGCTTTCCCAGACTAATTACTTCAGCACCCAGCCTGATCCCTCCTCAGGAAGGAAGAATCCCTCATACCTCCACCCCCAGGCAGGGTGAAGCACTCTTCCACCTCCTCAGAATCAGCCATTTCATCCAAAGAGTGCACACAACATTTGCACTCATTGTGGACTTCATTAGTTGCTCCTGTGAGGAGGTGAATTTTCTTGAGGACAGACAGCAGGTCTGAATTTTCTCTGAATCCCAGTGCCTGGAGAACAGGATGCAGTTGGCTTTGGGCTTTGGAAGGAGTGAGTAGAACTCTTTTTGTTTTCTGTGTTGCCTCCTGCAGTAGAGCAGAGGGCAGACGCAGCTCTGCCGTTCACAAGCCCTGGGCATTGGACATGGAATTTAGTCTCTTTGAGCCTCTGTTTCCTTCTGTGTAGAATGGACACCTCATGGGATTGTTGTGAGGCTTAGATGAGATGATCGATGTAAAGCACATCTCACAACGCAAAGCATGTAGTCAGTGATATGTCAAGGCCAATGTCAATTTTGCTGTTATGCTCATTTGCACTGGTGAGTTCACTTCATGTTCTTCAACATCACTGCCTCTAGACTCGGTGATAGTTCATCCATACCCAGCAGTGCTTTTAGACAGTGGCCCCAAAATGTGCTTTATGAATAGACACACCTGCTTTCTTTTCTCATTCTCAAATCATTTCTAGAGCAATAGTTCTCAAAATATGGTCCTTACATGAATCAGCAACATCAGGATCACTTGGGGACGTGTTAGAAATGCACATCCTTGGGCCCCACAGCGCACTTACTGAATCAGAAACTCAGAACTATTCCCGGCCATCTCTGGCTCAGTAAACCCTTCAGGGGATCTTCACATACACTGAAGTTTGAGAAACATTTATTTAGAGGAATAACTGCTTTAAAAACACTTTTAGCTGCCTGCTACACATTCCTAAATTGATCTGAACCACTGGTTCCTGACCAGGGGAGAGGATTGTGTCTCTCCCTGCAGTGTTGTGTCAGACCTCCAAGGGGCATATGTGATTTGAAAAAGTGATCTAGAGGTTCTGATTCTCCAGAGATTCTTTAGAGGCCATGTTCCCTGTAGTTGAAAATTGTTTTTAAAAATTTTGTTTTTAGACCATAATTTTAGGAGTGATTCAGATTCAGCCAACTCTTATTTAAAGGATATTATATGCCACGCTCTACGCTGATTGCTTTTACTGAGTATAATCTTATTTAATGCATATATCCATAGCTTTATTATCAACACTTTACAGATAAAGGAACAGGATCAAGGAATATAAGTTTTGTGGCTTTGGTCACACAATTAATAATGATAGAGCTGGGATTTAAGCTTATCCTATTCTTAATCATGGATATTTTTCTTTCAATTTTATACTCTAATTATACGACAGTCTAAATAGTCTACTGATCTTTGGAGTGGATTTCTTTAAATATAAAATAATGTTAATCACCCTATTATCATTAATTTCACTACTATGAATTATAGCAATTTGGTATTTCTCTCACTTTAAAACCAAGGCAAGGGAAGAAGGAATTTCCAGTTCTGGTAGTAGTAGAGTCTCCCAAAGCTAACTATATAAATCTCAACAAATATTTTTTAAAAATCCAATTTTGAACACAGTGGAAAGAGAGAAAAAACTGGCAGAAGCTGGAGAGGATTTGACCCTTAAAAAAAAGAGAAGTGTATTTGTTGAGATCTACCCCTCTATATTGAGAACAACTATTGAAAGCTCAGTTTCCACCAGAGTGGAAGCTGTGGTTGGCAGAATAAGAAACCTTACCCCATGATGTTCACATGCTGATCACCAGAACCTTTGAATATGTTACCTTACATGGCAAATGGGACTTTGCGGACATTGATTTAGGGTGTGGGCCTTGAGAAGGAGAGAATAGCCTGGATTATTGAGCCCAATCTAATCACATGAACCCTTAAAATCAGAGTTTTTCCAGGTGGAGTCAGAGAAATAAAAGAGAAGAGGCAAAGGAGACTTGATGTGTGGGAGGACTTAAAACCCCACTGTTGCTGGCTTTGAAGGGGGAGTAAGGGGGCTACCAACCAAGGAATGCAGAGGCTTCTTGGAGCTGAGAACTGCCCTCAACTGACAGCCAGCAAGGAAAAAAAGGACCCTGATCCTACAACTACAGGGAATTGAATAGTGCCAATGATCTGAATGAACAAGGAAACAGATTCTCCCCAAAAGCCTCCAGAGGGAGTGAAACTGTGTCAATGCCTTGCTTTCAGTCTTGTGAGTCGCTAAGCAGAGGAACAGCTAATCCATGCTGTACTTGAACTTCTGACCTAAGGAACTGTGAAATAAATGTGTGTTGTTTTAAGCCACTGTTTGTAATAACTTTTCTAGTAGTATTAAAAACTGATACTGAAGAAAATGTGTAAATATCTTTCAAGTCCTTTATAGGACTTGAAACTTTTCAAGTTTCTTTTAAAGGAAAACAAGTCCACGTATAGTTCTGTATATGACAAAAATATCTTTTATAAATGAAAGTGAAATAACCATATTACAATAAGAAATGCTAAAAGAAGTTATTCAAGATGAAGGGAAATGACACTAGATGAAATTCCAGATCTAGAGGAAGAAATGAAGAACACTGGAAATGGTAAATAAGTGCATAAATACAAAGATTATTTTCTTATTTTCTTTAAAAAATAACTGATTTTGATGCAAAATTCTAAAATTGCATTAGAGAGTTTATAAGTCAGTGGAAAAAAAATAAGTCAGCGGAAAATATATACAAGATTATCACAGAATACGGGAGAGGTTAATGTAATTATATGTAGTATTTGCAAAATACTTATAGTATTTCATGTAAAATAATACAACATTAACATATCTAAGTAGACGGATGATTTAAGGGAGTGTATGTAGAACAGATAAAAAGCCTTTAGGGAAATTTAAATGGCATACTAAAAAAACAAAAATAGTATCTGAAAGAAGACAAGAAGATGGGACAGAAATATAAAAAAGAGGTGGAACAAAGAGAAAATAAATAACAAAATAGTGGATATAAATAAACTGTAGCAATAATTACTTTAAATGTTAGTTGAATAAATCCAGATTGACAGAATGAATAAAAAGTAACACTAATGTAGCTTTAAGAATTGTAACACATGTACCACTCTGAGGGGGGATGCTGATAATGAGGTAAGCTATGCATGTGTTGGGGGAGGTAGTGTGTGAGATATCTCTGTAACTTCAGCTCAATTTTGTTGTGAACCTAAAACTTCTCTAAAAAAAAATAGTTATGCTAAATTTTATGCTGTCTACAAGAGACACACTTTAAATATAAAGCCACAGGTAAGTTTTAAGTAAAAGGATAAAAAAAGATATGCTATGCAAGCAGTAAGCATAAGAAAATTGGTGTGGCTCTGTTAACGTCATACAAGGTAGACTTTAAGAAAAAAGATTACCAGAGATAAAGATATTATATAATAATTTAAAAATTAATGACAAGAGATCATAAATGTAGATGAACCTAGCAAACAAGCTTAACAATACATGAAGCAAAAACTGATACACTAAAGGGAGAAATAGAACTACAAACATGGTTGACGTTTTAAAAAGCTTTCTCTTAATATTTCATAGAATAACTAGACAAAAAAGTCAGCAAGAATATGCAAGATTTGATCAACAGTGTCAACCACCTTGACCTGATTAACATTTATAGAGCATACATCCAGCAACCTCAGGATATACATTCTTTCCAGGTACAGATGGAATAGTTACAAAGATAAACCATATGCCATCTCATTAAATAATTCTCAGTCAATTTCAAAAGATTAAAATGTTACAATGTATGTTTTCTGGTGATGATGGAACTAAACTAGAAATGAACAATAATAAGATATGTAAAAAATAGCCAAATACTTGAAAATTAAACACACTTTTAAATAATCCATAAGTCAAAGAAGACATCACAAGAGAAATTAGAAATTATTTCAAACTAAATGATAATAAAAAAAAAATTGACAGAATTTGTGGAATGAAGCTAAAACAGTGCTTAGAGGTAAATTTATAGATTTAAATTATATTAAAGAGGAGGAAATGTTTAAAATCAATCAGCTAAGTTTCCACCTTAAGATTCTAGAAGACAAAGCATAAATTTACCCAAAATAAGTAGATAGAGGAAAATAATGAAAATAAGAGCAGAAATCAGTGATATAGAAAAATTGTTAACAAAGTAAAATCTGGTTTTATAAAAAGATTGTTAATATTGATAAATCCTTAGCCATGCTGATTAACAAAAAAAAAGCAAGAGAGAGTGAAAACACAAATTACCAATACTAGGAATAAAAGAGGTATAGTATCAAAAAATGGGCAGAAGACCTAATAGACATTTATCCAAAGAAGACATACAGATGGCCAACAAACACATGAAAAAATACTCAACATCACTAATTATTTGAGAAATGCAAATCAAAACTACAATGAGATACCACCTCACACCGGTCAGAATGGCCATCATCAAAAAATCTACAAACAATAAAGGCTGGAGAGGGTGTGGAGAGAAGGGAACACTCTTGCACTGTTGGTGGGAATGTAAATTGATACAGCCACTATGGAGAACAGTATGGAGGTGCGTCAAAAAACTAAAAATAGAACTACCATGTGACCCAGCAGTCCCACTCCTGGGCATATACCCAGAGAAAACCATAATTCAAAAAGACACATGCACCCCAGTGTTCATTGCAGCACTGTTTACAATAGCCAGGACATTAAAAACAACCTAAATGTCCAACAACAGAGGAATGGATAAAGAAGATGTGGTACATATATAATATGGAATATTACTCAGCCATAAAAAGGAACGAAACAGTGCCATTTGCAGAGACATGGACAGACCTAGAGTCTGTCATACAGAGTGAAGTAAGTCAGAAAGAGAAAAACAAATATCATATAATATCGCTTATATGTGGAATCTAGAAAAATGGTATAGATGAACGTATTTGCAAAGCAGAAATAGAGACACAGATGTAGAGAACAAACTTATGGATACCAAGGGGGCAATGGGGAGTGGGATGAATTAGGAGACTGGGATTGACATATATACACTACTATGTATAAAATAGATAACTAATGAGAACCTACTGTATAGCACAGGGAACTCAATGCTCTGTGGTGACCTAAATGGGAAGGAAATCCAAAAAAGGGGATATATGTATACACATAGCTGATTCACTTTGCTGTACAGTAGAAACTAATACAACATTGTAAAGCAACTATTCTCCAATAAAATTTTTAAAAGAAGATCAATAATCAATAAGACAAACATAAAAAAGAGGTATATTAGAGATCCTAAAGACATTAAAAGAGTAAAAGAGAATATTATCAAAAACGATATGCCAGTAAATTCAACAACTTTGATGAAATGCATAAATTAATATAGCTCTCAAATATGTCACAAGAAGAAATAGAAAGTCTGAATAACTTTACTTCTAGTTATTCCTACAAAACAACCTTCCAGGCCCATTTCTTTTCACTGGGAAATTGTATCAAATGTTTAAGGAAAAAATAATATCAATCTTCCAGAAAATAGAAGAGAGGATATGTGGTAATTTGTTTTAAGACCAGCATTAGCTCTGTCACCAATACCTGAAAAAAAGACATTACAAGAAAAGGAAAATATGTAAAAATATATCTCACACATATTGGTGTAAAATTCTCTAATGATGTATTGGCATATAAAATCCAGTAATATACAAAAAGATTAATGCAATATCAGCATCTAATTTATCTCCAGTAATACAGGTTTGGATATTTAAAATCAATTACTGTAATATACCACAATAACAGAATATAAGAGAAAAATTGTATAATTAGTTCAATAGATCCATAAAAACCATTTGACAAAATACAGTACCCATTCATGATAAAAACTTTCAGCACATTAGAAGGAGAAGGGAATTTCCTTAATATGATAAAGGACACCTATAAGAAATCTAAAATTAGTGTCATTATTAATGATGAAATATTAAATACTTTTTCCCTTAGATCAGGGATCTGCACCTAAATCAAGATGGCTGCACCTCTATATACAGTATTTTACTATGTGACCGACTGAGTACAATAAGACAAAAAAAAAAAAAGATAAAAGAATTGGAAAGGAAAAAGTAAAACTCTATTCATAGACAACATAGTTGTTTATCCTAAAGAATATACAAAACACTTATTATAACTAATAAGTGAATTTAGCAAGGTCACGGGATACAAATTCAATAGACAAACATCAATTGTATTTCTATATACTAATAACAAACAATTGGAAATTGAACTTAAGAAATACTTTTTATGATAGCATTAAACATATGAAATACATAAGGAATACATTTAAGAAAATATGTGCAAAACCACATGCATAGCTCAGAGAAATCAAATAAGGCTTAAATAAATGAAAAGATATGCCATGTGCCTGGATTGGAAGATTCACTATTGCTAAAGATGCCAGTTCTCCCCAGTTTGACTTATAGATTCAGTGCAATGCCATTTAAAGTTGCAGCAGGCTTCTTTGTAGATATTGTCATGCTGATTCTTAAATTTATGTAAAACTGCAAAGGACCCAGAAGAGCCAGAAGAATTTTGAAAAAGAAGAACAAGATTAAACAGGACTCACACTACCTGATTTCAAGACTTACAATAGGCCACAATAATAAAGACAGTGTGGTGCTTGTACAAGGATAAACAACTAGATGAATGAAACAGAATTGAAACCAGAAATAGACCCACATATATATGGACCTTTGACAGAATTGCGAAGGCAATGCAGTGGGGAAAGGAAAGTCTTTTTAACAGGTATACTGGAACACCTGGATGAATATAAGGGGAAAAAAAATGAACGTTGATTACTGCCTCACACTACACACAAAATGTAATTGAAAATGAATAATAGATCTAACCTTAAAAGGTAAAAATATAAAGCTTCTAGTAACAGCATAGAAGAAAATCTTGAGGGTCCTTATAGCCTGAAGTAGGCAAAAATTTCTTAAAGTAGACACAAATGGTATTAAATGTAAAAAGGAATAACAAACTATATCAAAATTTAGAATTCATCCTCATCAAAAGGTACTATTAAGAAAATGTAAAAGCAAGCCACATACTGGGGACCTCCCTCAAATGAATAAGGGGCAACTCAGTATTTGTAATGGACAAAAAGACTTGAACAGACACTTCACAGAGGAAGAGCTACAAGTGGCCAATAAAGTTCTCAGCATCATTATTCTTGAAGGAAATGCAAATTACAACCATATAAAATTTACTATACATTCAGAAGAATGGATAAAATTAAAGATTTTGACAACACCAAGAGTTGGCGAGAATGTGGGGCAACCAGAATCATCTTTTTTTTTTTTTTTTTTAATTTTTTTTTTATTTGTGGCTGTGTTGGGTCTTCATTTCTGTGCGAGGGCTTTCTCTAGCTGCGGTGAGCGGGGGCCACTCTTCATCGCGGTGCGCGGGCCTCTCATCATCGCGGCCTCTCTCGTTGCGGAGCACAGGCTCCAGACGCGCAGGCTCAGCAATTGTGGCTCACGGGCCCAGTTGCTCCGCGGCATGTGGGATCCTCCCAGACCAGGGCTCGAACCCGTGTCCCCTGCATTAGCAGGCAGAGTGTCAACCACTGTGCCACCAGGGAAGCCCCAGAATCATCTTTTGATAATGATTGTGTGAACTGGTACAACCATTTTGGAAAAGGTTTGACAGTTTCTTATAAAATCAAACATACGCATAACCTATGGCCCAGTAATCCTACTTCTGTGTATTTACCCAAGAGGAATGAAAACATAACATCCACAAAAAGGCATACACAGGAATGTTCACACCAGCTTTATTCAAGCTTGACTAATTTTGGAATCACCCCAAATGTCCATCAGTAGTAGAATGGAGAACCTAACTGTGATATATTCATGCAAGGCAATACTACTTAGCAATTTAAAGAAGAACTACTATTACAACAATATGGATAAATCTCGAGTATTATGTTGAGTGAAGGAAGTCAGATACCAACTAGTTCTATGATGTGTAAAAATAAGCAAATCTTATGTATAATGATAGAAATCAACAGTGGTTACCTCTGAGGGGAGGCTTAACCGGAAGGAGGCACAGGGGAATTTTCTGGGGTGATAGAAATTTGTATCAATTGGGGTGATGATTATATGGATGAATTCTTTTATCAAAACTCATCCAGTTATGCACTAAAGATGTGTGTGCTTTTCCTGCATGTAATTTTTTAACCTCAAAAAAAAGGGAGCAATAATTTGAGATTGGTTGCTAGATAAAAATGGTCATAGTGTGCTTTAGATTTTCCTTACCCTAATAGAATACATCTTATATATTGGATATTTAATTAAATCAGGCATCTTCTATGTTAATTAAAATTTGATTTAGAAGCATTTAAGTGTTAGCATATTTCTCCTGAGGAATGCGTTGGCCCTGCACATTGGCCCTGCATGGCCCCAGTCATCCCCTCCACCTTGGTAAATGAATGAAGACTATTGAAATGTTTTGCAGATCAGAGCTCCACTTTCCATATACTTGACCTCTTTGTGGTAGTTCATTATTTCCCAGAATGCCGTTTTCCTTCTGTGGAACTTTTATGTAACAATGTCTCTAATATAGGGCTACCTGCCATTATTTAAGTGAAATATGACCGGTTGCTTACAGCTGATTTAAATGCAAAGTCAACCATGAATAAAACATTCAAGTCAGTTAAATTTTTTTTGAAAAGCCCTATTTTTGCCAATAAAAAGGAATAAAAAAGAGCCAACAAATATATTCAAGACCCTTTTAGCAAATGAGGAAATGGTTTTTTGGTTTGAAGTAGAGAGAACTTAGCAAAAGCTGATAAAAACCTCAAATTACTGATCTTCCACTTTTATTGAGTTTCACAATAGGTCATTTTTAATTATATGAAGCTTCTTTCTAAACAGCAGTGACACTCCTGTTTCTGTAATAAGTGACTGGGCAAAACCCTATGCTCTACTGGTATGGCATTTTACAAAATTAACTGAAACATAAATGGAATTAGACTTATGGGTGTTTGGCATGATGTCATAGTGTGATTGTGTTTTTCTTGACTGAAATGACGTGCTCCAAAGAGTGAACTGAAGAGACCTGTTCATGACCCCATGTAGAGTCAGACCCTGTGGGCATACTTCTCTTTTTATTTTGGGGATTTAGAAATTGACCCTCCAACTCAAAGCAAGGGAACTTGGGTTCTTTCCTCTGTAGAGCTGAAAGGCAATCAGCCCATGTATGTGTTGTTTCCCTCTTATCTATGGAAAGTAGCAATACGTTAGAAATTGTCTTCCTATATCACAGATGCACATACTAAGGAACAGAAGGGCAGTCAGGGGTTTCCAAAGCCACAGAATGAGGCAGAGAGAGGCAACAGTTACACCTCAAATTCCCAATTCTTGCTTCAACATATTAATGTTCCTTTTGTTAGGCAAATGGATTATAGTCTGTTGATATGAGTGCCTTTGGGCTAATGATTATGCAATCAAAAAACTGTAAGCTTTTGTATAGTTAAATATAGACTATTATAATGCTAATGTAGTATTAGCTTCAATAGGTATGGAGAACAACATTTTGAAATATGAAAATCCATAAAGGAGGGTTAGTAGTTCCATAGGCATTATAGTCCCTGCTCTCTAACTTTAGATTTAAAAAAGTAATGACCCTGATTATCTGAGATGGTTAAAGCCAGTTTTTGAACTTTTGTTGTGGTGGAGCCCCACACTGTCTTAACAACATCTTCAACTTACTTTAATTAAACAACTCTAAAATAAATGCACTCCAAGAAATATCAATAAATCTTTACCTAATTTAAAAAAAAAAAAGAAAAGAAAAAAAAAAATCACTACAAAACGTCCTGACCCAGAGATTAATAGGTAAGGGACAAGAGGTATGTTTTGAGTTCAAAGCAATCCGACTCGGAAAATACCTGTGAGGAAGAAATATAACTTGCTTATCAATCTAATGAACTTGGCTTCTTATTCATTTATTCAACAAGTATTTTTAGCATGGTTTTAGATTGTGGGAGTTCCAAGTTATTTAAGATGATTTTCCTATTTTAAAGTCACTTAGGATCTAGTTGTAAGGATAAAATATACACGCTAGAAAACTTGAATGAAGTAACAGTATGAGACTCAAATAACAGAACACGTCTGTGAAAGAGGTGTAACAAGTCAATAAATGTGCAAAAGATCATCTTTAATTAAGATGATCCTGCAAAATTTGAGAAGCAAACTGAATACCTAGGAAAAATCAAATCTTATTTTTAACAAGGGCTTTCCTGGGTGTCAGGTTAAACTAGTTAACCAATTTGTTAGTTTTCACTCCCTTGGAGAGCACACATGTGTCTCATCTCAGCAGTCTATAGTGAACTCTCTTACTGTAAATGTACATGCTTAACCATCAGAGCTATCTGTTATAACTCTGATCACAATGTGTTATAATCAGTTATTTTCCTATTTGTCTCTCTTTCTCTGCTCTGTGATCCCGAGAACATGGATGGTGACTTAATAACCAACATTTATTAAGCTCTTACTGTATACTGAGTATCATTTTTAATTTCAAGTCCTTTTTATATATTAACTCACTTAGTCCCCCTACTAACCTGATAACATAGGTATTACTCTGTGTTTCAGATGAGGAAATTGAGGCATGGAGAATTTAAGAAACATACCCAGAAGGAATATGTGGCAGATCTGGGATAGGAAAACAGGCAGTCTGGCTCTAAAACTCATGTGTTAATTCCTCCACTGTATTGCATCTTATCTTAGTATCATTTGTACCTAAAATAATGGTTGACATTGGCTAGTATCACTGGCTAGCTGAACACATAGATGATGAATCATTTTTACAATTGTAAATTTTCTGGAAGGGTATGTCAGGATTCACGCAAACATTAATAGAGCAACTCCAGAAAGTCATTTGACCCTGAAGGATACAGGACACAGATATCCCCCCAGAAATGGCAATGTGTCCCCAGTCTGTGGATGCCCTTAGGCTTTCAATCGTCTCTCTGTTCTGTCCTATAGTTACAGCCTATATTTTAGCATGGATGATTGTCTAGTCAAAGCTCCTTGCAAGAAATAGAAACCCCTCAAACTTGTTCAAGTATTAAGTTTACTGAGAAATGTCATGGGTAAAAAGGGAGGAAAAGAGAACATTTCCCAGAGAATGGATTGTGGCCCAAGCAGTCCCCTAAAATGTGTCTGCTACAAGTATGTAGAACTTATACTTTTAAGTGTTATAAAGTAACTCATTTATTTATTTATTTTTCTCAGAGGGCATTAAAGCACTCAAAATGAAGGCAGTGCTTAAAATCCCTCATTGAAATAGGCAGTAGCCTGTCTTTATCAGAAATACTCA
Organism: Balaenoptera ricei; assembly: GCF_028023285.1. NCBI lineage: Eukaryota > Metazoa > Chordata > Mammalia > Artiodactyla > Balaenopteridae > Balaenoptera > Balaenoptera ricei. Next base: position 55,199,846 of record NC_082644.1, on the reverse strand, counting down.
TCTAATCCTGTACCCAAGGGTCTGGCTCAATCCAAAGCTTTGTGCCTTTCCCTTGAATGTGTTCTTCATTCATTCATTTATTCATTTCCTTGTTTATGTATACATTCATTCATTTGGAAGCCTTACTGTTCTTTGCTTCCTGTTTGCCAAAGCTTGCTGTGGGCAGGGGGTACAGTGGTGAACAGACAGGCTCAGACCATGACCTCTTGGAGTTTACAGTTTAGTGGTGTCAATATATAAACATGTGTCTTAGTGAGTAGACTTTTATGTCACATGTAATTCTTAGGCACTTAGTTACTGAGTCTTGCTTTCTTATTTGTATAACGGGGTTAAATACTGACCTGGCCTTTCTCACATGTTGAAATGAGACTTAATGTACACGAAATCCCCTTTTTAATGTAAAAACTTAACTCAGAAATAGAACGCTGTATTTGGTCAGTTAACAGAAGGAGATCATGATGGCGGCTGGAGCAGTTGGCTGTTTGATTGGTTTTAGGAGGCAGTCTGGCATGGTGCAAGGAACGTGGCTTTTCAGAGAATAACATCTGAGTTTGAATTCAGATAACATCCCATACTAACATGTCTCCTTGGGTAAGTTACATAACCTTCCTGGGCTTCAATTTCTTCATCTCTAAGCAGAGGCAAATCATGCCTGCTTTGGAGAGTATTTTTGAGGACCAGAGAGAGTTTATAACTCACTTGACAGAGTTTAGTCTTCAATAAATGCTGGCTGGTATTTTTAGAATCCTGAGCTCTCCAGGAATCAGGTATTAGGACTCTTAGCTTTCCTAGGTACCTTCCTTCTACTCCTCCCTTTCCTGCCTGTGGCCGTGCCACTCCCTGCATCTCGTTAACCTTCCCCGGCCCTTCAGTCACCCTTGCAGCCCCACAGTCCAGGTGTACCTTCCCAGTTAGTGTTCCACACTCCATCAGTAGCTTCTTGGTTTCCCAATGAAAACCAGCATCCCTCATTCCGTCCCCTTGGGGTCCTGCTTTCTCTGTCGGTGCTAGAGACCTAATGTTACCATCCCAGGGATGAATCCTACTGGTTCCTTTGTTGAGTACCAAGTGTGTGCGAGGTATTTTATCCCTGTAATATTTCTGCAAGGCAAATATTTTTTCCATTTTATAGACAGGTGGAATATTATCCCAAATTCACACAGTTGAAAGTGGTGAATCTGGGATCTGAACTCTTTGTGCAGAATCCAATATCTAGTGACTCCCTACAGACAAGGTAAATCTCAGTTGTAAAGAAATTCAACCCTTAGGTGTAGCCCTAAGCAAGCAAATCCTTAGGGACTGTATTTTAAGAAACACATGGCCTTCCTGGAAACAGATTAGTAAAATCACTGATTAACCAATATTTGTTGAGCACTAGTTGCATGCCGGTAACTTCCTAGATGCTCAGTATATGGAGATGGATAGGCATGATCTTGTCCAAAGGCACTCATGTAAATGAGGAGGGGGAAGTGGGGGAAATAGGAGGTGATTATGAACCTGAGTTCAGTCTGAATTGGGGATGGCATAGTCAGGGCATATTTTTCAAGCAGGTTTTACAGGCAGAGAAAGAAGGAAAGGTGCATAAAAGATAAAAGTAAACAGCATGACAAGGTGATAAACATATGAGAATGCAGGAGTCATTTGAAGGGATTGTGAGAAAGAATGTGGCTAGATAGAACAAAATAATCATGGAGAGGAATGAGAGATAAGGCTAAGGAAGAATGTTGGAGTGGGGCAAGATGGTAGAAATGTCTTTAATGCTATACAAAAGCATCTGGACTTGGGCCTATAACTGGTGAGCAGCCATAAAAAGTCTGAATTTTAAAATAATGACTCTGATAATGGATATGTTAACTAACCTTACTGTGGTTATCTTTTTGCAAAATAGACGTATCCTCTACAAATCATCATGCTGTACACCTTAAACTTACATAACGTTACATGTCAATTTTATCTCAATAAGGCTGGAAAACATAAAAATAAAATAACGACTCCAAATATCATTTAACCTCATTGTGTTAGCTTATGGTTTCTAAGATACCACGGATCAAATCATGCCTTCCTCCTAGGTCTGCCATGAGTAAAAGATTGGCATATTTAATCTGAATGAACAATGGAACTGAGGCCTAAACCATGGCTTGGTGTTTTAATGTGCTACACATGGTAATAAAGAATATGCCCCCAAGGACCCGTAAACAATATGAATGAATTATTGGGGTCCCTCTGCTAATTTTATCTCTGATGTAGAAGCTGAACTATTCATTAAAGGAGTCCTAGGAAGAAAATCAAGAAAGCCCCATTTGCTACAAGACCCCAGATTTTCTCCCCTACTGCCATCTTTTCCTTCTATCATGAGTTCCATTTTAAGATACAACTTTCCTAAATCAAATGTTAGAGTTTTAGGAGCTAAGCATCAGTAGCTCTGGCATGGCTTGGAGTCTTCCTCAATCCAGTCATGGAACTAAAATGAAAATAGAATTATGGAAAGGGCAGATGCAGTATCTTATATCACTTTTATTACATTATATTTTAGCAGCTGAGACAGGAGGGGAGAATATTATAGAATCAGCTTGCTGCAGTCTCGCCTATAATTATATTTTTCCTTGATAAGACATTGGCGAGGAGCCCACCAAAATATTGATGCGAAATTTGATCTCCCAGTGCTGTGAAATTTCTCCAGGCCTGGGATTGAGACCGAGAGGTTTTGGAAGTGCTTGGCAGCTGTAGTAAATTCAGGAGCTAGAGGCAAGGAACAATCCCTCTAGCATAAGCCCAAATTCGATATATTATATAACTACAAAAGGCACACTCCTTACTGTATCTTTATACTCATGATTGGATCCTGTCCAGCTCATGTATCTTACCTAGGTATAAGCGTAAACACACACTTTACAAAATATCTAGGGAAAAGGGTGGGAGCCCTATAAAGTTTTCATGATTTTGTATTTTAAATGAGTGTATTACGTATAAATAGATATGCTGGTTCTGAAGTTCTTCAAAAACAAGTAGCAGGAAAAACTGCATGCCCCATGCTGTCACATATTATGAGTTTTACTCTCTCTTGCTATCTTTTTTGATAAGTACCAGTCCAGTTTTTCTTTTTAAAAAAAAAAAAAAAATTGCTGCAATATGGACATACCTCATGAGCAGAGTTTGCTGAGGACTACATATTTGTAAGTAAAGTTACTTTAAATTAGAGCCTATACAGTTATTTCCATAAGCAAAGCTGAAAGGCATTATATGCTCTGGCCCATTGGAATACCTGAGTTCAGCATGACTCTATCAGGAGGCTGCTGGCAGAGTGAAAAGAGCATAAGCTTAGGAACCACAGACCTGAATTTAAAATCCCAACTCTGGCACTGACGAGTTGCACGGGCTTAGCTAATACCAGAGTCTCTTTCATCATCTGTGAAGGTGTGAGGAATAAAATGGGATTATGTACATGAAGCAGGCAACCGTAGTTGGCACCTAGCAGAAGCTCAATGATGCATTATTTTCCTGTATCTTCCTTTCTCTTTTCCATCTCAGAATGTAATTATTTGTGGACAGAAGGCCAGGAAATTTATATCAAACATTATCTGGCAAGGAAGGGATCTGTTTACTAAGGATTTTTAATGGCTTCAGGTGTGATTTATTTTTTTACTGTTGCCATCTATTTATAACATGCTATTCTTACAAAGATGATTTGAGACAGCTTTCCAAATAAGACAATTGCCATAAGCTTGTAAAAATGATAGTAGAGAGAAAAGAAAAGGAACCAGGGACCAAATATTCTAACCTAGTTACTGTAACGGAGTATAATTTTTGGCCAAGGAAATTCCTTGGAAATTTCCATTCTATGTAGCTTTCATTATAAGAAAAAACAAAGACAACAATTCATCAGAGGAGACAGTTTTGCCTGGTATTCAAAAAAAGTTCTTATTTGGGTAATTTTATTGGGACTATTTAGAGGCACTATTGCTTTTAATATGACAGGTGATATTCTTAACTCATACCCTTGGGACTCCAACTCCAGGTTAGGCCTGACCAAGCCAGCAGGATATACACAGAATCTGGGCAGATCCTAGATTGGAGGTCTTCACTCTAAGAATCAACTAACTTCATAACCAACCCAGGGAAGACACTGGTAGAGTGGAGATTTCCTAGGCTTTGAAGTGAAACCAACCTAGGTTCAAACCCAGATCTGTAACCTACTCTCCCTTGAAGCCTTGGGCAAGCTGACTTAAGCTCTCAAATCATTGTAAAAAAAGAAAACGGCGGGGGGATAACGATACCCACTTCTTAGAGTGTTCGTGGGCATTTCGTGAAATAAAATATAAGGAAAGGGAGGGGAATGTGCCTAAACAGTCTGTCTCCAGTCCCAGAAGTGCCATGGCATTCATTTTCTAAGCACAATACAAGTTTGTATTGTAAAGCCCTGACTTAGGTTCCATGCAGTCTTTTGCTGGAGATCCCTCAGGAAAGATGCTTGTGAGCTATCACCTCCTTCACAAGTGCTTGTACACGTGTACACACACACACACGTACACACACAAGCACGCACAGATTTAGTCCTTGTGTATTACTTTATGAATCATAAAAAAATTATACAGAAAATTATTTCTCTCCTGCCTGTCTAAAGTGCTGCTATTTCTACTTTAATTCTGAAATTACATCATTGGCTAGTTTGTAAATTTGAAGTTCTTAGTCCTAATAGCGGTATTATCCAGACAATATTTTCCTTTTTTTTTTTTTTAACATTTAACATACTTACAAATCATTTTCTAAATAAGCCAATTCATCTAGCTAATTTTTGCATTTCTTCCAAATTTATATGGCAGACAGAATAATCTTTAACAAATTAGAGTCTGTTATCAATTTAGGTCACAAGACTGAGGCTTGGAGAAAACAGAAATCCAATAGAATTAAACGACTTCCCTCTTATTTGTTTTTAATTTATTCTCCTTTATTCTTATTTAAAGCTACCACTGCTAAGTGTTCTCTTCTCCAGTTCTCTATTCAGAATATTTTCTATTGTTCCATTACCCAAGACAAATCCACATGCACATAACCATCTATAGTTCTCAAAGAATTATTTATATATAATATATAATAAAAGCTCTTGATAATTTAGATCCCTTAAGGTGAATGTTGAATAATACATTGTGAAATATGTCAGCATCTCAATGTAATGACAATCAAAGGGCTGATTGCCATAACAGACCTATGGAAAAAAGAAATATTCATCTTATCCATAGGGCTCCAATTCAAACAGGAAAGGGGCCTCATATCTACATGTTTGTCTTTTGTATTGAAAATGTTCCTGAAATTGTTGGCTTAAGACAAGCTACTACAGCACAGTGAAAGTATTCTAAGCAGGTATTAAACTCTTTTTTCCCTGGCTCTATATTTACTAACAATGTACTACTGGCCATTGATTAGTTCCAAACTGGGAAGGCAGTGTATTCCAGTCTTCGTAATGGAGTTGCCACATTTTGTAATCTATACAAAGGTCTTTTGTGGGTTTGGTGAATGTAACCAAATTTTCTGAGCATAGATGACCCCGTAATAAGGAGAGCAGATTCTGGTCCCCCTTCTAGGTACTTCATACATTGTAAGGCCCAATTCAAGACAATCTTACTATTCACTATCACCATTATATAACCTCATAGCTTTCCCATTTTAGAATCATATATTCCAAAAACAAACCTTCAAAAATGAAAATCGGAACTATTTATGCTACATCTATATGAATTGATATTAAAAGTATATCAATACTATTAGACTGTCAAAGTATTTGGAGTTACTACCGTATTTTAAAAGTTTATTTTTAGTACCTTCAGACTTTCATAAAGTACTAGGACAGTTGAAGATTTGAAGGCTTGCAGAATTGAATTTGGGAAGTTACTGAAATTTTTCCACAAAGAGAAAAGAAAATTCAGGTGCCCTGATTTTAGCATCTGTAGGAATGACTTAATTGACTATAGATGTATTGTCTATAGGGGAGAGTAATCAACCTGGCATTAATGGGAGGGGCTCTGAAGCAAGTCTCTAAGGCATAGTCTCATATGAGTAAACAAGTTCAGGTTTTATTACACTGCATATAGCACAATTACCTGGAATTTAGCAATTTACCTAAACTTTATACCAAAACGTATGCCGTAGAGTTTAAATAAATTCTAGTGAAATGCCTAAAGAGTTTGTGTTCCAGGTAGCTGGACCTAGCAAAAAACTTAGAGTTGCCTTGGGAAAGGTATTTTTGTCTGTAAGACAGGCTATAGGAAACTTTAAGCCTCTTGGAAGGATTAATGATGACCTTGAAAGATTTTGCTTTTAGGAGGAAGTCGTAATTTCACATTCACATTTTTTTTTTTTTAACATGGGCACCAATTTTTCTACCCAAAGACCTAGCAGCCTTGTGCACTGATGAAAAGATCTAAGCTGAAATTTTTTTTAATGGTCTGGATATTTGAAGTTACTCGATAAAGATACTTACATATTTCAATTTTTTTTTAAGTAATAAAATTGCTCTAGAGTTGCCAGTGTAAAAGTGTATAATATTCAAGAAGTTATCTGCATGGCTGACTATTTAAAAGCAGAACCATGTGGTTGATATCAAATTCTGCACATGATGCAGTCTTATATTTTTTATTTATTTATTTTATTGACATATAGTTGATTTCCAATATTGTGTTGGTTTCAGGTGTACAGCAAAGTGATTCAGTTATATCTGTATATATGTATCTATCTATAGTCTTTTTAAAAATTCTATTCCATTATAGTTTATTACAAGATACTGAATATAGTTCCCTGTGCTATACAGTGATTCAGTTTTTTATGTGGTAGAATTTTTAATTTTTAATGCAGCCTGAGATCTATCTTTATAGATAGGTGAAGTCATTTGACCATACTTGCAAGTTGATGTAAATATTGGACCAGATTTGCCTACTTGAAACTGTAAAGACACTCAGGATTTTTTTCTATGGTGTTACTAGAAGCTTTACATTTTTACCTTTTAAGGTTAGGTGAGGCTTTTCCAACACCACTAATTTTTTGGCTTTATTCCGGTTTTCTGGTTGCTTTTTTCTCATCTTATTGACAGATACCTTTTTCTTTGCTCATTTCTGACATTTCCGACATTCTGTCATATGCTACCTTCTCCTCACTGTGTACACTTGGGTCAATTTTATCAAGACTTTAAATATTATCTATGTGCTTATTATTCTTGAATCTATGTACTTAACCCAGATATTGATCCTGAATTACAAATCCAAACTCAAATCCAACTTTGAGGCGTATTCCAAACTCACATCCGAAGCTGGACTCATAGTCTTCTCTTACCTTTTTAAGCCCTCTTCCTCTTCCTTGTGTTTCCTATAACCCAAGTATTCACCAAGTTCTGTCAAATCTACTTACCTGTCTCTCAAATCTGTCTACTTTTTTCTCCATATCCACTGCCTCTGCTGTCATTAACCCAGACCAGACTCCCACCGTCTCTCAAATGACTAACTACTAGTCTCCAAACCTGTATGCTGTGCTTATGGTCTCTTCCAACACCGCAGTCAGGAGAATCTGTCTGAAATACAAAATTGACCATTTCAGTTCCTATTTAGGTAAAATTTCATTCTATCATACTTTCCCCCTTGCTCCCAAGCCCAATCCTGTCCCCATTCCCTCCATTCCTATGGAAGTCTTTTTACCCCAGTATAGATATGTAGGTCTAGTCTCCAATGTAAAGGAGAGAGAAGGTAAGGCACAGGCCCAGTGAAATTACAAGTTAATTACAATCTGGGAAAATTAGAATTTTTTTCTTTGATCTTCCTTTGAACAATTTTTATAACTGTTCAGACAGTTCATAGATCATTTCCTTTAATTCTTATTTCATGACTTTTATGTTGGTTTAGTAAGTTTCAGACACTATTCACATGTATCACCTCAAATGGTAGTAACCATTTGAGCTATAGAAATGGCAAAGAAGAATCAGATTAGTATGGTACAAGGGACCATGAGGAGGATCCATTAGTTTTTGTAGCTCATCTCATTTTAGCTGCATCTCTCTACTTTAGATATTCATATTAGAAAACACCATCACTTTTTACTTAAATTATATGTATATACTTTAAACTTTTAGACTTTACCTTTTAACCTTTAAACCTGATTATGGTTTAGTAAAATATTTTGTGGGGTAAGGAGGTGGCAAACAGGGCCACTCCTGCCTAACTGTTCTCTTTCCCAAGTGATTGTATATGTTTGGAGAAGTTGAGACCTTTGAAAATGTGTGTCCTGAATGTTTTTTTCCTGAGCCTTCATTTACATTAAGTTAAAATGCTTAAAATTGGCTCAAACCTTGACATACAGAAAGTCCAGGACTGAGAAAGGTAGAGCTCAGGATTTTCTACTCCCAGTACTGTATCTAATATCGACTGAGGACCATATCTCTTCCTGTCCTGAGCTGAAAAGGAACTGGATTCAAGGAAGATTCCATCCCAAGCTTCTTATCTCTTAACTTTTCACTACCAACAAGCCCTAGCTTATCAATACTTCCTTTAATAAGGCCACTGGAGTACAGGTAACAAGCTACACTTTCAATTTAATGGGAGTGAACATAATTCTCACTAGACTGAATGCTTTTTTTTCTTTTTTTAAAGTTTCTTCTTTAATATGTATATCAGCTAAGTGGATGGTTTTGTAGGTCTCATGGATTTTAGTTCTCTTTTAGGAAAGCTTCCCCCCTCTTAAATTTTTAAAGAATGTTTCTGCCCCCTTTCATTTTTCAAACCTGATCTTAAACCTTACTTCTTTGCTTTCCTTCTCCCTCTCTCCTTTGCATGTTAATATCTATAAATGAAGTTCCCGCTCCTCCATCTGAGCCTAGCAGAGATCAATGAAGTGAGTATCAATTACAAGCACTCATCCAGCAGGAGCCAGCTTGGCTTAAAATCATCCTTCCTTGGTAAACCAAGAGAATATATAATAATCCTGATTGATTACTCCCAAAGAATATATTGGTGTCATTGGTATTCGGTGCAATGGAACTAAAATAGTTCTTAATTCTAAATCCTCCCTTGGATTTTTACCTTCTTACATGTCTCTACCACAGGTAAACAGTTGGGCTAAAGAAGGAGGAGATGAAAGTTTATTTCTAAGCTTTGTACAGTAATAAATAGGTAACACCATCTGAGATCCTTAAACTTCTTAAAATTTGTCTTAGAAGATGTAAAAAACTGTGATACATTTGATCTAGCCCAGGATCCCTGGGCATTTATGTTTGAAAAAAATCTATTTATTGAGCCCTTGACTCTAATGCAGGTACTCCAAACTCAGTGTGTTACTAAAACAGCATTACCTCTGAAGATTGTGATAGGCATAGTTGCTCTCTTGGGAAACAAGGTTCATAATTCCTTGTATGAAAGTCTCTCTTGAAGTCCAGTAGAATGTCTCTTGCTGGAATCCAACTTTATGTCTTCATCTTTAGTACAGAGTACTAAACCATCCATTTTTTCCCCAGAACTACTTCATCTATTTCAAGGAAACATTGACTAATAGTCTCAAAGAATGTCTATGCAATCTAGAACTACTTTCCTTGTCATGAGAGTGGAAAATGTCTTCATAACTGAAATTTAGGATTCCCCCCCAATGCTGAAATTCTTTTAACCAAAATACCTTAAGCTCCAGTTGATTTATTTTTCATTTATTCCCTGCTTCCTTCTCATAATAACTCTTTAGATCCTCAAAGGGATAATCTAACTTTTCCTGACTTTTGCTCTTTGTAACATTTTAATTATTTCTATTGACATCTTTGGAACCAAGTCTATATGTGTCTTTTAAACTTAGAACCTTTTAAGTGCATAATATACACTTGAGATTCACAAATAGGTTTTGTTGGTAATAATGATAGAAGAAACTTTGGCATTCCACACAAAAGGAACCCATCCTGAGTACTTGGGGTGATGGGGAATGGGGAGTTGAAGCCCAGAGTTCCCTTTGGCCATTAACACTGATACAGAAGTAACAAGTTACAATCCTAGAGAAGGGGTAAGTGGATCCACAAGGCTGGTTAAATGAACAACAGTGATGTAGGGGTGGGAACAGCAGGAATAGCAGCAGGTGCCAAGTCTGACCACATCACATACTTGAAAACTAATGTCTAAGACTTGATCTGAGTTCAGAGCCCAGGGGGTTTGGGAGGAAGCTCAGCAGGAGAGTTTGGAAACTCTCTAGTCATTCTGATGGAGCCATTTAAACAGAGTTCTCCTCTGGAGGGCCTCTTCTGAGGCCTGGTGGACATGTCTCTACTAAACTCAAAGGCATGGTCCTGGCTTCTGACAGATATGATGAAAGTAGCCAGGTGACTCAGACCTTCCTCTCCCATCCTTTGGAGTTGAGTCTGATCACCCAGAGACAGTGCGGTACTTTCCTCATGAACAACTTCACTCTGACCTAGTTCTCTCTATGGATTCAGGTCCCTGTCAAGAGTATTCACAGGTCAGACAGCATATTGACTGCTGCCTAAATCAGGAAGACACACAAGTTAATGAACATGCATCTCAGAGGTGAGAGGAACTGCTTCCGTGGCAGCTACCATTGGGTTCCACTTTGCAGGTTCCATTGTCACTACACAGAACCCTGAGCTGCAGAATTGGCCCCTGATCATCCTTAAACCCAAGTGGCAGGTGAGACCCCAAATCAGTGATGAGGAAAAGAGTAAGGAGACCCATCCAAGTACGATATGTCCAACAAAAAAAACCAAAATACAAAAAAAAAAAAAAAAACCCACGAAAAACAACAACAAAACAAACACAAACAAGTCAGGGACTTCAGACTACTAGATGGCAGTCGGCCTGGCCCTCGCACTTTACTCCTATTGTAGCTGTCTTCTCCTGCCCCATTCCCAGATTCCAATCCCTTCCAATCTGTTGCTCCCCTCTGGCCCTTTAAGACTAAACATCCATTAGTCTTCTACTTCTTGGAGGTTCTTATTTATTTGAACTAATATAACAAACACATCTGTAGTTGTTATGTTACTGTGTGCCACATACTCATCTAAGCACTTTACAAATCTTAAGTCCTGCATTTAAGAAGCAGTCCTATTGTTACTTCACTTTATAGATGAGTTTGTCCCCATTTGTGGTTCTGCATGTTCCCGGATATTGTATATGGATAGCCTGTTGAGGACCTGGAGTGTCAACGTTACCAGTGCTCAAGCAATGGCTCCCTCAGAGCAAGGTTGGACAGTGACCATTGTGTAGCAGCAAAAGAACTTGAGCTTTTGAAGCAGGATCCTTTGGGTTCCATCCCAGGCCTGCCACTTCCTAGCTGAGTGCCTTTAATCAATTTAGAGTTTTCTCATCTGTAAAATGGGAATCATATTGACCTGAGAAGGCTTTGGGAGGTTAGAGATCACATGGGGAAAGCTCTAGCACAGTGCCTGGAACAGATAGCATTTAGGAAATGGTAGCTACTGTTATTCGCTCAGCTTCAGCTAGGTGTGTAGAAAAAGTCCCGCTTGATTAAATGCACCCAGCAGAAACTTTAGAAATGAAAGTGACCTTAGATGTTGGCAAGATGGATTCCCTCCTTTTTGAATGAGGAAACCGAAGCCTGGAAAGCTTTAGATTTTCTTGAAGTCATCTAGCTAATTAACAAGAGGACAGGGAAAGAACTGAGGCTACCTGGTTCCTACCTGAGTCTTTCTCCACTGTCACACCTCGCTACTGCTGATGTACTGAGGGACTCAAGCCGACAGTGACAGAGCTCGAGACTGGAGATGATCTGTCAGGACCTGTGGGCCCAGGCACATTCTTCTACCTCCATTCATTTTCCGGTAGAAGCAACCCCTCATCTCAGACCTCTCCCTCTCCCTTCAGGATCCTAGAATAAGAACGCCATTGTTCAGAGGCAAACAGGCCGAGCCCTTGCTGCAGCAGCCTTCTTTTCAGCTGCAGTGGTTTTCTGACTCAATTCTTCCCAGCTTTGTAGAGGGTCATCTTGTGTAAAACAGAAACACACCCCAGTCTCTTCTGCCTTTTCTGTCATATATATAAGTGGTTACCCCTCTCTTCTAAAGGGACAGTAGGGTACATTCAATAGAACCTATTACTTTAGTTTATATCATATTTATTCTATCCTGATGATTTAGAGATTGAAATTTCCTTCTTAGAGACATGAAAATATTCCTGGGTGTGGGGCTGAAGTTGAACTATTTGATGTCTCTGGTAGCAGGAATTTGGTTGCGGTAATATTGTTACCATATGGATGGATGTGTAACTATTGAAAACTGGGATGAGAATTCCAGGGCAGTTTACTGGGACCACCAAGATGATGAATGACATATTTGATTCTAAAGAACTAAAGCGAAGTAGAATTTCACATTTGAAATTGGAGTTGTCATGTCAAAATGAAAACCTTGTTATAAATAAAAGTACATATATGCATAGGAACAAAGCCTCTTTAACTCTGGGAAGGATCTATGTGACAACAACATTGTTAGAATGTTTCAGAATTATTTAAAAAAACAATGAATCAGCATGGCTGTCACTGTCATTTATTCCTTTCTTCCTCTGTAATGTAGCAGTGCTCTTTTTCCTCCACTAAATGAAAGTCGGTTGGCCCTGCCTTGAAATATTGAACTCTTTGGGGGTTTTCAGGCCTCTTTTGCTCACGATATTTATCACTGAGGCCACTGATTGGTGAGCTGGATCCACCGTACTCCGAGTAGCTTTTTGTTTCAAGCCCTGCTTTGTTTTAACTTAGGTGTTGAATGCAGCATCAAAGGTAGGCAAGCAGACATCCAGAGGCAGATGTGGGCACATTCCCAAAAGTTCAGTGCCAAGGGCCTTGTGTTTCTTAACAGAGGTGACTTGGCAAGACTCCAAAAACAAGATGAAAAATACAAAGTTGAATTTAGTTAGAGGGAAGGAGAAAGGAAAGCATTGAAAGCTTGAGTCCCGTTAACATGAAAAGTTGAGTTCTGGCTTTTAAAAGCTTCCTTCCAAAACAGACCTGTGTTAGTTTAATCACTGGCCAGTTGTAGATTTAAATTGAGCTTCTCACACTGATTAATCTTTTTAGGAGTGAAAATGGCCATTGTGGCTAATAGGGAACTGATTTTCTGTTTATAATGGACTTTTACTTACTCGGATGGTTAAAACAGAGACCATTGTTATTCTATTAATGGGTCCCTAGCTGAACAGATTGGGAGCAGAGCACAATGATTAGGACCTGCACACTGAGTCAGTCAGACCTGAACACACTTCCAGCACTGCCACTTGGGAACTTAGGATGGCGGGCAAATTGCTTAATACCTCTGAGTCAACCTCACTGACATCATCTGTAAAATGGGAATGTTTTTGTAACATTTAAGTGAGCAGAGGCATGTAAAGTATAATGCTTGCTACATAGCAAACAAATTCTCTATGTCATGGACACATTAAGTTGCATATCCTTAGAAAGATCTGGAAATCGTATCAAGAGATTATTTCATTTTACACTTGAAAGAACTGAGATAAAAGAGGATGCCTCTCCTGCTATCATGTGACCCAAAAGCTGCAGAGCCAAGGCAAGAACCCAGGGCCTCGTCTTCTCTCCATCCAAGCCACTCTGTATGAAGCTATAAGACTATTTTTAATGTAATTATTATAAAATAATTATTTTATAGCTGTAAAGCTATAAGGCTATTTTAATGTAATTACTATAAAATAATTATAGCTATATAAAATTCACAATATTATAGCTATGATTATTATAACAGCTCTGTAAAAGAATAACCATCTTATTAAGCAAGTATTGTTTGCCAGTCATTCTACTAAATCCTTCCATCTATTATCTCATTTAATCCTTGTAATGTGCTTGTTTGGTAAGTACTACTATTGTACCTGTTTTTCACTGTTGAGGATAAGCTAAGCACAGAGGGTTTAAATAATTTGCTAAAGTCCTACATTTACCAGTGGCAGAGGCAGGGTTTAAATGCAGGAAGTATGTCTCTGGAATCAGCCCTCTTAACCAGCATGCTGACTGTGTTTGACAGTTGTCCTAAGTAAATGAGACACCCATGATTAATGGCTCTTATCTCCATAGGCAACTTGAAAAACAATGAGAGCACATCACAAAAGAACTTTAAACTTGGACAGCCACATCCTGTTCATCACAGTTTATGAATTTATTTAAACGAGTGCCCAGAGGATACAGGTAGCTATAGCTGACGAAGAACATCATAAGTTCAGTTGTCAGAAGCTCTGTATTCAGATCCCACCTCTCTGTCTTTCTAGAAGGCTGAACTTGTGTCCTTAACCCTGGCTGAGCCTTGATTACCTATTTTGTTAAGTGAGAAGGGTGACCCTCAGGTATTTTTGCCTGGATTTAGTAAGGTGTAAATGCAACTCCCTGGTGCATAAGAGGTCCCCAAAGGAGGCCTCTGTCTTAGAGGAAGGTGGAGAGTGATTTGGTACACTTTTCTAGTTTCCTCTACCAGCTTCAGAAAAATCAAACCCAGCAACACATTTACCCGTTTCCTTCAGGTTGGAATATATTTGTGGTAAAATTCAGTTATTCCTGGGTCAGCCTGCCCTGGGGCACAGATCCTAAAAAGAACTGCAGACCGTGAGCCACTCACGGGGCTGACTTCAGGGGGAGAATGGCTGCCCACAGCTTCCTTGGTGCATTTAGCTTTCACAAGGACACTGGGCCCAAATTTAATCTGAGGGAAGCTTTCTAACTTCCTTTGAGCCTAGACCTCTGAAGACAAAAAAAGCCCACTGCAGGTGCTATAGCAACCTGTGGCAACCTGGGCCCCAGCATAACCCAAATGGAAAAGACCTCCAAGGAGTTGGAAGAGAGGAGCAGATTTGAAAAGAGTTTTAACTAGTGTGGCAAATGGTCCATCACACACTCTCCTCTCCTAGTTTATTTTGATACATCCCCACCTGGTCCCCAGGTGTGTAAGAACCACAGAACACTGTTCACGCTGCTGCTGTGGACCAGACCTGCGCAGTGGAAGCCAGGCTGCCCACCTTGGAACAATATGGCTTTATTCTTTCAGGTGCCTGAAGAGAGGTCTGCTACTGTGAAAGACAAGGGAAGAAAAGGAAAGGAAGGGAAGGGAGGGGAGGGAAGGGGATGGGAGGGGGAGGGGAAGGGGGGAGGGGGAGGGGAGGGGAGGGAGAGAAGGATGGGGGAAGGAAGAGAAGGGAAGGAAAGAAATTGTATACTTTGAGGAATTTGGTCCCAATGAAAAACATCAGAAAGTAGGAAGAAATCCCATTAAGAAAATGCAAAGCCATTTCTTCCTCCCTGCCTCCCCACCAGCCTGCACCCCAGCCTGAAATAAATGTCAAGGTAAATTGGTTGCCTATTGAGAAAGGAGAGGAACAGGGAGAAAACCTATTTCTTCAAAAACCCAGGAGTTTAAGTCTAGAAATACAAGACAGTTGCCAGAACGGAAAGTTGGGAGTGTTCGTGATTCCACATATGGATTTGTAGAAATAAAGCAAGCTCTGGAGAGTTTGTTTTGGCGTTAATTATCTCACACTGGAAATCATCATAACAAAATGGTAAATTCTGGAATTTCCACTTTTCCTTCACCTGAAGAGGATATATGTTTTATTTTGGCCAGACAGAGATGTCACATTATTAGAGACATGAATGAATTGGAGGGAACAGTTTTCCACCTCACTCTTTTGTGGAATTGGCAGGAGAACTTTATGAGTCTCAAGGCAAAATGCAGTCTGTGATAGTCTCAACATTTTCTGTAAGGAGAAAAGGTGGTGAGAACTTCATAGAATTTTGTCTGAGGAGCACTGGAAGAGTACCTTACTGTATGTGTGTATATATGAAATTAAATTTCTTGTATGTGCCTTTTAGCAATAGAGAAACAAGTTGTATCTCGCATGGGATGGGACTTCTTAGTCCATGTGTATCCTCATTACCTTGAAATAACTAAATTGAAAAAAGACATTAAATAATAAGCAGCCTGACTAAACACAGACTGAAACAAATGCCTTGCATCTAGATTAATAAGGTGATGCAAGACGCTACATCACCTGGCAGAGGAAGATTTAAAGCAGGTCAGGTTCCTTGGGAGGACAAAAAAATAACTTTCAAGATGAATGACCAAAAAAAATCTATGTGTGGTCCAAGCCTTTTCTTTTTTAAAAACAAAACAGTTTGCCAAATGTGCTTAAGCTGCATGGTAATGGTTTTCATAAAGTTTTAATGATTTGCTTGCAAGGCTTGATGAGTCATATCTTTGACTAGAGGAGGAACACATAAATAAGAACTCGTTTTTATCATTAGTGTTTGAGTCTAAGAGTACTGGGAAATGTGATGAGAGAAGGTACACTTAATACCTGTTCTCAAGCAGGGGCAAGGGAGTGTTGGCATGTAATAGCACATTATACTTTTTAAATATAATTACAAATACTTAGTAAGTTTAGACAGAAAGGGGAAAGAAGTCTGGCTGAAACAGAGGTCAGACCTCCAGGAAAGCTTAAACTTGACCTTCCTCCTTATCAGCTCCTTCTAGTTCTAGACTTGCCGTGGATATACTGGATCAGACTTATTTCATCTGTGGCTCAGTTAAATCCTCTGAAGAAGAACAGTTTCTGTATTAATTGTCCATTAAAAATATGTGTGCTGATCTTCCTGACACCACATTCTTTAAAGCAACCAATGTAGTGTAGGGTAACTTTGTCACAAGAAAATTAGAGCAATTTTTTAGAGAAAAAATTTTATGTAAATATTCTTTTATATTTCACTTGGCAGTTAGGGGCCAGAGATAATGTTTTCAAATATCAAGGATGACCTAGTTGTTTAATTATAATCACTCTGTATTTGTAGCTCCTTTGAGAACTGTGAAAAGTAATAGATGGGATTTCTTGTCCTAGCACCTGTGTACTTGGTAAGATTTAACAACTTTTTTTCTTATTATTATGGTAAGAACACTTAACATGAGATCTATTCTTATAATAAATTTTGAACAATAATGTATAAAATGTTACTGTTGTCTATAGGTACACTGTCGAACAGCAGATCTTTAAAACTTATTCATCTTGCCTAACTGAAACTTGCTGCTGGTTGATTAGTAACTCCTCACTTCCCCCTCCCCCAGCCCCTGGCAACCACCATTCCACTCTTTGAGTCTACGAATTTGGCTTAGTTATCTCATGTAAGTGGAATCATGCAGTCTATCTGTGACTGGCTTATTTTACTTAGCATTGTGTCTTTAAGGTTTACCCATGTTGTTGGTTATTGCAGAATTTTCTTCATTTTTAAGGCTGAATAGTAAATATTCCATTTTGTGTGTGTGTATGTATATGTATATAGATATACATGCAACATTTTCTTTATCCATTCGTATGTCTGTGGACATTTAAGTTGTTTCTACATCTTGGCTATTGTGAATAGAACTGCAATGAACATGGGAGTGCTAGTATCTCTTCAAGGTCTTGATTTCAGTTCTTTTAGATAAATACCCAGGAGTGGAATTGCTGGATCACATGGCAGTTTATTTTTAATTTTTTTGAGGAAGCTCCATACAGTTTTCCATAGCAGTTGAACCACTTTGCATTCCCACCAACAGTGTGCAAGGGTTCCAGTTTCTCCACATCCTCGCCAACACTTGTGTTTTGCTTTTTGATAATAGCCATCCTGACAGGTGTGAGATGATATTGTGGTTTTGATTTGCACTTCTGATGATTAGTGACATTGAGCATCTTTTCATATACCCATTGGCCATTTGTATGTCTTCTTTGGAGAAATGTCTATTCAAGTTCTTAGTCCATTTTTAAGCAGTTTATTAGTTTTTTGTTGTTGAGTTATAGGAGTTCCTTATATGTTTTGGAGATTTAAATATATTTTATAAAATATTATAAAATAAAATAAATTTTGGAAATTAAAACCCTCATCAGATATATGGTTTGCAAATACTTTCTCCCATTCCATAGGTTAACTCTATACTCTGTTGATTGTTTCCCATGCTGTGCAGAAGTTTTTTAGTTTGCTGTAATCCCACTTATTTATTCTTGCTGTATTGCTTGTACTTTTTGTGACAGACCCGTGAAATCATTGCCAAGACCAGTGTCATGAAACTTTTCCCCTGTTTTTTCTTCTAGGAGTTTTACAGTTTCAGGTCTCATGTTTAAGTCTTTAATCCATTTGGAGTTGATTTTTGTGTGTGGTGTAAGAAAAGGGTCCAGTTTTCTTCTTTTTGCATGTGAATATCCAGTTTTC
Organism: Balaenoptera ricei; assembly: GCF_028023285.1. NCBI lineage: Eukaryota > Metazoa > Chordata > Mammalia > Artiodactyla > Balaenopteridae > Balaenoptera > Balaenoptera ricei. The sequence goes on along the minus strand of NC_082644.1, from coordinate 55,181,642 downwards.
CCAAAACCATTTGGTAAAGAAACTAACCTTTTCAACAATTACTTTAAACGTAAATAGATTAAACCCTTCAATCAAATGATATAGAGTGGCTGAATGGATAAGAAAACAAGACCCAAAATACTTTTTTTCTTTCATCTCAAGTTTAAAACCTATAAAATATATTTATTCTTTCTTTTAAATTCTTATTTAAAAATACAGTTTTTTTCTATGTTAGTATCTTTAGTGCATCTTTGAGTAGAGAGACAAATAGCATACTATACAGACTGATGTTAACAGCAATTTCTTTTAATATTATAAGAAGCGTTTGGAAGAGGACATGCACAGTGAAATTTACAAGACTGCAGATTTTGCGATGTAGGAGAAATGGTTCAAAGGTAGATACTGTAAGATTTTGAAATGCTTTATAAATACTCTATGAGGACATTGTTGTAGTTCTTCCTTCTACCCATCTCCCAGATCAGTATCCAGAGAGCATATGCCAAGTCAGGTGATTTCCTCATCTGCTCTGCCCTGTTATGGGCCTCATCACATAGTATATAACTGGTACAGTGTCTGCCTTCCTTTTGGACTGTCAACTTTTTCAGGTTAGGGATTATGTTTAAATTTTTTTCTGTATCCCAGTACTTAGGATAACTTCCTAAGTGTTTGTGTCCCTCTGCCTTTGTACTCTGGTAGTATATTATTCTATTTGCCAACCACATCTAAAAATGTACTCCATATCAAGCAGTTTCAATGTATTCCCTATAGGAAGCCATCAAAAGTTTTAATTTTCTTTTTGATTAGTAATATATGCACAGGGTACAAAATATAAAAGTAACAAAGCGTAAATAGGAAAAAATAAGTCAGCTTCCACCCTATTCCCCAGTCACCTAATTTCCCTAGCAGGATACAACCTCCGTTGGATATCTTATTTCTTATGACTATCTCCCAGAGATATTCTATATATACCAAAGCAAATATATACATTTGCTAGGCTATGACCAAGCCCACCATTGGCCCTTAATGCAGTGAGAAATAAAATATGGCAAGCTGAAAATTCTGTATATGGTAGTAGTATAGACCCTTGAGTGTTAGCATGATGTGTCCACCAGGCACGTCCAGAAAAGTAAGTCCTCCATTCTGGGTTCCTCTGATGCAGTCATATCTCACTCCACGTAGCCATCCTTGACCACAGAATATCAGGCATGCCTGTAATAAGGGAACAGGGAGACACCAAGGAACTCAATTCATTTTTACTCTTATCTCATGGATATCCTTTGCAGTGCTTCTTTATCTCAGATGTAAAAATAGTAGTAGTAGTACAGTGGTTAATACGTATCTAGCTCTTGGATTGTACCAGACATGGTTCCAAGTATGTACTTTTTCTTCACTCATTTAAACTAAAGTGAAATCAACCTTAATCCTGAACTTGTATTCTTTCTCTTCAGTGACCAAACCTGGAGCAGATCTGAAGGCCTAACATACCTTGCTGTGAGGAGTTTACCTCCAAGTGAACAGGATTGATAGCTTTATATAAGTTTTAGGTAAATTTATGGACATCCCCAATTGTTTATTGAGGATAAGGAGATGTTTCTTGGCTTAATCCACCAAATTAGGTTAGGATGAAATGGGCAAACGTTCACTTGGTCATAAAGCTATCACTGATCTGACTTTGGATTCAAATATTTCATGGGTTAAATTTAGCTGCTAAGGATAGCCTTAAAATTCTTGTATTGCTTCATTGGGGGCAGTTGAAAGTATAGCCATGGCTTCTATTTTCACAGGTTATAAGGCATAAACCAGTGGTTGCCGTGTGTGTGTGTGTGTGTGTGTGTGTGTACACGTGTGTGTGTGTGTACGTATAAAATTCAATTGCCTTTTCCTCCAAAATCAGAATAGCCTTATTATTTCTCCTGATTATAAAAGTAATATATGCCTATTGCAGAAAAACTTAGAAGATGCGGTCAAATATAAAGAAATATTGAAAAAGAGTCATAATGTAACCTCACAAAGATAGAAATCACTGCTAATAGTTTAGTGTATATCCTTCCAGACTTTTTTCTATACCTGTATATAACTATAAATATTAATTTCTCTTTTTTGCTAGAATAGGATCATATTCTACACAGTTTTCCTTCCACAATAAATAAATCATGCACAGCTGTTCCTGTTATAAATAAATATCTACATCGCCTTTTAAAATAGTTGTCTAGTGTTCCCTTGTATGGATATACCATAGTTTAACTAACAAATCCTCTACTGATATACTTTTAGATATAGTGGTTTTGATAATACAAATAAATAATTAGTATACATACATCTTTATCCATATCTCTGGTTATTTTATGTGCACTTGGTTGTTAGGTTCTTCAACAGCTACTAACCACAGATTCCATAAGTAAATTTATGTCTTCTTATGGAGAAATATTTCAGACACTTTGCTGCTATGATCAATAGTCCCTTCTTTTTTATTTTAAATGAGAATTCATTTCTCGTGACACAATCATCGGTGTATTGTAGATTCAATGTTTCATTATTCCTCTCTCCATTTTTAAAGAGGAATATGGAGGATAAAAAGTGATATTAGTGCTAAGAGGAGGCAATACAGATGTAGGAGGTGGGAAGTGGCGTGTGTCTAACGTGGTTCTGGGTTTTAAGTAGATATTTAGACTATGGAAAGAGACAGAGTACCTTGATATTGCCCCACTATCCCTGCTGGTTTCCATGGAGCTCCAGGAAGACTGAGTTTGGAAATCCCTGGTTTAGAGGTCAGGCCTGGGAGACCCTCACTGATGAGGCCTCTGGATCCTGCTGTTTCACCTCCTTGGGATTGCTTCTTTCTTTGTAATGTCGTAGCACTTTGCCATCTTTCTCAGGCAGTGTCATAAAAATGAACCAAACACCAGTCATTTGAAAATCCTTAAACTTCTAGAAGCAATTTTTAATGGTAGAAAGTGGTAATGTAAAGTACATTGTTTAATTTTTATGAAAAATCTAAAACTGGTTAATCAAACAACTAAGGATTTCTCAATATGTATATTTTAGGAGTGCCAGTAGAACATTAAGCTGGCTTGAAAACTGGAGGTGGTGTTTTCATCCATCTTGTTTGTCATTCCATAGCAAGAAAAATTCCTAATATCATAAAATCTCTTTTCAAATATAAATGAGAGTATGTTTCTAAAGCTATTTTGATATATTTTTGTAGTATAATATCCAAAACTACATTTTATTTTAGACCAGTCTATGAACATTCTTAAAAAGGGGACGTGCCCCTGAGCTTATTCAGTAAATGTTCGAGTTTCCACTGTCAGCTCACCTTGTAGCACCAGACTTTAAAAGGGTTGTTTGGATCAGGCTTAATTTCTTTGATTTTCCCTGACTACGCTAAGTAATGAGTCTTACTAAAAAAAATTATATTATCTCTACCCTAAAATTTTCATGCATCTACTGAATATCTATTTCCCTTGAAAAAAATCTTCCATATTCTGCTTTGCACTACTTTTAGAAAGTGTTAAAATGAATCAGTAAATTTGACACGTATCAGGAGGTAAGGAATAAGCTCTATCTTCAGAGAGATGAGGTAGCAGGAGTGGATCTGAGAGGGTGAAGAATTTACTACAAGCTACTAATTGGCCTCATAGAAAAGGAAAAGATCTGTATCCCATTAATTTATGTTCCAAAAATCATAAAAGTTTTCTCATACTAGACACATTGCAGACATCTGTGCTGAGATCTACTTTGACTTTAAAAATCCACCACCCCCAGCACAACTTGCCCTGGTGATTCCTGCAACAGTTTCTTAGTAACATTTACATGGAGCTCTTTGAACAGGTATTAAACAATGTTATCAAAGCTGAGCGACTTTCAATTTGTCATTGTCCCCATCTCCCCAGCCTATATACATGTCAGCCATACCAGGGCATTTTTCTCTCCAAATTTACAGAAAGGTATTGAGTGTGTGAAATGTATAAGGGGATGCCTTTTAATAGAAAAGGCCCCAGGGTATATGCCCTAATCAGAAATCTCACCTTTGGACGCTCTTGACTGAAAATATAAGTAGGGCCACCAGAGCGATGTTTTTTTTTGTTTGTTTTTTTCCCAGTTAATTCAGAAGAATCCTGTTGAAAAAAACTGAAAGTTTTGATTAAGACTTTAATTAAAAATATGTCATGGACATATATACACTACCAAATGTAAAATAGATAGCTAGTGGGAAGCAGCCGCATAGCACAGGGAGATCAGCTCGGTGCTTTGTGACCACCTAGAGGGGTGGGATGGGGAGGGTGGGAGGGAGGGAGATGCAAGAGGGAAGAGAAATGGGAACATATTGTATATGTATAACTGATTCACTTTGTTATAAAGCAGAAGCTAACACACTATTGTAAGGCAATTATACTTCAATAAAGATGTTTAAAAAAAAAAAAAAATATGTTAAGATCCACCATTGGTAACTTCTTTGGTAGAGGTAGTATTAACAAACTCCAGTTTACTTGAGCAGAAAATTGAAAAAGGATACGGATTGAGTTCCCATGCCCATATCCATGGATTCCCATAGGGCAAGTAGTTCTAGATCAGAGTTTTTCTAATCCAAGAATATCTAAAATGCTTCCTAGAGTTCTTTGGGGTATTTTGTAACCAGAGATTAGCTTTAAGTGTTCCTGTGACATTCCTCATTTTTTCACTATTTCAAGTTTCCATAAGGATAACATTTCAGAATCTGAATCTAATTCTCTTTCTTCATCTGAATTTTATCCTTCAGTTATGTATTTTTTCCTAAGTAGAGTCAAATATAATGCCAAAAGCACAATTGTATAAGTATTGCCAGCTACAAGGTAGAATATGTATTTCATTTGTTTTTCCATAACCTCGAATAGGAAAACATGAAAATGAAGAAGAGTTCTCATTCATTGCGATCTTGCAGTCTTCATCTCTAAGTTTATTATTTTAGTAGAATGATCCTGCTATCCTACCCACCCCCCGCCCCGCCGCCCCTGCCCCCCCCCCCCACCACAATGGATTAGACTCCAAAGAAGAATATATTTTACTTCATTGTTGCTCAGTCTAAAGCTCCTTCTCACACTGTTTTCCAAGGGATAGAATAGTGAATGAGAGTATTAGGCTTTGGACTAAATAGATCAAATCTTCCTTCTTCCATTTACTAGACATATGACCTTAGTCATATCAGTTAGGCAGTTTTCTCATCTGTACAGTAAGGTTACCAGTAGCCCATTTTGGGTTGTTGTGAGAATTAAATGAGAAATATATGAGGCACATTACAGTGCTTGGTGTACGGAAGAGCTTAATGAATGCTAGTTAACCTCAGAACTGTTTATCCTACATGTTGAAGAATAGAATATGGAGGAAATGATAGTTGGCTTCAGTGGGTTTCCCGTTACTTGTTCCCTCCATGGGAAAGTCAGGACCATTTCTTGGTAGTTTTTTAATAGAGATAAAATTCACATAAAACTCACCATGTTAAGTGTAAAATTCAGTAGTTTTTAGTATATTCAAAATGTTGTGTAACCATCACCACTAATTCCAAAGCATTTTCATCACCCCAAAAGAAACCCTATAACCATCAAGCAGTCCCTCTCAATTCCTTTCCTTCCCTCCCCCTATGCCCTGGCAACTACTAATCTACTTTCTGTCTCTGTGGGTTTGCCTAGTCTGGACATTTCATATAAGTGGAATCGTATAATACACGGCTTTTAGTGTCTAGCTTCTTTCACGTAGCATAATGATTTCAAGGTTATCCATGTTATATGATATATTATATACTTCATTCCATTTTATGCCTGAATAATACTCCCTTGTATGCATATAGTACAGTTGTTTCTCCATTCATCATTTGATGGACATTTGAGTTGTTTCCTTGTCTGACTATTATGACTAATGCTGCTGTGAAAATCCGTGTGTAAGTTTTTGTGTGAACATGTTTTCAATTAGAATCATTAATAATTTGATTCCCAATATCATGTGTTAAGTAGTAGAGATTGTTGTCACTGTCTAAAGCAGACTTTTAGAGTCACAGTGGGGGGGGGTGTAGTTATTAAATTTCTGTGACTTCAGGAAATTTGATCCCTTTCCCTGTTTTTAGAGTACATGTCACAATCAGATATACTGCCATGCTCTTAACCAATAAACTTTGGTAAATTTCAACTCAATCATTATTTCATTTTTATAATACTATATACAATTATATGGCACACATACAAACACATACACGCACCCACTGAGCTGCAGTGACTTTTCTAGTACAAATTAAGGCTCGTCCTGGACTCAGATGTTAAGGAGTTTTGTATGTGAAAATATCTCCTTCCCTTCACGTGGGACCTTCCTGATTCCTTGTCCCCCATCTCTTCCATTCCTCTGCACCCGGAATCCGATGCTGTTCTGAGGATGTTTGGCCTACCATAATCTTTGATGAACAGTTATGTGATTAAATCATTCACTGATGATTTATTTTTCAACAATGTGCTTGTTTTTCCCCCTAGAGATAGTTCCACGTTAAAGAACAAAGAGTAAGGACAATGTTTACTAGTAATGGTATTTTACTCACCAGAGAGATACTTGAATCAGGATCCTTGCCAGTGTTCACAGCTTTTCATCAGGGAGGTGACTACACACTTTGCTTTCTTATGCACCAAAATTGTGTTTTCAGGTCTTTTTCTATCTTCTCTGTGCATTCAGCCATTTAGATCATGTATGATATGGATTAAGCATAATTCATACTATTTTTAATCTAATGGTGTTTCCCATTAAAGTATTGGCATTATACCAAAAGTCTCCACCCAGCAGTGTTAATATCCACCCCCTACCACACATGTGTGCACACACACACACACAAACACACACATGCACACACACACCCTACTTTGATATTAGATACGCTTGGGCTCAAGTCTTGTTATATAACCTTGAAAAAGTTACTTAACCTCTCTAGGCCTCAGTTTCCTTAGCTCTAAAGCAATCATCATAATAATATAAATCCTCCAAAATTATTGTGAGGATTAAGATGAAAGCATCTAGCAAAGTGTCTAGCGCTTAATTAGTGCTCAGTAAATAGTAACTTTTATTATTGCTGTTATTCCCTGTGAGGGGAAGCCAGAATGTGTTTTCCCAGGCCCTGCCCATCCATGGAGGGCTCAGTGTCTGGTGTAGCTTTCCTAGGAGATGCTCTGTCCTCCCCGATCCCTGAGCAGCTTCCCTGCCATGGTTTCTATGTACTGGGTTGTAGGAAGTCAGAAACCTGGGTTCCAGTTTTGGTTCTGTCATTTCCTAGGTATATAGAAGTCTGAGCAAGATTTTTAAACTCATTCATCTTCATTTCTTCTGAGAGATGGAACTAATGGTATTTGCACTAATGACTGCGTGTTCTAGTGTAAATAAGTAAGATACTCTATATTAAGGATGGGCAAAGGGAGGCAACTGTAAGTTGGTGGGAAGATTTTGATTATCCCAGTGACTGGGAGAGGACATCACTGGCTAACTCAGGGTGCGGAAACAGGGACACTCAACACTCTGAAGTGTGGGACATTCCCACGTACCAAAGGACTAGCTCATTCCAAATGCCAGTAGCACTACTATTCAGAAACATTGTACCTTATGAATATATTTTGAAAAATCTAACATCTGACATGAAAAAGTTAGACAATACACACTAATACCCACTGATTAATACATGGATTTGAATGGCAGGAGATGGGTCTCCCTTCCTGTGTTCTGTTCCTAGCAAGTCTTGGGCACAATTCTAATCTTTTTATTTTTCCTTGGAAAAATGGATAAAAAAATTATCTAATTTTAAATTTCCAATATTTTGTTTTCTGTGCCACCAAATAAATAAATCTGCATCTGAGTAAATCTCAGGAGTTAATAATTGGTAAAAAAAAATGTATCTCAGAAAAAAAGTGATTGGAATCATGAAAGGAGGCTTCTTAAACGTGTGTTCGGCCCTTTGGAGTGCAGGAGTTACACAAAATACAAGATGGTATTATTTTCTCTGAATTTGGGGGCCTATACAAGTCATACTGTCGACAGGTTTACATTCATAGCAGTATGTGAATGGCATGAGAAGAAACAAAACCATCTGTAAAGAATCTAGGGTTCTTTTCCAATAAAGGTATTTTTCTACTATAAAGAATATTAAAGTTGCATTACAGAAAACTTGGAAAATAGAGAAAAGAACAGAGAAATCATCTATAATCATTCCACTCCCAAAATAACCACTATTAAAATGTTGGTGTATTTCCTTTTAGTATCTTTTCACTTGATATAGTATCAATTTTTCACTAAGAGTTTTTTCACTGAACGTTCCATTGAATATTTATATGATTCCTTTTGAAATTGGAAATTATTTTTCGATAAATGTCTTTGTGGCTGCAGGCTTTAGTGGGAAACATTTAAGTTCTTCCATTGAAATGATTTGAACTTAATGATGTGTTGCTCCTTGAAACAAATAAAAAGGAAAATTCAGTTTTGTAGTATCTAGAGTGGTCTGTGTCCTACTCCAAAGCCACTTCTGTTTTCCAATTTTTAATCCCCTAGAGTACTTCAAGGAACATAACTGAAAAGCAACATCAAACTGATTTAGTTTTCGTGCAGACAAAGATTCTAGTACTGGATTCAGATATTTTTGTGAGCAAATAAAAGCTCTAGAGACTTTGTAGCTTAGTGAATAAAGGATTGGCCTCCAACCAAACCCAATTCAATGATTTTGGTGGTTTCAGCTGAGTTTCCAGCAAGTTTTAGCCTGCATTACAAATTCATCATGCACAATTATGTACAATTTGGCACAATTTCCAATCCCTGCTTAGGAGAAGCCCTCTGTTTGGGGCTGAAGTGGAGAATAAAATACTCCTTGTGCCTAGAGGGAGCAGTTCTCTCAGGTCAAGGTTGTGTTACCTGTGGAAAGGGATGGGGTAGAAGTACTGTCGATTACAAAGACTCTAGTGATAAATGGATACTGGACATCAGCTGTGCTTACCATTTGAAATTCCTCACTCTTAGAATCTTCATTCAGACAAAGTGTGTTGATAATTCCAACACTAATGGGCATATAGATTTTCTCCCAGCTATACTTGGCACAAGTGAGTTAAGATCCATGAAAATTTTCTACTCTCATAACCCTGGAACATAGGGAAGGATGCAAAATCAGTTTAGAAGGTAGTTAGGGAAAAAATTCACAGACTTGATGAGGTGCCTAATAAGTTGGAACAAATACATTATGAACCTCTAGAAATCTCAAATATTTCTACTATTGCAGTAATGCACAATAATTGTTTGATTGAATATAGGCCAACTCAGGAAATGAAAATTCTAGCAATTAACTTTTTCTTTCCATAGTCCATTCCTCTCACGTTCCATATATTCAACTTGGATTTGTTTTAATTATTTGGAGAGAAGTATGCTGATCAGCAAAATGTTCCTTGCTTTGTGTTCTAATTCTTAAGGACTTGGCATTTTACTGGCAAGATCACTGTGTATAAGACTAAATAATTTGATTCCTGCAGAAATAATCATAATTCATAATCAGGGACTGGGCTGTAAGAGTCCGTCCCGTGTCGTTCATTAGTTAAGTCTGGGTGGCAAGGTGAATCCACCCTGGAAATTCTGCTATTGATAAATTGGTATTTCTTTTCCTGAATGAGTCCCATATTAGTGGCTAAATTTACAAAACTACGGGGACTAGAGTTTGTTGGTAGTAGGACATAACCTAAAACAGCCCGCTGTTATTGCATCATCACTAATTAAAACTTACTGAAAACCAACAAACTGTTGATTAATGTGAGCAAAGAAATCCAACAAGTAGCCAAAGGACAATAATCCAAATAAGCAGAATGTTGCCATTTCAGCTCTTACTCCAAGAAACTCTGGCATGGAAATTAAACAGGTTGTCTTTCTAATTAAGAACAAAAGGACACGAGCTAGTCAGGGGTGCATAGATCGATAAGAGAACTTCCTCTCTCTTCAGTCTCATACTTGAAAGTGATATTGGAGACAAAGCAGCTGATGATGGGAATAGCCCATCAAGAATATCGCAAGGCAGTTTGTTGACTGGGAGCTCTAGCCATCTTCCCCAGGAAAATCAGCACCCTTCCCATCTAGATGAAGTATTAACTGAGGAACTCACACGACTCCCACCAACTCACCGCTCAGGCATCCCCCAACAAATTGGTGGCGATAGCTAATGGGATTCTTCTGAGGTCTGTCCTAAAGAAACAGTCATAAACTCAGCTGTGTAGGCAATCTAATTTCTTATTGGCTTGTTATAAACTGACCAACATATACAGGAATTAATTAATTCTTTGGGAGGCAACATAGAAAGACCCTAGGCTTAGAAGTCAGATTAACATTCAGTTTTGATTTGCCTCTTCCAAGCTGTGTGACCTTAAATTAAATTACTTAAGTGTCTGTGGTTTGGTTTATTCATTCATAAAATAGGAATAGATAATTCTTCATATTTTTAGTAAGCAGTGCTGGTGAACCACTTAACATAGATAGGCACACAGCTGCAAGTACTACAGATGATCTTTAAAATATTGCTACGGTACTTGCGGTGAGCCTGTATTATAGGTAAGGTAATGCATAACAAAGTTCTTCTGATTAATGCTTGAGGAAGGAGAAAATCAGAGCTGACAATTCCTCCTTTCTAACATGTTAACAGCTCTAAGTAATACCTAGGTGCACTGGTTCAGGCGCAAACGAGAAAGGAAAATTAAAGAAGGCAGTGGTGAAGAAATTTAAAAAGCAAGATAAAGAGAATGCAGAGGTGTCCTCTGGAAACCATAGATGGAGAAGTAGCAGGATTAAAACCACCAGAGATAGAAAAAGAGCCATAGTTGCTAGCAACATCGTGGTCTAAACATCCTAGATACAGAACACCTGAAGAACCTGACTAGAATATTAAAATCACATTATTAAAGCATATCTGAGCTATAAATTAAAAGAAATTCTTAAAATGAAGAAAAAGTGTGAATCCAGAGGGAAAAACATGGGCTGGAGCCATCTGTCAAGTCCTCATGGTGATACACTTACTCGAATGAGAGACAAAGCCTAAGGGCCAGAGAAGACCAGGAGATGGGGTAGAGACTCCTTCTTAAATCTGGAACCACCACCCCCCTTACCCAAATAGCAGTAGCCTCCATGGGAAAAACCACTTGGTAAAGGGACACCTTAATTCTCCTTGTCTTTGCCTTGACTCTGAATAGAATTGGGAGGAGAAAAAACAAAACAATGGTACTGATGGACCTAGTGGCAGGGCAGGAATAAAGAGGTAGACATAGAGAATGGACTTGAGGGCATGAGGTGGGAGGGGGAAGCTGGGGCGAAGTGAGAGTAGCATCGACATATATAAATAAAATGTACCGAATGTAAAATAGCTAGTGGGAAGCAGCCGCATAGCATAGGGAGATCAGCTTGGTGCTTTGCGATGACCTAGAGGGGTGGGATAGGGAGGATGGGAGGGAGACTCAAGAGGGAGGGGATATGGGGACACGTGTATGCATATGGCTGATTCACTTTGTTGTACAACAGAAACTAACACAGTATTGTGAAGCAATTATACTCCAACAGAGATCTATTTTAAAAAAAAAGAATGGGGAGAATCTAAGATGTCTACTCACAAACACAAGTGTAGGGCCCCAAATAAAAACTCAAGTGACAATTTGAATTTGAGTGGTCCATGCTGATAATGACTCAGAGTAGAAGCAAGCCCAAATTCTCTCTCAAACAGTAAAATGTAGTCTCTGACCTTACAGAATTCCTAGAGAGAAAACTCCAAGAAATAGGAGTTCACAATCAAAGCTCCTTAAACCCATGTATGTCTTTATGAAATATAATAAGCAAAAACAGAAAACTATACAAACAGACCCTCAAAAACCTACAGATATTGAAATTATCAGATACAGACTAGCTTGCCCTTATTATATGATCCATATATATACTCTACAAAGGCACTGGCACATGCCGCCAGGAAATATGTACAAAATATTAATAGCAGCAGTTTTTTTAATAGCTCCAACCTGGAATCAACCTAAAATTTCCACCAACAGTAGACCAGATAAGTAAAGTGTAGTATATTTATTGAATGGAGGCCCTAAAAATTAATGAATTATAGTTATGCTTATGAACATGGTTATATATCAAAAACATTGAGGACAAAAAGCAAGTCATAGAAAACTGTATTGAGTATGTTTCTATTAATATAAATTTCAAAAGCAGCACATTATTTAGAGATGCATGCAACAAAAACAATGGATTTATTAATACAAAATTCAATATAGTGGAGCAAAATCTTGGAGAAGCCTTTAAGCCTGAGTGGAGGTAAAGAGGTGTTTATTTTTCAACCTTTATTCATCATACATGTACATTGTATACATTCTTTGGATGCATGGTAGTTTCACAATAATAAGCAGAAGCAAATAGGAATTAGAAGAAAGAGGCAAAAGAAACAGGATTTAGGCTGAGGTAGAGGAAGAATTTGGAGGTCTTGAAATGGAACAGATAAGAGTCAGAGAGAAAATGCGGGTCGATTTAGAGTATTGCTGCATATTTTGAGTATAATTTCCCTTTGGCATTTTCTTGAGAGATACTAAGAATGATGTAATCTACTTTTTATTTATTTTTGGATGCCAGAGTGGAGTTTCTTTGAATGCAACCAAGCAGGAAACAAGGCAGATCAGAGTTATACAGGTGTTACAGACTTTCTTTTTGTGTTTGCAGCATAAGTTTTTCATGGTAAGAAAAAGTCAAACTTCTATCAGCTGCTTATATATACATAACTGAAGTCATCACCATGCTCCATGTCATCATATTCCATTATATATTCATCCTATTTCTGTTTCCTTTCCTCATTAGTCCCATATATCATAATCCTCCTTTACATGTACATTTCTGAGTATCATTATGTACTTTCCTTATTTCCTTATTTCTGAGACACACAGGTTTTTCATATTCTAGCTCTTCAGAAGGTTGAAAGCACATAATTAGCACATACTTTTATGGTGGCATAGTAGTTTCTCCTCCAAAAAAAAAAAAAAACCAAGTTTTGTTTTTAAAAAGATGGTGTCTCTTCAATCAACAACCGTTTAGAGTGGAAAAAAAATATGAAAATCAATAATTAACTCCTATTCCTTTGTCTGATTCAGGTGTAGGCAAATACATTTTCCCTCCCTGAGTTCAGTGAATATTAAAATGGTAACATTTCCTCATGTAAACAGCCCTTGCTTTTTGACACTTCCCTCTTTAACCCTCTGTTTGTTCTACTCTACTTAGAAAAACTCTTCACTGACCAGCGTAACCTGCTTATTTAAAGGTTTCTACCAATGTCCAAACTGACAGAGGTGACAGCCAGAAAACTGAGATATAATTGATTTATAACACATATAAACATAGAATTTTGTTTAAAAGAGACAGAGTCCCCAGGAATGCATGAAGTTCAAGTTTGTCCATTTATAATGAACCATAATTATTTAGCTCTTGGAATTCTAGTATTTTGGATAGGTTTATCTTTCAGATAACAGAAGATAAGAATTTTTTTCAGAGCGATGGCAAAGCATAGTGAGGAGAAATGGACTTTGGCATGAAAAAAATACCTACCTGGGTTCCCAGCTCTAGGTTGCCATTTAGTAGCTGTGAAACTTTGCCAAAGCCTTAACATCTGAGCCTGTTTCTTGATCTCTAACAATCATACTTTAAAACAATGATTTAATGAACCACTACCCTGCTGTCTGCTGTGGCACAAAGAGTGTGTCCTTGTAGAGGTGCCCACAGTCCGTGACTAGGGGAAAGAGCAATGGAACTTGTACTTGTGGCATGAGCACAACATATGGCAGTGTGACCATTTTACTACATATTTTATTTAGATTTCATTATCACCATTTTATACAAAAGGAAATTGAGTCTCAGAGAAGCTAAGAGATTTGCCCAGTGTCTCACATCTCTTAGGTGGCGGAGGCAGGATTGAAGTGCAGATTCAATCAGCTGCCTCTGAAGTTTGTCTTTATGTACATGAGCTGCCTTCTGTGGTGAGACCAGGTCTGTGGATGGAAGGAGAAATTCTGGATGATAAATGTGTTTGATTCTGTTAAAGATCAGTACATGAGCTATGCTATGATCATTTCAGTAACATTCATTGAGTACAGATACAATCAAATTGCAGTAAAGATCAGTATATAAGCCGTGCTATGATCATTTCAGTAACATTCATTGAGTGCAGATATAATAAAATTGTAGACTTCAAGTAGGATAAAAAAAAAAAAAAATTACTACTGAGACCTTAAGGTGCTGCTATTTGGTTCAAATTTTTGTAGGAAAAACGCAAAACAATATTTCACTAATGATTCAAACTAATATATATTCTTTGTCCTTTGATTCTTGGTTAACTTTGTTTATACCCAAGACAAGGATTCCATTCTGGAGTTACCGTTCTTCAGTTAGAAAAAGAAAAAAATGTCTAAATAAGATAATATGATGAGAGGAGCTAGAACTGTGTAATATTATAGGATAATTTAGAAACTGATCAATTAACTATAGTTTATATAGAAAAGGGAGTTGCTAAATTTAGTGTTTTTTAAAGGAGAGTTCACATTTGAGGTAAAGTTCATACTCTGTTCACTAGGTAGGAGCTTGGGCTCTTGAGTCAGACTGCCATGGTAATCTCACTTCTACCACTTACAATTCATGAGATCTTGAGCAAGGTAATTAGCCTCACTAAACCTTACTTTTCTCATCTGTAAAATGGGTATAATAACTGTATCTATGTTGTGGGGTTGTTGTATTAAATGCTGTAATCCGTGCAAAGCACTTAGCCTGGTACCTCATACTTGCTAAAGGCTCAAGAAATGACAGCAGCTGATATTCATATTGATAAGGTTAATGACAGAAATTGCTATAGCTTTTATTTTATTTATTATTACTGCATATCTAAGCAGTATTTCCTCTTTTGGCATGTGTGTGTGTGTATTTCAAGTGTAAATAAGTTGTGTTTATATGTGTTTATAGAACATCTTTATTTAAAAGAGAGCACAGCACTTTTACATTGAATTCAGCCACTATGAGCCAGGCACAATTTTCTAACTAATTGGATGTAGATGGAGACAAAGGATACTGCTCTTGGGGTTTTTGTTCTGTTTTGTTTTGTTTTGTTTTGTCTTTTAGATGGATAAATTGAGGTACTGTAATCTCAAGTGATTACGTCAACTCATAAAATTAGAATGTGAGTTCAGGGAGATATTCAGATGTAAATATTCTAGATAGAGCCATTTTCAAACATTGGCATGTATTCTGGTTGATATAAGATGCTACGTTGAAAGCCATTGCTTAAGAAAGTAAATGCCTCTTACAGGAATTCTTGGTTGACCTTTATGTCTGATTCTATTTTATTTGCTATACTTGGATAACAACCTTTCTAAATTTAGCAAGTGATTTCTTGCTTTAAGCGATGCACGTCTCAGATAGAATAAGGTCCTTGATTTTGCAGTGCTCATAGAAATTTTTTTCATGTTCTGATGCTTTGTATTTTGAGTCATGTATGTGTATGTGCATTATTCACACTGACCTTGTTAAAAGGTCTCAATTTAGGTTTGTTTTTTGATATAAAACTCAGCATAGCTATCATACATTCCATCATTAGAATAATACTTTATGACTATACACCAAATGTCTTTCTCCTGCAATTGGTATTTTAATAAGGGTGGGGTACATCAGAAACTTATATCACATTGCAAACTGTGTATATTGCCAAACCTTAAAAATACACTAGGCACAAGAGGGAAGTTTTTCTTTTTAGTGGAATCTGATATTATCTGAGTTGTTACTCTTAGGTTTACTGGGTATTTATATTTGCTTTATAAATATATGTTTGCTAAAGCATAATAGTTTTATTATTGTGATAGGTTTATGTAGTTCTTTAAACATACATTGTTAAACACAAAAGGATAGTGAAATTATATTAAAAAGATTTTTAGAACCGCAAAATACATGGCACTATAAAATGTATCAATGTTTTTTGTATGATGTCCTGAATTTTGAAAGTGTTTTTCACAATCACAAATGCGGGCATTAGGATGTAGGAAGGCAAATCTTACTCAGTTTAGACTCTCTCTCTGGAGCCAGATGCAGTTCTGATGAAACTTAGAACTTGAAATGTAGTTATGTTATGTAAATAAAGCCCTTTCCCCTCAAGGGCTCTGGGCTCAGCTCTGGTATTAGATCTCTGAATATGCATGATCTGTTCTCACCAATGGGCACCACAATGGGAATGATGTTCCAGGTAATTCCAAGACAGGCCCAATATCTATACATTATAGACAATGGGAATTTTTAATCAGTGCAATAATAGGCCTGGATGACAAAGCAACTTAAAAGTCAGTAGGGAATCCTCTAACTGCACTTCCCCACTTGATTTAGAGACCAAAAGCTAGGAGCTTAGAAGTAGCAAAATAAGATGTGTCTGCCATACAGCATCTAAAACAAGACGGAATGCATAATAAAATAACCTGGAAACTAACTTCGAAATGGCAGCTCTCAGGACTAAATAACGCCAGCAAGAAAATCACTAAACGGGCTTCCCTGATGGCACAGTGGTTAAGAATCTGCTTGCCAATGCAGGGGACGCGGGTTCGAGCCCTGGTCCTGGAGGATCCCACATGCCGCTGAGCAACTAAGCCTGTGCGCCACAGCTGCTGACCCTGCGCTTTAGAGGCCACGAGCCACAACTACTGAAGCCCGCGCACCTAGAGCCTGTGCTTCGCAGCAAGAGAAGCCACCACAATGAGAAGCCCGTGCACCGCAACGAAGAGTGGCCCCTGCTCGCCACAACTAGAGAGAGCCCATGTGCAGCAAGAAAGACCCAAAGCAGCCAAAGAAAAGAAAATCACTAAATGTCATCACCCAGGTTTAAAGGAGGAGAAAAGAGGCCTAGAGAAGGACACTAATGGATAATTAGAAGGATGAATATCATGCCATGACTAGACTCTTCTGGAATACTAGCATTGCATGTTTGATTAGCTGTTACAGTTTACAAAACCCTTTAAAGTAAGTATCTAGTTTGATTGCCATGATCACCTTAGGAGAAGTAGAGCAGGAATCATCTACGTTTTATAGCCGAGAAAAAACTGAGGGAGAAAGAGAGGATGCAGGCTAGCCCAAGGTCTTAGTAGTGGACTTGAACAGAAGTCTTCAGACCCCTAGTCCAGGACCCTTTCCATTACCACACATCCTGATTCCAAATTTCACAAGTCTCATTTTCCTAGATTTAATGTACGTCCACCAACACTATGAAAACACATAATCACTAAGCTGTATCACCAAGGTCTTTTGGCTTGGCTCTTAATTGAAGGCTTGCTCCCATCTATTATAGATATAATACAGTATTGAAGGGTTTGGTTACATGTGGGGCTCTCTAAAATATATGCTTTCTGTACCCACAACCACTTCCTGATTCCAGATTGAAATATGGGACAAATCATAATAAAATCACAACCATAGAAAAAGTAGCAAAAATGGGACAAAGCAGCAAGCTGCGGATGGTTCCACTCACTCACAATGCTTGGGCGAGGTGGAGGATGGGGAGGGCGGGGAAGCGTAGGGTAAATCACATTTGCCCTGGGCATGTTGTGATTACTAAGTGAGAGTGGGCCAGGCTGTCAGGAAGGGCCTGAAGAAAGCTATCTGCATGATCCTCAGGGAATCCTTTCTCTTCTGGAACTTGCTGCTGAGATTTTTTAAATTATAGAATTGAATTGGATTATTTCTAGAATCCCTTTCCATTCAACTCTAGGATTCAATGACCTTTTTTTTTTTGCCCTTTGATAAGAACCTTTATTTAAATAAGTTCTTTTTCTGCTCATAAAACTATGGATGTTTATAAAAATTATCAGTTTTATTAAGTGTTTTTAAAGGTTATTTTAGATAGGTACTCTCATCAAACATGAGAAACTTATTTTTTCCCTTAGCCTTATGCCTCTTGTATAGTTATCTATTTCACATCCCATTTTGTTTCTCAAATTGCCTCCTCCACTGTGTAAAGCCCACTTATGGCAAGTTGACATTTTTATAAATGAATGTGTAGAATATTTTCAAGTGCAAGGAAAGGTAAAATAAAATTTAATAAACAATCAAATCCCAGCTGCACTTCATGTCTAAACTACTTCGCACTGCTCATCAAGAAGCTTTTTGTGTCATCCTAGTGGAACCCTTCTGTCTCCCTCATCAATTTTATTCATCTTTCCCCCCAGACCACAGCCATAGATTATAAGCGGAGTTTGTTGGAAGCCAATTGAGTGAAATATGCTTGGTTATGGTTGGTTCCTTCCGTTTCTCCTCATCTCTTCTACAATTCATGAAGTGCCTTTTGAATTTTTGTAAAGCAGTTTTCCGATCAGTTGGAAGTCAGCAAAAAGTTAGCATTAATGAGTTCACTTTCACAAAAATTGGCTTATTACCATGCAGACTTGCAGTGTTATATGCTAGTGGTTTTATAGTCATTTTCTGTATTCTTTTATAAAGATATTCTTTTTTTTTAAACATCTTTATTGAAGTATAATTGCCTTACAATGGTGTGTTAACTTCTGCTTTATAACAAAATGAATCAGTTATACATATACAATATGTTCCCATTTCTCTTCCCTCTTGCATCTCCCTCCCTCCCACCCTCCCCATCCCACCCCTCTAGGTGGTCACAAAGCACCGAGCTGATCTCCCTGTGCTATGCGGCTGCTTCCCACTAGCTATCTATTTTACATTTGGTAGTGTATATATGTCTATGACAATCTCTTACCCTGTCACATCTCACCCCACCCCCTCCCCATATCCTCAAGTCCATTCTCTAGTAGGTCTGTGTCTTTATTCCCGTCTTGCCACTAGGTTCTTCATGGCCTTTTTTTTTTTTTTTTCCTTAGATTCCGTATATATGTGTTAGCATACTGTATTTGTTTTTCTCTGTCTGACTTACTTCACTCTGTATGACAGACTCTAACTCCATCCACCTCATTACAAATACCTCCATTTCATTTCTTTTTATGGCTGAGTAGTATTCCATTGTATATATGTGCCACATCTTCTTTATCCATTCATCTGTCGATGGACATTTAGGTTGCTTCCATGTCCTGGCTATTGTAAATAGAGCTGCAATGAACATTTTGGTACACGACTCTTTTTGACCTATGGTTTTCTCAGGGTATATGCCCAGTATTGGGATTGCTGGGTCGTATGGTAGTTCTATTTTTAGTTTTTTAAGGAACCTCCATACTGTTCTCCATAGTGGCTGTATCAATTTACATTCCCACCAACAGTGCAAGAGTGTTCCCTTTCCTCCACACCCTCTCCAGCATTTATTGTTTCTAGATTTTTTGATGATGGCCATTCTGACCGGTGTGAGATGATATCTCATTGTAGTTTTGATTTGCATTTCTCTAATGATTAATGATGTTGAGCATTCTTTCATGTGTCTGTAGGCCATCTGTATATCTTCTTTGGAGAAATGTCTATTTAGGTCTTCTGCCCATTTTTGGATTGGGTTGTTCATTTTTTTGTTATTGAGCTGCATGAGCTGCTTGTAAATCTTGGAGATTAATCCTTTGTCAGTTGCTTCATTTGCAAATATTTTCTCCCATTCTGATGGTTGTCTTTTGGTCTTGTTTATGGTTTCCTTTGCTGTGCAAAAGCTTTTAAGTTTTCAATGACCTTTAATTGAGCCTCCCCGTTCTAAAAACTTTGATCATTAATCATTATGACACAAAATGACTTCTGAATTAACTGTCTCAGCTGCCATTTATTAAGAATTTACTCTAGGGACTTCCCTGGTGGTGCAGTGGTTAAGAATCCGCCTGCCAATGCAGGTCCCACATGCCGTGGAGCAACTAAGCCCGTGAGCCACAACTACTGAACCCGCGTGCCACAACTACTGAAGCCCGTGCACCTAGAGCCCGTGCTCCGCAACAAGAGAAGCCAGCGCAATGAGAAGCCCACGCACCGCAATGAACAGTAGCCCCTGCTGGCCAGAACTAGAGAAAGCCCGCACACAGCAACGAAGACCCAATGCAGCCTGCAGCCAGAAAAAAAAGAATTTAAACTAAGCATTAGCTAAAGAGCTTTCCGTTTTTCCCGTGGAGTCTGGAATTTAGCCTAATACATACATGCAAAGAAAATGTAGCATCATTTTATAAAATTAATTTTGATCATAAGTCCCCTACTCTGCTGGATGGATCATGGGGAAACTTATACTTGCCTGATAATATTCTAGCCATCTCCTTTCAGATATTCTCTAATCCTTTTCTTCCCCAAATAGTATCTGAGTTTAGCTTTGGTGGTTTAGCTTTGCCTTGGGAGTCAGCAGAGGCATCAGAAATCTACCAGCTGATTCTCGGGCCCTCACTGTCCTCTGTGATAGTGTTCTGTTAGCCTCCTTGGCATTGCCAACAGGGGATCTTCTAGAACCAAGGGAGCATTTGGAGATCGAAACTTCCAATCTATTCCATACCAAGGTGTGCGTGGACAGCACAGCTGTGAATTCCATTCCTGTGCTCCTGAGGTGAGGCGGACAAATATTTCTTAGCACCCTGGAGGCTGCTGTGGGTACTCTCACCAGCACATCGGTCCTCAGTCTACAGCGACTCCCTGAGGGATGAGAGCATGACGTCATTTCCCTGGGAGAAAGCACCTTCTTTCTTCCCTTTCTTTTTCTTCTGAGTAAAAAAGTGGAGGGGGGAGGCAATAAAGATGGCTTTTGTTTATTCCTATCTGCTGGCTCGGCAATATCTGTAAGGCCATGACATGAAAGGAGAAGGACCTGCTTTTAGTTCTGCCTTTGGCCTCGGAAATAAGTCTTTAACCACATTCACATGCAAGGATTGTTATTTGAGGACTAAAGGAAATAATGTATGTGAAGCTCAGGTGTCTGGCACATAGTAAACACATGATAAATGGTAACTCTTATGAGCTATTTTTTCAAAAGTATAGTGAGAGTGAGCAAGTAGAGACCTTGAATAAAGAAATCTTTCAAGAATCTTGGCAATACAGCCAGAGAGGGATGTAGGATTGAGGGGGCTTTTCAAATTTTGCTTGTTTGTTTTTGCTTTTGTTTTAAAGATGGGGGGATATAGCTTTATTGCAGCCACATCTCACACACTGACAATTTTCTTGCTTTGTGTCACAGCAAAAGAAGCACATCCTAAGAGAAAAATGTCTTACTGACATCTCTTCCAGGATGCTAAAGTAGATCCACATCAGATCCCCTGGCACAATCCCATTTCTCACTCCTAATCCTCTTCAGAACAAACCTCTTTCCTCCTTTACCTCCCCATTTAAGACTTTTCCTCCCTCTTCCTTCTCTCCCCTTTACCCGACCCTGCTTCTTTATTATGTACATTACCTTCATCTTATTCATTACGTTCTTTCCTTCCTCTTCCTCTCTGGTCATATCATTGTTGAAAGGTAAACTAAAACCTACTAAAATTTTTATAAAGAGTTTATTGGGGCAAAACTCTATTCAAATCAGGCGATGCCAAACCAAAGGGGTTAAGCATGCTTCACTAACAGGAGCCAGGGGAAAGAGTCAGAGAAAGTGTGGAAGCAAAGGAAGGAAATTCGATTGGCTGTAGCCTAAAGTCTGGTTGGCTGTGATTGGTTGTCCTTAGGTTTCAATTTCTTAACCTTTAGGCATTTACAGGCTTAGGTTTGGTTTGCTTGTGTAGGTCACCAAAGCATTAGAGCCACCTCAGTCTAATGGCCTCCTTGTTTAATTAATTTAACATCATTCTTTGACCTATCCCATATATATATGTGTGTGTGTGTGTGTATGTTTGTATGTTTATGTATACGTATATATACATACTTAGCATTACAAAGGCTAGTGGGATCAAGATAGGATTGGGGGTGAAAATAATTGATGAAGCAGGGTCCTTGGAAAGGATGGGATTGAGAGTCCAGGTGAAAGAATTAGCTTTGGGCTACAGAACACTTGATCACAGAAGTAAGTGAGGTAGCAGATGCTCATGTGAGTGTCAGGAACTTGAGGGGAGCTCCTGACCAACACCGATAGTGTTTTTCTATGAAGAAAGAGGCAGGGTCATCTTCTGAGAGTAAGGATGGTGGTCGCTGAGGTGAGATGCTTGGTGAGGAAGAGCTGGAATGACAGGACAGTCGTGGCTAGCATGGGAGAGAAAGCTGATACGGCTGCCAGAGAATGTACAGGCTGCCTTAAAAGTTCAGGAACAGGGAAAGGGAAAAATGGATTTCTAAGAGGTGAGAAGATAAGAACATGATGAATATGGGATTAAGGTAAGAAAAGACAAACTGTGTCATGGAACAAAATATAAAAGGCATGACTACTACAAAGAGGTGTAAATGTGAATAAGGAAATTAGGACATGGACAGCACGTCCCATATTTGCATCCTTGGGCCATTTCCTTTACTCCATCATCCCATTGGGGATTAAGTGCTTTCATTCAAGTCCCCTTTCCTGTTTTCCCATTCCATGGGCATAAAGAAATAAAGCACATACTGAATGGGGTAGCTGAGTTTGGGGAGTACCTGGGGGCTGTTAAAATAGAAATGTTGACCCTTTTCCTACTTTCTTTTTTTTCTCATGCTCTTTCTATCTTTGCGGTTTCCTTTTCCTCCTATGTTCTTATTCTTCATCCATTGTATCTCTTTTAAGATTTCTCACTATTTATTTTTGTAACAGCCTTCCCTCCATTTTATTAATTCCCTAAGCTTCTCTTTTCACTTGACTTTGTTAGTATAAGAACTTAGAAAGAACATGAGGGAAGAAGGATTACAGAAGACAGAGAATTGTAAGAAATTGACTCAATGAGAAACTGAAAGGTTTAGAATGAATACACAATTTATTAAACAGAAAGAGAATATACAATAAATGAGAGAGAAACAAAATGAATAGACGATCTGATATAAAGGTGTAAATAAAAAATAAGGGAATGAGAAAATAAAGGAACGTGTATAGTACTTTAAATGGATACTATAAAGCAAATTTGGATTTTCTATTCCCTCCTTACCACACCAATAGCCCTAGCAGTTGTTTTCAGTTATAAATATTTTTTTACTTGTTGACTTTCAGTTATAAATATTTTTTTACTTGTTGACTTTACTCTTCTGGTCATCCCTTCTGGGAAAAGAACATAAAACGTTGCTACTTTTTAACTGAAGCAAAGAGCAGTTTAATAAAAAACTTGGGGAAGGAAGAAAGTGCACATTTTTATGAATAAACTTCCAGATGACTCAGTCAATCTGGAGAGTTCACATTTTATATATTAGCGCTTAATTTTTTTAAAAATGAATTTTCATGTTTTTCTCATTATAGCTGAATTTACCTCCATTTCTATCCATCTTATTTTTCTCACTTATTCCAGTGCTTTGGGTAAATCCATGCCACAGACAAATGCACATGAGCCATTACAAAATGCAGTGAGAGGAGTGGGTCATCTCCACCAAGGAGAACGCTTTATTCTGAAACAGCTATAGACCCTCCCATCAGACTTGATGGAAACCCAGGTGGATAGCAGGTGGTTCCTGGTAGTCCAGCTCCTTTGTCCCACAAGGCGTGCTAACATATTTCAGTATTTATTTAGTTTTCTCTTATTTTCTCTAGATCTTTCAGTTCTCTTCCTGGCTGAAATCATGCAAGTGGAATGCATCTGAATGGGTGAAAATAACTGAAATGAACTGTAATATTCATACATTGAACTAATATAATGAAAGCTTACACTGTTCTTCGAGTGGTTAAACTCTTTCTAGAGCTTGACCTTCACTCCACCCCCTGACCCAAGGCAAATTAGACCTTTAAAGAAGTGGTTTTAATATGTGAAAAGGATAGAAAAGGTGTGTAGGCTAATCAATAAATTGTTATGTTGGTTTATCCGTTCATTCATTCATCTTTTCCCTCAAGTTTAAAGACTTACTTTGTTTCTGCTGTGAAAAATTAGTAGCATTTTGTATCTGTTTTCATAAGGTATAATAGTAGTATTAACCATAGCTACCAATTATTGAGCACCTACATTGTGCCAGCTACTTTTTTGTATATTTTATGTTTAGATTTTTGAGCAACTCTTTGAGGCAGATATTATTAGTCCTGTTTTACAAGTTGTGAAGCTGAGGCTTGGAAAAGTTAAGCTTCCTACCCAGGGTCAGATGCCTGTTCGGAGTAGAGCCGTATTGAATCCTGGACTGTCCACTGCACGCTGTCTCTCAGTGGTGTAATCCCACGTTGCTGGGTGATAGTGGGCGGAGAGGGCAAAAGGCTTCACCTGGAGAAGAAAGAATGTTCTCTCTCATGGAGAATGAAACATTCCTTGTAATGAAATGTCTGCAGAAATCTGGAATTCACACTTGATGAAGGGCCACTGTGTCACTGACTCTGTAAAGAAGAAAAAGAAAACTGACCTCATTTTAAAAACTATATATCACTGAGAGCTTATTTAGAGCAGGAGAGGAGAGAATCAGACTTTGACTCTCTTCATATTCTCCCGGTGAAGTATTTCACCATAATCAGTGAGAATCATTTTAAAGACAGCTGAAGGATGAAAGAAAAAACACTAGTGTTTGCACCTTTTATTTGAAGTGTAGTGATTTTAGATGTTTCCTTTTTCCCTTCCATAGCCAATAAAATACTGTTTCTAGACAGCTCAAGGAAATAATTTTTTCCTGTGCTCTATCTTGGCTCCTTCCTGAGGATTTCTGCTTTTCCAATGACTGCTGGCATACAAAGGCGATCAACCAGATTCCTTTAGTCATTGCTTAGATACTCAGCCTGCCGCTGGAGACATTTGACAGGTGGCAGGTAGTTTTCTCTTCCTTGCAAAGTGGCTTGGAAAAGGACTGGCTTTTAAAACTAAGAACTTTCCATGATCATGAATGTGTTTTTCTGGCTAGCAAATAGAAAAGAACAGCTCAAGTTCAGAGACAGTTAAGTGTTTAAGAAGCTGGTGAAGAAGCTATCTTCCTGCCCCGACTCCAGGGAGGCTTATATTGCCAGTTGCCAAGCCTCCTGCCACATATACCAGTTGTACCACATGAGACTTTCTTTTTTTCATTTTGTTCCAATTTTTATTATTTAATACATTCTTTTGTTTTTTTAAAAATTGAAGTATAGTTGATTTACAATGGTGTGTTAGTTTCAGGTGTACAGCACAGCGATTTCAGTTATACATACATATATATCTATTCTTTTTCAGATTCTTTTCTCTTATAGGTTATTACAAAATATTGAGTAGAGTCCCCTGTGCTATACATTAGGTCCTTGTTGGTTATGTATGTGACTTTCTAGTGCAGAACTGTTTGGAAATTTTAATTTTGCTGAAATCCAGGCAGGAGAGATGTCTCCAAAACTTACGTCTAAATTTAGCCACTTTCCCTTTCAACTGTGGTAAGATGACTTTCTTTTTCCTTTTTTAATAGTGAAAACTGCTTTAGATTGGGAAGAGTGGGAGGAATGTTTGTTTTGGAGAACCTCTCCAGGCACATGGAATCTTACAGTACAGAAAGGAAAGAAATACCAGTATCTCCAAAGAAACAAAGGAGCCATAAAACCCAGAGCCTGTTTAGGGATATGTTAATGGCAGGAAGGAGACCAGTGCTTCAAGGATACATCCTGAATATGTGTGAGACTGGATTAGGAACAACATCACAGTGTACTTCTTGTGGTTTCCTTGAAATTACCTCCCAGCCCTGCTGAACACCCACTGGCAAGAGATTCCCACTAACAGAGGTCTGAGTTGTGATGAACAATGCTCATTGTAACACAGCTCTCTAGGCTGGACCTCTGTATAGGATGGATTTCCAAAGAACAGTCAGATGCCAAATAGAAGGATGACCAGTACATGGAGGGAGCATGTGAAAATGGCCATAGGCATACACTGAAATAGAACATCAAACTTTAGAACATAGCTGAGGGCGAATACAGAATAGTAACACTGTGTTCAGTCCTTAGACATTTCCTTACCTGAGGTAGAAAGGGACAGCTAGACTAGGTTCCATTCCTGGCCCTGCCATATACATAATGTCCCTGTGGGAAGTTCCTTAAATACACTGAGATGAACGTCCCTCATCTGTAAATATCTATAGTACAGGGTGGTAGAGTTTTGGGGGTGTGTGTATTAAATAAGATGTCTTAAGTTATAAATACAATGGATATTTTTAAACATTAAAAAATGTCGCTCTTCTCCCAGACTTTCTTCTATCCCTCGTCTTTCCCTCACTCTTCCGGCAGCTTTCTGTATGAGCTGCTTTTGGCTGTAGAGGGAGTGGTGGGTAGGGCTGATAAGAGGTCATGATCCCCCTAGAACAAAGACTTTTCTACGTTAAGTACGTGTTTAAGGCCTTGAAATTCTGACTTTCATTGGCAAAAGTGGGGCCCAGGAGAGACCTTGCAGCCATCAGCTGACCACAGAGATCAGTCAAGCCAGCCTGGACCAGACCCTGTCCAGCTGATCCAGAGAATCATCAGAAAATTTTCACAAGTGATAGTTATTTTTAAGCCACTGTGTTTCAGGGTCATTTGTCACTGAGCAATAAATAATAGATGTGAGATTTCTGAGATGGTGGAACTGCCCTGATTGTCCCATTTGACGGAAGTTGAATCTTGAAGGAATGACATACTTGCCCCAGAAAGACTTTTAAACTGAAAGACACTGCCCCAAGTGGAAGTGACACATGTAAAGTAGTTATTGTTCCCACCAGATGGGAACTTGAAGGTTTGTGATGAGGCCGAGCTCTGGTATGGAGGGATGAAGAATATCATACTCCCATGCTTCTGCATATCTTTTAATGTAAATTTCAAACAGTGCTCCTCAAACTTCAGTGTGCATGTGAATCTCCTGAGGTCTAGTTAGATGCAGAGTCTGTTTCAGTAGGTCTGGATATCTAGATCAGGCTGTAGATTCTGCATTTTTACTGAGTTGCCAAGGAACACCGATGCCGCTGCCCTGGGGACCACACTCTGAGTAGTGAGGCTTTGCATTACCCAATGCTGATCATGGTAGATGACGCTCAGCACATGTCACCTCCTTCCTCCTTTGACGTCCTCATCTCTTTCATCCCAAGAAATCTCATGTGGAGAGATTTGACTCCACAAACGCCCTCACATTCATCGAGAATGAGGACACCCTCATTTTGCCCTCACCACTGCGGCATCTTTCCTTTCTCATGACTGCAGCTGCCACCCACTGAACTGCCTTGATCTCTTAGTCCTTCAGGTCAAACCCAATAGGATTATTTTTTCCACTTCTCCCTCTCTTTGACATTTCTGCTCCATTTGTCCCTCTTGACCATTTCTTTATTCTTGAAATGTTCTGCTTACTGAGTTCTCCTGATTCTGCTTACACATCTCTTGGGTCACATTATTCTTTCCTTATCTACTCTACCATCTCCCATTCCCTTCCTACACTCCTTGTAAACATTTTGCAAAGAACCACCTTTAGGTACATCTTCTAAATCTATGCTTTGGGACGTTATCTCCCAGTATTTTTGTCTACTCAGTGATAAACTTTCGTTGATCTCCTCCTATTGTGCCGGACTCACCAGGAATACAGACATAAGTCCTGCCCCCTAGTAGCACACAGTCAAATGGGGACAGCCTGCTGGCAAAACTTAGAGGGGAAAGGGATTGAAATGATGCTATTATGGAGATTCTGGGCAATTTTTCTCTTTTATCCACCATAGAAAATACGACCCAACAGCTTTTCCACCTAAATTCTTCTGAAGAATTGACCTCTTGCCTGCATTTCTTGGACCATTCTCTGGGCCTCTGGCTTTATCATCTATCCAGAGTCCCACATTAGCCTCCAAGATGTAGTGTTTTCAGACATCAGTTGAGGGCAGGAATGGTATGACTCATTCTATGGTGAAATGATTAAGTGTCTCCTCTGTAAGTAATGAAGAATTTATTTTCTACAGGCTTGAAATATTTTGCCTTACTTTTATGTTAGTCCTTGAATTTACTTTGAATAACACCTTTGTTATAATGATTTTATAAATATTTTATGTTGATTTACGTTGACTTTGAAGAATATGTAATAATAAAGAATAAAGCTTCTTTCTAGCTCTTCCTTTTCCAATACTGTCTCCATACAGCAGTCCCAAAAGTTTTTAGTAATGTTAGCTGTAAAACGAATGTTAAGTTTTAACTTCAACAATGAAAAGAATAATTATCCACCTTTAAAATTTCAGCCCTCTTTTTAAAAAGCACAAAATTAAATTTTAAGTCCTTGATACATGATGAATTGTGGTTTTCCCTCCTCCAATAGTATCTGGCTGACATTTCACTTAATACTTGTCACATTTATAGTCCCAAACTAGCAACACATGGTGTAGGGAGTTATAGGCAACTGGTGGCAGGATTTGTTTTAAATGATGTGAGAATGTCAGTTACTCCCTCCTGTTTCTCAAGTAGCTTTCCCCCCACCTGCCTCCTTTCTATTCCCCACTAAAATGATAATAATAATTTTATGGCAGTACATAAATACCAGAGAAGTCAAAGAATGTATAATAAAATAAATAGCCAAAAACCATTAATTCATGATATCTGTGCTTAGCTATTATTTTTTTAAAAATCAGCAAAATGTTATTATTTTAGTTCTAACTGCTTCCCTCTTTGTTGTAAGAAGAGTCTTTTAGGATTCACTGTCTAAAATAGCTGTTTGATCAAGAGTGCTGAAAAATATTCTTTTCAACAAAGTTGAAAATACAGTGTTGGTTCACGGAAAATGATCACCAGTTCTACCACTGCAAAATAATGGCAACAAAATGACAAATTGCTGAGTGTTGAATCTTCCATTCCACATGGTTCAGCTTTTCAGCCCTCCATGAGTCAGGATTTCTCCACCATACCATTTAGTGGTGAGGTAATTACTGGAGCCAGGCATAACTGGGAACTCTATCACATTAAAGACGTTGAGATACTGGGGTTCAGAATTATTTCTCCATTCCAAGCTAGCAGTGTGCCTCCCCACAAATTTGCTATCAGACTTCCTCATGCAAAATTTTAAAATATTTCTCTCCCTTCAGAGAATCTTTAGATCTTTCTTGTTTAATAAGGGGCTTCTCTTTTCCTTTTATTTTTTTCTTGATAGTTGCTCACCTGAGCTCTTTCAGTAATTTTGCCTAACTCTATCTGAAATTGCTTCTATTTCTTAGATGCTTAGCTCATAATAGGATCCAGTTCAATATTTCTTCTTCACATTGTGGCATTTTATTTTGAATTGTAGTGTATTCTGCACTTTTTCTGTATTTTCACTATTCTCCTTTCTCCCCCCTCTACCGATTTGGAAGTTAAATATTTTATTTCAATTTTTTGTTGAGTAACATTAAATTTTAACACGTATTTGATTTCAGTAAGTTTAAAAATTAATATTTCTACACTTTTCCCAAGCAATACAAATACCTTAGATTTATTTTTTACCCCAATCACTTGCACTTCTACTTCTCTCTTTTTTTTTTTTTAAGAAAATGAACAGTTTTAAATTATTTGCTTAATTACTGAAGTATAAAGACATCTTCAGGGCTCTATACTGGCCATGTCAATAAATTTTTTTAAGAATTGCTTTCTATGTATCTTCTAGGAGATGTAAACTGGTTAATGTACATAACCCAATTTCAATCCAGTCACCAAATTAAAAACTTGAATTGAACATCAAGTATATTTCCAGAGGTGTCCAGTATGTACTAAGGAATGTAAGGAAGCTGCTCATCTAGTTTACTGTCCTATCAAAATAGTTATCCTACATTCTAATTACTGAAATTATTTCACCGAGACTTGGTTCAGCAAGTCCGAATTGCATTGTAGTTCTTGTTAGGAATCTTGAGCTTCATAATTCTCATGTCTCCAACAGTGTCCTGGATCCTAAGTCTTGGAGGTTCATATGCAATGTGTAGGAATAAAATTTGGCAAGCCCACTCGTGGAAAAAAATATTCCAAATTTCACATTCTCATCCATATATTAAATTCTGAGCACAGGAGGTAATTTTTAGTAAGGACTTTGCAAATACAGATGAGAGCCCTATATTATTATTAAAATAAAAAGTAAATGCCATAAGAAGAAAAATAATTGAAATTATAATCTTATAATAGTTTTTAAGAGTATATGTTTAGAGACTTTTAAATAAATATTTAATTTTAAAATATTAAATATATTTTAATATATTAAAAATATATTTTTAAGAGAATATATAGCTGAAGACTCCCACAGAGAGGCACAAATTGCTTGTTTACAGCAATAGCTCTGATCTTACAGTCGTGTGCAGTTTGCATTGTTCCAAAAGGGCTTTAAAAATATATATATGTATATATTTTTTTAAATTTATATACATATAAAGGAATATGTGCACTGAAGTAAAATAAATTTTAAAAAGTAGGTAATAAAGTTTGGGTTGGTTAAAAATCAGAATATTTATTTAAGCCAGAATTTACAAGAATATCTGCCATGATGTCCTATATGTGTCATAGAGGCGGGAAAAAAATGCTTCTCTAGACTCCCTAACAGTGAATGCACAGGGGGTTGGGGGGATCATTATATGATTCATAATGTCCATAAGATTAAAGAAAATCACTCAGGGAAATATGCCATTTCTGACACAGAGACTGGAAAAAAATTTTTTTTTCTGGGTAGTCATGAAGCCCTGAAATGTTGGGCACGATAATCTCAACAACTAGCACAGAAAATTCTGCCATGAGATGCACAGGCATTTCCAGGGTAGACAAGTGGCTTCATAAATCAACAAAGGCGGTCTGTGGTATTGAGTCCTAAAGTGACCTGATTTGTTGGACTATCCTTCAGCCAACCTAAACTTACTTTTTCTCGGACGGCCTTTGCTTGGGTACCACCAGGCAGTCAGCATGAGACTGTTTACCCCATGGCCAGCATCTGGAGCACAGGCTGTTCTGACTGTTAGCGACAGTGTGGAACCACAGGCTGTAACAATCAGCTGCGAGGGGTCTGGCCAACATCCTCTCACAATTGTTGACAAACTCCCAACCGGAATACCTAAGGAGGAGTCTTACTCTCTTCCCCATGGAGGAAAACCAAGATATCTGTGTTCAGGATGAATGTTTTCTAAGGAAGCAACCTGGGGTTCACTTCAGCACACAGATAAACATAGAAAAATCCTTTAAAGATTCACAGTGAAGCACGCACAGAACTTTAACCTTTACTAATGTAAGTAAGCCTGTCTAAGAGAGCTCTCCAAGATAAACAGGGTTTCATAATGTATGTTGAGATAACTGGGGGTGTTAATTTGTTCATATTTGTTAACTATAGGCTAGATGTTGGGGTCACCTAGTGAAAACGATTGCTTTGGCTGTAAGATGAGTAATCTACACAAGCCCTTCTTCCTGGCAGGCATGAGAAAGCTGGGTCTCCTGTGGATCCACACCATTTCTAATTAATCACAGTAAAACCCTGCCCTGTTGGTGAGGATCTCATTTATTTTGTTGGATCTCAAACATGGTGGGCACTTTTGATATTTAGACTTACTTTTTCACACCTTTTCCCTGTCAAAACTCTGATATTTTAAAATCTAGTTTCTTTGCCCTTGCAGATTTAAAAAATCTTTTCAATATAGTTCTTCAAAATTACTAGAGACAAATTATTTTACTGGGAATTAAATTCTTGTTGCCATAATTTGCTAAATATTGTAGATTATATTGTATTCATTTACTCTACAATCTCTGGTTAAAATTGTTAGTACTAAGCAAGATGTTACAGAGTGTAGTTGGTCTTTTTGCTTCTTTGTTTGTTTTTTCAGCAGAGATCCTGAGTGTGGTTTTCTTGACTCCCTATGAGAAATTATTCTTGCTCATTATTTTTGCATGATTCAATGTCAACATTTCATTTACACTTGGGTGTAAACTCGGGGCACCTCTAACAAGATATTTCTTTCTTTCAAACATCACTGTTATGTTCATGAAACCTTAATCAAGGTACCCTCACAAGACAAATAGAAAGCACTTCATCGTGGCCGTGCTAGAACTGGCCACTGAAATCTTTCATCATACCAGTTTTACTAGAAACTTTAACTTGATGGACGTTAAGAAAGAAGTTTAAAACTCCAGGTAGAGGGTGGCAGTGGCGGAGGGAGGCAGAGACTCGGTGGAGACACTGGGGGGAGGCGGCGGCGGTGCGGGGCTACTGGAGGCAGATAAAGAGAGGCATGGAGGAGCACGGGGCCGCCACCACCAGCACCCAGAGAGGCGTGGAGGAGCGCTGGTGGCGGCGTGGAGGAGTGTGGGGCCGCCACCACCAGTGCCCAGAGAATTTCCTGGGAAGAACTGATGAGTGGTCATAGAAGTTGGAACCAGGCTGTGAAAGCAACTCATAAGCTTTGCATTAGAAATTAAACAGAACAATGAAACCCCAAATGAAACCAAAACAAACTGCTGCCATCTCCACTACCAACAAAAATACCACCCTGTGACTGACAGGGTCTTGGTGCTCCAGCCATTCAGGCCTGTGCCTCTGAGGTGGGAGAGTCGAGTTCAGGACACTGGTCTACCAGAGACCTCCTGGCTCCACATACTATCTAACAGCGAAAGCTCTCCCAGAGATCTCCATCTCAACACTAAGACCCAGCTCCGCTCAACGACCAGCAAGCTCCAGTGCTGGACACCCTATGACAAACAACTAGCAAGACAGGAACACAACCCCACCCATTAGCAGAGAGGCTGCGTAAAATCATAATAAGGTCACAGACACCCCAAAACACACCACCGGATGTGGTCCTGCCCACCAGAAAGACAAGATCCAGCCTCATCCACTAGAACACAGGCACTAGTCCTCTCCACCAGGAAGTCTACACAACCCACTGAACCAGCCTCACCCACTGGGGGCAGACACCAAAAAAAATGGGAACTATGAACATACAGCCTGCGAAAAGGAGACCCCCAAACACAGTAAATTAAGCAAAATGAGAAGACAGAAACAAACAGCAGATGAAGGAGCAAGGTAAAAACCCACCAAACAAATAGAGAGGAATTAGGCAGTCTAACTGAAAAAGAATTCAGAGCAATGATAGTAACGATGATCCAAAATCTTGGAAATGCAATGGAGAAAATACAAGAAATGTTTAACAAGGACTGAGAAGAACTAAAGAGCAAACAAACAATGATAAACAATGCAATACATGAAATTAAAAATTCTCTAGAAGGAATCAATAGCAGAATAACTGAGACAGAAGAATGGATAAGTGAAATGGATGATAAAATAGTGGAAATAACTACTGCAGACCAGAATAAAGAAAAAAGAATGAAAAGAATTGAGGACAGTCTTAGAGACCTCTGGAACAACATTAAATGCACCAACTTTAGAATTATAGGGGTCCCAGAAGAAGAAAAGAAAAAAAAAAGGGTCTGAGAAAATATCTGAAGAGATTATTAGAAATCTTCCCTAACATGGGAAAGGAAATAGTCAATCAAGTCCAGGAAGCGCAGAGAGTCCCATACATGATAAATCCAAGGAGAAACACGACAAGACACATATTAATCAAACTATCAAAAATTATATACAAAGAAAAAAATATTAAAAGCAGCAAGGGAAAAGCAAATATTAACATACAAGAGAATCCCCATATGGTTAACAGCTGATCTTTCAGCAGAAACTCTGAAAGCCAGAAAGGAGTGGCAGGACATATTTAAAGTGATGAAAGAGAAAAACCTACAACCAAGATTACTCTACCCAGCAAGGATCTCATTCAAATTCGACAGAGAAATTAAAACCTTTACAGATAAGTAAAAGTTAAGAGAATTCAACACCACCAAATCAGTTTTACAACAAATGCTAAAGGAACTTCTCTAGGCATGAAAAACAAGAGAAAGAAACGACCTACAAAAACAAACCCAAAACAATTAAGAAAATGGTAATAGGAACATACATATCGATAATTACCTTACATGTAAATGGATTAAATGCTCCAACCAAAAGACATAGACTGGCTGCATGGATACAAAAACAAGACCCGTATGTATGCTGTCTACAAGAGACCCACTTCAGACCTAGAGACACATCCAGACTGAAAGTGAGGGGATGGAAAAAGATATTCCATGCAAATGGAAATCAAAACAAAGCTGGAGTAGCAATTCTCATATCAGACAAAATAGACTTTAAAATAAAGACTATTACAAGAGACAAAGAAGGACACTACATAATGATGAAGGGATCAATCCAAGAAGAAGTTATAACAATTGTAAATATTTATGCTCCCAACATAAGAGCACCTCAATACATAAGGCAAATGCTAACAGCCATAAAAGGGGAAATTAACAGTAACACAACCATAGTAGGGGACTTTAACAGCCTACTTTCACCAATGGACAGATCATCCAAAATGAAAATAAATAAGGAAACACAAGCTTTAAATGATACATTAAACAAGGTGGACTTAATTGATATTTATAAGACATTCCATCCAAAAACAACAATATACACTTTCTTCTCAGGTGCTCATGGAACCTTCTCCAGGATAGATCATATCTTGGGTCACAAATCAAGCCTTGGTAAATTTGAGAAAATTGAAATCGTATCAAGTATCTTTTCTGATGACAAGGCTGTGAGATGAGATATCAATTACAGGAAAATATCTGTACAAAATACAAACACATGGAGGCTAACAATACACTACTAAATAACCAAGAGAACACTGAGGAAAGCAAAGAGGAAATCAAAAAATACCTAGAAACAAATGACAATGAAAACATGACGACCCAAAATCTATGGGATGCAACAAAAGGAGTTCTAAGAGGGGAGTTTATAGCAATACAATCCTACCTCAAGAAACAAGAAATATCTCAAATAAACAACCTGAACTTACACCTAAAGCAATTAGAGAAAGAAGAACAAAAAACCCCCAAAGTTAGCTGAAGGAAAGAAATCATAAAGGTCAGATCAGAAATAAATGAAAAAGAAATGAAGGGAACAATAGCAAAGATCAGTAAAACTAAAAGCTGGTTCTTTGAGAAGATAAACAAAATTGATAAACCATTAGCCAGAGTCATCAAGAAAAAGAGGGGGAAGACTCAAATTAAGAGAATCAGAAATGAAAAAGGAAAAGTAACAACTGACACTGCAAAAATAAAAGGATCATGAGAGATTACTACAAGTAACTATATGCCAATAAAATGGACAACCTGGAAGAAATGGACAAATTCTTAGAAAAGCACAACCTTCCGAGGCTGAACCAGGAAGAAATAGAAAATATAAACAGACCAATCACAAGCACTGAAATTGAAACTGTGATTAAAAATCTCCCAACAAACAAAAGCCCAGGGCCAGATGGCTTCACAGGCGAATTCTATCAAACATTTAGAGAAGAGTTAACAGCTATCCTTCTCAAACTCTTCCAAAATATAGCAGAGAGAGGAACACTCCCAAACTCATTCTACGAGGCCACCGTCACCCTGATACCAAAAGCAGACAAAGATGTCACAAAGAAAGAAAACTACAGGCCAATATCACTGATGAACATAGATGCAAAAATCCTCAACAAAATATTAGGAAACAGAATCCAACAGCACATTAAAAGGAGCGTACACCATGATCAAGTGAGGTTTATCCCAGGAATGCAAGGATTCTTCAACATACGCAAATCAATCAATGTGATAAACCATATTAACAAATTGAAGGAGAAAAACCATATGATCATCTCAATAGATGCAGAAAAAGCTTTTGACAAAATTCAACACCCATTTATGATAAAAACTCTCCGGAAAGTAGGCAAGGAAGGAACTTACCTCAATAAAATAAAGGCCAAATATGACAAACCCACAGCCAACATCGTTCTCAATGATGAAAAACTGAAACCATTTCCATTAAGATCAGGAACAAGACAAGTTTGCTCACTCTCACCTCTATTATTCTACATAGTTTTGGAAATTTTAGCCACAGCAATCAGAGAAGAAAAACAAATAAAAGGATTCCAAATTGGAAAAGAAGAAGCAAAACTGTCACTGTTTGCAGATGACATGATACTATACATAGAGCATCCTAAAGATGCTACCAGAAAACTACTAGAGCTAATCAATGAATTTAGTAAAGTAACAGGATACAAAATTAATGCACAGAAATCTCTCGCATTCCTATGCACTAATGATGAAAGTTCTGCAAGAGAAATTAAGGAAACACTCCCATTTACCGTGCAACAAAAAGAATAAAATACCTAGGAATAAACCTACCTAAGGAGACAAAAGACCTGTATGCAGAAAACCATAAGACACTGAGGAAAGAAATTAAAGATGACACAATCAGATGGAGAGATATACCATGTTCTTGGATTGGAAGAAAAAGCAATCTGTAGATTCAGTGCAATCCCTGTCAAACTACCAATGGCATTTTTCACAGAATTAGAACAAAATATTTCACAATTTGTATGGAAACAAAAGACCCCAAATAGCCAAAGCAATCTTGAGAAAGAAAAACAGAGCTGGAATAATCAGGCTCCTGGACTTCAGACTATACTACAAAGCTACAGTAATCAAGACAGTATGGTACTGGCACAAAAGCAGAAATATAGATCAATGGAACAGAATAGAAATCCCAGAGATAAACCCACGCACATATGGTCACCTTATCTTTGATAAAGGAGGCAGGAGTATACAATGGAGAAAAGACAGCCTCTTCAATATGTGCTGCTGGGAAAACTGGACAGCTACATGTAAAAGAATGAAATTAGAACACTCCCTAACATCATACACAAAAACTCAAAATGGATTAAAGACCTAATGTAAGGCCAGACACGATAAAACTCTTAGAGGAAAACATAGGCAGAGCACTCTGTGACATACATCACAGCAAGATCCTTTTTGACCCATCTCCTAGAGAAATGGAAATACAAACAAAAATAAACAAATAGGACCTAATGAAACTTAAAAATTTTTGCACAGGAAAGGGAAACCATAAACAAGACGAAAAGACAACCCTCAGAATGGGAGAAAATATTTGCAAACAAAGCAACTGACTAAGGATTAATTTCCAAAATACACAAGCAGCCCACGCAGCTCAATATCAAAAAACCAAACAACCCAATCCAAAAATGGGCAGAAGACCTAAGTAGACATTTCTCCAAAGAAAATATACAGATTGCCAACAAACACTTGTAAGGATGCTCAACATCACTAATCATTAGAGAAATACAAATCAAAACTACAGCAAGGTATCACCTCACACCAGTCAGAATGGCCATCATCAAAATATCTAGAAACAGTAAATGCTGGAGAGGGTGTAGAGAGAAGGGAACCCTTTTGCCCTGTTGGTGGGAATGTAAATTGATACAGCCACTATGGAAAACTGTATGGAGGTTCCTTAAAAATCTAAAAATAGAACTACCATATGACTCAGCAATCCCACTACTGGGCATATACCCTGAGAAAACCTTAATTCAAAAAGAGTCATGTACCACAATGTTCACTGCAGCTCTATTTACAATAGCTAGGACATGGAAGCAACCTAAGTGTCCATTGACAGATGAATGCATAAAGAAGATGTGGCACATATATACAATGGAATATTACTCAGCCATAAAAGGAAACGAAATTGAGTTATTTGTAGTGAAGTGGATGGACCTAGAGTCTGTCATACAGAGTGAAATAAGTCAGAAAGAGAAAAACAAATACCGTTTGCAAACACATATGGAACCAAAAAAAAAAAAAAAGGTTCTGAAGAACCTAGGGGCAGGACAGGAATAAAGACACAGATGTAGAGAATGGACTTGAGGACACAGGGAGGGGGATGGGTAAGCTGGGATGAAGTGAGAGAGTGGCATAGACATATATACACTACCAAATGTAAAATAGCTAGCTAGTGGGAAGCAGCTGCATAACACAGGGAGGTCAGCTCGGTGCTTTGTGTCCACCTAGAGGGGTGGGATAGGGAGGGTGGGAGGGAGACGCAAGAGGTAAGGGATATGGGGATATATGTATATGTAGAGCTGATTCACTTGGTTATACAGCAGAAACTAACACACCATTGTAAAGCAATTATACTCCTATAAAGTTGTTAAAAATTTAAAATAAATAAAATCCAGTTATTAAAAAAAAAACAAAAAAAACTCCAGGTCTATTTTCCTTTAATAAAACCAGAACTGTTTTCTTAGAAATATTTTAATTCCTTCCCAAACTTAAATACTAACAGGATTTTACTCAAATTTCCAGAAAGAAAAGTCATCCTTGGATGGCTTGGATAAGAAAGTTTGGACATTTTCTGCGAGACAACCATATTAAAAAGTTGGATATAAATAATAGAAATATGGGCTTCTCTGGCCATCATATTCATTGGCACAGGAATTATTCACATGCTTAATACTTCATGCCTCTTCCAAAATCAATGTTTGGGAGTACATTTCTGTCTTGAAAACCAATTTTCTTTAGTTCTTAAAAAGAACCTTTGATTAGAAATGGAGTATGGTTCAGCAGAAAAGACACTGACTAAAGACTCAAATGATTTTTGGTTCAAGTCCTGGATCAACTACTTCCTAGCTTACTTTGGGCAAGTCACCTAAATTATCTGAGTCTCAGTTTATCAGTAACAAATACAATTAGTAATACCAGTCCCACTACCTGACAGTGTTGTTGTGAGGACCAAAATGATGTAATGTATGTGTGAAAACATTTAATGCTGTCAACATGTTGCTTTTAGCAGCATGTAGTTTGTAAGGTGGCACTAACCCAGATTTGCAGTACTGGTAAAAAGAACAGAGTAGTAGGTTATTTTAAAAACTTTTCTGCAAATATCTTCTCCCATTCATTAGGTTGCCTTTTTATTCTGTTGATGGTTTTCTTTGCTGTGCAGTAAGTTTTTAGTTTAATGTAGTCTCATTTGTTTGTTTTTGATTTTGTTGTCCTTGTCTCTAGTGTCAGATCCAAAAAAATATCACTAAGAGTTATGTCAAGGAGAATACTGCTTATGTTTTCTTCCAGCAGTTTTATGGTTTCAGGTTTTACATTCGAGTCTTTAATCCATTTTGAGTTTACTTTTGTATATGATGTAAGATAGTGTTGTACTTTCATTCCTTTGGAAGTAACTATCCAGTTTTCCCAACATCATTTATTGAAGAGACTCTCTTTTCCCCATTGTATATTCTTACCTCCTTGGTCATAGATTAATTGGCAATATATGTAGGGGTTTATTTCTGGGCTCTCGATTCTGTTCCATTGATCTATGTGTCTGTTTTTGTGCCAGTACCATACTCTTTTGATTACTATAGCTTTGTAGTGTAGTTTGAAATTAGGGAGCATGATACCTCCAGTTTTGTTCTTCTTTCTCAAAATTGCCTTGGCTATTCAGGGTCTTTCACGGTACCATACAAATTTTAGGATTATTTATTCTAATTCTGTGGGAAATGCCATTGGTAGGTTGATAGAGATTGCATTGAATCTGTGGATTGCCTTGGGTAGTATCGACAGTTTAACAATGTTAGTTCTTCCAATCCATGAACACAGTTTTTCTTTTCATTTATTTGTGTCTTCTTCAATTTCTTTCATCAATGTCTTAGAGTTTTCAGAGTACAGGTCTTTCACCTCCTTGGTTAAATTTATTCCCAAGTTTTTTATTTTTAATGCAGTTGTAAATGGAATTGTTTTCTTAATTTCTCTTTCTGAAAATTTATCATTAGTGTATAGAAATGTGACAGGTTTCGTATGTTAATTTTGTTACCTGCAACTTTGTTGAGTTCATTTATTAGTTCTAACAGATGCTTTTTTCAGCTTTAAAAGTACAACTGGGACAAAATAATTTTTTGAAAGGGGAGGAAGGTGGAATAATTGGATGGACAATTGAACAATCAAAATCATCTGGGGTTGCATTATTTTAATTCCTCACATTAATTGGTAAAAAGAGTAACAACTTTTAAAATCCATGTGCCTGGACTCTTCCTGACTCCAATAGCAGAATCTATTCATAGCATTCCTTTTTGGTCCCACACCTCAGTAAGTCCCTTTTTTCTTTTCACATGTTATTTGTTGAATGGATATAATATCCCTGACATTATAGATGTCAGACCAGATCAACAAAGATAGAAATATAAATGAAGGGGATCATTCTGTGAGAGAGAGAAATTTGTGATAAACTATTCTACTTTAAACTTACCACAGAAAGTCCGTTTTATATTCTCCAGCTGCAAAGACAGCAGGCTAAAATAATGGCCTTCAGGGTAGGTAAAAGAAAGTGATTAGAAATTCAACATGAATTTAATTATTCATTTAGTGTCTCCAGATTACACTTATCACACAGGCACACCAACACAGAAAATAGTTACTAAATCTCCATTTTCGACAGCATGAGACAATATGAGAACAGCAAGTCTGAAGCAAAAGAAAGCATTCTTTCCATTACAGTGTTAAATGGAACACTTAATCAGCTCTTTTGCCAAAAGAGAACTTCCCATTATGTTAAGTTATAAATAGAGCTGTGGGAAAAGTATCTACAAGCTGAAAGGACGTAGACCTGTGTCTGTTGACTTTGGTTGTTTTATAAAGTGTTATACAGGCAGCATTTGTCGCAAAGAGTAACTCACAAAGACTTTGGGAAACCTTCGTTTTAAGAAATTCTGTCTATCACTTAGTCTAAGGTTTGAGGTACCAACTTGGTAAATAGTGCATTTTTCAGGGCAGGTCTGTCAGGGAGTTTTCTCTCGCCCCCCTTTCACTCCTGCTTTATCCTTAAGCCATTTCCAGGTGTGTGAGTATTATTTCAGTTTTCCTATATTACGTCATGGAAAAGTAAGATTTGTAAACTGCATTTCCAAACAGTATTCACAGAAAGCCAGACTGAATTTGCTTAGGTTTTAAAAAGTGCGGTATATGTTAAACCAGTGGCGGCTTTAAATTCTGCTTTTTCCACTAGAGATAAAAAAAAATGAAAACCATGAATACTGGTTGTTGCTAGGCCAGATCTTGACCTGAAGGGTGT
Organism: Balaenoptera ricei; assembly: GCF_028023285.1. Taxonomy (NCBI): domain Eukaryota; kingdom Metazoa; phylum Chordata; class Mammalia; order Artiodactyla; family Balaenopteridae; genus Balaenoptera; species Balaenoptera ricei. The sequence goes on along the minus strand of NC_082644.1, from coordinate 55,140,765 downwards.
AGCAATTCGGTATAGAATTAAATTTCCATGCTTTTGAAAGGATGCTCAACATCACTAATCATTAGAGAAATGCAAATCAAAACTACAATGAGGTATCACCTCACACCGGTCAGAATGGCCATCATCAAAAAATCCACACACAGTAAATGCTGGAGAGGGTGTGGAGAAAAGGGAACCTTCCTGCACTGTTGGTGGGAATGTAAATTAATACAGCCACTATGGAGAACAGTATGGAGGTTCCTTAAAAAACTAGAAATAGAACTACCATACGACACAGCAATCCCACTACTGGGCATATACCCTGAGAAAACCTTAATTCAAAAAGAGACATGTACCACAATGTTCAGTGCAGCTCTATTTACAATAGCCAGGACATGGAAGCAACCTAAATGCCCACTGACGGATGAGTGGATAAAGAAGATGTGGCACATATATACAATAGAATATTACTCAGCCATAAAAAGAAACGAAATTGAGTTATTTGTAGTGAGGTGGATGGACCTAGAGTCTGTCCTACAGAGTGAAGTAAGTCAGAAAGAGAAAAGCAAATACCATATGCTAACACACATATATGGAATCTAAAAAAAATAAATAAATGGTTCTGAAGAACCTAGGGACAGGACAGGAATAAAGACACAGATGTAGAGAATGGACTTGAGGACACGGGGAGGGGGATTGGTAAGCTGGGACAAAGTGAGAGAGTGGCATGGACATGTATACACTACCAAATGTAAAATAGATAGCTAGTGGGAAGCAGCTGCATAGCACAGGGAGATCAGCTTGGTGCTTTGTGACCACCTAGAGGGGTGGGATAGGGAGGGTGAGAGGGAGATGCAAGAGGGAGGGGATATGGGAATATATGTATACGTATAGCTGATTCACTTTGTTATACAGCAGAAACTAACACACCATTGTAAATCAATTATACTGCAGTAAAGATGTTAAAATAAATAAATAAATAAATAAATAAATAAATAAATAAATAAATAAATAAATAATAGACTTCTAAAATTCCTGTTTAAAAAAAAAATTCCCATGTTTTTTTTTGGAAGTCTCATCCATTGAGGAATGAGATCATTTAGCAACATGACTAGTGGATTATACCTATTTTCTCTCAAAAGGAAGACTTTGAAATTTGTACTTTAAGTGACATGATGGAAACTGACCCATTTTCTAACAGGGTACTTTATTTGAATTTGGCAATATTAAATAAATGGGTGGTTGGAGAGTCAATGCAGAAGAAATTCTGTAGTTTCTGGAGCAGTCCTAGACCAAATTACATCCTGAATTGGATTCATCCGGACCTGTATGGCTCAACTGTGAGTGAGCAAAGAGCTCTGAGGCTGTGAATTTGGAACTGAACGATGGTGGGAAGGGTAATTTAACTGATCTTGATTCAGCCTGGTTTAAGTGGGACACATTTTAGTTTCTTCGGGTCTGTGATGCAGATGCCTGTTGGATGCGTGGTATGCTAAAAGCTAAACTAAAATTTACTAATGTGCCATTTCTCTGCGGAGGTGATGTGTACATCAAAGAGGAAATGCAAGATCCCGATATGCTGTTCTGCTCTCCAGATGTTCCTGAAGTGACTCCCTTTCATACTGGCCTTTCTCGAGAAGGAAACCTTTGATGCTAATCGACATTTGAGTTAGATGATTGAGACTGAGGATTCATAAGGCTGGATCTTGTCTCTGAGAAAATCTTTCATAGGTCTTCTCATGCAACCCATGAGGCAGGCAGGATTGTACTTTGCTCAGTCTTGAAAGCACTCCTGTCCTCATTAAGCTGGTGGCCTGCTTCTCAGGTGTTTCTGCCTTTGCACAGTCCCACGTGATGCTGAGACGGTTGGTGCCGGTGGCTGAGAAAATGTAGCTCAATGTGGAAGTAGTCAGGAGGTTGACCGAATCCTTGAATGTCAGGGTGAGTCCTGGGACGAACCTTACCCAAAATTAGATTCTGGCTTAGATAGAGGAAGTTTGCTGTTACTCCTTAAAAACTAAGTCTCTGATGCTGCAGTTTTTGGTTTTATGTTAACATTGTTCAGTGAATAGAATATAAGCCTTTATCTACTTAAAAATTGTCCCCCCCCTACACAAGACTGTACCTTTGTTTTGCCATGATGATATTAGTTGGCAAGGTTTAATCACTTTCTGGCAATTTGCAAACCCTCTTTTGTTCACTTTGTCATTTTTAAGCTTGTAAGCATCAGAACTCAGCACGTTCCTGAAGAGGGCTCCTAAGAAATGCATGTATTGATTCTATTTGCACTGTGCCTCTTTGCATCTTAATATTGATCTGACTCTTAACAGAGTCCCTGATAATTATTTTTATTCTCCACCCCATGCCATTTACTGTGATCCTGGGACCTCTTATTTTTCAACTCATTTGCATAGATTAGACATTATCACTGGGTTTGGGTTTATTTCCGATATTTATTTCTTCTCTCTCCCCACTCTTTTATCCATAAGTGGTATTCTTGAATGATTTCCCAATAGTCTATGAAGTTAAGTTATGAACTTAGCCTGAGTAGAGAGTACTTTGCTTCCTTTTCAATCTGATATTATCACCCCAGAAGGAAATCCTGCCTTTTTGTATTACTCTTTCCTGGAGGAGAAAGGGGCAAATTCTCTGAGCTTTATAATATAATATATAATATAATAACTATTATATTTCTTGAATCCATAATGCCTTGATGAAAAAAAGCACCACTGTTTTATGTGCGTCCACAAAAGAAAAAGGCTTAAGACAAGGAATCTAATATAGTCTATAATCTAAGAGAATCTAATAATATAAAAAAGCTTATTGCACGTGAGGGCTACATCCTTACTATATGAGTAAATGAAAAAACAAACAAATAAACAAAACCACCATGTAGAAAAAGCCAGAAAATGCATTTCTCAATATTAGCACTGGCTGGAGGAAGGAAAAAACAAAAGCCTCCCCTGATTATTTGAGCCAAAATCCAGTAGAAACACAGCTTTGCAGTCTGAATTCACAAAAGTGATTGTAAATCGCTATTGGATTATAAGACATATCTCAATTTCAGAGATGTTGAAATGTGTAAGAAAAAGAAGTTTGTTTTAGAATCAATGAAAGGAATTAATTTAAATTGAGGTTGGTGTTTATAGGTTTGCCTGTCTTTTCTTAACTTCTAAAAGGTTTAGATAAGCATATATACCTCATTGTTCTATTCCAAACTGGATTTCCAGATGTCTTAAGGTCATTTATCACTAGATAAACCTCTCTGCTTCAAATTGATGTTTGCTCCCAGCCTCCACCAAGATGGAACATTTTAGAGGCTAATGTCCCAATGAGGTGTGTACATTTTAAAGGCCTCTGGAGCAATGCAGTATTGTCTTATGCTAAGGCAATGTACATCAAAATGCAATTGTCAGATGTAAAATGACAGTAAAAATATATTCAGTCTAACAGCTGGCTTTGTGGTATTGGTTTTCAACACTCTCTTTCCATCAGATACACAAAAGACCATCATCTCACTAAATTTCTCAAATTAAGTGGGATCAAACTTCTCATTTACATTGAATGGTTGACCCTCAAGAAATACCCTGATGTTTCATGTGACTTATGTGTAGTTGAATTACTTTGTTGCTGACCCATATATCCTCCCATGGTGTCAGACAAAACAATGTCATTATTATAAAATAGAAGTATGAGATCACATTCAGTTAAAATAACTTAAGATATTCCTCTTTACACTAAGAATGACTTGGAAACTTTCGTATTTATCAAATACTAGATATATGCAGATTTTTCTCTACTTTGATCTGGATCAGGGTTTTTTACTCTGGAACGTTAGTCCAGTGATTAACGTGAATTAAATCTGGAAAATTCTGCACACTCTGTTCCCCTTTTAAAAAGTCACGATACACAATTGAATATTAAATGTTCTGAGAAGCCCTGTTGTAAGGAAACCTAGTCAAAATTTCACAGCCATTTTACCACGAAGCCATGTCTTTCACATAAAATCTATTCTTCTTCATGTTACACAGTTTAAGGTGCTGATCTAGATTGTTATTATTCATTTTGACTCTATTAGCAGTGATTACAGACATAAGGAGGAGGCAGCTCAGATGGACGAGCTTTAATGGGAATCCGCTGAAGGGTTTTAGGTAAGGGAGTGATCTAATTTGATATGCCATGGGGATAAAGAAATCAAACCCCCTTAATCAATAAAGTGTTCATTCCTTCATTTGCTCATTCTTTCAACAAATACTCAATGAGTATCTATTATATGTCAGGCATCGTGTTAGATGCTAAAGAATGAGACTCAAGTGGTAGAGCAGATGGGAAATGTCAAATGATGAAATGATGGTCATCACCAGGGCCAGAACCTTAAGATAATATGTCAGAGAGGTGTCATGGTAGGAAAGTTCAATTCAACAAACATTCACTACCCTACCACTTACGTACTAGACCGCTGTTCCCTCCAGGAGTTGCAGAGATGGATCTAGTACATTCCAGGCTGCTGGGGAGCCCATAAGCTTGTGGTTGGAAGCACATCTGTTTGGTGCCAAGTGTCCCACACATTTGTAGAACGAGAACTAAAGAAAGCACAGCAGTCTTTTCTTTGCACTGAGACAATTCATGAACTTAAAGATTGAAGGAGACTGTACATTTCTGGAGTTCCATTATCCACTTTAGCAATTGACCTAATATGTGTAAGTTCTCATTTTAGAATACACTGTGCCCTAGCTTTACTAAATAATGTATTTTATCATGAAAGATTATAGAAAAGCATAAAAAAGAAAATTTAAATAAGCCATAGTCATGGAGCTGGCTTGCTCTGTGACCGAGAGACCAAGGTTTTCTGGGGTTGTCTTGGTTCCTGACAGATTTCTAGTTTCAGTTCCAGTTCACATAGGTTCTTAAAATAAACTCCCTGATTATAGAAAGTAACTTGGGGAAGGGTCTCTGTTCACAATAACAACAACCAGAAAACCTAATTAGATGCACTGTAGCACTGTAAGTTAGTGGTGATCAATAACAGTGCTTTACTCGGAATGTGTGTTTTAGCTCACGATGATGAGCTAAAAGCTTGAGAGATGTTGCTCAAGATGATGTTTTTCACTATGTTCTTGTCCTCAAATCTAACCCTAGCAACTCCCTCTTTTTCAAAGACTTTAAATTATGGCATTTTTTTCTGTGACAAAGAAATAATATTTTAAATTATTGACATACCTCTAGAAAACTTTTTCCTGAATGTGTGAGCTGTATATTCTTTGATCATCCTATTGTAAATATTTCAACGAATTGGTAATAATAATTTTTTATAGCAAGCATAGCAACATAATTCAGTCTTTCCTCCAGTGTGGTTGGTTAATCAGAACAATTTTATTGATATTTTTAAAAGCTTCTTTTAACTTCAGTTCTCAACATTGGTAATACCATTCAAGCTTTTAGGATTGTTGTCCAATTTGGAAAACCTTTATCAAGTTCCTTTCATAATATGCTCTTATAGAACACTTGCTGTTTGTAGAACTACGGTAAGTTTGTGCCTTCCAGACACAGGAATTCAAATAAGGTCTATTTTGTACTCCCTGTAAAAATGTATGATTGTTTATAATTATATATAGAATATGTTTCTTACAGGAGTGAATTTCCATTTTGACTTGGTGTCAAATCCAAATCCTCAGCTTAAAATTTTATATGTCTAATGAATGGAAAAATTTTCCACAGACCAGATTCTAGTTCCATACATTTCAAAACTTGTTTCTACTCATTACCCACATACTTCTGGTGTTAAGTGCCCCTTACATCAGGGTAAATTTCAATAGGACCTCTGGCCCTATACTTTTGTGTCATGACACGGGGCGAGTCAACACAGTGAGTAGTTGGAGTATTCCTGGAAGCCATTCATATACCAGAACAACTAGCAATAAGCAAACTGTAAACAACATAAATACACCTCCCTAAGTATAAACTAATCTACCCCAATTTCAACTTCCCCTTAGCTGGATCTCAAAAATGCTCTTGATCACTCCAGGGAAATTTGACCGGAGAGAAAGTATAATGAAGGCAAAATTGAAATGAAGAGAGACAGCAGGCTTAACCAGTTGTGGTTGAAATATTTTATTTCTGCAATCTTATTGTACCAACTGTGCTCATATGACACATTGGTAGGGCCCCTCCCAGGGTCTTGGAAGGGATTCATGTAGTCGAGGAGTCTGAAGCTTAAACTTCATTAGCTTTTTACCTCTGAGTTCCATTTTTCTCTTCTTTCCAACTGACTTGGGCTTTTTCTATCCACACTATACCTTTTTCTATTCTGTGCCTTCCTCTTACTCATAGTTTCTCTTGACTCCCATGGAGCCCAATTCTACCTTCTAACTTCTTTTACTGTGGCCTTTCAGCTTAATCTCTCACTGCTTACTTTTTGTTTTCCCTCTCAGAGTGGTTGCTTTTGGTTTAAGTACCAGTGTCTAGAATAGGTGCCTATAACCACAGGGGTAGGGGAGAGTAGGGGACAGTATTACATGCTCTGAAGAGGACTGCCCTGAGGCAACACCAGGTTCCAACATTAAGAAAGCAGGAAAGTGAGTCAAGGAACTAGGCCAGCTGGATGATGAGATCACCACTCTTGCTTAATGGTGGGGAGATTACATTTAAAGGAATACCACCTCTTGATTACTAGGTTTCTCACAGTCTTTCCATCACAGTGAATCCTTTTCATCAGAATATTGATAAGAGTACCTTTAAAATGCTTATGAATACACCACTTTGGGAGAATGTGTTCAGGCAGAGGAACCTGCTCCCCTGATCTCAGATGTGCTTCTGGGGGGTTTCCCTTTAATGCAAAGTATGAGAAGATCATTCTCACATAAAGGGGTTTGGGGAGAAGTAGGACCCATGACTGGCATTTCTAGGACAAATACATATTTAAATATGAAATGTACATTTATAATGTAGGATTTGTCATTTTGCAGAGTTGGTTATCTCTGAATGAAAACTGTATTATTGTGAGCTATCTGGCGATATGTGGAAGTTTATTTTCTTCTCAGTCTTCTCATTCCTGTGGATCTTCTCCCAATTTCTGCGTCCCCCCAGATCATCCTCCTCTGAGCTTCCCATGAAACTATCCGGAAGATCCATTTGTCTAAAACCAGACTTATTCCAGATCCGCCTTTGTTCCATTATTTATTTTCACAGTGAATACCACCACTTTTCGTCCATACCAGCTGCCCATGACAATAAAGAACCCCTTTAAACTTAACTTATATATTGCCTGTCACACTTAATTGGTTAATAAAATTTATCAATTCTGAGTTTAAAGATTTCTCAAATCCACCCACTTCTCTCCATTTCACTGCCGCTATCATTGACGTGGCACTCAACATTTCATGATGGATTAAGGCATCAGCACTCTGCCAACCCATTTTCCCTCCCTCATTTCTGGTCTGAATTTTAAAAAATGACTACTTAAATCATCTCTCTAAATCACTGATCTCTTCTTGTCCTTCCTCTGTTTAGGATCTCAGGATAAAGTTCAGATTTCTTGGTATCCCTGTGATACCTTTCAGCCCTCGCTTTCAAACTTTCTCCAGCCATTCTTAATATCTTTCAGTCCATTAAACATGCCATGCACTTCCTTGTCCCTAGGTCTTTGCATCTTTTGGTTACTCCCTCCTGAAACACCTTACGGTCCTTCATTATTCAGCTCAGGTAACACCCCTTCCAGAAAGCCTACCCTGACCTCAGACTCTACCCAGCAGTCTAAATTAGAGATTCCAAATCTGCTATTGGGCTATAATCACCAGCAGGATTGTTATAGCTAATGCCAGTAAGAATTAGACAGTTACTGGATGCTAGTTTCTATACTTGATATGCGTTCTTTCATCTAATCCTCACAAAATGTTATGAGATTGGCTTCATTAATTTACCCATTTTACAGGTTAGGAAGCTGGGGCTTTGTGAGGTCAATGAACTGGCCCAAGATGACACTGGTAGTAAGTAGTAAGGAGCAGAGCTGTGATTTTAGCCTGAGTTGATCTAATGGATTCCAAAGCTAATGCTATTAAGTTCAGCCTAATAGCTGCTCATTCATCACACTCGCTTGCAATAATATTTAAAGAGATTTTTATAGTAGACTTTATTTTTTAGAGCAGTTTTAGATTCACAGCAAAATTGAGGAGAAAGTATAAAAATCTCCCATGTGCCCTCTGCCCCAACACATGCTTAGGCACCCCCATTACCAACATCCACCACCAGAGTGGTACATTTGTCACAACTGATAAACCTACATTTATACATCATTATCATCCAGATTACATAGTTTATATTTAGGTTCACTCTTGGTGTTGTACAGTCTCTGGGTTTGGACAAATGTCTAATGACATTTATTCACCATTATACTATCATACAGAATAGTTTCATTGCCCTAAAAAACCTCTGTGCTCTGCCTACTCATTCCTCTCACTCCCTAGCCCCCGGCAACACTGATTGTTTTACTGTCTTCATAGCTTTGCCTTTTCCAGAGTGTTATATAGTTGTAATCATACAATAGGTAGCCTTTTAAGATCAAGTTATTTCACTTAATAATGTGCATTTACATTTCACCACATCTTTTCAAGCTCATTTGTTTTTGGTACTGAATAATACTCCATTGTTTAGATATATCACAGTTTATCTGCTCACCTACTGAAGGACATCTTAGTTGCTTCCAAGTTTTGACAGTATGAATAAATCTGGTATAAAAATCCATGTGCAGGTTTTTGTGTGGAAATAAGTTTAGCTCCTTTGAGTAAATACCAAGGAGCATGATTGCTAGATTGTATGGTAAGAATATGTTTAGTTTTGTAAGACGCTGCCAAACTGACTTCTAAAGTGGCTGTACCATTTTGCATTCCCACCAGCAGTAAATGATAGTTTATGTTACTCCACATTCTCATCAGCATTTAGTGTTTTCAGTGTTTTGGATTGGGACCATTCTAGTAGGTATGTAGTGGTATTATATTGTTGTTTTAATTTGCATTTCCCTAATGACATATTTTATGAAGCATCTTTTCATATACTTATTTTCCATCTGTATAACTTCTTTGGTGAGGTGTCTGATAAGGTCTTTGGGTGGTTTTTTAATTGATTATTCATATTCTTAATGTTGAGTTTTAAGAGTTCTTTGTATATTTTGGATAACAGTCCTTTATGAGGTATGTCTTTTGCAAATATTTCCTTCCATTCCGTGGCTTGTCTTTTCATTCTCTTCACAATGTCTTTCACAGAGAAGTTTTAGATTTTATTGAAGTCCAGTCTATCAGTTCTTTCTTTCATAGATCATGAATTTGGTGTCATATCTAAAAAGCCATCCCTACACCCAAGGTTATCTAGATTTTCCCCTATGTTATCTTCTACTAGTTTAGTAGTTTTGCATTTTACATTCAGGTCTGCAATTCATTTTGAGTTAATTTTTGTGAAGGGTATAAGATCTATACTTAGATTCATTTTTTTGCATGTGGATGTCCAGTTGTTCCAGCACCATTTGTTGAAGAGACTGTCTTTGCTCCATTTTACTGCCTTTGCTCCTTTGTCAAAGATGAGTTGACTGTATTTATGTGAGTCTATTTCTGAGTTCTCTCTTCTTTTCCATTGAACTATTTGTTTATTTTTTTTTTTACCAGTACCACACTGAGCTTCTGACCTATATCTTTTCCTTCTCTCTGAAGAACTTCAAAAATTGCCTCAATTTTCATTTGTCTGAGAAAGTCTTTATTTCTCCTTCACTTTTGAAGGGTAACTTTTCAGGGTACGATATTCTACTGAGTGCTTTTTTCTCTCAACACCTTAAATATTTCACTCCATCGACTGATGAATGGATAAAGAAGATGTGGTATATATATGTATACAATGGAATACTACTCAGTCATAAAAAAGAATGAAATAATGCCATTTACAGCAACATGGATGGACCTACAGATTATCTTACTAAGTGAAGTCAGAGAAAGACAAATATCATATGATATCACTTATATGTGGAATATAGAAAAAAAATGATACAAATGAACCTATTTACAAAACAGAAACAGACTCATAGACATAGAAAACAAACTTGTGGTTACCAAAGGGGAAAGGTTGGGGGGAGGGATAGATTAGGAATTTGAGAGTAACATGTACACACTACTATATATAAAATAGGCAAACAACAAAGACCTACTGTATAACAGAGGAAACTATATTCAGTATTTTGTAATAACCTATATGGAAAAATAATCTGAAAAAGAATATATTTTATATATATATAGATATAGATATATAGATATATATCTATATCTATATATATATATCTATATATATGTAACTGAATCACTTTGCTGTACACCTGAAATTAACACCTTTTAAATCAACTATACTTCAATAAAAAATAAATACTAAATAGTTAACTCTCTCCTTGCTTGCACTGACTTCTGTCTGATATAATTCTTATCCCTGCTCCTTTATAGATAAGGTGCTTTTATTCCCTCTGGCTTTTTTCAGGATTTTTCCTTTATCTTTGTTTTTCTGCAATGTAAATATGATATACCTAGGTCTAGAGGTATAGTTCTTATGTTTGTCTTGTGTTGTTTTTGTTTTTTCACATTTATCTTGCCTGATGCTCTCTGAGCTTCTTCCTGGCTCTGTGGTTTGGTGTCTGATACTAATTTGGGGAAATTCTCAGTCATTATTGCTTCACATATTGCTTCTCTTCCTGTTCCTCCTTCTCCTTCTGGTATTTCCATTACGCACGTGTTACATCTTTTATAGTTGTTCCACAGTTAACAGATATTTTATTCCGGTTTTTTTTCATTCTTATTTCCCTTTGCTTTTCAGTTTTGGCAGTTTCTACTGTGATGTCCTCAAGCTCAAAGATTCTTTTCTGAGCTATGTCCAGTCTAGTAATAAGCCCATTCAAGGTATCCTTTATTTCTGTTTTAGTGTCTTTGATCTCCAGCATTTATCTTTTATTCTTTCTTAGAATTTCCTTCTCTCTGCTTACATTTCCCATCTTTTCTTGCATGCTATATACTTTTTTCAATTATAGATCTTAGCACATCAGTCATAGTTGTTTTAAATTCATGGTCTGACAATTCCAGTATCCCTGCCATATCTGGTCTCGTTCTGAAACTTGCTCTGTCTCTTCAAACTGTGTTTTTTGCCTTTTAGTACATCTTGTAATTTGTTGCACTGGATAAAAGGAACTACTCTACATAGGCCTTTAGTAATGGGGTAGTAAGATGTAGGGGAGAGGAAGCATTCTTAGTGCTCAGATGAGGTCTCAGTCTTTTAGTGAGCTTGTGCCTCTGGATTGTGAACTTCACGTGTGCTTCTCAGACCTCCCCCACCTCACGTGACAGGATGGCTAGAGTGGGCTGGAGCCGGGTATTTCCCTTCCTCCAGGTCAGTTAAGTTTTGCTAAAACCCTGGCAGATTAGGCTCTGGTTAAATAATTTCTCCTAAGGGCAGACATTGTTAAGAAGAACAGAATGTTCAGGTGTATTTCAAAATGGTTCCTTTTCCTCTCCCCCTGCCAAAGCATGAGGAGATTTTTCTCTGCTATTTACTGTGAGAACCTGATTAAGCTCCGAGAGGTCAAACTCACTAAAGTATGGAGAATGCCCTAGGTCCTCTTGGAGTTTTTTTACTCTCAGAGTTGTTCACACAGAGCCTCTAGCAATTCATCAATTACTATTTATTTACAGGGTAGGTTCTCCTACCCTGACATTGGTTCTCATGGATGTTTCTGCTTGTGGATGTCCCACTAAGCTGTGATACTCTGTATCCACCTGTCTGTCTCTCCAATTTGGGGGATAGCGGTTTGCCGTGTGACTGTTCTCTTATGGATCTGAGAAGAGTTGTTGATTTGTTCAGCTTTTCACTCCTTAGGATGGAGTGAAACTCAAACTGCTTATTTTGAGCTAAATCCTCGAGGGAAGAGACCGTGCCCAATGTCTGTATCTCAGCAGCACCTAACACAGAGCCTAAGACACTGAAAGCTATCACTAAAACTGGGTTTAATGCCTGACTGGTGAATAAATAAATTGATGAGCTCATGACTTTAGCATTCTAATGACATTGATTTAATGGACATAGAGATCTGTAGTAGGTATAGTTCATTTCTCCTTACTATACCGTCCCCTCTACCTCAGATTTCTGTTTTCTAGTCAGTTGACACAACCTTGCCCTTGAGCTGCTTTGGGCATTTTACTTTCTTTATCTGAAGTTTAAGAACATTTATTATGTCACTCAAAAAGATTTTAAATTAATATTTTATTATGTCTTTTTACATGTATTAACTTTAAGTGCGTCTTTGTTCTTTAGGGAGGGAGGGAGGGAGGGAAGAACTGTTGTAATATATGAATGAGTCTTTCATGTAAAAATAAACTTCCAAGGAATTTCTCAAATGTAGCTCCACATGGAAAGATCAATAGAAAGAAATAATGATGAGGTTATGGCCTCCAGTTCCATCATTTTATGGCTTATAATAAAATAATGCTATATAATTTTCATAAGGGGAAGATTATTTATTCTGTCTTTTCTCAGATAACTTTTTTCAAGAATATGTTCTACTCTACCATGATCTAGCTTCTCTAAATCTAAATCAACTAACTTTTATATTGAGTATCTGAGATGAGTTTATGCATTTTTAAAGTCATTATCATTTTATAGAAACATTTTATCTTTTTGCCTCACCCTTCGCTTTTTAATTAGTATGATGAACTCTTGAATACTTCAAAGCCTTTTTCCTTTTGTACCACCAAACAATGCAGTATAATTATGGCAGTTAATATTTGTAAAGGATTTTATGAATATTTGAATCTAAAAAGCCTCATTCTCCCGTAGCTCAAAGAATGCAGATTTAATGGGTTTCTAGCTGCTTTGAACCCACAGGAACGCAAATCTAAATCATATCGGGGTTTTGTTCACCAGGCTCATGTCAGCCTCTGAGGAGGTGCCCTGTTAATCTTGATCTCTCTCAGAATGGCCAGATGATGAATTCACCCAGGCTTTCCTTTTCAGCTACATTTCTCTCAATCCACCTAAGCGTCTTTCAACAAATAGTCAGAGTATCTTAATCACTTTTTCTCCTCTCTCGTCACCTCTCCTGTCAGGACCCTAGCATTGGGCCTAGTGGAGGACAAAACAGTAAATTTCCATTTAAGCTCATCAGTGGGATTTCTGTTAGATTCCTAGGTGCCCCCATTGAGAGTCGCAAAGTCTCCCATTACAGAGGCTCAACAGACTAGGTGTTTTCAGCATTCCTGACTCCCTGGAAGGGAAAACCATTACTCATGTCTTTTTTTTTTTTTTTTTTAATTTACTTATTTATTTTATTTATTTATTTTTGGCTGCATTGGGTCTTCCTTGCTGCGTGCGTGCTTTCTCCAGTTGCGGTGAGCGGGGGCTACTCTTCGTTGCGGTGCGTGGGCTTCTCATTGCGGTGGCTTCTCTTGTTGCGGAGCACGGGCTGTAGGCGCGCGGGCTTCAGTAGTTGGGGCACGAGGACTCAGTAGTTGTGGCTTATGGGCTCTAGAGGGCAGGCTCAGTAGTTGTGGCGCACGGGCTTCATTGCTCTGCGGCGTGTGGGAACTTCCCGGACCAGGGCTTGAACCCTTGTCCCCTGCATTGGCAGGCGGATTCTTAACCACTGCGCCACCAGGGAAGCCCCATTACTCATGTCTTGATTCCATTTTCCCTTTTTCTTGATTATCTCTCATTGCTCCATGTACCCTACTCCCCATCTTTGATTTGTCTCTCAGCCTCCCTCCCTTTGGTCCCTGGATTTAGTCTGCCTTAACTCTGGCCAGCAACTTTCTTTTCTCCCTCTTCCTCTCTTTCCAGAGCTCAGCTTCCACTCCAGCCCCTAAGTACCTCTAGTGTTTGCCTCTGTCCAACCTCATGAGATAGGGTTTAAGGTTCAACTTGAGTAGCTGCATCTTTTCCTTATGGTACCAGTTCCAACTAGAGGCAGGCCTCCAAGATATTGCAGGTTCCGTTCCAGACCGCTACCATAGAGCAAATATTGCAATAAAGGCGAGTTGCACAAATTTTTTGATTTCCTCGGTGCACATAAAATTTATGTTTGCACTGTGCCATAGTCTAGTAAGTGTACAAAAGCATTATGTCTGAAAAAAATCTTCTCCCTTAATTAAAAAATACTTATGGCTGAAAAATGCTATCATCTGAGCCTTCAGTGAGTCGTAGAAGTGACATCAAAGATTACTGATCACAGATCACCATAGCAAATGTAATAATGAAAAAATTTGAACTATTTGTAGAATTACTAAAATGTGACAGAGACATGAAGTGAGCCAGTGCTGTTGGAAAAATGGTGCTGATAGACTTGCTCGATGCAGGGTTGTACAGACCTTCAATTTGTAAAAAAATGCAGTATCTGCAAAGCACAGTACAGCAAAGCAGATCTTTTTTTTTTTTTTTCTGAAGGGAAAGAATCCCTTGACTTTCCAATCATGTCAGCTACAGCAAACACCTTCTATTCACTGCCCTTAAGCATCTGTTCCTCACCCTCAACACATCTGTTTTTTCTCCACTTGCTTGATAGGCAGCCTCTAAGATGTTTCCAAACTCTGAATCTCTTGAGAGGCTGGAAATGGAAAATGATAATGATGACACAGGATGCTCAGGCAGCAGATGACAGGGACACTTTTCCAAACCTCTATGAATATGTACAGTTTAAATTCCAGAATTAACTTTACAGATTTGGCCTTGGGCCACCCTGTGTGCTGGGATTGCCAATTCTAGTCAGACCAAACAAGAGACGAGATGAGAGGGGAGGATCCTTCTCAGGTGAGGGGAAAAGGTCATGCCACCCTCATGGTCCTCCAAGTGTTCTCTTTGGAGAGAAGAAAGGGGAAAACTTGGAAAAATAGAAGGGTGGAAAAAAGAGTTACATATGGCTCAATTTTATTTAAAACTAACATAGTGACTCTTAGAGGAAAACATAGGCAGAATACTCTATGACATAAATCACAGCAAGATCCTTTTTGACCCACCTCCTAGAGAAATGGAAATAAAAACAAAAATAAACAAATGGGACCTATGAAACTTAAAAGCTTTTGCACAGCAAAGGAAACCATTAACAAGATGAAAAGACAACCCTCAGAATGGGAGAAAATATTTGCAAATGAAGCAACGGACAAAGGATTAATCTCCAAAATATACAAGCAGCTCATGCAGCTCAATATCAAAAAAACAACCGAATCCAAAAATGGGCAGAAGACCTAAATAGACATTTCTCCAAAGAAGGTATACAGATTGCCAACAAACACATGAAAGGATGCTCAACATCACTAATCATTAGAGAAATGCAAATCAAAACTACAATGAGGTATCACCTCACACCGGTCAGAATGGCCATCATCAAAAAAATCTACAAACAATAAATGCTGGAGAGGGTGTGGAGAAAAGGGAACCCTCTTGCACTGTTGGTGGGAATGTAAATTGATACAGCCACTATGGAGAACAGTATGGAGGTTCCTTAAAAATCTAAATATAGAACTACCATACGACCCAGCAATCCCACTACTGGACATATACCCTGAGAAGACCATAATTCAAAAAGAGTCATGTACCACAATGTTCATTGCAGCTCTATTTACAATAGCCAGGACATGGAAGCAACCTAAGTGTCCATCGACAGATGAATGGATAAAGAAGATGTGGCACATATATACAATGGAATATTACTCAACCATAAAATGGAACGAAATTGAGTTATTTGTAGTGAGGTGGATGGACCTAGAGTCTGTCATACAGAGTGAAGTAAGTCAGAAAGAGAAAAACAAACACCATATGCTAAGCCATATATAATGGAATCCGAAAAAAAAAAAAAAAAGGTTCTGAAGAACCTAGGGGCAGGACAGGAATAAAGACGCAGACATAGAGAATGGACTTGAGGACCCGGGGAGAGGGAAGGGTAAGCTGGGACGAAGTGAGAGAGTGGCATGGACATATGTACACTACCAAATGTAAAATAGATAGCTAGTGGGAAGCAGCTGCATAGCACAGGGAGATCAGCTCAGTGCTTTGTGACCACCTAGATGGGTGGGATAGGGAGGGTGGGAGGGAGATACAAGAGGTAGGGTATATGGGGATATATGTATACGTATAGCTGATTCACTTTGTTATAGAGCAGAAACTAACACACCATTGTAAAGCAATTATACTCCAATGAAGATGTTAAAGAAAAAAAAAGTAACATAGTCATACCAGTTAATTTGCAAATCATTTCTAGTAGTGGGTAAAATTTTACAAAACCGTGTATTATGCTTAGATAAAAGAGACTAAAAAGAGAGAGAGAACGAGGCAAAATAACACTTGTGTCAATTAATGTAATCTCATGGGTATTCCTCCTCGCCTGACAGTTTCATGGCCCTGAATAGCTTGGTTTGGCTCTATTTCTTTTTGAAAAACAGCTGCTTTTGGAAAATGTTTCTGCTTCCTCTAAAGGATTATGAGCAGAGAATGTTACAGAAAAGTTACCCAACTAATTTATCATAAATATCTTTAAACCTGGTTGTTTAGCTCTTGTTGGGAATGTTAAGTCTTGAACAAATTATATATCCATTATCAAATTGGCAAGACATGCAGATTGAAAACAATCTGCTCATGTTTTAGATATTCTCCCTAACACATCTTTTCTTTGCCAACTCAAGAAGGTTTAGGTCTAAAGAGCAATCCCATTTTCCATTTCTGAAAGCATGATCAGGGAGAGAAATCATGTAGCCTTTGGTGAAGAATACCCTGCTCAAAGAACTTGCTATGAAAGTAGAAATAAAATGACAGGGCTCATTGCTATAAGGAACTGTTCCTTCTTCGATGAAAAACTACTCATCTGCTTCTATTAATCAGTAGCCTTTAACTGATTCAGAGAAGCAAAAGCTGTTAACATCAGTATCTGTTGTATTCTACTCAAGCTGCCCGATTGTGTTTTGCCCCAGTCCAGTGACTAGAACCCTGGAGACAGAGTGAAGATTTGGGTTCATGTCCTTTGTCTGCCATTTAATAAATATGTACTCATGGGAAAGTGCTGTTTTTCCTCATTTGTAAAATAGGGGTCTTAATAATCGTATCTGCTTCTTGGGGAGGCTGTGAGAATTGACTTTGAGAATGAATGTGAGAAGCAGTTTTAAAACAACTACAAGAGATTTATTTATTCCCCCAACAAACATATTTATTGAGGTCCTAATAGGTATCAAGCATTGTCCTAAGTACTGGGACTATAAAAGTAGAAATTGAAACCCATCTCTAGGGCACTTTGCCATCCAGTAGAGGTCAGATACAAACATTTAAACAATGAGATAATTGCTTTAATTAAAGTGGATTCAAAGCGCAGGAAATGCAAAGAACTCGGACCTGATGGGGAAGTTGTAAAGTGATACAGTTGAAATAAACATTGGGGCTAAGTGAAGGATATGTGACATTTTGCCCAATGAACAAGCAGTGGGAATTGATCCAGGGAGAAGGAAGAGAATGTGTGCAGACACAAAGGCATGAGGAAACATGGCACATTTATAATATGAAGCTGAGGAAAAAAGATCTGAACTGGCAAGATATATTTAGGAGGTATCATCATATAGGAAGTGATGGAATCCAGGATGGAATGAGAGATGAGAGCTAAGGATGGTTTCAGAAGGATAAAAGATGATAATGAGACACAGAATGAGAAGAAGCAGCCAGAGAAGTAGATGGAAAACCAGACGAGAGTCATGTTCATGTTTTAGAAATTAATGGGGGAGAGAATTTTAAGAAGGGAATGGCAACAGTGAGATCAAGCAACACTGAGAGATCAAGCAAGAAAAAGTCTTAAATGTATCCAACAGATTAAAAAAAAAACAGAGATCCTTAATAACCTGAGTGAGGATCAAGGAAGAGATCAACAAGCATTATCTTGATGTTTAGAGGTGTGAATAGCGAGTCTCAAAGTGACAATAATAAGTACTTGCTCCCTGTTAGCTGAGAATAGAAAGAGCAAGATGGGGTCAGAGAAGATGGATCAAGGTTCCAAGCATACTAGGGAATGTTGATGCTTATTTCCAGCAGCTAGACCACGAAAAGACAACTGTATAGGGCTGTAACCAGAGAAGACAAAACTATTGCTGGGGACATTTCAGACCAAATAGAAAAACTGGAACATGTTTTTATGTTTATATATAGCATATGTATCTACATAATTTAGAATTTTCTCACTGAATTCCTACAAAATATCTTTTCATGGTTTAATCAATAAAACTTGAGTGTGTTTATCACAGGATATGGCTTTAAAATAAATTCAGGAAACATGGATAATTTTCTTGAAGTTGAAACTGCGACAGATAGCTGTACATCCTGTCATTGAAGAAGTGTATTCAGCATCCACTATGTGTCAGTAACTGCACTAGGTCCTGGTGCTACATTGTGGGCAAGGCAAATTCAATCCCTGATGCACTAGAACTTAACAGTCTAACGGGGGAGGCAGACACCAAAGAAAAAATTATAAAAACAATTATTGAAACATAATTGTGTTCTATCCTTTCCTAGATGTGCGCCTCATGTTTCCACCTTTCAACTTTCTAACATCACAACTATCCCCATTATCATCCACAAAGCTTTCTACATTTTATTTCAACAGGTATTCATTGGGCATCATATGTTGTCAGACAATCTGCTAGGCACAAGGGGAAACAAGGATTTGCAAAACATTTATCCTACTGTGATGCAGCTTATAACTTATTGTGCAAGCTGGACCTAAGCCTTTCAAGAGTATCGTATAATAAAGGGTCACATATAATAAGTTTAAATGAGAAATAAAACACTTTTACAGGAGTTCTACCAGTTTGCTAGGATACACATAAAATTAAAACACATTTTTAATTGTTCTTTTAATTAATGAAGGTCACATAACATTAGAACTATTAAGAGATCCTAATGATCAGGTAATCCATAATTTATTTTACAGATGAGAAAACTAAGAGCCAGAGAAATGAGGGACTTGCCTAAGACCTACAAACGTAATTTAAAAATTGCAAGTCTAATCCAGTGCTCCCATTTGCATGTTATGCAGTCTTTGAAACAGGAAAATGTTTATGATATAGGGGTAAAGTTTTTTTATTACCAATTCCCTGCAGTATTTCTAGTCTGAACATGTTCCATTCCAGTACTCTCAGTACCTGTGGTAGCCAATTTTGGGGTTTTCTAAATAGACATAGATAACATATACACATAAATAATGAGAATTTCTTTCTTTCTTTCCAATTTCTGTATCGTGCTTCTTTTACTCTTTTCAAATTGTACTGGCTAGGACATGCATTGTAATAGAATACTGAAAACAGATATCCTTGTCTTCTTCCTGAGTTTAAATGCAATTTTTTAAATATTTCAGTAATGAGTTTAATAGTTATATGCATTGTTTAGCTGCCCTTCATTACATTAAACACCTTTTCTTCTATCCCTAAAGTGTGTTAGTATGGATAGTTGTTGAATTTATTAAATGGTATTTCCTGGATCTAATGGGACCCCTAAATCTTTTCATCTACTCATGCATTAAATTACATTGGTAGATTTTCTAATGTGAAACAGACCTTAAAAATTTTAAATCAATTCACCTTGATTATAATATACTATCTTTTTGTACTTTCTGGATTTGTTATCGGAATTTTCAAACATACACTAAAAGAGACAGAATAATAATATACATCTTAATGCTATCATCACCTAGCTTCAAAAATTATCAACATTTTCCTCTTCTTGCTTTATCCATCCCTCTCTCAACCTCAATTTTTTTTAGGGTGGATTCTTTAAAAACAAATCTTAGACATCATGTCATTTCACCCATAAGTAGTTCAGTATGCATCATTAACTGATAAAGGTATTGTTAAAATACGTAGCAACCATTCCGGTATTGCATCCAGCAGAATTAAGGGGAATTCCTTAGTATAATCTAATACCTATTTTATATCCGTATTGCCAGGAGACTCTCAAAGGTATCCTTATACAATATTTTGTTCCCCTCCAAATCATTATCTAAATGAGATCCATACATTGCAAATTGCACATCATGATTATGTCTAAGTCTCCTTTATTCTATAACAGTTCCCCCACAAACACACACACACACACGTGGTCCCTCTTTTTCAAGACGTTGATTTGTTGAGAAATTTAGGTTATTTGTTCCAGAACATTGTACACTTTGGGTTTGGCCGATTAACACATTCTTCATGGTGTCATTTCACTTACTCTTCTAGGCTCCACTTTTCCTGTTAACTGAAATTCAGATTTAGAAGCATTATGGAATTTAGTTAGAGTTTTTTAGGCAGGAATACTTCATAGTGGTGCTGTGTCCTTCCTATTGCATCACATTGTGAGAAACAAAATAGCCAATTGTCCCACACTTAGTGATGTTCAGATTGATCGGTGGACTCAGGTGGGGTCAGCCTAATTCCTCCATTGCAGATTTTCTCATCATCATTTACCTAATGATTGTAGCATCTGCGATTATTGCCTGCATGTATTATTTCATTTGGTGTTGTAAAATAATGAGGATCTAATTATATCATTAATTTTGCATTTATTAACTGAAGTCTTTTTCATAGAACTGTCTCATCAACTTTTTAGGTACAAAATAGAGTCCATACAGAAAAATAGGGATAAATGCTTTATTCTTTCCTTTTATTTTTCAATTTTCAGACTACAAGTTTTTGTCCTAGCAACCACCATTGATGACCAATAAGGTGGTTCTGTTTTTGTTTTGGTGTTTTTAGTGTCATTATGGTTTTCTGATTTTATTTTATTTTTTTGAATTTTATTTTATTTATTTATTTTTTATACAGCAGGTCCTTATTAGTCATCAGTTTTATACACATCAGTGTATACATGTCAATCCCAATCTCCCAATTCATCACACCACCACCCCCACCACCAGCTGCTTACCCCCCTTGGTGTCCATACGTTTGTTCTCTACATCTGTGTCTCAATTTCTACCCTGCAAGCCGATTCATCTGTACCATTTTTCTAAGATCCATATATATGCGTTAACATATGATATTTGTTTTTCTCTTTCTGACTTACTTCACTCTGTATGACAGTCTCTAGATCCATCCACGTCTCAACAAATGACCCAATTTTGTTCCTTTTTAAAGCTGAGTAATATTCCATTGTATATATGTACCATATCTTCTTTATCCATTCATCTGTCGATGGGCATTTAGGTTGCTTCCATGACCTGGCTATTGTAAATAGTGCTGCGATGATCATTGGGGTGCATGTGTCTTTTTTTTTTTTTTTTTGGCATTTGAGCTAAGACTTTATTTCACCCAATCTTTATCTGATTGGATGTGTCTTTTTGAATTATGGTTTTCTCTGGGTATATGCCCAGTAGTGGGATTGCTGGGTCATATGGTAATTCAGTTTTTAGTTTTTTAAAGGAACCTCCATAATGTTCTCCATAGTGGCTGTATCAATTTACATTCCCACCAACAGTGCAAGAGGGTTCCCTTGTCTCCACACCCTCTCCAGCATTTGTTGTTTGTAGATTTTCTGATGATGCCCATGTAACTGCTGTGAAGTGATACCTCACTGTAGTTTTGATTTGCATTTCACTAATAATTAGTGACATTGAACAGCTTTTCATGTGCCTCTTGGCCAACTGTACGTCTTCTTTGGAGAAATGTCTATTTAGATCTGCCTCCCATTTTTTGATTGGGTTGTTTCTTTTTTTAATATTGAGCTGCATGAGCTGTTTATATACCTTGGAGATTAATCCTTTGTCCATTGATTCATTTGCAAATATTTTCTCCCATTCTGAGGGTTCTCTTTTCATCTTGTTTATAGTTTCCTTTGCTGTGCAAAAGCTTTTAAGTTTCATTAGGTCCCATTTGTTTATTTTTGGTTTTATTTCCATTACTCTTGGAGGTGGGTCAAAAAAGATCTTGCTGTGATTTATGTCAAAGA
This sequence comes from Balaenoptera ricei, assembly GCF_028023285.1. Lineage (NCBI taxonomy): Eukaryota > Metazoa > Chordata > Mammalia > Artiodactyla > Balaenopteridae > Balaenoptera > Balaenoptera ricei. The sequence continues at coordinate 55,118,832 of NC_082644.1, read as the reverse complement.
GTGTTCTTCCTATGTTTTCCTCTAAGAGTTTTATAGTATCCGATCTTACATTTAGGTCTCAAATCCATTTTGAGTTTATTTTTGTGTATAGTATTAAGGAGTGTTCTAATTTCATTCTTTTACATGTAGCTGTCCAGTTTTCCCAGCACCACTTATTGAAGAGACCGTCTTTTCTCCATTGTATATCCTTGCCTCCTTTGTCATAGATTAGTTGACCATAGGTGCGTGGCTTTCTATCTTGTTCCATTGGTCTATATTTCTGTTTTTGTGCCAGTACCATATTGTCTTGATTACTGTACCTTTGTAGTATAGTCTGAAGTCAGGGAGTCTGATTCCTCCAGCTCCGTTTTTTCCCCTCAAGATTGCTTTAGCTATTCGGGGTCTTTTGTGTCTCCATGCAAATTTTAAGATTTTTTTGTTCTAGTTCTCTGAAAAATGCCATTGGTAGTTTGATAGGGATTGCATTGTATCTGTAGATAGCTTTGGGTAGTATAGTCATTTTCACAATATTGATTCTTCCAATCCAAGAACATGGTATATCTCTCCATCTGTTTGTATCATCTTCAATTTCTTTCATCAGTGTCTTACAGTTTTCTGCATACAGGTCTTTTGTCTCCTTAGGTAGGTTTATTCCTAGGTATTTTATTCTTTTTGTTGCAGTGGTAAATGGGAGTGTTTCCTTAATTTCTCTTTCAGATTTTTCATCATTAGTATATAGGAATGCAAGAGATTTCTGTGCATTAATTTTGTATCCTGCTACTTTACCAAATTCACTGATTAGCTCTAGTAGTTTTCTTGTAGCATCTTTAGTATTCTGTAAGTATGGTATCATGTCATCTGCAAACAGTGACAGTTTTACTTCTTCTTTTCCAATTTGTATTCCTTTTATTTCTTTTCTTCTCTGATTGCTGTGGCTAGGAGTTCCAAAACTCTATGTTGAATAATAGTGGCGAGAGTGGGCATCCTTGTCTTGTTCCTGATCTTAGAGGAAATGCTTTCAGTTTTTCATCATTGAGAATGATGTTAGCTGTGGGTTTGTCATATATGGCCTTTATTATGTTGAGGTAGGTTCCCTCTGTGCCCACTTTCTGGAGGGTTTGTATCATAAATGGGTGTTGAATTTTGTCAAAAGATTTTTCTGCATCTATTGAGATGATCATATGGTTTTTATTCTTCAGTTTTTCAGTATGGTGTATCACATTGATTGATTTGCATATATTGAAGAATCCTTGCATCCCTGGGAAAAATCCCACTGGATCATAGTGTATGAACCTTTTAATGTGTTGTTGGATTCTGTTTGCTAGTATTTTGTTGAGTATTTTTGCATCTATATTCATCAGTGATATTGGTCTAAAATTTTCTTTTTTTTGTGACATCTTTGGTTTTGTTATCAGGGTGATGGTGGCCTTGTAGAATGAGCTTGGGAGTGTTCCTTCCTCTGCAGTTTTTTGGAAGAGTTTAAGAAGGATGGGTGTTAGTTCTTCTCTAAATGTTTGATAGAATTCACCTGTGAAGCCATCTGGCACTGGACTTCTGTTTGTTGGAAGATTTTTAATCACTGTTTCAATTTTATTACTTGTGTTTGGTCTGTTCATATTTTCTATTTCTTCCTGGTTCAGTCTTGGAAGGTTATACCTTTCTAAGAATTTTTCCATTTCTTCCAGGTTGTCCATTTTATTGGCATAGAGTTGCTTGTAGTAATCACTTATGATGCTTTGTATTTCTGTGGTGTACATTGTTACTTCTCCTTTTTCATTTCTAATTTTATTGATTTGAGTCCTCTCCCTCATTTTCTTGATGAGTCTGGCTAAAGATTTTATCAATTTTGTTTATCTTCTCAAAGAACAACTTTTAGTTTTATTGATCTTTGCTATTGTTTTCTTTGTTTCTATTTCATTTATTTCTGCTCTGATCTTTATGATTTCTTTCCTTCTGCTAACTTTGGGTTTTGTTTGATCTTCTTTCTCTAGTTCCTTTAGGTGTAAGGTTAGATTGTTTACTTGAGATTTTTCTTGTTTCTTGAGGTAGGATTGTATTGCTATAAACTTCCCTCATAGAACTGCTTTTGCTGCATCCCATAGGTTTTGGATCATCGTGTTTTCATTGTCATTTGTCTCTAGGTATTTTTTGATTTCCTCTTTGATTTCTTCAGTGATCTCTTGGCTTTTTAGTAACATATTGTTTAGTCTCCATATATTTATGTTTTTTACCTTTTTTCCCCTGTAATTTATTTCTAATCTCATAGCGTTGTGGTCAGAAAAGATGCTTGATATGAATTCAATTTTCTTGAATTTACTGAGGCTTGATTTGTGACCCAAGATGTGATCTGTCCTGGAGAATGTTCCATGTGCACTTGAGAAGAACTGCCACTTTTGGATGGAATGTCCTACAAATATCAATTAAATCTATCTGGTCTATTGTGTCATTTAAAGCTTGTGTTTCCTTATTACTTTTCTGAATGGATGATCTTTCCATTGGTGTAAGTGAGATGTTAAAGTCCCCCACTGTTATTGTGTTACTGTCAATTTCCTTGTTTATAGCTGTTAGCATTTGCCTTATGTATTGAGGTGCTCCTATGTTGGGTGCATATACATTTATAATTGTTATATCTTCTTCTTGGATTGATCCCTTGATCATTATGTGGTGTCCTTACTTGTCTCTTGTAACATTCTTTATTTTATAGTCTATTTTATCTGATATGAGTATTGCTGCTCCAGCTTTCTTTCGATTTCCAGTTGCATGGAATATCTTTTTCCATCCCTTCACTTTCAATCTGTATGTGTCCCTAGGTCTGAATTGGCTCTCTTGTAGACAGCATATATATGGGTCTTGTTTTTGTATCCATTCAGCAAGCCTGTGTCTTTTGGTTGGAGCATTTAATCCATTCACATTTAAGGTAGTTATCAATATGTATGTTCCTATGACCATTTTCTTAATTGTTTTTGGTTTGGTTTTGTAGGTCCTTTTCTTCTCTTGTGTTTCCCACTTAGAGAAGTTCCTTTAGCATTTGTTGTAGAGCTGGTTTGGTGGTGCTGAATTCTCTTAGCTTTTGCTTGTCTGTGAAGCTTTTGATTTTTCCGTCGAATCTGAATGAGATCCTTGCTGGGTAGAGTAATATTGGATGTAGTTTCTCCCCTTTCATCACTTTAACTATATTGTGCCACTTCCTTCTGGCTTGTAGAGTTTCTGCTGAGAAATCAGCGGTTAACCTTATGGGAGTTCCCTTGTATGTTATTTGTTGTTTTTCCCTTGTCGCTTTTAATAATTTTTCTTTGTCTTTAATTTTTGTCAGTTTGATTAATATGTGTCTCTCTGTGTTTCTCCTTGGGTTTATCCTGCCTGGGACTCTCTGCACTTCCTGGACTTGGGTGGCTATTTCCTTTCCCATGTGAGGAAAGTTTTCGACTATAATCTCTTCAAATATTTTCTCGGGTCCTTTCTCTCTTCTCCTCTTCGGACCCCTATAATGCAAATGTTTGTGTGTTTAATGTTGTCCCAGAGGTCTCTTGGGCTGTCCTCATTTCTTTTCATGTTTTTTTCTTTATTCTGTTGTGCTGCAGTGAATTCCACCATTCTGTCTTCCAGCTCACTTATCCGTTCTTCTGCCTCAGTTATTCTGCTATTGATTCCTTCTAGTGTATTTTTCATTTCAGTTATTGTATTGTTCATCTGTGTTTGCTTTAATTCTTCTAGTTCTTTGTTCTTTAATTCTTCTATGTCTTTGTTAGATATTTCTTGCATCTTCTCGATCTTTGCCTCCATTCTTTTTCCGAGGTCCTGGATCATCCTCACTATCATTATTCTGAATTCTTTTTCTGGAAGGTTGCCTATGTCCACTTCATTTGGTTGTTTTTCTGGGGTTTTATCTTGTTCCTTCATCTGGTACATAGTCCTCTGCCTTTTCATTTTGTCTATCTTTCTGTGAATGTGGTTTTCGTTCCACAGGCTGCAGGATTGTAGTTCTTCTTGCTTCTGCTTTCTGCCCTCTGGTGGATGAGGCTATCTAAGAGGCTTGTGCAGGCTTCCTGATGGGAGGTACTGGTGGTGGGTAGAGCTGGGTGTTGTCCTGGTGGCAGAGCTCAGTAAAACTTTAGTCTGCTTGTCTGCTGATGGGTGTGGTTGGGTTCCCTCCGTCTTGGTTGTTTGGCCTGAGGTGACCAAACACTGGAGCCTACCCAACTCTTTGGTGGGACTAATGGCAGACTCTGGGAGGGCTCACCCCAGAACTTCTGCTGCCAGTGTCCTTGTCCTCATGGTGAGCCACAGCCACCCCCTGCCTCTGCAGGAGACCCTCCAACACTAGCAGGTAGGTCTGGTTCAGTCTCCCTTGGGGTCACCGCTCCTTCCCCCTGGGTCCCAGTGCACACACTACACTGTGCATGCCCTCCAAGAGTGGAGTCTCTGTTTCCCCCAGTCCCATTGAAGTCCTGCAATCAAATCCTGCCAGCCTTCAAAGTCTGACTCTCTGGGACTTCCTCCTCCTGTTGCCAGACCCCCAGGTTGGGAAGCCCGACATGGGGCCCAGAACCCTCACTCCAGTGGGTGGACTTCTGTGGTATAATTGCTGTCCAGTTTGTGCGTCACACACCCTTCGGTTATGGGACTCAATTTTATTGTGATTGTACCCCCTCCTACCATCCCACTGTGGCCTGTCCTCTGGCTTTGGATGTGGGGTCTCCTCTTTGGTGAGCTCCAGTGTCTTCCTGTCAATGATTGCTCAGCAGTTAGTTGTGATTCCAGTGCTACTGCAAGAGGGAGTGAGCACACATCCTTCTACTCCACCATCTTGAACCAATCTCCTGAATTTTATATTTTTGATGTATTTTAGTACAATAGAGTTAGTGTTTCTTTTCTCAAATTGTCTCATATTATACCAGTGGGAGCCCCTTCATATTTTATCCTATGCCCTTTTGACATGATTCTCTTCATCTTTAAAAGCCTCCTTCCTTTCTGACACAAGATTTCCCAGGCTAACCTTTTTTATTTCCTTCATGAGATGTGTACTTAGCCATTTCTTCAAGAAGCTTTGGTTCTTTTTATTGGGTAAGGTTTGTTAATATTTTATATAGGATTTTTGCATCTGTGTTCAAGAATGAGATTCATCTTTTACACATACACACACTGTCTTGTTTTGTCATGATTTAGTAGCCACACAGAAAATTTAAGGAGTGATTTCTCTGCTTTTTCTATACTTGGAAAGAAGTTGTATAAGGGTGGAGTTGTTTGTTCCTTAAATGTTGAGCGTATTTATCTTCTAATCCTTTTCAGGATGGTGGTTTCTCTGTGAAAACATATCTATCTACTGATTCTATCTCTTTAATAATTAGTTTACCACCAGCTCAACTGTGATTTAAAGTATATAAGTAATTTTTAACATTTTCCATAGCATTTTTAGATGTTTTCTATAGGGAGAGTTATCTCAGCACATCTGGTACAATATACTGACTTATGATTTTATTTTAAGTGAGGGAAAGATGGAAGAAAAAGTTTCAATTACCCCAGAGCCTAACTCTTCATTCCCTTTTATTGTTGAATTGTTGTAGCTTCAAAGTATTGGTTGTAAAGTCTCTTTCCTCACACAACTTCCTGTCCCATTTTTCTTGCTTTCCATCATGGTAGAATTATTCAAGACATGTTTATGGGATTTCCAACAGAGCTTTAAAATGGAAGATTGGCCACAGTATGATATCCTGGCTAAATTTTCAGTTTCTCAAGTACTGGTTAAAAAAATGGCATAATTCTGTCTAAAGTACTAAATATTTTGTAAAATTATAGAATCTGAATTGCTGGAGTATTATAGTGAGTGGCAGTAAAGCAAAAGGAGTTGCCAGTTGATCAAGGGCAGTGAGGTGCTGGATACAGCTGGCATTTTTAATTGGTTCTACAAAAGATATTTTCTCAGCAGTCGACTATTTAAGTGTGAGTGCAATAAAGTCTCTAAAGCTTGTATCATAAAATTCTATCACTTCATCAGTTTTAAATTCTAATTCTTCAAAAGAGGTTTATGCTTCAAAGAAACTAAATCTGAGATGTCACATAAAATGTGCTGATTAATGCATTTATCAACATCTGGAATATATAGAATATTCTCCCTATTGATTGGTTCTAAAGAGTTAACTGTAGTGGAAACATAATCTTTAAATAAATGAGAATTTCTTCATTATATGCAGATAATAGATAAATTTATTTGTTTATTTTTTTCAACATCAACAGCTTCTATTAAGCATTCGAATGAAATTCAAAAAATAGAAAAAGAATAATACAATACAATCAAGTACAGCTTAACCTGGAAATGCAAGGCTGATACATTATTCTTTTCTAAAAATTGGTCAGAATAATCCACCACCTTAATAGTTCAAAGAACTATTTATAGACTATCGATTGATACAGGAAAAAAATTTAACAAAATTCAACGTCATTCATGATAGAAACTCTTAACAAACTAGAAATAAAAGGGAACTTCTACATAATAAGGGGCATGTTCAAAAACCCTACAGGTAATGTTATACTTAAGGTGAAAGGCTGACTCTTTTCTCCCTAACATTGGGAATAAGACAAGGCTGTATATTATCACCGCTTTTATTCCTCATTGTACTGGCAGTCCTAACCAGTGAAATAAAGTGAGAAGAAATTTTGAAACATACAATACATACTGTAAAGGAAGCAGTAAAGCTATTTCTATTTGCAGAAGGCATGGTTATAATCATCTATGAAGACAATCCCAAATAATCTATTTTAAAAACTCCTAAAAGTTTAAGTGAGCTTAGCAAGGTCACGGGATACAAGATGATCACACAAAAATTAATAATATTTCTATATACCAGTCATGTAAAATTTGAAATTAAAAACCAGTAATATTTTTAATAATAAAGATAAAGAGTGAAAACGAAATGCAGTTGAATCTGATAGAACATGTACAGCATCTGTTTGCAAAAATACTAAAAAATGCTGACGAATAAAATCAAATAAGACTTAAGTAGATGGAGAAGCATACCTTGTTCATGGACTGGAATACTTAACATAGTAAAGATGTTATTTCTCCCCAAATTGATTTATAGTTTTTATGCATTTCCAGTAATAATCCAAGGAGAATTGTTTGGATATATGGGCAAGCTGATTCTAAAATGTATGTATGAAGGCAAGGGAATCAGAACAACTGAAAAAATTTGGAAAAAAATAATTGGAAAAATTACATTGGTTGGTTTGAATGCTTACTATAAATCTGCAGCAGTCAAGACACTGTGGGTTGACAAAGAGAGAGACATGTAGATCAGTGGAACAGAATACAAAGTACAGAAATAGACCCATACTAATATGGCCAATTGATTTTTCACAGTTACAAAGCAATTCAATGGAGAAAGAATACTCTTTTCAGCATATTCTGTTGAAAAAGTTTGACATTTATATGCAAAAAAAGCCACCTCAACCTCAATCTTATACCTTATATAAAAATGGACTCAAAATAGATGAAATATCTAACTGTAAATTGTAAAACTATAAAATATTAAAAGAAAACAAAAGAGAAAATCCCTGTGACCTAGGACTAGGCAGAGTTTTTAGACATGATACTGAAAGCACAATCTGTTTTTAAAAGGGTTAATAAATGGACTTAATCAAAATGAAAATACTGTGTTGCTCTTATAAATATCCTTATCCTATAACCTAGCAATTCCACTCCTGGGTATTTACATTAATGAAATAAAAACTTACATTTGCACAAAAACCTGGACTGGAATATTTATAGCAGCTCTATTCATAATTGCCCCAAATTACCCAAGATACATTTAACAGAGGGGTGGATTAACAAACTGTGGTACGTGTGTACCATGGAACACTCCTCAGCAATAAAAAGAGACAAACTACTGATTCATGCAACAACTTTGATTGACATCAAAGGCATTATGCTGTGTTAAAAAGCCAGTCTCAAAAAGTTACAATCTGTGATCCCATTCATTTGATATTCTTTAAAAAAAAACACTAAATTATTGTGTTGGAGAACAGATCAGTAGTTACCAGAGGTTAGGGGTAAGGGGTGGAATTTGACCATAAATGGATAGAATGAAGGACTTTTGGGGGATGAAGAAATTGTTTTGTATCCTTAATGTGATGCTGGCTATACAAATCTATACATGTATTAAAATTCATAGAACTATATATCAAAAAGTCATTTTTGCTGTATGATAATTCAAAACATCAGGTTTTTTAAAAAATAAAAATTAAAGAGTAACTAAAATCCACCACTTAGAGGTAACCACTATTAATAGATTTCCCCCTATATACAGTATACACATTCTTTACAAAATAAATGGGATCATAAAATGTAGGTTATCTTAAAATCTTATAATGCAACAATTCATTGCAAACATCTTTGGGTAGCAGCAAAAATATTACAAAATTGATTAAAAATGTATAATATGTCAATATACCTTAATAAAGCTGTTATAAAAAGTAAATGACTAATATCACAGCTATGCTTACTGTAAGAAATATGCATGATTCAAAGAATGAGGCAATAGCATTTTTATTTCTCTCCCAAAATGGGTGGGTCAGATGCAGCACACAGGTGGCACAGGTAGACCTTCCCAAGGGGTGGGAGATGGTCTTTATAGTTCAAGGAAAGATGCATCATGTGTGGGTAGAGGTGCAGAGAGCAGGAAGGGGAGGTAGGGAGGGGACTAAAGAAACTGTGCTCATTGGAACTGAGAATTAAGGAGGAACAGAAGAAGGAATATCATGAGTAAGTTGAATCAAGATTGTTAAGACTTAAATTCCAAGTAATAAAATCTGAACTACTTGCTGGAAAACCATTAATTTGGGGGCAAGGAACAGAAGTAGTGTTTCAAGACTAATCATTTGACTACACGTCCATGTGTTTCATTCATTATTAATAAATATCGAATGCTTAACCTATGACAATTACAGGATGACCTGGAAAATTACAGTTATCCATAGGTGAGATGATGAGGACTTGAACTAGAGTGGCATATTGGCTATGACCAGACCACTGTAACTCAAGATTAGCATTAGAAGTATGTGGGTCAGGCACGGAATCACTTGTACATGAGTGGTAGGATAGACCCCTGGGCACTTGTCTTCCCCTCCTGTCCAGGTAAGAAAGGCAACAAGCCCACAGCTTTGAGTTTCTCTGACTTGGTGGGTTTCTTCTTCTTCTTTGGCTGTCAGGACCTCCCAACTTTGGGCATGCCTCTGTGAGGAAGTAAGGGAGCTGCATCCACTCACCTAGGTTATTTGGTATATAGTCTTTCCATACTCTGCTGATATCATCGAAAGCAGTGGATATGTTGAGTGGGTGAGGATTTGAGAGAAAGGATGATGCATTCACAACCAACACACAGAAAGTTCTATACAGTTTGCTGAATGGAGGGAGCAATGAAACTCTTTTGAGTTACTTGTAATGGAGCGTTCCTTAAGGTGCTTCAGAAGAAAGAACTAACTGCAGAAAGGCAACTCTCATCTCAAATGCCAACTCCAGTGAGTGGTAATGGCTGCTTGGAGCTCTGGGTTGAGTAGTAATTTGAGGTTGTGTCTGGGTTCTATAAGAAAATGTACTGGGCATAATCATCAGTGTCTACCTAGATCAAGGGAGAAAGAATGGCAGCAGTAGGTGAGAACAGGAGTGTAAGCAGAAGCTGAGGAAGAGGTCAGGCTGGCGACTGGGACCTTATCGCAAAGGTGAAAGCAGAAGCGTTAGCAAAAGATGAACACCTAGAAGAGGAAATGCAGAGAGAGAAGTCACATATCACCAGAATTCCTTCCCTGGCCTTCTCTCCAATTTCTATCCACCTTTGGGCTGGGCTGGGTGGGAAATGTGGCTATAGCTATTTTATGTAGACACATTTATTTTATTATTTTTAAAATTTTTTTATTTTTAATTTTTTTTAATTGAAGTAGAGTTGATTTACAGTGGTGTGCCAATCTCTGCTCTACAGCAAAGTGACTCAGTTATACACAAAGAGACATTCTTTTTTTAATATTCTTTTCCATCACTGTTTATCACAGGATGTTGAATATAGTTCCCTGTGCTATACAGGACTGATAAACTTGTTGTTTATCCATCCTCTGTATAATAGTTTACATCTGCTAATCCCAAACTCCCAGTCCTTCCCTCCCCCAGCCTCCTCCCCCTTGGCAACCACAAGTCTGTTCTCTATGTCTGTTTCTGTTTTGTAAATAGGTTCACTTGTGCCATGTTTTAATTCCACATATAAGTGATATCATATGGTATTTGTCTTTCTCTTCCTGACTTACCTCACTTAGTATGATAATCTCTAGTTTCATCCATGTTACTACAAATGGCATTATTTCATTCTTTTTTATGGCTGAGTAGTATTCCATTGTCTATATGTACCACATCTTCTTGATCCATTCATCTGTCAATGGACATTTAGGTCGTTTCCATGTTTTGGCTATTGTGAATAGTGCTGCAATGAACATAGGGGTGCATGTATCTTTTGAATTATAATTTTGTCCGGGAATATGCCCAGGAGTGAGATTGCTGGATCATATGGTAATTCTATTTTTAGTTTTCTGAGGAATCTCCACACTGTTTTCCACACCAACTTACATAGACACATTTAATATTGTAAGTATAGATTGCCGTTGATAGCAGAAAGAGCATGAACTTTGCAGTCCTAGTTTTGCATCCTGGCTCTACCACTTACTAGCTGTGTGATACTGGACAACTTTCTTAACCTCTCAGAGCTGATTTTCTCACTTTTAAGAATAGAATCATAATAACTTGTAAGAAGTTTGCAATAATACAGATGAAGTGTGTAATAAAATAGATGTTCAATAAATGGCAGTTACTACAAGCGTTGAACAGTTACTCAAATGCAATACTCTATTTACCAATGGGATATTACTTTATTATGGAAGTAGACTATTATAAATGGTCAAGGATTTAAGATTGTAATATTTGCAAGATATTTCTTTCATCAGAATTTGCTATATAATGCTAAGAGTAGTTTTAGTATTAATTATCTGAAGGCTGGAACTGGTGATAGCTTTGTGATACAGAACTAAGTAAAATAATGGCAGCCATTTAAATGTTATACTGCTTATATCTGTTAAACAATGTCATAAAATTGACAACTTACAACTGCATCCGGCTCATCTCCATTTCATTTCTCCCTCGTCGCCTATAAACTCTCCCTGGTGGTTTTCTTTAGTTAAAAGTGCAGTATATTCTGGCTATTGAATGAAATCTTATACACACACAAGCAGCCTTAACCACTGGAAAGTGCATTTAGGATATCTGCCATTTTCTGAGTTTTGGTGAGGTCCCTAAAATTTTCAGTCACGTCACAACCGTCTCTCTCTGTCTCTCTGATCTTATTATCTGGCATCCCTTGTGAGTTCTTCACATACATCACTGAATTCCCTTCTTCTAGATCAGGAAATGTACGTTGACTTCTCTCTGAATAATGTTAAGCCATGTTCCTATGGCATTCAGACACATCCTCCTTGTTGTATTTATGTGGTTTCTTTATCATCCTTCCTTTTAATAATATAAGTCATGATCTTGCCACTGCTTCCCTGAACCTCATTTCTCATCCACATGTATACTGTGCTCCAGCTACTCTGACTCCTTGTTCCTCACATGCAGTGTGCCCCTCGTTCCTCTGTGTCATTTCCCATCTTGCCCTACTACAAAGAATGTCTTTCCTTGTCTGATCTTCACGAAAGACACAACCGAGGCATGTCCTGGGAAGCCTGCCCACGTGTCCATCAAAGGATGCGGAGCTTTCTTCCTCTCTGTTCCTATAGTGTCTGGTATGGCCTCTATCACAAGCCCTTATCATATTGTTCAGTAACTCGTTGCTTTCCTGTTTATCTTTCCTAAAGATAACCTCCATGTGGATAAAGACTTTATTTTGCTTATTTTTGCATCCCTAACACTATGACAGTGTCTTAGAGCAAAGAATACTTAAATGTCATCGAGTGACCAAATAGAATACCTTGCCCCCTAATGTTCTTTCTCAGGGTTGACAGTAGCACTAAATTATTAAATAGTGTTCATTGTAGAATCTTCTGGAAGATCCCCCTTTATGTTTTCCAGATTTTGGTGTGTCCTGTGTTGTAAGACCTTTTGTGTAGGATATAAAAACTCCTTCATGTTGTGGTGGCCAATTGCTTTAATTTCTTTCCCCTTCCTGGAAATCTCTTTAATTAAATTTTCCAAGTCCTTTTGCTAGTGACCTAAAGGCCCCCAGGGATTATATGTGTAGGAACTAACCTGGCTTTGAGCCTAAAAATGTTTTATTGCTTCAGAGAGAGAAATTACTTTCTGGACGATTTAAACTGGATTTTATTTCTATATATGTTTTAGATAATAATGGAAAAAATCATAAATTAACCAGAAACTAAGAAAGAGGGCTTTAAACTTGCTGTATGGCATAGGTCACGTGTGTAGGAAATGTGCATTTTAAGAGATGCCAACAAAGGATTGATTACCCTATAGTCTCTGGTCCGATTGATCCCCTTAGATCCTTACCCCCAGCCCCATTAATTATTAAACATGTAAACACACACACTCAATCTTGCTCTTTCTTTGACATTTCTTGAGAGAGAAGTAGCTTACATGAATACATTATTTATTCATTCAACAAACCTTAATGGAGAATCTGTTAGAGGTACTTAATGGAGAATCTGTACTAGGCACTGTACTAGGCACTTAGAGGGATGCAGTTCCTTGAGAACAATATAGTCCCAATTGACAAGATGATAAACACTTATGAAACAAAATAAAAATGGCATTATGCTTGATGAGAGGTACAGGATGTGTTTTGGAGAACAGAGGAAAGGGAAGACACATTTTCCTGAGCTTCATTATAGAAGATTGGCTGTTGAAACCAAGTCTTCTTGCAAAATGAGTAAGGAATCCACATCTTATTTACAATATGGGATGGTTTCCATGTTCAAAGAATTTAAAGATTTAAAATGTATTCATATCTTCAGTCCTAAATTTCATGTCTTCAGTTTTCCAGGATAAGGTTGAGATAAACATATCCCTTAATAGCATTTATCCTTCACGTCTTTACCCCACTGGCTAATGGGTACGGTTTTGGTATGTAGATAATGTTTCTGAGTAAAGGGCACAAAGCTAGCTCAACATGACAACATTTGAGCTAGTTCTGCAAAGATATGCTAAATTTAAACCTCAAAGAAATTCTTACTTCATTGGTATCTCTGAATGTCTTCTAAAATAAGATCAATTCCCCACCCCCTTACCCCCGCCCACCCCTGTCTGGGATGTTTTAGATCCGGCCTTGCTTAATGGTGAGGAAGGGAACAAGAAGCTGAGCTATTCATGACTTTCAGTTTCCAAGACTCTCTAATGACCCTTCCAGCCAATCAAAGCACAAGCAAGTGAGGCCTAAGGCAACTGCCCTGTTGAACTCATGCTATGAGAAGATTCATGCCACGCCCAGCAACTCATTCAGTGAGTACTGGACACTAAGTGCTGTGCTAAGCTGAGGGACTGGAAAGGTGGATCTTGGACAGTCCCCATGACAGCGCTCATGACCTAGCGAGGCAACAAGGAGTGGACACTACCTTAAGTCAAGACTTAATTTAATAAGCTCACAAGAGAAGTGAAACAATTACTGTGAGAGAGGTAATTCTCCAGAAAAGTCTGCACAGAAATGATGACATTTGATAACATCGACTAATGAATATTAAAGTTAGAAAAATAGGGCTTCCCTGGTGGCGCAGTGGTTGAGAATCTGCCTGCTAATGCAGGGAACACGGGTTCGAGCCCTGGTCTGGGAAGATCCCACATGCCACGGAGCAGCTGGGCCCGTGAGCCACAACTACTGAGCCTGCGCGTCTGGAGCCTGTGCCCTGCAACGGGAGGGGCCGCGATAGTGAAAGGCCCGCGCACCGCGATGAAGAGTGGCCCCCACTTGCTGCAACCGGAGAAAGCCCTCGCACAGAAACGAGGACCCAACACAGCCAAAAATAAATAAATAAATAAATAAATAAATAAAGTAGCTATAAAATTAAAAAAAAAAAAAAAAGTTAGAAAAATAGAAGAACCAAAATACTAAGCATAGATGAAGGGAGGAAAGCCCTACCCACATTTTCCTGTTTATTTCAAAGAACTAAGATGATTAACTCACTTCTGATCCAGAAAGAGGTGCTTTAGATTGTCTTTCTGGTGGTGGTTTTGGTTGAGCCACTGAGATGCTCCTACCTTGTCTCATGTATTGCCAAGTGGGCTTTACTTTCAAGCAGAATCTTAAGTTTTCGTGGGGTGTTCTGGAGCCAGCCTTTTCTGACCCACCATACTCTTCCGTACTTTCGTGATATTTGAAGCTCCACCATCCTCCATCATTCAAAATACATTAGTCTTCAGATTACCTATTATGCAAATATCCCCTCAGAAAACAGTTGACCACCTATAATTTGGATATTAGTTGGCAACTGCCTGAAAACAAGGCTAAACTACTAAAGGTATTTTTTTTAATTGAACTGTAGTTAGTTTACAATATTAGTTTTGGGTGTACAGCATAGCGATTCTGTATTTTTACAGATTATACTCCATTAAAAGTTATTATAAGGCTATAATTCCCTGTGCTATACAGTCAATCCTTGTTGCTTATCTATTTTATACATAGTAGTTTGTATCTCTTAATCCCATACACCTGTCTCCCCGCTCCCCAGTCCCCCCCACTGGAGACCACTAGTTTGTTCTCTACATCTGTGAGTCTGTTTCTGTTTTGCTATATATTATACATTTGTTTGTTTTATTTTTTAGATTCCACAAGTGATATAGTACAGTATTTGTCTTACTCTGATTTAACTAAGCATAACATTCTCTAGGTCCATCCACGTTGCTCGAATGGCAGAATTTCATTCTTTCTTATGGCTGAGTAATAGTCCATTGTGTTAAAGGCCTGAGTTACACTTTTCAAACACTACTGAAAGCACCAAGAGGAGGGATGGGGGCTGAAATTGGGAACTGATAGTATCTGCGTTACAGTGTCGCTCTAGGGGTTCACGTGGGCATTTACTAACTCTCGCTTTCTCTCACCTAAAAAAGGGAATTGTAAAATGATTGGCGTTACGGGAGTTCCCATAGTAGAGTGGAACAACCTGGGCAAGATGTGTACTAAACGCACACATTCAGTCTTATCACAGCCATCTCTTAACCAGATTTGCTACCCTCTCTAAGAATTCTCTTTTCCAACATGCCGCCCAAAAATATACCCTTAGCCAAGCACCAAAAATTTATTAATCCCCAAACGTTGCTAAAGTATCCAAGAGAGCTTCCAATGCCTGTGAGAATTTGGAAGAAAAAAAAAAGCCAACTTCTTACTTCACTATGGCCCTGACACTGGTTGAGTATAGTTCTTAGTTTCACAGCAATACTTATGTGTCGATTAAAAAAGAAAACTTTAAAGATTCTAAATAATAAAGGAGTTGGGGGGAAAGTGTGATTGCTGGAAGAGGAGACCGTCAATGAAAAATTTCCCAGAAAAATTCTTACCCATCTGAGAGAGCTCAACATTGAGCGTGGGGTATGTCTATTTTTTCCCCTAATATACTCAGTTTATTCCATCAACGATGTAGCTACAGAAATTCTAATTAGAATTCTTTGGTGGAGGCGCACTGACCACTAAATTTCTCAGAATCATAAATAGATCAGATGAGATAGCCTGATTCATGGCACTACTTGGTCAAGAACAAAAACCTAGTGATGGGAGGAAGAATCCTTGCCAAGGGGTCAGTCCACTGGCCAGCTATGCTACACCCAGGAAATCTCCATGACCCAGACAGCAGAGGACTGGGGTAGAAGAAAACATGTTAATAGCAACTTTTTCTGTTGCATTCAAGTTACTTCCCCTGCCTAAAGGAATACCTGCATTTTCAACTTCTCTTAAATTAGATTGGCAAAGAATTCACTAGATATAAGAAAAGACCATGGTCAAAGGGGTAAGGAATTCAGTATTTGTTTTGCATTTTGGGACTCAGCTGCTTGGCTTCCTGGTGGCAATCATAATTATGAAATTAGTTACTAATAATAGCTATTATTTATTGATTGCTTACCATGGTTAGGAGTTTCTAAGTATTTTAAACACATATTCTGCTTTTGAGCTAATAACATCTCAAATGATGAGAATTTAGGTAATCTGCCAATGGTCATAGAGTCAGTGCAGGTACCAAGCTCTGATCCCAGGGAGGTCCCACACTCAAACACAGGTCATGCTGTCTCCTGTGAGGAGACGGAGACCCAGAGGTATTTCTACTTGCCCAAGGTAACACAAGCTGGACTCACACTTGGGCCAGACTCCAGAGCCTGCACACTTTCTAAATTGCTATGCTGTTAGTCTGAAATGAGCATCTGTAGCCCTTAACCAAATGAAGCATAGGGAACAATTTACCTCTTTATTTTTTCCAAAGAGGCTATTCCTTAATGAATCAGGTCAATATTATAAAAGGTTTTATTACTAGGCTTGGAGAATTGTTGTATCTTGGAAACATTTTTATCAGTTGATGTATATATCTCATATAAAGCCTTACTTTGAAATTACAGCTCTCTTGAAACATTTTAAGCAGAATAGCTATACTGAAGCTTCGGTGATTATTGTTCCCAAATGGCTTTTTCCACCTGCTTGTCTAGTCATCTAAGATATATTTTAAAGCAAACTGGGAAAAATTGGAATTAAATAAATCTAACTAAAACCCAGTAACCACAACTGTTCATTAATTAAGAACAGAGTTAGTAATTATCAGCTTTGGTTAGTAAGCTTTCAGTTTATATTTGTATTAATTGACTCGCTAAACTGCTGAATAAGGATACACTCAGTTAAATACACTTTCAATGGATTTTTCCATGAATCATTCTGTATTTGGGAGATGAAAGCAATTTGATAGGTAGCAAAAACAGGTAATCTGTCTATTTCATAGGTGTATGTTGCTAAAAAATTAGTGAGGTTACTTTTATTCAAAGCAAATAATAAAAGTTACCATGAGTGAATATTCAATGATAGAGGTAATAAGACAGTATATGGTAAAGAGAAATAGAATGTTTAAAAAATCTTAACAGTTTTATGCCTATTGCCTTACAGCCCTTCTTTTAGTGCACTTTAACTTGAACTAGAGAAGCTGACTAGCTTTGTCCTCATTCTTCTCTTGCTCTCTTAACATCTTCAGAGATGTTCATGCTCAGGCAGGAGCCCAGGACCTGCCTTGAGGCTTGAAGCTTCAAAAGGCAAGCACAAAGCCCTGCAGGTTACATTTTCAAAACCTTTCAATTAGCTCAAAAGTTTTGCTTAAGCTTGTGGCTAAGTGTTGGGTCTTTATTCTAAAGCAGGGGCAGGGCCTGCTGTGCCATTCAAAGTGAATTCAGAGATGATGAAACCCACTCGATCCCCACTTATTTCCCCGTGACTGCGTTAAAGTAGATATGGTTTGCACTTAGTACGTGGCAGAGAAAAGAGTCCGCATCCTTCTTTTGTGCCTGGTCCAGGTCTTTGATGTCTAATGTTGCAAAGTATTGCAATGCTGGAGCTGTCAGGCACTTTGCCACCCTCCTTCTCCACCTCCCCTGCCCCCTCCCCAAACGGTGTTATTTCTTGAGGGTTTACCTTTTGTATTAAGATCTTAGTCATCGAAGCATGGTAAAGCAATTTTAGATCATTATATAATTTTTCCACAAAATTCAATCGGCTTTTATAAAATCTGCTATGTACCTGGCATTGTACTTGGCACTAAAGCGCACGGAAAAGATTGCAAGGATCTCTCTTGTTTGCAGAAAAAAAAATCATACATATACAACAATTGCAAGACATCATAAGTCAGAACACAATCAAACAGTAGCATGTAAACAGGAGAAGGCGAATTATGTTGTATATAAAAATGAGGCAATATACATGATTTTTGACCATTTCAACTGTATTTTTCTTTAATGTGTATAAATAAAAAGCCTCAGTTCTTTTGAATGTCTTCTCTCTTACTCATTCTGATCTTTAGCATGTAATCCATAAAAAGCCATTGCTCCCTCCATAAATCTTCTTTAATTCAAAGCATGACTCTTAGAGTTCAAAAACTGAGCAGATTAGCTATTGCTGCTGCCCCTCACTGAAATTGTCGGCGTATAAACATCTTCCTGGAGTCACAACTACAGTCGGCACAAGAATAAATCAAAAGTCAGCTATGAATTCCAATGATTTATCAATGAGTTTTTTAATGGTGTGTGTCTGAATTATAGCATTTTTGCAAACCCCACCAGCAATTGCTATTTTCATTAGTTCATAACATTTTTAGAGTTTGTGTTCTCACATGAATACACATACACACATACGTGTATTTGCATCTGTAGATTTTGCATTTCATAATGGCATATCCTTTGCCACTAGGTCAGCCACACTATTTTTGGAAACATTACTCTCCTTGCTTGGAATTCATAACCCTTTAATCAATCTAAAAATGACTTCATAACTTTTATAGCTTTCACTCCATGTTTTTGCAAAACCTTATTGTGATTGCAAAAGAGCTCTGTGCGGTTAAGGGGAAAAAAAAAAAAAAAGTGACTTCTCAGGATATACCCCCCAAAATGCTTTAGGTTTCTGTTTGGTGTTGAGATCTTGATGTGACTCATGAGTTGGTGTGCTAGGGTGAGCAGAAAATCGGAGAGGTGAAATAAAGGAGCGTTTTTAAGTTAAACTGAAATTTTTACTCTATTGCTTCTCCAGTCACTAATTAAATTATAGTTGAATCACCCAGAACAATGCTTTCAGAAGTCCCTTTACCCTGGAAAAAAAGATTAACATTAATTTCAAATGCAGAACGTCATTAATTTTATTCATTAGGCTTAAATAGTTCTCTTACTAATTCATCATTCCCCTTTAGGGGGAGGGGGTCTAAAAGTTTTGTTTCCGCTTTTAAAACACAAAGGTTTTTGTTTTTGTTTTCCATTAAGTGAAATTTCATTTCACTTTAACTCTCTATTGATCTGATCGTAGTAAGTTTTTTTTTTTTTTTTTTTTTTATTTATTTATTTATTTATTGCTGTGTTGGGTCTTCGTTTCTGTGCGAGGGCTTTCTCCAGTTGTGGCAAGTGGGGGCCGCTCTTCATCGCAGTGCGCGGGCCTCTCACTATCGCGGCCTCTCTTGTTGCGGAGCACAGGCTCCAGATGCGCAGGCTCAGTAATTGTGACTCACGGGCCCAGCTGCTCCGCGGCATGTGGGATATTCTGGGACCAGGGCTCGAACCCGTGTTCCCTGCATTGGCAGGCGGATTCTTAACCACTGCGCCACCAGGGAAGCCCCTGATCGTAGTAAGTTTTAAAGCAGGACTTCTTAACAGTTTATACACATAGGACTCATGGGAGGGTCTTGTTGAACAGACTGATTCAGAAGGTCTGGAGTGGGGCCTGATATGCTGCCTTCTTAACAATCACCAGGTGATGTGTCCTTGCTGCTGGGCTGCAGATGATGCTTTGAAAGCACAATGCTAAAGTATCGGTAAGCAGGTGTGATTGCAAGCCTTCATCAATACTGTTATTTTTCTGTGAACCCACAGTGGCTTCCTAGGGTATATTTGCCTGAGGTCTCCTTCTCATGCCAAGTTCAGCCTTTCTTCCTCTCTGCAATGCTTATGTTAGAAGTCGCCAATCCAGAGGAATGTTCCAATAAACCTTAGGGACTTGGAATTGAGCTGGTTCTAACCTTTCTCCAGGTGTGTGTTTGTACAGAATTTGAAAATGTTCTAGCTGTGGGTAGAAAACTAAAATATGCTTTAGATGGATACATGTAAATGAGTTTAATGTGACACCTGCAGTCCCATCCCACTGACCTCTACTCTTTCCCCAACTGCCAAGCATCACAGATCTAGAAGCAGCTCTGTGAGCTCCTCTCTACCAGGGATACTGAGGCAAGGCCAATCCATCCTCTGTCATCTGCCCTAGTCCCCAGAAAACCCCTTGTACCAGGCTTACGCCCCTTCAGCTGGAATGAAAATTGTGCGTCTCAAAAGAGGAAATATAAGTCTGCTGAATGAACTTGAGTAAGAGGAACAAGAAGTTGAGGCCACTTGTACTACTAACAAATACTACTTATAAGTGCTTTTAGTTGGGGCAAGGGGTGGGTTAAAATGATGAGCCCTGTAGTGATTTAGCCATAAATTATCTATAGAGACATATAATAGGAGAGCAAATGAGTCACGTGACATTTACGTATTTTAGGTCCCCACAGAGACGGTGGGGAAATGGTGCCATGCTCTCCAGGTGGATGCACTAATCGCTGAATGCCACACAGACTGTGTGTCCAGGTATGCAGAACAGTTGTAACCTGCACCCTACTGGGTGTACACATGTGCCACACCTGTGCCACCAGCCCCTACTGGCCAATAGCAAAAAAGGAGATTTCAGTCAAGATAGACTTAGTTTCAGAAATGCCCCAGAGGTGTTTTGATTTGTTGAGATGTTGAATTTATAAGTCCAGAATACGAACGCATGTGAGTGCTGCTTAGATGACTTCCAAGAGCCTGGTGCTGTCAGAAACAAATCACATAAAATACCCCATTTGTGGAAGAAGCTAAAAGAGTATCGACGTGGCTCATTATGCTGTTAAAAGATAAAATAACAAAAATAAAATAAAAGTAGGTCATTAAAAAGGACATGATGGAACATGAAAAATTAATAACAGAAGTTTAAGGAGCTTTTATTGTGAAAAATGAAAGTACAGAAAAGAAATTTAAATACATTTAAAATGTATGTAGATTCACAGTTATAGTTGTATTTGAGTATATCTTGAGAGAGCAATGATACTCCCTTTCTCAAAGTCAGTCACTAAGGATTCAGAGTCTAATGTAAGTTCTTTATGATATAAAAAAAAAACCTTTCTGTAAATTTCTTCATGTTTCCCTGGAAATAGAACAGATGAGGGATGCTGGTATTTCTTATCAATATCTGTAACCTATATAACTGTTAGTACATATCTGAACTAACACATTTACATGTTCCACCACGTGTCCAGTCCTTGTATTTCACCAAATTATCTAAGTCTGATTCTGTGCCAAATAACAAAATTCCATCTGCATCATGTTCTCCACCATCAAATAGCAAGACAAGACAAAACAAAAATCACCATTTTCAAGAAACTTATACTCATCATGAATCACAGAACTATTTCTTTTTGGGGGCTGGAATGATCTTGCTTCTTCCTTTGCCTCCAACTTCTAGTATTGAGTGATAAATCTGGTAAAAATGGCATTACAGAACAAGCTGTTGTATCTAAATTAGCTAAAGAACGGATAGTTAAACCTCTCGAAGACTGTCGTGAATGATTAACCGCCTCTTTTATATTTGCCGTAGCTTAATAAACTTTTAGTTTTTTTTTTTTTTTAAAGATCAAATTTATAGAGAGAATGTTTTGCTTATCTCTTTTTTAAATTTTATTTATTTATTTATTTATGGCTGTGTTGGGTCTTCGTTTCTGCGCTAGGGCTTTCTCCAGTTGCGGCAAGTGGGGGCCACTCTTCATCGCGGTGCGCGGGCCTCTCACGATCGCGGCCTCTCTTGCTGCGGAGCACAGGCTCCAGACGCGCAGGCTCAGTAATTGTGGCTCACGGGCCCAGCTGCTCCGCGGCATGTGGGATCTTCCCAGACCAGGGCTGGAACCCGTGTCCCCTGCATTGGCAGGCAGATTCTCAACCACTGCGCCACCAGGGAAGCCCAAACTTTTAGTTTTGACAGGTGGGCAGGGTCACTGTGCTCAACAAAGGATTTGCAAACTGATATGTTATCATTTTCTAGTACAGTATGCCATCTGGCCTTACATTCTCTTATTTCTTACTTCCAGTAAGTTTTCTTATCACTGTACTTTCTATCAAGTCACTATATGTAGTTTTCATCATCCACTATTTTAACACCGCCACATCTACTGGTCACTCTATGGACCATTATGAGGCCTAAGATTTATATAATATCAAACCTGTTTGAAACTGTCAGCCCAACCTGTCAACCAGTTATTTTATCTTTTATGACAAGATTGCCTTACAGCCAATTAGTTGTGTGGGAAACTGCTTCCTGCAAAGATGTTTACAGAAAATACCGGGCCCTGTGCATGTTTATTCAAAGACAATTATGAACATCCTTTGAGATGTTTAAAGACCCAGATTCTGGAGATTTAGAACAAATTTCACAGGGCATAAGGATTTGTGCATAAGACACTATACTAGAAACTCCAAATCTTAGAGTTGGAAGCAACATTAGAGGTCATTAGTCCAAACTCCACTCAAAGCTGGAATCCTCTCCGCCGCATTCCTTGGCAGATGGTCATTCAGGCTCTGTCTGAACCTTTCCAGGGATGGGAAACACACCACTTTTTGAGATAACCCATCCCCTAATGACAGCTCCAAATGTTGAAACATTCTCCCTGACATGGAGTCCAAATATGCCTTTCTTAAATTTCCACCCATGGGTCCTATTTCTGCCATACGGAGCCATAAAGGATGTCTTCACCTTCTTCCACCTTGAAGAAATTTACTAGTTTCACTAGACATAGCAGGGAGCCCAGTACATAGTAATTGCTCAATAAATGTGTGTTGAATTGAATGTACAGGTTTTCCGCCATCTGTTCAGTTAGAATCTCATGTGGTTCATATTGTTCTCTCTTGCCCATTGTATATCACCGAAGATTATCAAATGCTTTGCTAAAATCAAGCACTGTCGTATAATAGAAATGAGCACACTAGACTAAGTAGACCCAGATTTTAGTACTTGCTTTCTGTGAGTCTCAAATAATCATTTTTAGTCTTTGTTTCTACTTTGTTTCCACTTATAAATTATTATTTATAATAATAATGAGAATTATTATTATCTGGCCTGTTACACATACAATGATTGTAAGGAGCAACTATAATAATATACATGAAGATAGTCCATAAATTACCATGTCCTAACTACACAAACATTAGTGCTCATGATTCTGTTATGCCATTCCTTTGATCTCCTAATCAGTGTAGTATTACTTAGATTAAAAAAAAAAATAGGATTCATTTAATACCAATTGTCCTTAATGAGGCCATGCTGGATGCTAGTGATCACTGCTTGATTTTTCTACATGCTCACAAAGGACTAGGAGTCCTTACCTTCTTTGCTTCCTATTTTGACTTAGCTTTTAAAACCTTAACTGTACTGGAAAATTCAGTTTCTGTTTGTGTTTACGTAAACTATGCAACACTGTTTAGTAGACAGCAGGATTAGAAGAAAACACTTTCATCTTTCTCATCTACTGTGGGCACATACACTATTTTAAATCTTTAAAATAATTTTGGATAGATTTTTTTAAGCAACAAAACCTCTTGTCAATTTTGTTTTAAAAAGGAGTGGAAAGCAAAGCACAAATCATGCAGAATGGGAACATTTGAGGAGGCCCTTATAAACCCTTACCATGCAGACTACAACTAAAAAGCAAAAACAAAAACTTCATTTGTATGACTTCATCACATGAAGGTTGTGAACAATTTTAACAACCATGAATTAATTCTTTATATAGACTCTGTTGAAAACCCATAATAAGCAAAATGATATCAATGTTTGTATTTAGTTCCCCTAAAATGATAAATACCTTTATGAAATAAAATATGACAGAATTATTCCTTATTTCCTCTGGCCTGAACTGGAGAATTTTATCCATGGAATATAATAGAAATTACTGAAATTTCTCAGCAACTGTAAATGAATTGATTACATTTAATGCTGCTGTTTTACAAAACATTCGAACTTCCCCGATGATGCTGAAATTGGGGAAGCCAAATCACTTTTAATAGACTTGATCTGGCTGTGTGTAAAGATGGTGATACACCTCAGAAAAAACTAGGCAGCTACCCATACATGTCAAATTAAAGGCACAATTTGAAAAGGAAGCCATGATTTTATAACCAGTTTTATATTAATCCCAGAGATCTGAGCAGAAAACTCAGTTTATTCACACAAAACTAATTAAGCCTAAATACTGGCTAGAATCTAAACTACACATTTAACAGTAGACTAGGAGAACTTTCAAATACTTCCACAAGTCTCAACAGAATAACTCATAAAACGCTAACCAACCTGGTCCATAATTCGTGGATGTCCTGACATAGAGAATGTGGAATTTCCACTGGATTCAATACAAAATGTGTCCACATAATGCTTTGCTGTTTGTGGGGGGGTGTTAATTGCAATTCTCATATCGTTCCACCACCCAAGGAAGTGTTAGAAACTATAAATTTTAGTATTTCACACATGTTGGTTATGATAACAAGTTGTCTGGCAAGGAAACGCTGAACCTTTATGTAACATTTCCAACTCAGGAAAAGTAGTTGGTAGATCTTACCTTTAGTAGCTTAGAAAAGAATAATCACGGAGAGGGGTGCACGTTTACATTTAGCCCCACTCTTGGTCCCATAAAGACAGAGCTATTAAGAAGTTTTCAAAATCCCCTTATTTAAAAGAGTTTAATATCATAAAACCTTTGGGCAAGGTCCTGTAAGCCCATTTTCATGGAAGAACTAGGAGACTTTGCTAAATTGGTAAAGAAGAAATATTATTCCCAGAAGCCCAGCAACATGTCCCTTCCGTGCAACCTTCCAACGACAGAAATTAAAATTCAATGTTGGCAAAATGTTATGGACACCTGTTACATGCCAGGAGCAATTCCACACATTCTACAGTAAAGAACAAGGGAGAACAAAATCCCTGGCCTTCATGAAGCCTACATTCTACTGCAGGAGGAGGCTGGGACAGAGGAGAACAGAAAATTAGAAAAAGGAAAGAAAACGTTCATTACTGATAAAGGTTTTAATGAAAAGAAGACAGGGTGATCTGATGGTGTTCCTGGCCAGTTCCTGTAGATTGAGGGAGTAGCCAAATATTCTGTGAGGGATGTCTACTTTGGAAATGCAGTTGGTTAGTACTTCTCCCACCCTGCCTCAAATGGCTTCCCTTTGCTCGGAGGACCAAGTCTACATCCTCAACATGACCCGCTGGCCCTGCAAGGTCTGGCTCTACCTGCCTCTCTGTACCCTGCCATGGTGTGCTACCATCACTCCATTAGGTGTTCAGCTTTTATGTCTTCATAAACAGTTGGAATTTATCATCTATTTGCATGACTTTTGACTTGTGTCTGAGTCCACTAGTAGACTGGAAACCCCATGAGGACAGGGGCCACACCTGGTTTTGCTCACCACTGTATCCCCAGCACCTGGCACAACTTCTGGTACCTGATAGATGCTAAATACATGTTTGGGTATGTATGAATGCCTGAGAGGGGCATGCAGGGATCTCAGATACCAGTGCACAGCAATCCCCCTTACCAGTCAGCTCCATGATCACAGGGTCTAGTGATTATTTTTCAAGTGTAGTTTAAAAACTGTTGATTCTCACTCAGCTAAGGTATTTTGAGTAACTATCAGGTACAGGGATCTGTACTAGACATTTAGGAAATAAAAAGATGACAATGCCTGGCTCCTGTCCTTAAGGAATTTGTATCTTGTTTAGTCTTTTCATAAGTGAAATAACTGTAAGGGAGATTATAGCAAGTATTCATTTATTTATCCAACCAAAACATGTGCCAGGAGCTACTCCATGATGAGTCCGTGACTTTACAAAGTTATGGTCTAATGGGGAAACCGGGCTTAGTCAAATATTCACCCAAATACATAAGTGCCACTGTGATACGTGTTACGGAGGAAAGCACTGCTCTTTGACTGTATAATGGGGCTTGGGAGTGGGCATCTCATCCATCCACAGTCCAGGGAAGGGTTCTGAGGGAGAGTGTGCTAGGCAGAAGTGGAAGTGAGCTTCACTTCTCAGGACCACTTCATAGACCTGAGCAGCGGTCGCTGAGGCCAGGACAGAGACAAAAGAGGAACGTGTTAGATAGTATTTCACCTTCTACTTTAAAGAACAGGCAGAAGCTTAAAAACACATAACCCTGGGTAAATCCAGAAGGGCAGGCTAAGGAAATGGGAAGAAGAGGTCCAGTGGCAATAGAATTGGGAGGACCTTGGAGGGTTTGCAGTGGTCTGGGTTGGTTTGAGGGTTGCAAGCCTGAAGGAGGTTAGTGGGACACAAGGACAGAAACAGAAGTTGAAGAAGACTGTGCAAGACTATACGTGCTCAGAGAAGGATTGATGTAGAAATAGTGGACAGCCGTGCTCACCTCCTCCATCTCCTCCACACCTCCTTGCTGCCGGTATGGCAGAAAGACATAGCCCGGATGGCATCCTACCTTCCTCCTCAAGTACATCACTACCTTCGTGCTCTGCTCTTTCCCCAGCAGTATCATCCACTTTCTTTCCATTGGCTATTTTGCCTCAGTCAGTTCTTTTCACAGGGGCCTTGATCTTGTATCCTTCCCTAACATCCACCACCTGGTCTCTCTTTATCTCTACAGACAAGCTTCTTCAGACATCAGTCTACACTGACCCTCTCCACTTGCCCATGTTGCTCATTGAGGCTTCAACCCGCTGCCACGTGTCTTCTACACCATTGTTCCTTTACACCGCCCTTGCCAAGGGTGTCCATGGCCCACCTCCTTGGCTGTTCAGCACGCACTTTTCAGCCCTAATTTTGCTCTACACCACTCTGTGGTGTTCAGTACTACTGACTCCTGTCTGCTCCCAGAAACTTCCTCTTCCGTTAGTTTTCAGAACCATATCTCTTCTATTTTCTGGGCCGTCCTCATGGAATGCCTTTTCTCTAACCACACTCTTGTACAGTGTCCCTGGAAACAGACGGGGGGGTAGAGAGTTACCTGCAGAAGGTTTGTTGGGGAGGACCCTTGGGAAATACACCTGTAAGGAAGAGAGAAGACAGGCGTGGGTAGAGGGAAAAGCTGACCCACAAGGAGGCTGTAGCCAAGCCTAAGGGGAGCTCTAGAGCAGGAATAACCCTTCAGAGTTGTCCCAGATTGAAGCCAGGGGGCTGGGCCTTTGTATCCAGGCATCAGCCAGTCATTGGCGACAGGCCATCATCTGGGAGGGTTGTGGTGTTTGGCAAGGCGAGTCCCTGTGGCTGAGAGGGATTCCCATTGAGGGCCATTCGCTGCTATGAAGACCTCACACTCTGCACATCGAAACTGAACTCACTACCTCTGCTCCAACACTCTTGCAAACCTACTTCTTAATTCCCCATCTTTTTTAATGGCACCAGCACCCATGCAGCTGGATTTCTAGAGCCAGACATGTTCTTCTCTCTCCCCTCATGTCCCACTTCCAAATAGTCACCATGTCCTGTAAATGTTACCTCCTTAATATCTCTTGCATCCTTCCCCCCCCTCCATTTCTGCTGCGAACACTTAGGTTCAGACCCTCATTCCTCACTCCCATTTCTCTCAGTGGGGCCCCTTTTTCCAGTCATGACATCCTGCAGTCTACAACTCTGTTTTGTATAAAGTTTAAAATCCTTTAACTGCCTTCTCACTGCTGCGAGGTCAAGTCTAAACTCCTTAGGATGTCACAAAAGTCCTTTCCTGATCTGCCTTTCCTGTTGTCTCCCTCCCTTTCTGAATTCCCCTTGAATACTTATTCCTAGCTAACTGACCCTCAAGAGTCTGATGTACAGAGGCAACTCTTGAGAGTTTAGGAAGGCAACCCACACACTAGATCATGTTATATTTGGAAATGATTTCTTCTCAGTCAGAAACAAAGCCTTTGGCCCAGAACAGTGATAAGCAAGGCATTTCATTAAATGCCAGTATTAATCCCAGGGGGTCACGTGACCTTTGGAGCTGCCCAGCCTTGGCAAGAAGACAGCCCCTGCCTGCTATCTGCACTAATCTGAGACCACATGTCGCCTCTAAACCCTTATTGAGCATGATGTATGCACCCAGCTGTTAACAATGATACACTGTCAATGCCAAGATTAGGCATGATTCCCTGGGCACTTATACAGCCCTGCTTGCTAATCCAGGCTGCCCGCTGGGATAGGCAAGAGAGAAGCAAGGTCACCCCCAAGTTGATGAGGGGCAGTGGGGACTCTTGCCACCATGTGCCTGGTGGCGATATGCTGTGTCTTGTTTATTTCTCCACATCAGGCCGGATAACATCAAGTGGGATATAAGTTCTCTTCATTGGTCTTATGTGACAGGAAGGCATTCATTGCAAGTTTCTGGTCTTAATCATGGCCAGAGAAGGGAAGAAGGGGGCAAGAGAGATAACTTCTGGTGAAAACAGAGCCCCTCTCTGAAAAGTGCATGCCAAGTTCTGCTTCAAGTGTAGCAAGCTCGCCTTTTGATCTCTGGCAGGGAACCCAGCACCACCAGGGCAGCCAGCCCCAGCAGCTGAACTCAGCCTCCAGCCCCTTGGGTGGTGAGGGATGTTTTTGCTTTGGTGTCAGCAGGACCTGACTGCAGTATTTTGGAACCACGGCTGGCTTCCTCCTCGTCTCCCCCGGCCCCGTCCCCTCGCTCAGGTTTCAAGCCTGTCCCTTCCGAGCTGCCCTCTTGCATCGGCTCTCTTCTTGCGCTGCTGAATGTTACCCTGGAGGGGGCTGCAGCACCGCAGGCTTCCTCGCCGCCGCCAGCATTTGCTGTTGTTGGCTGCAAGTCCCTTGCCCGGCGCCAGCTCCTCGGCAGCCAGCAAGGACCCTGCGCTCGGCTTACGCAAACAGACAAGCGGGAGCAGAGAGAGTCTGGACACGCAAGGCAGCTCCTCTCTCCGACCCCCGCCCCCGCCTCTGCATTCTGAATCCGACCTGTGCGTTTCATCAAATGTACATTTCACCAAATGTGCGTGGTCCCCAGCTTCCCCGGCGGACACAGCGGCCAGGGCTCCCTTCCAGAGCCATTGTAGTCCTTCCCCCATCTATACACACTGCCCTGCTGTACGTGATGAGGGGGTGGCAGGTCTTTTTCTTCCTTATTCTTTTTACATAATTCAATATTGGTATTCTGCAAAGTTCCTTCTGGAAGTTCCCTGTGCATTGCATTCTAGAAGCATATTAAGAAACATTAGAGGGCTTCCCTGGTGACGCAGTGCTTGAGAATCTGCCTGCCAATGCAGGGGACACGGGTTCGAGCCCTGGTCTGGGAAGATCCCACATGCCGCGGAGCAACTGGGCCCGTGAGCCACAATTACTGAGCCTGCGCGTCTGGAGCCTGTGCTCCGCAACAAGAGAGGCCGCGATAGTGAGAGACCCGCGCACCGCGATGAAGAGTGGCCCCCTCTTGCCGCAACTAGAGAAAGCCCTCGCACAGAAACGAAGACCCAACACAGCCAAAAATAAATAAATTAATTAAAAAAAACAAAAAGAAACATTAGAGTCTTCTTGCCTAGGTCATGACCGACCGCCCTGTCAGGGACTTGTATATCCAGCATTGGCATGTCCCATGTCCCTTGGACAACAGGGTCACCCCTGGTGCCTTTGGCTTCATTTTCCTTTACTGATGTGTTCCAGCAATGCAGTAAAGAATACATAACTTCCTAACAACTGGATGTGCTCATTGTTATTTCTTACTGAAGAGATTCAGTTTTTAGAAATATATGGCAGATATAAGGAAATGAGAAACACCATCATCGCAACCATTTTTTTTAAAAATTGGATACTTACATTGTACTTTGTTTGCAACTGTATCCTCGGAGTCCCATGGCTCCCAGACGCTTCATCAGGTCTCACTGAATGAATACCAGGCAGTGTGCTAAGCACATTACATCACCGTCGCATTTCATCTTCATGCAGTCCTGTCATTTGATAGATAATTAAATGGAGATGGAGAGGATGATCTGTGTCCCCTAGGTCGTATAATCAGAAAGTCCCTTTGACCCCCGGTGTGGTTTGAACCTAGGCTCTTATTTCACTACACTGCTTCATACAATTCAGTAACTTGCTATTTATATTCAATTTTTAATTTTCCCCCAAATCCTCAGATATCTTCTCTATAGCACTGGCTAGCTAACCACTGCAGATCCTGCTTAGAATTTTCTTATTATATTCTCATGTAGCCCATTATACTTGGCGTTATGCTTTTACATATCCAAGCAGTTCTACTATTGTGCGGTAGGCATTTCTGAAAAGCCTTGCATCCTGGGAAATATGCACTAAAACTAGCAGGCTTTATAAGAAAATTAGATCAGGGCAGGCCATTAAACACCCGTGGAACGTTGGGAGCAGAACATCCACAAAAACAAAAACCTGTAAAAACACTAGCCCCGTTTAAAGGGTGTATTAGATTCCTAACAAATACCGCTAGAGATATAGGACTTTACCACTCAAACAAAAAGTAAAAGTCGCTTAAGAGAAGGGGAGAACTGCTGAGTAAATGGAGGAAAGAACAAAACGCACCAAGCTGGGAGAATCAGCCACAAACGCTTGCTGGCAGAGCATGTGGCTGATAGCTGAGACAAAGAAGAGGGAGTGCGAATAGCTGAGACAAAGAAGAGGGAGTGCGAGGTGCAGGGCACGGCACCGCAGTCCTCCCCAGCTGGCCCAGGGCGGTGTGCACCCGTGTCCTGCAAGGGGTGGGGGAATCGCGTATCCACCAGCAAACCTGCTTATGATTCTGACATCGTTCCTTCACCAGTTGCATATAAACCATTTCTGCAGTGGTGGCACAGCAGACTATTCCTCCCCGTAGGAGGGTAAATTATAAGAACATATCTTATATGATATGAACATATCTTATATATAAGAACATATCTTACTCTTTCCATCTTCCCACTGCTGCTCTACACTTTCCATATTCCCAACGCCTGGCACTTACTACCTTTGCAAAACATGAGTTTGTAGTTCCCTCTCTCATCAAAGAACGTACACATGTACATGTTACTCTTTTTTTTTTTTATTATAAAGCAGTATATACATAGTTGACTATATATCACTTATATAACTGTCTCTGATAAATAATCAAGTCCTTGTTTCAGAAGGTCTACAAGTGTTAGCAGTAGTATGTTTTTCCTCAATTCACTTTAGCTTTGTATTTTGTGTATAGTATTACTTAACAAAAATGTGCAAACCATGACAGAATGTATCCTATATCATCTCTAAAGATGACTTAGTGTTAGAAAAAGAGATAGTTTGATTTCTGAATCAATATCCATCCATCCACTCATCCATCTATCCATTCACTCAACGAACACCTCTTCTGGGCCAAACACCATGCTGAGAATTAGGATACAGTGATCAGTCTCACAGAGTTAATTCATGAAAAATATTTTAGGTTAAAATTTTGGATGAATAAAAATGACACTTTAGTCAATAATAGACTGTTTCAAATGTATATCTCTTCAATTCAAAGTCAAATATTTCTTATAAGTAGGCTTTCTTTAAAATTGTCACAAATTTAATATTTTACATATCATCTGGAAGAGATGATCACATTTTGAAGATTTTTCCAGTGAAAAGTTTTTTTTCCAACAATCATTATTGAGAAGTGAAAGCAGGAGAGGGGAAAATCAAAAGAAATTTTGTTTCACTTTAACTTACCAGATACCAGGAACTTCTTGACTTCAAAATCTATTTGATTGAGCTCTTAATATTTTTGCATGTAGCATAAGTTCTCCTCAAAAGCTATTCAAAGACCCAAATTAGCAACTTACCCAAGATGAGCAATAATTTATCATGGGCAATCGGAAGAGGAAATGTCGGAATGTTATTCAGCCATAAAAAGGGATGTAACATACTGATTATGCTACAACATGGATGAACCCTGAGAACATTATGCTAAGTAAAAGAAGCCAGACATAAAAGGCAACATATTGTATGATTTAATTTATATTTAATGTCTAGAATAAGCAAGTCCAAGGAGACGAAAAGTAGATTAATCAGTGTCAGGGGCTGGGGGGAGGGAGGAATGGGGACTGACTGCTCATGGATATGGGGTTTCTTTTGGGGTGATGGAAATGTTCTGGAATTAGGTGGTGGTGATGGTTGCACAACTTTGTGAACGTAGTCAAAACTACTGAATTGCATACTTTAAAAGAGTGGATTCTGTAGTATGTGAATTATGTCTCAATTTTTAAAAAGAAAAGAAAATGCTGACTCCATTCATTCTTCTAATAGCTGATCTGTCCTGTGGGGAAACCCAGACTAGAGAGAGATTCGTGTGGGCTGGCAAATATTAGTTCTTAGTCACAAGGCTGCTCGACAGGATTTCAGAGCCAGCGTTTTCCTTCTGCTGGGGATAGAAGATCTGGGAAATTCACCATGGACTTGCAGGGAAAGAAAAGAATTGACTACAGAAAATACAAACAAGCTAAAGCCTCATGTGTAATGTCAGAAGATGAAGAATGGCATGATGCCTCTTCAAAGACCTGCTAAGTTTGTAAAAGGAATCCATTTTTTTCTATAATAGGAGATGTTAGGAAGACCAAAAAAACCTTTAGATATGTGTGTCCCAAGAGGCTTAGAAAGTAATGATCTCAGCCTGGGAGGGATAACATTTGAAGTGCAGTTTCTCCAAACGGTTGAACATAAAGTTTTGAGCTGTGTTGCCTGGAACAAAAGGTCCTCAGTTCAATTTTTAACTAAGTTTTTGGTGCTGCACAAGTATACAAATATTTAAAAGGCAAAAAATATAATAAATTTTGACGCCAAATAAACCAAATCCAGTAAATGGCTGCTTTGGAATGGCTGGACAAAAATGGCTATTATGTTGATATACACACACCGATTGTAAATACAGTTTTGGCTATAGGAAAATAGCTGTTGGATTTTCATTGTGGCCTTGCGTATTAAAAGTGGCCACTTCTTTAACACCCTTCATACCCAAGGCTCAAAATATCCTCTGAAGATGTAAGCTAGAGCCTTACTCTAAAAGCACCATTATATCCAAGAGCTTGGTTTAAATTTTAAATGGAATGTTATGCCTCAAAGTAGCCTAGGATGTATAATAAATGTGTATTTTTATCTACATAGCAGACCTTCAGCTTCAATCTTCCTGTAGTAATATGTGCTAAGTTTGAGGAAAATATGAGAGAGAGAAAACAAATAAAATATGCTATTCTCTGAAACTTTGCCAAGTGTTTACTAAAGGTTTAATTCATGTCTTCTATGCAGATTTTCAGAGGAAGTTATTGAAGTTCAAAGTTGGGAGACACTGCCTTTTCAAATGGCTCCAGACATTAGCAGCTCAGTTGGATGTATGTTTTGTGCTCTCCCAAAAAGGAAAAAAATCAAACAAATAAGCCTGGGTCCTCAGTTTAGTTTTTTTCTTTAAAATTTATTAAATCCCCCAAATGTGCTAGATATTTGTTTTTACAGTGCTGGAGGAGAAGCTTAACCACAGGAGTCCAAAACAGATTTAATAATTTACCTCCAGCTGCTGTGATAAGGAGGAGAACCTGACACTTTATTCTTTTCCCTTTAAACTTTTTAATAAGATAGAGCTCCTGACAGGTGGCTTTGCCATCACATATTAACTTGGGAGTACAAGAGGGCGCCATCTAGTGGCCTGCCAGTCATTTGGTCTGTGCTGTACTCCAGGAGAGAGCCCGGCCAGGGAAAAGCAAATAGGAAATGAGTTTCTACTCAGCCTTCTGCTATACCTGCCGCAAGTCAGCACAGTACCTGGTTTTATAGAACTGAACGGCGGTTCCGGCTCTCTCCGTGCCAGCCTCTTCCTAGTCAATGCTGGTGTTAAGCAGTGTCTTTACAAGCCTGAGCTTGCACTTTCAAACCTTGCAGTTGCCACTTCCATCTGCTTAAAATGAAGGCTTTGGGGGCCTGGATATACCTCTTTCCAAATGGCCAGCCATGCGGGGCTTTGAAAATCTGGCCTTTGATGTATTTTATAGGGATAAGGAAACATATATTAAATTCCGCTCTGATGTACACACTCAGCCATGTAACCGAGTCAATCCTAAAGTTGTAATTTCATCTTCATTTTTTTGGGAGCTTAAGTGTTCTAGCTTTCTGGTTGCTGATGACATCATAGGAAGTCACTGATGAGCTGACAACCTTTTATGATCTAGCCGAGGATCATTACTTTTGTCTTTCTCCTTCAGTGTATAATGAATACCAGTGCTGTGTAAACGTTAAAGAATTATCTGCAAAAGAAAACTGAACCTTCTTAGAAGTAGATTGAAAGGCAAAGCCAGTGAGATATTCTTTCCAGGGTTTTATCTTTTGCTCCTTCATCAGCCATGGAGGTTATAGGTATAGAACTTGTTCAGAGTTGGAAGGTGGAGGGGAGGGAGTGTTTGTAAGCAGATGAAGGCTGGAGATTATGGGAGAGAAAATGACTTCACAAACCAGCTTGGGGGTGAATCAAAGATCTGGTGAATTTGCAGTTCTTTTTCAGCGTAGATGTGTACTGATGTTTAGTTTCTCAATAAGGGTTTGGAGAGCTGTGCTGTATACTTGCGGCCCAAATCATGAATTCAGTGTGGATACCTCACAGCTCCATATCATCAGAGGGGGGTAAGCTGGTATCCTAGAGGAAAAAAGCTAGGACTTTCTCTTTATATAGATTTTTTAATATTGCCAGCAGCCATTTGAATAGATCGTTTATCTATGCCACAAGCAGAAGTGGATCTAAAGTGTAAAGACCCCTTTTTCATTAATGGATTGTTGAGTAGAAACAAGTGGTTGTGAAAAGGAGGGAGGTCATTTTGTGTTTTAATGCCAGAGGTGTAGATTATTTTCAGATTTAGGTAAGATGAACGATTGTGTAGCCTCTACTATCGGAACGATCTTGGTATTGATAAGGGGGTGTGTCCAGAAGCCACTTTACTTGAAGGATAAAATGGACAACAGAAAGCTTGCAAGGATTTACCATGGTATCAAGAATACAGGAGAATAGCTTCATGGTTTTAGAGAATTCCTAGAATCTTCATGTTGTTAGTTTATGCAGTTAATGGGGAAGGAAAATTATTGAGAACCTACTAAGGATCAGGAACTGATGGCATGTGCTGAGTGCTTTGCACATGCCATTTCATTTAATCCTCACTTTGATCTTTCGAGCTAACAGGTAATATTTCCCTTTTACAGATGAAAAAATGGGAGCTCAGAGAGACCAATGAACTTTCTCAAGTTCATGTAGCTGCTCAGTGGTGGAGATGGGATTTGAACTCAGGTCTTTCTGATTCCAAAATCTATGCTCCTCCAACATTGGCTTACCTGCGAACAAAAGAAAAAAATGCACATTATGTATATGTAAAATTCTACCAGTCTTCACTATTTATTTAAAAAAAAAAAAAAGTTTATTTATTTACTTTTGGCTGTGTTGGGTCTCCGTTTCTGTGCGAGGGCTTTCTCTAGTTGCGGCGAACGGGGGCCACTCTTCATCACGGTGCGCGGGCCTCTCGCTGTCTCGGCCTCTCTTGTTGCGGAGCACAGGCTCCGGACGCGCAGGCTCAGTAGTTGTGGCTCACGGGCCTAGTTGCTCCGCGGCATGTGGGATCTTCCCAGACCAGGGCTTGAACCCATGTCCCCTGCATTAGCAGGCAGATTCTCAACCACTGCGCCACCAAGGAAGCCCCCACTATTTTGATTTTTAGCTTTGAAGGATAAAAAAGTAAGCTTTGAGGACTAGCCTTCAGATTCCCGGTTTTTCACCTGTGCGTACTTTTTCTCTGTTGAAAGAATATTCACTCCTCGAAGGCAGGGTTCTGACTTTTGCTTTACTTTAAATAACTGGAAAAAAGGAGAACAGATGCAGGTGGTAATGGTAGTGCGAGTGAAGTGAGAGCCAAAGGATGGTACTCAGTGATGAGGGTAGGCAAACATCCTTAAAATTTTCATCCAAATGCAAAAATGCCATATTTAATGTCTTGCCTTCTACCAAGTAAAATAAAAAGTCTGTGAATTTTACCAAGGGACTAATAACATCAGCAGCCACTAACACTGAGCTCTTTCTTTGTGCCAGATACTTCTCTACATCCTTTACATGTCGTATTTAATTTTCTCACAGTAATCCAGTAAGGTAGGTACTATGATTAGCTCCATTTTATTGGTGAGAAAAACTGAAATTCAGAGAGTTCAGGTAACTTGCCTAAGATTAAATAGAGTATTCTGGTTCCAGGATCCAAACCCAGTCATTTATATTCCAAAGTCCAATTCATAAACACTGTGCTATTCTTCAATCAAATTAATGTATGTACTCATTGTCCTTGGTGGGAAAGGGTCCTTCTCAAGTTTGAAGTTCCTATGGGATTGTTCTGGCAGTGATAACCAGTTTCTCTTCACTGGCTCAGTTCAGTGGTCCCTAAAAGTAAAAACTTTGGTTCCAAAGCTCACCAATCTGTCACTACTATTAAGCGTCAAATACATGTTTAATCCTTAGGAGAAAAAAATTAAGATCATGGATAATAAATGCTTTGACCATGATTCAATATACAAAAATGAATTGAATGTCAAACCCTCAAAGTTCACCTAAATTCCTAAATATAAAAATGATGTGCTTGTGTCGCCCCTTTAATCACAGTACATATATGTAAAATAGTTCTTCAACATCCCATTATTTACGAAATAGGCAGTCAATAGTAATCTTTGGTATTTGTTTTATTCTAAGGTTTCAAAGTTCTGTCATTCCGTTTTATTGAAGGGGAAACTGAAGACTTAAGAGAGTCTCTCTAAACAAAGAGTTTACCAAATGGATACCAAAGCAGAAAATACTAACCAAGACTCATATACAAAACACTGACAGTATTTGACAAACTACTTGTTTGTAGACATCTTGAAAATTGTTTGCATTTTTTATATAACGTCTTTGATTGTCTTTTTCTGCATCTATATAGGAAGTCCAATATTTTTTAAAACTACATTAAAAAAATTACTCTTATCAGAATAATCAGAACAATGTACTAAGAATAATGAGGAGCCAATGTTAACTATACACACTATACTGTGTTGGCTGCTTTTTAGATATTATTACATTTAATTCTTTTAGTAACCTTATGATATTTTCCTTATGGTATTATTTTCCTTATTAAAAAAGAAAGTGTGGTTTGGGAGGATGAGTAAGTTGCTCAAGATCATACATCCAGGAAATAGTAGAGCCAGGGTTTGATTCCAGATCTGATCCCAGAAACCAAGAATTTTCCCTATTGTACAGCACTGACATTAGCGCAACTGTGTGAGCACCTTTAGCAGGAAGGCAGAAGTTTTATAAACGTCCTATAAAGTAGAGAAAGGAAAAAGCCAACTCTAAAGTGTTCTGTTAGGATCAAAGTTCCAGAAACTCTAGATGTGGGCTTAAGTCTAAGACAGAAACTAAATCTTACTCCCAAATTCTCAGTGGGAAGGTATGTCCATGGGGAGAAATGTTGATATAAATATTAGTCTGGATTCGTGCTGGCATACGTGATTTTCTGAAAGCCTTTAACAATAGGAACTAAAAATGTTCTTCTACTCTGGGTTTATTTTTCTGGTAAAATAAGCTGGTACAGGGTTTATAGGTGGGATTTAAGATCAGTCAAAAGTCTACCAAATTTCAAAAAGTATTAATCACAAAACGTCAAAGAGCAAGGATTCAGATGCAGGCAGTCTGGATGGACATGTTTATTGTAATGTGCATATGCAGAAACTAAACCATAAAGTTAGCCAAATGGGTCCATTTCAAGTCTGGACAATCTTTTAAAGCCAATTAAAGTACACAAGGCATGTTGGTTCTAGAACTAAATGGAATCAGCAAAGCCAGTACAGTATATCTAAATATAGGTAAAATGCATCTGAGTACACTCATATATTTCTAACAACTTATGTTCTTACCTAGGTATTACCTAAAATATTAGCACTTGATGTTTGGGGCAATAGTGTTTGTCTTAGAGCAGAATTAGGCCTCCCTTGGACTTCATCCAAAGAGGTTTAGTTCCAAAAGTACCTTGAAAAGACTTCATTGTGAGGTGACTTCCCATAAAAGGCAACCACCAGAATAGACTAAAAGACAGTCCTGAAGGGCAAAAGTGGCTTGAAAATTTAAAATTGACCTGAACTTCTTTTTTTTAAACAAAATTTTCCTTTTCCTGGAAAGGGAGGTGAGGCGGTCACAAGATCTGGGCCACACAATCACTCTGCTGTTTGTTTACATAGTTTGTGACTAGTTTGGAACAATGGTAATAGAGAGTATTTTGAACTTTGTTTACCACAAGGAACAAAAATCAAAAGTTGGCTTCATAATGAAGCAAATATTTTCTGTATTATGTAGTAATAAAAGTCAGTGTGCGCTGTAAATAAAGTTTGTTCAAGGGCTCTGTGAAAAAAAGCCAAATGTCAAATGACAGCCAGATTCTACTACAGAGCACAGAGAGCTTAGAAATTAGTCACGATCCCTGAAGCTGAAAGTTGCAGAGTGTTGTGTTTGCTTTGGGTCTCTTTTATTTTGTAGAAAGAAGAAAGTGTAAAAAGCGGGTAGGATTGGCTCCCTGCCTTTGGTGTCATTACTCATTGGAATAACGGGGAAAACGAGTGCCAAACCTAGGGGGAGGAGGGGAGCGGGGGGATGCCACACAGACCTCAGTTTGGTATTTAAAAGAAAGGGGAAAAAATAGAGCCCATGAAAGAAAGAAAAGCAATGGCATTGTCCTAAGGGTCATTAATGGGGGAATCAGGCTGTTGTTTCACCTGATGCAAAACAAAATGTCCTACAGTTTTAACTGTGTGTTTGGGGAGTTAAGCAGGACACGGGGGGTAGATGTGTTCTCATGGGACACTTTGCTAGACCCTCCCTGGACATCTTTCTGTTCATTCTTTCTTGAAGTAGAGTACCTTCCTCCTAAGAGTCTGCCAAATGAGTTTGCTTCCCTTCTCCACAGGCATGGGCCTCAGAGGCCTGATGGTTGGAGCTCTTTGAATGCAGAAGAGCCCAAATTTTAATGTATAAAAAAATCGCAGGTGTCAAGTACCCAGGGCTGTGCATTTGTGGGATGTGAGCAATTCAGCTTGGCTTATAAGTTTCTGTCCCAAACTTTGAAAATTTTGGAAAACACTTTTCAGGACTCCAACAAAACAGGAAGTTTTACAGGCTCACACTCACTCGCTCGCGCGCTCTCCCTCTCTCTCTCTCTCCCTCTCTGCCCCCTCCCCCTTTCCCTCTCTCTCTCTTTCTCCTGCACAAAGTATTTGTTTGACCAGAAAACAAGAGAGAACAAAAACCAATTAATAAACAAAACCTCAAGTCTCAATAATAAATCCTTTTATAAAGTTCTGAATACCCAGTTAAGAATCACTCTGGGTGTTTTGTTCTTTTATGATGCTTTTGTTGAGCTGCACAGGAAGAATGTCAAGGCTGAGCCCTGGAGAAAGGAGCTTGGCACTGATGGCTAGGGGTCTGCTGCCAGCCAACGTGGGAAGGACTCGGGTACTGGATGAGCTTGTCATCCACTCGGTGTGCAGGGAACATTATTACTATTGTAATGGCAAACTAAGAAGCTTAAAAACTAGAACAATGAGATCAAGGCCAATGTCACAACTGCCAGGGAGAAAAGGGAAAGAATTATAAAGGCTGTGACCTACCTTTCAAAATTTTTACTTTCAAACTCCCTAAAAGAATTTAGAAAAATTGTCTACCAGAGGCATATTTTTAAGTTAATATTTAAACTTTGTCATTATAAGTTAAAATAGTTGCAAAGGATATAATATCTAGAGAATTATAAAATTGACAATTCTAGCTGTTTCTACTGGAAGCTTAACACTATACCAATTAGACGCTCATAATTAGCCATTACAAATATGTACTGGACATTTATTTTGTTCTCTTTTCTCTTTGAACTCATATTATTTTAATGTATTTTATGATTGAAAGTTTTCCCCCTTTAATATTTCAAAATAAAAAAGAACCAAAATTATGATCACCAACAAAAGAAAAAATATGAAAAAAGAAATATGTGTATAAAATGAAATTTAATTTTTGTTAAATTTTCTATGTTCACAAGTCTCTAGGTTTGAAAAAAGTTTTTCTGGGTGATGATATTGTTTCAGTTATTATCAGCACTCAAGTAATAACATACATAATACAGATTTTGATAAGTAATATGCTTCATTAAAACTACTTCTCTAAATAAAATATACGAGGCTTTCTTTTTTCATAAGTAGCCCATCTGTCAGTGGATAAACATTATTTATTGCCAAAATGAGACAGGGTTACTCATAAATCCTATTTCTAATGTTCATGTTTATTCATATAAATGCTAAAGAACATCGATTACATAAAAAGAATGAATTTGGAGGTTGAAGGAAGGAATTTTGTTATAATATAATTCAACTCTTTCAACTCTTTCTGAGTTATATGCCAAAAATCACTTAGTGATTACCCATCAAAATTTATGTTTAATAGTTTATCAACTAACAGCTTAATTATATCACTTGAAAGCAAAGAAATATAAATGGCTTGACCAGCAAGATGATTTGTACAGAATCATTAGAGCCACTTACCTTCTCTGTTTCTGCTTTACTGAGACTTATCACATGATCATTAATCATACTTATTGCTCTTTCTCTTAGAGACACCTTGTTTAATTTAATATATTCAGGAAGAATTAGGAAAATTGAAATATAGTCAACTTACTATATACCTTTGCCCATACAATATGTTTTGATAAAATGGTATTATCACATCCCATGTTTTAAATGGACTTTTTATCAAAACCTCAGAATTGCAAAACACATATCTGATATAGAACTTATGTCCAGAGTATATAAGAACCTCTCACAACGTGGTAATAAGGACACAAACAACCCCCCCAAAATTGGACAAACGATCTAAACAGACATTTCACCAGAGAATAGAGAAAAGTGGCAAATTGTCACATGAAAAAATGTTCAGTATCATTCGTCATTGGGGAAATGCATATTAAAGCTATAGTACTCATAAAGAAAAAAAGGGAGAAGACTCAAATCAATAGAATTAGAAATGAAAAAGCAGAAGTAACAACTGACACTGCAGAAATACAAAGGATCATGAGAGATTACTACAAGCAACTACATGCCAATAAAATGGACAACCTGGAAGAAACTGACAAATTCTTAGAAAAGCCCAACCTCCAGAGACTGAACCTGGAAGAAATAGAAAATATAAATACACCAATCACAAACACTGAAATTGAAACTGTGATTAAAAATCTTCCAACAAACAAAAGCCCAGAACCAGATGGATTCACAGGCAAATTCTATCAAACATTTAGAGAAGAGCTAACACCCATCCTTCTCAAACTCTTCCAAAATATAGCAGAGAGAGGAACACTCCCAAACTCATTCTATGAGGCCACCATCACCCTGATACCAAAACCAGACAAAGATGTCACAAAGAAAGAAAACTACAGGCCAGTATCACTGATGAACATAGATGCAAAAATCCTCAACAAAATACTAGCAAACAGAATCCAACAGCACATTAAAAGGATCATACACCATGATCAAGTGGGGTTTATTCCAGGAATGCAAGGATTCTTCAACATACGCAAATCAATCAATGTGATAAACCATATTAACAAATTGAAGGAGAAAAACCATACGATCATCTCAATAGATGCAGAAAAAGCTTTTGACAAAATTCAACACCATTTATGATAAAAACTCTCCAGAAAGTAGGCATAGAGGGAACTTACCTCAACATAATAAAGGCCATATATGACAAACCCACAGCCAACATCATTATCAGTGGTGAACAACTGAAACCATTTCCACTAAAGTCAGGAACAAGACAAGGATGTCCACTCTCACCACTGTTATTCAACATAGTTTTGGAAGTTTTAGCCACAGCAATCAGAGATGAGAAAGAAATAAAAGGAATCCATATCAGAAAAGAAGAAGTAAAGCTCTCACTGTTTGCAGATGGCATGATACTATACATAGAGAATCCCAAAGATGCTACCAGAAAACTACTAGAGCTAATCAATGAATTTGGTAAAGTAACAGGATATAAAATTAATGTACAGAAATCTCTTGCATTCCTATACACTAATGATGAAAAATCTGAAAGAGAAATTAAGGAAACACTCCCATTTACCATTGCAACAAAAAGAATAAAATACCTAGGAATAAACCTACCTAAGGAGACAAAAGACCTGTATGCAGAAAACTATAAGACACTGATGAAAGAAATTAAAGATGATACCAACAGATGGAGAGATATACCATGTTCTTGCATTGGAAGAATCAATATTGTGAAAATGACTATACTACCCAAAGCAATCTACAGATTCAATGCAATCCCTATCAAGTTACCAATGGCATTTTTTACGGAACTAGAACAAAAAATCTTAAAATTTGTATGGAGACACAAAAGATCCCGAATAGCCAAAGCAGTCTTGAGGGAAAAAAACAGAGCTGGAGGAAGCAGATTTCCTGATTTCAGACTATATTACAAAGCTACAGTAATCAAGACAATATGGTACTGACACATAAACAGAAACATAGATCAATGGAAGAAGATAGAAAGCCCAGAGGTAAACCCACACACCTATGGTCAACTAATCTATGACAAAGGAGGCAAGGATATACAATGAGGAAAGGACAGCCTCTTCAATAAGTGGTGCTGGGAAAACTGGACAGCTACATGTAAAAGAATGAAATTAGAACACTCCCTAACACCATACACAAAAATAAACTCAAAATGGATTCGAGACCTAAATGTAAGACCGGACACTATAAAACTCTTAGAGGACAACATAGGAAGAACACTCTTTGACATAAATCACAGCAAGATCTTTTTGACCCACCTCCTAGAGTAATGGAAATAAAAACAAAAATAAACAAATGGGACCTAATGAAACTTAAGAGGTTTTGCACAGTAAAGGAAACCATAAACAAGACGAAAAGAGAACCCTCAGAAAGGAAGAAAATATTTGCAAACAAATCAATGGACAAAGGATTCATCTCCCAAATATATAAACAGCTCATGCAGCTCAATATTAAAAAAACAAACAACCTAATCCAAAAATGGGCAGAAGACCTAAATAGACATTTCTCCAAAGAAGACATACAGATGGCCAAGAAGCACATGAAAAGCTGCTCAACATCACTAATTATTAGAGAAATGCAAATCAAAACTACAATGAAGTATCACCTCACACCAGTTAGAATGGGCATCATCAGAAAATCTACAAACAACAAATCCTGGAGAGGGTGTGGAGAAAAGGGAACCCTCTTGCACTGTTAGTGGGAATGTAAATTGATACAGCCACTATGGAGAACAGTACAGAGGTTCCTTAAAAAACTAAAAATAGAATTACCATATGATCCAGCAATCCCAGTACTGGGCATATACCCAGAGAAAACCATAATTCAAAAAGACACATGCACCCCAATGTTCATTGCAGCACTATTTATAATAAGCAGGTCATGGAAGCAACCTTAATGCCCATGGACAGATGAATGGATAAAGAAGATGTGGTATATATATATACAATGGAGTATTACTCAGCCATAAAAAGGAATGAAATTGGGTCACTTATAGAGATGTGAGTGGACCTAGAGACTGTCATACAGAGTGAAGTAAGTCAGAAAGAGAAAAACAAGTATCGTATATTAATGCATATATGTGGAACCTAGAAAAATGGTACAGATGAACCAGTTTGCAGGGCAGAAGTTGAGACACAGAAGTAGAGAACAAACGTATGGACACCAAGGGGGAAAAGCCGGGGGGTGGGGGGTGGGGGTGGTGTTGTGATGAATTGGGCGATTGGGATTGACGTGTATACCCTGATGTGTATAAAATTGATGACTAATAAGAACCTGCTGTATAAAAAAATATATTAAATAAAATTTAAAAATAAAAATAGATAAAAATAAAGCAGAAACGAACACACTATTGTAAAGCAATTATACTCTAATAAAGATGTTAAAAATAAATAAATTGAATAAAAAATAAAGAAAAAAAAAAACTATAGTGATCTATTACTTAATACCCAGCAGAATAACTAACATTTTAAAATTTGACAATATCAAATGCTACAAGGGTGCAGAGAAACTGAAACTATTTTATATTGTGGGAATGCAAAATGGGGCCGCCATTTCAGAAAGCATTTTGGCAGTTGCTTATATTAAGTCAAACACACACTTACCATAAAACCCAGCAATCCCACTCTTAGGCATTTACAAGAGAAATGAAAATATATATACAGGCAATTATATGTACAGGAATATTTGTAGCAGCTTTATTCATAATCACTAAAAACTGGAAACAACCCAAATGGTCATCAAACAGTGAATGGATAAACAAATTATCGTACATTCATACAACGAATGTATTTTCAGTGATAAAAAGTAGGGTGAGGATTAAGTACAAAGGGAGCTACATGGGGTGATTGAAATCTATATCTTGATTGTCGTGGTGATTAGACAACTGTATATATTTGTCAAAATTCATAGAATTGTATACCTAAAACGGGTGGATTTTACTGTATACAAATTATACCTCAATAAACCTGATGTTTAATAAAACACAAAACAAAACATTTTGTAGCTGCAGATTTAACTCACTCAATGGGAAAAAATATTTGCCATGTAACTTAATCAGCGAAGTCAGAAAATATCTAACTTCATTTTCAGTGAAAATGGATATGTTAATACTTAGCTGCATGAAAATGATATGACTCTTTAATTCTAAGAAGACAGACAGATTCATACATATATTCATTCATTCATACATAGATACTGTATATATCATAATGTATATATGCATACGGTAAAGAGCTTCCTGTGACCTGGATAAAATAAGTTGATGCCCCATTAATATTCCTTACCAGACTTTTTCTTTTGCTCTCATGGATGCCCTCTGAAGTGATTCATTCTTTGATAATAGTTGGAGAATGGAAGAGGCAATAATGGTTGAATGAAAGTTGTTGTCACTCCCATTGCCCACTCTGCAGTACATCTGTATTCAGAATAGCTTTAAATAGACCCAGATATTCTGTT
The DNA here is from genome assembly GCF_028023285.1 of Balaenoptera ricei. Lineage (NCBI taxonomy): Eukaryota > Metazoa > Chordata > Mammalia > Artiodactyla > Balaenopteridae > Balaenoptera > Balaenoptera ricei. The sequence goes on along the minus strand of NC_082644.1, from coordinate 55,074,028 downwards.
CCTAAACCATGCTTTGTCTTTACGGAAAACTGCATAAAGCAGGGAAAGACAGGAACTCTACTGTGTGTTGATGATGCCTTAATTAAATGAGGCTTCACTGACACCAGTATTTTGAATCATTCTTTTGTTCAGTGCCCCTAGTTTTACGCCCTGGGATAATACAGCAACGTAAGTTTCAGGTACTTTTGAAAAGCTGGAGTGCTTTAAAAATGGAAACAGGGATAGGAAACCATCAGAACACCACAACTGCATGTGCATTGTCCTGCAGTTCACTTTTAGGAAAAAAGTCTATATAGAAGTTAAGAATATGGAAATTCTTCCCCTTAAAACAATCATGTTTGTGTATTCCTTGCAAAGGCTTTAGGTGCCTCAGTCTGAAGATCACAGTCGTGCATCGATTTTTATAGTATGAGAACCACATATGATAATTTACTGTCATTTTATATATATATGTATATATGTATCTCTTTTTTGCATATTTTATTTAATTTATTTATTTTAATTTTTAGTTTATTTTTTAAATTAATTTTTATTGGAGTATAGCTGATTTACAATGTTGTGTTAGTTTCAGGTGTACAGCAAAATGAATCAGTTATACCTATACATATATCCACTCTTTTTTAGATTCTTTTCCCATATAGGTCATCACAGAGTACTGAGTTTTCAGTGTGCTGTACAGCAGGTTCTTATTAGTTATCTATTTTATATATAGTAGCGTGTATATGTCAATCCCAATCTTCCAATTTACCCCCCCAATATGTATATATCTTTTTAACCTAGCTCATCAGTTTAGAGATGGTTTTATACCTGTAATTTCCATTTGATTTTATGCCTGTAAAATGAAGTACTGTCTAAATGAGTTTCTTTATGTGTACCTGCGTTATGGTGATGTGAATGGGTAGGAAAGAGGAGTTATGTTACTAAAACCATTATTCGAGCAGCTTTCAGAAAAGCTTATTGCCACTTCCATAAGTACTAGCTTAAAATTTGTATGACTCAAACAGCTCTTGTGTAAATATATCTGTTTATCTAGCTACCCCAGAAATGAAACCTTACAATTTTCAGCTCCATGTGTTATTAATTTACTGTATCTGAACTTGTTGTTTTATTGCATGCAATTCTCCTTTAAGTCTGAAAAGGATGGAGGCCAAAGGTTTGCTGCAAATGTGTCAAATATGCCCTAGGAGTATATGTACCTGTCATTCTCTGCTGTTACTCTGTCAACTCAGGCTCACACTTTGTGCTCCCAGACCAAGAATCCAGAGAAGAGAGTTCTAATCCCATCTTCTCTCTCATTATTTCTGATTCTCGGTTTTTCTACTAGTTTGTATACTATTCCCATTTTTTAAATAATGGAGCCAGAACGAATGAGAATTTAAGATTTTGTTGTGTTTCATAAAATAATTATTTTATACAGACAAAGAAATGATTGCTGATGATCAAATAAAAAATGATGGCAAATTTATGCAAAATCAACCACATGTACTTCAAAGACACACATGAGTTTTTTTAGGCCTCATAAACTTTCTACCTTTTATTATTGCTTCAAACATGGAGGTAAGAACAAAATAGAATTTTGCGTTTCACCTGTTTCAGTGATGCTGCCATTTTTCCTGTTTGCATAATTCATAGGGATGGGTGTGTGTGGATATTATCTCTATCCCTGGTTGATTAGGATTTTTGTTAATCACTTCTTGTGGATCTCTGAAATTTATGCTATATCGAAAACTGTTTAATCCATCAAGTTAAAATGACTGTTCTTTGCAAAGTAAGCTTTAGGTATGAGAAATTTAATACGGAACCTGATAGCCTCCTACTTATTAACATTATGATTTCTTTCAGTGTTTTACTGCTTGCTTATAAATACATTTTTTGTTAAAACAAAATAGTGCATTCATAGTCACGATTGTATACAGGTACAAGTTGTTCACTTTTCTCAAACATTTGGAAGAAATACAAACAAAAACCATATGTTTTAAATATTCCACAGAATACCTTTCTCCCATTTGTTCCTATGTTGCAAGCTTTTTTTAAGTTGGTACTATTCCTGAGAAGTACCACTTACTCTCCAGTTTTATGACAAGTATCCCTATATATATTCCTAAATGCATTTTTCACTTAAAGGTAATTTTTAAAACCAAACATTAAACTACTAATTAAAAACAAATTTTAGAGCAGCCATGCATGCAGGTCTCCAAGTCTCCTAAGCAGCTTATAAGATGCTAGGCAAACCTGAAAGGGCATCTAGCCTACTCTCCTGCTTCAGACAAAGTGTTCTTCAACTGATCCAAGCAGATGAGAATATAATCAATGTTTTTAAAGCATTTTTAGGCATGGACCCAATCTAATAAAAGTTACCAATCTTCTTCCCAGAAAAAAAAAAATGTACATGTGTATACATATACCCACAACATTTTACATTGAACTTGGCAAGGATCACCAAACCCATCCATGTGGAAGGGGTTGAAATAGCCCCTACTGTAAAGAAAGAGACACAAAATCCTTGCTGGGTAACTCACTCTGTTTTGGATAGTTTATAATCTAAAAATTCTTGTCTCTAACTAAAAGCCCTCCCATTTCAACTTGTTCTCTTCATAAAGGTCATAAAGAACAGTTAGTCACAATTACCTTTCATATTCTTGAAGGCCATATTAAGCCACACCTTGGATGTGTCTTCACCAAGATAAATAATCTCAGCTAAGTAATTCCAGTTTGGCTATACCTTTTCTCAGAGGCCCCATTATTCAATTCTTAATCATCTTTGTTGACTTCCTCTGAATAGTCTTCAAGTTTTCCATACTCCTCTGAGATTATTGAGCCTGTAACTATTCCTCAGACAGTAGCAAAGTTCTACCTAAGAGGCCTTCCTGCTTAACAAACCCACTATCCTGAGCTTGGTGGGTGCACACTTTTCCTGCCATGTTGGAAATCTTGCACTAACAAGTTGCTGAAAATTTCATCCGTGGTACTCTTGATTGCTTGGTCAACTAGATTTCCCTTTTGGGATACATGATATCTCTTCACCAGGCCACCAAGATTGCAAGCTGTGCTCTTCAGGCGTGCCATTTCCAGAACTCCAGGGGCATCGTTTACAGCTTGTACGATGGTAAGTGGAGGCCCTTCCCTTAGTACCTAATGGATCCACTTAAAATAAACATCTCTGAACAACTTTTACTACCTAGATTTCTTTTCTTCAGTTAATACATGTCTATTTCATTTTCTTTTCAAGTCGAAAGACTTTTAAAATAATGGCTAACTAAATATCGGTGCTCACACCTACTTGCTTTAATGTCCCTGGAAACTCTGGCTACCTTCTTGTTCATTGAGATATTGATTCAAAGGTCCCCTCAGTGACCAGTGAAATTTCAGTTCTGTGCCCCAACTCCACCATCAGGTCACTCCTGCTTTCTCTATCATAACAGCTACCACTATCTGAAATTACCCCATTCATTTTTTTTTTGTTTAATTTTTTTTTCATACCTTTCCCCCTGACTAGAGTAAACACTGCAAAATCAGGGATCTTATCTGCTGGTCTCATTCGTCCTGTAGCATCTAATACAGTCCCTGACATACACTAGCCCTTCAGTAAACATGTATTTTGTGTGTATGGTTTTTAAAAGAAACTGTCCCATCTCCTATTTACCACACTTCACAATCTTTAAACTCCATGTCCTTATGAAAAACTTTTATTTTTCCATATACTTTATGTACATAATTACTTATTATGTTAGGGTGCTGTGGACTGTCCAGTTATTGAGCTAACTTCGAGGTTTTACTTTAAAGGAAAAAAAAGTTTTGATAAATAAAAGGAAATGTAAATACTGACTCATCACTTAAAGTAAAATTGAATTACAAGAAATTGAATTATAGACATATAAACATACACCTAGAAGAAAAGAGGAATTTGCAGAGGAGGTGTTTCCACTGCTAGAATAACCATCCCTGTCCTCCAGAAGCCACTGTGGCTTCTGAGAAATCCTTTAGACAGAAATACAGGATGCCAAAGGAGAAAGAGGAGTGGGAGAAAGCTACAGGGCCTCTCCTTTCCCCTCAGGATGGAAAACAGTTTCCTATTTGCACTTTTCTGTATGAATGTTATGCTTCCACCAAATGGTTTTTAAAAAATCCTTTGGCTGGCCTGTACTCTGTTTTAACTAAGGCTTAATTACACTCCGGCGTAGCCAACATCCATCGTCCACCAGGGACAAAACAGGGGATGCGCTTGTGTCTCCAGTCAGATCCATTAGATGGAAGAGGTTGATCAGAGACCTAGGCTTCTGGTGTTCAAAATCAGTGGGTTAGTTTGGTACTTCTTTCCTCTGAGGAAAGAAACCTTTCTATTCAAACTCTACCTCTTTTCTGTGATTGCGAAGGATGCCCATGAGATCTTCAGGATTTCATAGCAGTAATTATAGCATTTGAAGAGACTTTAAAAGGCTGTTTCCATTTAAACCAATAGTTTTCAAACTTTTTTGAATGTGTCCTACAGGAAGAAATACATTGTACCTGGTGACCTAGTATGCATACACCTACACTGAAACACACACACACACACACACACACACACACACACACACACACACACACCTGAAATAAAAGTTTCACCAAACAATATTTACCCTTACTATAGGAGATACACTCAATATTTTCTATTCTACTCTGAACTACTTCTTTTTTTTCCCTTTATATTTAATGCTGGTTGTTACACACTAAATTGATTTCATGACTTATTAGTGACTCACTACCCCCAGTTGAAAAATAATGCTTTAACCATTCTGCAGAGGGCTGAACATGAGATCTGATCACTTTACATAGTTTGGCCTTAACCTTTCATGACATTTGGTGTCTTCTTTTATTGGGGCATCGATTCTCAAATTCAGTTATGGTTCATGATGGGCTCTCCTCAGCTTATTTCACAAGATTTCCAGAGCATCCTTAAAAGATAAAGACTTTATCGAGGCTTAACATACTATGAGCAAGACTTGAGCCAGAATATGCTGAATCAGTGAAGAGTATCTGTCCAATGACAATGAAAATTCTGAGTGAGTTACAAAGACACTACTTCCCCATGGGTGATTTTTTTTTTTTTTAATCCAGAGTCATAAAACTTTAGAGCTAGAAGAGACTTTAGCAAATCCTTTGATTTTATGACAAAAATATTCCCATGCCCGTTCTGAGGAGTTCAGAGCATGAGTCTTGTTCCCTTATTAAAAATATTTTAAAAAACAGTTATTTGCTGCCATGAGCAGATATATTTTAAACAAACAGAATTTTTATGTTTTAAGAAGTAACACAAAATCTTATATTTGTATTTGTATGGAAATGTGTATGGAAATATGTTAATATAAATGTTTCAGACATTACATGAAATTTCTAAAAATCAAAAAAAAAAAAAAAAAAGAAGTAACGCAGGACTAAGTTTTTTAGTATTATAGAAATACTAGAAATAATAACTGAATTGTAGAAGCCTTACACTCTTCTGCTTGAGACAGTAGTCTTGTGGGCATGGATTTTCCATTATTTAGACATTCTTCAAATATTATTTGAGAATGTAGTATCTGCTTTCAAGCAGCTTATATTATCATGAAATATAAGATGCTTGTTTTTTATATTACAAATTATGTTATCCAGGAAATCAGACATCATAAACAATGTGTCCTTTGTATTTCGTTGGACAGACTTTATTAGTGTTTTATTGGACATATTTGCTCTAGTTTCTTGGCATAGACCTAGACCTTTTGACTTCCAGTCCTCTGTTGTACTTTGAACACTACCTCACTAGTTATTTTATTCATTAATTCAATAAATATTTACTGACTACCTTAGCTCTGTCAAGCACTATTCTAGACCCTGAAGTTACAGAAGTGAATGGGAAAAACCAAGTCTCTGCACTCAGGAAACTTACATACCAGGAGGGCCTATGATGAGTAGAGAATCCCGCCTCCCAATCTGGCTTAGTTCATCAGACTCCTTGGGAAAGTATTGAACTATGTCAAATTAAAAAAGAAAAAAAATGATTCCCAAATCTCCAACAGAACTAAGGAGATGAATGTTTAAGAAGTTGGATTCATTGGGTTATCTAAAAAGTTGTGAGCTCATTAGCCCACATTGCTGGGTGTTTTGAAGAGCAATCCCTAAGTATGATTCTCCCCATTTGATTTTAACCCCTGCAAGAATGATACTATTAACCAGCAATAATTGACAAAGAAACAAGGATGGAAGAGAGGAATAGAAGGAATGTGGGAGGATATCAGGCTGCAGGGGGAGAAGATATCCTCATAATGCACAAGCAAGCAAGTACCAAATTCCAGCTTTGCCGAGAATATTTTTGGAGTCATGACTAGACATAGTAACGAGAAAACCTTCTAATGCTCCCAACTCGAATAGAGTTGAATCTAGCAGAAGTGGGAAGACTGTTGGCACTCTCCTTCCAGAGTTGCATTGTTTTGATGTTCTGACTCAAGTCTTAAGCATGACATTTCATGATCGGCTAAGCCACGGAGCAACCACACCCTATTCTTGGCAAAAATATACATCATATTACATTACCAAGGAGAGCACAATGGAAAGTTTTTAAAGTAATAAATAAACACTGTGTCTTATTTGTAAATCTTGTCAAGATTTTCAAGGACTTGACTAGCTCCACAGTGAAACCCCTGTTTGTTTGTTGTATAAGATGTGGCACGCAGACTAACTGCTTCAACAACCGGCTCCTTTTTAGTTTCAGCTTCTTCAGCCCTAACTGAGGGGGAACTTTCCTCTTTAGTGGTAAAAGTAGATCCATGTTTTATGGCTGGAGAGAGTCCAGGGCACTCAAAGTGAAGCAGACGGTTGTGAAGAATTATTTATGGCAGATTTTGTGATGCCTGTGTCGTACTTTGATTTAATAGGGGGTAAAATGAAATCTGAAGCAGAATGAATTCAATTTCCAAATTTTACTAGGTATACATGCAGGTTTTACACCGGGGTACCATCGCTACCCCCAGCTTCTTTTCATGGCTTTCAGTCTTTGCAAAAGTAAGCTCTTCCTTGAACAGACCTGTGAAAGTACTACTTTGGATCATCCACAGAAGTCTCCAGGATAACACTCTGAAGTCTAAACAGCAGACCTATTCGGCTATAACACACATGGTGGATGACATCCTTGTCTACGATGAGCAAACTCACGTTTCAATGGAAATCACCCTCCAAAAGAAGGAGAAATAATTATAGAATCCTAAAGCAAATGGCACCACAAATTGCTTTTGCCAACTTTTCCTAAAAACATAATATTGGCCTATGAGTGGTAATATTGGCCATTTAAAGATATCATACATTGTCATTCTGCAAGGAAAATTAAATACTTGTTTCTAATCTAATTTTTAGTAAGTATAACTTTTAAAACAAGTCTTCCTATACCTCATCCTCAAAGGGAATATTGTGTTTCCAAAAAAAGTGGCATAATGAATAAGCAAAATAAATCTTATTGCTAAGAAACATAATACACAGATGTGCAGATTTTAGTAACTATCAGAATCAAATTTTGTTAAATATAAGATTTTAACCTATATCAAAAAATATTATTATGATAAAAATAATTAATGTGCATCATCTTTTTCTCTTTGATTTGGAGAGCAAACTGTATCGTTTTGGTTCTTATATCATTACTAATAGACATGTTCAGTGCATCATTTTTGTCCATATATAAGGTAGAAGTAGATGAATTTCCCTTGCCTTTTTATTAATCTACCCAACCAGTGTCATTATTAAACTGGTATCCCAGACTGAAAGAAGAAATGAAATTGCATTCATTTGTAAAGCAATGAGCTACTTGTCTTAACCTGTCAAACACAGACCTCAGGACTGAGAGAAGGGAGAACTAGAACAAGGTGCTGAACCACAATAATGGTCTTTGAGATAGCAGGCAGGGAAGGGAGTAGACACAAGGAAATAACATTCAACTTCCTTGGCCCATTGATTAACAGTTGGGAAATAAATGTAAAGATAAATAAATAAAATAAAAATAAATTTATAAATGCACACATATATAAAAAGTCTGTGTGTGTTTAAGGTATACATAATATAGGTATAAATTAATACATGTATATGTGTATAAAGTATTTAAAAAGTGCCTATTAGCCATTACTCAGCTTAAGAGATTGAGTGGTACCAATGTCTTTGAAGACTTTTGTTTAGAAATAAATTTATTCATTCAACAAGTACTTATTGAACACTTACTTATGTGCTCAACCCTGTACTAGATACTAGGATATGGTGTTTAACAAGACCGGCATGGTTCCTGCCCTTATGGAGCTTACAATCTAATAAGGGAGAGAGAGACGTTAAAATTGTAATCACACAAATAAATATAAATACAAATGAATAATAACTGTGAACTGTGATAGGTCCTGTGCCAGAAGCATTGAAAACAAACAACAGGAAAAGCCAATTTAGATTGACAGATCTAAGAAGGTCTCTCTGAGGAACTTTTAAGATGAAAGTGAGGAACCCTTGGAGTTGAATCAGTAGAAGAATGAGAGGGAGAACGTTCGAGAGACAACAGGAAGAGTGCAGAGGCCCTGGGAGTGCACAGGCCCTGGGAGTCCAGCCTCGTTTACACTTAAACTGAGAGAACCAAATCTAATCTACATATGTGAAAACTTAGTCCAGAGAAATACTTCCCTAATATTTGCTTTCCTTTTGAGTGAGGGTGGCATTTTTGATGTAGCTTTGGTAAAGCTTGTGCTCGTTTTATTTTCTTAACTTATAGGAAATTTAGTCATCAGGCAGGGTTCAACATATCCATTATCACACTGAGTTCCAGTTATTTGGCATAAGGATTAGAAGTTCATATCAGGGCTTTCACTGGGATTGCTTTTGCACAGGTAAATTAATACTTCTTTCATATTCTTTTTTCTCTTCCTTAAAAATTTTTATTGTAGTAAATATGCATCACCTAAAATTCACCATTTTAGCCATTTTTTAAGAGCACAGCCCTGTGGCATTAAGTACATTCAAATTATTGTGTGACCATCACCACCATCCACTCCAGAATTTTTTTAACCTTCCCCAACTGAAACTCTATACCCATTAAACATTAATTTTCCACTTCCTCCCTACCCCCAGCTCCCAGCAACCACCATTCTACTTGTCTCTGTGAATTTGACCACTCTAGGTACCTCATATAAGTGGAATCAGTCATGTCTTCAAGGTTCATCCATTTTGTAGCATGTGTCAAACTTCATTTGTAAGGTGGAATAATATCCCATTGTACGTAAATTCTATGTATATATGTAAATGTGGTGAAAAGCACATTTCAGTTATCCATTCATCTATCAACAGACACTTGGGTTGCTTCTACATTTTACCTGTTGTGAACAACACTGCTGTGAACATGGGTATACATGTATCTGTTTGAGTCTCTGTTTTCTTTTGTTTTGGGTATATATCCAGAAGTAGAATTGCTGGATCATACGGTAATTCTATGTTTAATTTTTTGAGGAATCAAACTTGTGCTTTTTTAATTCATATATTCAGCAAATGTTTATTGGACTCCTACTGTGTGCCAGATAGCTGTGCCAAAGGTTGGGAATGAACAAACACAACACAGACATTGCTTTCAAGGCTTACAGTCTAGTTTGAGTAGTTTGTTGTTGTTGTTCTTTCTTTTAATTGTAGTGATGATTTGGAATTGATTCATTAACTTTCTTTCAGCCTTCTTGAGACCAGTAATGTATTTGTGCAGTGTATGGCAAGAGTGCCCTCATGACCCCAAGCTTCACTAACTTGAGGCTGTGAGCAACTGAGTCAACTAGAACCAGATGGAAATAGTACATTGTCCAGTAAATCAGGTGACTTGGGACATGGCCATCCTCTCCCCCATATGCATCATCTGTAATAGTAGAAAATCATTTCAGCTAAGTCTAAAATTTGATTAATAGAATCTCTACAGATGAAATTGTAGTACTGTTCTATGAATTCTACTAAGATATTAAATTTGATTTGGGGGAAACTAATTTTTCCATTTGAATGGCATTATACCAATGGAAGTAACATATAAGAAAGAATAATACAGTTCAAATAAGTTTTCTTAAATAACTGTAAATTTCCTCCAAATAACTAAAGGTAGAAAAATGTAAACCTTAGCAAGGGTAGAATAGGCTTGGAAAGCTTAATAAATCATGATGGTGACAAAAATGAGTTTAGCCCCCATAAGGGTAAGGAGAAACAGTGTTTTAATCATCATCACAAAATCACTCTCTTATTCCACCATCTCCTTCAGAGTGCTGCATAGCCAGCTCCCAAACACATTGAAAAGTTGTTTAGAATAAAATTGCAGTGCAAAACAAAACAAAACAAAACCCAAGCCACTTACGTGAGATTTTTAAAAATGTGAAAATCAAGAAAAAAAGATAAAACCGTAGGCTGAGGAAAGATTTAGCCCCTAAGCCCAAATTTTTATCCTGAGCTTCCTAGTAGCTAAAGCAAAGATGGAAACTCAGGGAGTTACATTACTCTCATTAACTGAAAAATAAAACATACCAGCCTGTCAAAGACATGCTTTTTGTACTTGACCATGATGTGCTGAGAATTTGCCATGGGAATTTTTATATAATTGAGCTATATAGGCAAAACTGTCTTAGATAACTTTACAAGATCTCAAGAGTATTTCACATATACACACTTCTATGTTAGTCATTAGTCAAATCCAGGGGCATAATATTTATTCAGAAACTGTTAAGGCAGTTCTGAAAGAGACCAGTATGAAATGGGCCAGGCTTGTGGCTTTCTGATGGTCTAAGCTGACAGAGGACTATACTGTATAGCTTGGCCTCTATTTGTTTGATAGTTTTGCAAAGTCCTGCCCTCCATAAGTTATGTTAAAACGTACATGTTGTATTAAACACATTGTCTCATAGAAGTCTGGAGGTAGGCAATCCAGGAGTGATATTCCGGAGTGTCAGGCTGTCAGGACCCTTTCTCTGGGGCATCACATCCACTGAAGGTTATCTCAGTCCAAGATGGCTGCTCCAGCCTTCACATCATCATTCCAACCACAAAAAGGAGGGAAGAGTGAAGCAGGAAATGCTCTTTTCTTTAAGGACATTACTTGGAATTGTACCCAAGACCTCTATTTACATCTCCTTAATGAGAATGTTGTCACATAGTCACACATGGCTGCAAGAGAGGCTCGGAAATGTCTCTTTTCTGAGTGGCACTATGTATTCATTACCAAAGCAGAAAAAGAATGACAGATATTATTTAATATTTCTGCCACAAATAGGTTATTTAAAATATTCTTTCCTTTAAAATGCAGGCTAGAGTTTAAAAACCAAGATGATGAGAGCAGAAGTAAATGCATATGATTACAGTAAACATTCTGCTTACAAAGCCATTCTATTTACAATGCTACTGACAAGAGTGTTTCTTTTTTTTTTTAATTTATATTTTATTTATTTATTTATTTATTTTTGCCTGTGTTGGGTCTTCGTTGCTGCGCGCGGGCTTTCTCTAGTTGCGGTGAGCAGGGGCTACTCTTCGTTGTGGTGCGTGGGCTTCCCATTGCGGTGGCTTCTCTTGTTGTGCAGCACAGGCTCTAGGCGCGCAGGCTTCAGTAGTTGTGGCTCACGGGCTCTAGAGCGCAGGCTCAGTAGTTGTGGCACACGGGCTTAGTTGCTCCGCGGCATGTGGGATCTTCCCGGACCAGGGCTCAAACCCGTGTCCCCTGCATTGGCAGGCAGATTCTTAACCGCTGCACCACCAGGGAAGTCCCCGACAAGAGTGTTTCTATCCCAGTCCAACTGATAGAAAGTGAGGAGGGCACAGAAGGAGAGCTGGGGTGGGGGGGTGGCAAAGGAAAGACATGTAACCAAACACCAAAACCCATAACTAGGACTGTGTGACCATTTTGATTAGAATGTACCTCTCTAGAGCAGACCATAACAAAACCTGCATAGTCGTGTGCCTTGGACCTTGCTGCTTCTTTATTTTGTACATCCTAGATGTGCCCCCACTGGCATTACTCCTCATAGTATTGTCAAGTGACATGTAGCGAATTTCCCTCCTTCACTCTCTGGCCTTGAATGCAAACATACCTCCAGGCTAGGACTTGTGTCCCTTCCAGCTGCTCCCAAAGGCTTCTGTGATTGGCTTCCACTCTACAATCATGTCTAAGGAGGGGGGTTTTCCCCTTTAGCCTTGGAACCCTGTACTTTCCATAACTACTAGTTTCTGTGCTGGGAAACCAAGATTGGATTTTAACTTCTAGGAAATGCACATGTGAAAAAGATAAATCTCTGAATTCTTTTACCTGCTTCTGCCAATCACACCTCTTATTTTCCCCTCAGGACACCTGCATTTTAGTCATGTTTTCATTGTTGTTGGCTTGTATTCAGTTCTCTATGTTATCCTTTTTTTTTTCTCCTTTGGCCATGCTTACCAAGTTCCATATTCCTCATGAAAGTCTTCCAAAGAAAGGCCTACCACATTTTCAAGTAGGAAAGATAAAACATCCAGTTTTACCCACAAACCTCATGTCCTTTTCAGAAACTTAAAAAATAAAGTGTATTATAAATTATTTTCAGTTAGAGGCTCTTTTTTTGTATTTCACTATGTGACAGTTTTGGATATTTCTCTGACAGTATTTATCATTGTGATAGGAGATAATCTTTGTAACTTAACAGAGAAACCATGCATCTAGCTGGTGTCAGCAAATAGCACAATGATCTATTTTATTTTAGAGGAAGAGTTCTATGATTTTCCATAGTTTAACTGCTGTTCTGAAATTCAAATTTTATTTCAAATGTCATCTACATTTTCCCTTAGATTTTAGAGACTATATTTTCTTTTCTTTTGTAATTCTGCTCGCTTTTCTTCCTCTTGTTTTTCTTTTTTCCTGCTACCGTATCTGTAGACATAGCATATGTTAATTAATGCCTGCATGAATTTAACGAATATTTATCTAATGCCCATTATGTACAAGGCTTTGTGGAGGAGCTGGCATTGTCTACACCTTAAAGAATGAAAAGGATTTTTAGAGAAGCAGAGGTGGGAGGAAGGATCTTCCAGGCAGAAGGGACAAGATGAACAAATACACAGAAGTGGGGGGATTTGGAGTATTGGAGTCAATCAGGTATTTCAATTGGGCTGGAGCAGGACTTTCTATTATCCTGGGACGGGAAGCGGATCAGGGAGGTCCTTGAATGCCAGGCTGAGGAATTTGGCTTTTGCATTTTAATCCTGCTCTCTCTATATTGTCTGTAAATCTGTTCACACCCCTTCACCTATTGTCTGGCTCTGGGATAATTATTTTATCTGTAGAGGATGATGTCATGGAAATAGTGCTGAACTAAGAATCAAGGGCCTTGGATTTATATATTACACTTGGGTTTAATATGTGACTGTTACTACCATAATTCAAACCTTGAAGATTAAACTGGTGTCTCTCTGTGTCAAAAAGGCTATGAAAGACAGTTTGTTGCCAGAATTCTCTATTTATCATGCCTTGCACACAGTAGGTGCTTAATAAGTGTTTTGTTGACTCTACTTCAATAACAAGTCTCTGAGATCCATGATGTAACCCCAGCAATGTAGAAAAAGGAAGAACGAGAACCACCAGTTTGAAGGTGATGAATAATTCTATCCTCCCAGTGCAGTTCAGTGCTCTATTAATGAGTTTGCTTGCTTGTTTGTTTATTTGTTTTTTTCCAGGGAAGAGGGTATCCTAGAATTAGAATCTAAATTATGATAATGATTTTATCCCAGAATTTTATTAGAATTTTCAAGCACATAGAATAGTTGAAACACATGTACAATGGACACTCACATAGCCACCGCCTAACTTGGTAAAGATTTATCGATCTCTTATTTAGTACCAAACTCTGAGCCAGACTCTGCAAACCCCTCGCTCCACCGCCCACAACAGCCCTGCAGTCCTGAACAGTAGTCTCCTCATTTAACAGCTTAAAACAAAAACCAAACAAGCAAAAGAATGGGTTCAGGGACTTTCAGCAATTTATTTCCTTAGAGCCCTGCTGGTGGTAACTAGGACAGCTGGGACCGTCTGGCTCCAAAATCTGGGTTCTTTCCCCTCCACCAAGCAGCCACCAGAGTTCTTCTCTGCTGCTGGCCAGGCTCACAGATTCTAACCAAGTCCCTACAGTGTGAGCAGCCCTGAATTCAGCCTTGTAGACAATAGGAAGAGATGTAAGCAGAGGCTCCTAGTGCTTCAGGAAGCGAGAGATGAGTCAAATCAAATTTTAAATTTTGTTGCGCGCCTTCCACATGTAACATGCAGTGCTAGACACTTTGTAGGGGGAGATCACTGAGTATGGGATCTGAGACTATGGGACAAAGAATTTAAAAAACGTATCTTTACCCTATAAGCAGCCTAAAATAGTGGGTCAGCGTGAGTCAAGCATGGGTCTCATATGTCCCTGCTTTCTCTCTGTTTACTCTGTTCTCTTCACTTGCACAGGCTTTCCCTTTTTCTTTGCAACCCTAAAAGTCTCCATAGATCTCAAGGTCTTTTTCAATTTCCATTTTTTCCATCTGGATTCTTACTCCTCACTGAGTCCTCAGACCAGCAATGACCTCTCCCTTCTCTGAACTCCTGTGGCCCTTTGCTCTACAAAGAGGCAGTGCTGTCTAGTGGTTATGAACACAGATGACCTGGGTTCAGATCTTGGGCCTTCCCCTCTCTGGGTATATGATCTTGACAAGTAATTTAATTCCCCACGCCTCAGTTTTCTCCTCTGTTAAAGAATCGGTCTAGGTTTTCGTAAAGAGAACAGAATTTACTCTTGCTAATTTAAGCAGAAAGTGTTATAAGGTATTAGTTAACTCACAGAAAATTGGAATTGTCAGTGAAAAAGACTAGTTTGAGCTTTCTGAAGATTCTCGTGCTACTGTGCAGTTGAAGATTACCAAAGGAGCTGCTGCCTCTTCCATAGCCAGGAAGTCACCTGCTTAGTGGAAATGCAAGAGCTGCATAGCCACACACCCACTTCTCTGATGCAGCTAAAAAACTGCATGTCCCAGGCCTGCCTCTTGACACCCACAAAAGTAATGACTATTAGCATGGTTGCAGGCAAGCCACATTGCTCTGTAGCCATTTTTACAAGTACAGAGAGCAAAGTGCGGTCTCTGCCTCACTTCCGCCTTCCAAATCTTAATGGGAGTGCTTCCGAGTGGCCAAATCTAAGTTGCATCCATATACTCTGGTTTCTCCTCAAATCGTATAGATGCTTTGCCTTTTTAAAAAAAATTGCACCCAGTATGCTAGCTGCAAAGGAGTCTGGGGAATGTAGTTTCTAGGTTTCAGGCCTCTGTGTTTCAAGAAGGCACTGGGTGATGAATGTTGACAGCTAATCTACCAGAAATAACATCCATATGAGGATAATGTATACCTATTCATAGGGTTGTTGTGAGGATTACAGGAAATAATAAATAGAAAGTACTTAGAACAGTGCCTGGCATGTGGGAGACTCTCAATAAATGTAGCTGTTTTCGTCAACTTCTCAGAGAGTTGTCCAGAGGAAAGTCAAACTACCTTAGATAGAGCTCCAATTTCCCACCTGCTAATAAGTAACTAGGATGAACCCACTTATCAAGAAGGGCACCAGTTTCCTCATCTATAAATTGAGGATAGTAATCCCTTTCTACCTGATAGAGTTTCTGTTTATATCACGTTAGGTCACGTGTGAAAGATGATTTGAAAATGGTAACGAATGCTCCAGTTGCTTGGGTGTTAAAGGGCTATTAGGTGAATTGTACAGACTCCTGCTCAAATTCCAGCTCTGCCCCTGAGACTAGCAGTCGGCTTCCAGTAGCTTGATCTCATTCAGCCTCACTCTGTTTCTTCTCTGTTTAATTTTCAGAATTAGCCAGGGGAAATCAAACCACTTCCACACATGCCCGTGAGGATAGTTAAGACTTGGGCGCTGCCATAGCCACCTCCTTCAAGAGGGGAGATGAGGCCCTAACCAGCTCGCCATCACTTCCCACCCCTGAGTTCTTTCCAGAAGACCCTCTGCCCTGTCTTGACAACAGTCACTGCAACTAGAGGGCCAAGCGAGAAGGCCCAGCCTCAGGAAGAGACAGGTGGCTCCGGAGTGAACCCTGTAAGGCAGTCTCCCCGGGGAGAGAAATTCCGAGAGTTGAGCTCACTCTTTCCTGCCATAAAGCACACTGAATGTTAACAGCTTGCTCCTGTCCGAGCTGGTGTTTTTTAAATTAAGTATTGTTAAATCCATACCATTTGGAATGATGCTTCAGACAGCTCTGATACTCTCTCTCTTGCTTCTGCTTTCATTTCACCTAATATATTGTGCAGGGGGGCCGTAACCAGTATTACAGCAGCTGGGGCCGCCACCACTGCTGCTGCGGCGGCAGCTGCTGGTACTCAGACACTGGCAGACGGCTTTCGTTTAGATACCTGGAGAGGGAAAAAGGAACGTGGCCAACGCCCTGCTCAGATGCCCTAAGAGGCCCTTCCCAGGCTGCTGCTAGTATGGGTCTCAATTACCTAGGCTTTTATGTTATTTTTCCTTGGCACTGAAAAACGGTTTTAGAAACGACAAAGATGGGAGACAAAGGAGTTGTAGACTAAAATAAGACACTTTCCATTGTCGGGTAACATATGCCCACCCTAAAACCTGGGTAGCCTGCCTTCTGTTCTTTTGCCTTTACTGTAAACGTCCCCCTCCAACCAGTAGGACACCACTGTCAACATCTGCATACACACACACACGTATACACATACATACCTACACGTACATACATATATACATATATATTTACATATATGTGTATGAGATGAAAGTGATTTAGAGTCAGAAGACCCTGTTCAAAGGCCATCCAAGGTAAGTCACTTAACTTTTCTGAGCCTCAGTTTCCAAATATAGAAAATTGGGTGAGTACTTAACCCACTTCGCAAGTAGTCAGAAAAGTCAAATGAGATTGTGGGTATAAAATCATTTTGTAAACTTTAAGGAGAGTGCATAAACTTTGGAAATTTGTCAGAATTAGCTCATCCCCCAAACTTACCCCAGTCACCATAACGCAACTTGATTTTGTTCTTCTTTTTCTGAAATTACAGTCAGCAGGGAGTTTGCACTGCAGTGTGTAATGCTTGACTGTACAGTTGCTTTTCCTCATTTCTCTGGAAGGGAAACGCTACTCACAAAGGGACCAGAAGCTTGAAACATTGTGGCGGGCATCCTCTGAGCATTCAACATATGGCTGAGGGCTTGAATTAAAAATATACTATTCAGTGACTTCATTAAGGTGACTATCTTGCTGGATATTGACATGTTCATCAAACCTCCAAGGCAGAAACCTCTGACTCAAAATATCTAGCCAGTGTTTATTTCCAAAGCAGGAAGGAATCTAGACTAGCACAGAAGTGGCTACCGATTATTCTCTGACCATGGCAATTTGCTATCTATTCTGCTACAAATGGTACTGTATCATAGTCATTCTTGCTACCCTTCCTTTTCCCACCACCTGTTCTTCCCTTTGGATCCTCCTGATGAATGATGTTTATGTGTGAAGAGGGAGGAAGTGGTATTAGATAAAATATTCCATTTTTTAGAACGAGTTGAAACTCTTTAGCCAATGACACTGATAGAAGAAGAAAACCCGTAGCAGAAAGTTCCATTGTGTAAAAGAGAGATATATAACACAGCTTATGAGTGAAAGTTTATTTGAATCAAGCCATTTTTAATATGATGAGGATTTCAGATAATGCCAGTCAAGCATTTTTACATCTCCTCATGAATACTGTTTAGCTTGTGAGCATTAGCTAGTTTTTGAGAGATTTGTAAAACTAATCTTTCTGAATGGGAAAAGCATACTTCAAGAAAAGGACCTCTTTGTTGTGGATTTGTACTATCCGTCTTTCTAGGTGGGGGAAAAGGTGGATCCTTATATGCCCTGACTTTCCTAATAGGTTGAAAATGGGATTTTTAAAGCTCTTCTGTCTTTCATTGATATTCCGTATGAAGTACGTAACCTGAAGTTGAACAACCTGCTTTTCTCCACCTTTTTGAAAAGCAGCACTGCAGGTATGTATAGAAGCAGACCTGCCTGTATTCACATGCCTGTTATGGCTTGATCAGGGTTTCCATATTTGAGCGTTTCATGCCTCTTGTCAGTATTTTTTTTTTACCAATGAAAGGAAAGAACCTTAATTCTAAATGTCTTCTACCTTCACCCTGTTATATTTCTGGGCTATCAGGAGATCTACAAAGGAAGAATTTCCTGGTGACACCCCTATGGAAATGTAAGGCCAAGTTTGCTATTTCATTCTTTCAAAAATTCAATGATTTCCTTAACAGATAAGGTGAAAGGCATCCTTGTTTGACACTTGATGCTTTTCTAAAACTATAATAAAATCCCCCTCTATTAGAATTCAATCTTGCTTGCTGGTGGTTTAACCAGACTCAGAAGCTTCCTGACCTTCTCTTTGCTGTTGCTGGCCTGGCCCCGTCATCATTTCGCTGGTCATCAGTACTTCCTCCAGGGCTGGAGTGGATGGGGACGGTCATCTCCTCATCCAACCTCTTGCAACAGTAGAAGGAAAAGGAGGTAAAACTCCCTCCAGCCTTTTCTGCTATATTATAGCAGCTCTGATAAAGGACGTGGATAAGGAGGAGGCTGAAACTGTTGGTTAAAAGGTTTAGGGATTAACTGAGGATTTAATTCACCCTTTCTTTCCCTCCTTCTGCTAAAGCCGATAGTTGAGAGTTGGCACTGTGTCAAGACCAGGCTGTTCCTCAACCCCGAATTTCAGCCCCATACATCTCAAGAGTCTTTGCTAAGGGCTTCTTTTTAAACAGGGGATCTAAGTTTCTAATTGTGCCTTGAGCTTTAGTAAACCTGGGCTATTTTAAATTGTCACTTTACAAAGAAGCAACCTGCTTTTTTTCTTCTCCTTCAAATCAAGTCATTACTACACAAAGTAACTTATGCCTCTATTTAGGCTTAGTGAGGAACTTTCAGAATTTTATACAGTCTCCCTTTTCTAAGTGAAGGGGGAAAATAAAGAGGAACTTTATGGAAGAGGCATAAAGCAGTTGTACAGAACACGTTTAAAGGGCACATTAAGTCAGTTTTTGTCTGTGATTCTTTCCCTTTATGGCATATGTTATATATTGACAGGGATTAAGTTTCTCTCCTGAATGGAACAATACAGAGTCACAGGGAGCTACTGTACTTTACAAAGCAACAGGCACCAGCACAAGCAAACGGCAAATAGAAATGTATCTCACAAAGAACTAACCAGGTTAGTTAACCGCACAGGGCTCTGCTTCATCTTTTGCAATTCTGCATCGTTTGCATTTCTCTTCTGGTTCTGCTGCGCGCTCCTCCGCTCTCGTTTCTTTTTCGTCCTTTCCTCCCTTTCTCGCTCGCACTGTTACACTTTCTCTGTCCCCCTGGCTTTGTTATTCAGCATGTCTGATTAGCAGGAGCCTGATTGGCTGGCTGCCGGCTCCGAGAGAGATTCCATTCAGCTTACCCCCCACCCATCCACCCACCCACCCACCCCTCAGTCAGGAAATGTGAGCGGGGCTGATGGAAGCTGATAGGCAGGACCGGAGTGTTAGCACCAGTACTGGATGTGACAGCAGGCAGAGGAGCACTTAGCAGCTTATTCAGTGTCCGATTCGGATTCCGGCAAGGATCCAAGCATGGAATGCTGCCGTCGGGCAACTCCTGGCACACCGCTCCTCTTTCTGGCTTTCCTGCTCCTGGTAAATGCCTTTTCATTTCAATACATCGCTATGGCCATTTAGTCTGGGTGCTGTTGTGGTGGTGTGTACGTGTGTGTATGTGAGCGTGGGTGCCTGTGTGTATCTTTCTCTTCAAACGCCAGGTAAAATAATTTACATGATTAAAAAAAAAAAAAAAAAAAAAGCTTCTTGCAGAATTTTAACCCTAACTTCCTAAGCAAAATAAAGTCTGCAAGACTTTGTGGGATTAGTTAGAGGTAACTAGGAATACTGAGACATACGGAGACATGAACTTTGGGACATACTGCATGGAGTTTGTGAGCTGAGGGCTGTATAAACGGTGGTGTGCATGCTTGGAATTTAGGTAACAGATGTCCTGAAATCAAACTCACTCACTGAAGTGTTCCTGGAATACTTTTGAAGGATGGGCTGTGAGGGGCTTTCCCCCACTACCTTTTATGAGTCCTCCTTCCTCTGTGCACATGTGCTAGGGAAACAGGTAAAAGAGGGAATGAAAGCCTCTCTGTGGCCAACCCAGATTATAGCTCATAATTACGGCAAGTCATCTGCGGATACAAGTTAATGCTAGTATTTATGAATTGAGGATTATGGTCTTTGATCTCAGATCTGCTTTTGAAGAAGAAGAAAATGCTGACTTTTTGTGCAGCTTCTTTCCACAGTCACAGTGATAAGATGCTCTGCTCTGGAACGTCAGCACACACTGCATTTTTGACTCGAAGTAAATGTTCCGTTGTGACTCATACTTGGTTTTATGGGCAGAAAATGAACCTTTACTGTCCAAAAAAAATCTACACTCAAAATATTAATAGCAATGCACATTTTTTTAAAACCAGAGTGTTCTGGGCAGGCAGCTTCGTAAACCTCATCTGCAAGTTTGATTCCAGAATGTGCACACACTGAGTCCAAACAAACGTGCTTGTAGCTCTCCCTGTCGCATTTATGGAGAGCCAGGCCTTCCTCAGAAGGTAACCAGGCAAGAAGGGAAAAAGGGAAAAATGCAATGCATGTATAGGTTGCATTGATTTGTCGAAGATGAAGGGATGTTTGTTCTGATTAGACTCTGACAAATTTGATCTGCACTATCATTTTGAAGAAGGGGAGCAAGCTATTTAAGCACAAATTTTAAAACTCCAGGAAGGCTCATCATCAGAGAGTGATTAAATATGTTAACAATTCCACTTCTGATTTGCATCATTGTAGCCAAGAAGTCATAAAGCTGCATTGCAAAAGCTGTATATATAGAAGTATATTTTCAAGTTCTCATAGAAATTTAAATGCAAACTGAACTTTAGGCATGAATGGACTGTACGTTTTTAGCTGTTCTGAAGAATATAAAAAGCAGAACGTTTAGGTGTGCTTTATGACTAGTGGGGCAAGCAATTTATGAAAGGTGTCTCATTTTTTCCATATGGGACGTGTTACTTATATACACGCCATTGGTTTGCCTCGTCTTTCCCTCTTTGTATTTTTTTAAACGCAGGGGTTATTTTCGCATTTAATTACATCATGAAGCAAATTACCAGCACACAGTACTTTTTTGGTATCTTCATAAAGAAGTATGATCTCATTATACTTTGGAAAAACTTGCCCATTCAGGAATAGATTGTTTTGCTACCCACTTGGTAAATTACATTATATTTCTCTTTGATATCTTGAATATTCATATATGTGTTTGAACATATAATGACGCTTATATGGATAAAAAGGAGTGTTTGCTTATTTCCGATTTGAAACATAAAACATTTTGTTTAAATTACACTAATTGTATTCTGAGGATAAAAGGAAATAAGACCCAGGTTTGCTTTATACCTGTATTTAAATGAATTTGGATTCTGAGAGTCAGGCTAGGAAAGAAAGAACTGCCCGGTGAGTGCCAAGATACATCCCTGTGCAGAGTAATAACAGCGTTAGTAGTACCTGCCATGTATTGTGTGTCTGAATGTGCCAAACACGAGACCAGTTGTTTGCAAAGCATTACAGTGAATCCTCACGATAACCTTGCAAATAAGGCATCTTTAAACCCATTCTACAGATAAGGAAATAATCTTATATTTGAACTCAAAGGTGAAATAATGGAGAGAAAATAACTTGTTTGCTTTGTACTGTGGTTGTAAAATGTTTAGCCGTGATGGAAGCAATGACACAGGTTGGTCTGTAGTCTTTGTTGGAGGTATTTAGGCTTTTTGCCTCATCTTGGCCAATAAAGATGTGTGCAACATTAAGGGCACTTGTCACACTTGCTCATTCACTGTCCCATTTAGCTTTTGAGCCAAAAGTAAATTATTGGCCCAAGAGAAAGTGACCTCTAGCCTGATCAGTAGTTGACTTAGAACCAGAAGTGTGACATTTTCAGCTCAACCTTTTGTCTGGATCAGGAAATTGAACTGGGTGGCTTGTTTTTCCTATAATTGTTTTATACATTATAAGAGTCTGTCTACTCTTAGAATTAATTTAAGCAATTTTTAAAGATTCCTTTTTTTACTTACTTGGAAAACAACCTGTTTGTTTAGTGGCAAAGCCCAGTTTCTACTTCAAAACAGCCTTCATATCACTGATAGCAGAATCGTCTGTATCATGACTTGGTTCTTGAGTGTATACAAATATTGTATGCTGTTCACCCTCAGTTTTACCAAGACCCTTTCCCACTGGAGCATTATTCCTGAGACAATGAAGTCCCTGTGTCTTTTATATCTATTTTTGGTCACCACCCACATTTTCATGCAAAGCTCAAACATCATAGACTTCTTTTTTTACTCTGGACACAGTAGGACAGTAGTGCTGAGCAAGAGATTTTATTCTGATATTCAGGTCAAAGTAAGCCACATAACCCAACCTTCCCCATCTCCCCACCCTGCTCCCCTTTTCCCTTCTCCCTCCTTTGTCCCAATTGTTTAGCTCAAAAGGAATGTGGCAAAAACCATGACCGGCCATTGACATATGTGTCCATCCAAATTGAAGTCAAATCACTTCTTGTCAGAAAAGCATTTAATCAAATCTGCATTTGCTTTTTGTTTCTTTTAAGTGGTTTTAAGCTGTTTCGCCTGCTATTGTGGCAGTTGCAAGGGTAACACTCAGAATTATAATAAAGTACATGTGTTTTTCTGTTGAATTTCTTTTTCTTCTCTGCACTAATTTATACATGGAAACTAGTCAAACACAATAGCCCATTCCCTTTGGTCGCTCTGGCACTCTCCTCCACTATTATCTAAGTGGATCTATCTTGGATGGCGAGAAGCACCATTAGCTTGTGGAATGAATGTTAAATTCCTTACTTACAGCAGACTGTGGCCTGCTCCAATAAGTGTGTGTGTGTGTCTGTCCCTGTGCATGCACAAACACCTTTCTATAACTGTTTACATCTATTTCTTACTCTTATGCCTACATTGTCTTTAAGTCAAGCTTAAGGATATTTCATGTAAATCTGGAGAACGTAGTGAGGCATTTCTTTAAACATTATTTAACTTCATGTGTTTGTGACGTTTTTTGTCTAGACATGGTCAGCTACATTTTTGTTTTCTCCTGTTTTTAGCATTTCAGTCTGTTTCAGGATGACTTTCTGGCCCCCGTTATTATTTTCATGTGAACCAGTTCTATGGCTTCATATAAGTTGAGGGAAGTATGTCCAATAGTGGTCACTAGTGAACTACAAAAGAATCCTGTTACACCAAGCAAGTTTTTCCTTGAAAGACTCTGTGGATATATTAAAGACTTTTGAAAGAAAGAATGAATAAATAAATGTATTTGTGCATTTATAGGAGTGTTAATACATGTTGGTTCCCCTTTACCAATATGTATGAGTAAAATGGAAAGCAAATCTCTAGCAGACCACATGGTAGGCTATTATTCAAACTTAGGAGTGCACAGAGTTCATTCTTAGATCTTTATAACAATGTGCAATTTTAATCAGCGAAGTGTGGTTAACCCCCGTCCTTGCTACTCCTTTTTTAACCCAGTTTGTTGGTACATTTTGCACAGGGTTTATGTTTGCATGAAACATGGTTTGGTATTTTGGTTCTCCCCTTTATTATGGCTTAATCAAAATATAATTTTAAACTCATTCAGGAAAAAATACAGAGTCCTGTGAATTTCTGCATTTCCCCCAGTACCCGGTAGAATGTGTTATATATACAGGCATCATAACTATTTGTGAACTAAATTCAGAGAGCAAAGGATGTAAAGAGACTCACATGATTCTCTAATTCTCCACATGTTCGGGGTTTTCTGACTTCATATATATATCTCGTTTTTTTGGTCAAGTGACAGCTCTGCTTTTAATTTGTCTATTTTAGGTTCCAGGTCTAATTATGTAAGTTTCATTCTACCCTTCCCTCCTTGTGCATATTCTACTGTTTCTTGTGGTCTCCTGAGTAGAGTGACCCAGAAGTGACCTCTTTGTAGCGGGAGGACCATAGTCTCTTCTTGAGTGAGAGCATTCCTTGACTCATCATGAATAACCTACTGGTGAAGCATGTTGAGATAATGACAGGAAAATGTGTCTAAATCAAGTTTGAGAGTCTTGCTGTTTTTACTAATTTTCTTCATCTAGAGAGCTGGCTTCAAACTTTGTGTTTTCACCAGAATGAGACAAGTTCATGTCATCTTCTGTCTGCATCATAAAAGCCATACCATGTGGTTGAATTTTGGCTTGATTGGCAGGACTGGCTCACGAGCGGCTTAGGACTGGCATAGCAGAGGTGATGTAAGTCCGAAAGGATCCTAAATGAAATAGGCCAGCACAGCTGGGTGGGGAACCTGCCTGCTAACTGGGTATGCTGTTGCTATCAACCCCTTCTTTCCATGAGCTCAAAAATAAATGACTAAATCTCCCCAATTCCTGAACTTCAAGATTAAAAACTACATTGAATAAAGCTTAACTCTTCTGGTTTCTTCTCCCAGGGACTTTGCTAACTGAGAGCACCCAGCATGTAGGGCAGTTAGATGTTTTCTGGCTGTGTCTAGATGTCCCAATGGTAGTAGTCTGCAGACAACAGTGACCTCTGGCTTTTTGTTTGTTGTATTTCCAGAAACTCAGTATTTATAAATCATTTTGAATAGTTTCCTCTACTTGTTAATAGTCTCTCTTCCGGTCATAGAAGTATATCTTATCTCAGCCACTATTGTAACCTTTATTTGAAGAAAAACCGTAATTTTTGTTTGACTGCCCCACCCTAAATTCCACCAGTGTACAGTCAGTATTTAGTAATTGTTTGTCAGAGGCGTACATAATTCACTGTATTCTTGACAATATTTTTAAATGTAATTTCTTCAAGTTCTTGTGCTTCCTTGTATTTATTTCTCATACTGTACTTAGGTTTCTGTCTAGTCAACAAGGTTGTGGGTGACAGAAGAGGGAGTGACTTGTTTCTCCTACCTTTATCAGAATGCCTGGTCTCAGTAAATGTTGTCGAATGAATGAATAAATGGATGAATATGAATGACTTGGTAAGAAAATATAAGAAAAGGGTAAAGCACAAGTAGCAAGGGGAACGTGTGAACATCCATTTCACATGCGAAGCATTTCACCAATTCTGGTTTTAGTAAGACCAAATCAATAAGCCTAATACATTCAAAAGAGAAGGTACATATTCTGTTTTTCTTCCTCTCCACACAATGAAAAACAATTGAATGACGATCCTTTTTGCCATTGTTAATTAGAATGAATTTTGCATGTTTCATATCTTTTTTTAAATCCATTTAATTCTCAAGTATTTTTTCCTTTTACAAAATTTGTCCTCAGGAAGAAAATGATACTTATATTAGCCACAGTTTTATAAAATTGGAAAGTTTCTCATTATAGCAGAGATAATGTTGTGGATTCACCAAAAATTCATTTCTTTTTACTACTGGGCACAAAGATAAACTTTATTTCGCAGTTTTCTCTGTAATTAGTTGGTGCAGTATGATTGAGTTCTGGTCAATGGAATGTAGTTAGAAGTGATATATGGCACTTCTAGGCCTGACATCTCCCACATAATCCTCCAAGTAAACAAGAACTCTCTCTTTATACACCTTCTGGATGCAGAGAATCCAGTAAAGAACTTCAAGACTCTAGAAAATAGTCAAGCCACCAAATGGAAGGCCTCATCCCTGAATGAGCAGAGCCCCACACCGCCATGCCAGCCAGTCTCACAGAATTACATTTGTGAACATTCGTTTAACCACGAGCAAGCAATAAACCCTCGTTGTGTTAAAACACTGAGAGTTGCGGGAAGGTGTTCTTTGTCGTACTGAAAACCTTTTAAAATAACATTGCTTCACATTTAGATGAAATGAATGCTTTTAAGTAAGTACGAATACCACTTTCCATTTATTATACGAGAAAATTAAAATAAGGACATGCCATGTCACCCTAATGGTGGTTTAGTCTTTGTGGTTTCCACTTACTGTATACCTAGAGTTCTCTAAGTACTTGCAGGTATGTGGAAAAATGGGAAAATGGGTCCAAGTCCTTTTTTCAAACAAAATCCAGGAGGGGGTGGAAAAGGCAGGGCTGTGGTAAACAGTTGGAATCTCATGGAGCAGAACAGGACCACACAACCTGGCCAAGGGCACAGAACCACACAGACCCAAGGGTCTGAAAAGGATACCAAGAAGCAGAAACTGAGGCACAACACCAATGCAGCGCCAGAGATGTCAGAAAATAAAGGAGTGAACAAGTGACAGAGAGGGGAACAGACTCATACACGTGTGCGCGCGCACACACACACACACACGCACAAAACTTATAAAGTAAGACACACTTCTTGAGTATATCTAGTCTCAACCATCTTTGATACATTTTTCTAGGAGGTGTCCAGGTGTCAGGAAAGAGCCCTGGTTTTAGAGTGTGGCCATCTGGGCTCTAACACTGATTCCAGCCCTATGATCGTGGCCCAGTCACATAACTCGCTGAAGCTATTGTTTCCTCATCCATGCACGATTGTCCATCTCTCCTAACTCTCCAGGATACCTTGAGAGGAAAACGCAGCATTAGATGTTGAAGTGTTTTGTCAACTTCAAAGTACTATAAAATTTCAAGTGATTTCTTTCATTCATGTGAAAATCACTTATCTATCACCAACTGTATACCCAACACAGAGCCAAGCTCCATGGAAGATAATTTAAGGCACAGTCCTTGCAGTGAGGAGCTTGGAAGGTTGTTGGACATTCTGTTGTCAATGTTTTTATTTTTTAATTTTCAAAAAACTCTTCTGTAGGGAATAGTTTTTTGATGTATATAATTACTTTCAATTACCCCACAGGATGGCTCATTTTGCTTTTCCCCTCCTGCTTAGACACTGGCAGTTTAATCCTCTCATCCATGTGTAAATGTAAATTATGGCTTCCCACAGATGATCAGTGTATTATCTTCATGGATATTATCAGTCAGTATTTGACTTCAAACATTAAATTTTTTTCCAATTTCTATAGTTAAGAATATCAATTCGTGCAGCAGAACACACTATAACAGTGTCTTAGTTAACATAAATTCTTTGGGAAAAAAACTTTTCTCAAAGCAAATATTTATCGTTGCGAGAATTATCATTAACTGTGTGCAACCAATATCTAGGGAGTTTTCATCTGCCCACTATCATTGGGGCATCATGATGGCAGACTTCAGTCTTACGTAGTTTCTACTCCATTGTGCTTATTTTATAATAACCAAAATCCAGGCAAAATATAAGCATATTCCATTTGGAATTATAATTCTGTAAGTGCAATTAGTATAGTAAGTTGCATCTCCCTACCTCACTAGATTTTTATCTAAAGTTCTTATTAAAATAAGTTAATTACAACAAAACCCAAAAGGCCTTGTGCATGGAAGGGGGGGATAGTTCAGAGAAAGGGAATAGCAGAGAAGTCACAAATGTGAGCATACGCCATTTATAATACTGGAGACTTAGTCCACTTCTGAAGCAAGAAATTGCAGGACTCTAATAGTTTCACCACCTGTGAATTATTTGGGTGCACCTCATAAGCGGGTTCTTTCTTCTATTTGTTTAAAGAAATAAGTGGTATGTTCGCCAATTCTACACTACATTAACTTTCACAGAGTTTCCATTTTCATTTTCATTGCTTTTTCAGATTTTTTTCCAAAGGTTCTGCCCTTCTCCAACTAAACTTTTGGGTATTTTCCCCTTCAATTTTCGTCTGGGGACTTTCTCTAAGTCAGTTCATTCTGTTGGTATAAATGTTAGGACAATGGAGGGAAGGAGAGTGATAACCTAAGACATCCTGACATAAATTCCAAGAGCACTAAAGAAATGAGACAGGAAATTAGAGCAACCTATAATAAATTCAAACTGTCCAATAAAATAAATATACCTCACTTTGTTCCCTTAGTAAAGTATGGTAGGGTGTCTGATTTCTCAGCCCACTTTACCATTTGAAGTCTGCCAGAGTATTGTTCAAATATTGTACTTCATCAATAGAACCAGAAATGAAAAAAGGTGTTGGAAACAATAAGAACTCCTACTGTTTAGGTGCTGCAGTGAGATTTAGAAGAAAACTTTTTAGAAATAGTCTGTTTTTTTATTACAGTTATTATAACCATTTGTCATCCAGACCAGGTGCCATACACTTTTACTTTGGGGCTTGTACCTGGTCTAAGATAGCAAACATGCTTTGAAATTACTGTTACAGAGTGAGTTTAATTGACATTTGGATTCCCAGGACATAGATTTATTGTGTTTTCGAATTAAAAAGAATCTTTGAGGTAGCATAAAATGTGACCTCAGTTGACTGGGATCTCTTTGAAGGCAGAACTTTGGTTTTATTTTGTCTTAGATATCTTTATATCCCCAGCACCAGACAAAGAGTTTGATTTACAGAAAATGTTCAGTATAAGTTTGTTGTTTGAATAAATGAATTTATCACCTATTCCAGCCCTTTGATTTCACAGATAATTGAATTTAACATATAAATGTTTGCAAAGAGATTGGAGACATATTTGCCAGGAACACCTAGTAGGTAGGATCCAGAGCCTGGAATCTGGATCTCTTTCCTTTGAGTCCATACTCCTTTGAGAAGGAGTTCATTCTCTTTCTGTTATACTGTATGGCCCCTGAGGACCTTTGTATAAGAGTCAGCCGAGCCGGCCTTGGTAGAGAAAGGTTGAAATGTTGAAATGTCACATGCAGTGGAAACCGAGGAAGCAATGAAGCTGATGGAAAATCATCTTGAGTTAAAACTCGAGGATCATTGTTGGTTTATAAACATTGGGGTGACCTGGCAAGAAGAGGGGACTGAAGTCTATAAAGTTTATGTCTTGCCCTAGACCTACAACATTATCAATAAGCTTCATTTCTCTTGCTTTCCATATCAATGAACAGTGTGAATGTGAAATACAAAATGGTGATGTATTTGTGAAAAAGACTTCATGGGGGACCTTGCACATAGTAGGTCTCCAAGAAGTGTTAGCTTCCTTCCCATCCCCCAGTACAAAGTAGTATATTCATTGAGAGCCTGCTGTATATCAGGCCCTGTGCAGGGTACAGGGTATACTGTGTTGAACAAAACAGACATGGTTCTAAAGATGGGTCTTTCTACATGTAACATCAGAAAGGATTTGAGATCGGGAGTGGGGAGGACAGGAATGAATTGGCCAGTACGTTCCATTGGTTTTATGTTGCTGTCATGATATTGTTTTCTTTAAACTGTATATTTAACTATTGCTGATGTAAGGGCATCTCTGCCTAAAGAAATAGACACATTAATTCATTATTTATAGTGATTCCAGAAAGAATGTGTTAGAAAAACTCTAAAACTCTGAAGATTTATATTTAAGGTCACTTCTTTGAGCTATGCCTTTTTTTTTCTTTTTTTCTTTTTTTGCTGGAATCCTCTTTTTTAGTCATACTGAAACCAAAGCTTAATGAGTGTATTACTTGGTCTCTGTTTATTTGATACATAAACACTTGTCTTTTCCATCTTAGAAATATGCTCAAGCAGGGAAACCTTTACACCAGCCCCTCATTCAAGTGAATAAAAGACCAGTCAACAGCATATAGAGCACTAATTACAGTAGGTTTTTCCTCAAAAGGTTTAGCTTGCTCTGGGGAAACCATTTGTATGAAGGACCTTTAGAAATCTTTGAGCATCACCTGGCAAACAGTCAGCATGTTCTCAGTTCTCTGCTAGGAGGGGTTCTGATTTTCCAACACCTCTGCCATGTCCCTATGACCAGTCCTAACCTGCCTTAATCCAAGGCAGGCATTCTTACCCCTGGTAGTTTGCTAAATTTGCTAACTTTGCTAACTTCAGTTTGGTGGTGCTGGGACCCAAACCCTGTCCTTTATGTCCGTTTTAGAGTTCTAGATAATTGAAAGAAGTGGTTCCCAGATCTTGGATGTCGTAGACCATTAAAATTTCAAAAAGAAATAAGATTGTGTTTGCAGGTAGGCAGGGAGTATGGAAGACAAAGTTTCTAATGTTTTAATTTTATTAGGTAAGGACATATAAAATAAAGTTCTATCACCTAAGTTTCATAAGTGAAGTAATAATAGTTAATACTATAGAGAGTGCTTGCTTCAATGTGAGATATACTTTACATATATTAAGTTATCTGATTGTCCTAACAACCCTAGGAAGTAGTTATAATTATTTTCCCCATTTTACAGATGAGGAAACTGAGACACAGAGAGATTATATAACTTGCTTTAGGTTACTCAGCTAGTAGTGGCGGAGTGCAGCTTTGAACACAGGCAGGGTTCACTCTTGTTCCAACAATGCCATTTTGTTTCACCAGTGGTTCAAGAAATGACAGGTTATTTGAATAAGCCCAAAGTTTCAAGTATATAATTTCAGAAGAGAAACTAAACACATTTAGCTCTATGGAAAACTAACCAGGGACCTTATTGCTCTCCTTATTCTTCATATCAGTGAAAAACTTTGTTAGACTGACCTGCTCTAAGCCAGACAATTTCCCTGGGACACAGAGATGAACGAGACACAGCCCCGCCCCTGAGGACGCTCACAGATTCTAAACAAAGTTTTAAAAAGATAACACAGGGCTTCCCTGGTGGCGCAGTGGTTAAAGATCCGCCTGCCAATGCAGGGAACACGGGTTCGAGCCCTGGTCAGGGAAGATCCCACATGCCGCAGAGCAACTAAGCCCGTGCACCACAACTACGGAGCCTGTGCTCTAGAGCCCGCGAGCCACAACTACTGAAGCCCGCGAGCCACAACTACTGAAACCCGCGTGCCTAGAGCCCGTGCTCCGCAACAAGAGAAGCCACCGCAACAAGAAGCCCGCGCACTGCAATGAAGAGTAGCCCCCGCTCGCCTCAACGAGAGAAAGCCTGCGCGCAACAAGGAAGACCCAATGCAGCCAAAAATAAATAAATAAAATAAGTAAATTTATTTTTTTAAAAAAAGGTAACAGACTGAGGCTGAGTGGAGGACATAAGATGCCACAGCAGCACAAGGAAGAAAACAAGAGAAGGAATTTGGCATTTATTTGCTGCAGTGCCCCAGGCTCCGTGCTAGGCAGAGAATCACTCGGCCTCTAGGTGGGTCAGTGAGGGTGACTTAAAAGATGGGACATTTAAAGTGAGCCTTAGGAGATCAATGGAGGTTCACCAGGTAGACAAGAGAGGGAAAGGGGGCATTAGGCAGAGGGACCTGCACGGGCAGAGGCACAGAAGAAGGAAAAAAAGTGGAGTCCGAGGAGCTGTGAGTGAATCCCAGTGGCCAGAGCATGACAGCTCCTGCAGGGCCTGGCGTGACATGCCTGGGAGCTTTGGCCCAAGTTTGTGTTTTAGAAAGACATCTGTGCTGGCCACACAGAGTGGAGAGACCCCGAGAAAGGAGGCTGGAAGGCCATTTGATTATGACACCACTGATAGCGAGAAGCCATGAAGACGGCAGCAGCCCCAGTGATGGCAAAGAGGGGGAAAGATCCACCTATACGGCTACATAGTCACTTGCAGGAAAAAGCCCTGTGGTCCTCTGGGCTCAGAGGCTCTTATAGCACCAGCTGTGTGCCCTTTAGGTCCCCCTGCTCAGCAGACAGCCTGTACCCTGGCACTGAGTAGGTGCTCAATTGTATGCAGAAGGAATGCGCGAAGGAGTGAATCATTTTATTCAAGGCTCCCCTGTTCAATCCCTTCCCTACAGTCAGAGATTTTTTTCTTTTTTTACTAAATTATAAAAGGCCTTCTGGAGTAACAAATGTCTCAGTCTTTAAAACCTGAAGAACTTTCTGTCATTCTCTCAGGAAAGAGAATTCAGACTCAACCTTTCTGAAGAGATGGCCACACTGCTGTGACTTAACCCTTTATTCACTCTCAGTGAACCTTTCCAAATACATAGAGGCTATTTCAAAGGGGCACTCCTGCACTTTTTGGAAAGTTTTATGACCTCACGTAACACAAAGGCCATCGTGGGGAGTCATTTTTGTACTTTGGGGTGATTGTTGTCCTCAGAGACGGCAGTGTTTTCCCACTTGTGGTTATTTATCTGTTTTCTCACCAGACAGTGCTTTATTCAACTCTTATTCATGTCACAGTCATGAATCTTTCCACGGGAAGCCAGCAAATATCTTTGCCCTAATTCTTGCAGCGCTCCACATTATCTAAAATGGGCTCCACATGCAGAGTTCCCTTTGAAAGCAACTGAAACTCCAGTAAAAGATGCTGCATTCAGTGTCTAAATTTAAGTTAGCTGCCCTGATGGAATAGTAATTGTGGTCTTCAGAAAAAAATCAAGCCATATCTGAAATTCATCAATTCATCATTTTGTACTAAAAGCATAATGTGACTGAAAAAAATAACCCGCAAGTTTTATTAAAGAAAGTGTGAGTTAAATGTCACATAATTATATTCTTTATATTTTTTCTTTATGAATCCAGTTGCTAAGGCATCAGATTTTTAATCAGCCATTGGAATCCTGTGGGTATATAATTTCTTCTTCTCCTAATTAGGAATAGTCTCCAATTTACTCAACATTAGTACAGAATTGATTATAGCTTGGCCTC
Organism: Balaenoptera ricei; assembly: GCF_028023285.1. Taxonomy (NCBI): domain Eukaryota; kingdom Metazoa; phylum Chordata; class Mammalia; order Artiodactyla; family Balaenopteridae; genus Balaenoptera; species Balaenoptera ricei. Next base: position 55,041,340 of record NC_082644.1, on the reverse strand, counting down.
ACCTCATAAAGTAGACTTACTTTGGAACAGCATCAAACAGGTATTTATGTTTTAAAACGTATGGTCCTTCTGACTTTCATTCTAATTTTGGACATTTACTACTTTTCCTTTCCTTCCTTCTTCCCCCAACTTGACTGCAAACAACACAGAAATCTCGTCAGACTTAGCAAAGGGGGAAAATGTGACTTTTAGTGTCTTCCTATGTGCTAGGTACTGTGCTACTCGTTTCTATAGGTCATCTCAGATAAGCCTTACCACATCCTTGTATAGATAGGAAAACGGAGTACTAAAACGTAAAAGGTGGCATGAATTCCTCTACTTTTAGTGTACACGTACTCAATTCTTATAGCAAACAAATTATATTAAAATATGCAGGACAGACTGTTTTCCCTGTTGTTGGGACTATGTTATTTGGATTGTCAGCAGGAGCCTCCCCAACTTGCTGAGTGATTTCCACAGTTTCAGAACCAAATTCATTAGCGTTCACTGCTTGTACCGTATTTCATGGATCCTAAGATACATAATTTTTCTGATTTTAGAAACTTTGATGCGTCTTATAATTGACAGCAGGTCACTGTTTAATGGGTGGCTCTTTTTTTATTCTTAATGGTACATAAAATAGTGTGACTTCAATCTGTGTCATCTTGGATTCGGTGGAATGGTGTACCAGGGTCCTTCCAGTGTCTAAATGATGGGAGCAAAGCTTGAGATTCAGTTACAGAAATAGGATTGTGGACCCCTGACCCTCTCCTCCCGTTCACAATCCTCTGATGCAGATGGCTCCTGTCTTTGCTTGCCAGTCTGAGACATTGAGAGTTTGTACCTTGAGCTCAACTTACTTCTGTCCCATAAAAAGGTCAAAGTCCCCTTACCGAAGATCTCTTTTCTTCTTAATCTAAATGTACCTTCAGTTTTTTTTTTACCTGTAAGCAATATAGTATAATGTGGTAGCTGCTGATCTTTGGTCAATATCAGAATCAGCTGAGCACCTATTAAAATTATGAAGGCCCAGGATGCTCTTGCTTACTTCAACGGGCCTGGGCCTCTGTGTACTTGTTTTTAGCTCTCCAGGTGATCCTGATAAACACGAGTTTGAGACTCACTGGTGTAGTTGTTGAGAGCAGGAATCCTTGAGCCCGACTGCCTGGGCTCAAATCCTGGCTCCACCAGTGTAACCTTCCTATTATTTTCTGTGTCTCAGTTTCCTTATCTGCAAAACAGGGACCAACAACAGCATCTACCTCAAAGGATTATTGTGAAATTTAATCAAATGAGCCATGCAACCTACTTAGCCCAATACCTAACACATGTAACAAGTGCCCAATAAACATCAGAAGGTTTCATTACTCCCTTCCTACAAGGCTGAAATTTTCTATCTCATTCCCAGAAACCAATCTCATCTTTTCCTGGATTCAGGGCAGCTGACAGCTTTGTTTGGTAACTCGAGTCTCCCATGTAATCTCAAAGAAAAGGACTGAGAAGAAAAACTATGATTCCTTTTTAATGAGCAGGGGGAGGTCTGGTGTCTGTTGAAACCAGGGAGTATAAAACAGAATAAGGATAAAGGTAGGTTCAAAAAAGTCACACTGTGAGTTCTCTTGTAAACGCTTGCCTAATTCAGGGTTCTAACCCTCCCCTGCGTCCAAATCACTGCAGGAACTGAGAACTAAAAATGTCTGGGAAGCCTCCAGGCTCCCTCCCACAAGAGATTCAGATTCAGATGGTCTGGGGTAGGGCTCAGACATGGGCGATTTTTCTTGAGTTCCCAGGTAATTTGAGTATGCAGTCAGAGTTGATAGCCATTGATCCAACTGCATATTTAAAAGATTCTAAACACCTCTCACCTGTTAGGGGATTTGTCTCTTATTTGAAGATATTTTATAGAACCCTCTCCACCTCAAAAAAAAACAAAACAAAACTTAGGAGACCCTCTTCCCTAAAATAGAGATGCTATACCAGTTCCAGTAACTCATACAGTTGATGTGAATGCACTTTGTAAATTGTAAATACGTGTGTGTATGTGAGGGAGAGACAAAGAAAAAGAGAAAGGGAGGATTATGCTGTATAATGGGAAGATGATTTTCCTATTATGTTAGGTGGCATGCACAAAGAGACCTGGAACTCTTCCAGTTAGTAGGGTGTAGTGTAATCTGAAGTCTAATCTATCAGCCATTTGAATGCATAAATTTTTTATTCAAAAATAGGGACCATGCACATTTTGTACAAGATAGAAATTAGAACCTTTCTGAGCCTGATTTGAAGAAATAAAAAATAACAAAACAGATACTCTGAGGGTATCCAGTCTTCTGCATATACTAGTCATATAATCTTTTATTTTCTTTATTTTCTTTTTCTGGATGGCCACTGTAATAGATTAAGTATCTGGTCTTATGTTCCCCAGCTTTCCTCAAACAGCTAAGTTTAATTCCTGTCCAGATGACTGACTGACTCTTATCTCTCCTTATCCCACTTACTGAGTTAGACATAAAGAGATTCTAAAGTCCTCTTATCTGTTGGAGAAGCGGTTGTAAGGTGGATTTCTCTCTTATCCTTTTCATAGCACTCTCTATCTGCCAACCTTAGTAGTCTCTTTTTTTCTAAAATGCCCATAAACCTGCTATGCCTGCTATAGGGATATTATAAGGATCAAACAAATATGTGTAAGCACTTTGAAAACCGTAAAACTCCCATCATATCATGCCCTGCTCAAAAGCCTTCATTGGCTTCAGCTGTCAGTCTACTTAAGGAGCAATCCCTCAGCTGGAACTCAAGGCCCTCTATCAGACCACCATTCCAACCTTGTCTTTGGCTGTTCTGACACACGGAGAGCCATGCTGCAGGGGAACCGATCTGCCAGACTGGAAGCAGACAGAGGTACCAATTGTGTATTATACAGATGACAGTAAGGAGAATCTGATTTAGGGCGCTGGCAGCTGGAATGGAAAAGAGGGAACAGAAAGGAGGTACATCACCAAAGTAAAATATCTAGTACAGGTAATTGTTTGGATATATGTGTGTGGATGGGCTGGGTTGAGGTGGAGGATGGAGAGGCTGAAGGTAGGGGAAATGTTTTATAGAAATGTTTATATATCTGTAACTGGGTTAAGAGGAAGGACTGCTAAAGGAAGGATTGGGGACCCAAATACTGAGTTTGGTTTTGGACATGTTGAGTTTAAGGTACTTCGGAGGCGTCCAGGTGAGTCGAAACAGAAGCCTGGAGATTGGGGTAGAGATGTTTTTGTCTCTCATCTACAAAGAGAAGAGCGCAGGCAAGGGAGAGTGGGTGAGATCAACAGGAGGGTAGAAAGAAGAGCAGGGGCCCAAGGAAAGAATCTTGAGGATTCCGGCATTTACTAGTCAGGATGAGTAAGAAAAGGCAGGGGAGGAACCGGCCAGGAGTCACTGCCAGTGAAGCCAGGGGATCACGTCCCACAGGGAGGTCTGAGGGAAGGTCCTCGGATGTGGTGAGTTACAGGCTCCTGATGAATTTCAGAGGAGCCACATCTCTCAAGTGGCAGGGCAGAAGGCAGATGATGAAGCGTTAAAGAAATTGGGAGTATTGAGGAAGTGGGCGCCGTGGGCATGGATTAGCCTTTCAAGAAGTTTAGAAGTGAAAGGAAAGGAGGCAGAAGACAATTTAACGCTTACCACTAACAAAGTGGAAAGTAAAGGCAGGAAAGCACAAAGCTGGAGCTGTGAGATAAAAGTGAGCTTGTTTTAATAAAAAGAGGAGAAAGTGCTCTCGTCTTAATAGCTCAAAGAATGCTGATAGCAGCCGTGTGTGAAATTGATTTCTGAGGCCCAGCACCAGAGACAGACAGGCTGTGAGGCCAATGGGGTAGTAAAGCATGATTTAGCACCTTCACTTTCTCTGCTTATTACAAAACGGGCTTTAAAAAAAGGTGCCTGTGGTGCATCTCGGCAATCTTCATATTGTCTGTGGCCAAGATCCATTTTAATATATTCCTGAGGCATTTTAGTGATTATAACATTACTTGAAGCATCAGCCTATTAACTTTTCACATTGCTAACCATGATTAATGCAATGCATACAAATATTATCCCTACCATTAAATAACATTGAATGATGCTGAAGGAAAAAGAATTCCTCTTGCTGAAAACAAAACGATGACAGACTCAAAATGCTTGCAACATTGAAAGCAAAAATTAAGTTTTATGAATTCTCAGGGAAACTGTATTTGCTTCTACTTTATCAAGCATTGAGGGTCAGAGAAGTGCTCACGAGAATCACAAAAACCATATTATGTTTCATATGCTAATAAACATTTATAAAAGGTTTCACTAATGGCTCCTTGACATTGTCATTTAATTTACAAATGAAAGACTGCATTACTTCCCAGGTATACAATACTGACTGATATTTTTCAACTATGATTTCAAAATGCTAACAGTACGGGGAATTTAGCCAGCTCAGAAACGTAAATACTTTTCATGAACTTGACTGGGAGATAGAAAGAGACAAGTGGTATATATGTCTTTAATCACCAGTATTATATTCCGTCTCAATTTAAGTAGATCAGTATTGTTTACAAACAGTGACAAACTATAAGTGAGAAAGACAAGTCCTTTTAGAACACCAGAGTCTTTCTTGCAGTGATTTAAAATAAGGGACTTATTCTACAGTCTACTCCCTACAATATTAGAGAAAAATTGTAGGCTATTTATGAAAGACAGCATCGTTTCACTAGGGAACGCCTGCCCTCATTGCTGTAGTTAAGACAGCAAAAGCTGTATAAAGGCTACTGACTCTCAACTGTTACTGATAAAGGACTTAATAATATGTTGAAAATATACCTAGAAATCAGAATATCTTTTAAAATAACCACTAGAAGTTATACTCGTAGAGAACCACAATAGCAGTTTCTGTTTTGATACAAAATAAATTATGTCATGAAAATTACTGATATAGCCATTAGTAGAAACAGCATAAAATGAAAAACCATTATTCTTTACCACCTGGATAGGAAATAAGTCAATATAGAAACTGAAAACCATCATATAAAGCTAACTTTTATCTCATCATTTGGGAAATTTTTGCTTACCCGTACTTAGTGATTTTAATTAAATAATACACATTTATCAACAAAAATACAGTATATAGTTTAGCATTTTTTTTTATTATTCAGGAGTCACAATGATTTGACAGAGGTTCTGGATGCTGATAATTGTATTGTAAAGGAAAGGAGTCCCCATTAGAGATTCTTTGTTTCAAGAATTACTTTTAATGAAATGATTCTTACAGCTGAAGCCGTAGGATCATCTCTACTTGAATTTCATTTAGCAATTTAGTACTGTCAACATTTTCATATTTTAGACCTTTTATTTTTTAAACAATTTTTATAGCAATCCTGAGTTAAATTGAGCAAATGTTCATGTCTCATCGCCAAGTTAGAAAATTTATTTGTAAATATGCTTAAATGAGATAGGCTCATTTAGAATTGTAGACATATTTATGGCTAGGGATGTTTCAGAAAGTATCTGGCCCCAAATCCCACAATGGCCAAGTCCTGACCCCCAGCCTGTGTCCCTCTTTAGAAGTTTTGCCATCAGTATCATCCATATCTGTTCTGTGATACATTGTAAAATTAAAATTGCTCACAAAAATGTCAGTTAAACACTACACATCCATTGAACATTGATCTCTGTATCAAGCCCTGTTTTAGCAATTAGGGGTGTCACAGGGAATTCCCTTTGACACAATTTAATGAAAATACAATTTAATTAATGAAAATACAATTTAATACAATTTATTGACAATACAATTTAATTAATGACAATACAATTTAATTCATCTTTTTTTACTTTTCTATTGGTAGAGGCCTATGCCTTTGATCAAGTCAGGACTCCCTCCTCAACCCAGCACACTCATCTCCACAAAGTGCTGCTTCCCAGGTGTTGCGGAAGGACTGACTATTGTTTACTCAGTGATGAGGATTCTTTGGCAGATAAGCATCTAGGATTTGAATTAGGCTAAATTAAGGCAAGATGTGACAGGTTAATCAGCTTTTAACATTTTGGGTAAATTTCAAGTTGGCATAAAAAGACACATGAAGAAGCAGAAATGTGATCCTCTTTTTCTTCCATGAGTCAGATTAATTTTTTTCCTCTTCCATTCCCTTACTTATCTGCAGTTTCTGCATACAGATTTCCCCCCTCTGTCTTCAGAGAATCTGAATGTATATAAATGAGAGTGAAAGCTGACATCGGTTATGAATTAGACACTCAACTACAATTTGTCCTGGCCTGCCTTGTGTTAATTATTCATTCAATGAATATGCACTGAGACCGATTACGTATCCGGTGTTCTACGGGGCACTGTGGGTACAAAGGCATGTTCATCTTTGTCATGGTCCTTAAGAAACACACTGTCCATTCTTTGGGGTAGATGTATAAATAAGTAACTACAGTACAGTGGCTGACAAATGCTAAAATAGCCATGCGATCAAGTCCTAGCAATATGTTCAGAGTACACAGGAGAGGCAGTGATTGATTCTACCTGGAGATTAGAGAACATTGCATGAGAAGATGGCATGGGAGCTGCAGGAGCAGAAGTACACAAGTCGAAGAAGGAAAAAGATGCAAGGAACACGGAGAGGAAGACAATCTAGGCAACAGGAGGCTCATGAACAGAATATCAGAGGTGCCCAAGCAGCTTGTCTGACTGAGCAGCAGTGCCCTGTCACTGGAGTGTCGAGGATGTGTGATCAGGTGTGACAGAAATGAGTCTAGAACGTTGATTTAGGGTCAAGTTAGGAAGAGTGTTGTATGCCACTCTAATAATTTGGACTTTATCTTATACTCAGTGGTTCTTAACCTTTTGTGGAGAACGTGATGAAAGCTATGAATCCTCTTTCCAGAAGCATGATAATAACACACAAACACCCAAAATGTTGCATACCGTTTCTGAGTCCTCACAGCCCATCTGAAATCTATTACTTGATGCCACCAGCTCTAGGCAGGCAGTGGAACCACAGGACCCCCTTAGGGAGTGAACTTTAGCTCTGCATTCTAGAAAGGTAACGGGCAGCAGTGTGGAGGACAGACTGGTGGGTGGAGAGGCTGAGGTCCGAAAATCAGATGGGAAGCCTATTGCAAAACGCCAGGCATGAAATGCTGGAACCAGAATTAAGGCAGTGAAAGTAGGGATTGGAGAGGGTGGGAGTGGAAGAGAGACATTTCAGAAGTGGAAGTGATGAGACTTGGTATCTGATTAAATGCAGAGAATGTTGAGCAGTCAGATATTTTGTTGTTGTTGTTTATCTCACTTCCTCAGTAGATTATAAAGGAAACATAAGAATGCAGAATTAGAACTTAAGATCCATGAGAGAGCAACAGGTTCTTCCATAAGCCAAGAGGCAGAGGGCTATGCGGTAGTGAGCTCCGCTGATACCTACTGGGAGATGCTGAGAATCGAATAGGGAGCTGTTGAAATTGGTACACGTGGATGGGAGACGGTCATTTCAAAGCAGCAAGTTAACTTGCTGGTTGCCACCTATGCCTTGCTTACAAGGCTTCCTGGCCCCTGTTGAGTGTTGTCCTTGAGTGTTGAGTCAGGTATAGATGCGAAGGAAATCTGCTGATGATTGGCGTGAATCTACATTAAGCAATTATGGTGCTTCTGGATTGCTGGGACGCCGGGTTGCTTTGCTTTACTTTAATGATGGAAAAGGATCATCAGGCCCATAAGTAGACCCTCAAAATGATTTACTGCCAAACTGCAAAACTCGTGAAACTGTTCCAATTATTCAAGCTGCTACCTATAGCTACAGTTACAGGTTAAAACTAGAGGGAATGTTATCTGTTGAAGATACAGAGATATGGTAATTGAGAGAGCTGTTGCTTTAAAAAATGGATCTGAGTCATAGGTGCAGTGTTTTGACAAAATTTATCTCCTAGTGTGGAGGAGGGTGGGTGGTGGTATGCATTTGAACTGAAGAAAAGAATAAAGTCCCAGAACTTGAAACCACTTGGAAATTTTAAGTAACTAGATATTTCTCTCTGTCTCTCTCTCTCTCCCCCTCCCTCCCCCCTCCCCCCTCCCCCCCCACTCCTGTGCTTATTGTATATCCTATGTATGTTTTTAAGAAACAGATGACAAGTAAATGAGTAATCTAAGATTTAAAACAAAACATACTTCCAAAGCCTTTCACCCTCTCTTAAATATTTGTCCACAACTATTACATTTTCTTCTAAATGGCATGCATAGGAATTATTGCAATGCCAACAGTAGGTAGTTCAAAAATAGAAAGCATAATTCCTGCCTTCAGCAAGTTTACAGTCTAACTGGGAAGATCATTGTTATGTAAAAGGATCACCCTAAAGAGCTACAGAGTCTTGTTTTCAGTTTCATGTATCCTTGCAAATTGATAATGCATGGATGCAACATCAAATAATTGCAAATTAAAATATTGAGATAGTAAGAGCTTATCATTCTAATACTTTTTCTGGGTAAAGGGAATTTAATGTGAGCAAAAGTAGAAAAAAGAATGCAGGAAAGAAGAAAATATAATATTGCGTCAGAGAGAATGTTTTAGATTTCGATTCCAAACATTCATCCCGCAGTATCTGAATGGCACTTGAGAGAGAAATGACCCGATCATGAGCGTCGGGCAGGAACGTAAATTACACACCCAAAGTCCTCTGGAAGTTCATTCAGAACCATTTCAGCAAATTTTCTTTCTTGGCTCAGATGGCACCATGGTCAACCAAAGAAGAGTTAGGAAAGTTCTCCTAAAACCAAAGGCTTGATTGTGGCGTGAAGTGAACTAGTCATTTCTTCCAGCTTCTCTATTATCAATTGCAGTTTGGGGTTTTTGTTCAGCAAACTCTAAGCCATATTAATCTATTAACTTTCCAGTTTTCTCAAGGAATCACAAAGTGAGCGTTTTCTCTGTCAGGAATTCTTTCTCCATTGATTCCAAACCCCAACATGTGCTTTCCAGAGCCTCTGATGTTTCATTAGTTCTACAGATGTTTTGTAAATGCATTGCAGCAAAATTTGCCTGTGCTGCAGAAAGTATGGCTGATGGGAGTTGCAGTTTGGACAGAGCTCGGGTTAGAGGAGATGGAAACGGAAACTGAAACTTCTAACTGGCTCACCAGGAAGTCAGGAATTCACAAAAAGAGCGGAAGAAGGAATTTCATTTGAGGGGGTTTTTCAAATATGCCTGTTCTGGGGAGTGGAGGGGTGTGGATGCCCCAGGATATAACTCGGCACTGTTTTCCTTGGTGCTTGGCCTATAGATTATTTTCCACTGGAGATTTTTTCTTTCTTAGAAAAAAAAAGCAACCAGGAAGAGGAGCTTCAGTTTTAGAACTCCAGGTAAATGGCTTAAGTTTCACACTTGAGGAGAAATAGAAGAATGGCTTCAAAATATCGGTACAGTGCAAAGGCCATGGAAGTAATGACGGTCGGTGCAAACATGGGAATAGATGATTTTTTTTTTAAATGACTGCAGTTTCTACAGCATACAAGTCTCCTATTGTCCAATTTTCTTTTGTAAAAGAAATGGAATTACCAGTTTCAGCCTTCTATTCCTAATTGAGGGGCCCCTAGGTTTAGGAGTTTGGCTGCTACAGTTGTTATTAAGAAGAAAATTATTACAGTGGAAAAAAGAAAACCAGACTGACAGGTTCTTTCTAGTAGAAAATCTCTTTAAATCTTCCAGACTCTCTCAGAGAGTGTGTCTGGAAGATTTATATGTATATATAAATATATATACACACACACACACATATATATATATACACACACATATGTATATGTGTATATACATAATCTACATACATATATGTATATGTATACACATAAATATATATATATATATAGGTTTTCATCCAAACTTGTTTGAAATCTCTCTCAGAAAAAGAAATGTATAGTAGTATTTATGTTAATATTCTATCAGCATCACAACAAAGCAGAGTCTTTCTATTTGTGAAGTTTAGGCTTCTAAAGTAGTAGAAACTGACAGTGATAGAATATTTTACTAGGCCTTTCCTTGAGATAAACTGGCTCAAAATACTCCATGACCAGTCACAAATTTCCTGAATGCTAACCTTTGCTCATATCAGCAATTATTGATTTGAATTCAGCTGGCTGTGAAATTGTGTTCTGGTTGAGCCTTCCAAAATGCCCAGAGGTTTCTCAGCAGTTTCCGAGATGAGATGTAATCCAGCCTGGGCCTTGGATGGAATACAAACAAATCAAGTTACCCTCGTTCTGAAATCAAAATCTTCCTGAAGCATTTGACATTGAGCAGAGGCAGGCTTTCATTTCTTAAAAAGTAACGAAGCTGTCTTAATTCCATCTCCAAGTTGTTATTCCTAGATTGAGAAAGGATGCTAAGGACAAAATCATTTTTCAGAAGAAAAGCAACAACATTAGTGCTTGTCATTCTATTAAAAAAAACTGTGTACTGATAAAATGCTGTCTAAAATGGAAAGGAAGGTCAAAATTGGAAGCCAGTCAGCACAAAAGATGGTCAGATTATGAGTATAAAACCTGGTCCCTTGGTGAAAGTGAGGTGTTAAAGTCCCCTACTATGATTGTGTTACTGTCGATTTCCCCTTTTATGGCTGTTAGCATTTGCTTTATGTATTGAGGTGCTCCTATGTTGGGTGCATATATATTTAAAATTGTCATTTCTTCTTCTTGGATTGATCCCTTGACCATTATGTAGTGTCCTTCTTTGTCTCTTGTAATAGTCTTTATTTTAAAGTCTTATTTTGTCTGATATGAGAATTGCTACTCCAGCTTTCTTTTGATTTCCATTTGCATGGAATATCTTTTTCCATCCCCTCACTTTCAGTCTGTATGTGTCCCTAGGTCTGAAGTGGGTCTCTTGTAGACAGCATATGTACAGGTGTTGTTTTTGTATCCATTCAGCCAGTCTGTGTCTTTTGATTGGAGCGTTTAATCCATTTACAGGTAAGGTAATTGTCGATATGTATGTTCCTATTACCATTTTCTTAATTGTTTTGGGTTTGTTTTTGTAGGTCTTTTCCTTCTCTTGTGTTTCCTGCCTAGAGAAGTTCCTTTAGCATTTCTTGTAAAGCTGGTTTGGTGGTGCTGAATTCTCTTAACTTTTGCTTATCTGTAAAGGCTTTAATTTCTCCATCGAATCTGAATGAGATCCTTGCTGGGTAGAGTAATCTTGGTTGTAGGTTTTTCCCTTTCATCACTTTAAATATGTCCTGCCAGTCCTTTCTGGCTTGCAGAATTTCTGCTGAAAGATCAGCTGTTAACCTTATGGGGATTCCCTTGTATGTTATTTGTTGCTTTTCCCTTGCTGCTTTTAATATTTTTTCTTTGTATTTAATTTTTGATAGTTTGATTAATATGTGTCTCGGCGTATTTCTCTTTGGGTTTATCCCGTATGGTACTCTCTGTGCTTCCGGGACTTGATTGACTATTTCCTTTCCCATGTTAGGGAAGTTTTTGACTATAATCTCTTCAAATATTTTCTCAGACCCTTTCTTTTCCTCTTCTTCTTCTGGGACCTCCGTAATTCAAATGTTGGTGTGTTTAATGTTGTCCCAGAGGTCTCTGAGACTGTCCTCAATTCTCTTCATTCTTTTTTCTTTATTCTGCTCCCTGGCAGTTATTTCCACCATTTTACCTTCCAGCTCACTTATCCGTTCTTCTGCCTCAATTATTCTGTTATTGATTCCTTCTAGAGAATTTTTAATTTCAGTAATTGTGTTGTTCATCACTGTTTGTTTGCTCTTTAATTCTTCTAGATCCTTGTATATGTTTCTTGTATTTTCTCCATTTTGTTTCTGAGATTTTGGATCATCTTTACTATCATTACTCTGAATTCTTTTTCAGGTAGTTTGTCTATTTCATCTTCATTTATTTGGTCTTGTAGGTCTATACCTTGCTCCTTTGTCTGTAACATATTTTTTTGATGTTTCATTTTTTTTTTTTTTTGATGGGTGGTGCTGTATTCTTGTCTTACTGGTTGTTTGGCCTGAGACGTCCAGCACTGGAGCTTGCAGGCAGCTGGATAGAGCTGGGTCTTGGTGCTGAGATGAGGCCCTCCTGGAGGACTCACTCCAACTGATATTCCCTGGGGTCTGAGGTTCTCTGTTAGTCCAGCGGTTTGGACTCGGAGCTCCTACCACAGGAGCTGGGGCCTGACCTCTGGCCTGGGAACCAAGATCCTACAAGCTTCGTGGTGTGGTTATAAAAAAAAAAAAAAAAAAGGAAGAAAGAAAGAAAAAAAAAAGGAGCAGTACAATATCAAAGAATAAAAAATAAAATAAAATTAGAAAGATAAAAAATATATTAAGAAAAGTAAAGCTATTATTGAAACAACTGCAACAAGGTAAAATAAAACCACAAGAGAAAAAAAAAAGGGTGGGGGGGAAAAGCCAAAAGGAGAGATCACTGGTCTCTGGGGGTTCCTCCCGTCCCCGTTAGGTGTGCGTGGTCCCCCACTGGTGCCTGGTAGGTGCCTTAGTTGTGAGGAGACACGAATTCCACATCCTCCTCGTACACCATCTTGACTCTGTCACCTTATCTTTGATAAAGGAAGCAAGAATATACAATGGAGAAAAGACAGCCTCTTCAGTAAGTGCTGCTGGGAAAACTGGACAGCTACTTGTAAAAGAATGAAATTAGAACACTCTCTAACACCACACACAAAAATAAACTCAAAATGGATTACAGACCTAAATGTAAGGCCAGACACTATAAAACTCTTAGAGGAAAACAGGCAGAACACTCTATGACATAAATCACAGCAAGATCCTTTTTGACCCACCTCCTAGAGAAATGGAAATAAAAACAAAAATAAATGGGACCTAGTGAAACTTATGAGCTTTTGCACAGCAAAGGAAACCATAAACGAGACAAAAAGACAACCCTCAGAATGGAAGAAAATATTTGCAAATGAAGCAACTGACAAAGGATTAATCTCCAAAATTCACAAGCAGCTCACGCAGCTCAATATCAAAAAAACAAACAACCCAATCCAAAAATGGGCAGAAGATCCAAATAGACATTTCTCCAAAGAAGATATACAGATTGCCAACAAACACATGAAAGGATGCTCAACATCCCTAATCATTAGAGAAATGCAAATCAAAACTACAATGAGGTATCACCTCACACCAGTCAGAATGGCCATCATCAAAAAATCTACACACAATAAATGCTGGAGAGGGTGTGGAGAAAAGGGAACCCTCTTGCACTGTTGGTGGGAATGTAAATTGATACAGCCACTATGGAGAACAGTATGGCAGTTCCTTAAAAAACTGAAAATAGAACTACCATACGACCAGCAATCCCACTACTGGGCATATACCCTGAGAAAACCATAATTCAAAAAGAGTCATGTACCACAATGTTCATTGCAGCCCTATTTACAATAGCCAGGACATGGAAGCAACCTAAGTGTTCATTGACAGATGAATGGTTAAAGAAGATGTGGCACATTTATACAATGGAATATTACTCAGCCATAAAAGGAAACGAAGTTGAGTTATTTGTAGTGAGGCGGATGGACCTAGAGCCTGTCATACAGAGTGAAATAAGTCAGAAGGAGAAAAACGAATACCATATGCTAACACATATGTATGGAATCTCAAAAAAAAAATTGGTTCTGATGAACCTAGGGGCAGGACAGGAATAAAGACACAGACGTAGAGAATGGACTTGAGGACATGGGGAGGGGGAAGTGTAAGCTGGGACGAAGTGAGAGAGTATCATTGACATATATACACTACCAAATGTAAAATAGATAGCTATTGGGAAGCAGCTGCATGGCACAGGGAGATCAGTTTGCTGCTTTGTGACCACCTAGAGGGGTGGGATAAGGAGGGTGGGAGGGAGATGCAAGAGGGAGGGGATATGGGGATATACGTATACATATAGCTGATTCATTTTTTTATACAGCAGAGACTAACACAACACTGTAAAGCAATTATACTCCATTAAAGATGTTAAAAAAAAAAAAACGTGGTCCCACCAGGTACTGGCTGTGTGACTTGGCAAGGGGAGAGGGGAATGGAGCAGGGGGGCAAATGTTCGTGACCTGAGTGGAGAGATGAAATAATTAACACCAACATGCTGGAAACTACACTAGCCACCTTACATATGATTTCCCAGTTAATCTTCACCATCACCCTAGGAAGAGAAGCATTAATATCCCCATTTCACAGATGGTGAAACCCAGGCTCAGAGAGATCCAACAAAGGGCTCTCGTCAAGTTTACTAACAGATGACTAGGAAGGTCTGTCCCACCCCCAAGCCTGTGCTCTTTCTCCTGTACCTTGATGCAAGGTGTTCAACCTCTCTCAGCCTCAATTTTCTTATTGGTAAAATAGGAAAAATCTTCTCCTACCTGACATGGCTCATCGTGAGGGTTAAATACGCTCATCCATGTAAATTCTAGCATACTTCCTGGCACATAGGTACTTAATAAATCCCAGCATTTTCCCCTCACCACCCACCCCCTAGGTTTTGGTGCAGCTAGGTGCCCTAACAGCAATGTGAAAGGGGCACCTGTGTGTGCATGCATGGACACAGCAAAAGGAAAAGGAGAAGAGGTACCCAAAAGTCCTGCTGTGGCCTAGATAGCTTTTCCACCCTGTTACAGAACTGACTTTTCTCCTCAGTAGCAAGGGACAGGCTTCACGTAGTGGCCTCTGGAAGACTGTGGACTGTGTCACTGGCAGCTCGTCATATTCCCCAGCAGTGCAGCTGTGATAAGAACCAGATGATCCAAATTTCCTCAGCAAAGCCAGCAGCGAATATCTGGGAAGGCGCATGCCTCAGTATCCATCCACACACCCTGCTCTTTAAGAAAGTACATCAAAAAGCTAATGGACTTTTACAAGAGCCCGGTTACTGCTTAACGTCTGTAAGCTCTCAGGAGCAGAGCATCACGACTCCTACCACGTACAGTTGGCGGCAGAACCCGTATTCCAAGTTCTTAAAGAAGCCAAGGATTAGGTAAGATTTATAGGGACCTGATGTAGGGAAGCTAAAAATGAAGTCTGCAGATTCGTTTCCAAAGCTTGGTACACAGATGGGATGTACCTCTGTATAGATTTCTCCACATTGCATGGGCACAGCACAGGAAAAATGGTTCTCTCATCACTGGAGGAGTTGCCCCCCCGCCTTTTTAATTTCGAGGTGTGTGACATCCATTTAGTACATCACATACACAGGTCCAGATGGCTTAAGCTAAATGCTGTCTGTCTGGGAGAAGAGGAAAACCTCCTTGCTGATTTTGAAAGAGTGAGAATCGCTCTTCCATTCATCCCATTACCCATTTTGCTACTTTTGAGGATCTGTTGATGTCTGAAAAACACTTTGCTTATAATATAACTTCATTTGCTATAAGACTTCAAGTCTACAAAAACCTATCATCCATTTCCTCAGAACCTACTTTCGTTTTCATTTTGTTCTGTATCACTTGACCTCTTGTTACAACATTTGGAAAAAATATTTTCCAAATACTCTGTGTATGTATCTCCGAGTAGATATAACTCTGTCTTCCTATTGCTAATTTGTGCTTTGTCCTACAACATCTTTCCTAAGTCTTTGATAACCTGTTCAGGTTCCAGTGGAAGAGGGTTCTGGATAAGGAGGTACATAGGAGGTCATTCTGAGGTTAAGTGCCTATTGGGCTGTGAGGTTCAGGGAAACTATTGCTTCATGTGATTACTCTAAGTTTGTTAACTACTTGTAGCTGTCAGGCTTAAAGCTGTTCACCTGAGACCTGGTTGCTGCAATTGCCTCTGAAATTAACCACAAAATGATCAGATGAAAACCATGTTTAGATATGCAGTAATGGCGAGAAAATGACACCATTCTGCGGTTGATGGATTTAGAGAAGCTCTTCTAATCTTCTTCGAATATTCCTAGGAGGTATACAGTGATGTCGGCCACAGTCTATATTCCATGCAGTTGGCATGGACTGAGGCTTAGAATCACTTAACCGACCAGGAGCAAGGATGGATGGAAACTGAGAAGTTGATGGCTGAATTTTCTAACAAGAAACTACAGTTGACCCATAAACAACTCAGGTTTGAAGTGCGCGGCCCCACTTATATCAGATTTTTTCAATAGTAAAGACTGTAGCTCTACATGGCCTGTGGATATGGAGGAACTGCGTGTAGAGAGGGCCGGCCATAAGTTACACTAGATTTTCAATTGAGTGCAGGTCAGCACCCTTCACCCCCAAGTGTTAAAGGGTCAACTGTAGTTGACTTAGGAGTCATCATCAGTGCTACATTCAAAGGTCATCATGTGGCACCAAAGATCTAGAAATAGCTAGACTTTTTTTAAATTGAATAACTCAAGGGATGTATTCAATTTTCATAGGATTATAGAACCAAGACTCAGGCCTTTCTCCTCTCAGTGTTCACTAGATTTCTGAAATGTCAACTCAAAGGAGGTGCCAGTTATCCATTCTAACCCATCCAGTGACTATAGAAAAAAATAAGTGCTATACTAAGAAGGAAATTTATAATGGGCTTTCCCCTCAAGTTCAATATCAGATGCAGTTTTGACCTTTTCTGATAAATCCCCTATTGGTGAAACCTTGGCTTACATACAGAATTTAATGGTTGCACTTTAGTTCTCCGTCAATTAGTAGCTAAAGACCATCGTCTCACCTGACACTGTTGCTGAAATTTCTAGCAGTGGTCAGGAATAATCTCTTGATCACTGTGTTTTTATAACATTCATGACCTTGTTTCTGAGACATTGACATTAAAATATTAGGTTTATGTGATGGAAATCAAATCGAGAAACACTGGTTGGGAAGTAATGGGAAAGCTTAGAATTTTGGTTTCAGAAGCAATCAGCATTGCCTCTAGGCAACTCATTATCTATTCCTGTTTTCTTCTGCTTCAGTTTTTCTTCCTAGATGCAATTCAAAGTTTACACTTTTTAAAAAATGCTACTGTGAAGTGGAATGCACATTCCACAACAAGAGAGTAATAAACATGAGTCCCACCTGGACTAAGCACGAAAGTTATTTATAATGAAGGCCCTCTTAACAACTGTAATAAGCAAATGCTTCTGTGTCTTAAATGACCTGCAAGGCATTGCTGAAATGTCATTTCTGGTTATAGATGTAAAAATCTGGCACAGTTAAAGAGGAGGAAAATTACTTTCTCTAACATTAAACATGAATTCAGTTGAAATGAATTATGTTTATTCTGCTGGTTAAAAGAAAAGTTGGAGTTTGTTCCAGTTTAAGGAATAGGTCCATGGCTTTCTTCTGGGCTAGCGTGCAATGTCCTTCAGAGAAATGTGGGCATCTAATATGTCTAGTTGTGTGGAAACTTGTAACTGGTGATGAGGTAAGATGTTTAGTCAGTGAACCCTCACCTTAGAGCCATTTTAGTGCCTCTCCAGACAAGGCACATGAAAAATATCAAGCAACTTTAGCACAGAGTTTGAAACAATCTGCTTCTCTAGAAAAACCAAATCTCAGCCATACATTATTTCCTAAATATCTTATCCAGAGAGCCGCCAGAGAGAAACTGCTGCAGGATTTGGCATTCTGGTGTTCTTACCTCACATGGAAGTAGAGTTCACATGTGAATGCCGCATGTGGAATTTTTTTTTTCAGTTGTAGTAATTGGATAGTATCATAATTTGTAATCACTCATCTTGCTTAGTTTAATTACTTCATGCAGGCTAGCATTTGTGATGCTGGTTTTCATCTCAGTCAGATTGAATTTTAATAAAATAAGGGAAATTGCATTGTACAGTGCATGTGTGTCACGGAAATAATTACTGCATCAGGCAAATACTCTCTCAACAGAACCATCTTCGAGTCACACAGAGCAAACAAAATGGGAGCCAGGAGGTGCACAATAAACTTTTTAAAAATCTGAGGAATGAATTTACTGGGTGAGCAAGAGACTCGGTATGTATATTTAAATGGCAAAGGGTCTTTCCTCCCTCACTAGTGTATTAAGCTTGGAAACAGAGTACCCCGTATTGCTGTGATTAGAGATTGGTTTTATTAACCCTAAAAACCAGGCTTTGGAGCTCAGTAAATACTTCCTTTAGAAAGGACAGGTTTGGGGGTAACCAATGTGTTTCTGTTTCCTATTCAATGCTGCATTTATAGGAACCTCAAGCTCCTGGCAGGTCATATCACCAGGTCAGTGTCATGTGGCAGGAGACTGGAAGGTTCTGCTATGGGAAAGTCAGGGTTTTAAGAAAGATGAACCTTACATAGTGCAGTGTTTCAACTAAGCTCAGCAGAAAAAAAAAAAGCACTGCTACCCATGATGTTAATAAGTAATATTAAATAATAATGTTAATAATAGCATCAAATGCTTACATAGTATTTATTATTTAGGCCCTGTGAGCTTTTTAAAATGTGCATATGTATTTGTTTTTATTGTGGCATAGTATATACAACATAAAATATACTGTCTTCCTCATTTTTAAGTGTACAGTTCAGTGGCAGTAAATACATTCACATTGTTATGTGGCCATCACCACCATCGATCTCCAGAATTATTTTCTTCTTACCAAATTGAAATTCTGTATCCATTAAACAATAACTCCCCATTCCCCCCTCCCCCCAACCCCTAGCAACCACCATTCGACTTTCTGTCTTTATGAATTTGACTACTCTAGGTACCTCCTGTAAGTGAAATCATATAATATTCATCCTTTTGTATCTAGCTTACTTCACTTAGCATAATGTCCTCAAGGTTTATCCATGTTGTAACGTGTGTCAGAATTTCCTTCCTTTTTAAGGCTGAATAATATTCCATTGTATGACTATAGCGTATTTTGTTTATCCATTCATCCCCCCATGGACACTTGGATTATTTCTGCCTTATGTGCTTTTTATATATTAACTATTTTAATCCTCACAATGTCTCAGTGATGTAGATAGTTTTTATTATCTCCATTCTATGATAAGAAAAGTGAAGCACAAGAACATCACAGCTGGGAGGCCCTGGAGCCAATATTCCACTCCAGGCTGAGGACGTCTGTAGTCTCTACTTCTAACCACTATCTATCCTACTGCTTATTTCAAATGATTTGGGACTCTAAATATAGCATGCACCAGCTAGACAATCCTTGATATAATACTCTCAGGCCAGGTTTGTGGCTCCATTTATACAGGCTGTAAAAGTTCCAAGGAGTAGTCAGTTTGACAAATGAGCCCCATAGCAACATATTTATAAAGAATCCCATTACTGCAAAATAAATAGTTTTCTACGGGTGAAACAATGTGCTTTTCTTTTTCAGGAGCTCCTCCTAATTGGATGATATAGCCTTGAGTATAACTAGATAGGGCGTGAGAAAGTCTTTAAGAGCTACCATTTATAGAGCCTACTATATGCTGGTAATTTTACTTGCATCATCTCAAGTTCTCACAATGCTTTATAAGAGGTTACCCTCCTGTCGCCTCTGTATTCCATGCTCTTCCAATGTTATACACTGCCTATGCTCTCTCCTTAGAGAAAAAAACTGAAGATGAACCGTCATATTGCCTATCATGCACATTTTCTTTACAGTTTGCTTTTTCCAAATATAAATAGTTTTGAAATTTTAACATTTGTCATGTGTATGTTATTGACATGAAGCAATACCACCTTTACTATACGGGTATCACTTGGTTTATTCAGTAAAGTAACTTGGCCACAGTTTATACTAGCTATTTGTAGAACTCTTGCCATGGGCTGAGTTGTATCCCCCCCAAATTCATATGTTGAAGCCCTCCTGCCCAATGTGATGTTATTTGAAGATGGAGCCTTTAGGAGATAATTAGGGTTAGATGAGGTGGTGAGGATGGGGCCCTCATGATGAGATTAGTGCCCTTCTAACAAGAGACACCAGTGAGCTTGCCCTCCCTCTCTTACTCACATAAAGTGGAGGTCATGTGACCACATAGTGACAAAGAAGCCATCTGTAACCCAAAAGGAAAGTGTTCACTGGGAGCCAACCATGCTGGCATCCTAGTCTCGGACTTTGACTCCAGAACTGTGGAAAAATAAATTTTTATTGTTTAAAACACCCAGGCTGGTATTTTGTTACGGCAACATGAGCAGACTAATACAACTGTGAATGTACATATGTGACACATTCTCAATTTATAATAACATAATAATTATAGGTAATATTTATTTGTGATTTACTCTGAAACTAGTCCTAAGTTTAGTTTGTATAACTAGTCTTTCTACAGTGTGTGTGTGTGTGTGTGTGTTTTGTGTGTGTGTGCATGCACACACGTGAATGTAGTGTCATGGTTATAATATTATCCCCATTTTATAGAAAGGGAAATTGAAGTGTAGGGAGGTGGTAAGTTACTTGTACAAGGACATATAATTACTTAAAAAACAGAATCCATATCCAAACCCAGGCAGTTTCTAACTTCAGAACCTGTTCTATTAACTATTATTATTATTCTATTATGTAACTGGCACAAATTTTCTCTTTAACTCTTCTAAGAAATGTGAAGCACTACATGGAGACCTACACATAACAATTTTCCTTACAGTAAATGCAGATTTCACTAGGAAGTCTGTCAATAACAAGCAAATCTGTCTGTCTGGAGCCAATCCTTGCGTTACTGAAGTTACTTCATGCAATTATTCTCATTAACACATCTGAAAACTAGGAATGATGCTGCTTCATTTAAAAAAAGAGTCAGTTGTATAAAATGTTAAATTTTGGAAAGCAGTGCTGGTATGCACATGCCAATCTTCTCAGAGCAGAAACATCTCTGAGTGCAGCTTCTCTCTTCACAAAGCAACAAAAGAGGAGACTCATGAACCCTGGGCAAAACTGTGACTTCAGTGCAATCTATCTTCCTCTGACCCAGATTCTTATTTCTGGCCACCTTTTTCTGTTCACTCCCATAAATGCAGTCCCTTGCCCTTTTCAGTCACAGCCCAGGGTCCTTGAACTCAAATATCCCTCTCCCTAAACATATGCACAGTATTAAATTGGAAAGAATCTGAGAATCTGAACCCGTCTTCATCCTCAGCAAGGCCAGCATGTACAGACACACAGACCACCCACGCTTTAGGACGCACATTTCCGCGTTCACTGAGGACTCATACTGACCATCCTCTCGTTCCTCACAGAGCTCCAGGACCGCACGCTCTGAGGAGGACCGGGACGGCCTGTGGGACGCCTGGGGCCCGTGGAGTGAGTGCTCACGCACCTGCGGTGGAGGGGCCTCCTACTCGCTGAGGCGCTGCCTCAGCAGCAAGTAAGTCCTGAACCCACAGCCTGGGGCTTTTGCAAGACCCCGAGGGAGCAGGTTGGAGGCATACTTTTGGAGAAATGCAGAGCATTTTGTTGCACACAAATCCAGATGAAGGAATGAAAGGAAGGTCCAAAGAATTAAATATGACCATCTCCAGCTAAGTATTTAGATACCCTTATATGATAAGCAATATAGAATTTATCTCATTCACCAAGCAAATTTTCTTATCTGTTTTCATGTTAGAACTGGAAGGAAAATTTATTATTAGAAATGGATCTAGCATTTATAGCTCCATAATATATTATACTTTTGGTACCATCTTAATTATGGTGACAATAATAACAAAAATATTAACGTTAATAGCATATTATGTTGGATTCCAATGTTACCAAGTAGTTTGCAAATGAAGGATATATTGATTTGGTTTCTTTAGATATTATAATGGCCAGAAGTTCCCCAAGGTAATTCTGTTTCCTGAATGATGAGTTTTACATATTATGAGATTTGGAAGAATAGAAAGTGCAGTGGAAATTGGGGCATGAACACTGGGAGAGATGATGAAAGGGGAAGTAAGAGTGGCTAACAGTTCCTAAGCTGAAAGGAAAAGGCTGGAGGTGTTAGAATGGAAAGTCTTTACTTAGAATAATAATAATAATTCAAAACTGCTTCTTGAACTGTGTGGTCTATGACTAGATTTTTCTCCAAACTATAAAATACAAAGTACTATGGTAATATTTTTTTAATGAAAGATTTTATTCGACAGTGAAAAGTGTTATATGTGGCAAGGAAGAGGTTTGATCAAAATTACTATATATTATAAATAAAACATGAAACAGAAGAAGGAAAGATTATGTATCTGCTGATTCTTCTAGACCTTTCATGAACAGCAGAAAGTGGTGAGATATAGTTTCAGGAAAATGTCAACTTATTCTAATAAGAGTGAGAATTTCTTGAAATCAGGGTCCAGGTCTTACTTTTTTCCATATCCCCCAGGTCTGCACAGGGTCTGAGAGATATTAAGAGCTCAATAGATATTTCCTCACTGAATCCATTGATAACTAGATATCGTTTTGGTTCCAGAGAGGCCCAAGTGGAAATAACATACCCAGGGGGAAAATGACCAAAGGGCATATCTTGAAAGATACCAGATCAATTCTGGTATTTAGCCATTCTGGTGTTTGGGTCTACACTGAAGATCAGTCTGTTGGTTGAATCCACTAGCGAGTTTGTCTTCATTGGAGGCCAGCTTCATATCAAACCAGATCTGTGAGCCGATAAGAAAGAATAGACTTTTCATCCTAATGATTCACCTGTTCTCTTAATCATGAATATCAAAAACTTCCTAAATCTGTACTACGTGATGCTACATGGTGATAGCACTGTGGGGCATAACTCATGATAAACACACATCGGTAAAGCCAAAAGGTACAAATTTGGAATGTTCCTATTATGTAGTTTGCCCAAGTAAGCATGCTTGAATATTCTGTAGGGATGAGCCAAAACACGTATCTCACAAAGCTGGTAAGAAATGTATGGGAACTTTCACATTGGCTCAGTGATGTGAATGTTACATTGTGAAAACCTTGTACTGAGTGAGAGACTGAGAAACAACTTCAGGAATGAATTAAAACCACAAGTGAAAGTCTGTCATCTGGCAAATCATCAAATATTGATGTCCTGTTATATTCAAAACTACCATTTTTGTCACCTAGTGAATTAAGGCTCCAATCATTAGGATTTTATTAAGATACTATGGGAGGTCCCAGTGTCATCTTTGGGTCAGGGCTGTCATCTACTTATAATGAACTGAAAAAGTAGAATGTAAATTCTAAAATTATGAATGTATATATGTCCCTATTTGACTCTCAAATATTGAAAAAACACATTCAGTAAACTCATACTGGTGTGGATAGGAAGTAAAAAAAGAATGGGGAGAGAAGTGGACCACCTATTCTTTAGGGATTTGAAGAAAAAGAAAAAAATCTTCAAACAGATGGCATTTCCAGATCTGGTAAGAACATAAAGAAATAGTAAAAGAAGCGACTGCACAGCTGAATCAACCTATGTGTTGTTTTTCTCAAGAGAACCAGAAATCAGTACAGTTCAGCATAAAGTCACTTCACAACACAAGCCCCGTTGAAGAATGGTGTCAAAATATATGTCGGGCACAGATAAATAGTCCTGTCATAATTTTTTTAAAAGATGTACATTGGCCAAAGTAAGTTACCTAGCCAAGTCCAAAGTCAATGTGCGAGAGCAAAAATGTTACAAGGAAAGCCATGCGATGTAGGGCAGGTAAAGAATTGGGACCATTTTGGCAATCTACCATGGATAGTCTTCTGTGGCAATTCATTTCTGATGGTTAATGGACATAATGAGTTTTCTCTCATCTCTCCACTCCATATTTAGGCATCCAAATTCAATTTAGTCACCTTATAACTCTTGGGAAAGGTCAGAGGTTATGAATGTATATGTCTTTAGAGGCCCAGCAGGTAACTAGAATGTGTGTTGTAATGTAATAGTTAGCATTCCAATTCAGCCCAAGTAACTCCCATCCACCTGATGAGTTAACCTGCCAGGCCCATTTTCTAGCCCTGGTGATATGATCTCATAGGTCACATTTAGGTCTGATATCAGATAGTAATTATTCCCAATATGATAGAACTGTAATGGAAGCTAAAATAGTCAGATTTTATGGAATAGATGACAGTGGCTCAACTTCTGGAGCTAAGTATGTTCCCTGATGGATTGGGAGCTTGGAGGAGGCTTGGTTAATCCCCTGAGTATAGAACATCTTCTCTGATCTTTTGGGAAAAAAAAAAAATCAGTGGAGGCAAAGCACAGTGAAAATATAAACAAGCATTAAATATAAAATCCTTCATTCTCAACTGGCAGTACTTAATGCTGGGAAAACAGCCCTGACCCAGGAAGATACTGAGCAGAATCCTTTCCTTGGCTTCTCCCCTGTCTTTTTTCTAGGCTCACAGAAAGTAAGCAGTGCTTGATTTTCCCAATTTCTGATATTGCAGCATTGATTATTGCCTTTTGCTGCAAACTTGATTTGAGCAATAAAGGAAGGCACTGTATAAAATTTTTTCTACAACTTTTGCTAATTTCTGTAAGATTCCATTAGGTTTCATTGAGTAACTCTAATAATGCAGTTGTTGCTAATCACCAAGTGGTATATAATGTCTGCTTTTATTTTTTTTTAATTAAAAAACAGACTCTACCTACTTATACTTTGTGATGGTCCTTTGTTTTATTACACATGAATTAAACAATGTACCGACTACCTTGAGAAGCTGCTTCTCCTCTCTCCAGTTTTCCACCTCTCCCACTAAATACTCTGAAATCATATTTTTAGCAAATTCATTTGTCTGGTTGACCTCGTATGGTGTGTTGTTTAGTGGAAATGATCCTTCTGCAACCTAAATGACTTAAGCATATTTTTTAAAAATTTGATACTAAAGATGTGTCTCTGAGAGCTCTAGGTTTGTCTTCAGCCAGGTCATTTAGCTTTTTGCCTGAAAGGAGTTCCAGATGCATAAGGCACTTAAGAATAATGTGTCTAACATCACATGTACCCCTATATTAGGTCTGTGCCAAGATCAAGGTCAAAGGTGTAAACTGCAGCTCATTTACTCAGCCATAAAAAGAAACGAAATTGAGTTATTTGTAGTGAGGTGGATGGACCTAGAGTCTGTCATACAGAGTGAAGTAAGTCAGAAAGAGAAAAACAAATACCGTATGCTAACACATATATATGGAATCTAAAAAAAAAGAAAATGGTTCTGAAGAACCGAGGGGCAGGACAGGAATAAAGACGCTGACGTAGAGAATGGACTTGAGGACACAGGGAGGGGGATGAGTAAGCTGGGACGAAGTGAGAGAGTGGCATGGACTTATATATACTATCAAATGTAAATTAGATAGCTAGTGGGAAGCAGCCGCATAGCACAGGGAGATCAGCTCGGTGCTTTGTGACCACCTAGAGGTGTGGGATAGGGAGGGTGGGAGGGAGACGCGAGAGGGAAGAGATGTGGGGATATATGTATATGTATAGCTGATTCACTTTGTTATACAGCAGAAACTAACACACCATTGTAAAGCAATTATACTCCAATAAAGATGTTAAAAAAAAAAATAATGCTGCACTGAACATGGCGGTGCAGATATCTTTTAGAAAAAAAAAAAAGATAGCAGTGAGTGAGTCAGCTGATACTCTTAAGTGTAGTGTCAGCCTTTGCATTGGTGGCTGAAGAAGATTTAAAGGTCTTTTATGACCTTTTTTCACTTTCTGAAATGGCAAATTAATCTCCAGACTAATTAATACTATGGATTCATAAATTAATACAATAGGTATTTAATACATTAAGAGTACGAATATTTTGTTAAATCCCAACTGATTAAATGAAATACTTGTTGACTTCATAGATATCCAAATAACAAAAGAAAGAGGCATACCTATAAAGGATGAAAACATTTTAAAAAGTTAATAAATTTTGAATTGAATTCTTGAGTTGAATAAAAATTTTTTGAGTTGAACAAAATTATTAGATGAACAAGAGATAAAAATCATCACGCTATAGAGGTGCCTAAAAAAATTAAGATTGTGATATTATTCCAAAGGGATGTGGCTGCCAGAATGTTGTCAATATAAGTGCAAAAAAATTAAAATAAATATCCCAAGGAAGATTATCTCACAGGAATGGGGAAGATCATTCAGACTTGTCATTTCATAATAATTGTGCTAAGGGAAAATAAGCTAACTCCTCTGATTTTGTTTTTAATTGCAAATACAATTTTTCTCCCATAATAATATTGATACTTACATGAATATAAGCTTTAGTTAGCAAATAATTTATACACTGCATAACAATAAACACTGAAAGAAATATTTTAATTTTAAGATTTGGTGTATAATAATAAATACCAAAAGGAAAATTTTAATGTTAAGATTTGGCTTCTTAAACAGATGTTTTTTCTTTTCAATTCACCTCATCTCTGTCATAACATCCAATTAAGGTTCACAAGACTTAAGAGGTTTTAGGACTTCCAGCACAAGTGAGCCCCAAAGCAAGATTTATCTGTTATTCTTCATCAAATGTTGTGTGTTATCAGCCTTGTTTTCCTTGGAAATGTTTGAGGTTTGTTTAACAGAAAGATGTACAAGTTCAGAATGAGTCCGACTAGTCATGTCATTTATATGAGGTGATCTTTTCATTGTGTTAGAGGAGATTTCACACTTTGGGATATATGTTTAAGAGTTTGCAGTTGCCTTCCTTTAACTTTTTGGGTCAAAGCCTATTCTAAATGTATTACCAGGATTTCTAATATTCCAGGTCATATATCTTAAAGGGATGTTTTGTTCCAAGATCTGATGTTCTTTCAGGAGGAAAATACACTAAGGCCAATGACTGAATGTTTGGGGCCAATTTATGGCCTGGTTTGTCCCAGAAACCTGTTTGTTGAAATAAAAGATGGTGGAAATGTGTTTAGTGTCCATAACCTTTACTAGCCATATTGGGAATTTGTAACTCTTGGCTGTCTTTTTCTGTTTATTTAAAAATTCCTTATTTGGTTTGTTCAATAGCTTTTCTGAAGTTTTTTATTTCTACTCAGTTTTCTTTTTTTTTAAACTACTTTATTGAGGTATCTTTGACATGTAAAAATAATATATATTTAAGGTGTACAACTTGATGTTTTGATAAATGTGTACATTGTGAAAAGATCACCACAGTCAAGCTAAGTAACATATCCATCCCATCTCCGTAGTGTGTGTGTGTGTGTGTGTGTGTGTGTGTGTGTGTGTTAAGAAGATTTAAGATCTATGTTCTTAGCAAATTTCAAGGATGCTATACAGCATTGTTAACTGTCATTACCATGCTGTACTTTAGGTCTTCAGAACTCATTCATCTTGCACAACTGAAACATTGTCCCCTTTGACCAACATCTCCTCATTTCCCCCCCCTCCTCTGCACGTGGCAACCACTATTCTGCTCTCTGCTTCTATGAGTTTTACTATTTTAGGTCCCACATGTAAGCAAGATCATTCAGTATTTGTCTCTCTGTGTCTGGCTTATTTCACTCAGCATGATGTCCTTCAGGTTCATCTGTGTTGTCACAAATGGCAGGATTCCCATCTTTGTTAAGACTAAATAATACCCCATTGTATGTACATACCACATTTTCTTTATCCATTCATTCATCAAGGGACCTTTAAGTTGTTTTCATAGCTTGGCTATATTATGAGTGATGCTACAATGAACACAGGTGTATACCTATTCGAGATCCAGATTTCATTTCCTTTGGGTATATACCCAGTAGTGAAATTGCTGGGTCATATACTAGTTATTTTTAATTTTTTGAGGAATCCCCATACAGCTTTTCATAATGCCTTTACCAATTTACATTTCCATCACCAGTGCATAAGGCTCCCTTTTCTCTACCTCCTCTCCCACTTATCTTTTTGATGATAACCATTCTAACAGATGTGAGTGATATCTCCTTGTGGTTTTGATTTGCATTTCCCTGATGGTAGTGATGGTGAACATCTTTTCATGTATCTTTTGGCCACTTGTGCGTCTTTTTTTGAGAAATGTCTATCCAGGTCCTCTGGCCATTTTTTAAATTGGGTTATTTGGGATTTTTTTTTACTCTTCAGTTATATGAGTTTTTTAAAAATATATTTTGGATATTAACCCCTTGTCAAACATATGGTCTGTAAATATTTTCTTCCACTAGGTAGGTTGGCTTTTCACTCTGTTGATTGTTTCCTTAGCTGTACAGAAGCTTTTTAGTTTGATGCAACTTCACTTGTCAATTTTTGTCTTAGTTGCCTGTGTTTTTGCTGTCATGACCAAAGAATTGTTGCTAAGACCAGTATCAAGGCGCTTTTTTCCTATGTTTTCTTCTAGTAGTTTTACAGTTTAAAGACTTATATTTAAGTCTTTCATCTATTTTGAGTTAATTTTTGGTACTTGGTGTGAGATGAGGGTACAGTTTAATTCTTCTGCACGTGGCTATCCAGTTTTCCTAATACCATTTATTGAAGAGACTATCTTTTCCCCATTGTGTGTTCTTGGCACCTTGTCAAAGATTAGTTGACTGTATAAGCACAGGTATATTTCCAGGCTCTTTATTCTGTTCCATTGGTCTATATGCCTGTTTCTGTCCCAGTAACATAGTGTATTGATTACTATAACTTTGTAATGTAGTTTGAAACCAGGAAATGTGATGCCTCCAGCTTTGTTTTTCTTGTTCAGTTTCTGAGTTTGAAAGTATTCCCTCTTCTGTTTTTTGGAAGAGTTTAAGAAAGATTGGCATTAATTATTTTTAAAATATTTGGTAGAATTCACCTGTGAAGCCATCTGGTCCTGGGCTTTTCTTTGTCAGGAGGTTTTAGATTACTGCTTCAATATTTTTGTTTGTTACTGGCCTGAACTAGAAAAAGGAGAACAAACTAAGCCCACAGTTAGCAGAGGAAAGAAATAATAAGAACTAGGGCAAAAACAAATCAGAGAATAGAAAAACAATTGAAAAGATCAACTAAACTGAGTTTGTTTTTTGAAAAGATGAAATTGACAAACCCTTAGCCAGACTGAGGGGAAAAAAAGGGAGAAGATGCAAATAAATAAAATCAGAAATGAAAGAGGAGACATTACAATGGATGCTTCAGAAATTAAAAGGGTGATAGAGACTATTATGAACCATTATATGCCAAAAAATAGGAAAACCCAGAAAAAAATGAATAAATTCTCAGAAA
The DNA here is from genome assembly GCF_028023285.1 of Balaenoptera ricei. NCBI lineage: Eukaryota > Metazoa > Chordata > Mammalia > Artiodactyla > Balaenopteridae > Balaenoptera > Balaenoptera ricei. Next base: position 55,012,348 of record NC_082644.1, on the reverse strand, counting down.
CATATGACCTTTAAGACTGAATCTCAATTTTCATGCATTCATTTAATAAATATTTATTGAACATCTACTATGTATTAGGCAAATTTCTAGGTGTAACTAAGGATATAAAGCCCAAGGGACAAGAGTTTGCTGTTGGGAATTTATCATATTATTAAGTTTCTACTGATTATATTGAGTTTCTACTGATTATAGTTGCTAGATATTTTAAGAACTAAGAGAATTTCCCCCAGTTCTGTAAATAGGTAATACATCTGTAGCGCTGGTTCTTAACCCCGGCTGTACTTTAGAGTCACCTGGAAAGCTTTATAAAAAATACAAATATCTGGGCTCCACTGAAGACCAATTAAATTAGGATCTCTGGGGTTGGAGCCCTGCCATCAATAATTTTGTAAAAGCTCTCCAAATACTTTAATGTGTATCCAGTGTTAGAATTGCTGCTCTATTGGAGGGCATGATAGTGAAATGATGAGGTTTGTCTCCAGCTTTCTGAGAATTTAGAGGTTGGGGTTATGAAGAAAAGAAGATATTTTCTGATAAAGAGATTTCTTTATGTTTAACTTCCTCATTCAGGTTTTTATAGAATGACTTAATCTGCAGTGTGGGAGGAAAAGTCATGGACACCAGCATGTCAGGACATAAAAGTAGTGATTTCCTCTATACTCCTGTGAGCCACAGCAATAACCTTTCTGTGTAGTTCTCCAGTTGTCTAGTATTACTCAAGATCAACCTTGCCCAAAGTGGCGAATAGACTTAGTGATTTCTGAAATTTTCTTCCATTCCATTATTAAGCTTATAGATATGACCCTTTAAACCTCCAGGTTGTTAGTGACTAAGTTAATTCCCAGTGACTGGGGTGGTTTATGCAATTTCTCTGAGGTCAACTTCCCCTCAATTTCATTAAATTACTTAACCATAGAGTTTAACTTTCCACCTTCAATTCAGCATTCATTATCCCTGTCCCCCTAAAAAAAGAAAGACTTCCTTGAATTCTATTTCATCTGTTTGATCCCAATTTGTATCAATACAATAGAAGAGAGGAGTTTATCTAACTCTGTTTTGCTTAGTTTCAACCACTGGGGATGGGGGGTGCGGGATAAAGGGACGAAAGGGTATGTGCCTACGTGTGTGCGTGCGTGTGTGTTTGTGAGAATGAGAGAGAGAGAGATTGAAATAAAAGAACACAAGATATTAAGAGAAAACAAAAAAAGAGAGATACCAGAATTACATACATTGGGGAATGGATACTTTACCTAGAGACAGAAAAAAATAAGTACAGAACGCTAAGTAACATCATATTTATGTGTGATCATCAGCTGAAGCCCATAACTACACATGCCAAGCTCAAATAGCTTCCGGGCCAAGCTCTACCTTGGCTTTGCGGTAGGACTCATTAGTCAAGATAGAGATCCTTTCCTATGGGAAACAGTCACCTATTTGGGAACCTGACTCTTAAGAAAAACCGTGTGTCTCATTGCCTCTGATAGAAACTTTATCCTATTTTGTGGATTATCCCCTTTATTTTTTTTTTTAATCAAACTACTAATTTTGAATATTGACCCCACTCTTTTCTAGCTGTGTGATGTAGGATTAGGTTCTCAGTTTCTCTGGGATTTAGGTGGCTCATCTACGATGTCAAGTGGACAGTGCCTGGAACAGAATAGGTGTTCAATAAATGTTTATATTGAAAGAATGTCTAAGGTGCCCTTCAACTCCAAATCGAATGTGTGGCCCATTTTGCTGTTAGATAGGAAGAGGAGTCTAAAACTGCTCTGAATATGAATGGTTTTAAAGAAAAATGTTGTGATTCTCCAGGCCCTCATTTTGCAGTGGACATCTGGGTGATACAGGCATATCGAAGAGCTTTTGTCTCTAGCCAAAATAATTCATAAATTCCCAGTTCCAGGGCTGTATGGGGTGAGGTTGTGAGAGTCCTAGAGTTTCATAATACACATTTTCCTCATGGGGAAGATGGAAAAGTTGGACTTGATGTTGCTAAAACACATTTGTTTTTATTCTCATTCTTTGCCTCTTTTGGCTACCGAGCAAATGTAAGATCATTTGCAAATCTTATGGCATGTGTGTATGTGTTATAAAGTACATGTCCTTCCTGCTGGTGGATCTCTAGCCAAAGGCAGCAATCCCCCTGACCCCCACCCCTCGCCCTCTTTCAGAGGGAACAAATGCATTGTAGTGACAAATACAACTTTGAGTAAATATGTGAAAATAAACATGTCTGTAGAAAAGAGCCAAAGTTTCTTTCCTTTGGTAGCTACTTAGTTTCGTTGTAAACTTTTCATCTTTGGTTTATTGTAGAAAGATTTTAATTGGGTTTCAGGTTCAAAAATTAGAGCAAATATGAGGCCCAAAATTCTTTGTGACCTGAAATTATCCTTATAGCATTTCCTTCTGTTCTACTCCTTCCTTCCTTCCTTCTTCCCTCCCTCCCTCCTTCCTTCCTTCCCTCCCTCCCTCCTTCCTTCCTTCCTTCCTTGCATTTCTCAATAAATGCTTGTGGAATGCTAACAGTAAACCATGCTTCACTGGGCACTGGAACTCAGAGATCACACACAGGGACTGCAAAGGAGAAAAGCAAGTAACCAAAAATACATTTTCTAAAAGTGGAAAGTATCCTGGGTGGCTGCAGGCCTGTGTCCTGATCCTTTCAGCTGATGGCCACGCTGCGGACTCTGTGCCTTTTCTCCTGACGAGCCCTCTTCCTACAACGCCTCCCACTGCCCATGCCCACAAACCCTCAGTGTTATCTAAAGTAACCTCCAGCGGTGATCCCTAGTCTCACTTTGCTATATTTCTAAGGCACTATGTTTGCACCACTTTTAATCACTTTTACCTAGCCTGACTTGTGTTATAGTTATTAATAAGACCCTGTCCCCCACTAGACTGTCAGCACGATGGGCACAGGTTTTATCTTGCTTTTCTTTATGTCTCCCTGTTTTGCAAAGCAGGTACTCAGTCAGTGCTGGCTGAATTGACCGAATGGACTATGGGGGCCAGTAACCTACTGCCGTACTTTAGGAAGCAGGAGCAGGGAGGGAAGGCTGTGTTTTGAATCCTCCTTTCTCCCATCACCCTCTTGGGACTTGTATGGCCCATACAGGACACCCCTCCTAAGATATCACCTTTGTAAGTTACTTCTGTCTCTCATCAGTCGGTCCCTTTGTCTAATACCTCCGTATTTAGTATCCAGACCATGCCCATTAGCTGTTGATGCTACATTATACTGATATGTGTTCTATTTGGACTTGTGGATTATTTTACAACTAAATTATAGCTTTGAAAAGGGTCAGGGGAGTCCTCATTTTTGTACCTTTCACAATGCCTTGGCTTAGTACTGGTTCCGATTGGATGCTCAATAAATGTGTGAAGTGACTGTAAATCAGAAAGCATTCTACCAGAATTTGTGAACCAGAACGTCCTGCCCAGGGGCTCCTCTTCACTTTGAGATTGCGTGTTGTATGTTGTCTCATTAGATTATCTGAGCAGTCTGCTCGGGGCAGTTTCTGGTTTCATTAGAAGCTGGGCATGATCACTGTGGTTTCCAGTGTCTCGTTCTTGCCTTCTTCTCTTTTGATTACATGAGTGCCCTCCTCATTTTCATAACCCTAGCCGCTATTTGTGAGAACTCAATGCTTTGTTGTAGCATGTCTGTCTTTGAAGAATAGGCAGAGATATGTAAAATCATACTTGTTTGGGAAAAGAAATTGGCACTGGTTTTTCTAGTTGTAATTTAGAACATACCAGACACTCATAATAGCAAATAAACCAATTTGAAACTCACAGGCCAAACTCCAAAATTCAGTCTGTAGTATCCTCATGTGTATCTATATTTTAATTGAACAGCTCTGCAGCCTCTAAGCTGCCGCTCAGGAATCTGTAAAAGTACAGTTCCCTATTGTCAAGAGAAGATCAAAGAACAGAGAAGATGTCATCTTAGAATGTTTTTCCTAAACCTATGTGGTTTCCATTTATACTGAATTTGGTCTACACATTAAGTTTTAGTAACTCTCTCTGTATACATAAATCAGAGTCTCCAAGCCGGCACAGCATTCAGAATGTCTTTATAATGAGAGATTAGTATAGAGCAGAAGTGTTGAACTGTAAAACTAATGTTACAAAAATATGTTACCTATGCCAAAGAAACACTTTCATGTCGAGGACTCAATTTATGGCACCGTTTTTCAGTGTGGAATTCCGTTACCCCTTCTTCTTTTTAAAATTGCTTTTAAAATTCAGCTTTCAGGCCAACTCTTATTTTGGGTCCTTAGGCCGCATTAGAGCCCCTAGCAGATCAGGAAGAACTGGTGTGACACCAGGGTCTGGTCTGTTCCCCGCCAGCTCACCTACTGATGGATGACGCCTGGCCGCATGCCTCCTTGTTGTTTGCTGTATTATTACAACAGAAAGCATTTTCAAAAGCTACATTTATCAAGTTGTCATAATAGTTTGGCTTGCATATCTATCTAACCAGAAAAAATAAAATAAATCTCTCCCTTAGCACTAATCTGTTTGAGCCACGTGATACATCACATGCAGAAGAGGCAGTGCAAAACAAATAGGCATCCTATATGACATTCAGGGACCTTTCAACTAAATGCTTATGAGGGGAGATATCTTTTATGCTTGCATTTGTAAGTCCCATAGCACGAAAGACCTCTGTCTCCTTGTTTCAAAGGTACTTTTCCACTGGAGGTCGTATGTGTGTTGGGGATACATTACTCCTAGAATTTTGGCGGCTTTGTCTAATGAAGGAGCTTTAACCTTAAATGGAAAAAAACTGACGTTTACCAGGAAGAAGGTCCAAGACACCTTTAACATTTAAGATCAGTTTTTCATAGGCAAGTGATACCAGATTAAACATTATTTGTTATGTAGACTCTTATAAGTAAATTTCTTATTTGACATAGGTGGTTGTCTGGGAGTACATGACTGTTCAGGGGGGATCGGTGTGGGTAGAATGAGATTCATGTTCAGAGTCAATATACATTCATTAAATGTTTGTTAAAAATACTTCAAATCTATTAATGTTAATAAATAACTAGGGGTGCATACTAGAACATCTCCAATCATTCAGAGATATATAATGAATATATAATATAAGCATAGTCATCTGTAGATACTTTTTTATTGAGATATAATTGACCATATAGCATTGTGTAAGTATAAGGCATGTGAGTTGATTTGATCCATGTATATATTGCAATATGATTATCACTTTAGCATTAGCTAATGCTTCTATCATGTCACATAATTATTCTTTCTTTTCTTGTAGTGGGAACAATTGAGATCTAGTCTCTCAGCAACTTCCAAGTTTACAATATGGTCTTGTTGTCTATAATCACTAGGCTGTGCATTAGATCTCCAAGACTTATTTATCTACTAGTTGCAAGTTCATACCCTTAAAGGACATCTCCCCAATTCCCATGCCTCCGAGGCCCTGGTAATCACCATTCTACTCTCTGTTTTTACGTAGTTACTTTTTTTTTTTTTTAAGATTGATTGATTGATTGATTGATTGATTGATTGCTGTGTTGGGTCTTCGTTTCTGTGCGAGGGCTTTCTCCAGTTGCGGCAAGCGGGGGCCACTCTTCATCGCGGTGTGCGGGCCTCTCACTATCGTGGCCTCTCTTGTTGCGGAGCACGGGCTCCAGACGCGCAGGCTCAGTAGTTGTGGCTCACGGGCCCAGTTGCTCCGCGGCATGTGGGATCTTCCCAGACCAGGGCTCGAACCCGTGTCCCCTGCATTGGCAGGCAGATTCTCAACCACTGCGCCACCAGGGAAGCCCCCATAGTTACTTTTTGAAGAAGGGACAGAGCTGAATCAACTCATCCTGTTGGGACCAAGTGCCACACAAAATTTCCACATGAAAAAGGCTCATTTTGATTCTCATGAAAGACATTCTAAATTAGAATTAAATAATTATTTTAAACATGGAATAAAATGTAGAGCATTAAAGAATGACTTTTTTAAGCACAAGAGTGAGACAGAGAGAGATAAGGGGAAAATGAGAACTCGGGACTTAGGAGATGCACAGGGATGGCGTGTCTTCTAACTCCTTTTCTCCCCGTGCAAAGCAAGACCACCACTAACCATCTGTGGTGCACGGACTCCAGTTCTAGCCCCTAGGTTTTCACCATCCAGTTTGACCCACAGATTAGGGTAGTGAGCATCTGAGGATAGCTTCACACACCGTGTCCGCAGGTTCGTATAGCTTCCTTTTTAATGGCCAAGTTCATTGGTATCAAGTTTTGTTTCCCGAAAGAAACTCTTACGATAATATGTCGTGGAACGTGAAAAGCAGCCCAGCAGTGCATTTGCACTTCGTTCTCTTGGGTGTTCTCAGAATTTGTTATTCCTCTGGAGGTCTTTGGAAAAAGCCCTAAAAATGGCGAAGTATTTTAACCGGCTCCGTAGGGACCCCCTCCTGCACTATGCCTCCCGTGAGTACTGAAAGGCTCACTTGAAGTGAAGGAGGAAATCAGTGTTCCAGTACTCCGTGAAGCCCCGGCTGAGGCTCTCAATCTGCCGGGCTTGTCCAATTCATGGTCATTTTCAGACCCATGGTCTAAAGGACCCGTAGTCCTTCTGGCGTGAATTGCTGCCATGGTTTTATGTCTGTTCTCTTGTAAAGAGCTCAGAGTGTCCTTTTGGATGACCAAAACAAGAGAGAGAGATAAGCAGATGGACTGTCTTACTTCAGAATTCTTTGCCCATGAGTCCGTATTTGAAAGGCAGGAGGTACTCAGAGAAATACAGTAACCTGTTCTGACTTAGCAGCACTCTTCGGTTTTTTGAAAATCAAAGGCAAAGCTTCATGAGCCTAATACAAGTGCAATTGTCCTTAAGAACTCTGGCATTTAATATACACATTTATCAGATTTTCTTATAACGGTTCACTAACACGAAGGATGAATCTGGTTGTGTCACCAGAAGGATCTGTTTGCTTAGAGAGGAGATGTGAAGAATTTTTAATTTAAATTGATGTATTTACCAGATCCTTTTTATTCTTAATGAGAGATGAATGAATATACCTTCCTCTTTTAAAGATTTATGTAAGCAGGGGGGATAAAAGCCAACAAATGGCTAAAGCCTGGAAAGAGAGCTTTTAATTTTCCATGGCAATTCCACTCTTCTAAGGTTGTTAAATTATGGTAATAGAAACTAAGATAACATTAGGATGTTAAGTACTGGAAGAGTTTGGATGGTTTGTTATGTGTTAATCGGAGACCGATAAAGTATGCTTCAAGCCTATACTAATCTCATTATAAGTGAATTAAAATAAATCACAAATGATAGCTTTTTTTTTTTTTAAATTTATTTATTATTTATTTATTATTTATTTTTGGCTGTGTTGGGTCTTCGTTTCTGCGCGATGGCTTTCTCTAGTTGTGGCAAGCGGGGGCCACTCTTCATCGCGGTGCGCGGGCCTCTCACTGTCGCGGCCTCTCTTGTTGCGGAGCACAAGCTCCAGACGCGCAGGCTCAGTAGTTGTGGCTCACGGGCTTAGTTGCTCCGCGGCATGTGGGATCTTCCCAGACCAGGGCTCGAACCCGTGTCCTCTGCATTAGCAGGCAGACTCTCAACCACTGCGCCACCAGGGAAGCCCCACAAATGATAGCTTGATGTTGAGGTGATTTCCTTTTTTGAGAAAAGGAACTAAGTCAAAATTAATAAATGACTGGTTAGGAGTAAAGAGGAAAGGAAAGGAAAGGAAATTTCTGTACAAATTTGGTTTAAACTATATTTTTATTTATATTTTGTTCTTTTATACTTGAACCAGTTTCTGATTCATTAATTGGTACAATATTTAACTCACTAAATATAGTCCTGTAACTGTTTCATAGTTTTCATTGAGCAGATGCATTTACTTAAATCCTTTGTTATTGGTGGCCTATAACTTTCCTCAGAAACCATTTTGGACTGAAATTTCTAATGTTTGTTTTCATTTCCAGAGGTGAATTTTATTTTGTTAAAATATGAAGAAAATCTTTCAGCTGTTTTATATTAACTGCTTTTTTAAGAATTTTTTTAAAAAACAGAAGAAAATATTTTTTACTGCATAATTCTCAGATGAGGCTTTTATGCCCAGATAAATGCCTTCAGTGAAGAAATTCATGCTTGGCAAGAATTAGAATCCTTGCAGTGGAATAGTCACTTTGTTACTTAAGTAAAAATGATATTCCGATTTAACAAACTTGAACTTTCAAGAAATACAAGCTTTTCTGCACTGAAGTTCTTTCACATTACATTTTACTGCCGAGTGTGGTTCTCTTGGAGATGTTCCCAATGTACAGTGTGTATCTAGATGTCATTTACTTACTGGCTTTACCAGAATTGAGAAGCAGGTTATGTACTGATGTGGAAAATAAGGTGCAGTTAACCCCCAGTCTCAGCCTCCAAGGTTTAATCTAGTGTTAGGATTTTCCACGTCTTGAGTACATCTTGTTCCTTTTGTATTATTATTGTTGTTGTATATGCTTTAGAGTTAGACACACCTGGGTTCCAATCCCTGGTTCTCTCTTTCCTGAGTAGGTATATGGCTTTCAGCCTCCTAGTCTTTCTCAACCTCAGTTTTCTTATCTATTAAATGGGAATAATGAAGCCTTTCAGTTGTTGGAAAATTAGAGATAATGTGCACAGAATACCTAATACTGGACCAGATACCTATAGCAGACACTCAGTATATAGTAGACGTTAATATTAATATTATTGTCCACAATTTGATAGTGTCTTTTAATAACAAGGACTTTTCCAAACTCAAACATTACCACTTTACTATCATATTTCACTCAAATTAAATAAGGTCTCACTCAAAAAGTAATACAATACAGTGAAGGGAAGACTTAACTCAGGAGCAGAATTAAATTATTTGCAAATCAGTATTAGGTGTTAGATAATTACAGAATGTACTTTGGAAATGGTGGCAAGTGTTTTTTTCTTTGCTATGTTTTGTGTTTGTTTTCTTAATAGTTTTATTTCTGCAGGAACCACTGATCAAAAAGTGGCTAAAGTCCAAATGAGATTGAAAGTAACAACATTTCTTTATATAGAATATGATACATTTATCTAAAATGAGGGTGATTTTGTAGTTTTGAAAAGTGCCAGCATTTGAAAGACAGCAAATCAGTGTGGGAACAGCAAATTCAAAGGGTGTACCTGTCTGCCTTATGATTGCCCATATAAACTTGGATTCTCTGAGATTGGGAGACTGGTGAGTGGGATAGAATTTTTTTGAAGACATCAAATTGTAGACGGCAGGAACAAAGAGTCACATTTCCTGGGAATCAGAGAGTCTTCTTAAGGCTTATCTCTAGTGAGTGGTAACAGACAGACTCGGGATGACGATACTCCCCCGGAAGTCCAGCTCAGCTTTTTTTTTGAGGGGGGTGGTGGTGAGTATAGCTGCTTTACAATGTTGTGTTAGTTTCTGTTGTACAATGAAGCAAATCAGCTATATGTATACATATATCCCCTCCCTCTCACCCCCTCCCCCATCCCACCCATCTAGGTCATCACAGAACACCAAGCTGAGCTCCCTGTGCTATACAGCAGGTTCCCTCTAGCTATCTGTTTTACACATGGTAGTGTATACATTGTCAATCCTAATCTCCCAATTCATCCCACCCTTCCCATCCCCCACTGTGTCCACACGTCTGTTCTCTATGTCTGTGTCTCTATTCCTGCCCTGCAAATAGGTTCATCTGTACCACTTTTTTAGATTCCACATATATGCGTTATTATATGATATTTGTTCTCCTCTTTCTGACATACTTCACTATGTATGACAGACTATAGGTCCATCCACATCTCTACAAATGACCCAATTTCGTTCTTTTTTATGGCTGAGTAATGTTCCATTGTATATATGTACCACATCTTCTTTTTTTATTTTTATTTTTATTTTTATTTATTTATTTTTTAAGTGTTTTTTTTTTTATAGCTACTTTATTTATTTATTTTTTTTGGCTGTGTTGGGTCTTCGGTTCGTGCGAGGGCTTTCTCTAGTTGTGGCAAGCGGGGGCCACTCTTCATCGCGGTGCAGGGACTGCTCTTCATCGCGGTGCGCGGGCCTTTCACTATCGCGGCCCCTCCCGTTGCAGGGCACAGGCTCCAGACGCGCAGGCTCAGTAGTTGTGGCTCATGGGCCCAGCTGCTCCGTGGCATGTGGGATCTTCCCAGACCAGGGCTCGAACCCATGTCCCCTGCATTAGCAGGCAGATTCTCAACCACTGCGCCACCAGGGAAGCCCTACCACATCTTCTTTATCCATTCCTCTGTCGATGGACATTTAGGTTGTTTCCATGGCCTGGCTATTGTAAATAGTGCTGCAATGAACAATGGGGTGCATGTGTCTTTGGGAATTATGGTTTTCTCAGGGTATATGCCCAGTAATGGGATGGCTGAGTCATACTGTAGTTCTATTTTTAGTTTTTTAAGGAACCTCCATATTGTCCTCCATAGTGGCTGTATCAATTTACATTCCCACCAAAAGTGCAAGAGGGTTCCCTTTTCTCCACACTCTCTCCAGCATTTATTGTTTGTAGATGTTTTGATGATGGCCATTCTGACCAGTGTGATACCTCATTGTAGTTTTGATTTTCATTTCTCTAATAATTAGTGATGTTGAGCATCTTTTCATGTGCTTCTTGGCCATCTGTATGTCTTCTTTGGAGAAATGTCTATTTAGGTCTTCCACCCATTTTTTGATTGGGTTGTTTCTTTTTTCTTATATTGAGCTGCATTAGCTGTTTATGTATTTTGGAAATTAGTCCAAATATTTTCTCCAATTCTGAGGGTTGTCTTTTCGTCTTCTTTATGCTTTCCTTTGCTGTGCAAAAGCTTTTAAGTTTCTTTAGGTCCCATTTGTGTATTTTTGTTTTTATTTTCATACTCTAAGAGGTGGGTCAAAAAAGATCTAGCTGTGATTTATGTCAAAGAGTGTTTTTTCATATGTTTTCCTCTAAGAGTTTTATAGTGTCAGGCCTTACATTTAAGTCTTTAATCTGTTTTGAGTTTATTTTTGTGTATGGTGTTAGGGAGTGTTCTAATTTCATTCTTTTACATGTAGCTGTCCAGTTTTCCCAGCAGCACTTATTGAAGAGACTGTCTTTTCTCCATTGTATATCCTTGCCTCTTTTGTCATAGATTAGGTAAGCATAGGTGCATGGGTTTATCTGTGGGCTTTCTATCCTCTTCCATTGATCTATATTTCTGTTTTTGTGCCAGTACCATACTGTCTTGATTACTGTAGCTTTGTAATATAGTCTGAAGTCAGAGAGCCTGATTCCTCCAGCTCCGTTTTTCTTTCTCAAGATTGCTTTGGCTACTCAGGGTCTTTTGTGTTTCCATACAAATTGTAAAATGTTTTCTTCTAGTTCTGTGAAAAATGACATTGGTAGTTTGATAGGGATTGCACTGAATCTGTAGATTGCTTTGGGTAGTATTGCCATTTTCACAACATTGGTTCTTCCAATCCAAGAACATGGTATATCTCTCCATCTGTTTGTGTCATCTTTGACTTCTTTCATCAGTGTTTTATAGTTTTCTGCATACAGGTCTTTTGCCTCCTTAGGTAGGTTTATTCCTAGGTATTTTATTCTTTTTGTTGTGGTGGTAAATGGGATTGTTTCCTTAATTTCTCTTTCTGATCTTTCATTGTTAGTATATAGGAATGCAGGAAATTTCTGTGCATTTATTTTTCACCCTGCAACTTTACCAAATTCATTGATTAACTCTACTAGTTTTCTGGTGGCATCTTTAGGATTCTCTATGTATAGTATCATGTCATCTGCAAACAGTGACGGTTTTACTTCTTCTTTTCCAATTTGGATTCCTTTTATTTCTTTTTCTTCTATGATTGCCATGGCTAGGTCTTCCAAAACTATGTTGGATAATAGTGGTGGGAGTGGGCATCCTTGTCTTGTTCCTGATCTTAGAGGAAATGCTTTCAGTTTTTCACCATTGTGAATGATGTTTGCTGTGGGTTTCTCATATATGGCCTTCATTATGTTGAGGTAGGTTCCCTCTATGCCCACTTTCTGGAGGGTTTTTATCATAAATGGGTGTTGAATTTTGTCAAAAGCTTTTTCTGCATCTATTGAGATGATCATATGGTTTTTATTCTTTAATTTGTTAATATGGTGTATCACATTGATTGATTTGCTTATATTGAAGAATCTTTGCATCTCTGGGATAAATCCCACTTGATCATGGTGTATGATCCTTTTAATGTGTTGTTGGATTCTGTTTGCTAGAATTTTGTTGAGGACTTTTGTGTCTATGTTCATCAGTGATATTGGTCTGTAATTTTCTTTTTTGTGATATCTTTGTCTGGTTTTGGTATCAGGGTGATGGTGGCCTTGTAGAGCGAGTTTGGCAGTTTTCCTCCTTCTGCAATTTTTTTGGAAGACTTTGAGAAGGATAGGTGTTAGCTCTTCTCTAAATGTTTGTTAGAAGTCATTTGTGAAGCCATCTGGTCCTAGACTTTTACTTCATGGAAGATTTTTGATAACACTTTCAATTTCATTATTTGCAATTGGTCTGTTTATATTTTCTAATTCTTCCTGGCTCAGTCTTGGAAAGTTGTACCTTTCCAAAAATTGTCCATTTCCTCCAGGTTGTCCCTTTTATTTGCATATAGTTGCTTGTAGTAGTCTCTCGCGATCCTTTGTATTTCTGCTGTGTCAGTTGTAATTTCTCCTTTTTCATTTCTAATTTTATTGATTTGAGTCCTCACCTTTTTTTTCTTGATGAGTCTAGCTAAAAGTTTATCAGTTTTGTTTATCTTCTCAAAGAACCAGCTTTTAGTTTTATTTTCTTTGCTATTGTTTTCCTTGTTTCTATTTCATTTATTTCTGCTCTGATCTTTATGATTTCTTTCCCTTCAGTTATTTTGTTGTTTGTCGTCTTCTTTCTCTAGTTCCTTTAAGTGTGAGGTTAGATTTTTGGAGGGGGGGGATTTTTCTTGTTTCTTGAGGTGAGATTGAATTGCTACAAACTTCCCTCTTAGAACTGCTTTTTCTGCGTCTCATAGGTTTTGGGTTGTCATGTTTTCATTGTCATTTGTTTCTATGTATTTTTTAATTTCCTCTTTGATTTCTTCAGTGATTTCTTGGTTATTTAGTAGCGTATTGTTTAGCCTCCATGTGTTTGTGTATTTTACAGTTTTTTTTCCCGGTAATTGATTTCTAATCTCATAGCATTGTGGTCAGAAAAGATGCTTGATACAATTTCAATTTTCTTAAATTTTCCGAGGCTTGATTTGTGCCCCAAGATGTGATCTATCCTGGAGAGTGTTCCATGTGCATGTGAGAAGAACTGCCACTTTCAGGTGGAAAGTCCTATAAACATCAATTAAATCTATCTGGTCTTATGTGTCATTTAAAGCTTGTGTTTCCTTATTTATTTTCTGTCTGGATGCTCTGTCCATTGGTGTAAGTGGGGTGTTAAAGTCCCCCATTTTTATTGTGTTACTGTGGATTTCCCCTTTTATGGCTGTTAGCTTTTGCCTTATGTGTTGAGATGCTCCTATATTGGGTGTATAAATATTTATGATTGTTATATCTTCTTCTTGGATTGATGCTTTGATCATTATGTAGTGTCTTTTTTGTCTCTTATAGCAATCTTTATTTTAAAATCTATCTTGTCTGATGTCAGTATTGCTACTCCAGCTTTCTTTTGATTTCCATTTTCATGGAATATCTTTTTCCATCCCTTCACTTTTAGTCTGTATGTGTCCCTAGGTCTGAAGTGGGTCTCCTATAGACAGCGTATAAACGGGTCTTGTTTTTGTATCCATTCAGCCAGTCTGTGTGTTTTGGTTGGAGCATTTAATGCATGTACATTAAAGGTAATTATCAATATGTATGTTCCTATTACCATTTTGTAAATTGTTTTGGGTTTGTTTTTGTGGGTCTTTTTCTTCTCTTGTGTTTCCTGCCTAGAGAAGTTCCTTTAGCATTTCTTGTAAAGTTGGTTTGGTGGTACTGAGTTCTCTTAGCTTTTGCTTTTCTGTAAAGCTTTTGATTTCTCCATTGAATCTGAATGAGATCCTTGCTGGGAGAGTAATCTTGGTTGTGGGTTTTTTCCTTTCATCACTTTATATATGTCCTGCCACTCCCTTCTGGCCTGCAGAGTTTCTGCTGAAAAATCAGTTGATAACCTTATGGGGATCCCCTTGTATGTTATTTGTTGCTTTTCCCTTGCTGCTTTTAATATTTTTCTTTGTATTTAATTTTTGTTAGTTTGATTAATATGTGTCTCGGCACGTTTCTCCTTGAGTTTATCCTGCCTGGGACTCTGCAGTTCATGGACTTGGATGGGTATTTCCCTTTTCACGTTAGGGAAGTTTTCGACTATAATCTCTACAAATATTTTCTCAGACCCTTTCTCTTTCTATTCTTCTTCTGGGGCCCCTATAGTTTGAATGTTGGTGCGTTTAATGTTGTCCCAGAGATCTCTGAGACTGTCATCATTTCTTTTCACTCTTTTTTCTTTATTCTGCTCTTCAGCAGTTATTTCCACCATTGTGTCTTCCAGCTCACTTATTTGTTCTTCTGCTTCAGTTATTCTGCTATTGATTCCTTCTAGTGTATTTTTCATTTCAGTTATTGTGCTGTTCCTCACTGTTTGTTTGTTCTTTAGTTCTTCTAGGTCCTTGTTAATCATTTCTTGTATTTTCTCAATCTGTGCCTCCATTCTACTTCCAAGATTTTGGATCATCTTTACTATCATTACTCTGAATTCTTTTCCAGGTAGGTTGCCTATTTCCTCTTCATTTATTTGGTCTTGTATTTGATCTTTACTCCTTCGTCTGTAACATATTTTTTTTGTCTCATTTTTTTAATGGGTGGGGCTGTGTTCCTTGTGTTCCTGTCTTACTGCTTGTTTGGCCTGAGGCATCCAGGACTGGAGTTTTATAGGTTTTTTTTTTTTTTTTTTTTTGAAATTCACGTTCTTTTATTTATTTATTTATTTATTTATGGCTGTGTTGAGTCTTCGTTTCTGTGCGAGGGCTTTCTCCAGTTGCGGCGAGCGGGGGCCACTCTTCATCGCGGTGCGCGGGCCTCTCACCATCTCGGCCTCTCTCGTTGCGGAGCACAGGCTCCAGACGCGCAGGCTCAGCAATTGTGGCTCACGGGCCTAGTTGCTCCGCAGCATGTGGGATCTTCCCAGACCAGGGCTCGAACCCGTGTCCCCTGCATTGGCAGGCAGATTCTCAACCACTGCGCCACCAGGGAAGCCCCAGGACTGGAGTTTGCAGGCAGCTGGGTAGAGCGGGCTCTTGGTGCTGAGATGAGGACCTCTGGGAGACCTCACACTGATCAGTATTCCCTGGGGTCTGAGGTTCTCTGTTAATCCAGTGGTTTGGACTCCATGCTCCCACCACAGGAGCTCAGGCCCAACTCCTGGCCTGGAAACCAAGATTCCGCAAGCTGCGCAGCATGGCAAAAAAAAAAGAAAGGCAACAAACAAAAAGGAGCAGAACAATAACAAAGAATAAAAATAAAATAAAATTAGAAAAATGAAAAATGTTTTACAAAAAATAAAAATATAAGTGAAACAACAGAAAAAGGCAAAACAGAACCACAACAGCCAAAAAAAACCCCCAAAAAGGCCTTGGTGGGGGTCGGAGGGGTAGGCAAGGGAGGGCAGGGCTGAGGATCAGGAACTGTGCAGCCAGAAAAGGCCCTGGGGGGTGGGGTGGGGGCGGGGCTTAGGCTCAGCATGGCCAGAGGGGGCTCTGCAGGATGGCGCTTCAGGCCCGGGACCTCAGCAGGCTCGCCAGGCCCGAGATGGCGGGGGGGGGGGCAGAAACACTATCCACATTCCCCTCTGATCCCCTGATCCCCCGATCCCCCGAAGGTCTCTCCCTGTCCCTGCTAATCCCCAGTCTGTGGGTGGGCCCCTCCTAGCATGGGAGCCCCTCTCCTCCCCCACCGCCGTTTGTTTTTGTTTTGTTTTTGCTAAATGAGAAGCATTTAATTCAATCTTTTACATTATATACTTACTTTTCCTATTACCCAAGGATGCTTTTTTTAAATTATTGAACTATAGCCGATTTACAATACTGTGTTAGTTTCAGGCATACATCAAAGTGATTCAGATATCTGTATTTATATATCTATATATCTGTATCTATCTATCTATATATATGTATTCTTTTTCAGATTCTTTTCCATTGTACGTTATTACAAGCTACTGAATATAGTTCCCTGTGCTATACAGTAAAACCTTGTTGTTTATCTATTTTATATATAGTAGTGTGTATATGTTAATCCCAAACTCATAATTTGTCCTCCCCCTCCTTTCCCCTTCGGTAACCGTAAGTTTGTTTTCTATATTTGTGAGTCTGTTTCTGTTTTGTAAATAAGTTTAATTATATTATTTTTTTAGATTCCATATATAAGTGCTATCATATACTATTTGTCTTTATTTGACTTACTTAGTATGATAATCTCTAGGTCCATCTCAAGGATGCTTTTAGAACATACGTAGTAGGTATTCATAGTTTAAAATATCTGGGAAAAGGCTCATTTAAATTATCGAACTAGATGTTTTTCTGCTTTTTAATTTTTTTAGTAAGCATTATCTCTAATAACCCCATTGACATTTGGATAGAACTTTCGTGAGTTATCTCAGTTGGTGATAACAACTTTAGGCACTGCCATTTCCATATACAGTGATATCCAGTTGACAGATGAAGAAGCAAAAACCCTGAGAGGACAAGAGGCTTATGCAAGCGGAAGAGCAAAGTCTATGACTCAGATTGTCAAACTCCTAATTCAGATGTGTTTCCATTATTCCTTTCAGGGAGATAAGGTTAGGAAAAGAAAATAAAAGGAGGGTGAAAAACATAGCATTTTAAGGTCTTCATGATTAATGCCAGAGTTCACTTTTTTAAGGCAATAAGTCATCATTGGATCTCCTTTGTTTTAAAACCTTCAGTGGTTCCCCTCTGCCTCTTGCAAAGTTCACAGTTAGAAGGCTTTTTTTAAATCTCTTTCAGTTCCCCACATACACCCAAAACTACACAACCAAACTGCTTGAAAATGTACAAACACACCTTATCTTTTCATTCCTCTATTCCTTTGCCTATGGTTTCTTCTCCACATATCCTTCACCCTCTTTTAATATCTATTATATTTTTACATCTATTACATAATTAATTTATTTGTTAAATGTCTATATAATGCTTACTATGTGTGAGGCACTGTTTGAAGTGCTTCACAAATATTAACTCAGTTACTCCTCATAATAATCTCAGGAGATAAGTAATATTATCCCATTTTACAGATGACAAAACTGAGGTATAGAAACTAAGGAATCAGGATTCCAGAAAGAAGATTCTGCATTCAAACCGGGTACTCTCAACCACTACAGTATGTCACATACGCACTAGGAATTTCAAAATTGAAAAACATATCACATTCAGCCAACACTGATGTCTACATGGCATGCTACCAAAGGCCTCCAGGCCATAGCATTAATTACTTTGTAAATTTACCATCAACAGGAGCCTAGCTCTCATCTTTTTAAACTCAGAAACCTGATATTTTTCAGCAATCACACCAAGAACAAATCCTTCTCTTGGAGGTGGACTCGCAATGACAAGTCATTAACCTGTGAGGTTAATATTTCAAGTTAAAATGCCAATTTATTAACTTACAGTGAAAAATAGAACTGTCCATAACATGGACCATTCCCATGTCAGCATGACCAGCGCCTCTGCCTCTTAGCAGTCATGTAAAAACAGACCACTCTTGGCAAATTGCTTTGATCAACATGGCATTGAAATGAGGGATATTTCTGGGATGAGCAAAAAATTCACTGGCATCAACTAGGTTAGTGTGAGGCATCTGGACTGTGATAGCAACAGCCTAGCCAAAGGGATCGGGAGGACGTGAAGTTCATGGGCCCTTAGCCTGGGACATTGCTGGGCTGGGCACTGGCAACCTAGTATCTCTTCCATTCTCCTTTTTTTCTATGATTCTGGCCAGCCCTTTTTTTCCTTTGTTACATTCTACTGTTGAGTGCATATTTATATAGTCAATCTGGTTACAGTCAAGTCTTCAAGCCTGGCACCTTTCTATCTCTCTAAGCTAGCCTTTGTGTAATTGTATTTTCAGATGACATTTTTCTTTTTGATGACGTTCTTGAGACCTAACACAAATACTATCTAGCATTTTTTACACTGAATTATATGAATAATTTTCTTAATAACGAAGACCAAGTCATGCTCATTCTTCTTTGTATTCCCAGAAGTAAATGTATTGCCCAGTATATAATAGGAGCTCAATGGGAGTGTGCTAAACAAACAAGTGAATTAGGGGGCAGTAAAGCATCATGGTTATGAGTGTAAGCTCTGAATGGCTCGGTTTCAAGTCTCAGCTCTACTACTTAATAGTTGTGTGATTTTGGCAAGTTACTTAACCTCCCTAAGCTTCCATTTTCTCTTCTGTAAAATGGGTATAATGATAGTACTCTGTCTCCCAGTGTTCTTGAGAAGAGTAAATAAATTAATACATATAACAAACTTAGAAATATACCTGGAATTCCATCACTATTAGTTATTAATATTATCATTCTCTCAGAATTTCATATTTTACTTGTTTTTTTATAAGTGTGACTTTTTTTTAAAAATTTATTTATCATTTATTTATTATTTATTTTTGGCTGTGTTGGGTCTTCGTTTCTGTGCGAGGGCTTTCTCTAGTTGTGGCAAGCGGGGGCCACTCTTCATCGCGATGTGCAGGCCTCTCACCATCGTGGCCTCTCCTGTTGTGGAGCACAGGCTCCAGACGCACAGGCTCAGCAATTGTGGCTCACGGGCCCAGTTGCTCCGCGGCATGTGGGATCCTCCCAGACCAGGGCTCGAACCCGTGTCCCCTGCATTGGCAGGCAGACTCTCAACCACTGCGCCACCAGGGAAGCCCAGTGTGACTTATTTTGAAAGAGCAGAGTACTGCTGTTCTTAAGTGTCATCATTGAACAGTTAATAAAAAATTGATTGTTTTTGTTCACAAAAGTTCAGTAAAATGGAAACTCCCATATATTGCTGGTGGGAGTATGCAATGGTACAACCTTTATGGAATGCAATTTGGCAATATTTATCAAGAGCCTTATAAAAGTTCATTCCCTTTAGCGCTGTAATTCCCCTTCTAGAAACTTATCTCTCCTAAAGACATAGTGAGAAACTTGGATAAAACATATGCATGGACATGGTTTATCACACGATCACTTATCAAACCCCAAGTTAGAAACTTGGGGTTTAATGACAAGAAATGGAAGAATGATTACACAAGTTATATCATTTGATGGAATAGTATGTAGCTCTCAAAAGGATGTCTTTAAAGTTATTTAGTAGTGTGGAAAAATACCTCCAAAAATTTTTACGTGGAAAAAAAACAAGCTATAAAACTGTATAAGTGATGTTATTTCCTCTGCACTGGAAAGAAATTAATAAATCAAAATAATAGTGATTATCTTTAGATGAGACAGCTGTGGGGGATTTTTGTTCTTTTGCGTCATCTTTCTTTTCTAAAACCTCCACAATGAGGATATACTTTAGAAATGAAGATAATTCTTTAAGAATTATAACTTTCATATTCTTAGATGTGTAATTTTAAAAGCCATGTTGAATGTTAAGTCCAATTTTTATCATATTCTAAATGTAAGATCTATCGTATTAGTGAAACCTATCTTTAGTTTTATACCAGAAATAATTGAGAGGATTCATTTAATATTAATATTTTTCAGAAAACCTTGCATTAAATCTATTTGATTAAATAAGAACTCACTGTAAGTACTTACTTTGACAACTTTTGAAGCAAAATTAATGCTTAGTTTCAACCCTCATAGAGAAATCAATTTATGTATACAACTCCTTTAGATCTGCTCAATTTAACATTTGATAGTAATTCCTCTAAGAGCATACTCAGAAGAAAAGAGAGGCTTTTATATTGGTATTGAGAGGAAATGGTTTTTATAACAAAACACTTAAAATTTTGGGCCCTTCATAGGTAGTAATGAGTTGTTGTTGTTTTTTCTAGGAGCTGTGAGGGAAGAAATATCCGATATAGAACATGCAGTAATGTGGTAAGTATTAAGGTTCTATGATTATGATAAGGTATTTTTTTTTAATTTAATTTTATTTATTTTTTTATACAGCAGGTTTTTAGTAATCATCCATTTTATACACATCAGTGTATACATGTCAATCCCAATCTCCCAATTCCTCCCACCACCCCCCCCACCCCTGCGCCGCTTTCCCCCCTTGGTGTCCATACGTTTGTTCTCTGCATCTGTGTCTCAATTTCTGCCCTGCAAACCGGTTCATCTGTACCATTTTCTAGGTTCCACATATATGTGTTAATATACGATATTTGTTTTTCTCTTTCTGACTTACTTCACTCTGTATGACAGTCTCTAGATGCATCCACGACTCAACAAATGACCCAATTTCGTTCCTTTCCATGACTGAGTAATATTCCATTATATATATGTACCACATCTTCTTTATCCATTCGTCTGTTGATGGGCATTTAGGTTGCTTCCATGACCTGGCTATTGTAAATAGTGCTGCAATGAACATTGGGGTGCATGTGGCTTTTAGAACTATGGTTTTCTCTGGGTATATGCCCAGTAGTGGGATTGCAGGGTCATATGGTAATTCTATTTTTAGTTTTTTAAGGAACCTCCATACTGTTCTCCATAGTGGCTGTATCAATTTACATTCCCACCAACAGTGCAAAAGGGTTCCCTTTTCTCCACACCCTCTCCAGCATTTGTTGTTTGTAGATTTTCTGATGATGCCCATTCTAACTGGTGTGAGGTGATACCTCATTGTAGTTTTGATTTGCATTTCTCTAATAATTAGTGATGTTGAGCAGCTTTTCATGTGCTTTTTGGCCATCTGTATGTCTTCTTTGGAGAAATGTCTATTTAGGTCTTCTGCCCATTTTTGGATTGGGTTGTTTGTTTTTTTGATATTGAGCTTCATGAGTTGTTTATATATTTTGGAGATGAATCCTTTATCTGTTGATTCATTTGCAAATATTTTCTCCCATTCTGAGGGTTGTCTTTTCTTCTTGTTTATGGTTTCCTTTGCTGTGCAAAAGCTTTGAAGTTTCATTAGGTCTCATTTGTTTATTTTTGTTTTTATTTCCATTACTCTAGGAGGTGGATCAAAAAAGATCTTGCTGTGATTTATGTCAAAGAGTGTTCACCTGTGTTTTCCTCTAAGAGTTTTATAGTGTCTGGTCTTACATTTAGGTCTCTAATCCATTTTGAGTTTATTTTTGTGTATGGTGCTAAGGAGTGTTATAATTTCATTCCTTTACATGTAGCTGTCCAATTTTCCCAGCACCACTTATTGAACAGACTGTCTTTTCTCCATTGTATATCGTTGCCTCCTTTGTCATAGATTAGCTGACCATGGGTGTGTGGGTTTACATCTGGGCTTTCTATCTCTTTCCATTGATCTATATTTCTGTTTTTGTGCCAGTACCATATTGTCTTGATTACTGTAGCTTTGTAGTATAGTCTGAAGTCAGGGAGTCTGATTCCTCCAGCTCTGCTTTTTTCCCTCAAGACTGCTTGGGCTATTCGGGGTCTTTTGTGTCTCCATACAAATTTTAAGATTTTTTGTTCTAGTTTCATAAAAAATGCCATTAGTAATTTGACAGAGATTGCATTGAATCTGTAGATTGCTTTGGATAGTACAGTCATTTTCACAACATTGATTCTTCCAATCCAAGAACATGGTATATCTCTCCATCTGTTGGTATCATCTTTAATTTCTTTCATCAGGGTCTTATAGTTTTCTGCATACAGGTCTTTTATCTCCTTAGGTAGGTTTACTCCTAGGTATTTTATTCTTTTTGTTGCAATGGTAAATGGAAGTGTTTCCTTAATTTCTCTTTCAGATTTTTGTCGTTAGTGTATAGGAATGCAAGAGATTTCTGTGCATTAATTTTGTATCCTGCTACTTTACTGGATTCATTAATTAGCTCTAGTAGTTTTCTGGTAGCATCTTTAGGATTCTCTATGTATAGTATCATGTCATCTGGAAAAAGTGACAGTTTTAATTCTTCTTTTCCAATTTGTATTCCTTTTATTTCTTTTTCTTCTCTGATTGCCATGGCTAGGACTTCCAAAACTATGTTGAATAATAGTGGTGCGAGTGGACATCCTTGTCTTGTTCCTGATCTTAGAGGAAATGCTTTCATTTTTTCACCATTGAGAATGATGTTTGCTGTGGGTTTGTCGTATATGGCCTTTATTATGTTGAGGTAAGTTCCCTCTAGGCCCACTTTCTGGAGAGTTTTTATCATAAATGGGTATTTCATTTTGTCAGAAGTTTTCTCTGCATCTATTGGGATGATCATATGGTTTTTCTTCTTCAATTTGTTAATATGGTGTATCACATTGATTGATTTGCATATATTGAAGAATTCTTGCATCCCTGGGATAAACCCCACTTGATCATGGTGTATGATCCTTTTAATGTGTTGTTGGATTCTGTTTGCTGGTATTTTGTTGAGGAGTTTTGCATCTATATTCATGAGTGATATTGGTCTGTAATTTTCTTTTTTTGTAGTATCTTTGTCTGGTTTTGGTATCAGGGTGATGGTGGCCTCATAATATGAGTTTGGGAGTGTTCCTTCCTCTGCAGTTTTTTAGAAGAGTTTGAGAAGGATGGGTTTTAGCTCTTCTCTAAATGTTTGAATTCACCTGTGAAGCCATCTGGTCCTGGACTTCTGTTTGTTGGAAGATTTTTAGTCACAGTTTCAATTTCATTACTTGTGATTGGTCTGTTCGTAGTTTCTATTTCTTCCTGGTTCAGTCTTGGAAGGTTATACCTTTCTATGAATTTGTCCATTTCTTCCAGGTTGTCCATTTTATTGGCATAGCGTTGCTTGTAGTAGTCTCTTAGGATGCTTTGTATTTCTGCAGTGTCTGTTGTAACTTCTCCTTTTTCATTTCTAATTTTATTGATTTGAGTCCTCTCCCTCTTTTTCTTGATGAGTCTGGCTAGTGGTGTATCAATTTTGTTTATCTTCTCAAAGAACCAGCTTTTAGTTTTATTGATCTTTGCTATTGTTTTCTTTGTTTCTATTTCATTTATTTCTGCTCTGATCTTTATGATTTCTTTCCTTCTGCTAACTTTGGGTTTTGTTTGTTCTTCTTTCTCTAGTTCCTTTAGGTATGAGGTTAGATTATTTATTTGAGATTTTTCTTGTTTTTTGAGGTAGGCTTGTAAAGCTACAAACTTCCCTCTTAGAACTGCTTTTGCTGCATCCTATAGGTTTTGGATCGTCGTGTTTTCATTGTCATTTGTCTCTAAGCAGTTTTTGATTTCCTCTTTGATTTGTTCAGTGATCACTTGGTTATTTAGTAACGTATTGTTTAGCCTCTATGTGTTTGTGTTTTTTACGTTTTTTCCCCTGTAATTGATTTCTAATCTCATAGCGTTGTGGTCAGAAAAGATGCTTGATATGATTTCAATTTTCTTAAATTTACTGAGGCTTAATTTGTGACCCAAGATATGATCTAGCCTGGAGAATGTTCTCTGTGCACTTGAGAAGAATGTGTATTCTGTTGTTTTTGGATGGAATGTCCTATAAATATCAATTAAATCTATCTGGTCTATTGTGTCATTTAAAGCTTCTGTTTCCTTATTAATTTTCATTTTGGATGATCTGTCCATTGGTGTAAGTGAGGTGTTAAAGTCCCCCACTATTAATTGTTTCTGTCGATTTCCTCTTTTATAGCTGTGAGCAGTTGCCTTATGTATTGAGGTGCTCGTATGTTGGGTGCATATATATTTATAATTGTTATATCTTCTTGGATTGATCACCTGATCATTTTGTAGTGTCCTTCCTTGTCTCTTGTAACATTCTTTATTTTAAAGTCTATTTTATCTGATATGAGTATTGCTACTCCAGGTTTCTTTTGATTTCCATTTGCGTGGAATATCTTTTTCCATCCCCTCACTTTCACGCTGGATGTGTCCCTAGGTCTGAAGTGGGTCTCTTGTAGACAGCATATATATGTGTCTTGTTTTTGTATCCATTCAGCAAGCCTGTGTCTTTTGGTTGGAGCATTTAATCCATTCACGTTTAGAGTAATTATCTATACGTATGTTCCTATGACCATTTTCTTAATTGTTTTGGGTTTGCTTTTGTAGGTCCTTTTCTTCTCTTGTGTTTTCCACTTAGAGAAGTTCCTTTAGCATTTGTTGTAGAGCTGGTTTGGTGGTGCTGAATTCTCTTAGCTTTTGCTTGTCTGTGAAGCTTTTGATTTCTCCGTCAAATCTGAATGAGATCCTTGCCGGGTAGAGTAATCTTGGTTGTAGTTTCTTCCCTTTCATCACTTTAAGTATATCATGCCACTCCCTTCTGGCTTGTAGAGTTTCTGCTGAGAAATCATCTGTTAACCTTATGGGAGTTCCCTTGTATGTTATTTGTCATTTTTCCCTTGCTGCTTTCAATAATTTTTCTTTGTCTTTATTTTTTTCCAATTTGATTATTATGTGTCTCGGCATGTTTCTCCTTGGGTTTATCGTGTATTGGACTCTCTGCGCTTCCTGGACTTGGGTGGCTATTTCCTTTTCCATGTTAGGGAAATTTTCGACTATAATCTCTTTAAATATTTTCTCTGGTCCTTTCTCTCTCTCTTCTCCTTCTGTGACCCCTATAATGCGAATGTTGTTGCGTTTAATATTGTCCCAGAGGTCTCTTAGGCTGTCTTCATTTCTTTTTATTTTTTCTTTTCATTTTTTCTTTATTCTGTTCCCCAGCAGTGAATTCCACCATTCTGTCTTCCAGGTCACTTATCTGTTCATCTGCCTCAGTTATTCTGCTATTGATTCCTTCTAGTGTAGTTTTCATTTCAGTTATTATATTGTTTATCTCTTTTTGTTTGTTCTTTAATTCTTCTAGGTCTTTGTTAAACATTTCTTGCATCTTCTCGATCTTGCGTCTATTCTTTTTCTGAGATCCTGGATCATCTTCACTATCATTATTCTGAATTCTTTTTCTGGAAGGTTGCCTATCTCCACTTCATTTAGTTGTTTTTTTCTTGGTTTTATCTTGTTCCTTCATCTGGTACATAGCCCTCTGCCTTTTCATCTTGTCTGTCTTTCTGTGAATGTGGTTTTTGTTCCACAGGCTGCAGGATTGTAATTCTTCTTGCTTCTGCTGTCTGCCCTCTGGTGGATGAGGGTATCCTGCTAGTATTGGAGGGTCTCCTGCAGAGGTGGGGGGTGGTTGTCTCTCATTGTGAGGACAAGGACACTGGCAGTAGAAGTTCTGGGAAGTACTTCTTGGCATGAGCCCTCCCAGAGTCCGCCATTAGCCCCACCAAGGAGCCCGGGTGATAAGGTATTTTTTTAAGCACTGACTAATGCTAAGGAGTTCCACGTATCCTGAGCAGAAATCAACCAATTAGTATTTCACCAAGAGTTATTTATTTCACAGTGTATGGATTATGCACATCAAAAAAATAGGTATTTTTAATGTTCCTCAATGCAAACTTCAATCATTTGGCCAGATTGAAACTTCAGAATAAGGACTCTCTCTGTTTCCTCTCTGCTTTCTGGCTTTTCACATCCAGGTCTCTTGAGAACAAATAAGAGGAATGATAAAAGGGAAACCACTTGGGCATCATGAAATAAATATCAGTTAATCAAACTCAGATTTGACAAATTCATTTGTTTAACAAATACTATTCAATGCCAACTGTGTGAGGCACGGCACTACTACAAGGATAAATAGCATGTGGTCACTGTCTTAAAACATCTGTTTTACGGTAATGGATGTAGAAAGAGAAGACTGATGTGCACATAACCACATCCTAGGGCAAAATATGACAGACGTAGTAAGAAAGGGATAAAGTTCTTGTGGGTTAAAAGCAGAGAGAAATCTGAAGGGCCTTCAAGGAGGAGGTGATTTGAGGTAAGGCTAAGAAGGCTAGGAGCGCTGTGAATGGCTCAGATTGGGTGGGAGTGGATGACAACCAGTCCAAATGGAGGAGACATAATGGGCAACTTTGAAGACAAGAATGTTGAAGGTGTTTTCTGAACATGAATTTGGGTAGGATTGTGCTTAGTTGTATGGAAGAGAAGACTTGAAAGATATTTTGAGGTTACATCATGAGCAGATTTGAATGTTAAGCTTCTGAGTTTATATTAGTTCAGTGAATAATGGAGGGTCACCAGAGATTGTGGAGCGAGAGGATATTGTAGAGTTCCACTTTAGGAAGTTTAATTCTGTGGTAATATGAGGGATGCACTGGAACAGGAAACAGGTGGGGAGCAAGAAGTAATGAGGGCTGAAACCAGGAGGAAATAGATATAGGAGAGATCAAAATTAAGGTCACTCTGCACAACTTAACAAGTGATTTAAATGAGAGTGATGAGTTGAAATGGGAATAAAGGAAACAGAGGCATATGCATGTTTAGAGCTCTAGCACTTCCTGATCCCTCTGTTGGAAAAGCTCTTTCTTTGATATTTGCATGATGGGCATCTTCCTTATTCCGATCTCAGCTCAGATACCATTTCCTCAAAGAGGTTTCCTTGACCACCTTATCTAATGTGGTGGTCCCACTGCCTGGCCCCATTCCTCACAATAGTCAATCAACCACATTTTACTTTTTTTTTTAAAGGACTTATCTCTACCAGAATTTATCTTATTTGATTACTTGTTGCTGTTCTGCTTTCGCACTCTCGAATGTAAACTCCATGAGCATAGAGCCTCATTCACCTTGTCCACTCCTTCGTCCCCAGTGCCTAGAACTGCTGACTTACATATATTAAGCATGAGGTAGATATTTGTTGAATACAAAATGAGTACCCATCTTCTGGAAGAACAGTGAATGTCATTATCAGAAGTACAAATATTGAGAGGAGGTTTCGGAGAGGAAAATAGTAAATTTGATTTAGGGACACTGTTGAGTTTGATATGCGAGCTGGACTTGTAGGTATTATATTCAACTAGGTTAAGGGGGGATCTGATCTGAGGAAAGAGATCGGGGCTCAAGAGACAGAAGCACAAAGCAAGAAATACAGAATTTAAAGATTTGGCAGTAGTTTTTGTAGGTAGAGCAAATAGAATAATGAGAGAAGGGAACCTCAGAACTTTGATGCATGTCTGTACTCAGGAAGAAAGAGGACATAGTAAGAGATAAGCCATAAAAAGCATCATGAAAGAGGTAGCAGAAGAAATAAGAGAGAATTCTTGAAGATGTTGTGTAGGATAAATGTTGCCGGAAGGTCGAAGTCTGAAAAAAAAAAAGGCCAGTGGGGGAGCAGTTTCTCTAGTGTATTAGGAATAGAATCAAGATGGCAGTGGGTATAGCGTATTAATGAGGAAATGGAATCGATAGGTCTAAGTTATTCTTATAAAGTGTTAACAGAAACACTTCATCATTTGTAGAGTCACAGAAGGGTGGGAGGGCGTGTTGTTTTGTTTGTTTGTTTAAATAAGAGACCCCTTAAGAGATGAGTTGATCTGGAGGGAGAGATTGATGATATGTGCAGGTGAGGTTATACCTGATGCCACAGGTCCCAAAGCAGACATTGGGTGACAAGAAGAGAAGGACTCTTGATAAAGGAAAAAGACATACACTCTATTCTTAAAAAAACAGACACAGATCGAGAAAGAAGAGATGAGGATATAGAAAGCTTTTGAAGATGAGACAAGTTGAGGCTACTCGTGATGAACAAGCTTAAGGTTCTCTATAGAGAAGTCTTCTAAGTCCTCTGCAGAAAGGGAAGGAGGGAAGTTGGACTTGGGACAGTAAGCATGAAGGCCTAGCATAGCCACTGGGGAAATTGCATGGAAGCCAGCAAAGCAAAATAAAAGAACTGTTAGTAGTAGCAGAGAGGGTTCGACTGAGATTAGAGAACTTGCCCTTACAGAGTATGTGGTCAGGAGGGTGTTAGGACTTAGTTTGGCAATACTGAGATGCACACAAAAAAAATAGAGAGTGGATTCCACATATAAGCAATATCATATAATATTTGTCTTTCTCTGTCTGACTTACTTCACTTAATCTCTAGGTCCATCCATGTTGCTGCAAATGACATTATTTCATTCTTTTTTATGGCTGAGTAATATTCCATTGTGTACATGTACCACATCTTCTTTATCCAAATGGTACAAATTAACTTATTTACAAAACAGAAATAGAGTCACAGATGTAGAAAACAAACTTATGGTTACCAAAGGCGAAAAGGGGGTGGAGGGATAAATTAGGAGATCAGGATTAATATATACACACTACTATAAATAAAATAGATAACTAATAAGGACCTACTGTATAGCACAGGGAAATCTACTCAACGTTCTGTAATAACCTATATGGGAAAAGAATCTAAAAAAGAGTGGATATATGTATATCTATAACTGATTCACTTTGCTGTACACCTGAAACTAACACAACATTGTAAATCAACTACAATAAAAAATTTAAAAAGAAAATGGACAGTGGAGGTGACCCCTGGCCAGAATACAGATGAGATGAGAAAGACTAAAATGAATGAACAGTATATATTTTTAAATGCCTGACCAGGGAGAGCATAAGGAACTAGAAGCCTTGATAATTGGGAGTGGAAGTAATTGTTCAATAGAAAATTTTGCCTAGTTTGTTTCTCTGTTTCCATATAGGACACTGGGTGCCACATAACACAACCCATAGCATTGTCTTCTTCACCGCACACACATACCTCACTCAACTGTTGATTGATTAAAAAGATCAAATAGCTGTAGTGCTTCTTTTTATATTTTTAAAAAACGGTATCGACAGTTTGTTGTAGTAATAGTAAGAAAAAAATTTGATGTAAATATACTATAGCTCATTGGTTTTCTTTATGATCCCTTTTATTGTAGTGATATATAAATATCATGGTTTTAAAAACACATGACATAAAAAACAAACTTATGGTTACCAAAGGGGAAAGGAGGCAGGGGAGGGATAAATTAGGAATTTGGGATTAACATATACACACTACTATATACAAAATAGATAACCAACAAGGACCTACTGTATAGCACAGGGAACTCTACTCAAGACTTCGTAATAACCTATAAGGGAAAAGAATATGAAAAAAAAAATATATATATATATACATATATATATATATATATATATATATATATATATATATATATATATCTTTGCTGTACACCTGAAACTAACACAACATTGTAAATCAACTATACTCCAATTTTTTAAAAAAACCAAAACCACAAAAAAACAAACTGCAAAAAAATTTTTAATTAAATGAACCATGAAATATGAAAAAAACACATGATGTTATTAAAGAATCTCTTTAACTTCCATTCCTTTTCTTTCTAGCTTTTAGGATAATAGAATGGTTCCAAACTATCCTAAGTAGATGAATGCCTAAAGCATCATGAGCAGATGTCTGCCTGCTCTTTCCTTAAAGCTCTTCAGAAACAGCCCCCAACTTCCATGCTATCGTTATGAACGTTTCCATGTACAGATGCAGGCTAAGACTGACCTAACATTACTTAAAACCCATAGCACCAGCCAACTCTTTACAGCTTGTAGAATCAAACTGACACTGAATTTTTTATGAGAACCTAGAGTCTTCAAGTAATTTGATGCTCTTTTTCTGGCTTTTGGCTACGACAAAAGCAACATTGCCAAAAAACGAAAAATTTCATAAGAAAGAATCTTTTCATAATCACACTCCAATTTTTCAAACTAAGAAATTCTGAACAATTCATTTAAATACTCCCCTTTTAGATGCTTGTTTTGGAAAAACTTGAGGACCTCTTGTTAGATAAGCCTCCAGCGTCACTCCTTAATCCCTGGACAGCTTCCTACGGCTCTTCTGGACCACTTCTCCTCCAGAGATTCACCGTCTATTTCTATTCTTTGTACTTGTTACACACAACATTTCTTTAGGTTCTTGTTCCCCAAAACAAGAGGGGGAGAAAACATCTTCTTAGATTCCCAATTTTTCTGGCTTGACTGAAATATCAGCTCATGTCCTTTTAAGGTTTTATTGTTAATCACTCTATAGACAGAGTGTATCAGTATAAGAAAGTTAAAGTTCCCATGATGTTTGCATGGTTCTCGGAGTCATGGTACTTTCTTACATCATTTCTAGCTGGTCCAAGTAGGCTATTTTCATTCATAAGGACATAGTTCATCCAACCTTTCCCATTGGACTGTCCCTTCTCTTTTTTAGGAATGTGGCAAGGCTCTCTCTTTCTGAAAGAAAAAGCTAAGGATACCATTGGGAGAAACAGTAGGTGTGAACCTGGCAAACCAGTCGAGTGGCTCACTATGTCTCAGACCTTCCCTGGGGCCCCTCACAAAGGTCTCCTTAGGTCGCATCTTCCTGTTTATTCAAATAGGCTCAAATCTGAACCCCTTGATCTTAATTAGGCATTTAAAATTGACTTCCAATGTGTTTAGAGAAATGCTATGTTTCTTGCAAACTGTTTCTTCGTAACTGTCCTTAATCTTCGCTAGAGTTGAGATTTAGGAGACAGCGACCACAATTAGCATCCTATTAGGCCAAGATGCCTGTGGTAGCTGATGGCGCTCTCATGTTCTTCATTAAGATTTTATCACAGTATTTTGCAACACTTTACTGTTCTTCAAAAAAAATACATTTGCAAGATTACAGTTGGGAAACCACATTTCCATATCTCTTCTAAAACTCTCAGGGAGCAATCAGAAGTGGGGGTGAGGTGAGTGGGCAGGGATTTCTGTCTTCTGAGGAATGGTTGAAACAACTAAAAGCGTTTTTAGCACATGGAGACAAAACATCATTCATTCCAAGAATAATTAAGCACAAGAATTGTTCTCAGGACTGGGGTATACTGATGAATAAGACCAAAACCTAGTTCTCCTGAAGCTTTCATTCTAATGGAGGAAACCAGATTACAAATCAGTAGACAGACAAGTTACTTAAAGGAAACAATATCAGGTAGCGATCAGTGCTCTGCAGAGAATTAAGTGATCAGTGGCGACTTCAAATTGGAAGGTTGGGGAAGTCCCCTTGGGGAGTGACACTTGAATGACAGGAAGAAATGAGCTTTGGGAACATCAAAGGAAGAGTGAATCAGAGAGAAGGAACAGCTAGTGCAGAGGCTCTGAAGAGTGAAGGAACGTGGTGTGTTCAAAGAAAGAAGAAAGCCCAGTATAAAGACTAGTGTGCAAGGGGAAGAGTATTAGAAGACAAGAAAAAATAAAAGTGCAGGTAGACAGAAGCTAGATCGTGCTAGATGTCATAAAGTGTTACAGTTTAAGCACAAAGGGGAACTACTGAGAATTTTAAGGAGGGGAAAATAGAGTTGGACTTACGATTTTAAAAAATAAGTTTGGCTGCAGGATCACTCTGGAGATAGATGGCAAAGAAGAGAGTGGAAGCAGAAATGCCAGTTAGGAGGCGATTCCAGTAGTTTTCATGAGCACTAATGGATGCTTAGACTAGGTAGGCACTGGTGGGAAGATGTGAGCTATGTTTTAGAGGGAGAATGTCTTTTCCTAAGCCACTTGATACAATCCACTTTTATGGTCTCCAGCATCGTTGCTATGGAATGCCTTACGTGCAGCATTCTGACAAGAGACAAAGGCAGCAGCTATAATGGCCAGAGAGGACAGAATGATCCTAGGCAAGTTTATAACTTTTGGGGGCCTCAGTTTCTACACCTAAACAATGAGGGGGTTGAACTAAATGATTTCAAAGATCCCTTCCAGCTCTAAAATTCTGTAAGTCTTCAAAAATTTTATGTCTGGGCTCTAGCAGATTTGGATCTAAATGCAGACCCATGAAGATATCTATGTTGGTTTAGTGACTGGCAGTACTGCAGTGAACAGATTTACAGCCACCAATAAAGTAGAGTCAGATCGAAGTGACCCCACGTGGACAGTAGAAGCAAAGTTTCCTGTCTTTGCTGTAGACCTTGATCATCCATCTTAACCAGTGATTCTCATCACTGAGGTTGTAAAGTTTCATGGCTTTCCTAAAGTCCCTCACATGTTTATTAATGGTCAATCTAAGGTCAATTTCCATTTGACCCCATGTTCATTTTTCTCATCAGGTCTTTGTATGGCATAAAATCAGGGCACATTTGGTGCTTTATGTCAAGAGTCAAATAGTAACTCATGGAAGGAAAGAACATTCTGCTACAGGCCTTTCTTGGCCAGAATTTTCTTTTAAATTTCTGGAATAACATTCAGACCCGTGAAATACCCCTAGAGTGTAGACAGATGCTGTGGTAAATAACAACAACTTCAGGAGTCAGTGAGCCTGCATGTTGGGCCATTTTCCAGCCAAGAGGCATGTCTAAGATAGGAAGAAGGATCACTTTCTCATAATCAAGTCCTTATTCTGAAAATAAGACATTGTGCTGTGTGTCAGGGCCATTCATTTGTTCATTTGTTCACTTATTCATTCTCTTGTTTACTTGTTCATTTATTAACCAACATTTATAGAGCACCCAACTTTTATTCTGCATTAGGGATGTTAGGAGTTGCTGCTATCTATAAAAAGACGGGCTACTTGTCCTCAGGGAAGTCCAGAGTCTAGCAGGAAAAACAAATACACAAACACATAATGAATTAATGTATGATAAACACTATCAGTGTGGAGGTAAACACAACATGCTAAGAGGTCACGGAAGGACCACGCCTGCTTCTCTCACTGCTGTACACCCATTGCCTAGCATGAAGTGTAAACACCATGCTTCTGAAACTGTGTGCAGGAAGCACAGCAAGGCCCCAGGGCTGCAGGGGGATGTTTTAAATACTCAAGGGAAACACAGCAGTACTTGACATCTGATGGGCACTGTACAAACTACCACATCATGTTGTATTTTTTTTATATGATGTCTTATCTTTGGAAAGTTGGCATCTGCTTTGATAAAAAGCACGTCTTTTCAGAAAATCAACATGGGACAGGAAATGAGGGTGGCATTTTCCAATCTGATTTCAGACTTTGAGAAGTTGTGCAGTACACAACGGGTAAATACATCCCATCAGTAAGAAAACGTGGTTATTTATGATTGAAATAAAATATTATTTTTCTTTCAAGTCACATGTATTGTTTTTCCAATGGTCACTAAGTTGTTAGGACACAAATACCTATTAAGTTGTTTGGACCTAACTATTTAATGAATGGAACCAAAGGTATTCCGCTTGGCCTAAAGGTACCATAAAAAAGATTACTGAGACATTAAAAGGACGGTGAACAGGTGAGGTTTGGCAACCTCTATCACACGGTAAGCATTCAACACATATAGTGAATGAGTGAATGACATCCTAAATTGAGTGACACTTGAGCTGAGCCTTTCAAGATAATGGGTTCCAATGAGAAAGTGTTATGGAAAATGGGAATGGAATTCATTCAGCAATTTCTACCATGACCTACTATGTACCAGACACTTTTTCTAGGCCCTGGGGTATAATAGTGACAGAGAAAGAGAAGGCCCCTGTTCTCATGAAGCTTATACTCTAGTGGGAGAAAGCATATGATTAACAAGTAAATAAAGAAAAGTGTGACAGTTTCAGATAGTGAAAGAAAATGAAGGAAATAAAGCAGAGTAATGAGAGTGACGGAGGGAGGCTGCACTATATGAGGTTGTCAGGAAATTCCTTCTGAGGTGACATTGGGGCCCAGTTGTATGTGCGAAGGGTGAGACCTGAAGTAGCCCTGCTTGGTTTAGGCCCTGCCGGGCCATTTTATGAGGTGCGGTACAAGGTATGTTGTGGGGAAGGAGGTATTTATCTGTGCTGAAGAATCTGAACTTAGTCCCAAATGTTATTTTGTGAGGGGCATTCTTAGCCCTTAGGCTGATAGGTAGTGCTTGGAAGAGGACCAGAAGGCTGAGAGAAAGCCGGCTGCTCTGACTACCGCTTTGTGTGTGTGTGTGCCTCTTCCTCCAGGCCCAGAGCCAGTCAACTCCAGACTAAGGATCTATGAAAGGCAGTAGAGGGAGTTCTTAACCTCAAGTAGAAGTGTCTTAAGTAGTAAAGCAATTCTGAGGGAAAGATGTTCATTTCTTCTTAACAAATGTTCAAAACCCACCACCTGCTAGAGGGGGGCTTCCCAAGGACACTGTGGCTCTCCCGGGTGGTTCTCCCCTAGGCTAACTACTCAGCTCTCTCCAGCAGTGGACCCAGGAAATGGGCTTCTTGTCAGATCTACCCGCACTTCCCTCCTTACTGATCCATCCAGCTGAAAAGCAGGAACTTTCCTTATACTGTAATCTTCACTGAGAAGGAAAGTGCTCTCATTTTGAGGTCTAGTAGGACGTGTCTTTTCCAAGTAACTTTATTAGGACTTCATTTGTTCCTTCGTATACATCCATTCACATAACAAAATGGGGGCCAGGCTCTCCTGGTTTTTAGATCCCACATGCATTTGTATCTGAGCAGACTCTAAGAGGCCATCAGGATGTATGGGGAAGGGGAGGGGAGAGTGGTTCAAAGGACGCACTCTCCATTTTTAATCCCACATATTCAGAGAACTAAAAGCATCAAAGATGAGCAGAAAGAACACGGGCTTTTCTGAGTCCTGCTACTTAGTAATTATGTGCTTTCAAATAAAATTCATTAACCTCTTTCAATCTCAGCTTTCCTACCTTTAACAATATCCTTCTTATATATGTACCAAGAATGTCTGTCAATTGGATGTTTATGGTAGTTTAAAAATTGGAAACAAATGGAGTGGGAGCTGATTAAATACATTGTGGTATGTCCATACCATGGACCACTATACCATTATTAAAAAGAATAGGGTACCACATCTTCTTTATCCATTCATCTGTCGTTGGACATTTAGGTTGTTTCCATGTACTGGAAAATAGATAGCTGGTGGGAACCTGCTATAAAGCACAGGAAGCTCAGCTCGGTGCTCTGTGGTGACCTGGATGGGTGGGATGGGAGAGGGGGTGGGAAGGAGGTCCAAGAGGGAGGGGATATAGGTATACATATAGCTGATTCACTTCATTGTACAGCAGAAACTAATACAACATTGTAAAGCAATTATACTCCAATAAAAAAAAAAAAGAATAGGGTAGATCTCTAGGTAATAACCTATAATAAAGTTCTTCCAAGACATAGTAAGTGTGAAATAAAGCAAGTTGTGGAGTAATATCTTTAACATGATCTCAGTCAGTTAAAAAAATCCCTAAACTGAAATGTACCTTGCACATCATAAGTCTTGAAGGACACACATCAAACTGATCACAGTGATTATGTGTGTATGTAATGCAGAGAGAGAGAATTTGAACTGTTTAAGAGAGATTTTCCTTTTTTATTCTATATACTTTTGTAGAGTTTTGGGTTTTTTACAGTGAACGTGTATTCTGTGATTGGTATAAATTTTAAACTACCTCAAAAATGAGGTCGGGTTAAAGTATTTTAAAAGTCATTGGATATATATTTATTTTTGAAACTGAAAAAAATGCCATCTCACAGGGGGTTTACATGAGAAAATAGCTTAAAAATCACTCAGCCTGGTGCCTGGCTCAGTAATGTTGGTTCTGCCCTCCTTCAATCCTTTTTTTTTTTTTTTTTTTTAATCAACTTCCCCCTTTCTATGGCAAAGTACCCTTTCCAGGAGAATGCACTATTTAAAAAAGTGAAAATCCGGTCACTTAAATTTCTGAAAGTCAGCCTTACTGTATGGTATCATGGGGAACTTCTCCTGGTTATTTTGCTAAGTAACAGGTTCCAGGTCTTTTACAACAAAAACATCAGACCTCATCTCTGGCAGAACTGCAGAATTATAATGCCCCTTCCTTTGGAGGAACTATAGAA
This sequence comes from Balaenoptera ricei, assembly GCF_028023285.1. Taxonomy (NCBI): domain Eukaryota; kingdom Metazoa; phylum Chordata; class Mammalia; order Artiodactyla; family Balaenopteridae; genus Balaenoptera; species Balaenoptera ricei. Next base: position 54,976,523 of record NC_082644.1, on the reverse strand, counting down.
AAACAGACTTTCTATACCCTGCCCCGTCTTTAGGCTGGACAGTTAGGTCTCTGGCAGTGATAAAGCTTGGCTGTTCTTTGGCCAAATACTTGGTTAGAATTGCTGTGTATTCTCAGAAACATATCCCAGGGGACCAATCAATATCCCCCATAACGAGTCTAGCTTACCACAAAGCTAGAACAAATGTAGAATGCGACTTAACTACTTGTAGGGCTTTGTGGTTTGTGTGTGTGTTTTCCCTTTTAACATTGCGAAGGATTGCCTTTGCTGAAACAAAAGGATGTTCTTTAAGGAACACATTTTCAAAAAAATCCATGTTTCCCTGACTTGGGCCCCAGTTCTGTTTATGCTGAAGTTAGATAAACCAAGGAAAATAACTTTTAGGAAGTAAGAAGTGATCAATGACTTTTATTGTTTCTCTGAGGACAGAGACCCTCTCCAACCTATGCTAACTAAGCTTTATTTGGCCGTCGTGCTAATGAATTCATCTCTAAATGCAAGTATACAGCATGCCATGGGGATAACTGGAGATTGATTTTGGTTCAAAACACACCATTTCTTTCTCAAGAGTGAAACACTGAGCATTCAGAATAATGGTTAAAAATATTTGCAGTAATTTTACTCTGGGAAAAAATACCCTCATATTTTATGACTGACTGTTTTATCATTTGTGGCATAAAGAAATAAACATTTTTTTTTAATGATTCACAGATTCCTTCCTTTGGTGGATCTGGTGGATATAGATCTCTCTGCCGTGCTCTTTGCCAGGCAGTCAGCCAAGTTTTTTGGGTTTTTCCTCCCCAGTGGGTTGGGCCCTTCTGCTTTCCTTCTCCCCTAGGCCTTCTCCTGACTGCTGTACACATTTCTTTTCTTTTTAAATGCTTTTTCTGACATGTCTTTATTGGACCCCTCCTAAGTCTCTCTACTCTTCCTTTCTCCTTAATGTGTTCTCAGCTTCTTATCCTCTGCCTCAACCTTTTTTTTTTTTGATTTAATTTAATTTTATATTGGAGTATAGTTGATGTACAATGTTGTATTAGTTTCAGGTGTACAGCAAAGTATGGAGGTTCCTTAAAAAATAAAAATAGAACTACCATATGATCCAGCAATCCCATTCCTGGCCATATACCTGGAGAAAATCATAATTCCAAAAGAGACATGCACCCCAATGTTCATTGCAGCGCTGTTTACAATTGCCTCAACCTTTTATGCTCCAGGAGTGCTGTGAGATAAGCACGACTCCGTGGAGAGAACACAGGCTTGGAGCCCTGCTACTCACTCACTTTGTGGTTGAGCCAGCTCTTCGATTTCCCATCGCCTCAGTTTCCTCAAGCATGAAGTGGAAGCAAGAGTAATAGTCACTTTCGAGTCTTCCTTTCCAGGAATCAGTGCAATCATGTAAATACACGGGAGACGCTCAAAAAATTTTAGTTCCTTCTTCCACCTTCCTTTGGCAAAGATAAGTAAGTGATGGTCTTACAGAACACAGGGCCCTAGTGAAACAGCCGCTCACAGCATCCCAACAGCATTAAACGCTTTATTCCAGAACAGCTGAATTCTCCAGCTAAGGACACTTTCCCTTTTTTCCATAACTCAAGGTAATACAAAGAGCTTCAGATTTGGTGGGGAAGATATCAAGAGAAATATATTGAGACGACTGACTTCTGCTCCTTGGCATCCTTCTGGTGTACTTAAAAGATCATAGGAGGTCTTTTCCCCTAAGTTGATCATAATTAGTTTTTTCTAAGCCAGCATCGTCTCATGGAGATGTCAGAGGGAGTGTTGGAAATACTTGTAAATGGCCTCTGAGTGATAGGAGCCGACTTTTCTGAACTGAAGAGTCACACACGGAGTTCCAGGTCACACATGTGATGCTGACTGACTAGAAATCAAAGGGCCTCATATAGCAGCCATGTTCTTTGCATGAGGATCAATAGACAGTGTGAAGCAGCTGTTTTCCTAAGGCCATTAGTATGAACAGAAGACCTGCTTGGTCAACCCAGAATTTGTTTCCTTCAATATTATCATGATCCATTGCCATATTGAAACTTTCTGAGGAAAAAGTTCAGCTGGACCTTTTGTCAGGTGTGTGTCTCATTATTAATGGTACAGTAATGGCTTAATAGATTTTGGGAGGAAAGAAAAATCCTTCATCAGTCAACTGATGAAGAGGATTGGAGGCTGAATTCATCATTTTATAGAGTGTCAGGACTTACTAGATTGAGAATAGCTGCTCTGAGCCCCATTTTCCAGCAAACTCCACAACCTCGGGCAAAGAGCTTTAACCTCTGTGTGCCAAATCCTCCTTATTGAAAATGACTAGAACATTGATCATACACTTCAAAGGGATCCTGGCAAAGTCATAGACTTACAGGATGGTAGAATTAGAAAGAAACTAGTATATTTTGGGTATCTGTCATGTGCCAGGCATGGTGCTAATGACTTTCCACTCCCTAATTCTTTTAATTCTCACCACCACCTTGAAAAGTGAATATTACCCTGATTTTACAGATAGGGAAACTTGACCATTTAAAGAGATGAAATACTTTATCTAGGTCACACTAGATACTTTATCTAGGTCACGCTAGGAGTGGGGCTGTGTGTTTTGAATAATGCCAAAGCCCGTAACACAATCAGGTATACAGATGATCTAGACTAACTCTCATTTAGCAAATAACAAAACTGAAATACAAAGAGTTTAAAAGCTCAAACATTTTTCCAACATGTTTTTCCTTTTAAGAAAACAGATAGTCAAATAAGTTTACCATAGCAATTATCATCCTTCAAGGCTAGAAGTATATGAACTGCTAAGGATTTTCAATGTGCAAATTAAATACAACAGAAAAGGCAAACCCAAAAATGCTTGTTGAAAACATACCAAATTCCCTCCCCTTTGAGCTTCTCTACCTGTCAAGAGGATATAAATTTATTGAGTCAAACTCCTTAAAATCTACTTTCCCAAGTCCCAGTTTCTGAATTGCTTAAGATATATGCTGGCCTCTGGTGACCCAGATAGAAGCTTGAAGTGGGAATGTGACAGTGACTTAGGAAGAAATTACTACTGCGGCTCATCCCCTGGCAGAGTGCCTCGTGGAATGAAACTAAACAAGCTGCCATGCATAGGTTGCTAAGCGTGCAAATACTTGTCTATGCTCAGCCTGGTCTCCATGAGACTGGAAATGGTAAGCAGCAGCAGATCTTCCGATTCACACCAAGATGGGCTGAAACTCAAGGAAGATAAACTCCTACGTGTTCTTCCCTCCCAGAGATCACTCAGAGACCTTTGTGCTGAGTCCAATGAGCGAGGGTCATTATTTCATTAGATAACTCGCTTTTGTACGCTCTTGTCCTTCTAGGAATCTTCTCCTTCATATGTTTTTCTTTGCATTTTAACCATTCTCCTCCTTTTCAGAGGAAATTGTGAAATTTACAAGGGTTATCTTTCAGGTTTGGCTGTATCTTTGTTTATCACCTTACTGTGAACAGAAGGCTACAGATGGTTCTTAGAGTGTGTTTGGTTTGGGTTTCAAATCCAGTTGAGAGTTTTGAGTGAAATATGGTCATCACCATATTTCAGAGTAAAGAGGCATTCTTTCGGATTCTTTTCCTTTGTATCTCAGAGAGCAAGTATGTTTCAGAACTCATTCAACACCAATAACCTATAATGTACCAGCCTCCTTTTCCCAAGCTATCTTTCATTACAAAACCTCCTTCCCTCCCAAGACAGCAGTTTTAAAATGATGTATAACTACATTTGTAACTTTTTAATTTTTCTTTTTCCTCCTTTGAAATATTGCTGGGAGTTATTTGCTTTGAATTGTTATAGATATTGGAAGTAATTCAGACAAACCTCTCAATCCTTTATAGGACTGTAGTTTGTAAAACAATTTTTTAACAACTTTCAGTGGAGCCACCTTGACATCATTGCTGGGAGATGAAGGCTAAAGAGCCGGGTTTCTAAGTCCATCACCCTTATTTCATCTGGAAGAGCTCTGTTTTATCTGCTTTATTAATTAGCATCCTGAATAAGATTCTTTGAGGGGAAGAACAGTTCTGCAACAAACAAATGAACAAAAAAGAGTATGAAAATTCCTACTTTATAACTTCCCTCCTAAGACGTCTTCTGGATTCTGCCTGATTATTTCTAGGGAAGAAAATTCTCCATCTTCCATATTTTGTGTACGACGCTAATTGCCAGAAGGTTGTTTCTTATAATAAGCCAGTGTGTACTTTCCTACTACTGCTTAATTTAGTTCAACAGATATTTCTTGACTGTGTGCAAGGCATTGTGCTGGGAGCAAATGAAGATGAAAAGATTTATATGAGACAGTTTCTATTTTCAAATGTGTTGAAATTGGAGGCAGGAAGACCAAAAAGACACAAATGCAGATATTTCTAATCCAATGTAGAATAAGGTAAGTTGTAAAAGAAAAGTATAAGGAAAGAGCTAAGCGGGCTTCTAATCAATCTGTTATTCCTTCCATTTCCAAACAAGCAGCAATGTCAGATAAAATATAAAGTGATAAAACAATGACATAGCCAGGTTCAAAAGCAAGATCAAAATGTCCATGGACCAAAAATGAAGCAAAAATGCAAGATGGTGAACAGGGCTGATATCAAAGGCTTTTTGGCTCTGTGACTGGAAGTCAGCAAAGATTAGCAGTAGTTCAACTCCTGTGAGATAACAGGGACTAAACTTATTTTATAGAATAAGGGGCACCAAAGCCAGGTAGAGAACTCCGTGTCAGGAGTTTGGAGGGCATGTCTGTGGAGAGAATTAAAGAATATTTTTTAAAAGTATCATGACCTATTGCTTGGGATGAGTGCCTTATCTGAAACTGTGAGTCTAGAAAGGCTGGTGGACGTTGATAAGAGACTGTTGGACATCACGGACTGCACCTACCAAACTACACTTTAGCTCTGTGATGGACTTGCAATTTCCTCGTTACGGATTAAAACCCAAAATCCAAGTATTGAGATTCTGAACTGGGGGCTGTGTGAACCATGTGGAGATAATCACAAAACTATTAGAAGAGATAAGGATGGAGAGGAAAAAAAGAAAAGCCAAATCGTTCCATTAAAAATAAGCCTACAAAGAAAAATTCCAAAGCACGTGCAAGAAATACAGTACCAAGAATGCTAGCAAAATTAACATTCACTCCAGATAAAAGTATCTGAAACAGATAAAAGTATCTGAAAAACTTTAAAATGGGTACAGTCGATCCTCATTATTTGTGGGTTCCAGTCATTGTGAATTCACCAGTTTTCTGAAGTCCATCTATCCTCAGTCATTCGCAGACATGCGCAGAGGGACCCAAATTTTGAGTTGCCCAAGGAGCACGTTCCCAGCTGAGATGGAACAAGGTGATATGCTGCCTTATTGTTTCGGCTCTCGGACTGTAAACAGGTGTTCCTTTCTATTTAGTCTATTTAGTGCCAAGCGTTTCCCATCTCTGTGCTTTTTTGTTGGTGACTTCACTGTTTAAAATAACCCCAGCTGAAGTGCTGCCTAGTGTTTCTAAGCTCCAGAAGGCTGGGAAGTGCTTATGGAGGAAAAGAGTCTGTTAGATAAGCTTTATTCAGTTTTCAGAGTGCTGTTGGCTGTGAGTTCAATGTTAGTGAATCATCAATGTATTTTAAATAAGATGTCTTTAAATAGAAACACACATAATGCAAGGCTACATATTGCTCTGTTGACTAAAGTGTTGTGACCAGTAACACACAGGAACTGTATTTCTCCTAGGAGCAGCGGTTCACAATTCACCAGTTCAGTGTTTGTGTCAACTTTATAGAACGTAACTACCACGAATAATGAGAATTGGCTGTGTGTTTAAAAGAAACTCATTGAGAAGTAACCATTAAAAATAAACAGTAAATGAGAGAGGAAAACTAGGTAGAAATGAAGAAATATATGGATGGATAAAGAAAAATACTACTAGAAATTTTGCAAGAAAAGAATGTAGTAATTGAAATAAAAATCTCAAGAGATAAGATAAATTCTAGACTGGTTGCAAAGAGAAAAGCAGTGAATTTGAAGATAGCAGTTAAAAATTTATCCAAAATACAACTCAAAATTCCAGAGAAACATGATATGAAAGAGCCCTTAAGAGAGATAGACAGTGAATAAAAGCTTCCAACATGCATGTAAAAGGAGTTTCCAAAAAAGAGAATGGAGGGAATGACATTTAGAATATTCCAGAAAGGAAAAAAGACAAGAGTCCTCAGACTAGAATTTCAATGAACGTGCTGAGCAGGAAAAATAAGAATACACACCCAAACGTAGCATAGTCAACAGCAGAGAAAAATATTAAAAGCTATCAGAGAAACAGCAGGTGACCCACAAAGGAATGAAAATTTGATTAATGGAAATTAGATTAATGGCAGAAGCTTCTCCGTCAGAAGAGTCTGGAAGGTAATGAGCTAAGTATCTTCAGAGTGGTTCTGGAAAATAATTGTCAGTGTAGAATTTGGTACTTTCACCTTCATCAATCAAGAGTGTAGGCAAAATCAAAACATGTTCTTGTGTACAACGACAAGAGAGTTTACCACCCACAGACTTTCACTAAAATAATTAATACAGGATGTGGTTCAGAAAGAAAAAGTTGGACCCTAAAACGGGTAGGCATAGAAGAAAACAATGATGAGGCCAAAGTGGTGTGACAGTGTGTCTTGTCTATGCACACATGTTACATTGCTGCCCTGTCCTAATATTCCTGGTTTTCTTTTTCTAATGAGCATATGGGAGGAGTGAACTTTTCTAACCCCTTGAAGCTAGGCATGACCATATGAGTAGCTTTGGCCACTGAAATGTGAGTTGAAGTGAGTATATTGCTTTCAGGATGAAACGATTTAGGGTCACTTTGATGGTTTCCGTGCTCTGTCTTCCCTTGTAGTACTGACCAAGGAAACTGTGTTGTGAAACCCTCCTTCTCAAAGGGTTGTTTGGGGACAGCAGCATCAGCATTTGCTGGGCTCATGTGAGAAGTGGAAAATCAGGTTCCATCTCAGGCCTGAAGATTCTGAATCTTCACTTTAACAAGATCGCCAGATGACTCCTCCGTACATTCAAGTTTGAGAAGCACTATTGTGCATCCTCTCTCAGCCTGGGTCACTCAGTTACCCTATAGATAACAGCTGCTCTGGAGAGTCTAAGATTGCACGAGTGAAAAATAAACCTTTGTGCTGGTAAACCAAAGATTTGTATTTTCAGGATCAGCTAACCTATCCTGACAGCTATAGTCAGTGTGGAAGGCAGAATGGTCTCCCAAAGATATCCATGCCCTAATCCCTGGAATTTGTGAATATGTTCTATGTTACATAGTGAAAAGGAATTTACCAATGTGATGAAGGTTATAGACCTTAAGACAGTAAAAGTAGACAGGATTATCCAGGTGGGCTGATTCTAATCATTGGAAACCTTAAAAGCAGAGAACTTTCTGTAGCTGGAGGCAGAAAAGATGTGGCAAAAGAAAGTAGAGAGACGCCAAGCACAAGAAGGACTTCATGTGCTACTTATTACTGGCTCTGAGGTAGAGGGGGTGACAGCCAAGGACCAGAGAGAGGCCTCCGGAAGTATGTATGGCCTCTGGCTGACAGCCAGCAAGGAAAGAGGGGTGTCTGTCCTACGATCCCATAAAACAGAATCTGGCCAGCAACCCAAATGAACTTGGAAATGGATTCATTTCCAGACTCTAGAAAGGAACTTAGCCCTTCCAACACCTTGATTTTGACCTTGTGAAAGAAGGTCTAAGCCAAGGACCCAGTTAAGCCGCCATGTACCTGGACTTCTGTTTTACTGAAATGTGAGATAATCAATTTGTGTTTTAAACACCTAAGTTTATGGTAACTTGTTAAGGCAGCAAATAGAAAATGAATACAGTCAGTAAACCAACTGTTGACCGTTAGCTTTGTTTTTATTTCATGTTTGTGTGTTAATAGCATCTCAGTGTTTAGCATGTATTAAAATCCTTCCTTTGGGAAAATGATAGAAACACAAAATAAAGTTAGAGTTTCAGAAAATTTAAGTTGAAATGTATACTAAAAAGAAATAAAATACCCGTTAAAAGAATAGAAATATAATCTCTAGTTTCAAAACTAGAAGAAGAAATACTAGAAAATAAAGAGAATCTTACCAATTAAATAGAAGTTAGAGAAAAAATAATCAGAAAGGACAGTAAACAAATACAAAGCAAGCTAGTGCTTGTTCAAACTTCACAAGGCATGCCAAAGTTTTCTACAGTGATTGCTTCAATTCACACTCCCACCAGAATCGTACACGTTTTTGTTCCATATCCCGGCCAGTGCTTGATATTATATGACTTTTAAATTTGTGTCTAATCTTGTGGGTGTACTTCTGGAATATACCCAACTTGGTCATGTATATTTTTTTGCATAGCATCTGGTTTCGGTTTGCTAATATTTTGTTTAAGACTTTTGCCTCTATGTTTATGAGTAATTTTCTTTCTTACACAATCCTTATCTGGTTTTGATAGAATGAATTGGGAATGTTCTCTCTTTTTCTAGTCTTTGAAAGAGTTTATTTTAGATACAGTTGTCTGTTCCTTGCATGTTTAGTAAACTTTGCTTATATAATCAGGAGTGAGGTTTTTTTTTTTGTAGGAAGATTTTTTAATTAACTGATTGAATTTCTTTAAAGGCATACGAAACATAGCATAGTGGGCAAAAGAATGAAATTCGGAGCCAAACTATCTAGGTTTAATCTCAACTTTGATCTATCAGCTGTGTAAAAGTCATTTAACCTCACTGCGCCTCTGTTTACTGATCTGTAAAATGGGACACATAGGGTTATTGTGAGGATTAAAGGAGTGGATATACATAAACAATGTAGGACAGTGCCTGATACATAGTCAATTCTATGTACATATTTACTTTTATTGTTGTTATTATTTTTGCTTCTTCTTGAATCATTCCCTTTCTCTCTTGAATAATTTTTTTTCTAAGACTAAGTTTTCAAAGTTTTTGGCTTAAAGTTGGCCAGATTTTTTCTGTAACTATATATATATTTTAAATTTATTTGTCTTTATTTTATTTATTTTTTGGCTGCGTTCGGTCCCCGCTGCCATGCGTGGGCTTTCCCCAGTTGCAGCGAGTGGGGGCCACCCCTCATTGCGGTGCGTGGGCCTCTCATTGCAGTGGCCCCTCTTGTTGTGGATCATGGGCTCTAGGCGCACAGACTTCAGTAGTTGCGGCTCGTGGGCTCTAGAGCGCAGGCTCAGCAGTTGTGGCGCTCGGTCCTAGTCGCTCCGCGGCATGTGGGATACTCCCAGACCAGGGCCCGAACCCGTGTCCCCCGAATTGGCAGGCAGACCCCCAACCACTGCACCACCAGGGAAGACCTGTAACTATCTTTTAACTTTGGCTGAATCCGTAGCTGTCTCCACTTTTGCATCACTTATAGTGTATGTTTGGGATTTCTTTTTTCTTAATTTTATCATTGAATAAAGTTTGTCAGAAGTTTATTTTTTTAGTCTTTTCAAGTAACCACCCTTGGGCTTTGTTGAGTCTGTGGTTTTGTTTTTTCTGTTTCATTGGTCTTTGTATTATTTTCTTTCATCTACTTTCTTTGGACTTATTTTATTGTACTATTTCTAATTCCTTAGGTTTGATGCTTAGTGTATTAAGTTTCAGCCTGTCTTGTTTTCACATGTAAATGTTCAGCTAAATACTGCTTTGGTTGCTTCCCATGGTGTGATAAGGAGATTTTTCATTATCATTCAGTTCTAGGTATTTTTCAATTTCCATTATGGTCCCTTCAAGTCATAAATTATTTACAAGCCTGTTTATTAACTTGTAAATATATGGCAGTTGAAAACTTATCTTTATTAATCTCTAACAATTGCATTGTGAGTTTTTAAAAATGATCTTTGCATTCTGTTTCTTTGAAGTTTGTTGAGACTCGTTTTATGACCTAATATCCATGTGTTTTTGGAGAGAACATGTATTCCTTGATCTGAGGGTGTAAGCTTCTATTTATGTCAAGCATTTTGAATGTGTTTTTCAAATCTCCTACATCTTCAATGAATTTTTTTTTTTAACCTGCTTGAGAGAAGGATTTTAAAACTATTATACTTGATTGGTTAATTGGCCAATTTCACCTTGTAGTCTGTTTGGAATAATTCAAACCTGTCTTATTAGATAGATATATATTTTAAAATAGTTTTATCTTCCTGGGGAATGTAACCTTTATTCATAATGTAGTGATCATCTCTATCAGTAGTAATGCTTTTGGTTTTAAATCTGTTTTATCTGATATTAATATAGCCAATCCACCTTTCATTTGGTTAGATTTGTCTCATACATCTTTTTCTGTTCTTTTACTTTCAACCTTTCTCTATCTTTAAGTTTATGAGGATCTAATGTAAACAAATTTTTAATTGCAATCTGATGGTTTTTGCTTTATTTTCTCTATTTGCATTCACTGTGTTTACTGGTAATATGGATTTATTTCTACCATCTTATATTGTGATCTCTATTTGTCCTGTTTTTCCAGTGGTTTTTTAATCTTTCTTGCCTTGTTTGAACTATTGAGACTCTTTTTTTCTTATTACTCTTCCCCTTGGCTGGTTTTAAAGTTATACATCAATTTCTGTTCTTTTAGTGGATACTCCAAATTTTAACGTGCATACTTGAAGACCAAAGTTAAGTAGCATCTATACCTGCCTATCAAACAATTTAAATCTTTCAGAACATTTTAACTCTGATTTCCCTCCTTCAGACTTATGAGCTTTTGTTGTCATGTGTTTTAGCTCTATTTTTATTAACCTCACAGATTTAATATTTTTTATAATCAATGCTTTATATAGTCAGCTCATCTTTATTATCTTATCAGCTTCCTTTATATAGTCATTGTTTATTTAGGTATACTTGAAAATATTCCATGTTCTTTGATCCATATTTTTTCTTAAATCACAGATCTTCTTCAAGGCTCTATTTTTTTCTATCTGGAGTATATCCTTTAGGAGGTATTTTGGTGAGGGCTCTGTGAAAATAAGTTCTCTTAGTTGTTTTCTGTGTTTGTTTATGTAAAATATCTGTATTTATTTCTCTTAAAATTTATTTTTGCTGTGAAAATAATTTTAGGTTGACAGTTATCTTCTCTCAACACGAAGATAATTGTCCACTGACTTCTAATTTCCACTGTAGCTGTTGAGAAGTCAGCTGTCATTCTAATTCTTCTTCCTTTGTCTTTTCTCTCTTACTTCTTTTATGATTTTATCTTTATTATTGGCATTCTTCAGTTAGCTATAGTTTGTATAGGAACAGATCACTTATTTATCCTGTTTGATTTTCATTTGGCCTCTAACCCTGGAGATTTTTATTTTTAATTATTTCTGGAAAATTCTCAGGAAATGATTTGCTCTATATAATCCACATTTCTTATTCTGTTGTTCATATTTTCTGTATCTTTGTCTCTCTGTCCTGGATTTTGTATAATTTGTTCAACTCTTTCTTCCATTTAACAGTTTGTCTCCCCTGCTGTGACTAATATGCTTTTTATTCCACATATCGAATTTCTAATGTCATTTATATTTGTCATTTACTTAAGTTCTATTTGTTTCTTTTTAAAGTATATCTGATTACACTTTTCTTTGGTTATACATTCACCATTCTTTTTAAAATTTTTTCTTAAGTATATTGTATTTTCTTATTTTGTATCCTGTGTCTAATAATTTAGCTATGGAAACTTTCTGTCAGTTTGATTTTCTTGTTTCTATTGTCCCATTTTACCTTGTTTCCTCATATATGTTGTGATATTTCTATGTGCTTTCATTATTGTTGGCATTTAAAAGAGAGTTTCTTGTAGCCTGGATTTACAAGTGTACTTTCTGGGAGAATTTACATTTGCTTTTGAGGACGATGATATTGGAATGGGGTGGTGATCAGTACTAACCAAGACCATTTTATTTTATTTTATTTATTGGGGTGTAGTTGCTTTACAATGTTGTGTTACTTTCTGATGTACAGGGAACTGAATCAGCTATATGTATACATGTATCCCCTCTTTTCTGGATTTCCTTCCCATTTAGGTCACCACAGAGCACTGAGTAGAGTTCCCTGTGCTATACAGTACGTTCTCATTAGTTATCTATTTTATACATAGTAGTGTATATATGTCAATCCCAGTCTCCTAATTCATCCCACCACCCCACTTTCCCCCCTTGGTGCTCATACATTTGTTCTCTACATTTGTGTCTCTATTTCTGCCTTGCAAACTGGTTCATCTGTACCATTTTTCTAGATTCCACATATATGCGTTAATATACAATATTTGTTTTTCTCTTTCTGACTTGCTTCATTCTGTATGACAGTCTCTAGGTCCATCCACATCTCTACAAATGACCCCATTTCGTTCCCTTTTATGGCTGAGTAATATTCCATTGTATGTATGTACCACATCTTCTTTATCCATTCGTCTGTCGATGAGCATTTGGGTTGCTTCCATAACCTGGCTATTGTAAATAGTGCTGCAATGAACATTGGGGTGCATGTGTCTTTTTGAATTATGGTTTTCTCTGGGTATATGCCCAGTAGTTAGGATTGTTGGGTCATATGGTAATTCAATTTTTAGTTTTTTAAGGAACCTCCATACTGTTCTCCATAGTGGCTGTATCAATTTACATTCCCACCAACAGTGCAAGAGGGTTCCCTTGTCTCCACACCCTCTCTAGCATTTGTTGTTTGTAGATTTTCTGATGATGCCCATTCTAACTGGTGTGAGGTGATACCTCATTGTAGTTTTGATTTGCATTTCTCTAATAACTAGTGATGTTGAGCAGCTTTTCATGTGCCTCTTGGCAATCTGTATATCTTCTTTGGAGAAATGTCTCTTTAGGTCTTCCACCCATTTTTTGATTAGGTTGTTTGTGTTTTTGGTAAGGAGTATTCTAATTTTATTCTCTTACATGTAGCTGTCCAGTTTTCCCAGCACCACTTATTGAAGAGGCTGTCTTTTCTCCATTGTATATTCTTGCCTCCTTTGTCATAGACTAGGTGACCATAGGTGTGTGGGTTTATCTGTGGGCTTTCTATCCTGTTCCATTGAGGTATCTTTCTGTTTTTGTATGCCAGTACCATACTGTCTTGATTACTGTAGCTTTGTAGTATAGTCTGAAGTCTGGGAGCCTGATTCCTTCAGCTCCGTTTTTCTTTCTCAAGATCATCAAGACCATTTTAAACTAAATTTTCCACTGTCTGTGTTGTGCGAATTGTGTTCTAAACTCTCATGAGTCCCATTGTTAGGAATTCTGAAAGAGAATTCTAGCCCCATCCTTAACCCATAGCCAAGCTGAGATAGGCAAGTTTCCTTATTATTTCCCTTCATGAAGCTGAGTTGGTTTGGTTTGTTGATATCATCCCATTTTATTTTTTTAAGTAAACTTTACAGCAGCTTTAGATTCACAGCAAAACTGATCAGAAGATACGGGTCTCTCATGTGCCCCCTGCCCACCACATGCACAGCCTTCCCCACTCAACATTCCCCACCAGAGTGGTGTATTTATTTCAGTCAGTGAACCTACATTGACACATCATTATCACCTAAAGTCCATAGTTTACATTAGAGTTCACTCTTGATGTTGTACATTCTATGGGTTTGGACAAGTGTATGACATGTATCCACCATTGTAGTTTTATACAGAATATGATAATTCCACTGCCCTAAAAATCCTCTGTGCTTTGCCTATTCATTGCTCCCTCCTCCATACCCAGAAACCACTAATATTTTTACTATCTACATTTTTTGGCCTTTTCCAGAAGCTAAGTGTTTTGTTTCTTTTCCTAGTTTACTCTTTCTCTGAGGGTTTTGCTTAGGGTCTTGGAATTATGAGGGGATCTTGATCCTGTTCCACAACTTGCAGTCTATACACTTTATCCATTGTCTCCTGCTCTTATAGCCTACTAAAATGGAAAGTTGTAAACCACCAGAAACCAACAGATCCCTTTTGGACATCCATCAATTTCCTCTGTGAATTTATGCTTTCTCAAATTTTTTTTCTCTATGGAAACTTCCTTGCCAGTTCAGTTGTGCATATAACATTTTTTTAAATGTTATTTTTACTTGAATGTAGAATTTTTAGGTGTTCTGTAGTGGGAAGCTTTGTCAAAATATCTGGTTCTATATATTGTTGCATATGGAAGTCCCTTAATTCAATCCTCGACAGATATTTATTTAGCATTGATTTTGTGCCAGGCTGGTACTAGGCCCTTGGTAAACCAAGAATATAATACAGTGTGTTAAGTCCAAGGATGAAGGTATGTATAGGATTCTATGGCATCTCAGAGGGAGCTGCCTCTCTCAGCCTGAGGATAAGAAGTTGTCGTAGAAGGAAACCAGGAAGTGATACTTAAGCTTTAAGGACTCAGCCAGGTGAATACAGGGAGGCCATGCTGGATAATGTAAGCCAGAGCAGCAAAGCATTGAGGGAATGGCAGCTATTCTGATATAAGGTGTGGGGTGGATGGAGAGAAGAGGGGAGCTCTGAGGCTATGGAACAGGCAAAGCTAGGTCAGCTCCCTGCAGAAACCTGCTGAGGTATTTGTTGTATTGTCACACCATATAGAAGAGAGAAAGCAGACTGAGCCCATTGCAAAACTGAGGACACTCAGGGGGAGAGACAGTTTCAGCGGCCCTTTTCCTTCACTCCTTTTTCAGATTCAGCCTTAAAGGGAGACCAAATAAGAAGGGAGGTGACTTCTGTCCAAAACTTATCCTCCAGCTTTGAATTGTCTGTCATTCTGCCTGTAATTCTATCGTTAGAATAAAAGCTTGATTTATGGTCACAATACCTATCTTCCCCCTTTAAATTGTGAGCATCATGAAGGCAGGGAGAATATCTAACCTTTCACTATAGCCTAGTGCTCAGCTAGTGTCTCCGTGTTCTGTGAACACATGGAAATTAATAGCTATTGGGAGTGATTAATTAGAAAGCATTGTGATTCATCCAAACCTGACTGTAGATAACTTGAATCAGTTTGCTTTCGTCTTCCCTCTTCCCTAGTACAGCCACGGAAGGAAAAATGGAAGTTTTAGGGGAAGAGGAGAGGAAAATCACCTTGGAAGCCCAGGGCTCTTCAGGATGAGACTGGGGCTCAGGGGAAGTGCTTCAGGCTTCAGAGGACAACCTGAAAATACTGGGTTTTAGGGGTCAGGAAATATATTTCTCTAATTCTTTTCTGGTTTCTTAAAATATGTCCATAGTCCAAGATCAACAAACTAAGAAGCATGAGCACACATAAACAAAGTTGAGTGTTGTCATCCATCAAACTTATAACCCAATAAATTTGGCACAAGATATCATTTGATTAGACTCATATGTTAAGACATTCATTTAAGTCCCCTTAATTAAAATTATGTTAAAACAACTAAATAAAGTAGTGCTAGAGGCAGCAAGGCAATGGGGAAGGCAAAGCTGGATGAAACAAGCACTGTCTCAGGTTCCTCTGAAGCCCCCAGGAGCTGTATAATGCTCCCCTCTATGCTGTTGGTAATATTAATAATACCTGACATTTATTGAGTGCTTACTATGTGCCAATACTGATTTAAACGTTTTACTGGTACTAACTCATTTCTGTCCCATTTGCCTACAGAGCCACCATATGACAGTGCCATTCCCCTTTATGCCAGGGTGAATATTGAGATCCTTCAGAGGGATAGGCTTCTTTGGGTTTTTTTTAAGGAACTGACACGTTTCACTGTGTTCTGAAAAGAGTGCCCAGCTGTCCAATTTATAGCTGCCAATTTGGAAGCTGGTAAGAAAAGCATTAAAGGAGCAGTGATGGATCCAGTCTCTCCTGCAGGGTGAAGAGGTTTGGGATGTGGAAATAGAAGGCAGAGGTATGATTTGTGACAGCATGTAGGTCCTGGGCTCCTAGGAACGGAGAAAATAAGGAAATTTAGAAAGGGAACTGGGGGAAGAGAGCAAACAATTTCAAGGTCCCACTTGACCACAGTAAACGGAAGGGTGGACTCCTTCTCTGGTTATGTAAGGGAAGCTTTTACTCTACCCTACAGCAAACCTATGGGGGAGGGGGGTCTCCTTTCTACCCAGGACCACTGCCTGACACCAATTGAGTTGAAACTCCCCACTCTGCTTCTTTTACTTTCTGCTTTGTTCTGATTCCATGGCTACCCAATTTTTCTAAGATAATCCCACTTTCAGTGATTTCCCTGGTGTTGCCATAAGTATCCTCAAATTTATCAAGCATGAATTCTAACATTTCCTGTGGAAAGTATTGTCACCATACCCATGATGAAGCTTCCAGCCACTTGAGAATACTTCGTTTAAAAGGTCAGTTTATATAGTAAATCATGAACGTGGGTGTCTGGAATAGGAATTCTGATCTAGAAGTTGGAAAGAGACAAGGGAAGGAAGAGAAAGTCATTAAGCTCTTGATCGTTTTATCCATGGTAATCCTACTGTTTCCCCTCACTCCACAGTCTATAAGGAAAGACTCAGCTAATCTTCACTGGTACCATGGACAGTCTGAGGACATCTGATTTCCTCTCTGGAAACCTGTCTCTTGCCAGGATGACTTACTTGTATTTGTGGTCAGGGTTAGAATCTACCATCCAAAAAGGAATCTGGCTGAGAGGAGGCGCTATTCCATTCCACTGATTGGAGAATAGATGTCTTTCTCCTCCACCCATTGACCTGGAACCTTCTCCAAGTTGGGAAGCAGCTTCACTTCTAATGTAAACTTCAGGGAACTGACTGGATAATAATTCAAATAGCAGCCTGATGTCAGCTTTGTAGGAACTAACTCGGGAACCTTCAATTGCTTGCTTCAAAAAACTTACCTATCGAGTGCCCAGAAGTATTTCAAGTACTCAAGGACAGAGGTATTTCAAGAGGTGTTCATGGTACTGTATTACATGCCTCCAAAAAAGAGCATTGATTAGATACAGTGCCAGGAAAACAGACAGCTGTCAGGATTCAGTGACAGCCGAAAAGAAGTTAAGCTTGCAGGTAACACTAGGCAGTTTGTTATAGACTGGGAGGGAGAAGAGGAGAAGAGAATACTATGGTCTTCTCTGAATTGTCTAACATGGTACAGGTTTCTCCCCTTTCTGAAAGTAGAGCATGCCTATGAAACCTTTTCTAAGTTGAAATGGCATAAAACAAAGAAGCAATTACCTTAGTATGCATCTTGCTAACAGATGCACAGAATAAATGGAGTTAAAGCACGGATGCTCACAGACACAGTTCAAATGTAGGCTTGAGGCTGAGATGCAGAGTGTAGTTCCTGGGGAAGGAGCTTGGTGGTGCCACTTTCCCTGCTTGGGGTGGGTGTCTAGGCTCGCTGCAAAATAAACACTGAACACTATTTTGCTTTTCACCTCTTTTTGTAAAAGCAAAAATCCTCTTCGGATTTCTTTTGGTTGGCAGAAGCAGGTATTAATGTAAGGTCTTTCGTAAAAGCAAAATGGCGTAAAGCGAACTTTGGAAAAGCAGGGGATTACTGTATTTATCTTTGAATTGCTCTGGATGGTATCTTTTTCCAGTTTTCTTTAAGCAGCTGGCATAAGCACCGGAGGACAACTTCAGCCTCCGTATTTGCTCCTTTGTCGTATATCAAGCTTTATTACCTTTCCCACTTATAAATAGAAGCATAATGAACTTGTTATGCAGCAGGCCCCAGCAGTAGTAACAGCTTAAGTATTTACATGCTAAAATATTTCCCTTATATGAGTCCTTCTTCTAACCTGACTCTCCACCACAAATATTTTGGTAAATACAGTCTGAAAACAAACAAACAAAAAAAACCCTGTGGACTTGAATGCTTTTAAAATGAAATTGTATGCCATATTCCAAAAAGGATTACAAATTACCACTTCAAATATGTTAATTTGGGGAGGGAGAGAACATTTATTTTAGACAATAATAAAAAATAGTAAAAAGTCAGAAATGCTGATTTAAGAAAAGATACTGCTAAATTGGAGCTAATTCAGAGAAAGGGACTAAAAACAATAAAAGCCCTCAGGGAATGGATATTTTCAAAATGGAGAGAATTTAAGAGTCTAATATGACAAACAACAACCAGTCCTACAAATACCTCTAGGGAATTGGATTCCAAAAGTCTGCATTGTTCAAAGGAGAAAAAAGAAAGGCACTGAAATAAAAGCTACCCAAGGAGGGGAGAAAAAAACACGAACTTTGAAAATGAAATGTTTTAAATGTTTTTACTTAGATCAGCTCTCAAATGCCTGGAGACATTAAAAACTAGCCAAGCAGAGCATTTGTTTTCAGATAACAAGCTCTAATCAAGTAAGTAGGGTGGGGTTAATGATTTATTGTGTGATACATTTTGAGTCTCTTATGTCTGGACCTGGATAAACACATTTGGACTGGTTTAGAGCTCTTTAATATACCTGTAACCAGCATTCACTTAGTGGGCCCAGAGTAGGGCACACCCAAAGCTTGAATAAACTCAAGAGTTCCATATTATTTTACAGGGTCACAAATCTGTAAAGATGTTATTTTATATGGCCCGACCCTGATCCATAGTAAGGCGTTCAAATGGTTAATGATTAATTTTCATAGGCACTTACTTTCCAGAAGTATTGATGGTTTGGAAGGAAAATAAAGAAAATCTGTAAATCTTTTATACCAGGAAAAAAAAAGAACAAAACAAAGAACTCTTAAATATGTCTTATATATTATACATGAAAATATAGTGTCCCAAGAAAGTCTGTTGGTATTTTCAAATAGGAGGAAGAATGAGCCAAGAGTGACCTTTACCTGCTGTGGCACCACCTTCCAAAATCGACCCCATTTTCTGTTCTTTGCACTGAGAGTGATGTGTTTGAGATTTAAATATTATGCTCTTGAAATATAATAGACTTGTCTCCATATAGACTGTCTAGACAGGGCAGGGGCTATGTTTAATTTCATTTTTCATAGCAGCTAGCAGTCTTGCACAAATAAATGCTTTTGATGATAATGTTGATGTTAGTATAAGCAGGTGGCCAAAATTTGGGGATAAAGCTTGATACCTTCACATTAGTGCTTTATAGTGCACGCATATAACAGTGAATGTTATATAAAATTTACAACTGTCTATTTATGGAATAATAAATTATTTCAGCACATTTTATGTTTCTTAGTATTGCCCTGTTAAATTTGTTTACATGCTGGAGGAAACATCAATCTGCCTTTTTATTCAGAAAGTAGGCAAGAATCCCTATTCAATTTTCCTAGTGTCTGAAATGAAAAGTATTCTTGTAAATCTGTATTTCAAAAGAAGAAGAAAAACTAGATATTTCATCATGGTTTTCTAAGAGTCCTTGATTAGGAAACTATCAAGATTTAGATTCCCTGCAAGATTTTAAGAAAACAAAATAGGAGTTTCTACAATGAAAGACATGACTTCTGTTTCATGTATTTGATGTGTTAGTCATTCATTCTCAAAAAAAATTTTTTTGCGTACTGGTATATAATAGCTTGTGAGCCAAACAGTCAAAGATCCCCATCCTCCTGGAGCTTATACTTTAGTGGAAGGACACAGACAAAAAATAAGCAGAATAAATAAGTAAATTATGTGGTGTACTTGAAGGTCATTAAGTGTGAAGGAAAAAAGGAGAAGTTGAGAGGATAAAAAGGAATCAGTAGTGGGAATTGCAATTTTGCATAGACGAGTCAAGGTAGGTCTCATTGGGAAGGTGATATTTGAGCAAGACTTGATAGAGGTTGAGGTTAATTAGCCACCTGGAATCTGGGCAAAGAAAATTCCAGGCAGAAGGGGTAGATAACGCATGTGTCCTAAAGTAAGTGTACTCCTGGAGTGTTCAAGGCGTAGTGGGAATCCAGTGTGGCTGGAGCCAAGGGCATAAGGAAGACAGAAGGAGATGATGGGGCCACATCTTGACCTCCGTCTGTGATGAGGGTTTTGGCTTTTGATCTGAGTGAAGTGAGGAGCCATGGCAGAGGTGTAGCTGAAATGTGACACAATCTCTTTTCTGCTTTAATAAGGCCATTCTGGCTGCTCTGACAGAAGTCTCTTGGAAAGCAAAGGAAGAAGAAGAAAGATCAGTTAGGAGACTATTGTAATAGTGCAGGCAAGACATGATGGTGGCTTGGCTGAGTTTGTGGTCAGATTCTGCATACTTTTGTGTATAGAACCAGCATTTCCTGATGGATTGGATGTGGAAGTCAAGGATCATTCCAAGGCAGTGGTTCTCAAAGTGTGGCCACCAAACCAGCAATATCAGCATCACTGGGGAACCTGTTAAAAATGCAAATTCCTTTACCCCCCCCCCCCCCCAAATCTACTGAATCAGAAACTCTGGAGCAGAGGTCCCCAACCTTTTTGGCACCAGGGACCAGTTTCGTGGAAGACAATTTTTCCATGGGGGTTGGGGGGCAGAGGGATATGGTTCAGGCTGTAATGAGAGTGATGGGGAGCTGCAGATGAAGCTTCGCTCACTCGCCCACTACTCACCTCCTGCTGTGCGGCACGTTTCCCCTGCTCTGGAGGATGGGACCCTAATAATCTGGTACTTTGATCAAGCCCTCCAGGTGATTCTGATGCACACTCAAGTGTAAGAACCGCTGTTTTAAGATTTGGGGCCTGAAAAGGATGGAATTGGCATTGACTGGGATGGTAAAGGCTGCAGAGGAAACAAATTTTGGGGGGAAGGAGGGGATTGGGAATTCAAGTTTGGATATGATGAGTTTGTGATATCTTAGACATCCAGATGGTGAGGAAGCAGTTGTATATATGAGACTGGAGTTCAGGAGAAGGGAGTCTGAGTTGGAAATAGAAATTGAAACATTAATTATGTTTCTGAGAACAAAATATCATATTAGATTGGATTGCATCAGTGGATAATTACTGTTTAGTAGTCTCAGCTTAACTTCAAATAAAAGAGGCAGAAAGCCAAGTAGTAAAGCCAAAATATATAAAAGAGGTGTCTACTTCTGTGCTGAGATTTGAGAACTTTAGGGTGTATATTTTTCAGAGCTTCCGTCTGTTTATTGTGCAGGAATCTTTTATGGTAATCTTTTCCCATTTTACAATCAGACCATTGAGGGTTCCTAATATTCTGAGGGGTAAAACTTAGCACTAATAAAATTTTCTAAAGTCACCAAGTAGCTGATAAATTTCCATATATGGTTTCATCATGGAGTAGCAATCTCAAATTTCTGGAGGATAGAATAGACACCTTATTAAGCAATTATAATTTTGTTTTCTTGCACAGTAATGTTTATGGTGGGTGAGTGATTAGGACCGGATGGAGGGGAGACACGGAATTTGGAGGAACAGTTACGAGATAGGGAAATGCAGTGAGAAGGATAGATTTCTTCAGTTACTACAGTCCAAGTGGTCACCTAAATATAATTTCCAGTATTTTCTTGATACTATCAGGTATTAATATTGACTTTATAAATAAAACCAAAGAATCAGAATATGGCATCTCTACCATGGCACTCGTATAATAATTTCAATGAAACAGCAAAATTAGGAGAAAAGGCCAACCACCGGATAGAGGTAGAGCAGAAGGGTAGAGGTAGAGGTAGAAGGGTATCCCTCAGGGAGGAAAATGTCATCTTTAAAAAGAGAAAAAGTTATGTTTCTCCTGACCCTGAATCTATATTTTTTCAGAACCATTTTAAAAGCCTTTCTGATGCTACCACCTTAGCTGCTGAGATTATAATCTTCTACATTTCACCCAGTGAGTAAACTCTGGGAAGCTTGACCCTCTTTTGTCCCACAGTGTAATCTGATCCACCTGTCATCATCAGGGGACATCTGGGATCCATCTTATCTTTCCCACTGGCTAGTTAATTAACCAGAAAATGTTTTGAATTGGATTCATTTATGGCAGAACTCCACGGACTTCATGAATTATAATGGGAGTACATTAAAGGTCAGCTTTTATTTTTGTGCTTTTAAAGAAGAAAACTCTGACATGGTTAGGATTGAGTGCTTTAAAATTGGAGAGAAAAAGTATTATATTGTATTAAATGGCTAAATGCAGTAATTCATGGGATCATCTGACTATGTTAAATAAAATATTTTTTTTTTTCAGAGTGAGGAAGCCCTAGCTCAGTAGCCTGACACAGAGTTGTCAATCGTCAGGCATTACAGTTAGTTGGAAATAGACAGAAGGCCAAGAAATGCATTCCTTTGCTCTCTCTTGCTCTGTTTCTACTGGACAGTGTTTCTGGCTGAAAGTTGGGGGTCTTTAGTCCAGAGCGTCTTTCCCACACCATTTTTTTTTGCCAGGTTCTTGGTGGGGGTTGTGTTTAGTTCAAATAGCTATGAGAATTTTCAGCAATTTTATTTGTCTTCATCATTACTACCTATGAGATATTTCAAAGATGATGCCCAGGATAGGATGTTAAATATTTTTCAAAGCAGTTAGGTCATCAGTTTCTAAGTCTAACTTTAAGGAGGATCAAGAACTATAGTGGTTTCACGCATCAAATTATAATTCAAAACTAAAAACTTTGTACATGATGAATCTCTATACAAGTAAGAGTTATTGTAATTATTATTATTATGATACTTGTGGGACAAGAAACTATGATGACTTTGCTTGAGTTTCCACTCCTGCAGCTGGGTGATTCCAGATGCATCAGGAGTTCAGTGAGTGTCTTGAACTATGCTTGAGATGTTTTGGGTTCAACAAAAGAAGCGTTTGCCAAATCCTTCTTCCCTTAATTTTTAAACATGTGTATTTCAAGGGAAATTTGATTCATATGTTTCTGATTCATTTACACTTAAATCATGAAAACGTTATTTTGTAAGAGCGATTTGATGTCCAAGAAGCTTTCTGAACCTGTTTTATAAGCCCTCTTAAGTTCTTTTTCTTAAAACAGGAAGTTGCATTTTGCCAAGTACAAATAAACTCAAACATTAAGAAGGTTCAAGTTCAGTTTCCAACGTTGAACTCCAGGTTTTAAGTGCATTCTCAATTTAGCAAAATATATATTCCCACCCCTACAGAAGTAGGGGCAGGAGGAAAGACCATAGTGAAAAAAGTGAGTAAAGGTGTTCGCAAGCATTATTATTCTCAGAGACATTTCTCCAGTTGTGAAAGTTTATAAAACCTGTAGCAGGTGTTCTCAGAGCTAGTAGATATAGGTGAATGGCAAACAGGAACATCTGTCTGCCTGTTAATTCTCTGTGATGTGTTTATATATGTCTACTTTTTTGTCACTGAAAAGAAAACCAAAAAGTCTTAATAGTTTAGCTTCACTTTTTAGTAATTTTACTTTTGACTGACTTTCAGTCTTATTTATTTTAGTAAAGGTGGGAAGACTCAACACGTTTTGTTGAACAGAAGGGACTCATAAGAGATTCTGTGGGAGTTTTATGTCTGTACTAAGATGATGTAACATCAATTTTAAGATGTAATTGACACTCCTTTCTTGCAATTGGATAAATGCAGAAAAGTATCTCAGGTTCATATGCAAAGGTCTCTTAATTATATATTATCCTTCTTACTTAATGCAGAGGTTGATTCAACCTGACCCTGAAATTCCCTTATAGCTGATTCACTTTTATTTATAGAAAAAGAAGGTAAAAGTAATTATGAGGAAAGTTTGGGACCATTCTAAACAGTTTGCTCCGTATTCTGCTTTATTGAGTTCACTTCAGTATTTCTTCTGTACTACTGAGTAATCAGCTGACTCTTGGAATGACAGGTATCATGAAACTGAAAATACTTTATTTAAAAATTATTAATTAAACTATCAGTTCAACTGTGGAAGCCCCCATGCAGCGGCCACCAGGGAAACGTGTTAATCATATAAAGCTGGTTTCATTAAACTTGCTAAACAAGGGGAAGAAGCACCCTGACAGTCTGTAGTTTCTCAGATGGGGGAATTTAGGGAAGAAGACTTGTAGAGTTTGGGGCTGTAGTTAATTACAGGGTCATTTCAGGACAGAAGCTAGTAAATGAGGTCTAGTTGGAGAATGGTAGGATTTGTAAACTGGGCAAGTTGTGGTCTTGCCTTTGGAATGTAAGTTCTTGAATAATTAATGTTAAATTTGTTTGTGTTCTTATCTTGGAACACATCGTCTGAAAGGAGATGGGGTTAAAACATTTGAGTTCAGATAGTTTGTGTTGCATAGTACAGTTTACCTGTTTTGTGATTTATAGCATAGGTTTGCAGATTGTGAGTTTTGTTTTATTTCTTACAACAAACAACTAACTATCACAACAAAGTGTAACACACACTTATTGACTGGTTTAATGATCTTTAAATTTTTTTCAGACAGTATTCAAAATCACTTAAGCCTTGTTGGGTACCCATGTATACTTTATTTGTTTAAAGAATAAATAAAATGTATTCTTTTCCTTTAGTACTACATTTTATTCACTCTGAGAACATATATGATACTAACAATAAAATGCCTTTCAGAATTTATATTGTATTTTGAGCTAGTTTAATTTCAACTGAAATAAGTAATTGTTTACATCCATTTTGCCTAGGAAGAATTTATGCTTTCTGAAATATTAAAGCCTTATATGCTACTTAATAGTAACACTGAAATTTGAGGAAAGAGTCAGGATTTCATTTTATAAAATAGCATAATGTTATTCTCACAGTGTTTATTTAAATGTAAACAGATTTTCAGAGGAAGAAACCTTGTAAAAGAGAACTCTTAAAAGTGATAACGTAGTAATCAGGAACTGCTAAAAGGCCACATGAAAATTCATTATTTAAGATAAAAAATTTTAATGAAAGACTTCCCTGTCATTAATATCCATCCTTGTAGATGGATATTCTACAATCTTCCATAATAAATCCTAATCTGAATGCAGGTACAATAAAATAGACCTACTTATCAAAAAGCTTCTCGGAGGGATAGGTGATATTTATCTTTTTTAAATTAAATCATAATTGTTTTCACTAAAGTTTATCATTTATTAGATAATAGCCATGGTTAGTTATGGTTTTACATTTTAAAATTCCATTTATAAAATATACATGTAAAACATTCTTGTTTTCTGCTGGTCTCAGCCAGTGTGATTTCAAATTCAAATTCAGAGGCTTTCCTAATTCTCCAACAACACTTTCTCTTCAGTGGCTTCATTAAATAATCACAGTAATAGCTACCATGTACTGTCTGTCTTCCTTGTGCCAGTATTTGGCCAACAAAAGCTCATAAAATTCTCACTATGACCTTGAGAGCTGAGTATTATCATTGCCTCTGTTCTAAACACAAGGAAACGTAGGCCCATAGAGACCCACCATATTGCATCCAACTCCCATCTGAGGAGAAAGTCCAAAACATTCAGCCATGCTGCCTGAAGCTAAAGAAATTCAGGTGTAAATGCTGTTTTCTCTATTTTGGTCTCCATGTTTAATTCTGGATACTGTGTAGCCTAAGTATACTGTTTTAGAAAAAAACGCACAAACAACCCCACAAAAAAATTTTGAACAAAATCATCAAAACTTTTTCTCCTAGTTTCTAAAATAACATTTTATCATAGCTTTTGGTATCAGAACGGAAAATGACAGTGATACTTTTAACTAACCCTGTGACTATACTCAGTTCTACTTAAATTACAAGGAAATAAAAATGACGTTGCAATGTGGAGGGAATCCATGGACAAATAAACATCTTTGAAAAAATATATTTCAAGGTGCTTACTTTCCCAACTAGTATCCATCAGATCTATTTCAAGCTGGTTTCTTTCCCATTTCACTTCTATCAGAAAATATATTTCAAGGTGATGACTTTTCTCAAATCTCTACCTTCTGAGGGCCAAATAATCATATAACCTTTCAGATGCTATGGGAGTGTCCATCTGTAATGACAGAACATTTGCTTTGTTTCCTAAGACCTGGAGCACATAGCTGCTCTAGTTTTCTGTCTGAGGCTGTTCTCCTAACCTGTGCTTCTCCCTTCCCTCTTTTTCTTCTCCAGGACTGCCCACCAGAAGCAGGTGATTTCCGAGCGCAGCAGTGCTCAGCTCATAATGATGTCAAGCACCATGGCCAGTTTTATGAATGGCTTCCTGTGTCTAACGACCCTGACAACCCATGTTCCCTCAAGTGCCAGGCCAAAGGAACAGCCCTCGTTGTTGAACTTGCACCTAAAGTCTTAGATGGGACTCGCTGCTACACAGAATCTTTGGATATGTGCATCAGTGGTTTGTGCCAAGTAAGTGCTGGCTTCTTCTCATTCTATTTTTCCAGAGGGTTTTGTGTCAGTAGCTTCTGTGTAGTCCTGCTATCTGAATCAGTGTTACTTTTTCTAGAGTTTACAAATGATGACCCATTTGAAAATTGAGGTTCAGCTTCAGTTAAAACTACAAGAGCTGTATTATGTGTTAAGGAAAAGTGGACTAGAGTTTCTTCTTTCCTTTGAGTCTCACTTCAATATAGAAGAACCAAAATTCTTCAATATTGTGTATCACTTTTTGTACTAGACTCTGAAATTACCTCTACCTTGGTTGTCCCTGAAATAATGTGGGGGGTGTGTGTGTGTGTGTGTATCTGTATTCAGAGGCATCAACTTTCATTTACTTAGAGCTTCAGAATCGCTCAGGTGAGATTGGCTCTAAAATCTCCACGTACACTGTACGAGAACTTGTTGCTTCTCTATCATGACTACAGTTATGCTGAAAATTTAGACAAATTGTAGGAAAAGGCATGGCAGTGTCAACTAGGTCGAATTCAGCCAGGTAAATCTTTAACAGGGAGAGCAAAGAGATTTGATTTCTGGTATCAGTTTTTCAATGTCTACTTTAGGTAGGGAGTTAGTAAGGTGAGGGAGAGTTAATACGTTTGCCATCTTGATTTCAGTCTATGCTTTCGATTAGGATGACCAGCCTAGTTTTTGGAGCAAGCAGTTGCTACAGTTTCCTGTGTGCTATACTTGACCATTATACTTTTAAATTTCACGTAGTAGACAATTTGGGAATCTTTGCCTCTCCCAAGAAGACATTGGTTGAAATTTTTCTCTCTTCAGAATTTCTGATATCACAACTAGCCATATAAGAATAAACTTAAAATGTGTTTCAGTAATTTGTTGTTTCAAATTCACGTGTTTATTTAAAAGCTAAATCTGTTTTCAGATGTAAAAGGAATAGCTGTAGTGTGAATGACTACAAGAGGTATGAGACGTCCTACAAGGTTCTGTGTAGATGAGAGAGAGACAGACATACTAAACCTTCATGAGGTCTAGAATCATGAGACAAACTGTGACAAGTCCAAGCACTTCTTAGATAGGAGGATGGAGTGATGTTTACATATCTGTAACTATTTTACTATTTTAAAGCTAGGAAAGGCCTAAGAGGTGATCTAATCAACATCCTAAAAAGCCGTATATTTGAATCATTTGTGATACTTGGTATTTGCTTCCTTCTCTAGAACTCTCAGTGGTGTTGAGATGTAATTATGGAATCTACAAAAGCTTTGGGAATGACAGAGAATTGTAAAGCAAATATATACAGAAAGGGACTACGTTGTAGGGAATGGCAAATATAATAATAATTTCTTACGTATGTGTAGTGTTTGAACAAAGAAAGACAGATTTCCATTTTGTAAATGAGAAAAAACCAGGGACCAGAAAAGTTGTGTGATTTTCTGAAAGTTATATGGTTGGTCATGGAAGAAATGGGATTAAATTTCACGTTCCCTGATATCTAGTCCAAAGTCGTGGGTACTATATTATACTGATGAATGAACCAAAATAAACAAGATTGGCCAGTAAATTAGGTTTCATTTGTTTCTGCTGCATGGGAATTCAATGTGGCCTCTTTTTTTCCTAGACTAACCCCGCCAGCTGGCTTCATGTACCTTGGCAACTGAAGCAAGAATAATCATGCCTCCTCAACTTAGATTCTTATAAGTGTGACCTGTTAGATTTGGGGACAAATGTAAATTAGAGAATATCTGAATAGAATGGTGACGTACCTAGAAATTGTAATTAGTTATTATTCTTTTCTTCATTTATTTGTCTTGTTAGAGGCAATAGTAAGGTAAAGGGATGGAAGAGTTCGGATTGCATTTAGATTCTAACAAGTAGTTTGGCCAGAGAGCAGGATACCCCCCAGGTACTCAGTAAGGAGAGAGAGGTATTTTGGGAGAAAATCATGGTGTCTTGAAATGGCAGACAAGACCATGATCTCTCAGTAAAGAGAGAGAGGTATTTTGGGAGAAAATCATGGTGTCTTGAAATGGCAGACAAGACCATGATCAGCAGTGGGTGGCGAAGAAAGAGTTTTAGTGGAGAATAGACATAACCCTAGCTCTGCTTTAGAAAGATGAATATAGCTGCAGTTACAGGATGCTTGAAGTGGAGCTTGGACCACTTACAGGACGCTGGAGGCAAAGAGACCAGCTGAAAAGGAGGATCTTAGAGCAGCCAAGGTGAGGAGAAGCATGAACCTTGGGCCAGGCCAGTGACAGCAGGAACAGAAAGGAAACGCTGTCTAAAACCAAGAAGGAGTTTTCATTTTGACTATAATCAGAGCAGGGGAATAGTTGTTAAAAAAAAAAAAATCAAATTAATCATGCTCAGGAATCAAAAACTACCACTTAATATGAATTTAAGTGATATCATTTTTAGATCCTTGCTACCATTACCATAATGGCCTTTTTTTATGATTAAAAACGACTTGACTTTTATGAAAAGGAGGGAAGGAGCAGAAAGACAGCAATGTGAGAGAAAGACAGCAAGGTGAGAGAGGAATATGATAGAAGTTTTCCCAAATGGATAACAATCCTAAAGATTTACTTGGCTTTGCCAATAACAAGTTTGACATTATCAAAACAATTAAAAATTTTTCCTTATCCACAAAAAAATGATAGAGGAATAACGATGGAATACTTAAATGCAGTATATACTTTTTCAGAAGGACAAGAGTGAGGTTAGTCAACAAAAGAAAAGCACTCACTGCTACCTTGAAAGAGTGGACATACGTAAATTCCATCCTACTTAGAAAAAAGTTCCTTTATTTAGGTTGCATCTGTATATTGGTGATTAGCATTTGTGGTCTTTGGTAAGAAACATTAAGAAGTCTTATGTTCATTATCTTAAAAACACTGTCAAAAATCTTAACGCTAACTTAAATGTACAGTTTTTATAAAGAGCTTCTCCTGGCTTCCTGAAAAAAGTCATCTCCTCTGCCCCATTTTCCCTTCTCTTCCTTTTCTACCCCATTTTGGGGGAATTGTCAGCTCTTTCACTGGCTTCATTGTTGTCTTATTATCACTTTTTGTTGGTAAGCTGCTTCAAATATTTTTGATGCTAGACAGATATAAATTATAAACTGTAGAGAAGCAGATGTCTAGCTTTGGGCATAGTCTTACCTTGGTAGAAAATGGCAGCGTAACTAAGAGATTTGTCATTTTTAAGTACCAATTATTTCAGTTATGCCTGTTTAATACTCAACTAAAATCCACTTCCTCAAAACCATCTGAGGCTTTAACTCTTAAATAAAATTATGGAAACTTTGACTTTTAGAATCAAAAGATACTTTAGCAATTTACAAATATAACTATTTCACAGAGGAGGGAACTGGGACCTGCAGACAGTTCCAAAAGTCATAAATGAGGGGGTTATCTGTATTTGTAGTGAATTTGCTTCAGGAAAATTCTAGAATCATTGCTACTTATAAGAGATACCTTATTCAGTAATATTAGGCATCGTATTATTAGGCAGTATATTCACTCTAATAGTAGTAGTAATAATAATAATAAAATATCCTCCATTTTTTAGTAACTACCATATCTAGGCACTTTACGTATATTTTTTAAAATATTTACAACTCTGCATATTAGGTGGCATTATCCTTATTTCACAGATGAAGGACTGAGGCTCAGGTATATTATAGGACTCGCTCAGAAATACCCAGCTCTGACTCCAAAGCCCCTATTCTTCCTGGTGAGGCTAGCTGGACAGAGGCAGTGTGATGTTGAGTACTGGTCCCCAAACTTGACTGCCCTCCAGAATCCCTTGGAGGGCTCTTAAAAGATCCTCCAGAAATTCAGGTTTATCCATTTGATGTTTTTAAAACACTCTCCCTATGACCCTAGTGTTTGGCCAGATTTATGAACCACTCGCCGATTAGAAAGCAGATAGCATTTAAAGTCACAAGATACAGATTACAATCTGGATTTTCTTTACTGATCTGTGTAATCTTGATCAAGTTGCTTACCCTTCCTAAATTCTATTTTTACTCCGCAAAATAAGATTATCTCGCAGACTGCAGAGCACCAAGTGAGAGATAATTCATGTGAAATGCTTAATAAACTGTCAAGTGCTGTGGAAAAGTAGAGTACCCTGAACATTTTGAATTGCAAAATATATTAATGTAGTGGTTCCCTGTGTGGAACTTCATAACCCTGTAACAATTCAAAAAAGTTTATAGAATGAGATAAAGTAACCTACTTCTTATTCTGCTAAGAACATTCAAAAGGAAAAGGAGACCTTCTCTCATGGACTTTCACCATCATTTCATAAATGAAGTTTTAATAACAAGAAAGCAATAAGAACCTGATTTCAGAATGAAGGACAAACCTTTAAATTGAATATCGTTTGCCTTATGAGAAAGTTACGACCCTGTACTTATTTTTCATTCTTTCTCCAGAGCACAGAAATTGTTACTAAGAGTGAAAGCACTACCTTTGCGATCATCTAGTCCAGCCCTGAGAAATATTGCTGTGCTAGGTTATGCGATTTTCCCAGGATCTTCCAGCTAGTTAATGGCAGACTAGAGGTCAGAGAATGTCACTGTTTACCAGCATTTTTTAACTATGCCCCCTGTGTTGTTTCTTCAGCCTCTCCCACAGGCCAAAACCTTGTCCAGCTTGAATTCTGTCATTTACACATGGAGACAATAGGTTTAGTGAATGTCTTTTCAAACCACATCCTCCCCTTGACATCCCCGCTAGAATCTGAGCATTGTCCCCAAGGGGTACCTGTGTTGATGTGTCTCCCCACCTTACATCTCAGACTGAGAAACACTGGGCTTTTTATTTGCTCATGATCATTCTAGACTCGATGAAGTTGGGGATAAAGCAGAGCCAGGAAGGCAATTTGTCATCCATGAAGAGTTAAGAGCGAATGCTCTAGAGTCATCATGCCTGGGTTTGAATCTAAGCTCCACCACTCACTAATGTATGACTTTGAGCAAGTTCTTGAGGCTCAGTTTCTTGAGGATAGTATCTGGAACTACCTGATAGGATTGCCGTGAGGGTTAAGTGATCAACTGCATTGAAGTGCTTACTATGAGCTTGATCGGTACTAGCTTGTGGTAGGAGTAGTACTCAAATCATTTCGTTGACTTTTCCCTCTTTATGGCCTTTTTGAGTGCATGGTTTAAAGTGGTTATACATGCTAAAGGGGATCCTGACTTCCCAGCGAATGAACAGACCTTCTGTTAATTTCCTGTTGCACCCTTCTTTGCTAATAGCTCCATGCTGCACCATTATCAACTCCTGATCCAGGGCAGTGAATTGCATCCTGTACAGAGTTAATGAGCCATTGCAAATAGGATCAGCTCTATTAGTGCTGCTGTTATTCATTTATTTTCATTATCCAAATTACCCCATTTATATTTGTTATAAAGCACAAAGCCTGTTTCTGTTTTAAATATAAAAAAAGAGTAGCATAAATTTACAGATAGAACATGTGCTGCTGTTAAAAATAATTTTGAGGTTATTTTGAAGTCAAATACAGAAAAGTGTGTTTTATTTCATAATTAATGAAATTCATCAGTTGTTACCTAATATACATACATCAAAAGACAAAGTGCAATTATAAGCCAGCTCTTTTTTAATGAATCTGCATATTTATAGTACTGCACAGTGCTGTGTCAGAAAACAAGGCATTTCGAAAAGGAAAAGGTGAATTCCTTTCCAGTAATGCCTCATATAATGTTGCTGTAAAATGAATAATACAATAAAGAAATAAGCAATAAATTGGATCATGGAGTTTTGAGGTTTATACTGTGGTGACACTAAAATGAACCACAGCTCTAACAAAGAAGTTCTTTACGTTTTTAATAATTCCTATGGTGAGTAGTTTGAAACGAATTGAGTGGAATGCTTATTTCTCCATCTCTGTCTGTGACCTAAGTCACTACTATCAAATGTCTACCAGGTATTCTAAAGGTAGTGATGTCAGAAACACGGACTTGGCTGTTTTTCCTTCTGTGTTTTGTAATCTAATTCCACATGGAAGCATGACATTGCTTCAGAGATTTAATGCATCATCTTTCTTTTTCACCCCTTTGCGTGACACAGTAAAGATGAAATGAACTGCTTTACTGCCTACTAGTTGAATTTTAACAAATTACTTAGTTTCTGAACATTGTTTATCTGTTCTCCCGATAATCTGGTGGGTACTGAGCTTACAGAGTTAAATATCATCCCTCAGGAATGGTACCTTTGTAGGGCTATTGTGAAAAATTCAGTTTGTTTGTTTGTTTAATAAATATTTACTTAAGAATTAGCAGTGTGCTAGATCCTGGAAATACATGAATGGACAGGAAAGAAAACACAGTCCCTGCCCTCCCTGAACTGACGCTCTAAGGGGAGATGAGTCAAGTGTAAAGGAAAGTATACTATTACCCCTATACTATATTCACCTAACTGTGAACAGGAGTTTACAGTGAAAACAGGAGTTTCCTTTCTAAAATACAGATCTGACTTCATTTCTTATCTGCTTGAATCATTTCAATTGCATTCTATCACCATCAGGATAAAGAAAGCCCAGATTTCTTTACATGGTAGCTTTTGTTACTGGGTGGCTTGAAACAAGAGAAATTTATTCTCCCACAATTCTAGAGGCTAAAAGTCCAAAATCAATGTGTCATCAGAGCGATGCTTCCTCTGAGGCTCTGAGTATAATCTCTCTTTGCCTCTTCATAACTTCTAGTGGTGGCTGTCAGCCTAGGCCTACATCTTCACGTGGCCTCCTCCCCTCTGGGTCTGTGTATGTCTCTGTCTTTACATGGCATTTTTCTCCCAACGTCTCTCTTTTCTCTTCTTATAAGGACACCAGTGATATTGGCTTCTGGCCAGTTCTAATTGAGTATGACCTCATCTTTTTTTTTTTTAATTTATTTATTTTTGGCTGCATTGGGTCTTCATTGCTACACACAGGCTTTCTTTAGTTGCGTCGAGCAGGAGCTACTCTTCGTCGTGGTGTGTGGGCATCTCATTGCGGTGGCTTCTCTTGTTGCAGAGCGCAGGCTCTAGGAGCACGGGCTTCAGTAGTTGTGGCATGCGGGCTCGGTAGTTGTGGCTCACGGGCTCTAGAGCGCAGGCTCAGTAGTTGTGGTGCACGGGCTTAGTTGCTTCGTGGCATGTGGGATCTTCCCGGACCAGGGCTCGAATCTGCCTGCCAATGCTTGTGTCCCCTGCATTGGCAGGCAGATTCTTAACCACTGCGCCACCAGGGAAGCCCGAGTATGACCTCATCTTAACTTGATTATATCTGCAAAGATCTATTTCCAAATAAGATCACACTCACAGGCACTGGGGGTTATAACTTCAACATATCTTTTCTGGGGGACACACTGCAACCCACAATAGCACACATCCCAGTTTATTTGTACATAGTACAAACATATTCATATATGCATATACATACATACATACATACATGTATATATATACATATAATTTTGAATAGTTTGTAGGAACCAGAGTGGGAGAAATTTAGACTGTCATAAGTAGAAGGAATATTTGACCAAACATGGAATCAAGAAATGCTCAGAGGAAGAGATAGCTGGAAAGACCTAACTAGCGCCTAGAATTGAAGAAGGAGAGTGAAGAAATAAAGGGCTAGAGAGGTTGTCAGGACCTGTGTCATAAGGAGCTACATAAGCTATATTAACAAGCTTGGGGTTTGTAATATTGAGAGACAAAGAGTGCCAGTGAAGTAATTCAAACAGATGCAAGATAAAGTGAAACATGTATGTTAGGAAGAGTGCTCTATCTGCATTGAGGGCAATGGATTAGAAAGGACCCAAAATTGGTAGTGGGAATAAAAGGGGGGATTTCAAAACAAATCAGGAGATAGAGTCCCTGGACTTGGTGACTGGTGAAATATAATAGGAGAGAAAAATTGAGAGTTGAAGACAATGCTCTGGCTTCTAGTTTGAGCAAAGCATGTTGCTGCTGTTCACTGGGGTGTAGAACATAAGAGAAGGGCCAGGCATTGGTTTGGGGCGGTACGAGGGATGAGGAGATGCTGTATGTATAGCACACCATCTGCCATGTGATTGTCACTCAGTGAATTCACATCCTTTCTTCCTCCCTCTTACGTCTTCTTAAGTGAATGGTGTGATTCCATCAAGTTGATATGGTCACTGTCCTGTTTATGTATGATTAAAAATTTGTCAGGTTAACCTTTTCTGTGATCACATGCTAGTTAGTTAACAAGTCAACTTAAGCGTCTGTCACTTTTGGGAAAAACTGAAGTCAAATGACTGTAGTTCCTTAACGTATCCTCTCTATTTGAATAGCTAAGAGATAGAGAAAGTGACACTCCGTAGGGATTCATTCGTCTCAAACTATCTCCTTCCTGCCACCCCAGTTGGGTCCTTTATTTATTCCTGTATCATCTCTACTCATGGAAAGGATTTCTTGGCCATATGAGAATATTTTTCATCTTGATATTCAATTTGTGGGGCAGAAACCCTTCTTTTTTAAAATTTTATAATAACTTTATTTTTTGTGCTCTTTTGTTGTTTTTTAAATAAGCACTTTTACAGTTTTATTGCTTAACATACGTCACACACACAAGCACACAGATACATAAATGCTTCTTTCTATAGCTTTCACAGAAAAACTTTTTGAAAGTTATATCTATTTAATTTTTCCTTTGAAATTCAGTGTGTACTGGGAAAGACAAGATCAAGGATTTTGTTTTCCCAAAGAGATTCAGTGAGGTAGATGAAGGCAGTGTGAATCTAATTTAGAAAAAAACTTTCAAATGTTATTATTTTTCGTGCTGTTTAGTTTGCAGAGTGCATCACGCATATCACCATGTGCTTCTTGTACCAATTTTGGGGAATATCTTTATTATTTCCATCTTATAAATGAGGAGATTTAGGCTCATAGAAGGTCATACAACTAGAAAAAGGCAAAGCTACAAGTCAAATCCTATTAGTTCTATTATATGTCACCTTCCCTCTGAGAAGATATTTCAGTAATGAAGCAGAGTATCAGTAAGCACACATTTTTGTTAATAGGGGTATGAGTATGTGTAGCTGAGTCAGGGAACTCTGGCCTCGGAATTCTGTGTTCTATTTTTTTTTTTTTTTTTTTCACTTCCTCTTGGATCATAGGCCTTTATTTTTTTTTATTTTTTATTTTTTTCACACACACACACTGTATTTTATTTTTACAAGAGATAAGTAGACTGACACCAAGCATTGTACATGGATGACCACAACAAAAGCAACAATGATTGCAATTACCAAACATGAAACACACTCATACTATGTCATAATATTGACATTCAATCCAGTAATCCTCCACTGTAACAGCTCCTTTACTTTGCAGTGAAAATTGATTTGTATATTCTCTGCCTCTGAGTCCTTGTTGGATTTTTTTTTTTTAATTCAGACAGAAAGTCACAAAAATTATACTCATCCTCATCAGTTCACTCAGTCCCATGTAATTAATTTTTTTTTCATCTTGATCTTTTGTTAGCACTTTTATGAGTTCATCAGTTTTTCATTAGAGTTCTGAAAATTCAGTTCTGCTTATTCATTCAGTTCAGCAGTACAGTCAGTTACCAGAAACCTGTACTTGTCAGAGTCTTTTCCATGAATTTCTTAAAGATGAAACCCTTTTATAGGAACATATTTGCAAAAACATCAGAGTACACAGAGAACTGTCTGTAAATAACAAAAGACTTAAAAGTGACTACAGTTAAAAATTTGATGAAAGTTCATAATAATGCAGTTGACAAGAAAATTAGTTATTTCTGAGATATACATTTTAAGGTAATAACTAGGATTATGACTTATAACATTATACCAGAACATATAAGATTTTTAGAAATTTCATGTAATGTCTGAAACATTTATATTAACATATTTCCATACAAAAAACCCAATGAAAGTTTAGTATTAGTTGTTTTGTTTGTTTGTTTGTTTATATTGCAGGTTCTTATTAGGCATCAATTTTATACACATCAGTGTATACATGTCAATCCCAATCGCCCAATTCAGCACACCACCATCCCCACCCCACCGCAGTTTTCCCCCCTTGGTGTCCATATGTCCGTTCTCTACATCTGTGTCTCAACCTCTGCCCTGCAAACTGGCTCATCTGTACCATTTTTCTAGGTTCCACATACATGCGTTAATATACGATCTTTGTTTTTCTCTTTCTGACTTACTTCACTCTGTATGACAGTCTCTAGATCCATCCACTTCTCAACAAATTACTCAATTTCGTTCCTTTTTATGGCTGAGTAATATTCCATTGTATATATGTACCGCTACTTCTTTATCCATTCGTCTGTTGATGGGCATTTAGGTTGCTTCCATGACCTGGCTATTGTAAATAGTGCAGCAATGAACATTTGGGTGCATGTGTCTTTTTGAATTACAGTTTTCTCTGGGAATATGCCCAGTAGTGGGATTGCTGGGTCATATGGTAATTCTATTTTTAGTTTTTTAAGGAACCTCCATATTGTTCTCCGTAGTGGCTGTATCAATTTACATTCCCACCAACAGTGCAAGAGGGTTCCCTTTTCTCCACACCCTCTCCAGCATTTGTTGTTTGTACATTTTCTGATGATGCCCATTCTAACTGGTGTGAGGTGATACCTCATTGTAGTTTTGATTTGCATTTCTCTAATAATTAGTGATGTTGAGCATCTTTTCATGTGCTTCGTGGCCGTCTGTATGTCTTCTTTGGAGAAATGTCTGTTTAGGTCTTCTGCCCATTTTTGGATTGGGGTGTTTGTTTCTTTAATATTGAGCTGAATGAGCTGTTTATATATTTTGGAGATTAATCCTTTGTCCGTTGATTCGTTTGCAAATATTTTCTCCCATTCTGAGGGTTGTCTTTTCGTCTTGTTTATGGTTTCCTTTGCTGTGCAAAAGCTTTGAAGTTTCATTAGCTCCCATTTGTTTCTTTTTGTTTTTATTTCCATTACTCTAGGAGGTGGATCAAAAAAGATCTTGCTGTGATTTATGTCAAAGCGTGTTCTTCCTATGTTTTCCCCTAAGAGTTCTATAGTGTCCAGTCTTACATTTAGGTCTCGAATCCCTTTTGAGTTTATTTTTGTGTATGGTGTTAGGGAGTATTCTAATTTCATTCTTTTACATGTAGCTGTCCAGTTTTCCCAGCACCACTTATTGAAGAGACTGTCTTTTCTCCATTGTATATCTTTGCCTCCTTTGTCATAGATTAGTTGACCATAGGTGCATGGGTTTATCTCTGGGCTTTCTATCTTGTTCCATTGATCTATGTTTCTGTTTTTGTACCAGTACCATATTGTCTTGATTACTGTAGCTTTGTAGTATAGTCTGAAGTCAGGGAGTCTGACTCCTCCAGCTCCGTTTTTTTCCCTCAAGACTGCTTTGGCTATTCGGGGTCTTTTGTGTCTCCATACAAATTTTAAGATGATTTGTTCTAGCTCCGTAAAAAATGCCATTGGTAATTTGATAGGGATTGCATTGAATCTGTAGATTGCTTTGGGTAGTATAGTCATTTTCACAATGTTGATTCTTCCAATCCAAGAACATGGTATTTCTCTCCATCTCTTGGTATCATCTTTAATTTCTTTCATCAGTGTCTTATAGTTTTCTGCATACAGGTCCTTTGTCGCCCTAGGTAGGTATTTTATTCTTTTTGTTGCAATGGTAAATGGGAGTGTTTCCATAATTTCTCTTTCAGATTTTTCATCATTAGTGTATAGGAATGCAAGAGATTTCTGTGCATTAATTTTGTATCCTGCAACTTTACCATATTCATTAATTAGCTCTAGCAGTTTTCTGGTGGCAGTTTTAGGATTCTCTATGTATAATATCATGTCATCCGCAAACAGTGACAGTTTTACTTCTTCTTTTCCAATTTGTGTTCCTTTTATTTCTTTTTCTTCTCTGATTGCTGTGGCTAAGACTTCCAGAACTATGTTGAGTAATAGTGGTGAGAGTGGACATCCTTGTCTTGTTCCTGATCTTAGAGGAAATGCTTTCAGTTTTTCACCATTGAGAATGATGTTTGCTGTGGGTTTGTCATATAGGGCCTTTATTATGTTGAGGTAGGTTCCCTCTATGCCCACTTTCTGGAGAGTTTTTATCATAAATGGGTGTTGAATTTTGTCAAAAGCTTTTTCTGCATCTATTGAGATGATCATATGGTTTTTCTTCTTCAATTTGTTAATATGGTGTATCACATTGATTGATTTGCATATATTGAAGAATCCTTGCATCCCTGGGATAAATCCCACTTGATCATGGTGTATGATCCTTTTCATGTGTTGTTGGATTCTGTTTGCTAGTATTTTGTTGAGGATTTTTGCATCTATATTCATCAGTGATATCAGTCTGTAATTTTCTTTCTTTGTAGTGTCTTTGTCTGGTTTTGGTATCAGGGTGATGGTGGCCTCATAGAATGAGTTTGGGAGTGTGCCTTCCTCTGCAATTTTTTGGAAGAGTTTGAGAAGGATAGGTGTTAGCTCTTCTCTAAATGTTTGATAGAATTCACCTGTGCAGCCATCTGGTCCTGGACTTTTGTTTGTTGGAAGATTTTTAATCACAGTTTCAATTTCATTGCTTGTGATTGGTCTGTTCATATTTTCTGTTTCTTCCTGGTTCAGTCTTGGAAGGTTATACCTTTCTAAAAATTTGTCCATTTCTTCCAGGTTGTCCATTTTATTGGCATAAAGTTGCTTGTAGTAGTCTCTTAGGATGCTTTGTATTTCTGCAGTGTCTGTTGTAACTTCTCCTTTTTCATTTCTGATTTTATTGATTTGAGTCCTCTCCCTCTTTTTCTTGATGAGTCTGGCTAATGGCTTATCAATTTTGTTTATCTTCTCAAAGAACCAGCTTTTAGTTTTATTGATCTTTGCTATTGTTTTCTTTGTTTCTATTTCATTTATTTCTGCTCTGATGTTTATGATTTCTTTCCTTCTGCTAACTTTGGGTTTTGTTTGTTCTTCTTTCTCTAGTTTCTTTAGGTGTAAGGTTAGATTGTTTACTTGAGATTTTTCTTGTTTCTTTAGGTAGGCTTGTATAGCTATAAACTTCCCTCTTAGAACTGCTTTTGCTGCATCCCATAGGTTTTGGGTCGTTGTGTTTTCATTGTCATTTGTCTATAGGTATTTTTTGAGTTCTTCTTTGATTTCTTCAGTGATCTCTTGGTTATTTAGTAACGTATTGTTTAGCCTCCATGTGTTTGTCTTTTTTACGTTTTTTTCCCTGTAATTCATTTCTAATCTCATAGCATTGTGGTCAGAAAAGATGCTTGATATGATTTCAATTTTCCTAAATTTACTGAGGCTTGATTTGTGACCCAAGATGTGATCTATCCTGGAGAATGTTCCGTGCGCACTTGAGAAGAACGTGTAATCTGCTGTTTTTGGATGGAATGTCCTATAAATATCAATTAAATCTATCTGGTCTATTGTGTCATTTAAAGCTTCTGTTTCCTTATTAATTTTCATTTTGGATGATCTGTCCATTGGTGTAAGTGAGGTGTTAAAGTCCCCCACTATGATTGTGTTACTGTCAATTTCCTCTTTTATAGCTGTTAGCAGTTGCCTTATGTACTGAGGTGCTCCTATGTTGGGTGCATATATATTTATAATTGTTATATCTTCTTCTTGGATTGATCCCTTGATCATTATGTAGTGTCCTTCTTTGTCTCTTGTAACATTCTTTACTTTAAAGTCTATTTTATCTGATATGAGTATAGCTACTCCAGCTTTCTTTTGATTTCCATTTGCATGGAATATCTTTTTCCATCCCCTCACTTTCAGTCTGTATGTGTCCCTAGGTCTAAAGTGGGTCTCTTGTAGACAGCATATATATGGGTCTTGTTTTTGTATCCATTCAGCAAGCCTGTGTCTTTTGGTTGGAGCATTTAATCCATTCACGTTTAAGGTAATTATCGATATGTATGTTCCTATGACCATTTTCTTAATTGTTTTGGGTTTGTTTTTGTAGGTCCTTTTCTTCTCTTGTGTTTCCCACTTAGAGAAGTTCCTTTAGCATTTGTTGTGGAGCTGGTTTGGTGGTGCTGAATTCTCTTAGCTTTTGCTTGTCTGTAAAGCTTTTGATTTCTCCATCAAATCTAAATGAGATCCTTGCCGGGTAGAGTAATCTTGGTTGTAGGTTCTTCCCTTTCATCACTTTAAGTATATCATGCCACTCCTTTCTGGCTTGTAGAGTTTCTGCTGAGAAATCAGCTGTTAACCTTATGGGAGTTCCCTTGTATGTTATTTGTCATTTTTCCCTTGCTGCTTTCAATAATTTTTCTTTGTCTTTAATTTTTGCCATTTTGATTACTATGTGTCTCGGCGTGTTTCTCCTTGGGTTTATCCTGTATGGGACTCTCTGCGCTTCCTGGACTTGGGTGGCTATTTCCTTTCCCATGTTAGGGAAGTTTTCGACTATAATCTCTTCAAATATTTTCTCTGGCCCTTTCTCTCTCTCTTCTCCTTCTGGGATCCCTATAATGCGAATGTTGTTGCGTTTAATGTTGTCCCAGAGGTCTCTTAGGCTGTCTTCATTTCTTTTCATTCTTTTTTCTTTAGTCTGTTCCGCAGCAGTGAATTCCACCATTCTGTCTTCCAGGTCACTTATCCGTTCTTCTGCCTCAGTTATTCTACTATTGATTCCTTCTAGTGTAGTTTTCGTTTCAGTTATTGTATTGGTCATCTCTGTTTGTTTGTTCTTTAATTCTTCTAGGTCTTTGTTAATCATTTCTTGCATCTTCTCAATCTTTGCCTCCATTCTTATTCCGAGGTCCTGGATCATCTTCACTATCATTATTCTGAATTCTTTTTCTGGAAGGTTGCCTATCTCCACTTCATTTAGTTGTTTTTCTGGGGATTTTTCTTGTTCCTTCATCTGATATATAGCCCTCTGCCTTTTCATCTTGTCTATCTTTCTGTAACTGTGGGTTTTGGTCCACAGGCTGCAGGATTGTAGTTTTTCTTGCTTCTGCTGTCTGTCCTCTGGTGGTTTAGGCTATCTAAGAGGCTTGATGGGAGGCTCTGGTGGTGGGTAGAGCTGACTGTTGCTGTGGCGGACAGAGCTCCGTAACACTTTAATCCACTTGACTGTTGATGGGTGGAGCTGGGTTCCCTCCCTGTTGGTTGTTTTGCCTGAGGCAACCCAACACTGGAGCCTACCTGGGCTCTTTGATGGGGTTAATGGCAGACTCTGGGAGGGCTCATGCCAAGGAGCACTTCCCAGAACCTCCGCTGCCAGTGTCCTTGTCCCCACGGTGAAACAGAGCCACCCCCCACCTCTGCAGGAGACCCCCCAACACCAGCAGGTTGGTCTGGTTCAGTCTCCCCCAGGGTCACTGCTCCTTCCCCTGGGTCCCGATGCGCACACTACTTTGTGTGTGCCCTCCAAGAGTGGGGTCTCTGTTTCCCCCAGTCCTGTCAAAGTCCTGCAATCAATTCCCACTAGGCTTCAAAACCTGATTCTCTAGGAATTCCTCCTCCCGTGGCCGGACCCCCAGGTTGGGAAGCCTGACGTGGGGCTCAGAAGCTTCACTCCAGTGGGTGGACTTCTGTGGTATAAGTGTTCACCAGTCTGTGAGTCACCCACCCAGCAGTTATGGGATTTGATTTTACTCTGATTGCGCCCCTCCTACCGTCTCTCTGTGGCTTCTCCTCTGTCCTTGGATGTGGGGTGTCCTCCTTGGTGAGTTCCAGTCTCTGTGTTCTATTAAATGAAAGTTCCACCACGATCTGACAGCTTTCTTGATTCATCCTATGATGCTTTGTCTCATGAATGAGTCTTTGGGACCCTTGTTTGTAGAAATAATGAATATGCTAAATTTTACCAAATCATCTTTAATATTGTTTCAGCACTGTTAGTAACTACAACGTTTGGATTTCCCCAAATTACCCTCACTTCTTTTACTAACTTCAAGTTCAGGGCTCCTCAAGACTACTCTCAGGTTTGATAATTCACTAGGACACACAGAACTCACTGAAAGCTGAGTTGTACTGTTGTACTCAGTTACAGTTTATTACAGCCAAAGGATACTGATTAAAATCAGCCAAGGAAAGAGGTACATACAGCAGGGTCCAGAAGAGTTCAAGTGCAGACCTTCCAATTGCCCTCTCCTGGAAGAGTGGTGTGGATGGCACCTACTTCTCCCAGCAATAGTGTGTGACAATATGTATGGACTACTGCCAACCAGGAAAACTCACCCAAGCCTTGGTATCCACAGTTTTTATTGAGGCTCCATCACGTAGACTTGGTTGAGCACCCACGTGGCTGACCTTCGTCTCTAGCCCCTCCAGAGGCTGAGCTGATACCATGAGGCCCAAAGCCCTCATCATAAATCACATTGTTAGCCTGGACTCTCTGGCATGGCCCAAGGCCCCAGACAAGCAAAGATACTCTTACTGGTCAGTGACAAGAGTTTAGAAATTGCCTCCCAGGAGCCAAGGGCAAAGGCCAGACCTCTCCTTGAGCAAAGTATATCCCTTACCACACAGTACCTTTTTGAAGCTATTTATTCATTCATTTAATATTTAATGCTTACTATTGGGCATTAGGCTATCCCCTGGGGTATGTAGCAGTGAATAGGACTCAAGCCCTCCCCTCAAGGAGTCCATAGCCTCAGTTTTCGTAGCTAAAGAAAAAATAGTGCCCAATTTTTCCCTCATTTACTGTCTCTAACTTTGGAGAATCACCTTATTACCTATGAGAAGATTCCATGAGAATTACCACAACATTCACACCAACTAGCCGTTCTTTTTGTGTTGGTATGACTCTTGACTCTTGTTGCAGAATGGTGCAGCTGCTTTGGAAGACAGCCTGGCACTTCCTCAAAATGTTAAACATAGAGTTACCGTGTGACCCAGCAATTCCACTCCTAGGTATATACCTAAGAGAAATTAAAGCATACGTCCCCCCAAAAAACCGTACTCAGATGTTTATAGCAGCAGTATTCATAATAGCCAAAAAGCAGAAACAACCCAAATGTGGATCAACTAATGAATGGATAAATGAAATGTGGTCTAATCATACTATGGAATATTATTCCACAATAAAAATGAATGAAATACTGATACATGCTGTAACATAAATGAACCTGCAAAACATTATGCTAAGTGAGATAAGCCAGTCACGAAAGGTTACATATTCTATGATTCCGTTTATATGAAATGTCCGGGATAGGCAAATCTGTAGAAACAAAAAGTGAATTAGTGGTCGCCTAGAGCTGGGGCTTGGAGTAGAATGGGGTGGGAGGGTGACTGCTGACGGACACGGGGTTTCTTTTGGGAGTGTTGAAAACATGCTAAACAGATTTTGGTGATGTTTTCACAATTCTGTGAACATATTAAAACCATTGAATTCTACACTTTCAACGGGTGAATTTTAGGGTATGTGAATTATATCTAAAAAAAAAAGGTGTTTTTAAAATGTAGTATAAAGATTCAAAAGTCTGTACACTAAATCTAAAGGTTGTGTTAGCTGTGAGTGACCTGATCTCACACTTTGGCACAGTTAATATGACTAACCCATTAGTCTAAGTGGGTGTCCCCTTCATTTATTATGGTTGCAAGAAGTCATTTAGAACCGTAAGTATTTCTACACATTGAAACTGATTTGGAAACCAACACATCGTTAATATGTTAAAATGAATGCATAGTGATATCAGGCCGGAAGTTGAACATCTTTCAGCTTTGGGGGGAGCGCGGAATAAGTTTGGATTTGAGAAGATCTTTACTAAATTCTCAATAAAGCATTATGCATTTAGCTACACTATAGATTAACTCTGGTACTTCATTCATTGAGTGACTTCAGAGAAGACAGTTTTGAAACTGAAAAGGGAATTTGACATCTTGCAGTTGAATCTTTCCATTTTACGTTTGAGATCCAGATAAGTTCAGTTTTTGAAATAGTACCGCCGTGTGGTCTGGAGTTAGGCTCTCTGGGGATATGAAAGTACATGTCATCATCCCTGTCTTCAAGAAGCTCCCAGTCTGTGGGTGACGTGGCTTAAACCCAAATAACGATAATCAGCAGCGGCATGAGATGGGAGGAAGAGCTTCAGTTTGGGGCTGGGGCAGATCCAAGTGTGAAGTCTGACTTCCAAATTTCCTTTCTGTGTGATCATGGGCTAATTCAGTAGGTTAATTAAGCCTCATTTCTCATCAAAAATAGAGGTAACGATACCTAATATTAGTAATAATAATGAGCTAATTTTTATTGAGCACTGACACTCTGCCAGACACTGTGCTGTGTTAGCATTTAACACGTTATCCCCTTTAATGCTCACGTGAACCGACACGTGGTTATGTTTTAACCATTTTTATAGTGGAGGGAAATGATGCTTAGAGAGATTAAGTACTGTTGATTCATTCATTCAGTAAATATTTATCGAGCATTTACTAATGCTAGGCATTTTGCTAAACACTAGGGATGCAGCTGGACGTTCAGGATGCAATGGGATCAGGTAGGAGGAGCGTTTAGAAGGAGCACGGTAATTCAGTTCTGGGCAGGTAGGAAGGTTTTGTGTCTCAGGTCACCCTCCTCCCTAACATTCACAGTCCTTCAGTGAAACTCCACAGAGGAACTGATATTCCTTCCTATCTCTTGCACCCATTTTTCATCTTGTTTCCTTTGTCTTATATTTATTTTCCTAATCAACTAGCCCATTAGATTGAGACCTCCTTACTGGCAGAGACTGTATTCTACTTACTCATCTTTAGTTTCTTTATATTGAGTTACTCAAC
Source organism: Balaenoptera ricei (assembly GCF_028023285.1). Lineage (NCBI taxonomy): Eukaryota > Metazoa > Chordata > Mammalia > Artiodactyla > Balaenopteridae > Balaenoptera > Balaenoptera ricei. Next base: position 54,931,631 of record NC_082644.1, on the reverse strand, counting down.
TTAAGACTCTTGCATGGAATGATCAACGAATCAATAAATCTCTCTGTTGACCATTTTTGTCTTTTGATAACCGCGTCATCTCTAAATAATGTAAATTATTCATCCAAAATGCCTTTTTTATCTTTTAATTTATTCGGGCCTTGTTCTCATTTCCTTCAGGCTGTGAAACAAAGTCCATTTATGTGTTGCACCTTTTTTTGTTTTATGATACTAGGCTAGAAGTAATTTAGAATCTGAGGCCTCCTGCAATCTCCTCTTTATTTACCATGGCTTAGGAGATGGCTCAGATCTACCCAGAACTTTCTCCATCAAGATAACTATTGGTTTGCTTAGTATATCAACCAGATTCTCTGGATGAACTCTCACTGCTGAAGCCATTAGATCCTTCCTGGGATTAAACTCACAAAATGCTAAGTTTCCAAAGACCGTAAATATCAATCAGGATTCCAGTGTGTTGTAGTTTCTTTCCCAACTGTATATTAGAAAATGGCTCTGGAGATTGTTTGCTTCTGCAGGATATTCCATGGGTAAATTAGATGATCTTTAGACATAATTTTAATTACTCCAGCTCTCTCCGTAATTAATATGGTTATCAATTTTAGGGCCATAAAATGCTGATCTTCCCAAAAACTTGAAATGCAAGGTTTAAGTATATCAGAAATTGGAAAGATTTGAAACTTTGCCTTAAGTTTAAAAGAAATGTTTTGAATTTCTTTAAAAGTAGAATTGAGGAAGCCTTTTTGAAATTGGGTATCTTAAGACACTTCATATAATTATTTTTAATGTTAAAAATTAAATCCAAATATGAAAGGCAATTAGTAAGTAATTATCCTTTGGCTGATTGGCATATCTGAAGTCAATATCAAGTTAGGTGAAGGGGTAATTTTTTTTTTATGTTGTAGCTACTTTAATTGTCAAAAGCCTTAATAAAAACAATTTAAAGCATCAGGTACCTTCCAGATTTTGAATCATGAACATAACTTTACCCAAATTTTATCACACTCATGGTTGCCAGAGACTCTCTTGGAATGTTCCTAGGAAGGGCCGCTTGCCAGCGTCAGGAAAATCCACCCAAGCACCTAAAGTTAGTGTAATAAACCCCACCTGTTCTTTCTATTGCCTCTTCGGTTGGACTGCCCCTGAGGAATTCAAAGCAAGAAGGAACAAAGTGTTATTGCTGTGGGCTAACTACCTGTGATCCAAGAGAACACTTAAGAATCTGCGAAATCTAGAGAGAAAGGCAAGAAATTATCTGTGTGGTTAATAGCACACAGAGGCCAAGACAAATTCAGAGGCCTCAGGAGATATGTTGAATCTCTTTGCAAAGCTAATCATGAAACAATGGCTTTGAAAAGGACCTTGGAGATCACCAACTGAGTCTCCTCATTGTAATTCTGAAGACACAGAACATGGGAGCAAGGTAGCATGTGACTTACCCAAGCTCTCCCAACTAGCAAGTAACACAGCCAAGAAGACTCAAACCTATTCCGGCTCCAAATCCAGTGCTTTTTAATTTGTATTACGTGAAAACGCTTTTCATATGTGTGTTTTTCAAGAACCTTTAGAGTTTATTTTCTTTTGATTTGGATTATTTATTCATTTTGTTGGTCTTTTTCACCATTACTAAGTGCATTTCACTCCCTCGGCTAAATTTCCCTCCGGTATGGCCAAATTGTCACAGGACATTCCATTCACTTAAAAATAGTTGTGCTATAAAAGAAAATACAAGTGGAAAACTTTGCCAACAATAAACATTCTAAAAAACTTAATGCGCACCACGTTCATTCCTGCGGAAATGCCAACTGCAACCCCACGGCACCTGCAAGCTGTAGCAGCCACTCAGTGGCCAGGAGCTAGTGGCTGCCTAGTCCCATGGCACTTCAGTTTACAGTTGCACTTGCGTACCAGTTTAGATTCTTTGCCAGCCGAATTATGGGTGATTTTAAAAAAAACAAACAGATATTTCAGAGGAAGGGGAGTGGGGTAGGGAAGCTTGGGAAAAAGTGGCCAGAGTCACATTAAAATGAAAGAACGTAGCCAGTGTTTTGTTTCCCCAAGTTCTCAACTCTTCTTGACCGCTGTCCTCCCTCTGTCCTCTGGGATTCTCCTGGTGGGGGAAGAATTCCTCCCATTGGATGACTCTCAGCTTCTACGGCAGAAACCTCAGTATCACTGTTGATCGGCAGGAAGATGGTTAATTTCTTGATTCATCCATCCAGGCAACAGTCTTTTATTGAGCAACACAGTATAATGTCTGTGCAGCCATTTCCACTCTTGATTTTACGTGACCTGAGCTAGAGATAAAAGGTTTTTTTCTTTTTCTTTTTCTTCTTTTGAATAGGAATAGCAAGGATACCCTTTGCTTGGGTAAAGGATATCATTTGGTTAGTTAGGGCAAAGACACACTCAGTGGTGAAGCGGGTGCAGCTCTCCTGGCACCTGACTTTCGCATCCCCAAGGTGGGCCCTGGGACAGGCATACATGGCAAGTGCTGAGGGGATGAAGGTTTAGAAGGGGCAAGGTCCCACCAGGCCAGCGGAGCTGAGTCTCTTCATCCACGTGGGTTTTTTTTCAGTCCAGAGAAATATTTTTACGCTTCTTTGAAACGCGCTGTCTTAGGCAGTGTATATGTAGAATGGTTTCATCAAGGCTATGTTGGTCCAGCCTATTTCCAAGTATTCTCCAAGTTTCTCCTTATTTGGCGTATAGTTTTTTTCATTTTCTCCCCAGATGGTTTGCATGGCTCTAAAGCAGATGTTGGAAACGAGTAACCAAATATATCCCACTGACAACTTTTGTTTGGTACACATAGTTTGGTTTTGTGGAAATTGGAATTGGTTGCCAGAATTTAAATACACTACTTCCAATAAAAATCCCAATTCACAACATAGCCTTTAAAAAAATCGGATATGCTACATTTGGTCTGCGCTCCAGCATGGCAACCGTTTGACAGAGCTGAATAGTTGCTGAGACTTCCAGATGGTGCCAACACTTTCAAGCCTCCTTTGTTACCCACCTAGCCTGGACTCTGTAGCTGTTTGCATTCCTGACCCTTCCCCAAAGTATACGTAGGCTAGATATTTCTCAAAGGAAGGAGAAAGAGTCAAAATCATCATCACAATTATGATAAGAATAATAAAATAATCCACCTCATATATTGAGCACTAATCATGCCAGACGCTATGCCAAGCACTTGGCATACCATTTAAACTTCACAGGAATACTTTCTATAGCCCAAAAGTTTAATTTGCTGGTCCAAGGTCATACAGCTTGTGAGTTGCTTAGCTGGGATTTGAACTTAGTCTGTTGGACTCGCAAGCCTGTGCTTTTCATTTTATCGTACTCCCTCTCAGAATCACTCCTCCCTCCCACATAACCCTTGCTGAATCTCAGGCTTATAAGAATCTACAACTGGATTCCAAGAATTGGGTATTCTATCGGCCACTGGTTTTCTAGTTTCTTTCAGGAAGAAGAAAAAGGAAAACTTGGTGAGGTTTCTTCTGCTCACATCTTCTCCTCCAGCTAAGGGGCAGCTCTAGGTGTTAATGCACCCAACCATTCTCCTGGGTAAAAGGAACTCTTGTGATAATGTGTTCTAAGTCAATCTGAAGCCACGTGAAAGGCTTTTTAAAAAACATTTGAATATCAGGTAAGGAGCAACTACTCAAATTTTTAAAAATCTTAAGATGTGTAAATGCAAAATCGTAACCTGTGCAGGTAGTTCTTTTTAAAGGAAAAAAAATTAAACGTCTTGGAATGGAATAGCTTACTTATGTTACCTTCCTTTCCCTTCATTCCAGGCTTGTACTATCGTTAAAGCCTACTGTTCTTCAAATCCAGAATATTAGAGATTTTCTATTGCTTTCCTTTGTCATTATTCTCCTTCACTTTGGTTTTTTTCTTCTAGATTTCTCAAAACCTTAAAATAATTCTTCTGGTTTCACCTTCTCCCTTTAAAAACACTGAAAATATATACATCTTAACAATTAGCCCCAGGGTGGGAAAAGAAATGCCCCTCCTGGCAAAATACATATGCTCGATGTTAAGATTCTTTTGGTTAACAAGCAATAGAAATGTACTCTGTTCAACCTACGTTCAAAAGGGAGGATTATTGAAAGGGTAGGAATCAGTGACAGGAACATCAACTGTGTTCCTGTGTTAGGAAAAACACTTACTGGTGACTAGAAGCGTAGAGCAAGCTGGAGGGCCAGGCTTTGGGAAGCACAGGAACCCTGGCAGGTTTGAGTCCTCAGCCACACATGTGTGTATATCTGGCAAAAGATAACTTAGCTCCAACCATATCCTGTCTCTCTCTGTCTCCAGTCAGTTTTCAAATTCCCAGGGAAGACCATCTGGCCTAGTCTAGGTGTCTCTACTATGGCACTGATTAGCCATGACCAGGGGATGGAGCAACTAACACAGCCATGGCCACTGGGAACGTCTTAGGGATGCTCTACATGACTGTGATTATTGTCATTTTTAATTTTCTTATATGTTTATATCTAAATCAGGGCTTCCATCTACAAGAAAAGAAGAGTTGAGTGTGCGTAGCTTTTGTGAAATATGGTAAGAGACAGAAGGCTCTTAGAATTTTTAACAGTCCAGCATTTTAGTTGTTTAGAGATTCAGTTTGAGAAGTAGCCCAGATCTTTTTCTGTAATGGGAAATAACGTATTAATAAGGCAATGGTTTTGCAAGTCGCGTTAACATTCTGTTGCCTTTAGGATTATTAGTCATTGTAACAGGGCACTGCAGTGTGGCCTCATGCATAAGGAATGTCTTCCTGCTTAAGAAATGGATATGATTTTGCTACTGCCTGTGGGAGAATAGTTACACCTTGAATCATCCTTCTCTTCCCTGGACGGTGAGGTGCATCTTCCATCCATTGGTGGTTGAGTCTAATGGGCTGGAAATGCTCACAAGTTAACACTGATAGACCAGCCGTGGAGACTCCTGTCTTGGTTCACACTAAACTCTTTTTCTGCTAGGACAAGATGAACTTTCTGCTGCAAACATGAGCCTTCTCTCTTCTTCAGCCAAAAGTTCACCAGGGTTCAAACAGTGTCTTAATGGATTCCAGCAAGATTTTCATGGGGCTGTAAGAAAGAAGTTTCTGGTTTGCAGCCAGAAGGAATGTGTCTAGCACAGTACCAGCCCTGGAATCAGGACCCACCTAGATTCAAACCCCAGACCAGCCTTTGAAGTCTGCTTCCGATTTGGGAAGGGGGGTGGGGGACTTGGCAGCCTGCCTTTATTGTTCCAAAGTATGGCTGCCATTCTTTAATTCACAGCTCACATCTCACCTCTTCCATCAACCCTTCCTAGACTAATGAGAAATCAGCCCCATCTGTACCCCAAATCTAGTACAGAAGACCCTTTTATTTCTCCCATTCAAACACATAGAGACAGACAATTCTCAGTTGTCCATACTGATAAAGGAGTATGCTCCCGTAGATGATCTGTTACTAGATGTGGTCTGTCAAGACTTTTCTTCCTCATGCAGAGGTGTATGGCACATGGAGATAAGTAGGACGCTGAGAAGCAGGAGGACTAGAAAGCTGACTAAGGGCACAACCAACGTGTTTGTGATGGTGGATTCTCTCTGAATTTTTGATACTTATTCTGAATAATCCTATTTCTCTTCCTTAGATCAGCAGTCAACTTTTGAGAGGGCAAATTACATCATTTGAATAATGAATAATCATTTTTAATGTAAAATGAGAGTTCCACATTTGAGTTTTAAAGAACAGTAGAGAATAATTTTAAAAACACATATTAGCATCCACTTCCTTTTTCATTTCTTCAACTTCCATAGTTGTATTTGTTGTTGTAATTAATAGGAATAAGAACTGCTCCTATTAGTGAACTCTGAGAGCTATACCTTCTTACAGTGAATCTTCACAACAGCTTTCGGAGGTGTGATTTGATTGGTACCATTTTACAGAAGAAGAAACCAAGGCATAAGAGATGCAGTAACATGGACAAGGTCAATAAGTAACAGAGCTTGTGTTCAAATTCAGATCCATTGGGCTCCAAAGCAGTTATACTACCCCATCCCATCCCACACTATACCACACTATACTGTACTGCACTTCACAATGTAGTGTGGTTAGGTCCATATAAAGCTTGCTCAGTGGTAGAACAGGGGATGCAAACACATGGGACTTTGTCCGTGTACAGACAGAAGGAGGCCATAGGAAGAGCTGAAGTTAAAGTCATCAACAACAACAAAAAACATCATAGCATATGTTTATTTGTATGTATGTGTGTCTTTACCCCATTGCATCTATGTGCTCCTTGTGTTAATTAGTTATGTCTGTTGCTTCCCTACCTCCTATTCTTTTTTTGTTGTGGTAAAATAAACGTAACATAAAATTTAGCATTTTAACTATTTTTAGTTATACAGTTCACTGACATTAAGTACATATACATTATTGTGTAACCATCACCATCATCCAGCTCTAGAACCTTTTCATCTTCCCAAGCTGAAACTCCATACCCATTAAACAATAACTCCTCCTCTCAGCCCCTGATAACTACCTTTCTACTTTCTGTCTCTCTGAATTTGACTGTTTTGAGTACCCCATATAATTGGAATCATACAACAATTGTCGTTTTGTGTCTTCTTGATTTCACTTAGCATAATGTTTTCAGTGTTGATCCCTGTTGTATGATGTGTCAGAATTTCATTCCCTTTTTATTTTTTTAACATCTTTATTGGAGTATGATTGCTTTATGATGGTATGTTAGTTTCTGCTTTATAACAAAGTGAATCAGGTATACATATACATATATCCCCATATCTCCTCCCTCTTGCATCTCCCTCCCACCCTCCCTATCCCACCCCTCTAGGTGGTCACAAAGCACCGAGCTGATCTCCCTGTGCTATGTGGCTGCTTCCCACTAGCTAGCTATTTTACATTTGGTAGTGTATATATCTCCATGCCACTGTCTCACTTCGTCCCAGCTTCCCATTTCCTATCCCCGTGTCCTCAAGTCCATTCCCTATGTCTGCGTCTTTATTCCTGTCCTGCCCCTAGGTTCTTCAGAACCTTTTTTTCTTTTAAGATTCCATATATATGTGTTAGCATACCATATTTGTTTTACTCTTCTGACTTACTTCACTCTGTATGACAGACTCTAGGTCCATCCACCTCACTACAAATAACTCAATTTCGTTTCTCTTTATGGCTGAGTAATATTCCATTGTATATATGTGCCACATCTTCTTTATCCATTCATCTCTTGATGGACACTTAGGTTGCATCCATGTCCTGGCTGTTGTAAATAGAGCTGCAGTGAACATTGTGGTACGTGACTCTTTTTAAATTATGGTTTTCTCAGGTAGAGGGATTGCTGGGTCGTATGGTAGTTCTATTTTTAGTTTTTTGAGGAACCTCCATACTGTTCTCCATAGTGGCTGTATCAATTCACATTCCCACCAACAGTGCAAGAGGGTTCCCTTTTCTCCACACCCTCTCCAGCATTTATCATTTGTAGATTTTTTGATGATGGCCATTCTGACTGGTGTGAGGTGATACCTCATTGTAGTTTTGATTTGCATTTTTCTGATGATTAGTGATGTTGAGCATCCATTCATGTGTTTGTTGGCAATCTGTATATCTTCTTTGGAGAAATGTCTATTTAGGTCTTCTGCCCATTTTTGGATTGGGTGGTTTGTTTTTTTTGATATTGAGCTGCTTGAGCTGCTTGTATGTTTTGAAGATTAATCCTTTGTCAGTTGCTTCATTTGCAAATATTTTCTCCCATTCTGAGGGTTCTCTTCTCATCCTGTTTTTGGTTTCCTTTGCTGTGCAAAATCTTTAAAGTTTGATTAGGTCCCATTTGTTTATTTTTGTTTTTATTTCCATTTCTCTAGGAGGCGGATCAAAAGGATCTTGCTGTGATTTATGTCACAGAGTGCTCTGCCTATATTTTCCTCTCAGAGTTTTATAGTGTCTGGCCTTACATTTAGGTCTTTAATCCATTTTGAATATATTTTTGTTTATAGTGTCAGGGAGTGTTCTAATTTCATTCTTTTACATGTAGCTGTCCAGTTTTCCTAGCACCACTTATTGAGGAGGCTGTCTTTTCTCCATTGTATATTCTTGCCTCCTTTATCAAAAATAAGGTGACCACAGGTGCGTGGGTTTATCTCTGGGCTTTCTATTCTGTTCCATTGATCTATATTTCTGTTTTTGTACCAGTACCATACTGTCTTGATTACTGTAGCTTTGTAGTATAGTCTGTAGTCCAGGAGCCTGATTCCTCCGGCTCCATTTTTCTCTCTCAAGATTGCTTTGGCTATTCGGGGTCTTTTGTGTTTCCATACAAATTGTGAAATTTTTGCTCTAGTTCTGTGAAAAATGCCATTGGTAGTTTGATAGGGATGGCATTGAATCTGTAGATTGCTTTGGGTAGTAGAGTCATTTTCACAATGTTGATTCTTCCAATCCAAGAACATGGTATATCTCTCCATCTGTTTGTATCACCTTTAATTTCTTTCATCAGTGTTTTGTAGTTTTCTGCATACAGATCTTTTTATCTCCTTAGGTGGTTTATTCCTGGGTATTTTATTCTTTTTATTGCGATGGTAAATGGGAGTGTTTCCTTAATTTCTCTTTCAAATTTTTCATCATTATTGCATAGGAATGCAAGACATTTTTGTGCATTAATTTTGTATCCTGCTACTCTACCAAATTCATTGATTAGCTCTAGCAGTTTTCTGGTAGCGTCTTAAGGCTTCTCTATGTATAGTATCATGACATCTGCAAACAGTGACAACTTTACTTCTTATTTTCTGATATGGATTCCTTTTATTTCTTTTTCTTCTCTGATTGCTGTGGCTAAAACTTCCAAAACCATGTTGAATAATAGTGGTGAGAGTGGGCATCCTTGTCTTGTTCCAGATCTTAGTGGAAATGGTTTCAGTTTTTCCACTGAGAACGATGTTGGCTGTGGGTTTGTCATATATGGCCTTTATTATGTTCAGTTAAGTTCCCTCTATGCCTACTTTCTGGAGGGTTTTTATTATAAATGGGTATTGAATTTTGTTGAAAGCTTTTTCTGCATCTATTGAGATGATCATATGGTTTTTCTTCAGTTTGTTAATATGGTGTATCACATTGATTGATTTGCGTATATTGAAGAATCCTTGCATTCCTGGGATAAACCCCACTTGATCATGGTGTATGATCCTTTTAATGTGCTGTTGGATTCTGTTTGCTAGTATTTTCTTGAGGATTTTTGCATCTATGTTCATCAGTGATATTGGGCTGTAGTTTTCTTTTTTTGTGACATCTTTGTCTGGTTTTGGTATCAGGGTGATGGTGGCCTTGTTGAATGAGTTTGTGAGTGTTCCTCACTCTGCTATGTTTTGGAAGAGTTTGAGAAGGATAGGTGTTAGCTTGTCTCTAAATGTTTGTTAGAATTCACCTGTGAAGCCACCTGGTTCTGGGCTTTTGTTTGTTGGAAGATTTTTAATCACAGTCTTAATTTTAGTGCTTGTGATTGGTCTGTTTATATTTTCTGTTACTTCCTCGTTCAGTCTTGGAAGGTTGTGCTTTTCTAAGAATTTGTCCATTTCTTCCAGGTTGTCCATTTTATTGGCATGTAGTTGCTTGTAGTAATCTCTCATGATCCTTTGTATTTCTGCAGTGTCAGTTGTTACTTCTCCTTTTCCATTTCTAATTCTATTGATTTGAGTCTTCTCCCTTTTTCCTTGATGAGTCTGACTAATAGTTTATCAGTTTTGTTTATCTTCTCAAAGAACCAGCTTTTAGTTTTATTGATCTTTGCTATTGTTTCCTTCATTTCTTTATCATTTATTTCTGATCTGCTCTTTATGATTTGTTTCCTTCTGCTAACTTTGGGGTTTTTTGTTCTTCTTTCTCTAATTGCTTTAGGTGCAAGGTTAGGTTGTTTATTTGAGATGTTTCTTGTTTCTTGAGGTAGGATTATATTGCTATAAACTTCCCTCTTAGAACTGCTTTTGCTGCATCCCATAGGTTTTGGGTCATCGTGTTTTCATTGTCATTTGTTTCTAGGTATGTTTTCATTTCCCCTTTGATTTCTTCAGTGATCTCTTGGTTATTTAGTAGCGTATTGTTTAGCCTCCATGTGTTTGTAGTTTTTACAGACTTTTTCCTGTAATTGACATCTGGTCTCATAGAGTTGTTGTCAGAAAAAATACTTGATATGATTTCAATTTTCTTAAATTTACCAAGGCTTGATTTGTGACCCAAGATATGATCTGTCCTGGAGAATGGTCTGTGAGCACTTGAGAAATGTATTCTGTTGTTTTTGGATGGAATGTCCTATAAATATCAATTAAGTCCATCTTGTTTAATGTATCATTTAAAGCTTGTGATTCCTTATTTATTTTCATTTTGGATGATCTGTCCATTGGTGAACGTGGGGTGTTAAAGTCCCCTACTATGATTGTGTTACTGTCGATTTCCCCTTTTATGGCTGTTAGCTTTTGCCTTATGTATTGAGGTGCTCCTATGTTGGGTGGATAAATATTTACAATTGTTATATCTTCCTGGATTGATCCCTTGATCATTGTGTAGTGTCCTTCTTTGTCGCTTGTAATTGTCCTTATTTTAAAGTCATTTTGTCTGCTATGAGAATTGCTGCTCCAACTTTCTTTTGCTTTCCATTTTCATGGAATATCTTTTTCCATCCCCTCACTTTCAGTCTGCATGTGTCCCTTGGTCTGAAGTGGGTCTCTTGTCAACAGCATATATATAGGTCTTGTTTTTGTATACATTCAGCCAGTCTATGTCTTTTGGTTGGAGCATTTACCATTTACATTTAAGGTAGTTATCGATATGTATGTTCCTATTACCATTTTCTTAATTGTTTTAGGTTTGTTATCGTAGGTCTTTCCTTGTCTTGTGTTTCCTGCATAGAGAAGTTCCTTTAGCATTTGTTGTAAAGCTGGTTTGGTGGTGTTGAATTCTCTTAGCTTTTGCTTGTCTGTAAAGCTTTTAATTTCTCCATCAAATGTGAATGAGATCCTTGCCGGGTAATCTTGGTTGTAGGTTTTTCCCTTTCATCACTTTAAATATGTCCTGCCACTCCCTTCTGGCTTGCTGAGTTTCTGCTGAAAGATCAGCTGTTAAACTTATGGGGATTCCCTTGTATGTTATTTGTTGTTTTTCCCTTGGTGCTTTTAATATTTCTTCTTTGTATTTAATTTTTGATAGTTTGATTAGTATGTGTCTTGGTGTGTTTCTCCTTGGATTTATCCTGTATGAGACTCTCTGCACTTCCTGGACTTGACTGACTATTTCCTTTCCCATATTAAGGAAGTTTTCATCTATAATCTCTTCATATATTTTCTCAGTCCCTTTCTTTTTCTCTTTCTCTTCTGAGACCTGTATAATTCGAATGTTGGTGCATTTAATGTTGTCCCAGAGGTCTCTGACACTGTCCTTAATTCTTTTCATTCATTTTTCTTTATTCTGCTCTGCAGTAGTTATTTCCACTATTTTCTCTTCCAGATCACTTATCCGTTCATCTGCCTCAGTTATTCTGCTATTGATTCCTTGTAGCGAATTTTTAATTTCATTAATTGTGTTGTTCATCATTGTTTGCTCTTTAGTTCTTCTAGGTCTTGTTAAACATTTCTTGTATTTTCTCCATTCTATTTCCAAGATTTTGGATCATCTTTACTATCATTACTCTGAATTCTTTTTCAGGTAGGCTGCCTCTTTCCTCTTCATTTGTTTGGTCTGGTGGGTTTTTACCTTGCTCCTTCACCTGCTACATGTTTCTCTGTCTTCTCATTTTGCTTAACGTACTGTGTTTGGGGTCTCCTTTTTGCAGGCTGCATGTTCGTAGTTCCCATTGTTTTTGGTGTCTGCCCCCAGTGGCTAAGGTTTGTTCAGTGGGTTGTGTAGCTTCCTGGTGGATGGGACTGGTGCCTATGTTCTGGTGGATGAGGCTGGATCTTGTCTTTCTTGTGGGCAGGACCGCGTCCGGTGGTGTGTTTTGGGGTGTCTGTGACCTTATTATGATTTTAGGCAGCCTCTCTGCTAATGGGTGGAGCTGTGTTCCTGTCTTGCTAGTTGTTTGGTATAGGGTGTCCAGCACTGTAGCTTGCTCGTCGTTGAGTGGAGCTGTGTCTTAGTGTTGAGATGGAGATCTCTGAGAGAGCTTTTTCCATTTGATTTTATGTGGATCCAAGAGGTCTCTGGTAGACCAATGTCCTGAACTCGGCTATCCCACCTCAGAGTCACAGGCCCGACCCTGTCAGCCACACGGCCAGGTACGTGGGGGAGTTTCTTGCCTTTTGGGAAGTCTGAGGTCTTCTGCCCACGTTCAGTAGGTGTTCTCTAGGAGTTTTTCCACATGTAGATGTATTTGTGGGGAGGGAGGTGTTCTCCACGTCTTACTTCTCTGCCATCTTGAAGGTCTTCTCCTGTAGATGGATTTTTTTATGACGGTCATTTTGACCTATGTGAGGTTATACCTTGTTGTTTTGATTTGCATTTCTCTAGTAATTAGTGATGTTGAGCATCTTTTCATGTGCCTGTTGGCCATCTACATTTCTTCTTTAGAGAAATGTCCATTTAGATCTTCTGCCCATTTTTTGATTGGGTTGTTGTTTTCTTGTTATTGAGTTATATGAGCTGTTTGTATATTTTGGAAGTTAAGCCCTTGTCGGTCACATCGTTTGCAGATATTTTCTCCCAGTTTGTAGGCTGCCTTTCCATTTTGTTTATGGTTTCCTTTGCTGTGCAAAAGCTTGTAAGTTTGGTTAGGTCCCATTTGTTTATTTTTGCTTTTATTTCTATTGCTTTGGGAGACTGACCTAAGAAAACACTGGTACAATTTATGTCAGAGAATGTTCTCTTCTAGGAGTTTTATGGTGTCCTGTCTTATATTTAAGTCTTTAATCCATTTTGAGTTTATTTTTGTGTATGGTATGAGGGAGTGTTCTAACTTTATTGATTTACATGTAGCTGTCCAGCTTTCCCAATACCACTTGACAGAGAGATTGTCTGTATATTGTATTGCATACAATTGTATATTGTATGTGCATTGTATATTCTTGCCTCCTTTGTTGAGGATTAATTAACTATAGGTGTGTGGGTTTATTTCTGGACTCTCTATTCTGTTCCATCGATCCATATGTCTGTTTCTGTGCCAATACCACCTTGCT